>NC_064629.1:631529744-632779744 GCF_023864275.1 Schistocerca cancellata | reverse complement strand
GTGCTTGGCCTGCTTCTGTCCTTCACGTGCATAAATGATTTCGTGGAGACACTGGAGAATTCTCCATATAGTGTGATGACAAAAGTATGCTGATAAATGTCTAAACACGTTCACATCAAACACAGCCAGAATAGTGGGGCAGACTTTTAACGGAGGAGAATAGGAAACAGAGAAAGAGAAAAAGAGAGAGAGAGAGAGCGAGAGAAACTTACAAGGGAACCTCCCCATCGCACCCCCCTCAGATTTAGTTTCAAGTTGGCACAGTGGATAGGCCTTGAGAAACTGAACACAGATCAATCGAGACAACAGGAAGAAGTTGTGTGGAACTATGAAAAAAATAAGCAAAATATACAAACTGAGTAGTCCATGTGGAAGATAGGCAACATAAAGGATGATGTGAGCGCACCAGCGCCGTGGTCACTTGGTTAGCGTGAGCAGCTGCGGAGCGAGAGGTCCTTGGTTCAAGTCTTCCCTCGATTGAAAAGTTTACATTCTTTATTTTCGCAAAGTTATGATCTGTCCGTTCGTTCATTGACGTCTCTGTTCACTGTAAAAAGTTTAGTGTCTGTGTTTTGCGACCACACAGCAAACTTACAGTTCGGAAAATATTCATTGACCTTGTTATTGAAGTCGCGAGCCATATTTGCTGGATTCATATGCCCACGGAATACATCTCACGTATTTATGCACTCTCGTCCAAAGTAGCGAACAGTCAACTGCCAGCCACGGAGCCTCGTTAGCAGGAATACTCTCTCTTCCGTGCGCTGTAGTCGACTGACGTCGTGTGTTTCGATGTTTGTTTAGGTGTAGCGTCCCCCTGCTACGGAGCAGTTACCTCGCATCGGACGGACGGACGGACAGATAATAATTGTCTGAAATTTAAAAAAATTAAAATTTACAATTGATGGTAGATTTGAACTCAGGACCTTTCCTTCAGTGGCTGCTTATGCTAACCACGGGACCACGGCGCTCGTACCCTAGCATTCTCCTTTACGTTGCCTATGATGCTCATGGACTACTCAGTTTGTATATTTTGCTTATTTTTTCATAGTTCCACACAACTTCTTCCTGTTTTCTTGATTGATCTGTGTTCAGTTTTTCAAGGCCTATCCACTGTGCCAACTTATAACTAAATCTGAGGAGGGTGCGATGGGGAGGTTCCCTTGTTAGCAGTATTTTTTAATATAGAAGGCGTTGAAAAATACAGTGACCTCATTGGTGGTCATTCAGCAAGGAAAAGGAATTATATCACAGTAGGAAGAGAAAATGAGTTCAGCTTATGTCTCGAATAGGAACTAAAACCATCAGTACCTCTGGACAAACTGAGGAATGCAGTATGAGGATACGCTTCGGCTTTGTTGCCAGTAAAATATTGTTATACGCGTCTGCAGTGCAACATGATGTTCGTGAGAGGGAAAAAAAACTGGATAGCAGTATCGGCTGTTTACCATGTCACGTGCTGCTGCCACAACAAACGTCTCTCTAAAACGTGCCCCAAAGCCTACGTGAACGCATCAGTCGTGCAGTTGCCTCGAAGCCGAATATATGCCCCACATGTTAACTGTGTTCCCCTATCGCGTATTTGACCGGACAGCACAGACGTATGCATTTCCGATGCTCGACCGGCCATCCTTCCATTGCGTTATCGCCAGCATGCCAGGAAGGGCCACCATTCTGTCAAGAGCACGGCGCCTGCAAAGCGCCCGCCGTGCTTATCGCAGCTCTCGCCCAGCAAACTCCGCATCACTTCTGCACCTAATAATGTCCCAACGCTATTTAAATATGGAGTAGGGAACTCCTAAATGGCTTCTAGACTTAGTGTTGTTGTGCCGAAATTGAAATACTCTGATATCATTTCTGGCGAAACTTTGAGCTAAGACCGTATTGCTTCGTCAACACCACAGATAACATGTGGGTGAAATATTCACATAGTATGAGAGACAATAAATTCTACTACTGAAATATGTAATGTAGGTACAATGATCGGTCCGACTTCTCGTTTACTTTCGGCCTACCGGCATTACCACAATGATTCAATTTTTGTTTGTACTGTGCATTCATTTACTTTCATATGAGTTCTTGGCCCCGTGAGAGCCGGCACGGTAGCTCAGCGTTCTCGCTCAGACGGAGAGCTGCCCTCTGTAACAGAACAAAAACAAAAAAAAAGCTGAGTTAGTGGATCAACGACGAACTTGAACGTGTGTCATGGGGCGTCGGCCCTGAGCAAACGCAAAGAAAAATAACGAACGAAATGAGGTCAACAACAACAAAAATTGGTATAGTATCAGATAGCGGATGCAAAGGTTTTGGTTTCGATTTCCGATCGGTCCCAGAATTTTTATTTGACATTTTCAATTTCTTTCACATCTGTCAATGATAGCTGTGCGAAAATGCCTGAGTTGCACCGTGGTTCTGAGTCCACTTTACGCTTAGGTCTCTCGAACCCCCCTCCACCCCACCCCACCCCTCCTTATAACTAGTTTGGCAAGTCTGTTCAAAGGTCAGAGAAAATCAATGAGATACACCTCCAGTAGGGCAATGCCCAGTACATCACCGTTGTGTTCAAACCAAATTTCAGGTTGATGAAAACCGTTGTCTCTCTATTTTTCAACACAAATTGAATGAGATAGCACACTGGCTGAACTACTCAATCTGTATTCGAGGCTGACTGAGTTCAAATACAGGTCTATTCATCCTGATTCAGGATTCCTGTGGTGTCTCTAAATCTCTTCAAGCGGGTATCGGGCGCTTCCATCTCCAGTTGCGCTAGTGCACCGTTTACACACTGGATATAATAACTGCGATATCGAATAGACGTAACGTTCCTACCGTACTTTATTTACTTCACTCAAAGGCCTTCCGTGCCTTTGTTTATTCCGCTGCTTGTGGAGTCTAAGATTTCCGTTTGTCATTAAGATATTTTATGCCTTCAGCATTCTACTAAGCTGCTTTGTGTCTTTCCCTTGTAATTATCAGTTTCTTTCTCTTTTATGATGGGATTCATTTACTGACGAGGAATACTCATTATTTAAAAATTTGGATTTCATTGACGGTATAATTACGTATAGTTTAGCTGGTATCATCCTTTCTCCATTGCTTTCAATTTTTTTTTTCTATTGGTTCTTTTTAAAGTTCATATAACCCTTGAGTAGTGTAGAAGAAGGATTGTCATCTCGTCGGCAGCAACGTCGTTAAAGAGGGAGTGCCACCAGAACGAAGGCCCAAGTAATTGGTTGGAGAGTTAGCACAATAACATGCCCGTTTACAGCGAAGGTTAATTTGTAATAAATATTTATATTAAATGCACAGTTATATTAAATTTATATTCGTATAACAAGAAAATTCATTCAATGCCGCTTTTCCTAATTATGAGTCCCATGACGTCTTAACCAGTGTTCCATAACTTTCAGTTCCGAATACAAGTAGTTTGCTTTAATCACTAACCCAGTTTTACGAAATGAGCATTAAAGTAACATAAATGTTTTTCTCAGTCATTTAAGGCCGTGCGTCCATAATTGTTGTTTATCTTCCCCTCATTTCTTCGTCATCTACGCATTTCCGTGCTTCCAAGAAAAATTTAAGTCATCCCCTTTAAGGTAATTCTTAATTTCCTTAACTTTCTCTTGTAATTTTAATGGTTCCTTTGTCTTACGCTTGTTATTTATTGTGTAAATGATGACATGCGTGTATATTCACTTTATAAAAACTGTCATATCACTGTACAATTGTAGGATCCCTTCAGTGATCGAATTTCACCTCAATAATCATTCTACATCTTCAATTCCTTATACTTCAGTGCTGCATTTACCCGACATTTACCTCATCAACCACTTTCTTCTCTCCGATTTATTTCTATAGTGCGGACAACATACTAGGTAATTGAGCCCTACTTCTATCCCAATGAAATAGAGTTTTCTTGAACTTCTGTCCGTCATCTTATCTGGATAGCTTTGCGCAATAAGTTCAAATGTTGTAGTACTGATCTCATTAGTAGCTATCGTGAAAAACAGATTGACATGTGGTTGTATGGCGTAATACAAGACTCGTTTCGTGTCATGCAAACCCTGAAAGTTTCTATAGCAACAGAGAAAAAAGATACTACCTTTCCAAATTGTTGCCGGCCGCGGTGGTCTAGAGGTTCTAGGCGCTCAGTCCGGAACCGCGCGACTGCTACGGTCGCAGGTTCGAATCCTGCCTCGGGCATGGATGTGTGTGTTGTCCTTAGGTTAGTTAGGTTTAAGTAGTTCTGAGTTCTAGGGGACTGATGACCACATATGTTAAGTCCCATAGTGCTCAGAGCCATTTGAACCATTTTTTTCCAAATTGTTAATGCCTGAAAATCTCATTTATGAACCATTAAAACAGTTTAATGAATATAATCTTAATTAACGATCTAGTTTCGGTTACACAAACATTATCAACTCTTCCTATATAAACAGAAGCAGCCGAGAGGATCACATATTAATTATAGTAGAATCATTGTATTCACATGAACTCATGTGAAAACCGTTCAATAAAAAACGGGGGATTTCTTCACCGTTATAAAACCTTTTTCATCATTTACAATTATAGTACAGTCTACAAGTAACAGTAACATGAAACAGACAAAAATCACACAACAGATTATCGACTGTAGTGTTAATAAATTAGAAACGGCTCTCTACAAGAGAGACGTCTTATGGATGACGTAGTAGCCAGAAATGAAGTAATCGGTCTGTGCTTCTGCCAAGGGGCCTTTCCCTGCCACTTATAACTATCTGCATAGCCTGGGTGCTACGCCCAGCCCTAAGTCTGCTTTTTACTTCGTCCAGCCACATCATTCATCTACATTTACATCTATATCTACATGGATACTCTGCAAATTATATTCAAGTGCCTGGCAGAGGGTTCATCGAACCACCTTCACAACTCTCTATTATTCCAATCTCGTATAGCGCGCGTAAAGAATGAACACCTATATCTTTCCGTACGAGCTCTGATTTCCTTTATTTTATCGTGGTGATCGTTCCTCTCTATGTAGGTCAGTGTCAAAAAAATATTTTCGCATTCGGAGG
The DNA here is from genome assembly GCF_023864275.1 of Schistocerca cancellata. Classification (NCBI taxonomy): domain Eukaryota; kingdom Metazoa; phylum Arthropoda; class Insecta; order Orthoptera; family Acrididae; genus Schistocerca; species Schistocerca cancellata. Next base: position 632,774,690 of record NC_064629.1, on the reverse strand, counting down.
AGAAGGTTGGTGATTGGAATTTCGTGAGAAGATTCCGTCTCAACGAAAAACGCCTTTCTTTTAATGATTTCCACCCCAAATCCTGTATCATTTCTGTGACACTCTCTCCCATATTTCGCGATAATGCAAAACGTGTTACCTTTCTGTGAACTTTTTCGGCGTATTCCATCAGTCCTCTCTAGTAAGGATCCCACACCGCGCAGCGGTATTCTGAAAGAGGACGGACATGCGTAGTGTAGGCAGTCTCCTTAGTAGGTCTGTTACATTTTCTAAGTGTGCTGCCAATAAAACGCAGTCTTTGGTTAGCCTTTCCCACAACATTTTCTATGTGTTCCTTCCAATTTAAGTTGTTCGTAATTGTAGCACCTAGGTATTTAGTTTAATTTACGGCTTTTATATTAGACTGATTTATCGTGTAACCGAAGTTTAACGAGCTCCTTTTAGCACTCATGTGGATGACCTCACACTTTTCGTTATTTAGGGTGAACTGCAACTTTTCGCACCATTCAGATATCTTGTCCAAATTGTTTTGCAGTCTTTTTGATCTTCTGATGACTTTATTAGTCCATAAACGACAGCGTCATCTGCTAACAACAGTAGACGGCTGCTCAGATTGTCTCTAAAATCTTTATATAGATAAGGAACAGCAAAGGGCCTATAACACTACCTTGAGGAACGCCAGAAATCACTTCTGTTTTACTCGATGACTTTCCGTCAGATACTACGAACTCTGACCTCTCTGACGGGAAATCACAAATCCAGTCACATAACTGAGACGTTATTCCATAAGCACGCAATTTCACTACGAGCCGCTTGTGTGGTACAGTGTCAAAAGCCTTGCGGAGATCCAGAAACACCGAATCTATCTTAAATCCCTTGTCAGTAGCACTCAACACTTCATGTGAATAAAGAGCTAGTTGTGTTTCACAGGGACGTTGTTTTCTAAACCCATGTTGACTGTGTGTCAATAGACCGTTTTCCTCGAGGTAATTCATAATTTTCGAACACAATATATGTTCTAAAATCCTGCTGCATATCGACGTTAACGATATGGGCCTGTAAGTTAGTGGATTACTCCTACTACCTTTCTTGAATATTGGTGTGACCTGTGCAACTTTCCAGTCTTTGGGCACGGATCTTTCGTCGGGTGAACCGTTATATATGATTGTTAAGTATGGAGCTAATGCATCAGCATACTCTGGAAGGAACCTAATTGGTATACAGTCTGGACCAGAAGACTTGCTTTTATTAGGTGATTTAAGTTGCTTCACTACTCAGAGGATATTTACTTCTACGTTACTCATGTTGGCTGCTGTTCTCGATTCGAATTCTGGAATATTTACTCCGTCTTCTTTTGTGAAGGCATTTCGGAAGGCTGTGTTTAGTAACTTTGCTTTGGCAGCACTGTCTTCGATAGTATCCCCATTGTTATCGCGCAGAGAAATCATTGACTGTTTCTTGCCACTAACATACTTCACATACGACCAAAATCTCTTTGGATTTTCTGCCAGGTTTTGAGACAAGGCTTTGTTGTGGAAACTGTTATAGGTATCTCGCATTGAAGTTCGCACTAAATTTCGAGCTTGTGTGAAAGATCGCCAATCTTGGGGATTTTGCGTCTGTTTAAATTTGGCACGTTTGTTTCGTTATTTCTGCAACAGTGTTCTAACCTGTTTCGTGTTCCAAGACGGATCAGCTTCGTCGTTTGTTAATTTATTAGGTAGAAATCTCTCAATTGCTGCCGACACTATTTCCTTGAATTGAAGCCACATCTGGTCTACACTTATATTATTAATTTGGAATGAGTGGAGATTGTCTCTTAGGAAGGCGTCAAGTGAATTTTTATCTGGTTTTTTTAATAGGTATATTTTTCGAGGATTTGGGGATTACAATATTCAACCTCGCTACGACAACTCTGTGTATACTAATCCCTGAATCGGTTTTGATGCTCGTTATTAACATAGGATTATTTGTTGCTAAGAGATCAAGTGTGTTTTCATAACCGTTTACTATTCGCTTGGGCTCATGAACTAACTGCTCGAAATAATTTTCAGAGAATGCGTTTAGCACAATTTCGGATGATATTTTATGCGTACCTCCGGAATTAAACATGTATTTTCGCCAACATGCCGAGGGTAAATTAAAGTCACCACCAACTATTATCGTATGAGTCGGGTACGTGTTTGAAATCAAACTCTAGTTTTCTTTGAACCTTTCAGCAGCTGTATCAAGTGAACTGTGAGGTCGGTAAAAGGATCAAATTATTATTTTATTCCGGTTGCCAACAATGACGTCTGCCCATACTAACTCACAGGGAGTATCTACTTCATTCGCGACAAAATAAACTACTTCTGACAGCAACAAACACGCCACCGCCAACCATGTTTAGCCTATCCTTTCGGAACACCGTTAGGTTCTTCGCAAAAATTTCGGCTGAGCTTATATCCGGCTTTAGCCAGCTTTCAGTGCCTATAACGATTTGAGCATCAGTGCTTTCTCTTAGCGCTTGGAGCTCTGGTACTTTCCCAACACAGCTACGACAATTTACAACTGTTATACCAATGGTTCCTGTATCTACGTTCTTCCTGTGTTCAGCCAGCACCCTTTGTGACTGAAGCCCTTCTTGTGTTTTCTCAAGACCCTCTAACCTAAAAAAAAACGCCCAGTCCACGCCACACAGTCCCTACTGCCCTTGTAGTCGGCTCCTGCGTATAGAGGACACCTGACCTATTCAGCGGAACCCGAAACAAAACCACCCTTTGGCGCAAGTCGAGGAATCTGCAGCCTACACGATCGCAGAACCGTCTGAGCCTCTCATTCACACCCTCCACTAGGTTCTGTACCAGAGGTCCGCAGTCAGACCTGTAGACTATGCTGCAAATGGTCAGCTCTGCTTTCATCTTGCAAGCAAGACTGGCAGCCTTTGCCACTTTTGTTAGCCGCTCGAAACCAGAGAGAATCTCTTCTGATCCAAAGTGACACACATCATTGGTACCGACGTGAGCAACCCCCTGCAGTTGGCTGCACCCTGTGCTCTTCATGGTATCCGGGAGGACCCTTTCCACATCTGGAATGACTCCACCCGGTATACACACGGAGTGAACATTGGTTTTCTTACCATTCTTGTCAGCCAAGTACCTAAGGGGCACCACAACGCGCCTAACGTTGGAGCTCCGAACTACCAATAATCCCACCGTCTGCGATTGCCCGGATCTTGCAGGCTGAGTTGTTTCCTCTGAAACGGGACATTCGACAGCATCTGGTTCAGCGACAGTGTCAGCCACAGACAGCACCTGGAACCTGTTTGTGAGAAAAACAGGGGAGGGCTTATGTGCGGCCGCCTCGGAAGTCTTTCGCCGCCTGCTTCGCCCCGGGGCGACCTCCTACTCGACGACAGGTGAAGGGTCAGCCTCAGTGCGAGCAGTAACTGGATTGGCCACCGGTAAGGACCGATCGGAGGACTCTGACGTGCTGGACGTCCGTTGGATCCCCACGGCCAGCCCACAACAGTGGTGCCCATTCACTGCAGCATCAAGCTGTGTAACCGAAGCCATCACAGCCTGAAGCTGAGAGCGAAGTGTCACCAACTCGGCTCTCATCCGCACACAACAATAGCAGTCCCTGTCAGTACTAAAGACCGTGGAAAACTAAACTATGCACATAAACGGACTATCGGCACGTGCTGCGCAACTCTACTCTAGACCCTGACGGAAACGCACCAACTGTGTCTAGTAATACGCAGATATTCGAAAACCTAACTACCGAAGCACTCAGGTGAAACTAAATTTGCCCCTGATTAGGAACTTGTAATATGCCATAAAATCGGTTTATTTTTCGACGCAAAAGAAAACACGACAACTGTGGCTATTAGATGTTAAATTTACACGCAGAAACTCAAGAAACTAAACTATTAAAACACAGAGATGATACAATAAAATTCGCTCCCGGTTAGGAACTCGTAAATGACACAAAAGCGGTTACTTGCCTGTTGCTGCGTCTGTCTCGGTCGGTTACTGCTGCCTTATCATTGCAACTTCCAAATACACACAACTCAACCAAATATATTCTGCATGTACATATAATTCTTAGTGGACACGCTGCCTGTAATATCCCACAAACGCCTTGTCAGGGTTTCCATATGTGAAACAGAAGCACTGGAGACCAAAAGTAAGACATTAATTCGATTTTTTAAATCTTGAAGGACTACCAAAGCCAGTAGTCACAGATAATTTACAGCAGCGGTTGGTGAGCCGCGGCCCGCGGTCCGTATGCGGCCAGCGTGCCTTCTCCTTGCGGCCCGCGACTGCTTTGTAAATAAAGATCTTATCATCCGGAATTATTTTAATTTCACACCAACCCTGAAATCCGAGTAACAATAATGACTGAAATAAACGCCGGCCGCACGCCGCCAGTGGCGGTCGACAGAGCTAAATGAGTTATTGTACGAAACTAACAAGTGTTTTATTTTGAATTTCGGGAGGTGTGAGATATTTTTTATTTGACTCACTTGAGTTCACAACACTAAATATAGTGTATGCGTCACAATAATACAATGTTTCAGCGTTTACTCCATGTTGTGGGCTTACTAACTATTACTGAGGACTCAAAGAAAAAGTACTAGAAGAGACTAGTGTGTTTAACGATGCATGGACGGATTTATACGTTTTCATTGGTTTTAAAGGAAAATCTCTACGCTTAATATCTCCAAAAACTACTGCTGTTCAGAAATAAACGTCATTAAAACAGTGAGTATGAAGCAAAATTTGAATGGGTTTTGTCATCTGCGTACCGCCCCCATCCACCTACAATCCTGTACGGAGGCAGAGAGAATCTTGTGCACCTTTAAGGAGAAAGTGAAGACAGTTATCTAGTCAACATCAACAGAACCACACCAGTCACTGGGAGAAGCCCAGGGAACTATTGCATGGCAAACAGTTGCAGACTCTCGTCCACCTCCTCCAGGTGCATCAGCAAGGGCAAGGACTATCACACCAACAGCTTCACATGAGCGCCATGGTGTGGGTGCGAACGTTCAGTCAGTAGCCAGACTGGGCGTTCACAAAAGCCACTAGAGCGCTGAGTCATCATTTCCACCATATGGTAGATGGCTGCCGATGGCGATGTTACAAAAATCAGCTGTTTCACAGACCGCCACCCATCAGAACATCTCAGTTCATAAAATATTTGACTCGTCTAGTACAGGAACCATTATCTGGCTTCCCACACCATATCATAAGCATGCAGATGCCTTCACTTTCACCTTGGCTCTAAGAGCCGCTCATGATGACCATGTTACCGCCACCTCACCCTTCCTTTCGACTGCATAACTGAGCCAGGAGGCGGATTCAACTGTAGGTTCGCCGCGCCCTATTTGCCTTCAGGTGATGTATAGGTGGAGTACCTGAGCTGAAAGATATAAGAACGAAATGTATGTGTGATATCGCTAGAAACGGAACATACTTTTAGCTTGCCAAACTTTACATTACACTAACCGCAGATTTTCGTGTGAAAGACTCTGGAAGACCGTGGTAAAGTTCGTAGAAGGTAGCTATACGGACTTTATAATATGTTGCGAAGCCTAACCCTGGAGAGCTTATTCCAAATTTCCTGCAGCAATTTTTGGAGGCTCGGAACAGAACTGCGTTGGTAAACTCTGGTCCCTGTCCACATCACAAATAAATAAAATTGTCTTTCCTCTAAAGCAGCAACGGTAGTTCGCTTTATATCCTGCTTTCTCATGAAGCAGAATAAAATATACTAGCTACAAGCTCAGAGGTGTACACGGCTGCCTCTAATACTTTGAAATATACATGAAATTTTACTTTAAATGCGAACATTTTAGGTTAGGCTTTACCGTGACTGTTACTGACATCAAATAAAACAACAAGTTTACTGTTACCAGCCACTGTTTATTCAGCTCCACGACGTGTTACAAAGGTTTAAACTTCCATCATTAGGTGGATTTACATTTGTTAGTATGACATTTGTGTGTGTGTTGTTTTACGATTTTTTGGAGGAACTTGTGGCACTGTCTAGTGGAAAAAACATAACACTATTTCAGAACATGGTTTTGTGTTTCTCTTGACAAAAAATTGAAGTATATCTAATGGTAAACATAAAATAAGTAAAATAGAGTACCTCCAGTGGTGACAGGTTCCTTTCGCAGTCGTAACGCATCACATGTATACTGTCATACAAATATGGCCTCTGGAAACTATTCTACCCTCCCTCTCACTTTCTTTTTCCCTCCCTCTGCCTCCAGCCTTTCATAACTATCTCTTAATCCCAATCAAAATTGTTGTGTATAATTTTACGCTGTAGCCAATATGATTATTATACTTAAAGTTCGTAACGTTTCACCTGATTGTATAAACGAGTAGGAAGTTTAAGCTATTTTAACATTACACCTGACTGTATAAACGAGTATGAAGTTTAAGCTATTTCAACTTGTCGAAATCGGATTTATATACCACCTGAAGTATTTATTCCAACGCATGTATTCGACACCTCAAAACAAACACCTCCAAATCTTAAAAAAAAATGTAATATTGTTGTTACGATGTATATTCTTTGTACTTTGCGATAATGTTTTCTCTTCTGTTATACGATCCTTGCACCCAATAGTTTCCAGAAGCCATATTTGTTCACGGAGTATGACAGTATACATGTGATGTGTTACGACAGCGAAAGGAACCTGTGATCACTGGAGGTACTGGATTTTACTCATTTTATTTTCACCGTTAGACATACATTAATTTTTTGTCAAAAGAAACCCAAAACCATGTTCTGAAATAGTGTTTTGTTTTTTCCATTAGACAGTGCCAGAAGTTTCTCCAAAAAATCGTAACACAACACACACACAAATTTCATACTAATAAATGTAAATCCACCTGATGATGAAGGTTTAAACCTTTGAAACGCGTCGTGGAGATAAACAAACAGTGACTGGTGGCAGTAAACTTGTTTCATTTAATACATGAAATTCTTTTGGCTGATAAATAAAAACATTTAAGAAATATTCAGTGTCTTTAAAAAATGTATGACCTGGACAGGGAGGCGGTAGTGATTTGAGTGGATTACTAACACTGACCTTTCCAATAGTGAAGTTATATTCGAAGTTAAGTTTGACTTTTCAAATCATCTGACAATTGAAATTACATTACTCAGAAAAATTACATCCTTTTTATTAAATGAAAACCTTTCTTTGCTAATGTAGTAACAAACAATGAGATTAGTACAGCAAGTGTTATCTAACATCACTAAAAAGCATAAAGACAAATCCTCACATTACGTATACCTGTGTTAACAAATCTTAGAAACATTGCAAAAGGGAAATACCTAACTATCCTATACATCAAATCTGTTTACGCACATTCCGGGATTACTCAACACAGAACTCACTGTTACCAATTATCAGCCAATTCATTTACGCTAACGCGCTGGCAAAAGGAAATTAATAAAAAAATTACTTCTTTGCCTTAACTGCGAGAAGACTTCTGTTCCCACATTTATATTTCCAATAATACGTGCACTCGTAAAGATTCTTTGTAACATCAATCCAATAATCCTTTCTTGACGCAATTAAATTTACATTTCATCATTTCACTTTACATTCCATTATAAAATCACTCACCATTTTTAGCTATCTACTTTACGTGCGGTGTAGCACAGAATATTGATATGAGAAAATTCCTACATTATAATCTAACACTTGACGGCTTTACAGAGCACATCACAAAAACTACCTACTGCATCCTCTTTCGTTCTCAGACTGATACACACTCACTGCTGTGCATCAAGCGCTCTGTTACTCCAACACTACGATCTCAGACCAGAAGAAAATGGATCAAATGGCTCTGAGCACTATGGGACTTAACATCTACGGTCATCAGTCCCCTAGAACTTAGAACTACTTAAACCTAACTAACCTAAGGACATCACACAACACCCAGTTATCACGAGGCATAGAAAATCCCTGACCCCGCCGGGAATCGAACCCGGGAACCCGGGCGTGGGAAGCGAGAACGCTACCGCACGACCACGAGCTGCGGACAATCTCAGACCAGAAGCAGTATCTTTGGCTCTACGGTCGTGCAAAGTCAGCGATCCGCATTATAGAGCCTGTCAGAGACATACATTGTTTACAGTACAGTAGTTTCATTTAGTTTACGTTAGTATCATTACAATATTCGGGTGCCACATTTAAGGTAACTAACGCTCACGACCGTTACAGCGTGTATTTAAAGCAAATATAATTTGCACCATCATAGTGGCGCTACTAGCCCCACTCTTGTGGCACTGGCGCGAAAGTTGAATAGACATCGTATTTATGATATAGAAACACGCCTGCCAACTTTCGTTTATATCACACAAATCCTTCTTGATTTCGTGGTTTTTTTCCCTGAGTGTATTTCGAAAAGAATGACGTCCATGCAAACGTGCCTGGATTCCAAAGCCATGGATTAAAGTAGTCAGATCAATGTAATATTTCTTGACATCCAAAAAGCACTACCACACCAACGATTATTAATGAATGTAGATTCATATGGGGTATAAAATATAATTTGTGACTGGTTTGAGAATATATGGTAGAGAGTACGCAGCATTTTAACTTGGGTGGATAGTCATAACAAATGTGTAAAGTAACGCCGGGCGTGCACCAGGAAATACACTCCTGGAAATTGAAATAAGAACACCGTGAATTCATTGTCCCAGGAAGGGGAAACTTTATTGACACATTCCTGGGGTCAGATACATCACATGATCACACTGGCAGAACCACAGGCACATAGACACAGGCAACAGAGCATGCACAATGTCGGCACTAGTACAGTGTATATCCACCTTTCGCAGCAATGCAGGCTGCTATTCTCCCATCGAGACGATCGTAGAGATTCTGGATGTAGTCCTGTGGAACGGCTTGCCATGCCATTTCCACCTGGCGCCTCAGTTGGACCAGCGTTCGTGCTGGACGTGCAGACCGCGTGAGACGACGCTTCATCCAGTCCCAAACATGCTCAATGGGGGACAGATCCGGAGATCTTGCTGGCCAGGGTAGTTGACTTACACCTTCTAGAGCACGTTGGGTGGCACGGGATACATGCGGACGTCCATTGTCCTGTTGGAACAGCAAGTTCCCTTGCCGGTCTAGGAATGGTAGAACGATGGGTTCGATGACGGTTTGGATGTACCGTGCACTATTCAGTGTCCCCTCGACGATCACCAGTGGTGTACGGCCAGTGTAGGAGATCGCTCCCCACACCATGATGCCGGGTGTTGGCCCTGTGTGCCTCGGTCGTATGCAGTCCTGATTGTGGCGCTCACCTGCACGGCGCCAAACACGCATACGACCATCATTGGCACCAAGGCAGAAGCGACTCTCATCGCTGAAGACGACACGTCTCCATTCGTCCCTCCATTCACGCCTGTCGCGACACCACTGGAGGCGGGCTGCACGATGTTGGGGCGTGAGCGGAAGACGGCCTAACGGTGTGCGGGACCGTAGCCCAGCTTCATGGAGACGGTTGCGAATGGTCCTCGCCGATACCCCAGGAGCAACAGTGTCCCTAATTTGCTGGGAAGTGGCGGTGCGGTCCCCTACGGCACTGCGTAGGATCCTACGGTCTTGGCGTGCATCCGTGCGTCGCTGCGGTCCGGTCCCAGGTCGACGGGCACGTGCACCTTCCGCCGACCACTGGCGACAACATCGATGTACTATGGAGACCTCACGCCCCACGTGTTGAGCAATTCGGCGGTACGTCCACCCGGCCTCCCGCATGCCCACTATACGCCCTCGCTCAAAGTCCGTCAACTGCACATACGGTTCACGTCCACGCTGTCGCGGCATGCTACCAGTGTTAAAGACTGCGATGGAGCTCCGTATGCCACGGCAAACTGGCTGACACTGACGGCGGCGGTGCACAAATGCTGCGCAGCTAGCGCCATTCGACGGCCAACACCGCGGTTCCTGGTGTGTCCGCTGTGCCGTGCGTGTGATCATTGCTTGTACAGCCCTCTCGCAGTGTCCGGAGCAAGTATGGTGGGTCTGACACACCGGTGTCAATGTGTTCTTTTTTCCATTTCCAGGAGTGTACAAATAAATCCATGCATGGATAAATTTGAAACAAAGGGAGTTAAGTGTCACGAAGCTTGTTCCAATAGTTCAGAATCCACGATTCGAAACGAGATTTATTGACTTTAAAGAGTAGCGGTTTTTCAAAAAAAAAAAAATGGCTCTGAGCACTATGGGACTTAACATCTATGGTCAACAGTCCCCTAGAACTTAGAACTACTTAAACCTAACTAACCTAAGGACATCACACAACACCCAGTCATCACGAGGCAGTGAAAATCCCTGACCCCGCCGGGAATCGAACGCGGGAGCCTGGGCGCGGAAAGCGAGAACGCTACCGCACGACCACGAGCTGCGGACGGTTTTTCAATCTTGCTACATGTCGATGGCAACTGCAAGTTGTTTCGAAACCACCCCAGAGACTTCAAACGCAGTGCAGTCCAGTAATACTGTATGAAAACACTGAGACGGAAGTCATCAATACAACGGCCATCCTTCTTAAGTATTACGTGCTCGATTTGCTCATAAAAGGCCTTCATGTCATATTAGGCACCAAACGAACGATTATGATGTATCAGCAAGCACTTATTTTAGAACTCGGCACATAACTGATTAAAATGGGTCCTTATTAAGCGTATAATAAATTATAGTTTAAGCCCAGTATTCAAACTAAATAAGACACGACATAAGATTCTGAAGGAAGTGGACACCTTTAAGAACGACAGATGACTCAAGAGATACAGAGAACTGGCATAACCAGTCAAGAACATGCAGATATTCAGTGAAGCAAGGCGCACTGTTGTTATGTTTTGGATCTGTATGCAAATTTAAAGTTGATCCTATAAAAAATGAAAAGAAGTTTAGAGATCTCTTAGGTTTCAGTAATATGTAATTACTTTCAACTCTGCAGCCATTTATTTTTCCGTTACCCTAGCCATGTGTTGATGCCTCTCTGGCCTATCAAGTGATATTTATGTTGATTACGTATGCAATTTGATTATTTGTTCGAACTACGTATTAGTAAATAAAAGTTTGCTTTGTAGATATGAAGATGATACTGTTACATTTTCCACAGATAGCTTCTTTATAGTTTTACAAAATTAGCTGTAAACAGTTTGTTTCTTGCTTTTTATTGTTTTTGTTTTTTTATTTAGGTTCACGACAAGCTTGTTTCAACAGTTGTGCCACATTACTGTTAGCAGCTAATTTTGTCATATTATGACTTTCTGGCACTTGTGGGCCCAGCAGAGAAGAAGTTACTTTACCAGATAGTTAAGCAGTAATAGAACAATTACGAGAACTTTTCAACCATTTCGTACAGATCATATTCAATGCTGAATGTGAGAAACACTAAACTTTAAACCTCATATATCTAGCAATGTCAATAAGGAACGACAATGAAGCCACGGAACGTGTTGTAAAACAGCAGCAAATGACAGAATCATTCACAACGGTTCATTCCATACCACTACCGACATACAGCATCGTGCTGAACAGAGCAGTTAATGCACCGCTATTAATGGTCGTCTGTATCAAGAGGAGATATCAGAGAAGCGTAAATAACGAACCTGAGAGCAACAGGTTCGAAAATATTAAATGCATTGTGTTTGATACAAAGCGCAAGAGCCGTCTATTATTTCGAGGGAACCAACAGAGCCATAGATCCATAAGACGGCTCCGGTCACTGCATGATGCTCAGACACGTTGCTCCGACTGCGTGGCAGATTTATCCAAGAATAAATTACAGGACGTTGGAGCGGCCTTAGTAAGAAGTCTAAGAAATTCCTGGCACCATTTAGTACTTTAGATTGGTGTGTCAGTAATATCTGCTCACAGAGATATGCAAAAATTGCAACTGAAACCTTATAAAGTAAGAATGTTGCATCGATTGACCAGTTAAAACTGTAAAACGGAAAATGATCTGGTGAAACCAGAAACACTTTCTTTTTTTAAAATCTTCAACCATTTTATTTTTCCGTTTTTGTACTGTGTTTGCCTGATCCACCGTTCAGCAGTAAAATAGCATTCCTCTAGTGCTACAAGTTTTTGCATAATTTTAATGTCCATAGATAAATTCGTTCACAACCACTTACTCGCTATCCTCCAGTAAAGTTTCCTGATGTCAACAGTGGATATGGCGGTGGTCTTGATCAATCATTATCATAGTTCGTTCTCAGTTCTGACTTGAATTCCTAGTAGACTGAAACGTTTAATGCGGTTACACGAAAAGCGACACTTGCTTCATATCATGACCTTTGGTGCGTCCGGATTTAATCACAACTTTGCCACTCCCTCTGACAGGCCTTGCGTCCCACGTTACACGCGGCTAACGAGACAGGTACTAACATTTGCCATTTGGTAGGTACTCTGAACTTTATGCTGCCTAGTTTCCTGCTACACACTTCGTAGTATCTAAATCAGTCGTAAATTTTTACTATTTTCTGCAAATCAGTAATCTTTATGTTCAGTGAAATTCCTGAAAAGCGAACTTCCACTGTCATTTGGATAAAAGAATAGGCAAAATTTCTGAAACTGGGGCACTGCGACTTTTAATCCAAAGGCGAAACAACAATTTAAAAAAAAGACACTTACTCCCCCCGCTCACGCGCACGACTGTTTCAATGTTTCATTTTTAAGTTCATCAACTACGCATTGTAGTCTGATCTTCTTTAAGCGAATCATTAATACCAAGCGCGCGCTCAAACATTTACTGCTCCCCTTGAAATAAGCCTTATATTGTAAGATCCTCTGAACTTAGATGACGTTTGACATGTTTCAATCATGGGAGCAATAGTTTTTCGTACGATGAATCTAATTCAAGCACGTCCATCTGGATCTTTAGGTTCCGTTAAACACTGCAGAAGACAAATAGTTACATCTTACGATATGTAAAGCTCGAAGTTACAAGACCATTTTTCTATTTCAAGTGTTATTCATTGCGTTAACAAAAAAAATTATGCTCTTAGATTGAGCAATATTTTTAGAGGTCGCTTATGGTGCAAAGTATTTTCTTAATTAATTTCTTATTTGTTTACTTTTCTTATGGTTTTAGGCTGTTTCAAAAACTTTATGATTCCTTTTGAAGGACGTGGCCTATTACTTCTCCATCTTTATCTTATCCGAATGGAATGTTTCCAAAAGGAAGTAAGGAAAGAAGGTTAGAGTTTCATGTCCCGTCGACAACGATGTCATTAGAGACGGAGCACAAGCTAGGAATAGCGTAGGAACCATCCCTCCATTTGCCTTAAGCGATTCAGGGTAATTTCGGAGAGAGTAAATCTGGTTGGGCGGACGCAAATTTGAACCATCGTCCCCGAATACGTTGTTTCGATGAAATCAAGGTTCCTTTTAAAGGACAGTTCCAATTTCTTCCTCATCCTTCCCTTATCCAAGTCCATATCCCATCCCTAATGTCCTCTTTGTCGATGGGACGTACCCGCCTGTGAATATATCTAACTAGATCTATAAAAGCAAGACACGTTAAACGAAATGTGTCCTTTTATTATACTCCAAAATACTACACCACTAAGAAACTACATGGCACTAATTGGTATGTACATAATCTTACAGGTAAAATGGTGGCTTACGTTTAATGAACCGACCCACGTTGCCAGAGGCTACTTCCAGCCAAATTTCATGGCTCCACAGCTGCTGCTTCACCACTTGGGTGCCGGCTATATGGTCACGGCCAATATCCTCAAGGCACACGCCCTCGTGTATCACATGTACGACAAAGAGTTTCGTCACAGCCAACAAGGTTCGTACTGATTATCTGGTCATCAAACTCAGATACCTTATATCCTTTATGTCCTCAAATTTTATAGAACAACTGTTTAGTCGGCACTAGCACATACATCTACAGATTAATTAGCTGATCATTATTGTTGCTGAGTACTATAAAAGGTATAAACATGACGGTATTGATTTTTGCCTGAGAATTACTATAAAAATAATTTCTAAAGAAACAGCTGCGTTAACCGCTCATTGTGACATTTATGTCATTAAGGTGTGAACAACGATTCTTTGTAGATGCTTCAGTGGTTTGAAGTAACAACACAAATTGAGCTTATGTGAATTCACATAGGCCTATATGTGACGTTCTTTGAAGAACGTGAAGAGTGTTGCTTAAGTCCCGTGAAGAGTGCTGATAATCCCTTTCAACGTGCATGCCTAGCGTACAAAAAAAACTAAAGCGTTCTTAAAACTGCTGCTTGGGGCTCTACTTAAGCTACCCATTCCTTTGAGACAAAATCTACATTGCATTTATGCATATCATTTGCTCCCACAGTTACCTGCCCATTATGGTACAGCACTTTTAAACTAAAATTTACAAGATTCACATTTAATCTGCTTCACAACGTCATGTTAGCGGTTCAGTAATCACACACAAACCAGTCTAGCTCGAGATAACAGCCCTGCAGTGCGACAAAGAAGTGCAGCAATTAATTAGAGTACGACTGGCCAGTTGTTCATCACTCCTGAAGCTCGTCGAGTACATTTGTTATGATGTAAGGTGCGATCAAAAAGTTTCCGTTCTTAGACCGTACAATGCAGTATCGGTATGCCAAAGACACAAAATCGCCGTGAGCACCAGGCTGAAGATACTCGTTTGGCAGAAACCACGTCCTGCTCCGTGAAGAAGTCCGTAACTGCCTGTTGCCCATCCTCGTCCGACGGGAATCGTCGACCCTTCAAGGCCAGGACTGAAGGCGTGATAATCGCACGGGGAGAGATCAGGATTATAGGGCGGGTGCTCGAGTGTCCCCCACTTCTGCTTTACGACATCTGCGATGTGGGGACGTGCGTTATCATGAAGCAGCAGCACTCCCTGGCGCACCACTACACAACGGTGGTTTTCGACGCAAGTGCTGCCCCGTACAGATTCTTTATTTTCCGATGGATATAGACGGGTGTTTGTCCTTCAGTACACAAGACAAAAATAACAACACGATGGTCCTGTTTGGACGCATTTGGCAACAACGTCACCATAGTTCGTGTTTCCGCGTTTACCGCACGTGCGTCGGAAAAAAAAACACTAATCCCCTGTCTACATGTCGGTGCTCATATACTCGAATCGGATTCTCAATACATTGCATATACGCTGCAGCAACCGCCTCAAACGGAAACTTTTTATTTGCCCCTGATATAATCGTGTTAAAATTCTTTTGTTAGTCACTGACTTTTTAATAAGAATAAAGATATTACTGTAGGGTATGTAGAAACATAAACGGAAAGTGACGTTTGGTATCACCAAAGTATTAGTGGTTGGCCTTAAAAGTAAGTTTTCAGAAATCACATTACATCTACAGTCAGCGTCATTAAGTACTACGTTGACAAAAAAAGCAAGGAGGCTGCCCGCATTGCCAAAGGAACATTTATCGAGGCGAATAAAGGTGTGACTGTTTCTCGTTCTTGAATTGTGTTCCCCCGATGTGACAAGTTTCACCAAAATAGATCAACTCGCAAGAGGAGGTGAAGCGCTGCGACACATAAGTTTCAAGTAACATCGAAGCAGTAATCATGGGACACTCTAAAGTAGCTCCTGTGGATGGAGCGCACATTGTCGAAAAAATTCGATGTCAGTAATGATGATCAGGTTTTGTGGGCACACGACAGCAAGGTCTTCAGCTCCCGTGCTACATGTCATGAGACTAGTGAGGAGGAAGATAGTAAAAGTTTTGAAATGAGAACTGCGAATAAAAACGTAAAGAAAGATGTGCAAACTTTCACGCCCCCACTCACACAGGAAACAACGAAAACCTCTTTCTCAAATCTAAAACATAGCAGTTAAAAGAATTAAAAGAAGACAGAAGACATCTGCGGCTGGCTGATCACTAGAATAAAAGTAGACGAGCCAAGCACTCTGAAACACACCCACATCTCCAGTATAAAGCTTAGGACAGAGTCCAGATGTATCAGAAAATATTACAATCTTGACCACACTTGTCTCTTCATCAGATAAAACACAGATCAGATCCCCATCTAAATTCACTTCTGCCCGCTTGTCACAAAAAAAAATGTGGCGTACGCTGACCTGAACGCCACAGGCTCCACAGACAGGATGTTTCTCCTGCTGGAGTAAAAAGCCATCTATTATCGGTCAGTGCGCAATGCGGAGGTAGGTCAGGGCCACCTCATCTCGCCAGAGCGATCAGCATGAGAGTCGCCATGGCCGGATAATTGGCTTCACCAGTCGCAGTTTGTCTGTCACTGACAGCCACACCTCCTCCCATAACCGCATGGATCTGTGACCCACCAGCGAAATGACGGTCTACAACGGTATGGCCTGTGGAGACCTCCTTGGCGGTTTTGTAGGCCTGTTTATTTCCCAGAATTCCCACGTACCCTGCTACCCAGCAGAATGACATATTCTTCCTCCGCCGCTGCAGCAAGTATGGTTGATCGTGTATGAACTGGGCAAGTCTCTCTGCTAGGTACATGTGCTGCAACGATTGGAGAGCACTAAGGGAATCGAAGTAGATAAGAAACTGTTTGTCCTGAAGACGCCGTAGCCGCTCTAATGCCTTCAGGATCTCATGGGACTCTGCAGAAAGTACAACATAGGAATGGCGAAGACGAACCCTGAAGACACGGTCAGGGAATGCGACTGAATAGCTGAGGAAGTCCCCTTGTAAGCCATCTGTGTGCACAACTTTAAAAAAGTAATGCTTAACTCAAATGTTAAAAACCAGAGATTGAAATCTAAAACTGAGAGTGCACTCTGTCTTAAAAATTCGTCAAACCTACATAGTTCCGAGTCTCTATAGGAACAAAGATGGAGATCTATTTCAGTCTTGGTGCAAAATCTTAAAACTAGCCACACCCTTCTGTCGTATTGTGGTAAGTCTAATTCAGGAGGAGGTGGAGCAGATACTACAACACACACAAATTGTTAGTAACTTATTAAAACTTGAACATGGTAAATACAAAACTGTGGAAACAATTAGTTTCCACACAGATGACATGAATCTGATGCTGTCGCTGACACTTAAAACGTTTGGCACTTCACTGCACAGTGAATGTTCCCGTCAGAGTCCAATAGTCTTTAACAGACAATAAATTCAGAAAAACGGTTCTATTCGAACGCAGCTAGATCCGTACTACGAGTGCACTGTCGTCGTAAACGATGATTACAAGTGGTCACTGATTACAGAGTGAGTGCGCTGAGCTGCACTGCGCTCTAAAATAAGTAATTTTGCGGCTGCTGCGTCACAAGGAAACACTTGGGAGTGTGTCTCTGATTCGTTGATGCATTTTGCAGCAACTTTCTTTGCTTGTGGTGTCGTCTTGACGTACCAACTTTTGCATGACTCCTAGTTCTGCGGACGATACTACACCCATCTTTAAAAGACAACCCTTCTCGCGAATCCCATAGGACCTAATTACTTGGTGTCTAGTACGTAAGATCCTTTCATTGGTAGCCGAGCAACTGTATGGTGTGCTGGCGTGTATGGCGTGAACACTGTTTTATAGGCCTGTTGCACCACGGGGAGTCGTCGCCTGATGTGAAGGGACGGCTCACCAGCCTCAACACAAAGGCCCGGTTAGGACTGGTTAGAAATGCCCCCGTGGCCAACCTAAGTCCTTCGTGGGGCACCATCTCCAGTATCTTTAAATAAGATGTTCTGCAGACTCTTACACCGTGTACTCACAATCAAGCCAATATCAGACAAATGCCCTGTAAAACTGGAGCAGACAAGTCGGGTTTGCTCCCCTTGAACTGGGATCTAGTAAGTGCTTTCAGGGAGTGGCTTTTCAGATCCCTAAGTTGTGGCAACCATGTAAGGTTCGAGTCAAATGTGAGGCCCGGAAGCCTCACCGTGTGTTTAAAATTGAGAACAGTGTCGCTCATCTGTGACTCAGGAAAGTTTAAAGCCGGCCGGGAATGGTTAAAGAGAACGCACACAGAATTCTTGGTGGAGAATTTAACACTCCTCTTCTTCACCCAACCCTCTAAGAGTCAGTTGTAACTGACAAGTTGTTGTGGCAAGGCTCGAAGAAGAGCAAAAAAACAGAGAAGTCGTCAACAAAAAAAGAACACTGGCCAGGACATGCAGCAACAGACGTCACACTACTAATTGCTATGAAAAAGACAGTTACACTCACTACTCAAAGGGGTCGGAGAGGTCGCCACAGACTCGATATCTAAAACAGCTGGGTGAGCGGAAGGACTGCATTAAGATAGAAAGCCATCCCCGAAAACCCCATTCACGGAGCTGCCGAAGGATAATACGCCGACAAGTAATATCTTATGCCTTCTCGATGTCAAAAAATATAAGCAGGAGGTGATGTCAGCGCATTAAAGCTTGTTGTACAGCCGCTTCTAGGAGGGCAATGTTATTGAACGTGGAGCGATACCTCCTGAACACACACTGAAGGCGACTGAGGATCTGTCTCGATTATAGGATCCAGATAAAGCGTCGGTTGACCAACCGATCCGCTCCAAGGTCTTTTCCCCACAACTAGTGAAGGCAACACTACGAAAACTACTCGGGTATGTTCGGTCCTACCAAGGATGTCTGTTTTTAAAACTGGCTCTCACCACCAGTTGGGCAATTGACCTGACGTCAAAATAAGATTAAAAAGAGCGAGGACTGCTTTGCTCCGCCAGGTGAGGTGCTGTAACGAACTTTGACGGACTGTATCGTGACCACACGACGCGTTACGAGCTGCAGCTAACGCAGAATCCAGCTTCCACCTGCGGAAGGGACAGTTATATTCTTCATCAGTGATGAACTGAAGTCCCAACTGCCCATCCCAGCGGCCGCACCATAGCGCCAGAAAGCCAGATCCTGACTGGCAGTGGCGGTAATTGTGGCAAAATAGGCCGCCATAGTATAGCCAGTGTCTCTTGGGGTGGTCTGGAGACTTCCATTCCCCATTACAGTACCTACTGGGCATCTCCCAAATCTCCCATAAATCCTCCAGATCGCCTTCCATACAACTGTACTTCTATTGAAACCGTTTATGATGGTCAAGAACTGTTGCCAAGATCTACTCTCGCTCTCCCTAACAATGTGACGACATTTCACCCTAGCTATCCATAAGGCTGAGAGGTTCTCTCCAGTTGGGTGGCACCTGAACTTAACGCAGAGCTGTCCACCTGGAATTGGCTGCAGAGCGGCATTCATCGCTGCACAAAGGGACAAGTTGCTTTTTCAGATGGCCTGAAGTCTGCAAGATGAATTTTCAGCAGCATGGTGGATCATTTGGATAACATGATCCACCCATTCATGGACGCTGTCAAGGTGTTCAAATACAGCAAGCTGGCTATAAAGCATCCAATCTGTCTTTCAAATCATCCATCTTGGCGGTTGTCTTTTGGTCAGCACTCTGTCTGGCAGGTGAATCCAGATTGGGAAGTGGTCTCCTGAGTGCAAGTCATAAATCGGTGTGTGCAAGGGCTGGGGAGCATACAGCAGTGAACAACCCTGTTACAGTGCCGAAGTGTGTGTTCTGCCCCCCCCCCCCCGTTCTACAAACACGCACATGAGCACATGAGGATATGAGAAGTATCTCGAATACTTAAACCCTGGAGCAGGTGATTACAGAGCCCCAAAGCACATTACATGCACTAAAATCACCATACACAATGAAAGGGTGGGGGAGATGAGTAAAGAGGTCACGGAGAGCCTCTCTCTCTAGAACCTCATTTAGCGGTAGGTAGAGCGAATGTATTCTCAACTGATGACGCACATGTAACGATACGATAACTGCTTGCAGTTTGGTTGTGTGGGAGAGAAGCAAGGAGTGATAGGCGGATAGGCGTTGTTTACGAAAGTAGCCACTCCTCCTTTAGCTCTCTCTCAACTAAGATCATCCTTTTTGTGGAGAATCTAGCCACGCAGCTCAGAGCGTAAGACAATATGGGATGTGTCTCTTGATACAGAGACACATTCGTCCACCCTGAGTTAAGAGACGTTGTTCCCCACATATACTCTGAAACCATTCAAGTTCCACTAAAGTATGGAAGCCATCTTAATGGTAATCTGTTCCTTTGTCTTTCTCCCTGTCGTGCCTCAGTGGTGGCGAGACTGCATTGAGGGGGGGGGGGGGGGGGACCTTGAGGGATTCACTGGTTCCCTGAGAGAAACGTCGACATCAATACTATCCAAAGTATGCTCATCACCCAATCCATCAGACACGACCGAGGTCGCATTGTCTGATGGCTTTAGACCTGAAGGTTTCGGCTTGATGGTTTTCATCGACACCTTGGATTTTGGGGTCTGTTATACTTCCTGACATTAGGTTCTGTAGCCACCATCATTGCTATGGTGGGTAGGCTTGGTTGTTGGTCTAGCGACACAGACTTGCAGCTGCATTTACAGGTGCTGGTGGAGGTGCCCTGATCGGCTGTCAACGTCTGGGTGCCATCGCTAGTTTTCTGCACAGGCCACTTCAGCGATGAGGCAAACGACTGCACAAAAGTGGAGGGCTGTGAAATCTTAAACTTCTTTTCCCCGTCAGAGTATGAGAGATATTTTGTCACTTTAATATCCTGGATTTCCTTCTCTTCTGGGAAGGCAGGATATTCTTTGCTCCTGACGGGATTTGCCTTGGAGCATTGTCACACGTGGGTACAGCAGAAGATTGAGTACCAGATTCGTGTGCAGTAGAGTCGCATCTTCTATACATAGCCTGACTGTTACACCCCATGATGGTATGACTAAAGCTTCGACACCTAAAGCATCACGTCGGATTAGATACAAGGACCTAACTTTAAGGCAGAGAACGTCGGTCGGAATATATTCAGGCAACTTCGATAAATTGAATGTCAGAATAAAAGATGTTAACTTCTGGAGTTCATCATCAGTGCTTTATATGACAATCTGAACTTCAGTGGCCCTCGTACTTTCCCATCCTTCTGCAGTTCTTTGGTGTACATATCCACAATGTCTTGACTTATCAAAACTCCTATACGACAATTGAGCCCAGTCTGCACCTCACATTTTATAGGATATTCTCTAAATAGTTTGCCATTTTGTAACTTGTTTGCTTGGTTGGCTGGAGTGCCTCGATCAAGAGCGTACTATTTCAAAGCCTCTTGTCAGATTTAAAGTGATCTGCAAGTCCCTGTTGCAACAGTCAGGTTACTATTCCATCACTATCCGGGGCGTCTTCACACACGTCTTCGGCCTGAAATCTCGTTGAATGGAGTAGAGCTGTCTTCAGTGATGAGTCCCGCCTCGAATTGAGCCAGAATTACTAGCGAAGACGTGTCTGGAGACCCCCCTGGACAATCTGAATGTCGCTCAATACCTGCGGAATCGATCTATTGCAGTTCTGAATGCCATCACTTGTATATTCATATAGCTATACTTGTTTCGTGACACCATACAAAAAGCAAAGCTGCGGAGGACGGAGAAAATAACACGGACACTTTGATAAAAACACCTAGTTTCCTGCATTTGTTTCCTGTCATATCTGCAGTGACAGGATGTTGCGTTTCTTAGTACGCATTACGCTATCTCTCAAAGTGTTCTGAGCCTTCATTACGTCTGTAATCGTTATCGTTTCGTGCTGGTTAACCTACATGTTGGAGATTTTGGACTCCCGCGGAGGAAAAGTTGTTGGTGGGAGTTTCTTTTCTGCATCTGTGACACCAGTCGCATTTCTGCTGTGGCTGTCTGGAACTATTATATCTGTAATGGTAGCTTGCAAAATATACGGGGAAAATATTAAGATAAATACACTCCTGAAAATGGAATAAAGAACACATTGACACCGGTGTGTCAGACCCACCATACTTGCTCCGGTCACTGCGAGAGGGCTGTACAAGCAATGATCACACGCACGGCACAGCGGACACACCTGGAACCGCGGTGTTGGCCGTCGAATGGCGCTAGCTGCGCAGCATTTGTGCACCGCCGCCGTCAGTGTCAGCCAGTTTGCCGTAGCATACGGAGCTCCATCGCAGTCTTTAACACTGGTAGCATGCCGCGACAGCGTGGACGTGAACCGTATGTGCAGTTGACGGACTTTGAGCGAGGGCGTATAGTGGGCATGCGGGAGGCCGGGTGGACGTACCGCCGAATTGCTCAACACGTGGGGCGTGAGGTCTCCACAGTACATCGATGTTGTCGCCAGTGGTCGGCGGAAGGTGCACGTGCCCGTCGACCTGGGACCGGACCGCAGCGACGCACGGATGCACGCCAAGACCGTAGGATCCTACGCAGTGCCGTAGGGGACCGCACCGCCACTTCCCAGCAAATTAGGGACACTGTTGCTCCTGGGGTATCGGCGAGGACCATTCGCAACCGTCTCCATGAAGCTGGGCTACGGTCCCGCACACCGTTAGGCCGTCTTCCGCTCACGCCCCAACATCGTGCAGCCCGCCTCCAGTGGTGTCGCGACAGGCGTGAATGGAGGGACGAATGGAGACGTGTCGTCTTCAGCGATGAGAGTCGCTTCTGCCTTGGTGCCAATGATGGTCGTATGCGTGTTTGGCGCCGTGCAGGTGAGCGCCACAATCAGGACTGCATACGACCGAGGCACACAGGGCCAACACCCGGCATCATGGTGTGGGGAGCGATCTCCTACACTGGCCGTACACCACTGGTGATCGTCGAGGGGACACTGAATAGTGCACGGTACATCCAAACCGTCATCGAACCCATCGTTCTACCATTCCTAGACCGGCAAGGGAACTTGCTGTTCCAACAGGACAATGCACGTCCGCATGTATCCCGTGCCACCCAACGTGCTCTAGAAGGTGTAAGTCAACTACCCTGGCCAGCAAGATCTCCGGATCTGTCCCCCATTGAGCATGTTTGGGACTGGATGAAGCGTCGTCTCACGCGGTCTGCACGTCCAGCACGAACGCTGGTCCAACTGAGGCGCCAGGTGGAAATGGCATGGCAAGCCGTTCCACAGGACTACATCCAGCATCTCTACGATCGTCTCCATGGGAGAATAGCAGCCTGCATTGCTGCGAAAGGTGGATATACACTGTACTAGTGCCGACATTGTGCATGCTCTGTTGCCTGTGTCTATGTGCCTGTGGTTCTGTCAGTGTGATCATGTGATGTATCTGACCCCAGGAATGTGTCAATAAAGTTTCCCCTTCCTGGGACAATGAATTCACGGTGTTCTTATTTCAATTTCCAGGAGTGTACAATAACGGAAATACAATTAAACTTACTCATAGAACCAAGAGAACATTAAAGAGAGTTTTGACCTTCAGCAGCAATACGTAGATCACGGATTGATAGGATTAATATGCAACTAGAGAAGGCTCTGCCGATCAAAACAGTGAGTCTGCAAATACCTAAATATAGTTTATGTTAAAGGAAGCCTACATCTACATGGTTACTCTGCAATTCACACTTAAGTGCCTGGCAGAGGGTTCATCGAACCATTTTCATACTACTTCTCTACCATTCCACTCTCGAAAAGCGCGTGGGAAAAAGGAACACCTAAATATTTCCGTTCGAACTCTGATCTCTCCTATTTTATTATGATGATCATTTCTCCCTACGTAGGTGGGTGTCAACAAAATATTTTCGCATTCGGAAGAGAAAGTTGGTGATTGAAATTTCTTAAATAGATCTCGCCGCAAAGAAAACCGCCTTTGTTTCAGTGACTGCCACCCCAACTCGCATATCATATCAGTGACACTCTTGCCCCTATTGCGCGATAACACGAAACGAGCTGTCCTTGGTTGCACTTTTTCGATGTCCTCCGTCAATCCTACCAGGTTAGGATCCCACACTGCGCAGCAATATTCCAGCACATGACGGACAAGTGTCACAAGTCGCAAAGGAGCAAAATGGTTGAATACCGCGTTCAAGACGCCCGGGTTTAGTGGGTTTGTCGCAACTTCTAAGTGTTTTGACAACAAAGCGTAGTGTTTATTTCGCCTTCCCCACAATATTATCTATGTGGTCTTTCCAATTTAAGTTGCTCGTAATTGTAATTACTAGGTATTGAGTCGAACTGACAGCCCTTAGATTTGTGTGATTTATCGTATACCCAAAATTTATATGATTTCCTTTAGTACCCATGTGGATGATCTCTCACTTTTGTTTGTTTAGTGCCAGTTGCCATTTCTCGCATCAATTTTGAGGGAAACTATTTATGGTACGTTCTCGACGTCAGAGTGACGGTGAATGAGGATCTGCGAGCAAGAATCAGATCCACCTGGATGCGTTTCAGAGACGTCATTGGTGTTCGCTGAGGTAATTAGGTGTATATCCACCTAAAATAAAAGATATATCGCACAATGGTGAGGCTAGTTGAAATATATAGTACAGAATGTTAGCCAACGTATGTAAGTCCTGAGTGTACTCACTGCATGTCATGGAAATGCAAATACTGAGGAGATCATTAGACATTTATCTGCGCGGCCACACCAGGGATACAACGATCCGGCAACTATGTGAAGTGACTTCAATCAGTGATAAGAGCAAGAATGGAGAATTCCCTATTATGGTCACATCATACGGGCTCTATCTACTCCAGTCACCAGTACAACCTTTCATATGACTGTCGAAGGCCAGAGACGACGCGGAGGACCTAAACTGCGGTGGCTAGACACTATCAACACAGATTTAAGATAAAGAAAACTAAGTTACTAAGTCTACAGGGAGCGTTAGACCGTAAGAAGTGGGGTGTATTGACCCAAAAAGCGAACCCTGTTCCAACGAGACGGCGCTCAGGAGGAAGGAGGAGAAGAAGACAAAGAAGAAGAAGAAGAAGATGATGATGATGATGATGATGAAGACAAAGAATAAGATTTATGGTAGGCCTGATAGTTTGATATTTCAGATAAACCATGTGAATGCAAGAGGAAGAGGCTTCTTCCACTGAAACGTACAATGAGTTTTAAAGAGCCCAATATCGGCACTTGGTGTAATGACTGGCAGCTGCCCTTCAACACAAACAACCGTAACGTATTTTGCGTTAACCTGTTATATGATTACACGAACGTAGAACAATAGCCGGAAGCAATCGCATCTATTAAACACCTGGGAGTATGTATAATTACCAAACAAGGCGATTCGCAGGAAAGGCAAATGCCAAGCTGACAACATTTACTGGAAACAACCAGTAGGACCAGATAGCAGTGATAGATAAAACAGAGTAGATCCAAACAATGACAGCACGTTTCGACACAGTTTCGTTTAGTAAACAGCGTCATCGATATGCTCACCCAACATCAGTGGAAAACGCTACAGGAGAGGCGTTGTGCATCTCGACGCGGTTTTTCTGTTAAAATTCCAAGAACGTACGTACATAGAAAAGACTACCAATATATTTCTTCCTCCTATGTATGTTTCACGAAAAGCCCATGAAATCAAAATAAGAGAGATTATTGATTCAGGTGCAGTCCAAAACGTTTCGAGAATGGATTAATAAGAAACAGAGAAAAGTTAAGACGGTAGTTTTAATTCATCACGTGTTCTTCATACAATGCACAGAATGTTCCTACCACTGTGCGAAACTGTTAGTAAAGACTCTCTGCGGGACGTTGTTCAACTAGCACATCGCATTGGCTTGAATGTGTTTATCGTAAAGGCGTTGACATTTCATGTGAATTTATGCACATTTTCGTTTTGTTGTAGGTTGTATCAATAACACCAAGTCTCGTCACCCGCGATGATATTTTCCGGTAAAAAATTGTCCGCCTTTTGCATTTCAGTCAAGCCACGATAGGAATCCAGGCGTCGTGGTTTTCATTCGGGAATCAAATTATAGGGGACGAACTTTGCACACATTTTTCTCTTCTTTTAATCATTAAGGAGAATGTCTTGAACAGTGCATTTAACCATTTTGCTCGTTTGCAACTTGTGACACAACTATGCTCACATATTACGGCCACACGTCCACTACTCAATATCGCCTGCTCACAGCTTAGTGATCGAATGCGCATCTGTTGTTTAAAGTCGTTAGTTCAAGTTGCCACAGTTGATGCTGCGCTGACGTCTCGGGACTTTTTGGACGGATAGTTAAGGTAAACATATGAATAAAATAACACGTCTCCAATTGACGGATTCCAGTGTTCTTTACCGAGCGAGGTGACGCAGTGGGTAACACACTGGACTCGCATTCGGGAGGACGACAGTTCAATCCAGCGTCCGGCCATCCTGATTTAGGTTTTCCATGATTTCCCTAAATCGTTCCAGCCAAATGCCAGGATGGTTCCTTTGAAAGGGCACGGCCGATTTTCCTTCTCCGTCCTTCCCTAATTCGATGAGACCGATGACCTCGCAGTTTGGTTTCTTACCCCAAACAATCCACCCAGTGTTATTGCACTTTGCGATAGAAACACAGTTGAGGCCCTTTACTATCTTGCAGTATTTCGCAAGGCAAGTAGATCATCTCCTTGCGAGACATAGTGCATATTCCAACTATACCATTACGAATAAATTCGGATAAATTCTCAAATGATTCCGGTTGTTATGATCTTAAAAATGTCCCTATTCTATATTAGATGAGGGTTGATACTATCTTTTTCAACGCTCATACACGTCAATGAGTTATGTAGCTACATTTACTGTCATCTTTTTGTCGACCCCCACTCCAAATTACCACTTCAGAGTAAAACACATTCCACTCCGTTCTAACTGCATCATTCTAAGCTCCACGAGATGTTCACATTTTATATTGGCTTTCATGGTAGACAAATTTGGCGTGCGAGTCACGGTATAAAATCGCCAAAGACAGCCATCTGCCACGATATTTAAATATCCGCGTATGCAACAACAAATATAATGCTGGGACGTACGTCGACATTCATAGGAGCGGAAACCAAACTATGAATCCTAATGATCGTTCGTAGATACCGATTCTCTCTCGCATGATCAATCACATCAGCCTAATATGATGTAATCTGTTAAAAGCTTCACTTTTGCCGGTTGGTAATCGCTGCTGCATTTATGACTTCCCAGATACAACTTTTGGTGCAGCAACAATATAAAATTTTGAAATAGTGGGTGATTCATACAAAACAGCAAACAGTGGCAGTTCCTACCCAAAGTATCCTCTTCTTACAATGTACTTGTAGTATCCAACAATACCCATAATGTGCTAGATAAAGCAATCATTAAAAGTTGCATGTAAGACGTAGAAGCAATTTCTCTAGCTTGACATAAACGTAAGAAAATAACTGTCATGAAGTATTCAATCAATTTTGAAACGAATATCCTGTAACCAATGACACCTGCAGCAAATGAGAAACTGTATCCGTGTTTTTCTGATGTACTTCCAGATTAAAGCTTACGGTTAAGAACACTGCATTTTCATCTGGAAATTTAAACAGTACCATGCCCTCTGTTCTAGCACTTTCGCTTTAAGGGCTATAAAAGCAGAGAATGTAAATCTGAAAATAAGGAAAGGTAGTGACTATTCTTTCAGCAATAAATAAAAATATTTGAGATGGTAACGGTACGTATAATTTCTCCACTCAATAAAGAAGACTCTGACTTTTTATCTTGGCCATTATATTGTGCAAATAAATATTATTATGAGTCCTAAGCTGTCTTTCTTGTTAAGTACCTGTGTTAGTGCATGTGCCGATGTGAGAAACGAAGAGAGATAGAGAGAGAGAGAGATAGAGAGACAGAATGCACACATTTACTGAAAATTGAACATAAATTCCTTTATCTACAGAGCAGGATGATCTTTACGTTTACAGGTAAAATCAGTCTAACACTGCACAGCTTCTGGTACGAGCCTATGTCCGACAGTGAAGAGGACATAAAGGCGGCCAACACTGCCATTAACTTTGACGTAAGTAGGTTCATAGAATGTTTAAAAAGTAGACGTGGTCTTATGATTAGACGTAACATGAACGCCTGAGGTGACCTGAGCATATATTTCATTGTGAATTTATTCCTTGCTTTGCAATAAGTAAAGATCCTTTAATGGTTTTTGATGTACACAAAATTAAGTCAACACGATGCTTACATGAACTTTATGTAGCATGTACTATCTGTAGTTAAAATATTTACTTGTAAATCTCTTCATTTCAGTTTGGAATCTTTGCTCATCCAATTCTAGGAAAAGATGGAGATTTTCCAGCAGTTGTCAAGGAAAGGGTCGAAGTTGTAAGCAAAGAAATGGGCCTCAAAAGATCATTATTGCCCCCGCTGGATAAGGAGTGGATCGCTCGAATTAAAGGTATTAATAAGCGTCCTCTATTTCTTGAATGATACCTTAGACTTCCTCCAGATA
This sequence comes from Schistocerca cancellata, assembly GCF_023864275.1. Taxonomy (NCBI): domain Eukaryota; kingdom Metazoa; phylum Arthropoda; class Insecta; order Orthoptera; family Acrididae; genus Schistocerca; species Schistocerca cancellata. The sequence goes on along the minus strand of NC_064629.1, from coordinate 632,746,444 downwards.
CCTACCTTATAGTACACCACAATGCATAACTTTGCAAAAAGTGTAGTTTATTTTCTTTACTTCTTTCCCTATACAAGTTCATAGCGACGTAAAATACTTCTTTCATTTCCGACAACCATTAAACTTCTCTCGATATTAAATCTAAGAATTGAATTTGTGGTGGCTGAATATCTAAAATCGGAAATAATTTGTACTGTCAAAGCCGACAAAAGATACTTATAATCTGACGGCTCGAGATTCTCGTATCTCCAAATCTATGTAACTACATTCTACGATTATTGACTTACCATAACTGTGGTAAGTGTGATAAAATGTGATATTTACAGAGTGTTGTTATATCCCACAATGGCATGCTAGGTGAAGTGCAGGACAAAAAATTTTGGGGATTGTCACTGCAGAAAAAACCACATCGAAATCGCACTTTCTTTGCCACTTGCAGAAGCTAAACATAGAAGAAGTAAGACACTGATTTCCTGAGTACAATGTTCGCATTTTAGAATCAAGTTTGTAATCTATCAACCGTATAGAAATTAATATAAGAGTGTACATTCAAAAAAGCCTCCAAAGTAGTTCACCCCATTTTTCTATAGTGAAAATGACAAATTTAAAGTAGCTTGATATCAAAAGCTACACTATTTCTCCTAATGAAAAATGGCAGGAAATTGAAATCTCTGGAAAATTCAAATTATCCTCAATAACCCAGGACGACCGAGAGTTCTATTTTTCCCCGTGAATCCCCTACCCCCAGCACCCTCACTCCTGAACAACTCCACCATACCATTTAGAATCCGACACAAATGCACTACATCATTTTCAGCATCAGACAAATACCGGAACACTACACGGCTGGCTTACAGCCCATGGTTCGTAAGTTCAAATCCTGCAAAGTTAATTTTAACAATGCACTATTTTATATTAATTTACACAAACTTTCTTAGTGGTAAATGACAAAAGTATGACACCAAACGTTATTTTCCCACCACAGTACCAAGTACAAGAGACAACAATATCACTAATTTTACTATTTTGTTTGGGAATTTCGCAATGTTTAAGTAACCAGTGCGGGATACAAAAGTGTGACGCGAATTCAAGGATTCAGTACATAATTAATTTGTATCACTGGTAAGTCTTCTAAGGTTGGCGAATGTGACTTTCTTTCTTGTTCTTTTAAGCCGGCTTCAGGACCTGTGTTGGCCCTTGTAGAATTTACTGAACTCTTGTGAGTCATTTTCGTGTTACATCGTCATCCCCTACCACTATATTTTAACAACTCTACAAATATATGACAACCGATGTGATATAATAAGAGCCACTTAATAATTATGACTTATAAATGACCACTGTATAACCCTTTACATGAAATAATTCATCTCTCATCTGAAAAACAATTAGGGGCCAACTTACCCTATGTTTAGTGATACACAGTCAGTGAAGTCATGCGCGCAAAGTTAAATCATGAACATCCTATGGAGAAGGAGCAGTGGTTACTTGTTTCATGATACTAACCACTAAATGCATAATTTATCTTTGACCGGCAGGTATGCTGAAGTAAGCCTCAGAAATAGGAGCCCTTGCACAGTGTGTATCCGGAGAATCCTACTATTGAGAAATTGTGAATGTTCAGTATGAAATATTTGTTCCTGTTGGGGGACCTTCATAACAAATCATTAGACAAGTGCACTGGCGTTATGTACGTGCTACATCTTTTACACCTTGCCTTCACCCAATATTCTTTTACGTCACATACCAACCGTTCTTATTTTCACCATGTCAGAGAGAGCAAGATTATTCCGACGAAGAAATTATCAACAAAATATTGTTCCTTCAGTTCATAATACTTCAGACGGGTACCCTTTACTAGCGATAGTACAAGGGAATTTGCTGTTATGGGCGAACGGAAAATCTTGGTTCAGCGATTGAGACTGAGTTGGTAAGTTCTGAAATAAGGAATTAGCTCCATACCTTAAGCAGCGTAGAATAATTGTTTACAAACGAAAGCAGTTTGTGGTGACAAAACTTTTCGGTAATCCAGAACAGTTATAGAAACTGTGGTTTTAACAAGAAGATACGCGTAGGATTTTAGGACATCTACCTTCTTTCTTTGTAATTTTTGAGTAGTAATAAATATTTCTCTTAACACAATGGCAACAGAAACAACTACAGTACAAATGTAGTCGTCATTACACAGGATGAATCACTTAAAACTTACATAGCCAATGTTGCAGAAATGGAAAGTGCAACTGATGTGTGGTTTTCACATAATGGATTGGTAGTCATGGACTCGTATAGTTAGCCAATCAACAGACTGTAATACTACTTATGAAGTGTATTTTTTTGGCAAACATACAATTTTTTAAATGGAACGATGCCTATTGACATTAAAAAACTAAAACTGGGGTAAATTAGTATGTCAGTGGTGGTTGTTGCAGGATTCTGGTACGAGTCGATTAAGAGACATCGTATTTTGAAAAGTTCCCACACCGTCACTTGCCATTCGACCTGCGTAGTTGCTAGGTACGTCGTTGTTATGTTGGCTTACATTGCGACTCGCTAATCAGTTAGTACGTGGCAGCCCAAGCAGTAGGTCGTGTGTAGACGATGGCATTTACCATGCAGAAAAAGCCGACATGCTGATGGTTTATAGAGAATGTACGGAGAATGCAGGTCGTTCTTGTACGGCATATGCCGCAAGATATCCCAGTAGACGTCAACCATCTCGGCTGCGTTTTATCAACCTCTTCACCCAGTTACGTGAAAGTGGTAGTGTAACACCTATACAACGTAATAGAAGGAGACAAGTGACGACAGAATGAGAGGGGGGGGGGGGGGGGGGAAATTGCAGTTGTTCCGCCCGTTGACTCCCACCTAATCACACGAGGAAGTGGCACGAGTCAGGCAAGTGTCCTATGCGCTCTTCGTCGACATAGGTTCCATCCCTAGCAGATATCTCTCCGTCAAGAGCTACATGGAAATGATTATGAGAATCGTATTAACATCTGTACAAAGGGCGTTCAAAAACTTTTGCACAGTCGTCTCTAATTTTTTTATTTTTACAGGTGGAGAATGAATTTTTTTGTGAACATACTTGGAACATTTAGCTACACATTGAGCCTATTCAGTGTAGCCTCCATCAGCTGTGACGCATCTGGCCCAACGTTCTTTCCATGATGTATATGCACTTTGGTAAAATTTTGGGGATTCACTTTTACACTACCGTTTGACACAGGAGATAAGGTCTTTCTCACTATCAAATGTTTTATCACGCAGGTGGGCCTTCTGGCTACTAAAGAGGTAAAAATCATACGGAGCTGTAGGGAGGATGAGGAATAATTTTCCAACCCATTTTCCTGATTCTCTCCTGCGTCATAAGGGCCGTATGGGGTTTGGCATTGTCATGGTGTAGTCTGAAGAGTTTACCCTGAAGCTGTGATCTGTGGCTCTTGATGGCACGTCGCAGCTTGTCCAATGACAAACAGTAACGGCCCCGGTTAATTGCGGAGCCAGGTTCCAAAAAGTCAATGAAAATGACACCACACTGATCCCAGAAGAAGGAGGCCATCACCTTTCGGCCTGATGTTCGTGAAAGTCTTGGTTTCTTCTTCCGAGGGAAACCCAGATGACGCCACTCCATGGACTGGGTTTCGCTGTCAGGTTCGGACAAAAACAACCATGTTTTATCCTAGGTGACGACGCCGTCAAAACACTGTTTCCACTCTTCAGTGCCGGCCGAAGTGGCCATGCGGTTCTAGGCGCTGCAGTCTGGAACCGCGAGACCGCTACGGTCGCAGGTTCGAATCCTGCCTCGGGCATGGATGTGTGTGATGTCCTTAGGTTAGTTAAGTTTAAGTAGTTCTAAGTTCTAGGGGACTAATGACCTGAGAAGTTGAGTCCCATAGTGCTCAGAGCCATTTGAACCATTTTGAACCACTCTTCAGTAAAGGTCTTCATGAGACCCTCGCACACATTCTTCCCCATCGTTTTCATTATCTTGTCAATAATCTAGGCAACCAACGTGCACAGATTTTTCTGTACCCTAGTGACTGTACCAGTGATACCACACTACCCAATGACAAACGATTCATTTCAGCAAGCTGTCTTGTCGTCACACATCTATCATTTTGGATGATTTGATCAATGGTCTCCTTATTCGTACCAATCACTGCCGTCGATGGTGTGCCACATCGTGGATTGACCACCTCTGCAACCACCGCCTGGATACTGCTGCGATCCAGTGTGTCCTCCCCATAAACAGGGAACAACTTCCTGTGAATCGATGTGGCAGAGTCATCACCGGTCTTGAAGACGAATTCCATCAACGACTGTTGTCGCAACCTGATATCTACTTCACGGTCCATTATGGCTCACCTGTAAACAAAAGAAAATACTTTTATATGCCAACTTATAGCTAAATGTTCCAAGTATGTTTACAAAAAATTTCATTCTCCTCCTGCAAAAAATAAAAACATTAGAGACGACCGTCCAAAACCTTTTGTGAAATATCAGCGTCCATGGAGTGTAAACGTGTAGTGTGGGATAGTGATCAGCCAATAGGCCAGTTTTTCATAGACGGAAAACAGAGTGCGCACAAGTATCGTAGCCTCCCGACAGACCATCTTCCACAGATCCTCTGTAGACTAGGAGGAACCTGTGGTAACAACATGATGAATGTCCAAACAATGGTGCACGAAGTGCTACAGCATGTTTCCACGAATTGTTTGAAAATAGTTGGATTGGACGGTGAGAACCTGTACCTTGGCCGGACCGTTCCCTGGATTTGACGCCTGTAGAGTTTTTACTACAGGGGAAGCTGAAAGACGCTGTCTACTAGGACATATCAACTACACCAAATGATATGCAACGACGTATTACTGCAGCCTGCTCAGTCATCTCCGCTGAAATGCTAGCACGTGTGCAGCAGTCGTTCTGCATCAGACTGGATGCGTGCATTGCCGCTGCTGGTGGTTATCTTGAACACAAGATGATCAGTTATCTCGTTGCTGGTCAGAATCCACAATACTATTGTATGCATTTGTGTTGTTCTTCAGTGTGTGCTACCACAGGTATTGTACCGGTATCCGTGTGGGAACTTTTCAAAATACGCACGACTCGCGCTAGAATCCTGCAGCAAACACCACTGACATCCTAACTTACGCTACTTTACACTGTTAATATCAGTTGGCACCGTTCCATTTAAAAAAGTGTATTTATGAACAAAAAAATACAATAAGTATTTTTACAATCTGTCGATTGGCTGACAATACGATCCCGTGTCTACCAATGCATTCTGTGAAAACCGCACAGCAATAGCACTTTCCATTTCTGTAATATTAGCAATGAAAATTGTAGGTGATTCACCCTGTGTATTATTATAACAATAACGGTGAGGTCAGGAAACAACCGAGATTCTCCCAAGAGCTACGAAGCGAGCTGAAGCAATGCCTGATACACAAAACCCAGCTGACATCCGACCCCACACCTAATATCTGCAACAATTTTTTGCGTTTTGAACAGTACAACAGCATTTTTTCTGCTAATTTTAAAACTAGCTCTCAACTTCTGAAAAATTGTACTTTTCGTGTAGCTCATAATATGGCTTTTATTCACCTTCCATTGTATTACGTGCTTTTGTTAACACATTCACATGAATTTCAAACTAAAATACAGAGTGGGTTATCATTTTAAACTTCGACACTAAACAGCTTGATCCCACATTAACATCTTCTTTTCTAACATACACTGACAGCACGAGGACGCGCTGTAAACAAAAGATATAGAATGTTTACGTCGGAAAAGCAAGTATATAATGCAGTAAGCAGCAGAAACTGATTAAACACGTATGAGAGATTTTAGCAAAATATTACCAGTCTAATCTGACATAATCTATAAATAATACATAAGTACATGCGTCGTTTTAAACAGAACGACATTGTGTATAAGTGGTATTGTCAGATGAGCGCACTTATTTCCACCTTGTAGCTTCTGATTATGTGTAGGAATTCCAATAAAATTAGTTGATATTCAAAATAACTTACATGAAGTACAACTTCACTATAGTAGGTCTTATCATTAGTATATGAGACATATAGATTTTTGTAAGAAAAAGTAACATGCCTATTTGTGTTAGAATGCAGGGTTCTGTTTTTGTCATGTAAGGAAGAACCTTCTGGAAGTTTAATAGAAAATCATTATTGGCAAGGCCCCTCTCTTTGTTGACACTGTTGTATGATAATGTGCTTTTATTTGTAAATGTTCTTTATGTCATCTATCATATTCATAATATCACCCTTATCTCCATAGTGAAAGACCTGCTGGTTATTTTTAAAGTATTTCACAGTGTGTATCACTTCGGCAATGTGATCGTAACCTGCTTAGTACCACAGTAAAATATCAGTGACAAATCATGTACATTTGTCTGGTTTTCAGTGGATTATTTTCATGTAATTACCGTGTTCACAGAGGTAAAAAAAACATAGGATATCGATATGCACATATACAGTTGGCGACAGTACCGCGTACACAAAGTAAAAAAGGGCAGTGCATTGGCGGAGCTGTCATTGTATTCAGGTGATTCATGTGAAAAGGTTTCCGAAGTGATTATGGCCGCGCGACCTGAGTTAACAGACATTGAACGCGGAATGGTAGTTGGATCTAAACGCATGGGAGATTTCATTTCGGAAATCGTTAGGAATTTCAGTATTCAGAGAGCCACACTGTCAAGAAAGGGCCGAGAATTGTAAATTTCAGGCATTACCTTTCACCACCGACGAAGCAGTGGCCAACAGCCTTCACTTAACGACCGAGAGCAGCGGCGTTTGCGTACAGTTTTCAGTGGTTAAGACAGTTCGACGAAAATTGGCGTTAATGGGCTACAGCAGCAGACTACCGAAGCGATTGCCCTTGCTAACAGGACGACATCGTCTGCAGCGCCTCTCCTGAGCTCGTGACCATATCGCTTGGACTCTAGACGTCTCAAAAACTGTGACCTTGTCAGATGAATCCCGATTTCAGTTTGTAAGAGCTGATGGCAGGGTTCCAGTGAGTGACAGACCACACGAAGCCATGGATCCAAGTTGTCAAAAAGACACTGTGGAAGCTGATGGTGGTTCCGTAATGGTACAGGCGGTGTTTACGTGGAATGGACTGGGTCCTCTGGTCCTGCTCAGCCGATCATTGACTGGAAATGGTTATGTTCGGCCTCTTGGAGACCATTTGCACCCATTCATGGACTTCATGTTTCCAAACAACAATGCGCCATGTCAGAACATTCTGAACAGTTCGAGCGAATGACTTGGCCACCCAAACTTCCAGACCTGAAAATCTCATCGAACATTTATGGCACATAATCAAGAATTCAGTTCGTATACAAAATCCTGCACCGGCAACACTTTCTCAGTTATGGGCGGCTATAGAGGCAGCATGGCTCAATATTTCTGCAGGTGACTTCCAACGACTTGCTGAGTCCATGGTACGTCAAGGTACTGCACTATGCCAGACAAGAGGAGCCCGACAAGATATTAGGAGGTATCCCATGACTTTTGTCACCTTAGTGTGTTATAAAGTTCATTTCAGCTATATGATGTTCCAATCCATTTTTTAAAGTTAGTGTAGCTCGGAGTGCGCATAATACGGTAGAATAATGGCAGAATAGTTCCTAAGTTCTCCTGTACAATACTTGTCAGAACCATACTAGGTTGACGATTTTATTGCAGTAAGAAGTTAGCTACCTGAATTTAGTGCTGGTATTTACAAATATCGGTGCTGCCTTTTGTAGCGGCCTCTTCGTTACTGCTAGGAAAGCCGAGTTATCACTATTGTTACGGTAGGCCAAGTTCGAGAGTTCGTGAAACGGCTTCTGGAGCAGCACACCGCTAAGACAATTTGTCCTTGCCACTATTACGGAACTATGCCCCAGGGTAAGGTAACAGGACAAGAAAACGAAGGTTCTACAACACTCCAACAAATTAGTAACAAAGTCACACAAATGAGTTAAAATGGTTTACTTATGTTTGTGACTAGTTGAGTGATTAAGTCTGCAACACTGCATGTAATATAACACAAAAAAGAAGGACCTCTATGGCTAAGTGCAAATAATCGTCATTAAGCTTCACAGTACATAGCAAATCCAACTGACAACCACTGTCTGCCCATCTCTAAGAGTCCACTATACGACGTTTCCTGTCTATGTCAGCTGTGGACGATGATCTGTAAGCAAATGGGCGAGAGCTGCTCTTCTGTCTTCCGAGTAGGATTCTGTCCGGTGCCGTCCGGTCATTGGCGGTTTGTACTCGGCCGGCAATTGGCCGAGGCGAAATCGATATCATCATCCTCAGTGCTGCCTGTGGCGCTGGTGGAACTCGCAAGTGGCGAGTCTCTATAGCACTGACAGCAGCTCGCATCTTTGCCCCTGTGGTGCTTTTGTCCTGGCTGTGTCTTGTTCGGACGACATAGTACTACCTGAAAGTTTAATCACTCATGTTCAAATAGTGTTAATAAACTCAGAGGATCATTTGAAAACAGGACAATGAGTCAGTCAAGGAATCATTCACATTTACTGTTCTCATTTTACATGTGCCTCTTTAAGTCGATTGTATCTTAACACTTTTTTTACACTGCAGTCAAGAGAAGAAATACGCACTATAAATCATCGGGCGTTGCACAGGCTCAGAATTCTTTAGAGTGTCTCGTAAAATACTTAATCTACTTATGCGATTAACAGGAAAGTAAGCAGTTACCTTGTCAGCTGCTTTCTGAGAATGTAATTTAAACTTAAACCTTAGGTAAAATCTGTTAAATACGATGAGTCCAGTTACAGTTGTCTTCTTTCCTGACAATATCGGACAAAAACTACAACTGACTCATTAATATCTTTTAGAGAATACAACGGAATTATTCTAGATTGTAATATAATACGGTTTTAGACAAGGCTCACACTGTTATTCGTTAAAATATGCCAATTATTATGCAACGCCAAGTATATGGATAACACCAGGATATTATGCAATTCGGCCAGAAACTTTTAAGAGAAAATGATATCGATGAATGAAGAGCACCACTGGGATATGCAAACGAAGTTGTAGAGAGATTTCCATTTTGAGAAACAATTGATGGAGGTAAAGTGACTGGCTTTGAAAGTGGGGTTACAGGAGAACTTTCAGACTAAAATATCATGATTCTCGTCTCTACCCAAGAAAGGGGATAAAACTAACGCTAACTGAAATATGACTTCTACACAAGTGTCTAACTAAACGACTACACGTGTTGAGGGATTTATTAATTACGACTGGTATTTCAACTGTTTCAGTCCCTCTCACACCCCTTCACTTGCTTAGCTATTTTGCATCTTGGAGCTGTTTGCATTTCACAAAATTAAATCATAAAAAAATGAATAGTGCAGGTTTGACAAAGAATGTATGCACGTAGTAGCACGCAAACGTGTCCGTGCATCAGTAATAACTATTATTTAATGAAAAATATTTGGATGTATAACACCCGGTAGATCTTCGTTATTATAGTGAGAGCTGTGGAGCAACAAGACGTAGGGTACCTGAATCGAATACAGGCAATAAATTTCCTAAGATTTCAGGGGTGTTATTCTCGTCCATTCATCACAGAAAATCTGGCGAATCACTTCTACGATTCTCAATAAATAATATCTTTCTGATTATTATAAATTCCGCATTACGGAAAGAGAAGAAGCTTGTATCTCAACGTAAAAATCATGTAAATACTTATGCATAATTATAGAGAAAGCCCTTGTGGAGATGAACAGTCCTTTTAGCTCTTTTAGCTGTATTACAGGAACTTCTAGTTGAAGGGATGCTGATCAAAAACAAAACAAAAAAGGAGGGTTAACACTGATAACTACTTACACCTGTAAAACAATAGTACCTTTCTTAAAAAATAACGTTAGTACAACGCTTACAGCAACATTTGCTCTTTCAGTTGCAACATTTAAGAAAGAAAATGGGCGTCAGTTTTCTTTTCTTTTCCTCAGATTTAATATTTTTCATCAATGTAAAAATATATGTAAGATCCAGCACCATTTTGGATGTATAGTGGTAGTAAATCTATATCGAACCTAAATCACACAGCAACGTGTAAACAACATTCGTTCAGTCATAAAATGTACATGTAACATTTTTTCACACAGATGTGAGGAATAAAATTCTGCGAGACAAGGATCCGATGTTATAACATGCTGCATAGAACCTCTAGAGACGATTTTGTTAGTAAAACACTCTTCGCGTGAAAAAACAAACCGTGTCAAGAAAAAAATGCACGAAGAACAAAAGCGCCGAGGAAGAAAGAATGGACAAGTCTCTAAATGACTGAAGTTCCAAGTCTAAACCACAGAAAATATATATCCAGTGAATGAAAAGACGTACAAATTCGTCCAGTGTGTTTCTGAGGCGATACTTTGTTTCACCAACAGTGAACCTCCTTCGTTTTCTGTTTAAAAAGACGTTGATTTCTGAATTCGTCTTACTAATGCTTTTGAAACATACAATATCTGATGAAAACTATCCGGACTCCCGTATGTAATGAGGAGATTATCAATAGATGTTAATGGAGGCCAACCCATCAACATAAAAGGCGATGGGGGTATCGTGTTGTTAGTAGTCAAGCAATAACACCAGAATGAGTTGGCCAGGAGAGATTAGTAACTTCGGACGTGGAATGGTCATTGGACGTCACCTGAATTGCAGATCAGTTAGGTACATTTCTGAAGTTTCGACTGTTGGTGATGCGATTGTAGAGTAGAAACACGAAGAAACATCCATAAAAAAACGAAGACCAGACAGACCTTAGTAGTGACGGACAGCCACCGTCGAGCATTGAAGAGGGCGGTTGGAAAAAAAAAGAAATAATATTCTTTCAAGAGAATATTTTCGGAAGAAGAGAAATTTGTTAAGATCTTATACAAATTAAGGAATTATATTCTGAAACAACATGTCTACAGCGTAACTTTTTATAGAGGTGAAATGTAGATGACAAATAGTATATAGAAGATGAGAACAGAAGTTATTGAAATGTGGTGCTAGAGAAACTGCTGATAGAAAGAATATCTACTGTAGCTTACTACATCGCAAAAGAGCTTTGTGGCAGAACTTAACTAAATGGAGGAATATATTGATGGAACACATTCTGAACCACCAAGGGAAAGAGAAGGGTGGGAAGTTAATACTGTAGAGGGCTCCAGGCTTTAATTCATTAATCAGGTTCAAATGGACATAGGTCACAGTGGTTATGTAGAGATGTAGAGCCTTACGCAGAATGCATCAGCGTGGAGATATGCTAGAGATCAGAAACGGAGCAAGTATGAGGCAAATGTTGAGGGTTGCGTACATAAGAAATCAAGGCGCCACTGTTATGGCAGTTTGCATTGGTTTCTCTGCGTCCAGAGTATGTCGGGTTTGAGTACGTTCACTTCCTACTCGTCGACTTCTTATCTCTTACTGAAGCGTGCTGGAGTGTAAGATTGGCTGTGACGTAATACGAAAGTTGAGTGCTTGACCTTCCTTTGTTGTGTGGCGCTGACAGGGTGAAACTGACCGACTCTCGGGATCAGATGGCCTCTGTGTTTTGTGAGACTATAGACCATGTAAAACGAAAATTAAGTGACGGTGAGTACGTAATTGTAAATGAGCTACAAAAGAGGGAGAGTGACGTCAGGAAAAAGAGCGACGTCACTGCAACTAAAAAGTGCGTTATTTGTGATTCGGTGGCACTAACAAGCTGCAAAGATCTTGGACTTTTCAGTACGGTTCATAGCTGCGATTTCAAAAACGTAGCCCAAGTGCTCATACCTGTAGCAGCTGAAGTGCATTGTGAAGCCGACGTGCAGGCTAGACTACCTCATCCGTCAACGATTAAGAATAAAGTTATTTCCATTGCAGATGCTGTTAAAAAGGTACTGGTCCACAAGTTACTGCTCCTATTAGCGATAAATGAGTCCTTTCCAAACTGATTCAACTATGGACGATGCCCGTAAAATAACCAACACTAATGTGACTGTATCCACTATTAGTGGTGCGTGGCATATGGAGTATGGAGAACAGAGTATTGTTTACCTCCCTCCCCCCCCCCCCCCCCCCGCCCCCAGAACTGAATTAAGTCAGCATAGCACTTTCCGCTGCAGATCAAGGATCTAACATTCACTAGACGTTCTTTCGCATGTCATTGTCTTAGCATCTTGCTCAAATATATCTTTAAGGTGGACTTTTTAGCATCGCAGACAGAATTAACTTAAGTACCAGACATAATTAAAGCGTGTAAAGCACTAGTAGCGTATTTTAAAAGTGTTGGTCTTCCAACCAGACTCTCAAAATCACTCAGGTAAGAGATCGAAGACCGATAGAACACTTTGTTAGACAGTATGGGTTCAGCAGGTGATAATCTCATCAAAATTAAGGAGCTGCCCCCACACAAAGAACTAAATAGACTTCAGAATATAGATGAGCAGACCATAAATGATCTTATCATGTTTCTCAATCAAAGAAGCTAGCGATTTTCTAGAACCAGGCAAATTTCCTACTCTCCATTTGCTACTTCTCTGGCGGTATACACTTCTGGATGAGCACTTGATGGGCACTTGATGAATTGCATAGTCATGCCAAGACAATACTTAAGTTAAGATGCAGCAGTTACATGGATGGAAAGAATGATAATATTAAACGGCAATTATATCACAAGATTGTAACATCTTTGTGTCCGCTGTATCGTGATTCTTTTGATGCCGAGCAGTGAAGACAGAGATAGCGTTTTCAAAGAGGTTGGTGCTCGGTGTATGAATATTTCAGGTAACTGAGCAACTACCGTATGTACGCCTATTATTCTACGCTCTTGCAGCATGATTGTGAGTCAATAATGGTACAAAATGCGACCTACGCTCTTTCTAGTTACTCGTGGTTCACACGAAAGTATACCAGGCCTAACGAAATCGCCGCATCCGTTGAAGTTCCAGAGGTCTGAACCATGGGGATATACCCGCAAAAAATCGTTGTACCTCTCCGACGCCGCTTTCAGAAATGATGCAGAAGCAGAACCTGATAGTCTTGGAAGTTGAAACGAACATGAAAAGACAGTACCTTCTCTGGCACTCGTTGCTAAGTGCGTACTGTGTATTCCAGCTTCAAGTGGATCTATTGAGAGGAACTTCAGTGCTGTGGGTTTGGTAGTCGTCGAGCGTCGCAGTCGTTTGGCCTCTAATGTTGTGGATGTCATTTTATTAGTTCACGGTAACAGTGATCTGTTAAATACTTGTGACCTATACAGGGCTATTACAAATGATTGAAGCGATTTCATAAATTCACTGTAGCTCCATTCCTTGACATATGGTCACGACACACTACAGATACGTAGAAAAACTCAAAGTTTTGTTCGGCTGAAGCCGCACTTCAGGTTTCTGCCGCCAGAGCGCTCGAGAGCGCAGTGAGACAAAATGGCGACAGGAGCCGAGAAAGCGTATGTCGTGCTTGAAATGCACTCACATCAGTCAGTCATAATAGTGCAACGACACTTCAGGACGAAGTTCAACAAAGATCCACCAACTGCTAACTCCATTCGGCGATGGTATGCGCAGTTTAAAGCTTCTGGATGCCTCTGTAAGGGGAAATCAAGGGGTCGGCCTGCAGTGAGCGAAGAAACGGTTGAACGCGTGCGGTCAAGTTTCACGCGTAGCCCGCGGAAAATTGGCTCGTGCCACAACTGGAGCCCGACAGCGCCGACTTCATCTTTCAACAGGATGGTGCTCCACCGCACTTCCATCATGATGTTCGGCATTTCTTAAACAGGAGATTTGAAAACCGATGCATCGGTCGTGATGGAGATCATGATCAGCAATTCATGTCATGGCCTCCACGCTCTCCCGACTTAACCCCATGCAATTTCTTTCTGTGGGGTTATGTGAAAGATTCAGTGTTTAAACCTCCTCTACCAAGAAACGTGCCAGAACTGTGAGCTCGCATCAACGATGCTTTCGAACTCATTGATGGGGACATGCTGCGCCGAGTGTGGGAGGAACTTGATTATCGGCTTGATGTCTGCCGAATCACTAAAGGGGCACATATCGAACATTTGTGAATGCCTAAAAAAACTTTTTGAGTTTTTGTATGTGTGTGCAAAGCATTTTGAAAATATCTCAAATAATAAAGTTATTGTAGAGCTGTGAAATCGCTTCAATCATTTGTAATAACCCTGTATTAACTGATGCCGATACTATTTAGGTATTTACGTAATATTATGATATAACGGTATTAAGATTTAATGATTATTTCGAACGGGCTCCAAGGAACTCATATAGCTAGTAACAGATATTTTAAAGCTTTGCGTAAGGTGAAATGCTACTCATAACATTAATGAAACGAGACTGCTTATATACAGGGTAGTCACGAACAGCCTGAAAGGCTTGTAAGGGTGTTGCAGGGTAGATTGTGCTGAGAAATAATTGTTCAGAAATAAATTCGATACGTGGCGCCAGTCCATGTTAATTAGCATTGAAGCCAGTCAACCAGGACGTTGCGCGCTCAAATTCAAGCGGCCCGCCAGATACAATTAGTGCCAGTTGTTCTCATAGCGTAGATGATAGCGTACGAGACTGCTAAGCCTTTGTCTGGGATGAGATCTTTACTACCGTTCTATTTCCAATTACTGAATCGCACTATAGTTCGGTTTTAAGAAACCAAACGAAGAACATATTCGGCGACGCCGTCTCTGGCGGACCGGTTGAATTTGCGCGCGGAAGGGTCTGATTGGCTAACTTCAATGCTAATTAACTCGGAAACGGGGCAACGTATGGAGTTTTTTTTCTTAACAATTGTTACTCAGCACAATCCACTTCACAATACCCTCACAAAGCTTTTTAGTCAGTTTCTGACCACTCTGTATAAAAAAAATGGCTCTGAGCACTATGGGACTTAACTGCTGTGGTCATCAGTTCCCTAGAACTTAGAACTACTTAAACCTAACTAAACTAAGGACAGTACACACATCCATGTCCGAGGCAGGATTCGAACCTGCCACCGTAGCGCTCGCGCGGCTCCAGACTGGAGCGCTTAGAACTGCTTGGGCACTCCAGCAGGCCACACTGTATACTAACAGATCAAGTGCGTCAGATTTTGTATTCTTTTAGTCGTGGTAAACTTGCATTTATATGATAATAGTGAGTTGTGTAGCGTATCATTCATTTCTGTAATTTTTCGAAGGCTGTTGTACATTTAATTGAATATTTAGCCACTATTCAGAGAAACCACCTAATCCTCATAACCTGTTCTCTTGTACTGTTGTGTCAAATTCGGTAACTTGTCGAATGTGTCTGTACGTCGAAGTAATTGTTAGAATTTCTCTGAGTAGGGAGCATATGTAAAATAAATGTACAGCAGTCATCGAAAACGTTATATTGACTTGCTCACACTCTCGCTCACACACTCACACTCTCTCACTCTCTCACTCTCTCTCCCTCTCTCTCTCTCTCTCTCTCTCTCTCTCTCTTACACACACACACACACACACACACACACACACACACACACACACACGCAATATTCACTGCTCAACAGTCAGTATTAATAAATAACTATCGAAACACCCCAGCTTCGCACGGATGGTACGACGTATCGACGACCAGGCGATTTTTCTGACGTAGCAGTAATAAATTATATTTTTTACACTCCAATTGTGAAGCCATAGTCACAGTATATAGATTTTTTTCTTTAAAAAGGAAAGATTACATTACCGGTTTCAACGAACTAGGTCGTCATTTTCAAACCTAAAAACATCAGTTAGAGAATATATATTAGTTGGAGATTGTACAGGGTGAGTCACCTAACATCACCGCTGGATATATTTCGTAAACCACATCAAATACTGACGAACCGATTCCACAGACCGAACGTGAGGAGAGGGGCTAGTGTAACTGGTTAATACAAACCATACAAAAATGCACGGAAGTATGTTTTTTAACACAAACCTAGGTTTTTTTAAATGGAACCCCGTTAGTTTTGTTAGCACAGCTGAACACATAAACAAATACATAATCAGTGCCGTTTGTTTCATTGTAAAATGTTAATTACATCCGGAGATATTGTAACCTAAAGTTGACGGTTGAGTACCACTCCTCCCCTGTTCGATCGTGTGTATCGGAGAGCACCGAATTACGTAGGGATCCAAAGGGAACGGTGATGGACCTTAGGTACAGAAGAGACTGGAACAGCACATTACGTCCACATGCTATCACCTTTTTATTGGTCTTTTTCACTGACGCACATGTACATTACCATGAGGGGTGAGGTACACGTACACACGTAGTTTCCGCCCGCATCTCGTGGTCGTGCGGTAGCGTTCTCGCTTCCCGCGCCTGGGTTACCGGGTTCGATTCCCGGCGGGGTCAGGGATTTTCTCTGCCTCGTGATGACTGGGTGTTGTGTGATGTCCTTAGGTTAGTTAGGTTTAAGTAGTTTTAACTTCTAGGGGACTGATGACCATAGATGTTAAGTCCCATAGTGCTCAGAGCCATTTTGCATTTCGTCGACACTCCCCATACATGAGTATCATCTCCGCCTTTTCAGAGTTCGAATGCACCATTGTCTCAGTTCCTACAACACTACACTATCACAGACGTCTGGTAACACGGTGTACTACAGTTGGTCTGCGTGCGGAGACGAATGCAGAATAACAATAGCAGCAAGCGCTACATGCGGACACTGCGACAGCTAGACCAAACCACAACAGCGCACTACAGCCACACTCGTAAACAGGGTCGTCATCGTAAACATGTCCCTGCAGATGCTCTTCGCCGACCGTGGCCCGTGTTTGTTACAACACGCAACTGAACGTCGGAGGTTTCAAGCGTCAACTTTAGGTTACAATATCTCCGGATGTAGTTAACATTTTACAATGCAACAAACGGCACTGATCACGTATTTGTTTACATGTTCAGATGTGCTAACAAAAGTAACGTTGTTCCATTTAAAAAACGTAGGTTTGTGTTAAAAACATACTTCCGTGTATTTTTGTATGGTTTGTATTAAACAATTACACTAGCCCCTCTCCTCACGTTCGGTCTGTGGAATCGGTTCGTCAGTATTTGATGTGGTTTACGAAATATATCCAGCGGTAACGTTAGGTGACTCACCCTGTATATTCTTCAACTGATGCTTTTGCATTTGAAAATGACGACGTAGTTCGTTGAAACAGGTAATGTAACTCTTTCCTTCTACACAGAAAAATTTTGTATACTGTGGCTATAGCTTCACTATTGTAGTGTCAAACAAACTTTTAAAGTAAATTATATACATAGAAATCTTCTTCGTCAGTCAGTGTATCTGTTAGTGAAAACCGTATCGAAATCGCTACAGTAGTTCCTGAGATTAGCCTCCACATGCAGACAGAAAACTGCGGCGGAACACTTTAATTTATTATATGTGTAGACCGTTATGTTCGACTGTTGTGCGTGTAGCGGCAATGCCGCTAGTCCTCATTTCTTTTCCACGCTGGTGCAATACAGTTGCAGTCGACAACAGTATCGAGTGACGTGTTGCCAGTTACCTGGGCAGCGACGGAGACTGGAAAATGGAGTCTCCGAGTACACGGAGACGGCGAGGGCGGAGATAATGTCACTGGACCCGCTGGCGGTTTTAAAGCGAGCTTACGGGGTTCATTTCTGACCTCTAAGACCTGTGTAAAATCAGTCATAGGACTGAAGACCAAAACGACAATAAAATGTTAATACTGTTTTTGCATATAGGTGAAAATGCCTTAAACATCTGAAAAAGAAAGGAAGAAGAATCTTGAGAAAAATATTATGTTCAATCAAGAACAAAGAATGCAAAAAGGTTTTGAGACCAAATAAGGAAATATCCTGATTCTGTACTAAAATAACAGATGAGATGAGGGAAAGACGTGTTATACTCTACAAACATCTAGAGAGAATGAAGAAAGTTAGATTAACAAAGAAAAGCCAACCATACTGCAAAAAAGGGAAACACAAAGAAAATGATTGGTGAGGCAAGACATAAACGGACTTAAAAGATGAGGACTGAACAGGAAACCCTACACAGTAGAGAAAAATTCGTACTAGAAGTCAAGAAATTCAGAGATACTCAGGAACAAAAAAGAAACAGAGAAACACAAGAGCCGAATTGTCATACGAGAAAAAAAGAGTTCATTCTGAGAAAATCAGAGTTTTGGAGAAGTTTTATGGAAAAGACAAATAAGTAGTTATCCTGATGCAGCCCTCAGTTGACCAGAAACGAAATAAAAAAAATGTTTCATTGACAGGACCATGGTACTAGCATTACCTACAGATGGGAACTCGGACCGAAGTACAAAGTGATAGCCATGTAGTAACGGAGTGTGGTAAGTGCACAGGCGATTAAGACAAACTTCACGCCTTTTGGAGGCTGTATGGCGGTAACCTATGGTTTTACCGTTATCCCATATGTCAAAGGTTATGATCGCTGACGCACACAATGTGCCCCCGCATTTTCACACTCGGTAAATGTATGCGGGGATATGGCATATCGAACCACAAGTATGTCGTTCTGTGGGTTCCCACATGGCTTAGTTCCCAGCAGAATGACACGTAGTGGTACGCATGCGACACCGTGTGCTATCCAAATAGCTCCGAAACGCCGCGCATAAAAACGGGATTTTTCTGGGTTTATACTTCGGGTTCTGTTGGCTATAGAGAGGTAGGGTCAAGTGTTTTGGATAGCTGTTGGACTAGGATCCATTTGTGTACCCAAATGAAGGCTCGCCTTGCTGTAACTATCCTATAGTGCAGGCTCAAAGTTTGAATATTACACATTTCCTCCAACTCACACAAATGGAGAAAATCCGTTGGTTCTTTTTAAATTATATGTCGCCTGTTGTGCGCCCTAAGGGGCTTATGGAGGCACCATTTAGTCCAGGGACGCTTCCTGTGAAAACCCGAAAAACTTGGGTTTTGGGTACGAAAACCGAGCCGCGGATTCCAAGACGGCTATGCACAGCAAATGGCTGAAATTTTTAGAGTATATTCCTACGATCCCGATATCAAACATCCTTGAAAAATTTCTTGATATCTTCATCCGTTCAAAGTAACTCAACTCGTACATGTAAAATACGCCCGTAATTTCCGGGGTGAGGCGAAAACATAGTTTACAAAGTAACGTCGCGCGGAGAAATGTGCTGTAAAGTGTCTCCGTTATCGTCAGAAGGGTTTTGAGAGCCCTGTGTTGTAGTACTGAAGCACATGCAAAATTTTTCTGAACGCACAATGCAGTCTGAGGTGCAAAGTTAATTCTGCGCTGTTTAAGTTTCACGTAAGTAAACTATCAAAATGGTTCAAATGGTTCTAATCACTCCGTGCGGTTCTAGGCGCTGCAGTCTGGAGCCGAGCGACCACTACGGTCGCAGGTTCGAATCCTGCCTTGGGCATGGATGTGTGTGATGTCCTTAGGTTAGTTAGGTTTAATTAGTTCTAAGTTCTAGGCGACTGATGACCTCCGAAGTTAAGTCGCATAGTTCTCAGAGCCAGCCCCTAGACTTAGAACTAAAACCTAAATAACCTAAGGACATCACACACAGCCATACCCGAGGCAAGATTCGAACCTGCGACCGTAGCAGCAGCGCGGTTCCGGACTGAATCGCCTAGAACCGCTCGGCCACAGCGGCCGGCAAACTATCAAAATTTCACTTAGAAGTTATTTTCATATGAGTGACATACTAAGCTGTACAGGAAAAAGAAGGGAACCAGGGGAAAAATAGTCCTATCCGAACACAAAAAAGGCTAATATGTTCCTGTTTTAAAAGGCTGACTGAAAAGTGAGGTTCTGCCTCAGTCTACCTGCTCAGCACCTTTAGAAATTTTCGCAAAAATTTCGGCATGCGAACGTATTAGCGATTTTTTGCGCTGAGAGAGGAGGCAGTGGCAGTGGGAAAGGGACGGAAAAGGAATAATTACTGGAAGATAGTAGACAGCGGATGTGGTATAGAAAGAGCGAAAGAGACAATGGCAGTGTGGGAAAAAGAGAGGAACAAAGTGGCTGTGGAACATAACTGACAGTGACAGAACAGTCCTAGGAGGAGAGTAAAGGAGACAGTGCCAGCAGGAGAGGAATAAAGAGAAGGAGAAAGTCGAAGTGGGAATGGGTGAGAGCCAACGATTACGAGACACACAGTCTGTGACATTGACAATGAGGAAGAGAGAGATAGTGCAGTGAAAAGAGACAGCAGTAGTGACAAGGAATGAATGAGAATGTAGCAGTAAGAGAAAACAGGTGGGAGAGAGAGGCAGTGAGAGGCGGCAGTAGTAGTACGACAGGATGATGGAAACTGCGGCTGTGAGACAGGAGACAGTGACAGTTAGCTGGACACGAAGGATAATGACGATGAATTGGGCTGAATAAGTGAGTGAGAACGAGCAAGTGGGAGAGGATGGCTATCAGCGACTTACCGCTATGGGTTAGTGGGTGTAAGCGAGCCCAGAACGTTAAAGTGCGTCTTGTCAAGTACTGTCTAAGTTCTCAGTGACTGTTTCGTGGCAAACCATCATATTTATTTTCTTGGTCGGCATTTTAAAACTAAGCCCAGAAAGGATAAGTTGTAGATAAACTGCTCTCTTATGACCACTCGTGGGAGTGAGATTTGATTTTCATGTTAAAAATAGCACGTATATGTTGGCATTCCAAAACTTTGGGAAAATTTTTGAAGGGGCTGAAGAAGGTAAATGAGACAGTTAGCACCCCACTTTTCAGTCAGAGTCGTTTAAAACGGGAACATATTAGCCTTTTTTGTGCTGTGATAGGAGCATTTTTCCACTGGTCATCCTATGCTGCCGCTAACTAGTGGAAGGTGTCTTGGATATTCTAGAAGGTTTTGTCTGCGCTTACAAGTGACTGATAGCCCCCGCAGCGCCTTGGGATTCACGATAATGGAGATCTTCATACCTCCATCGTCGATAACGTCTCATCTGCTCCATTGCTTCCAGTACTGTTTGACAATCAGCGCCAAAGCGAGTAAATTCGTGAAGAAAACGAATCCTGAAAATACAGTCAGAGAAAACGATTGCGCAACTGGGTTACCTTGCTGATTTTACCCGTCTCTGTAGCCCAGAACGTTAAAGTGCGTCTTGTCAAGTACTGTCTAAGTTCTCAGTGACTGTTTCGTGGCAAACCATCATATTTATTTTCTTGGTCGGCATTTTAAAACTAAGCCCAGAAAGGATAAGTTGTAGATAAACTGCTCTCTTATGACCAATGAGCTCCAATGACTGATGTGGTAATCAATGGCTGTTTATACGTATACCTTTGGGGTATTTATATTTCCAGTAGCATACTGGTTTCCACATAGGTAACGCAATTTCTTTGATTAAATCTTTCCTCGGAAGCGCTCATTTCTATAGATAGTATCCGCCTTCTTAGCAGTTAATTTATTTCTGTTCTTCATTACCTGACACAATAGAGTAGAAATAAATTACCGCAACGGGAAAACCTCGAAAACGATCAAATATGAAATATGATTATTTGAATTATTAGGCAGTTATTAACACAATTAAAAGGCGCTATCTGAAGCCGATGGACACATTTCCCAGCTGCAGCAGTTTTATCCCATGTTCTTTTACACACACTTCATTTACTTTCACCGCGTTGAGAAATTTCCATAAAACAAAATATAAATTTTATTTCTCTAACCATACGCGCGTAGGCGACTTACGAATCTACCCTTTCACAAGTTTTACAGTTGCTTGAGAGCAGAACTGAGAACAAGACTTCGCGCTCAGTAGTGACTTTTAAGGACAGAAGATGACAGCAAAGTCTCTCGATATCGGTTGCCAAATAAAGAAATATTTTATGCGATCTAGGATATTGGATGATTTTTAGTGGTTAAAAGTCTCTGTTCATCGAAAGCTGCGGTAGATTCAAGGTAAACTAGTATTCTTTTCCAGCACACGCGTCGTTCGTACTGAAAGCATCAACTGACACCTAATACCGTATTTCAGAACTTCGGATCTTTTATCGAAATTCTGAGTTACATGAACGAGATTTTTAAATAACGTTATATCTCACAGGCAATGAACGTTTTATGGTACCAGTCACTTCTTAATTTTAATATTAACATTCTAACCAGATATACTGAACACAGTACTGAGTACATCCACAGCAGGGATACAAAATTTTCTATATCCAGACACACATCAAGTACAGGCTATCCATTCTCAGACACAAAACAAAATCTTAATATCCTCCATCGCTTAAATAAAGGTCACGGGATGGATTCGTTAGGAGAATTAAAGGTATCGTGGCACGTGAAAAGAAAAAGGACTCTGTGTTTAAAGCCAGCCAAACTGTACTTTGTAAATACATCTCTTGCACATTGTAACTATACAGAGTGTTGGCAAATTCCCGTTACAAAATTCTTGGACTTGTAGAGGGGAATGGGAACATAATATGTCGAATAGGAACCCATGTCCGAAAACGTACTGTTTCCGTTCTACTATAGTTTCATTTCAGATGTGTAACTCGCCCACGTCTGCTGAGGGAAAGAGAAAAGTCTCTGAGTTCCTTGTCCTGGTATGCTATAGAATAGATGAGTAGTACAGTGAGACGCTCACCAGCTGTCACTCAACGTTTGCCTTGCTACGAGACTCCTGTAGAGACGGGAAGATCTGCTGGCACGAGTTCTGGCCGCTGCGCTAGGAATTAAAGGGACACCAGGTGGAATGGAGAGTGTGCACCAGAAAATGCATCGGAGGTACAATGTCTGTAACAATTGTGGTGATCGCCACATCGATCCGCTGTTGTAATGCATCAGTACTGTTCTATACGCACAGTACGCTGGGGGTCTTTTTTGTTTTGGAATGATGTAAACACGTAATGTTTAAGTTTTAATAGAAACAAATGCTCTGAAGTGAGAAATAGATGCTTCGTTATGTTTCCTCTCGAATTGTCACCTAATAATTGTACTGCCTAACGCCTAACTCATTTCCTTAAGCAGGAGTGGATAAGTTAAACATCTGAAATGAAACTGTCGTAGAACGGAAACGATGCGTTTGCGGACATGGGTTGCTATTCAAAATATATTATGTATTCACTCCCCTATAAAAGTCCCAGAAGTTTGTAACTGGAATTTCCGAACATCCTGTAGAAATAAAAATTTATATATCATTCTTTCTTAAATGGTTTGATATCGGTGAAATTCATATTGATATGTACCATGTAGCATCCTTGAAATATCAAAGTATCGTTTCCGTAATATTAACATTTATCTTCTTCGCCTTAACATGTATCTTCACAGGGTCGGCATGTTAATATGATTCTGTCAATGTTAATGGTGTAGCGTAGCCAGATGCCCTTGTTTTCGCTATCCCTTTCTCCCAGGACGAAATCTGTGTACCTCACCCGCCTGCGCCTAGTGTTGTTCCTGTTGTGGCCTTCAGTCCAGAGACTGGTTCGATGCAGCTTTCCATGCTACTCTATCCTGTGCAAGTTTCTTCATTTCCAAGTACCTACTGCAACCTTCATTCTTCTGAATCTGCTTAGTGTATTCATCTCTTGGTCTCCCTCTACGATTTTTACTCTCCGTGCTCCCCTCTAATACTGAATTGGTGATCCCTTGATGCCTCAGAACATGTCCTACCAACCGATCCCCTTTTCTAGTCAAGTTGTGCAACAAATTCCTCTTCTCCCCAGTTCTATTCAGTGCCTCCTCATTAGTTACGTGATCTACCCATCTAATCTTCAGCATTCTTCTGTAGCACCACATTTCGAAAGCTTCTATTCTCTTTTTGTCTAAACTGTTTATCGTCCATGTTTCACTTTCGTACATGGCTACACTCCATACAAATACTTTCAGAAAAGACTTCCTGACACTTAAATCTATACTCGATGTTAACAAACTTATCTTGTCCGAAATGCTCTCCTTGCCATAGCCAGTCTACATTTTATATCCTCTCTACTTCGACCATCTTCAGTTATTTTGCTCCCTAAATATCAAAGCTCATCTACTACTTCAAGTGTCGTATTTCCTAACCTAATTCCCTCAGCATCACCTGATTTAATTCGACTTCATTCCATTACCCTCGTTTTGCTTTTGTTGATGCCCATCTTACATCCTCCTTTCAAGACACTCTCCATTCTATTCAACTGCTCTTCCAGGTCTTTTGCTGTCTCTGACAGAATTACAATGCCATCGCCGAACCTCAAAGTTTTTATTTCTTCTCCATGGATTTTAATTCCTACTCCGAATTTTTCTTTTGTTTCCTTTACTGCTTGCTCAATATATAGATTGAAAAAATTCGGGGATAGGCTAGAACCCTGTCTCACTCCCTTCACAACCACTGCTTCCCTTTCATGCCCCTCGACTCTTATAACTGCCATCTGGTTTCTGTACAAACTGTAAATAGCCTTTCGTTCCCTGTATTTTACCCCTGCCACATTCAGAATTTGAAAGAAAGTCAATATTGTCAAAAGCTTTCTCTAAACCTACAAGTGTCAGAAACGCAGGCTTCCATTTCCTTAATCTGTATTGTAATATAAGTTGTTGGGTCAGTGTTGCCTCACGTGTTTGAACATTTCTACGGAATCCAAACTAATAGTCCCCGTGGTTGGCTTCTACCAGTGTTTCCTTTCGTCTGTAAAGAATTCGTGTTAGTGTTTTGCAGCCGTGACTTATTAAACTGATAGTTCGGTAATTTTCACACCTGTCAGCACCTGCTTTGTTTGGGATTGGAATTATTATATCCTTCTTGAAGTCTGAGGGTATTCCACCTGTCTCCTATATCTTGCTCACCAGATGGTAGAGTTTTGTCATGGCTGGTTCTCCCAAGGCTATCAGTAGTTCTAATGGAATGTTTTCTACTCCTGGGGCCTTTTTCCGATTTAGGTCTTTCAGTGCTCTGTCAAACTCTTCACGCAGTATCTTATCTTCCATTTCATCTTCATCTACGTCCTCTTCCATCTCCATAATATTGACCTCAAGTACATCGCCCTTGTATAGACCCTCTGTACACTCCTTCAACCTTTCTGCTTTCCCTTCTTTGCTTAGTACTGATATACCATCTGAGATCTTACTATTCATACAAGTGGTTCTCTTTTCTCCAAAGGTCTCTTTAATTTTCCTGTAGGCAGTATCTATATTACCCCTCGTGATATATTCCTCTACATCCTCATATTTATCCTCCAGCCAACCCTGCTTAGTCATTTCGAGACGTTTGTATTTCTTTTTGCCTGCTTCATTTACATCATTTTTATATTTTCTCCTTCTATCAATTAAATTCAATATCTCTTGTGTTACCCGAGGATTTCTACTAGGCTTAGTCTTTTTACCCACTTGAACCTCTGCTGCCTTCACTATTTCATCTCTCAAAGCTACCCATTCATCTTCTAATGTATTTCTTTCCCCCGTTCTTGTCAATCGTTCCCTAATGCTCTCCCTCAAGCTCTCTACAAGCTCTGGTTCTTTCAGTTTATCCAGGTTTTATCTCCTTAAATTCCCTCTTTTTTGCAGTTTCTTCGGTTTTAATCTACGGTTCATAACCAATAGAGTGTGGTCAGAGCCCACATCTGCCAGTGTAAATGTCTTACAATTTAGAAACTGGTCCCTAAATATCTATCTTACCATTATATAATCTATTTGAAATCTTCAAATGTCTCCAGGCCTCTTTCAGGTACACAATCTTCTTTAATGATTCTTGAGCCAAGTGTTCGCTATGATTAAGTTATGCTCTATGCAAAATTCTACGAGGTGGCTTCCTCTTTCATTCTTTACTCCCATTACATATTCACCCACAACTTTTTCTTCTCTTCCGTTTCCTACTCTCGAATTCAAGTCCCCCATATCTGGATAATTTATTTTATCTCATCATACAGTTCTTCAATCTCTTTGTCATCTGTGAAGTGCCGGCCGATGTGGCCGTGCGGCTCTAGGCGCTTCAGTCTGGAACCGCGTGACCGCTACAATCGCAGGTTCGAATCCTGCCTCGGGCATGGATGTGTGTGATGTCCTTAGGTTAGTTAGATTTAAGTACTTCTAAGTTCTAGGGGACTGATGCCCACAGATGTTAAGTCCCATAGTGCTCAGAGCCATTTGAACCATTTTGAACCATCTGCGGAGCTAGTTGGCATATATACTTGTACTATTGTGGTAGGCGTGGGCTTCGCATCTGTCTTGGCCACAATAATGCGTTCACTATGCTGTTCGAAGTGTACACGCGCCCCTATTTTTTTATTCATTATTAAACGTACTCTTGCATTACCCCTATTTTGTTTTGTGTTTATAACACTGTATTGACCTGACCAGAAGTCTTGATCCTCCTTCACTAATTCCCACTATATCTAATTTTAATCTATCCATTTCTCTTTTTAAATTTTCTAACCTACCTGGCCTATTAATGGATCTGACATTCCGTGCTCCGATCCGCAGACCACCAGTTTTGTTTCTCCTGATAACGGCGTCCTCCTGAATAGTCCCCGCCCTGAGATCCGAACGGGGAACTATTTTACCTCCGGAATATTTTACCCAAGAGGACGCCATCATCATGTAAGTATACGGTAAGGTGCACGCCCTCGGGAAAAACTACGGCCGTAGATTCCCCTTGCTTTCAGCCGTTCGCAGTACCAGTCCAGCAAGGCCGTTTTGGTTAATGTTACAAGTCCAGATCAGTCAATCGTCCAGACTGTTGCCCTTGCGAGTACTGAAAAGGCTGCTGCTCCTCTTCAGGAACCACACCTTCGTCTGGTCTCTCAGCAGATACCCCTCCATTGTGGTTGCACCCACGGTACGACTATCTGTATCGCTGAGGTACGCAAGCCTCCCCACCAAGGGAAAGGTCCATGGTTCATTGGCGGGGGCGTCTGGTTTTATTCCATGTAAAAGTGTGAGAAGGTTCCCGAAATGTTGGCGAACCGTGTAACTGAGACGGTGAGACGGGACACGGGTAGCAGACCGGCATTCACCGAGTCGGACGTGGGAAACCGTCTAAAAACCGTTTCAGCCTGGCCGGCATACTGGCCCATGTCTTTAATCCGCTGGGAAAAATCGATCTGGTGTCGGCGCCCCTCCTCGAATCCCGGAAGCGACGTGCTAGCGCGAGCGCGCGGCTACTCGGACGGGTTTCCCGTAATATTAACTTTTTCTGGGGATTATCTATAAAAATGAGTTCCTGCTCTGATTACATTTGTAGTGTGTTGTAAGTAAAAGATGTCGTAGTCGTAACTACAGACTCAACAAGTTTTGTATAAATGAGTTGTCCTTATTTCTCTCTGCGGTGAAACAAAAACGAAACGAAGTATTACAATGCAGTGCCTCACTTCAAACACGGGTACAAATCATCAACGAGGTAAAAAACAAAAAACATTAAGAATCAGAAGCCGAAAATAAATGAATTAGTTCGTCTCCTTTGATAAAGGTCAACGTTGACAGTGTGTTCAAGCAATAGTCGCAGATAAAACGCTATCTTGAGCTAGAATCTTTGTGATTATTCACAACTCCGTAGTGTGACGGGTCAACAGTGTATACAGTGCGTAGCTGACGGTTTGAGAGCTCATGGGCGGAATTGTGAACAGGAGTGAAGCTGATGAGCAGACAGTGGAAAGCGATGTAATTGTGTCCTTGTCGGTATACGTAATGCTACTCCGTCGTAGCATAGTCAATGGAATTCTGTGTTGTTCCACTTGAGCTTATAGCATGTACAGTAGCTACAGTTACATTGGCGGCTCGATACGTATATTCGGCACGTTCGCAATGGATACTGCAGTTAGTTACCTGATCCACTGCTCAAGTCCACAACAACAGTTATGATGTGGAACGTGTCATTATTTTTACAACAGCTACAAATGTGATTAAAATTTATTCGTTACTGCAAGCTGTCCATTTACAGATAAGCTATTAATGAAAAGCTATAACACTATCAAACCATGTTCTCTCTCTCCCTCTCTCTCTCTCTCTCTCTCTCTCTCTCTCTCTCTCTAACACACAAACACACACACACACACACACACACACACACACACACACACATGCTCAATAGATATTTTCTGTAAAATAGCAATATTTTTAATAACAATAAGTATAATTGGTTTTAGAAAGAGCTGTCTTGCCTGTTAAACGTTTTATTTAATTTGACAGGTTATTACAAAGTTTCATATCTGCGTAAGCCATTCCTTTCTAAGCCGAATGTAACTTTAATTATAAATTGCATTGTGAGTTATTTTTCTTTGTGCTGTTCAATTTGCGAATGTCGCTACCACGGTTCACCTGCAGAGGACTGTTCATAATAAACGTTATTTGAGAATAACAGTATTTCGTATGTAGTTTTGTTATTCATACCTACAGGCGCCCTTGTGCCCGTGGAATGGAAAACTGAACATAAAGGCAATTGTTGACAACATGAGGAGGCAACAAGCAATGGGAAAAAGCTGAATTAAAAGCTGTGGATGTGTGTCTGCAGGACATGCAGCCTTCTAAAATATTTTCATGAGCATACCCCTATTCTCAAAAGTTCTGGAAGTAATCACATGATTGTACAACATTTGTCGACGCCGTTGTTAAATGAATATACGTAACTGGATAATCTACTGTGAACATCGAATTGACTGAATTATAATTCCTAAGACTGACTCAAAACAAACACCAACCACATATGGAGACAGAGGAACTGATGAATGTGTGAAAGAAGAAGGAAGCCAGTTCGCGGAAAATATGTCATTTCGCAATCACAAGATATGAAGGAAATAATACGTGGAAAATTCGCAGGAATATATCTGTTGGACTACATCATAAGTGAACAAAAATTCAAGGACAAAATACTGAACTACATACACACCCATCGTTATCTCGCCTCATAATATAGTAGTAATTCACAGTACACTGAAACTAAACAATATTAAGAAAAAGAAGTTTACCAAAAAAGGAAAGTAGCAGACTACTAAGGGAGAAATTAGAAGCCAAGAATGAAATCCAGAAGCATCCCAAACTCACAAAATCAGAGTGTATGAGAGAGAGAGAGAGAGAGAGATAAGCAAAGAAACTTAAAAAGCGATAACTGTGAAAAACAATCGGCTCGCCGTGTAGGAATTAAAACTGTAATTCATGTCGTAATAAGCAATTGTTGTCTAAACCTGACAATAATTATTATATTCTATTTTCTGACATCGTCATGTTGCAAGTGTCATTTTCGACTGTCGGTGCTTCTCACTTTTCGTCTTTCATTTCTCCCTACTAAGTTAGGTACTCTCCGGAGTTTATTGCTTCACAGGCACATCCTGCCATACACTCGGCGGCACCTTGCTTTTAACTTTTAATTAGGTAGATCTTAGAAATTAGACATTTTCTCTCCTGTTTAGATGACCGATAGGCTTTTTGTCTATAATTTAGCTGCCAGACTTCTATGCTAGACGTAGCAATACTTTCAGTCATAAAATAGCAGAGTTAAACGCGCTTTTGGTACATGATGATAGTTAATATCCCGCACGTTCCGATTTTTGATGATTAAGTACCTAGTTCTATTATTTTCTTATATTGCTAAACTTACTATTTTTAAATGAGAGTCCTCATTCTTAGTATTCTTCCTTCATTTTTGTAGCACATAATTTACTTCATTTTTATCTATGGCTATAATAAAGTGAACATTGACGATGAGACCGTAACTACGAAGCTATAATTTTACCACCACACAAGATCTTTTCCTCCAGCTGTTGAGAGTTTGTTACAAATAGGTAAATATTGCATGAACACCATAGAAAATCCTTACTGAAAATTTATAGAAGCTTGTCATAGCTCGGAGACTAAGACTACAGCTTTAACACAGTAGTACAGCCTGTATGACATTTCTGCACAGCTGTACCTCACGTGTTTCACATTTCCGCACCTAATATCCTTATCCAACATTTATGTTTTAAAACGGTATCACAGGCCATCTGAACCTCCGGTAAGGCCAGGTGAGTCTTTCTGCCTTTAGGGGATTGTTTTTTCCATGAGATTTCGTAGAAGTACAAGGTACGGAAGTGTTGGATAATGACAGCTTAAAATATTAACGGATCCTGTTATTGTAATTAACAGCTGTAAATGAAAATAAGACATGCGTGCAAAGTACGGTATCAGCATGAGCCTGCTAAGCCTGGCCATGTTCTCTTCGCTGACTCTTTTGCCGTTGGTGCAGGCACGGCAGACTTCCTGGGCGTTAACCACTACACGACGCGCCTCTGCACGCCGGGCCCTGGCGGTGTCAACATACCTGACTCCGGGGTCAGCTTGCACATCGACCCAGCCTGGCCTATCGCTGCCTCTGCTTACTTAAAGGTAAGAGAACATCACTGTTTCGTGTGCATTGCACCTGTACTTCTTTTTATATCTCTACCTCTCTCACATTGTTCCAGGTTGTGCCCTGGGGATTTCGCAAAATCTTGCGATGGATAAAAGATGAATATGGGAATCCACCTGTGATCGTGACAGAAAACGGCTTCTCCGACAGAGGAACATTGAATGATATCGACAGAATAAATTATTATAGAGTAAGTAGCATATCTACAACCTGGAATCTTTGCGTGTTTGAGTACGTGGGTGCGATATCAAATGTTGGTGGACCTTTCCGTCTTAGGGAGAGGAACTTTGTTTAACGCCAGTCATTTAGTATTCGTGCCTGTAAAGACATCTGAGGAAAGACGTTAGCGATGTAGTAAGACAACATGACCATATTATCTAAATCTAGAAATGCTGTAGACGTTCAGAGCTACACTAACTTCCAGTGCTCAGCACTAAAAATATGTCTAAATTTTTCCGGTACGAATAACTGTGTTTATTTACGGTTTATATGAAATGATTTATGGAATGTTATTTCCCTCCTTCAAGACATCAGTGAATGCTACTGTCACTTATCTCGAAGTAAACACTAACTCGTGTGCCGTATTTCAGTCACCTCGGCAAGTCTTACCGCCCTCAGTTTCCTTGTTACCAGACAGACTAATTATTGATGAATTGGAAAGTATCGCACCTACTGAAGCATTCTTTTTGTTAGTTTTCTCACTTTGCCTAGTGTAGCATGTATATTTTCATTTCATACTTTTTGGACCCATTTCATTTGTAACACCATTGTACATAATAAAATTTAAAACATTTGTAGCCTCTTCTTCTCTGATTGGCTAGTGGCCATTTAATACCTTCATATAATGCTCTTCTCGATATAAATTAATCACATCAGTGGTTACATCAGTCAGTTTCCTTTCAGGAAAATAACCTTCTTCAATTGTCGTTTTACGTATTCATTGTTTCCTCGTGTTGGGTAATTAAAGAGATCCTCGCCTACCCATACTTCATTTTCCACTCTTATGGTATTTAGGTACTTCTGTTCTTCTGGTCTTTTTCTTTCATTATTATCTTTATTTGTTTTTAGGTTAATTTCATCTTTAAGTACCCTATGTATTTATTCTAATAGATTTTCTGGAACTTCATTATTCTCAGTTAAAAGAACAGTGACACTGGAGAAATTTGGCACGAATATCGTTTCTCATATACACGCGTGCCTCTTCAGTGCACACGCGAACAGCTATGGTAATGAAAAGCAGGTTCGTACATTCGCTTTAAAAAAAAATAGGAATATAGTACTAATATTTTTCGTAAATGTTGCACATTTGTCACTTGTTCTGGTACGTCATGAAGATTTCTAACATAATGATGATGAGGTCCCATACCCCGAGGAGCGTAGGGGACGATGCGGGAGACCCGCACCGCTGTACTAGGCAAGGTCCTAGAGGAGGTGGTTTGCCATTGCCTTCCTCCGTCTGTAATGAGGATGAATGTTGATGATGAGGACGACACAACAACTCCCAGCCATCTCGACGCAGGAAAAATCCCTGACCCTGCCGGGAATCAAACCCGGCACCCCGTACGCAGAAAGCGAGAACGCTACCGCAAGTCTCTAACATATTGTGTATGTTTAAAGTGGCAAGAGCTTGCCTCTACTGCTACATCTGTTGAAAAAGTATCCTCATTTTTTAATTCTTAATTACTTAATTCAGAGTCAGATTATTTGCAAGAATGCTTTTCTTTCTGTTGCAAAAATCTCCTGGTGATACAACCTCGTTCTTCTATATGGTTGTCAGCAAATTATTCTATGAAGCAGTAGGGACGTAGGAATTGCTAATCGATTCGGCTACAGTTATCGTTTCTGTTTGTGTCTATGTCACTGCAAGTATGAAGATGATAATCTTACGGAAATCTTTTTTTCCTCGTTTGACTAATCGTTCAAGTACGGCTGTGTGCGTCACAAATGCCTTCATAATTCGCAATTAAACTCTGAATGTAGTACACTAGGTGTCCTGTTATATACCACGGTGTTTCCCTTCTTACATACGGCTATTGATTATACATCTTCTTCTCATTTTTTGTATTTCTTCCTTTCATCAGTAAGTCTGGGTTTATTTTCAATTGCCCCTCGTCTTTCGATCACTTTCTCTCTTATGGCAGCAATTTTTGTTACGGATGCAATTTTTTGTTAACCTCGTACAGTCTGCTCAATGATCTCGATGTGGTTGTTAGTCCTATATATAGATAAGAAATTGTGAGTTAACACTGTTGGTCATTGATCTTCCTTCTGTTGCATCTCTTATTTGTCCTTTCATGTTTCGTTCTACTGTACGTAAATACTCTGTCATGCCCCGGATAGAAGTCCAATTCGATGAAAGCATGAAAAAACGGTCTGATGACTAATTGTAAAAAAATTCGAAACCGGTATCGACACTTTTTGAATAAAGTAACCCGAAAAAAATTTGTGGCTGGTTGCTGCACACCATCAACAATTTATTTTATATAACAGCCACGGTCTCTAACCATGTCTGTATCTGACAAAACTGCATCATTCAGTTTTGGTCCGATCTCAAGATTCCTATTGCTAACCTAATTGCCTCACTGATTTTTTGCGTTTTGATTGACATCTGGAACTATATGACACTTCATTTATTTTCCTGATACTTACAGACAGTATTTTAATTTTTCAGAGTTACCTGCGAGAGCTGTCTACAGCTATTAATGAAGATAACTGCAATATCTTTGGATATTTGGTGTGGAGCTTGATGGACAATTTTGAGTGGATTCGAGGATACACGTATGTAAAAAATATATATATACCTCTTACTCTTGTTTGTTTCTATTCAATTGGTATGAAGATTGTACACCCTGTCATTTACAAATAACTCGTTTATTAGAACTTTGTGTGGGTGTTGTGTGTTTACTGTGTTTCCATTTTCTGTATTCCTTTCCGGATTCTTTAAAGAACACCAGTGTTATTTCGTGATATATAACGAGACATTTTGTATACAATTTTATCCACATTTTTACATATTAAACACTTTGTCCATTTTAGGCTACAGTCATTACTGTGACTCGCGTTTTGCTCCAATATTTTTTTAAATTTTTTACTTCCGATTCACCGATGCACGCTATCATGGTCGTCATTTCTGTTTGTAAGTTTGTATATCTGAAGAGTTAATTTACTTGCTGCAAAGGATAGCTTAAACTTATAGTATTTTAATATTTATCGAATGAGGTTCTGTAACAGGCTTCGCCTAATGTTGTGCATTTATTCAATGTACTAATATCCAGGCATGAGAAAATTGGCAGACTTTAGCAATTGTCGATGGGAATTGGTATCCTACTCAAACACATTTTTAAATGATGGCAATGCCGCCATTAGGCTGTATGTTTTTTATTGCTTCTGCTGCCGCCATGGACGATAATACGTATGGCATAATGAACACATGCAAAACAAAACGCGACTGCAAGAGCATTACTTACGATATCAGTACACGACAGATATGTGTACATGTCGTCAAAATAATACCTCTTTCTTTGTTGTTATATTAGTTCCCCGCAAAGGGCTGGTCTAGCACCGTATAAAACCGCTCTTCAACCTAAGGTTTTACACATTTCATAGAAGTTTTAAAAAATATAAAAAACACGAAAATGAAGGTGTTGATAAAGTTGTATTTAAGTAGGGAAATCAGGAGTTCAGTGATGTTGATGTTCAACCGTATTTTCTTCAACGGTATGTAATTTGACTGCTGTAATGAAGTTTTTTTTAAAGGAATGTAACAACGTGATAATGTCGGTAGAGGTAACCAAGAGACAGACGCACAGATATTATTTTATGATATACAGCGTTTAACAGAGAAATCTGAGGTAGCATTTACTTCTAATTATACAGAATGCTCACTTTAGTTTGTACGATTTATCAGGCGTATTGGTATTTACGGTAATGTCTAAAGCTAAGAATTCTGCGAAGGTAAGTGGTGTTCCCGATAAGCATCAAGATAGCAGATCATGTTAACTTACAGGCTCAAAAAAGCTGTAGAAAATATCCAACAATGTGTGGGTCAGTTCTTGGAAGGAAATTCTGGGTCACAGGCGCGAGGTTGTCGCTGGTAGAACAAGAATTATTTTTACGATACCTAATCAGTTATCAGTGTCTGGTAAAGTCCTTGCTGCTAAAGGTTGTCGCTGGTAGAACAAGAATTAGTTTTACGATACCTAAGCAGTTATCAGTTATCAGGGTCTGGGAAAATCCTTGCTGCTAAGGTTATCACTTGTCCATAGAGGCGCTAGTGCACCTGCCTGTGTTCCTGAAAACCAGGCACCAGTGCCAACATTATTTACATAGCATTCTTCAAAGCTGGGTTAACCGTTCAATGAGCTGAAAGGCAGGAATTGCGTCGCTAAGGCCTCGAAGTCAGTGTGATTGTCATTACCTGATATAATTCGCTTGCATATGATGCACTGTGTTGCATATGCGCTTTTCCTTTTGTCGTTCTGAATCTGTCAATGGCAATGTAATTAAAATGATATGTTTCATTCGTCCACCTTGCATCCATTACCGAACTGGCGCCATACAAAGGCTCGGTAATAATGGAGTAGACAAGCGAGACCCGCTCACCATACGCATCCACAACACATTTTAAAATATTAAGCCCTATAGAAATAGTTTTCAGGTCGGTCACATGTGACAGTCAACACGTTTCTAATCGAAAACGGGTGTCAGAGACCACAAATTAAATTTGAAATGGTGTCACTCATTGTCCGTTCTGAGCGATTAAAACACGCGTAACATTAAAAACAACAGACTTTTTAATGAAAAATAACAAACATATTTTGCCTCCCCAGTTCTTCTGTATCTTAATTATTTTCCACGGTCGGCGTGTTATTCTTGCTGGAGGCTTATCAGTGGTGGAAAGACATATTTTGAAATCAAATTGATAATAATTAAAATACCATCTCGTTTCGAAGGTCTAATCAAGGTGATAGCTGACCATGCGCTCCAAGTTCTTTCTGATGCAGCACATGAGGACAACACACCAACTGTTATACTGGCATATACTGTACATCCATGCCATGTTTAAGAAGAGAAATTACAACAGCACCTTGAGGTAGTTAATTGCACGATTTCTCACATTAAGTTAAAGACATGGAAGAGGATTCCGTAAGGGGTCGCAAATAAATGTTTCAGTCCCTGGTTCTGCAGACAACGCCCAATCCAGTTCCCACGTAGAGGAAGGGGCAGTTGTGAATTTTATTGTTTATTCAATTGAAGTCCCAGACTCCTCTCTCAGTAGCCGCTTGGGAGCGACAGGAAATTGATTCCCGCCTAACTTTTCGTGTGTTTACAGCTAATTCCTACGCCATAGCCTGGCAGTGTTGGAACATAAACAGTCTTAGGACGCATTTGTTATACAGGAACATTAACATAATAACTCCCACCTCTTCCTGAAATACTCCTTACAGCCTTGGTTTGGAGGAACAGTTGACTTCAGAAAATATTACCATTTTCACTTTTAGTTCTAAATTACGCAACGGCGTTTGCACTCGTCACCAAAAATGCTGCTGGGCTCTCTTTAGTTTGTATTTTAATCTGCGTAGAGCCACACGCTTGCCCTTGGTCGTTGCGCTGCTCGTTCCAGCAGATAGTACCATGTTTTCGTACTTGTTACGAACGTTTTGGAACGGATGCATCAAAAACTCGGTGTATCATGGCCTCAAAGTGAACCACCCATTTCGGGACCATCTCTCTATCTTCATATATCCTGAGTGTCTATTTCAATGGCCTTCTTTAGTGAACTGTTTGATCTCTCAGACGTACGGCAATCGGGAAGTGCTGGCGGAGAGTTTTACAATAGGTATTTCAAGACTGTGATGCAGCGGTATGGAATACATCACTACTCAACATTAACTCACCTGAAGGATAGTATCGTGGAGCGTCTGAACAGAACAATAAAAGGTCAAATGTGGATGAGTTTTAACCTTCGCGGCTCATAAAAATGGACATATCCTCCCAGAAATAATTCCTCAGTATAATCGAACCAAACATACCACAATAAAAGAAGAGACCAATCGATGTTCGTGATAATGGACTCATGGATACGGTGTACTATCACATTAAAATGCTGAATACACGCAGACAGAAATTTATTGTAGGTGACTTGGTGCGTATCTCAAAACACAAGACGGCATTTGAGAAATCATACCTACGAACCGGTCAACCGAGATATTTACAGTTCCAAAGGTGCAAAGAACGAATCCTAGAACTTATATATTGAAGCATGGTAAAGGTGAAGAAATTGCAGGCTGCTTCTACGCCGAGGAGTTGCAGAAAAGCTCAAAACCGGATGATTTTCTCGTGAAGAGAGTCATAAGAGATCTTGGAAATAAAGCACCAGTCAAATTGCTTGGTTTTCCTGCTACACAAAATAGTTGGATTGATGCAAACGATTAGCTATATAATGGGAGCGCATAAATCACAACCACCGCAGTAGCATAACATGCATGCTAGGAGACGCATTAGAGGAGATGGTGGTATTCTAGACAAACTGCCATTGGAATTACACATCCCTGTGCATAACTACTGTGGAACTGGGACAAAGCATCAGAAACGCTTGGCACGAGGTGGTAAGGGGGTTAATCTGCTCGACGAAGCATGTATGGAACACGACATTGCAGAAGCTGCAAATAAAGATCTATCAGATCGTCACATTGTAGATAGAATTTTAGCTGATAAGGCTAAGGCGATACGGCGAAGAAAGGATATTGGTATAGGTCAACGCATCGCGGCGTTTGCAGTTGATAAAACCATGCGAGGAAAAATTAAGTTGCGTTTAATAGTGATGAATTTCAAGCGAGTTATAGATGCTGCACGTTGTACACTAAACAACAATAAGAAGAAGAAGAAGAAGAAGGGCGGGAAGCAGAGCTGTTTGAAGAACTCTATCCTGACAGCGATGTATGCAACGCCCTGGGGCAGAATGATGCGAGAAGATCGGTTAAAGCACCTCAAGTTCTACCAATAGCCAAGACATCTGGTGATTTTCTTCCATTTCTCATTCCGGCCCTCTCCGCGCTCTCGGCGGTAGGTTCCCTCGCTGATGGTGCTGCAGCTGTCGCTCGAACAGTCAAGAATGCGATAAACTCCCAAGCATAGTTAAAAGAGGTAAGAAGACATAACCGCGTGATGGAAACCGCAGCCATCGGAAAAGGACTATACTTCAGACCGTACAGGAAAGAACTTGGGCTATTCATAAATAAAATAAAGCCCATTAGCAGTCTTACCAGATCAATCACTCACAAATACTGATCTTCTTAAGTTTGTTAGAAACAAATTCAACGTACCAAGATTCCATGGCGTGTTTATGCGGGATACATTACCGAAGATTATGTGGAAAACTGGTGAATTTAGATGTTGCTGGAGGTCCAGCACCCACTGGGTATCATCTGTTATGAAACATGCGGATACCGTCGACTATTTCGACTCACTTGATGACCTGCAACAGCCAGAAGAATTACAACAATACTTCCCTCACAGGAGACGTGTATTCTACAATTATAGGCGCTATCAGGACTTTAATACATACCTCTGTGGACATCTATGCATCATGTTTCTCTTGAAGTTCACAAAGATGAAGAAGCATGCTATATAAGGAGGATCTTTAAACATTCCTACATCAGTTGAGGTTCAGGTGCAACGTCGTACACTTTGATGTTAAAAGAACGATCCTCTGTACTGCATGCAAATTAATTCCCTCCAATTGATTTGAGCGTTGGTGAATGGAGTATTGCATTGATTGGACTGGAGACGTACAACAGCATCCCAAATATCACTGAGACGAACAACAAACAGCATCTGGATGTTAATGGTGAAAAAGATATTGTGGAAATAAAACCGGGTGCATATGATATCGGTGACTTAAACTAAGTCTTAAAACAGCCTGAAAAACGTATTGAACTATGTGCAAACACCAATAACCTTAAATCTGAAATAATGACTGTAAATGCAACGATTGACTTTAACCAGAATGATTCAGTAGGGCGCCTGCTGGGTTTCACAAAAGGGCAGGTTTTGAAGAAGGATCTAAGTAAATTTTACAAGTCAGATCATACTGTGGACATACTTCCTGTCAGCACAATCTGAGTCGAGTTTAACATTGCAACGAACTCCTATCTCAACGATAGTCTGATTCATACTATTTGCGGATTCTTCCCCGCAGTTGCAATGGGGTTAAGGTTGTTGAGACCCCTGCCAATGACAGTGACAGCTCAAACATGGGATTATTTGGAGCTGCGTGTTGTGGACCAGAATAACCAACTTGTTGACTTTCATGGTGAGGAGATCATTGTACAATTACATCTCAGGTGGGGTGGGCATACGGTATAAAACATGTGCACGCATTCCACAGCATGTCACTTTGCTACCGAACAGGGAAGTAATAACATGTGCGAAATACGAGTTTCTTTAATCAGTTGGCTTGAAACCGCACAATGACGTCCTCACTCAATGTAACCAGTCCGGTAGAGTATGATGAGAGAATTATACGTCAGGATTACTTCTCTCATGAATCTTACACTTCAACCACATTTAACAAGAACGATGAAATTTGGATTGTCATCCAGCACCAAAATGCAGTCACGCTTCCATGCAAGAGTTTCATATATCCAGAGGGGTCATGCAAGAAAACCGATGGCAGCGATGCAGTGGGATCCTAGCTGACACACGCTTTAGGATTCCTGTTCCAAAATATACGCTATGAACTCAGTGGATCTGAGATCGACCATACACGCAATGTCGGCGTGACATCGACCGTTAAAACATACATCTCTGCATCACCCGCAGATTTGAATAGTTCAGAGAAAGCGGGATGTTTCATAGACGATCCAGAGGATATAACAGTTGCAGAGTACAAGCGATTTACTGCCTCCATACCTCTAAAAATGCTTATGGGGTACTTTGAGGACATGAGACAGATTATTATGAACGCTAAACAGGAGCTCATATTGGTGCGGAGTGCGACGGACAATAACTCATACATTCAAGGAGCACAAGAGGAGAATATGATCACAATCAGCAAGATAATATGGGAAATGCCTCACATCAGTGTATCCGACGAGGAGCGTTTGAAGCTTTTAAAAGTCCTGAATTCCGGTGCATTTCTGTCACTGATATTTCACTTGTGGGAGGTTTCCGAGTACTCACAAGGGAACCTCCCCATCGCACCCCCCTCAGATTTAATTACTAGTTGGCACAGTGGATAGGCCTTGAAAAACTGAACACAGATCAATCGAGAAAACAGGAAGAAGTTGTGTGGAACTATGAAAAAAATAAGCAAAATATACAAACTGAGTAGTCCACGTGATATAGGCAGCATCAAAGGCACAGTGACCTCTGGAGCACCGTGGTCCCGTGGTTAGCGTGAGCAGTTGCGAAACGGAAGGTCTTTGGTTCAAACATGCCTCGAGTAAAAAATTTTTTATTTTCAGACTATTATCAAAGTTAAGGCACTCAAACGTAATCAACTTCGCTCTCCAAAATTCCAGGACATGTTCATATTTGCTTGGACAGATGCAGGATTTGACGGTCTACATACGGAAAAATTTGAAAGCGTTAAAAACATATGTTTTGACAGAGCACAGGGAAAACTGTGCGACTGTGAAACTGTTGCAGCCATTTGTTGCAGTTCATGTGACAAACATGTTTTCATCACTTTTTTGGGAGTGATTATCACATCCATAAGAAAACCTAAATCGGCAAGGTAGAAGAATCTTTTTACCCATTCGCCAAGTGTACAAGTTAGATGGGTCGACAACATATTCCTGTCAGGTGACGCACATGCCGTCACCAGTGTCGTATAGAATATATCAGACGTGTTGTCCTGTGGAGGAATCGGTTGACCTATGACCTTGCGAGCAAATGTTTTCGGTTCCCATTGGAGTGGCACGTTCTTTCGTCTACTAATCGCACGGTTTTGCGGTGCGGTCGCAAAACACAGACACTAAACTTATTACAGTGAACAGAGACGTCAATGAATGAACGGACAGATCATAACTTTGCGAAAATAAAGAAAATAAATAAATTTTTCATTCGAATGGAAGGCTTGAACCAAGAACCTCTCACTCCGGAGCTGCTCACGCTAACCACGGGACCACGGCGCTCCTGAGCTCACAATATCCTTAATGTTGCTTATGTTGCGCATGGGCTACTCAGTTCGTATATTTTGCTTATTTTTTTCGTAGTTCCACACATCTTCTTCCTGTTTTCTCGATTGATCTGTGTCCAGTTTTTCAAGGCCTATCCACTGTGCCAACTTATAACAAAATCTGAGGGGGGTGCGATGGGGAGGTTCCCTTGTCAGTATTACCGAATGCAAGCAGACAAACATGGGCTATTAAAACCTCTTCGCAGATAGAGACACCTAGATTTAGACTGATAGAAGAGGTAATATAGCAAATTATTCCACAGTTTTCGAGAACTGCAAGTTAACTAATGCCAAAGTCTACCTCAATTCAGAATTCTACACATATGACAATTTACATCTGCAGTGGAATCAAAATGTATACAGTCTAGCTTATGACATATATGTAGGGTTTCGTGCTTCTTACTGTGAAATTGCCGAAGGAGTGGGAGGAGGGTGTCTACTCAGTCCACATATATTCAAAGAGCTTTCACTGATCATCGTAATAGACTGCTCAAAACAGAACAAGATAATTAAGTCTGGACCTACAGATTTGCGAATCTAATTTGAATCTTCGACAAATTTCCCAGAACACACTGCCGCATATGCTCTAGTTCCACATGACCATGTGATCAACTACGACCCACTCACTGGTGTTGTGCAACGAGCTGTATAAATGAATAGGTGCTGCACCACACCTAGAGCATTTCACAACGGCGTCTCAAGGTGTGAACATCATTGTAGTTGCCCAGGGTTTCTATGATGGTGAGCATAGACAGTTCATATTTAAAGATGTTGCGTTTTTAGCGTACACACAAGATGCTGGAATAATAGAAACATTCTCAACTAACATTGCGTCACCGAGGTCGTTCAAGTACCTGAAGTGTGCTAAGACATGGAAGAGTGCAAAGTCATGGAATTCACTGGGATTATCCTGGCATACCCTATAAAGATATGGTGATGGCGCTTAAATTATTCGTTCACACAGATACCATCGCCTATGTGAGGGGGAAGGAGAAGATCTCCTGGATGCGTCGAATCTATAAGTTTGCTGCTATTGAAGACCTGGAATTCTACTGGTGTTTCATGTATGAAAAAAGTGTTGCTGTGCCTGCTTATGACACTGTAAAATTACTTTTAAGTTGGACCAGAAATAAATGAATTTTTACCTCAAAACCTCTGTATTCTTTTCTCTCAACATTGCTCCCGCAGTAACAGTGTACAGTTTTTTAACCACATGCTGTGCCTGTGGTTTTCTTCAAGTACAGGAGATATAACTTTACGTATGTCTGCTATATATCTTTGGAAGCAGACACAATCACATGCCTCCTGCTCCGATGACCCAATTCGTGCTGCATGATAGGCATAATTCTATGCAACCGTTACATACGCTACTTGCCATTAAAATTGCTACACCAAGAAGAAATGCAGATGATAAACGGGTATTCATTGGACAAATATATTGTACTAGAATTGACATCTGATTACATTTTCACGCAATTTGGGTACATAGATCCTGAGAAATCAGTACCCAGAAAAACCACCTCTGGCCGTAAAAACGGCCGTGATACCCCTGGGCATTGAGTCAGAGCTTGGATGTCGTGTACAGGTACAGCTGCCCATGCAGCTTCAACACGATACCACAGTTCATCAAGAGTAGTGACTGGTATATTGTGATGAGCCAGTTGCTCGGCCACCATTGACCAGACGTTTTAATTGGTGAGAGATCTGGAGAATGTGCTGGCCAGGGCAACAGTCGAACATTTTCTGTATCCAGAAAGGCCCATACAGGACCTGCAACATGCAGTCGTGTGTTATCCTGCTGAAATGTAGGGTATCGCAGGGATGGAATGAAGCTTAGAGTCACGGATAGTAACTCATCTGAAATGTAACGTTTACTGTTCAAAGTGCCGTCAATGCGAAAAAGAGTTGACCGAGACGCGAAACCAATGGCACCCTATACCATCACGCTGGGTGATACGCCAGTATGGCGATGACGAATACACGCTTCCGAACACGGATGCGACATCATGATGCTGTAAACAGAACCTGGATTCAGGTGGTAGAGGGTGGAACTCAGTATAGAGGCAGTCGGCTCTGTGTGATGTTAGTGGGCGCGATGTGCCTTTACTGTGGAAAGAAAACAGATATCATTAGTGACAGTGCGTGTTCTGTACATAAACCATGAATGAGACAATAGCGCGCGGAAAACAGTTCTCATGAGATGAAAAAGAAAAAATTGTTGCGTACAAGTAAATGGAACTCTCAAATCGCCAAATCGCCAAGAAATTGAACCGTTCAAGTACAGTGATTGATAATTTCGCCAGACTCGGTGCACGAGGTGGACATATCGTAAAATACGGACTAAGTAGAAAATTATTTGAGGCATCGAAACCTTTACTTGTACGCAAGGCAACACCTCAATCCGTTATCCTTCTTCTCAACTTGTTGCTGATTTATGGTTATCAGTAACTGCCAGAAGTGCACGACACATTTTGTCAAATGACAAACATCTTGTGTTCAAGAAACGGCTGCAGAAACCTCCCCTAACAGCCAGACGCCAATAGGCTACATTGGAGTTAGCTGAAGAACATATGTCATGGACTTCAGATTGGGATAAAGTTATCTTCAGTGATCTGAAGAAGTTTAATTTCGATGGGCCGCTAGATTTCACTATTATCGGTATGATATGAGACAAAACAGTAGATAAGAATCAGGAGAAATTTTGGTGTTAAAAGTGTTATGATTTGGACAGCCTTCTGGGTTAAGAGTGAA
This sequence comes from Schistocerca cancellata, assembly GCF_023864275.1. Lineage (NCBI taxonomy): Eukaryota > Metazoa > Arthropoda > Insecta > Orthoptera > Acrididae > Schistocerca > Schistocerca cancellata. Next base: position 632,703,212 of record NC_064629.1, on the reverse strand, counting down.
CAACGCATTGCTTGGCTGAACACTACAATGAGCTCTGACGTCTACTCTGAGATGCGAGAGACAGTATTTACTAGAATGTATAACGACCTAGAGAATGTTAACGCAATGGAAGGCCGTATGTGAGCTGAGAATTGCGATATTAGAACAACGGGCGACAATTTCGCTGAAAGTACTACAAATCTTAACAAAGCCAATGTCGAAGAGAATTTGTGGGGTAATTAGGAAAAACGGAGGTTGGACAATGTACTAACAGTGCAATAGCACAACAGGACAGTGAGTGCCTTTATACCAATTTCTATCCAGGAAAAGCAAACGCCTTAATTTATTGCTCATGTTATGAAAGAAACTACGTAATTTGTGCCTTATATTTCTCTACTCCCCCCCCCCCTCCAAGAACCATGGACTTTGCCGTTGGTGGGGAGGCTTGCGTGCCTCAGCGATACAGATAGCCGTACCGTAGGTGCAACCACAACGGAGGGGTATCTGTTGAGAGGTCAGACAAACGTGTGGTTCCTGAAGAGGGGCAGCAGCCTTTTCAGTAGTTGCAGGGGCAACAGTCTGCATGATTGACTGATCTGGCCTTGTAACACTACCCAAAACAGCCTTGCTGTGCTGATACTGCGAACGGCTGAAAGCAAGGGGAATCTACGGCCGTAGTTTTTCCGGAGGGCATGCAGCTTTACTGTGTGATCAAATGATTATGGCGTCCTCTTGGGTAAAATATTCCGGAGGTAAAATAGTCCCCCCATTCGGATCTCCGGGCGGGGACTACTCAACAGGACGTCATTATCAGGAGAAAGAAAACTGGCGTTCTACGGATCGGAGCGTGGAATGTCAGATCCCTTAATCGGGCAGGTAGGTTAGAAAATTTAAAAAGGGAAATGGATAGGTTAAAGTTAGATATAGTGGGAATTAGTGAAGTTCGATGGCAGGAGGAACAAGACTTCTGGTCAGGTGACTACAGGGTTATAAACACAAAGTCAAATAGGGGTAATGCAGGAGTAGGTTTAATAATGAATAGGAAAATAGGAATGCGGGTAAGCTACTACAAACAGCATAGTAAACGCATTATTGTAGCCAAGATAGATACGAAGCCCACACCTATTACAGTAGTACAAGTTTATATGCCAACTAGCTCTGCAGATGACGAAGAAATTGAAGAAATGTATGATGAAATAAAAGAAATTATTCAGATAGTGAAGGGAGACGAAAATTTAATAGTCATGGGTGACTGGAACTCGAGTGTAGGAAAAGGGAGAGAAGGAAACGTAGTAGGTGAATATGGATTGGGGCTAAGAAATGAAAGAGGAAGCCGCCTGGTAGAATTTTGCACAGAGCACAACTTAATCATAGCTAACACTTGGTTTATGAATCATGAAGGAAGGTTGTATACATGGAAGAACCCTGGCGATACTAAAAGGTATCAGATAGATTATATAATGGTAAGACAGAGATTTAGGAACCAGGTTTTAAATTGTAAGACATTTCCAGGGGCAGATGTGGACTCTGACCACAATCTATTGGTTATGACCTGTAGATTAAAACTGAAGAAACTGCAAAAAGGTGGGAATTTAAGGAGATGGGACCTGGATAAACTGAAAGAACCAGAGGTTGTACAGAGTCTCAGGGAGAGCATAACGGAACAATTTATAGGAATGGGGGAAAGAAATACAGCAGAAGAAGAATGGGTAGCTTTGAGAGATGAAGTAGTGAAGGCAGCAGAGGACCTAGTACGTAAAAAGACGAGGGCTAGTAGAAATCCTTGGGTAACGGAAGAAATACTGAATTTAATTGATGAAAGGAGAAAATATAAAAATGCAGTAAATGAAGCAGGCAAAAAGGAATACAAACGTCTCAAAAACGAGATCGACAGGAAGTGCAAAATGGCTGAGCAGGGATGGCTAGAGGACAAATGTAAGGATGTAGAGGGTTATCTCACTAGGGGTAAGATAGATACTGCTTACAGGAAAATTAAAGACACCTTTGGAGATAAGAGAACCACTTGTGAATATCAAGAGCTCAGATGGAAACCCAGTTCTAAGCAAAGAAGGAAAAGCAGAAAGGTAGAAGGAGTATATAGAGGGCATATAAAAGGGCAATGTACTTGAGGACAATATTATGGAAATGGAAGAGGATGTAGATGAAATGCGAGATACGATACTGCGTGAAGAGTTTGACAGAGCACTGAAAGACCTGAGTCGAAACAAGGCCCCGGGAGTAGACAACATTCCATTAGAACTACTGACGGCCTTGGCAGAGCCAGTCCTGACAAAACTCTACCATCTGGTGAGCAAGATGTATGAGACAGGCAAAATACCCTCAGACTTCAAGAAGAATATAATAATTCCGATCCCAAAGAACGCAGGTGCTGACAGATGTGAAAATTACTGAACAATCAGTGTAATAAGTCACGGATGCAAAATACTAACGCGTATTCTCTACAGACGAATGGAAAAACTGGTAGAAGCTGACCTCGGGGAAGATCAGTTTGGATTCCGTAGAAATATTGTAACACGTGAGGCAATATTGACCCTACGACTTATCTTAGAAGCTAGATTAAGGAAAGGCAAACCTACGTTTCTAGCATTTGTAGACTTAGAGAAAGCTTTCGACAATGTTGACTGGAATACTCTCTTTCAAATTCTGAAGGTGGCAGGGGTAAAATACAGGGAGCTAAAGGCTATTTACAATTTCTACAGAAACCAGATGGCAGTTATAAGATTCGAGGGAAGCAGTGGTTGGGAAGGGAGTGAGACAGGGTTCTAGCCTATCCCCGATGTTATTCGATCTGTATATTGAGCAAGCAGTGAAGGAAACAAAAGAAAAATTCAGAGTAGGTATTAAAATCCATGGAGAAGAAATAAAAACTTTGAGGTTCGCCGATGACATTGTAATTCTGTCGGAGACAGCAAAGGACTTGGAAGACCAGTTGAACAGAATGGACAGTGTCATGAAAGTAGGGTATAAGATGAACATCAACAAAAGCAAAACGAAGATAATGGAATGTAGTCGAATTAAGTCGGGTGATGCTGAGGGAATTAGATTAGGAAATGGGACACTTCAAGTAGTAAAGGAGTTTTCTACTTGGGGAGCAAAATAACTGATGATGGTCGAAGTAGAGAGGATATCAAATGTAGACTGGCAATTTCAAGGAAAGCGTTTCTGAAGAAGAGAAATTTGTAAACATCGAGTATTTATTTAAGTGTCAGGAAGTCGTTTCTGAAAGTATTTGTATGGAGCGTAGCCATGTATGGAAGTGAAACATGGACGATAACTAGTTTGGACAAGAAGAGAATAGAAGCTTTCGAAATGTGGTGCTACAGAAGAATGCTGAAGATTAGATGAGTAGATCATATAACTAATGAGGAGGTATTGAATAGGATTGGGGAGAAGAGAAGTTTGTGGCACATCTTAACTAGAAGAAGGGATCGGTTGGTAGGACATGTTCTGAGGCATCAAGAGATCACCAATTTAGCATTGGAGGGCAGCGTGGAGGGTAAAAATCGTAGAGGGAGACAAAGAGATGAATACACTAAACAGATTCAGAAGGATGTAGGTTGCAGTAGGTACTGGGAGATGAAGAAACTTGCACAGGATAGAGTAGCATGGAAACCTGCATCAAACCAGTCTCAGGACTGAAGACCACAACAACAACATTTCTCAACTACTTTCATAATAAATTCAATATAGTAGGCTACAGACTTGTACTAATGCTTCCGAAGGAATCCTGACTTTATACTGATTACCACTACTTTATATTTCACTGAGAATGTGAGAAAAGAATGAAAAGTTCACGTATTTTTCTGTCTTGCAAGTGATATTCAGATAAGTGCAGATACTTCCTGTACTCCAGTTTTTAGTTGTTTTGGACATTGATTGGCCACACAAGAAGAAACACCTCGTGTTGAAGGTACAACGCTACTGCAAATTCTTAGAACTCAGAGCTATCTGGTATTTTCAGCTGCAAGTTGAACAGCCGCGAACGCCAAATACTTGGTTGATTTCACGAAAACTGTGTCTAGGTATATTGCGACTAGTCAACGTCCATTACGTGTTCTGCCTTTTTATTCAGACTGGTACTGAATTGACACAGCTGTCTATGTGGCGGGGCACCATGCAAGTTCTGTTTGAGAAAATGAAGAAGTATCGTGGGCGGTGAAAGGGGGTGGGGGGGTGGGGGGGGAGGTTGGCGGAGTGTACACTATGTCGAGGGCTACATTACTAAGGTACAGTTCAACATCGAACGCATAGTCATGCCTCAAAATATTATTCTTCGCAGACCTAGAGATATTTTGCCATCTTTTCATAATAGATTTAAGATCGCATCCTTGGCTGTATCATAATCACATTACGATATAGGTCTTTACAATCGCCAGAAATCTACGTGTATTTCAGTACATAAATAACTAGGGAAACTGTAATTTTTTGCTGCTGTACCAAAATTAGAGTTATTGTCGTTTTACAGCCAGCACAATTTGTGAGACTTGCTTTACTCAAAACTTCCCGACACAGGTGGAGCTAGGGGGGACATCAGCTCCATAGGAATGACCAGATTCACTAGGTTCTGTGCCAGGTGTTGTAATTTTTCCCTTCGTCGTTCCATTCAGACACATACGTGACCGGGCGAGCAACAAGACAGCTTATAAACCGGACCTGACTCTTTGCATGCATGCACGCATCTTACCGCTCAAATAGCGTGTAAACAAAAATTATTGCCACACAGTACTTGAGACAGTGATATCAATTACCTTATTTTTATGTACAGTGGGCACTGTTAACAAAGCTCGTCAGTGACTAAATCGTTTTTGGATTTGATTCTGCTGTGGTGTTGTTCGTGATATTATTATTTTGTGGTAAGCAGAGATTTTAGATGGTAAAATAAAGACACCCTTTATTAGCGAAAGTGCATCGTAAAAAATTGAGGTTGTGGATGAAGAAGATTTCCGGTTTGGAATTACCTGCATTTTTGTACCATCTTTGAAAGCAAGCTGGACATTTCGGACATAGATCAAATCCGTGAAAACAGTCGTTACATTCACACAGAAAACAAAAAGTAGAAGTAAAGGAGTCTTTTCAAGGTTATTTTCAGCTATCTAGAATGAAATTCGTCAGCACAGTAGAAGATATTTTTAAGGTTATTAAGCAGGATAATCTGGGTACAACATTGTACCGAGCACAAGGATAGGACAATGCTTCTACAGTGGCTGGTGAGCGTACAGGAGTTCAAGCAAGAATTCGTGAACTTAAAAGGCATTATTTCCGCCCTGGCCAAACCACAGTCTCAGTGTGTACAGATTACACGCTTTTGCGACAGTCCCATCATGTGTGGCTTATTTTGGGACCGCAGAATTTTTTATTTGTTTTACTCAGTTTTTAACAACAAATGAACAATCCTTGTAAAAAAACTTTGAAGTCACAGTTAAGAAAATTTCAGATACACGATGGAGTGCTCACTACCTAGCTGTTAAGCTTTAAAAAAGGTAACGGATGACACTGAGAAACTGTCTGATTTTTTTGTAAACTGTGGTACCCAGAGGAGCTGCTCAAACTATTTTACCTGCATTATGTGATTTCTCACTATTGTTTTTTTCTGTTTTTGGAGTACTGTCTGCCTATAACACTCAAAAGTATTAAACACGCTATTGGAGTTAGCATCTACGTATCATCACCGATTTCATGCAAATTTATCGTATATGCAGGGTGTAGTCATACCTCCCACACATCACTATTAAAATTCTCTGTCTCTGCACAAGTTCTGAAAATTTCGTGAGGTGAGGTGTAAGATATACAAAAAACTTTTTACTTATCTTCATTTTCTCTTCCTGTTGTTGGCTACAAATATTGCGTCTGGGGGTACATTCTTGTGGCTGATATTTTGATTTATAACTTTGTGGGTTCCTGGTGACTAAATAACTGATGAAGATTTACCTGTATTATTCTTGAATTTTATTCTTTGTCAAATTATTCAACATCACACCGTCCTTCCAATTTCCACTTCTATCTCACCACAAATTACATTATTAGTGACAAATCAAAAACACGTCTGATTTCATCAGAGGCATGCCCACTACTACCTTTACTTACATTCACGATACTCACAATATTCCAAAGAGCTTACAAAGCAAAAGAGTTTAAAAGTTTTTGACAAAAGAAGACTCTTTACTAAGCCACATAATTACTTTATAAATGAGTCCAGAAATAAATTTAATAATTAGCGTTAGATTGTGCAATTAATAATATGAATTTTAAAACTATACCAGATATTTCGTAAAATAAAATATTTCTCCAAGAAGAAGAATTTTAGCTGTATCCATTGTAGCAATTTAATTTCTTTTTATCCATTTTATCCTGAAATATAATACATCGTATCAAATGAAATTCTTTCAGTGAAACAGCCGAGATAATGTTCACCTATACAACAATCGGTAGTATAAATGGTATCGATTATTTCTATACAAAAAGGTCATGCTAGAGGAGGGTGTCCCATTACAAGGGCTTGACTAGGAATGAAAGTGGGAGCTCCAGATGGCCAAGCGTTTAGAAAAAAATAACGGTCCGTGCGCGGAATAAGCCATTTAAGTTACCATAGTTCCCAGGTAGCGGTTAGCGAACCGGAAGGAGTAGAGAATGGTAATTCGAGGGTCGTGGGTTCGAGTACCTGTGGGAGAGCCAACTTCTGTATTTTCTTTTTTTACGTTACTTACACTGCAAATAAACCGAAGTAATCCTCATTATATTGTATTTATTAATATTTTCATAGCAAGCATGAAAAGGAAACGCAAAGGAAAATTGGGATTGCAAATAAATTCCAAGACCGGATTGTACAGCTTCCACCAGGACTCAGCAAATAACTCTGCAAAGAGGGATTGTAATTAAAACATCCGATCAGACTGGTAAGTCGGGAATGCTCATTCGTCGACGTCGATCGAAATACTCTTTTTAGCGTCAAGTGCAATAAAATATTTACATTCTTATTTAATGTTTTCAGGTTGCCAATACCAATCGGCTTGCAACCAAACCCTAGACTATCAAGGGGAAAAAGTAATAATCGTGGAACGATATGAATAAACAAAGTAAACCACTCGTATACAGCGCAATATCCTACAATCCCTACTAGAAAACTATGTATACCTACAAGATAACAATGTCGCAGATTCAAAAAAATGGTGGATGAGAACGTGCCTAAATATTTGTATGTCGTCATTACTCCACTAAAACCTGGAAAACTTAAAACAGCCGGCAAAACAAAATTTTTGACTGATGTAATTAAGCCCTACGTGCAGGAGAGCAAATTTCCTCTGTTAATTAACTCGTGGAGAGGACAAACAAATCAACGACTATACGTGGAAAATTTTAGAGTTGAAAAAGAATTCCCGCAATGCAGCACTCAAGTGATTCCTCCCAAACGCATTTCATTAGTGAAACCCTGCGGTGTCTGTTTTTATGGTAATGTGAAGAATATCATGGAAGACATTCAAAACTGCTTTTATGTCATCCAGAGAAAAAAAGAAACCAGAAGACTGCATGAAAATACATTCCATTATACATCATAAGCTAACCCGCGAATATTAAGCACGGATTGCTGCCACACTGTGCAATCAGGGAGAATTTTTTATGACTGTAAACAGTTTATTTTTTCTATAGAAACTTGGAAATAACCTCGTAATTGTAAAAATGCAGCGTTTATAACATGTGCAAGAAGTCGAGAAAATTACTGCTTCCCCTGTTTTAACTACGAATGTCATTCCAGCACGTGTAAATCATCGGCTGAAAAATAATAAAATTAATTTTTTAGATGAATTTCTCGAGAACGCCTTACAATTTCTTCCTGGAAATTTATTTGCAATGAGACATTTTCCTATCCCTTTCCCTTTCAAGACTTTTATGAAAATATTAATAAATGCAATATATTGAGGATTATTTCGGTTTATCTGCAGTGTTAGTAATCCAAAAAAAGAATAATTGGTTTCACTAGAGGGACTCGAGCCTACGATACTCGGATTACCGGTCTCAACTCTTTCCTCTACCTCAGCCGCTGCCTAGCACTCTGATATAAATGGCTCAAGCCTCGCCCGATACGCGCTGAAAATGCTACGCTCGGCCATCAGAAGCTCCCACTTCTGGCACTTTCACTTTTGGCGAAGCCCTGCATATACTCTAAATTTGGACGAGATCTATGATAAGTAGATGTGGTCCCCTTATTAGATGAGAAGTCTAATGCTCTTTTTGAAAGGCAAGAGAAATTATCTTGTTCAAAATGGTTCAAATGGCTCTGAGCACTCTGGGAATTAACTTCTGAGGTCATCAGAACTACTTAAACCTAACTAATCTAAGGACATCACACACATCCATTCCCGAGGCAGGATTCGAACCTGCGACCGTAGCGGTCGCGCGGTTCCAGATTGTAGCGCCTAGAACCGAATTATCTTGTTGACGAACCGCAAAGATGTGAAGGACATACGTGACGAAATGGGAATTTCTATGGGAAAAATGAGAAACTGTCGGAAAGAGGAAAATGATGCCTGGAGGAAAGGCTGCAGAGGAGGCGATGACTTTGCACCAGGAACCGAGAAGGTCTGTTAGGGAGCACTCACAGATTTCTAGAAGAAATCGATACAAATTGCAAAGCCGTGCAACTTAGACCGTTTTGCTGCTTTAGAGTCCAGATATCTGATTAAAATATTAGAAATGGAAGTTCCCAAGTTTGTAAAGTGTTTACTTGACAATTATGAGATTTCTGAAAATGTTATCCTTGCGGAAATTCCACGCCTAAGATGATTTCTGCAAGCTGCGGAATGTTCCTGTTGTGTACTTAGTTCCGCGTAGTCAGCGCGCACACAACTTTCCCACTAGAGCGCGCCCCGCTGAGCACAACAGCGCAGGCGCAGCGCTCGTCCATCTCCACACTATGAGATGGCGCTGCCATAGAGACGGCCCAAATTCTGCTTCTGCCGATCCGCGTATTAATATGTAACGCAGCCAATGAGATTGCTGCTAACGTAGAACCTTTTCTCCTCATGGATCAGTCTCGCACAGTGATACATGAACGCGCGAGGTATTATAACGAGTGTACAGACCTCCGATTAGGGAGTCTGCATTTGTCCGCACCAATCTGTACCAGTCTGCATTAGTCTGTACCAGTCTGTACGAGTTCTACATTAGTCTGTACCAGTCTATAGTCAAATTTCAGTCTGTGCCTAATAAGATTACCATATTCCTGTACATAGCCATGAAGATAAATGTATAGACACTTTTGTCAAGTATCAGAGATATATGTGAGAATAAGATTAACATACCAATACCAAAGGAACTACAGATTGTCAATTGTAAATAGCATCCAGAACCAAGTTAAGTAATTTTTATGCTCTGTTATTATTTTAATAAATGTGTGTGAAAATTAATCAAGTTCTGTTTAAAGTTGGTGACCGTCAATCTGCTACTCTAAGCGTGCAAGTGGCCTTTCTATCGTCTGACCTAACGGTAGAAGATAAACACGCCACGATAAGACCACGAGACATATTGCTGACACTCGCCTACTTCGCTAGAGCGACAAGTCAAACAATCTGATGGTGTGTGTACTGAAGGTCTTACAGTACGCACACCACAGTTCCAAAAGAAGAGTCTCTTGGATTGACGTATTTAAGATTCTTACAGTTAGTTTGTTGAATATGAAGTTTCCGAATTTCTTCGTAACCTCATTTGGACGTTAAGATTTTTCTTAATTTTGTGTGTTTCGGTAAAGTCATGTGAGAGGAATTTTTCAAGTCTCAGACTAATTAAGAAATATCTTAGCTCATTATAAGTCAGTCACGACTATTTAGTTTGACAGTTATGTCAATCGAAAATTTTGTAGCTGAGGGTATCGATTTTCAGACGCAGTTCCAAAATTTGCAGCAGAATAAGCTAGAAGGATGAAATTCTAAGTTACATGTCAAAAGTCATCTACCACTAGGAAGATTGTTGGTTATTTGAACTGTTTCATAAATAATCAATGACACTGTGTTATTCACAAAACTGCGTTTTACTTCTTAGTTTCCATTCATAAAAAATGTTTGCAATGTAGTTAGCATTATACGTTGCTTACTTAGGAACCTGTATCAAATAATTTCTTCAAAAAATTATTCGGTTCTGTATAGTATAGAGTACCAAATATTCCACGACCTTGGTGTTGGTATACATATCTTCATCTAGAATTCGTTTTTCAGTCCATATGATTCCATGTTTTCCGAGGGATGTTCCCTATAGCCGTCGTTCTAGGCGATCCCTAACGCAGAATATTTTCCTGAACTTGTCTCACGGTAACGAAAGTCAACAACACACCTATATTCGCTTGTTTCCTTCCAACTCATATTCTGTGCTTCTTCTTCTTCTTCAGTTGATGATACTTTCTCTACTACTCATTCCATGAACTTACAAACAAGTGTGTTTAGATCATTATACTTCTTGAAATAATGGCCATTTGTCCTTTCATTGTTCTTCGAACTGTCTGAAGTCTTTGTGTTTGTAAACCGTTGAGCTGTTGACAGGCATTGTTATGCGGAGACTTGCAATGTCACTTTATCACGACGAACGTGCTTGTCACAACAGCTCTCCACTTTTCTCTGTAAGAAGAGGAGGCTATTCCCCAAGGTCCTATACACGGTTTCCTGCACACAAATATGTAAACCACGATTTAAAATTTAATACAGTTTACGTATCCTGTTGACAGTTTTCAACGAAATTTCTGATTTTTTTATGACCCAATGTAAGAGAAACAGAAGAAAACCGAAGAAAAATATGTTGCCATATGTAATCACATCACTTGCTTAATACAGTTATAAGATTAAACCAGCACTGCTAAATACACTGCTCAACAAAAGGTTGGAATACTATCTTAAAATGTAGTGTACGATACTAGAGGTCTCACTGACCTAGGCACTTCATGCATTATCCAGTTAGAGCACATACTCTGGACGGTGTTTACTACTGGCATGCTTTGTGGCCGTTTCCCCGTCAAGCAAACATAACGCTGCCGCAGCAGCACACCGCGAGCAGTCCAGTATCAACAACAGCTTCACCCAGTTTGTGTTCAACACTGCAGTAAAGTTCCACGTAGAGGCATATAAAACTTTGATAGAGTAAGGATATTGGCTTTACTTTCAGCAGGTTACACACAGCAAGATGGTGCCGACAGGTTACATGTCACTCAAAGTGGTGTGTCTAAGCTGTCGAGAAACTACAGAGAGACGGGAAATCTGAACGCTAGACCTCGCGGTGGTCGTCCTGGCATGAAAACACCAATGCAGGATCGTTTCCTCCAACTGCCGGCTCACAGGCGCCCAACATCAACTACCAGAAATATCGGAAATGACTTCTCCCAGACAACAGGGATCCGTATCTCAGACCAAACAGTGCATAGGGGATAGCATCAGGATGGTCTTCATTCCAGAAGACCAGAGAGAAGTTTTTCACTGAACTAACGAAGCCGACGCATTTGAATGACCTGGGATATTGCACATCAACATTGGACCATTGCAGAATGGAGTAATGTTGTGTTTACTGACGAGACCAGGATTGGTTGGCAACCAGGCACTAGACGTGTTAGGGTTTGGAGAACCGCTAGACGACATCAGGAACGCCGATATATTCAGGAAGTCCATCCGTCTGCAGATGGAAGTGTAATGTTTTGGGCGGCAATAATGATGGGACGGCAGACCCCTCTCAGCTCCATCTATGACAATTTGACTGGTCCCCGATACCTCAAAGAGGTCCTAAAACCGACTGTAAGGCCCTACAGACGTGAAGTGGCCATTGCACAGCGTCCGAATTCACCTGACAATCTTCAGGACCTCACTGAAGCTGCCAATGAGGAGTGGGACCTCACACCCTAAGATAAACTTGATGGTCTCATCCAGAGCATGCCTCACAGAGTGGAAGATCTCATGCGTGTGCGAAGCGGACATACTCACTACTAAAGACTAATAATCATCATCATTATCACCACGATATAAAGATTTTCACTGTTCCTGTTTTCAAGATGTACACTTAGGGGAGAGCCTACTTAGTTTTGTAATGATTTTTTGTAACTAACTAAAATCTTTCTTGTTTTCAGAAGGAATTGTGTTTATTTTATTTATAAGGTATTTTACAATCAGTGGGTAAACTATAAGAAGTCATTATAGTAAACTCCGTGTTATTCCAAACTTCCGTTAAGGTGGGTATTTGCTTTGGTAATAACTTTGTTAATTCCGTTTTCAGGGAGAAGTTCGGATTATTCCACGTTGACTTTAATAAGCCTGATCGACCTCGAACACCGAAGGACTCCGTAAACTTCATAAAGAATGTTTTCAAAACCCACAAGTTACCAAGAGATTAATGAAAAAGATTTCCACTTAAGTAAGTTATTACATACTCTAACAATATTATGAAAGACTTGCTATCGTATTATCCATTAATCTGTAAGATATGTACATCACAATTAACTGGTTTTCTGTTACATATCGTTTATGTCTAGCGTTCAACATAAAATATCTATTTCTAATTATAAACAACTGTTAACAGCCTTCTTTAATTTCAGAAAAAATGAATTATCATTTTTTTAGAATTTTTCAAACTGAAAAAGCTGTGTGTTCCCTTAAACTTTCAAGGAAGTATTCACTAACATACTTTATTTTCTTCACCACCCAAATTCACGCTACCACTTAAAAGAGCTTAGCGCCAGACGGAGATCTGCATTTTCAGTTGCACACAAAACTGGATACATCAGTTCTGTTTTAATAATTAAACATTTTAAAACAAAGGAAATCAGAATGTTATAGTATGGTATGATTAGCAGTCACAAGGAATGAAATTTTAATTTGATTGCTACAATCTACTTCGAGTGCTTAACCTTTTCTTATGCATCAATTGCGTAGCAGTAGCTGATAATTCCTCTATAATGAAAGCCATAGCGTTGAGCCTCGCTGCACTCTTGCCCCACCACCACGGCACGCTGTCTGAGTCAAGGAAGGGGAAGAGAGGGAAACTGTGAATGTGCCACATTTAAATGACAGTGCAGTACGCTGCATATTACTTGCTTTTGTATTACACATTTCTCAACAACTTAAATCACGAATGAAACAAATTTTCAGTATTATATGATTATTCTTGGTGCACTGAAGATGTAATGCAATTTTTATCTGTTACAAACTGCTGGCATACCGAGAGACGCAGATAATTTCACAGCTTTTCGCCTCAGGTTTGTGCTTTATTTGGTTTCACGATGTTCAAAATGGTTCAAATGGCTCTGAGCACTATGGGAATTAACTTCTGAGGTCACCAGTCCCATAGAACTTAGAACCACTTAAACCCAACTAACCTAATGACACCACACACATCCATCCCCGAGGCAGGATTCGAACCTGCGACCGTAGTGGTCGCGCGGTTCCAGATCGTAGCGCCTTGAACCACTCGGCCACCCCGGCCGGCGTTTCACGATGTAAAAATTTCTTTATCACACACATGTTGATTGAAATGTAGCACTTTTGCAACCTCATTAAGGAAATGTGTGCATTTAATCTGAGGAAAGCAATGTAGACATCCTCGGTAGTTTTAACGTAAAAGGACTTTTCTCTAAAACTGTAATTACCTTGCAGGTCAGTCAGTTACATCTGCATGTGCATAGGGGCGCTTTCAGCTGACATAGCAAACAGTCTCGAAAACAGCTTGGAAACAGATGTAAGACTAGCAGTGTTCTCAAAACATTTAGGAAACTGTCCTTATAATTCGTTCAAGGCCACAACGAATTCTTCAAACTTTACATTTGCTTAGACGTCAGTGAGCTTAGGCAATTGGACCATGTTTCTCAAATTTTGGCCTTCTATAGTGCGATTTAATTTTTAAATCCACCCTGTCAAATCAGAAAGAAGTTGTTTTTCGCCTTTAAATGTCTTACACTGGGCAATGTGATGTCAAGTCAACTTAAATGTAAGGTTTGCAGTCGATCCGAAAGATCTAATTTTCCTTCCTGTACTCTTTGTTCCTCAATAAATTCAACACTAGCGAGTTTTAAATCGAAAACTCGTTCCAGGCATTCCCCTTCTCTTACCTAACGCAGTCTGCAGTAATGTATAAAGTCCCACACTCTTCTTTCAGTTCCACTGGGAAATGCGATACTGCAGTGCCTGTAACCACCGAAAACTGTTGCAACAGACAGTGCAACATTGCGTGCTGCTTCAGAAATTTTACTATTCATACCACCAGTTTCTTCGCATGTTGCATTCCTCCAACTTTAGCACAAAGTTCTTCTTGATGTACAGAACAATGAATCCTGTCTGTCAATCGTTGTAATTTTTTTACTCTTTCATTGTGAACTAACTCTTTAAATTCTTCGTGCATGTTATTGTAATATCGTTTCATAGTAAATTTGAAGTGCTCAAAAATGTTCAAATGTGTATGAAATCTTATGGGACTTAACTGCTAAGGTCATCAGTCTCTAAGCTTACACTTAACCTAAATTATCCTAAGGACAAACACACACACCCATGCCCGAGGGAGGACTCGAACCTCCGCCGGGACCAGCCGCACAGTCCATGACTGCAGCGCCTTAGACCGCTCGTCTTTGAAGTGCTCCTCGTTTGTGCGAGTGCATAATAGTATATATGATCATTCTCATCCCTCTCTTCTGTAATTCCCATTCATTTTTAAAGGCTTGTGACTACAGATCGGTAAACAGCCTCTTTTTGTGGACCGAGCCACTGGACCTGCGAACGTCCTTCACACTATGTTCAAATAGTGAAGGATAAACAGCGCTGACACCACGATTCTGCCGAATTGAAGAAGGGTTGTGCCAACCAAAGATGCCAAACAGCAATGCTAAACGAAATATCGCGCCGTACACCGTACTTCCGAGCAGACCCGACACAGGCCGAGCCTTGGCCCGCACACCTGGCTCGCGTGAAGTTTAGCTCGCTGTGGCCGGTCCTGCCCTAATCCGAGCTTGTGCTCCGTCTCTAACAACTTCGCCGTCGATGGGGCATAAATTCCAAATAATCCTTTCTTCCTAACACCTTGTTGACAGCGAAACATTTTACCTGGGAGCTGCGCTAAGTGTGAGACAAAGTTTCTGGGCTGCATTATAAATCTTTTATTTTACGGACTAGGGCGTGACTATTGGGGAAGGAAAATTCTCTCGAAAACGAACGTATTTTTCAGAGTGTCATGAAGAAATATGGCTAATTCATGGCACACGCTATTCGTGATATTAGAAATAGAACTGAATTGAGAACGAAGTTTTGGGGGCCGAGGGTTCATGTTGATGAGAATTTTCTTATGGAAACGTTTGATTAAAAATTTTGCGTCACTGATACCAAGTTGTTTTCACTAGACATCAAAAATCTTTATACAAACGTTCCCGTGCAAGAAACGCTTACGGTCGTGGACAACAATTTAAGTCATTTCAAAAAAGAACTTTCAGACGAACAAATCACAGACTTTATGAATCTAATTACAGTCATAGTCAAATACAGCTATTTTGAATTTAACTAACAATTGTATCAGCAACCTGACGGTCTCGCTATGGGAAATCCGTTAGCTGGTATCGTTGCTGACATTTACATTAACTCTCTAGAAGAAAAGTTCTTCTATTGTTTCTCATCTACAGCTAGGCATCCTGTCCTATATCAGATATGTCGACAATATTCTAGCCATCTACAAAGTACCTGTTGATGGCATTGACCGTATTTTCAATCTCTTCAGTGAACTTCTCTAGAAAGTGTCCTTCACCAGCGAACTCGAAAATGAGGCCCGTCAATTGAATTTTCTTGATTTAACGCTTACAGTAGAAGAAAATAAAATCTCATTTAATGTTTTTCGTAAGGAAACATATACCGATCAGATCGTATCTGCGTCTTCTACGCACCCACAATCTCATAAGAACTCCTTCTTTCGCTCTGCTGTTCACAGAGCTACTTCTATTCCACTCTCGAAAGAAAATGTCGAGCAAGAAATTAATCTAATCAAAACGATAGTAGTTAATAACGAATACGAACCTGCCATAGTGGATAACATCCTTAAAAGGAAAACTGTAAAAACAGTTACTACACTCGGCTCCTCTATCATTGAGTCCAGCCTAAAGAAGAAGTTTTTTTCTATTTCCTTCTTGGGGCCCATCTCCTATCAGATTCAACGCGTTCTTAGTGATAAATACAACTATAATGTCGCCATTTCAACCAATAATAGTCTGAAAAGAGGAGCTTCAAACCTTAGTAAAATGAATAATAATCTGAAAAAAAATTTTATTCATAATTTAAAATCGATCCGTTCCACTTTGAAAAACTCTAGTGTCTATAAGATTCTTTGCGACACCTGCTCTTCTTACTACATAGGACAAACAGGACATGCCTTTACAGTCAGATATAAAGAACATCTTTTAAGAAAAAATGGTACTAACACCCAAAAATCGCCTTTTGTTGACCACCTTCTAACTACAGGTCACGCTCTTAAAGCTATTCACGATATCAACATTTTGCTCACTGAGAAGAAAGCGCGTAGATTAGATGTTCTCGAAAAATTAGAAATTTTTATACATCTTTCTCGAAATGATGGCCTCATTCTTAACGAGCAGTTACAATTACGTAATAAAAGCTTCTTCAACAGTATAAAACCGTTACTTGATATTTGATTTCGTGTTCCCTCGTGCAGTTGCCGAAATATGTTTTCTACCGAAGTCGATTCATAGTTGTTTATACATTAGATGGTTTATACCAACTACATTTCATTTTATACTCTTTTTATATTCCTTGAGTTATTCAGCTCCTTTTGTAATTCTGTAATGGCGTTTTTCTGCTTTTAAACTGTACTTCTAAGCTCTTACGTAGACAAATTATTACCATTTCTACTCTCCTCCTCCGGCACAGGCCATGAAGGCCCAAAGGGACCGACCGGCTGCCGTGTCATCCTCAGCACACAGGCGTCACTGGATGCGGATATGGAGGGGCATGTGGTCAGCACACCGCTCTCCGGACCGTATGTCAGTTTCCGAGACCGGAGCTGCTACTTCTCAATCAAGTAGCTCATCACTTTGCCTCACAAGGGCTGAGTGCACCCCGCTTGCCAATAGCGCTCGGGAGACCGGATGGTTACCCATCCAAGTGCTAGCCCAGCCCGACAGCACTTAACTTCGGTGATCTGACGGGAACCGGTGTTACCACTGCGGCAAGACCATTGGCACCATGTCCCCTACTGTCTAATAAAATATTACCTCTTACTTCATGTATTACATATTTCACCTGTCTATATCTGGAATGTTAAGTAGCCAGTTTGTATTTACGTCTATTAGATGGCACTTTTGTTATAACGTTCACCTGCCCGCAATTGCCAACGCGAGCGCCTCAATGTGGTGCTACCGCAGCTTGACCTGTATCCTTTGATGTGTGCTTTTCATAGACCAGTTCGCAGGTGCTTATTGCTGGGTGGGCTGCCACACCATCCACCACCATCCCCTCAAAGTCTGGTGTTCGGACATGTCTTTGGCGGGAACTTTGGCCGATTTTCTGCTGCGTGAACGACCCCGTCTCTCGTAAGTTAGTTCAAAAATGGTTCAAATGGCTCTGAGCACTATGGGACTTAACATCTGAGGTCATCAGTCCCCTAGAAGCTAGAACTACTTAAACCTAACTAACCTAAGGACATCACACATCCATGCCCGAGGCAGGATTCGAACCTGCGACCGTAGCGGTCGCGCGGTTCCAGACTGTAGCGCCTAGAACCGCTCGGTCAACACGGCCGGCGTAAGTTAGTTCCACGGAGATAAACTTCTTCCAGTTCGGATGACGTCTGTTGGATTCAAATGGCGCAAATGGCGCTAAGCACTATGGGACTTAACATCTGAGGTCATCAATCCCCTAGACTTAGAACTACGTACACCTAACTAACCTAAGGACCTCTCACACGTCCATGACCGAGGCAGGATTCGAACCTGCGACCATAGCAGCCGCGTCTGTTGAGAAAGCGTTCTCTGTGCATTCATGCTTCTTTACAGGCACTACATCCTGCCGTATCGTACTTTAAATGCAGGTCTGCCAACTCTAAAGATGAGTAACGTTCCATCTTTGTCTATGTGTCATGTACTGTACACAGGAACACGCCTCACTATGGACACATCACAAGCTGTTTGATGCAGTAGACAACTGACACCATGAATAGTGGTGTGAGTACGGCACAAGTTGCGGTGCATGCAGTCGTCACATGACACACGTGCTATGAGCTATGTTGCGTATAGTATAGTATGTCTGTTCGGTGGTCAGGAGAGTACGCGTTTATCGCCCGCGGCGTATTCCAGTGTACTACAGACACCCTGGATCGGTAGAACTGCGTGCCCCGTTGTAATACCTACATTGAGACTGGTGATCGTCGCTTTCAACAGTTACTATGAGCTACGCTGTTGTTATGCTGTGTACGCTGTGTATGCCCATAACACAGTAAAAATGCATTTCCGACCGTTGGTTGGTTGGTTGGCTGGCTGGCTGATTGGTTGATTTGAGGGAGGGTTGGGTTGGGTTGTGTGAGGAAGGAGACCAGACAGCGAGGTCATGTGTCTCATCGGATTAGGGAAGGACGGGGATGGAAGTCGGCCGTGCCCTTTGAAAGGAACCATCCCGGTATTTGCCTGGTTCGTTTTAGGGAAATCACGGAAAACCTAAATCAGAATGGCCGTACACGGATTTGAACCGCCATCCTCCCGAATGCCCCTATCTCGATACAATCGACTGTGGGCTCACTATCATCTGTCTCCGTCTCACCCAGAAGGCTTGAGACACCTTGTACGTTGCCTCGTTATATCAAGTCCTGATAAAGAACAAATTAAAAACTCTCAAACTATGCCTGCCTTAACTTAAATATTCTAGCAATCCGTCGTCGTCGTCGTTGTTGACTGAGCTTTGTTTGTGTGCAGTTGATGCTGCAAATCTAACATTACATCATTAGTAGTATTATACTGGAAATTTCTTCTCGTTGTCAAAAATATACAACTCCCAACAATTCGAGAAGAAACGTTGAATGGTGTGACGCAATAGCACAACTCAGGTATTTCGGATACACAGAAAAAAATCATAGTTTTCGCAAGCGTAATTACTATAAATTACTTCAGATACACAGGTTCGTTTTCGCTTGCGTGCATCACATTTCAAACGGCAATGATATTTCATGCTGAAGATTACCTGAGATGCTTTTGTGGTGATCCTGTTTCGTTCTGGCATTTTCATTCTCAGCGAGTAGACTTGCTTTATTCTACACGCTATCGAAGATTTTTCTAAACAAAAAAAGGCTGTTTACCAGAGAGTCAACTCATGAATATTATTAAAAATACGCAGTATTTAAATGTATGTGCCAAGTCAACGAATACGCGTCAGTATAAAATAGATGTGACGTTGCGCGATGTTGCGAGCCAGGGATGCACATACAACGCGTAATCATGACATACACTACCCGGGAGATTTCGCCTCGCACCGCAGGCTTAATTAATTTTGGCAGATGCCCTGGTCCCGCCGGACTCGGCTGAAGCAGCAGCTTTTCTGATTTTCCCGTCTTCCCCCCAGGGACGTGAGGGCTCTTACAGGAAGTGTGAAATTGCTATGTGCTCCAGAAGAAACCAAGTCAAAGCGTTTACAAAATTTGTACAACTTCCTAACAGATATCTTCGTAGTCTAACAAATAAACTGTTTTATCACATATCCAGTTCCTAACCGTTTCGACGATTGCGCAAATACACACACACACACACACACACACACACACACACACACATATCTGTCGCAAACTGCCACAAAGACGAGTTATTGAATTAAATACGGACGTTGAACCAAAAGAGAGATGACGGAGATAACAGTGACCATTCAATCATTGCGTACAGCTGCGGTTATCAGCCAAACTGAAAGAGTTCAAAATATTCAGCGATGTTGCTTTATTTACGGAGTTCTTTTCCCACAGGAAAAATGGTTCAAGTGGCTCTGAGCACTATGGGACTTAACATCTGAGGTCACCAGTCCCCTAGAACTTAGAATTAATTAAACCTAACTAACCTAAGGACATCACTCACATCCATGCCCGAGGCAGGATTCGAACCTGCGACCGTAGCAGTCGCGCGATTCCCGACTGAAGCGCCTAGAACCGTTCGGCCACCACGGCCGGCTTTTCGCACTGGAGAGTGTTGCACCTAGAAGATGCGTACCTAGGAGCACGTGATGCTTTTTGGACGGTATTTCAGTCTAGTTTCTGGTTTTAGAATTACGTAAAGGAATGTGCACTATAGACAGTCATGAGCAATTTCCGGCATTATCTACTGTTTCTGTTGGTGTGCCGCGCGGGGTAGCCGCGTGGTCTTAGGCGCCTTGTCACGGTCCGCGCGGCTTCCCCCGTCTCGAGTCCTCCCTCGGGCATGCGTGTGTGTGTTGTCCTTAGAGTAAGTTAGGTTAAGCTAGATTAAGTAGTGCGTATGCTTAGGGACCGATGACCTCAGCAATTTGGTCCCACAAGACCTTACCACAACTTCCCAACTTTCCTTCTGTTGGTGTTAGACGTGAGGTTATTTTTGTGCAGCATTTGTAAATATTTCCAGTTCTACTCATTTAAATGTTGTATAAAATATTAAAGTTATTGGGAATATACTGTTAATTCTTCAATTGCAGATTTTTATGGCAAGTAAAATTCGATAGATTTCTAAGCTTAGTTACATAAAAGGTTAAACCATACTTCCCAGGCCGGCCGGAGTGGCCGTGCGGTTCTAGGCGCTACAGTCTGGAGCCGAGCGACCGCTACGGTCGCAGGTTCGAATCCTGCCACGGGCATGGATGTGTGTGATGTCCTTAGGTTAGTTAGGTTTAATTAATTCTAAGTTCTAGGCGACTGATGACCTCAGAAGTTAAGTCGCATAGTGCTCAGAGCCATTTGAACCATACTTCCCAAGTCGTGGACCATCTTGTAACTTGAAACAGAAGGAGGTCTTTTATGTTGCCATGGAACATGTGATATTTGGAGATTAGTTTCGTTTATGTCTAAACTGTTTTATCTCTCTTGAATATGGAAATTTGTGTTGGTTTCCAATCACTTCAGTTTCAGAATGTACTTAACTTGTAACTGGTTTTCACTAAAACTTTCGCTTAATTTGATTTGACTTACTGATTATTGGTGTGCAGTAGAGTAATGATATAACACACATAACACATAGACGACTAATATCCCTAGCACTGCACCTCCTCAAGAAGAGCGTGAGTAGATTTTTACTCACAAAATTCAAGAAAAAGTCTACCCTTATTTTGAAACGGCCTCATATAAGAAGGAAGGGAAAAACTTACGGTGCCAGTGAATTTTAATGGATGTGTTTCTTCTAGTAACATTCATTTTTAATAAATTGTTACAATTTATTTTAATGTAATTTTGTTTTCCTAAGCTTAGCGTAAACTTTATCATGAATATTAATATGATATTTTCACGGTAGCGATCCTTTAAAATGCTATAGAAAATTTGTTCCTAGGTACATGACTGCCATCCATGATGGATCAGCAGAGACATGGAAGATGTTTTCATATTTGGTAACATTTTTTTGGAACATTATTCAATTAAAAACAACGGTTTACTAAAATCATAACTTATTTAATGAACACAGTCGTGATCGCATTTAAGTTTTTATTATTTCTTTTGGATGACCGATTTCAATCTTCTAAGACATCCTCAGCTCTTACATTCTGTGAAGAGAAATCAAACATAACGCTTCCGTTTCAATCGAAACGGACAATGATATAAAATAATGTCGTAAGAAAACGCACCTGATACACTCTTGATAACAGCAGGAACCACTGACGTGGAGTAGGTCCGTCTGTGCAAGCGCAGAGAACACTACCGAATACAGCCCTGCTGCCGGTAGTTAAATAGTGGAAGCCCCGTCCATTGTCTCTGGCATAACGTCATTGGTAGCCAATAGTCGGGAGAGCTGATTACAATGTGCGAAGGACATGTATTAGATGTGTAATTATTAAGCGTTCGGTCCTTGAGAAAATTTTTGAGGATATTTTGATGTTATACAGAATAAAATTCGTTATAAAAAGCGACGTAATAGAAAAACAGTCACTATCCAATGAGCCCTGTCATTGCAGCGCACCTGAAGTTAATGCTATCATTTAAAAATGGTACAGCAAGATACATTAAACTCGTATTACAGCACTGGCTAGAGGAGAAAGTCTGTAAAGTGTTCGAAGGTTCAACACTGTCTCCTACTGCAGGTGCTCCCTACAACATGTAATCTAAATAATTAACAGCTGCATCGCAGCAGGAATTGATGAATCGAAATGACACAATGGTTTGCAACAGTGGACTGGATTGAGGATAGGAGAATTAAAACTCCCGATCGGTTATCCTAATTAACGTTGCCTGTAGTTTGCTTAACGTATTCTGATGCCAAAGTCGGATTAGTGCCTTAAACAGGGACAAAGCTAATTTTCTTCTATGGCACTGGACTCGAATTTTTAAGGAGTGGAGTTGGAATCCCGGTCCAGCCAAGATGATTTAGCTTTCTTCGCAAAACTTCCATTAACTCCAATTTGCTTCCACATTTTTGTCCAACCCAGTCTTCTGCTCCATCTCCAACTTCACCGGGACTTTAAACTCATCAAACTGTAATGGCAAAAATGTTTTTGCAAAAATGTCGCCTCAGGGACATTTTTCATATGAGTCATCGCCATAAAATGTGTCCGGCGAAACTAGGTTACGTTTAATGATTATGGCAGAGGCTCTCCCGGATGGCATAGTCATGTTACCTATCGACAGAGGTCTAGTTTTCATGTCATCACCAGCTCGTGGCCTTGTGGTGATCGTTGCTGACTCTCGGTCATGGGGCCCCGGATTCGATTCCCGTGAGGGTCCGGGATTTTCTCCACTAGGAACGGGTATGTGTATCATCATCATCATCATCATCGACGTGCAAGTCACCGAAATGGCGTCAATGAGAAAGACGTGCACCAGGCGGTAGAACTCCCCAGAAGGGGACGCGTGGCCACAAATTCCATACGCACATTCATTTTTTTCATGTCGGTCCGCAGATCGTGTCATCTGAGTCGACCATGGAAGATAGCCTCTCGTAACAAGTGTCGATAGCTCACGATGTGATGGATGGCCTGAGTTCGCTGCAAAGCTGTTATTCCGCATTTATGAAAGCTTCATATCGTCACACACAAGCTTTTGATCGATATGAAACTGCCAAACGCTTTTCGACACAGTAATGAAAGACGTGCGCATTTTTTCCCTTCCAAGCACATTACTTGACATTTCTCTACATATAAGCACTCACTGAACCAATTACATTCCCCACAAAATTGTGAAAATTTTTCTGCCGTGCGGATGAGCGTGCAGAAGTCACGCTGAAGGTGCTTGACTCATTACGCACCGAACGTAACAGGTGGAGTAGATACACATATGTTGGCCGAAATATTTCAAGGATAGTAAGAAAGCCGTTTTAAACGATATCGACGTACAAAATGTTTTGATGAACTGGAGGGTGGAATTGAGTACTATTGAAACAGCTATGCTCTTCTGTGTTCATATTCTGTAGTCAGTATATCCATCGTGAGGGAATCAATGACAATATGACGCTGTTAGATCTTCCTTCATCCAAGAACGTTGCAGGGTTTACCACATTTTGAAACACAAGAGGCAGTTGTCTATTATGCAGTTAACAGCAGAGTGCAATGCAGAGGAAGGTACATTGTTTCGGAGTACTTCGTTCGTCGCTCATTGTTGCAAATGGGATTGAAATGCAGGCAACTCGTCCGTGTTGTTTTTGCCCCAACGACATTGTTAATATTAGCGAATACGTATGAGATGCCTAGAACATATTAATTCAGCTCCTTGCCACGAAATTTTTTTTCCGAGTTGTTACTCATTTCTGGGAAGACTATAAAGTTCCATGTTATGAATGCACCGTCCTACTCCTCCTGACAGTCTTCACTATTACTAGCGACATTATTGTTGGGGTCCTTTAATTTAAATCAGCATCGATTCTCAGCACTTCTTCGTTCCCCAATTCTTCTTCGGCGTCGTGAGGGCGAACTGCCTGATGCACCATTATTTCACTCGCGTTCCTCACAACACTTAGACATTGCCTTTTCTTCTCCCTTACAGAAGGAAGAAACTATCGATGGGTATAACGAAGAAATTTACAGCAATGCATCTGACTGCAGAGTCAGTAGCTAACAAGTATGAAAACGTTCCTTTCGTCTGTTCTCAGAGCTGCCGCCGCGTCATGTGAAATCCCTAACAGTGGTTCAAATGGCTCTGAGCACTATGGGACTCTACATCTGAGGTCATCAGTCCCCTAGAACTTAGAACTACTTCAACCTAACTAACCTAAGAACATCACACACATCCATGCTCGAGGCAGGATTCGAACCTGCGACCGTAACAGTCGCGCGGTTCCAGACTGAAGCGCCTCGGCCACACCGGCCGGCCCTAACAGTGGCATCCGCCAGAATCCACACAGCCACACCATGGGCCGCGCGCGAGACAAATCACGCCACGTACTGTTACGTAGATTTACTCGGGAACGTTTATTGACGAACCTGGATTAATCCTCTGCTATGCTACACTGTTAAAACAGTCATATTAGGGGAAGGGTTGTCGGGTTTCCCCACATTTGTCCTGGTTTTGAGGGCTTCCAGGGAAGTCCCGTTTTTTTATGTAACTGTTCGGGGTAAATTGAACCTTTTTTGAGCCAGTAGAAATTCTATTGATTGTAAATAGATAGATTTTAATATATATTAGTTAAAATTCACCAAAAGTGGACTGGCGCGGAGGTCGTTTCGTTCTTTTTATCCTAAAAAACCAATGGAAAACACGTTTAAACTCACTCCTATAGACACACTTTCCACGCTTCTTTGTTGATAATAATGTGAAGCCGCCGAAAGTCGACTTGCCGCCGCCCCGCCTGCCAGACAGCAGGGTGTAGGTAAGTCAACTGTGCAAGTGTACGAGAGCGTGCTGAAAAGTAATACCTCCGAATTTCTTATGTGAAAACTCTTAAAGCTTTTTAAATAAAACAAATTTTATTGCCGGCCGTTGTGGCCGAGCGGTTCTAGACGCTCCAGTCTGGAACCGCCCTGCTGCTACGGTCACAGGTTCGAATCCTGCCTCGGGCATGGATGTGTGTGATGTCGTTAGGTTTAAGTAGTTCTAAGTCTAGGGGACAGATGACCTCAGATGTTAAGTCCCATAGTGCTCAGAGCCATTTGAACCAAACTTTATTAACATTCTGCATCCCTATTCTTCAAAAATGTTCAAATGTGTGTGAAATCTTATGGGACTTAACTGCTAAGGTCATCAGTCCCTAAGCTTACACACTACTTAACCTAAATTATCCTAAGGACAAACACACACACACCCATGCCCGAGGGAGGACTCGAACCTCCGCCGGGACCAGCCGCACAGTGCATGACTGCAGCGCCTAAGACCGCTCGGCTAATCCCGAGCGGCCCCTATTCTTCACGTCTACATATTTGCGGCCCTCGGCCGCTAGAGGGCTCCGAATTGTAGCATGCAACGAGCCCGTGCGCAACGTAATTATATCGGTGTGTGAGAAACAGACTGCTGTAATCGAGTTTCGAATTCGAAGAGTTCGTCCGCACATGAAGCACCCTCTCCTTCAGCTCGTCAATGACAGACCATACACGAGCGTTACGACATCTACGGCAATCCGACACCTTGTTTTCACTGTCATCGACCATCCTCCATACAGTTCCCCCACTTGGCCCCACCCGATATTCGTCTGTGTCCAAAACTTAGAGAACACTTTCAATGATTTCACTTTGATAGTGATGAAGCGGTGCAAGCAGAGACGAGGCTGAAGCTCCGTCAACAAAGTCGAACGTCCTACAGCCACGGTGTCAACAAACTGGTCTCTCGTTGACAGATATATGTCCGTCGCCAGGGTGAATACGTTGAGAAATAAACATGGGGACATAAAGAAAAAAGATTTAGAATGTTAATAATCTGTTTTATAAAAAAAGCTTTGAGTTTTCTCCTAAATTCGGAGACATTACTTTTCGATACGCCCTCGTACGTTTCGCACCTCACGTCCGTGCCGCAAACGAAATACCTCTATACTGCACTATGCCGAGTTACGTAAGACTGTAGGAGTCTGGAGAAATATCCGTTTTGATCAAATGTCCGGAATTTTCGAAGTATTTGTCCGGCGACGGAAATTTAAGTGATGACAGATTAATTATGCGTCACCTCCATCACTTTGACCAGTGAGACAAAGGGTAAAATGGTCACTACTATTATACCATTAACCACTTGTCCTTGTCGCGGCACAGCTCCTTTACTTTACATGGCTGAGTTAATGAAAAGACGTCTAATGGGGTTGACGCAAGAAGCGTGACGGAAGCAGGACAGGAGGAAACCAGATAGGTGTTTCTGCGTAAAAAGCTACATGAGGACTATGCGGACACTGGTCTGAAGTTACCACACCTTCAAGCCCCGGCGTCGCAGACAGAGCTGTAGTACTGCTGTCACGGCAGAAAGACGGAAGGCACTGTGGCGATGGTGCCCTAATTTTCACACGACCGAGTATCGCTTTGGGGCTCTTTTGTGGCTTACGTAACAAAAAACGATGAGCTTTCAAAACAGTGACTCTCCACTTTAGTCATGCAGTATTACCTACTGCTTGCAGCCAGCTGCCAGAAGTACTCCGCGCATGTCATCGCCCTGAAATGGATCATCTAGCTGCTGTCACTAGACACTGTTTTCACTGAGCTCCAGATCTACCTGTTGTACCTAAGTCCAGATGCCGCCAGGAGCTGGACTGGTGTCTTCAAGCGGAATAGCCAGCGACCGACTGACTTCCATCCACTGCAGGCCCTCTACTTGGGCATCTACGGTTCACACCTGAGACTGACTAGCTGCACGGTGCAGACATACTCTACTGCTGCCTGTTTGCCACATGCGGCCACTCCCTACCGTTGCAGGCCATTGTGGTTGTCCTACTCAGCGAACGTCCAGGGTTCAGCTCCACACGCCCTGCACTGACAAGAAGACCACCAGGCAATTGGAGTTTTGTAATTTTTTATGTTCATGGTAAGTGAAGTCCTGAAGTGAAATACCAATTTCCCAGAGCAGTTAGAGGCAACTCTCAAAAATTGTTGAGAAAAACGAGCCTGAAGTTTTCCAAGTGTATTTAATACAGTGAAGCAAGCTCGAATTCGCGCTGGACCATGTGGCTCTGTCATAGGGTGCTCTCTACATCTACATCTACATGACTACTCTGCAATTCACATTTAAGTGCTTGGCAGAGGGTTCATCGAACCACAATCATACTATCTCTCTACCATTCCACTCCCGAACAGCGCGCGGTAAAAACGAACACTTAAACCTTTCTGTTCGAGCTCTGATTTCTCTTATTTTATTTTGATGATCATTCCTACCTATGTAGGTTGGGCTCAACAAACTATTTTCACATTCGAAAGAGAAAGTTGGTGACTGAAATTTCGTAAATAGATCTCACCGCGACGAAAAACGTCATTGCTTTAATGACTTCCATCCCAACTCTCTCCCCTATTACGTGATAATACAAAACGAGCTGACCTTTTTTGCACCCTTTCGATGTCCTCCGTCAATCCCACCTGGTAAGGATCCCACACCGCGCAGCAATATTCTAACAGAGGACGGACGAGTGTAGTGTAAACTGTCTCTTTAGTGGACTTGTTGCATCTTCTAAGTGTCCTGCCAGTGAAACGCAACCTTTGGCTCACCTTCCCACCAATATTATCTATGTGGTCTTTCCAACTGAAGTTTTTCGTAATTTTAACACCCAGGTACTTAGTTGAATTGACAGCCTTGAGAATTGTACTATTTATCGAGTAATCGAATTCCAACGGATTTCTTTTGGAACTCATGTGGATCACCTCACACTTTTCTTTATTTAGCGTCAACTGCCACCTGCCACACCATACAGCAATATTTTCTAAATCGCTTTGCAACTGATACTGGCCTTCGGATGACGTTACTAGACGGTAAATTGCAGCATCATCTGCGAACAACCTAAGATAACTGCTCAGATTGTCACCCAGGTCATTTATATAGATCACGAACAGCAGAGGTCCCAGGACGCTTCCCTGGGGAACACCTGATATCACTTCAGTTTCACTCATTGGTTTGCCGTCTGTTACTACAAACTGCGTCCTTCCTGACAGGAAATCACGAATCTAGTCGCACAACTGAGACGATACCCCATAGGCCCGCAGCTTGGTTAGAAGTCGCTTGTGAGGAACGGTGTCAAAAGGTTTCCGGAAATCTAGAAATACGGAATCAACTTGAGATCCCCTGTCGATAGCGTTGCACAAGAACAATATTTTCTGAAACCATGCTGATTACGTATCAACATATCGTTCCCTTTGAGGATTCATAATGTTTGAATACAATATATGCTCCAAAACCCTACTGCAAACCGACGTCAATGATATAGGTCTGTAGTTCGATGGATTACTCCTACTACCCTTCTTAAACACTAGTGCGGCCTGCGCAATTTTCCAATCTGTAGGTACAGATCTACCGGTGAGCGAGCGGTTGTATATGATTGCTAAGTAGGGAGCTATTGTATCAGCGTAATCTGAAAGGAACCTAATCGGTATACAATCTGGACCTGAAGACTTGTCAGTGACAAAACTCGATATGATGCGTCGTTTCTGAGTTAATTAGCATTGAAATTAGGCACTCAGGCCGTTGCACACGGAAATTCAAACTGCCCGCCAGATACAGTTAGTGTCAGTTATTCTCATGGTGTAGATGATTGCGCACGAGACTGTTCAGCCTTTGGTTCGGGTTCCGTTCTTACTACCGTCGCTTGTCCATTTTTTGAATAGTTCTCTTGTTCGGTTTTAGGAAACAAAACGAAGAACACGTTTGGCGACACTGCCCCTAGCGCGCCGCCTGAACCGCCTGATTGGCCAAATTCAATGCTAATTAACTCAGAAACGGCGCAACGTACAGAACTTTTTTTTACCAATTATTTCTCAGCACAATCTACCATTATAAACTTTTCAGACTGTTTCTGGTCACCATTTATAATGATACAATGCAATAGATAAAATACACCGTAAGGGGAAGAAAAGCATACCACTAATGAATTATACGAACGGGACGGAAGTCGGTAGATATGATGTACATGTACAGACAAGCAAATGATTACAGTTTCAGAAAAATTGGATAATCTATTCAAGAGAAATATCTTCACAAATTGAGCAAGTCAATAACGCGTTGGTCCATCTCTGGCCCTTATGCAAGCAGTTACTTGGCTTGGCATTGATTGGTAGAGTTGTTGGATGTCCTCCTGAGTGACACCGGGCCAAAATCCGTCTAATTGGCGTGTTAGATCCTCAAAATCCCCAGATGGTTGGAGGGCTATGCTCGTAATGCTGTAAACGTTCCCAACTGGCAACAGAGCCCGCTATCATCCTGGCTAAAGTACGGCTTGGCAAGCACGAAGACAAGCAGTAGAAACTCTCACAGTACACGGGTGGGCGTTATCTTGCTGAAATGTGAGCCCAGGAAGGCTTCCCATGAAGGGAAACGGAAGTGGGGTTAGAATACCGTCGACGTACCGCTGTGCTGTAAGGGTGCTGCAGATGACAACCAAAGCGGTCCTGCTATGGACAGAAATGGCACACCAGACCATCACTCCCGGTTATCAGCCGTATGGTGGGCGAAAGACAGGTTGGTACCCCACTGCTGTCCGTAGCGTCTCTAGACACATCTTCGGCCTGGAATCTCATTGACTGGAGTAGAATCGTCTTCGGTGATGAGTCCTGCTTGGGACTGAGCTTCGATGGCCAGCGAAGATGTTCTTTTGCCCTTTCGGGCAAGCCATCCTGGGCTTACATTTCTGGAACGTAATGCCCGTCCGCAGACCGCGAGAGTTTCTACTGCCTGTCTTCGTGCTTGCCTACCCCTGTCTTGGCCAGCATGGTCGCCGGTTCTCTCCCCAAATGAGAACTTTTGGAGCATCAAAGGCAGGGTCCTGCAACCAGCTCGGGATTTTGGCTATCTAATGCGCCAAGTCCGACGTCCTCCCTCAGCAGGGCCGGAAGTGGACCAACGCGTTATTGGTTTGTCGGTTTGCGAAGCTCTTTCTCTTGAATAAATCATCTACTTTTTCTAAAACTGTAATCGTTTGTTTGTCTGGACATGTACATCACATTTACAGATTTCCGTCCCATTCGGATAACTCCTACGTGGTGCGCGTTTTTTATTCTTATTTTTTTCTTGGTGTGCACATATCATGAAAATTGGTTTCATCTATAATCAAATAATTTATGCAACTGGAAGCAAAATCTCAATAGCTTAACCACTTGCAAGCCGCTGGAATGACTTTGCTTCCACGAATGAGTCCCCCTGCGGGTCCAGTGGTTAGAATAGGCCCGAGGTATCCCTGCCTGTCGTAAGAGGCGACTAAGAGGAGTCTCACACTTTTCTGCCCTATAATTTCGGGTCCCATTTTATGGTTTGACCTGCCACTTCTCAAATTCTACAAAAGTGCGGACCATATGGTGAAGGACGCCTTACGTGGTTCATGAGTTATCCATAGTGCCCTATTCATAGTGTCCTTAGATTCGATCTCCTGAACATCTTGTCATGTTTTTGCATCTCCACCAGCAATTCAATTATATGGGCTGCCTCCCCCTCCCCGCCGGAGGCTCGAGTTCTCCCTCGGGCGTGGGTGTCTGTGTTGTTCTTAGTATAAGTTAGTCTAAGTTTAAGTAGTGTGTAAGACCTATGAGCTTAGCAGTTTGGTCCCTTAGGATTTCACACACATTTGAACATTTTTTGAACTATGTGGGCGAGGACACGTTTTCGGGGTATGTCGTCTTCTTCCGTTGTCTCCTGTCCTCTTTCGCCCCTGTGACAGCATTCGATCTCTCTGCGCCCAATATCCAGCACGGTAGCCAGTCCTTTGTGGTGGGGCCGTCATGTACTCATTAGGGGGTAACCCCCTGACAACACAGGGATCGCACTCCTGATAGCCAAAGAGTAGATGCCTGTCTTCCTGGGGCCATCAGGGCTCCTGGCAACGGCCATCATGCCAGGCGGCCTTTGCTCTGGCTGGGTGGTGCCCGTGGGGAGAGCCCCTGATCGGAGTGGGTGACGTCAGGGCGGATGACCCGCAATGAAGCGGCCTATGTCATCTCTTGCTGGTGACCGCACGGTGCCAGCAGTCTCTAAGGACAGATATGACCCTAAATCGTTTCCCTCCCTCGCTACACCATGGGAGGAACGTAGGGCTATAGAAAGAAGAGAGCCATATTCGCCTCGGCATTTAGTCTGTAGCAGAATGGATGGGAATCCTTTCTACCTATGAAGCCTCAATTTTTTGTTGAACATCTTGAGCATAAGTTTGGGGAAATGACAGCACTGTCCAAGATGAGAAGCGGTGCAGTCTTGATTCAGACAGCATCCCCAGCCCAATCCCGGGCTTTACTCGTTTGTGACGGGCTGGGTTCGTTATGAAGCACTGGATGATAATTGTCTGAGCAATTTGCACTCTATTTTCAGTAAAGGCTAGTTCTTCAGGCATCTAAATGTTTATGTCGTCATATCTCTTGAACTGTGTGGCGTACGATGATATAGCTTTAGAGGTATATTCAGTGGTATATGTGAATACCGTCTGCGTACTGTGTTGCGAACAGAATACGTAGTAAAGAAGAACTAAGTTAAAACATCATGCTTGAAGCTGAAGTTTGACTGCATGAACAGCGAAAATGTGGTAAACGATAAACTTTTTGTCTGTCATCATTTTGTACGGCGTGCGAGCGAGAAAAAGTTTAGTAAAGATTTGAAATTACTTGTAAAGTTGGTTTCAAGTCACGAAGGGCTCTTATTCACAAATACCGGATGCATAAGTCCGTGTATTTCCGTCAGTTATGCTACCTCAAGACAAACACACAATTCCTACCTATAATCCTTTTTTTATTGAGTTGAAATTTTAACATAGAATTGTACATCTTAATGAGCAGATTATGGCAGCATTTTAAATATTTAAATTCGGTCAATAATTACGCAAAAGTTTGAAAATAATTTTTTTGGCCCCTGGCAGCCGTTAGATAGGCAACCTGCAACTGGATTGGGTTTCTGGACAGCGGTTTGATAATATAGTTTCGGGTTCCTAGCCGCAATGTATGTTCTGAAAATCAAATTCATTTTGCTCACCGTACGCTGTTGTTTGAGCAAGCTGAATTTTTACTTCAACATTTGTTTTGCATTAGTAGTGTCTTCTGTTTTTTTCCGCTTCCCATTTCCCGACTATTTAAACAAACTGAACTTTTAGTTCAACATTTTTTTGCATTACTGGTCTCTTTCTGTTTTTCCGCTTCCCGTTTCACAATTACTTTTAGATAGTTCATTCCTTCAGAGAATTACCGCAGCATAAAACGGGAAGCTATGGACGTAGGGCCCCTCTGCACGAGTTCTTGCTGTGGAAGTCCTCACGCTGGGAACACGCAGAGTGGGCTTTCTTGTTCCTGCCGAGGGTCACTAACTGCTTCTCCTCCAAGTTACACGTCCCTGCAGGCAAGTCGGCATTACAGCGCTCTCGTCTTGTTTAATGGCCAGGCAGTCTGCTGTCTGCTTTACACATACTCCAACGTGGATTTAATCTCTCGATGAAACATGGGGTATAATAATTCTGTTACGGAAAATCGACTGTTAGTTCAAAAAAGCTGTAATACGTACCTTCGCGTTGACACCGTTTCATTCAACTGAAGAATGCTTCGTGGTCGAGGTATAGCAGTAACTGAAATGGTAACGCAAAGTGTATTCCACTTTCATCTAAATTATCTTTGTCACATTAAAGATACTTTTTATCTGTTTCGCTACGAAAGTACACAAAGGGTATATAAAATAGTGAGCTGCGTATTATTTTAACGTTCATCACCATCGAAATAAGGATATATAATTTGTGCTTTTAGATGATGTTTTGTCGTTTTTCAAATTAATAATATCAGTTCTCGACCTAACAAACCTATTGATTTAACTATTTCATATGTCTCGCAAGAAATTACGCAGAAAAAATTCATTCGCATTATAGCGGGTTGAAAAGCACATCCCTTGTAGGTTTATGTCCCTCTGAAAACAAATATGCGCTGCCATGATAAGAAAGTACGCCGACATTTATTTGGGGTGTTTTCTTCATCATCATCATCCTTGCCTTGTCCCGTTCGACTACGGGTCATTGTGATATGGGATGAAGCGATGTTAGTGACAATGGGTGTTCGGCTGCCCTTCCTGATGCCAACCTTCCCACTGGGATGGAATTTGTGTATCCCCTCTGTCTGCGTCTAGGGCAAAGCAAGTGCTCAAATGTGACATCGTTCTCCAGATGTTTAAACATCGCGTATACCAGGCGGGTCGTAGGAACCAGTCCGTTATTCACCTAGCTTGATGTAGGTAACCACCCAAAAACCACATCCAGGCTGGCTGGCTCACCGACCCACTCAGTTAATCCGCTGGATGAATTCCATCCAGGGTCGGCGCGCTTCCCCAAATCCCGGAAGCGGTCAATCACACAGCCAGAACACACAAGGAACACACAGTACGTCATCAGAGTAACTGTCATTGGTCAGCGTCGTCTACAGTGGCAGCGATGCACTTCCGGACACATGTTCATACTACCTTTTTTTCCACCATTTCCAGTCAGGAATCCGTTCCTGCAATTTGTCGGTTTTATTAATGTTCAACCTGTACGTGTTGTTGTTGTTGTCTTCAGTCCAGGGACTGGTTTGATGCAACTCTCCATGCTGCTCTATCCTGTGCAAGCTTCTTCATCTCCCAGTACCTACTGCAACCTACATCCTTCTGACTCTGCTTAGTGTATTCTTCTCTTGGTCTCCCTCGACGATTTTTACCCTCCACACTGCCCTTCAGTACCAAATTGGTGATCCTTTGATGCCTCAGAACATGTCCTACCAACCGATCCCTTCTTCTAGTCAAGTTGTGCCACAAGCTCCTCTTCTCCCCAGTTCTATTCAATATCTCCTTTTTACTTATGTGGTCTACCCATCAAATCTTCAGCATTCTTCTGTAGCACCACATTTCGAAAGCTTCTATTCTCTTCTTGTCTCAACTATTTATCGTCCATGTTTCATTTCCATACATGGCTACACTCCATAAAAATACAGGGTGATTCAAAAAGAATACCACAACTTTAGGAATTTAAAACTCTGCAACG
This sequence comes from Schistocerca cancellata, assembly GCF_023864275.1. Taxonomy (NCBI): domain Eukaryota; kingdom Metazoa; phylum Arthropoda; class Insecta; order Orthoptera; family Acrididae; genus Schistocerca; species Schistocerca cancellata. The sequence continues at coordinate 632,668,996 of NC_064629.1, read as the reverse complement.
ACAAAAGGCAGAGCTAAGCACTATCTATCGGCGAATTAAGGGAGCTATAAAGTTTCATTTAGTTGTACATTTGTTCGCTTGAGGCGCTGTTGACTAGGCGTCAGCGTCAGTTGATGCTAAGATGGCGACCGCTCAACAGAAAGCTCTTTGTGTTATTGAGTACGGCAGAAGTGAATCGACGACAGTTGTTCAGCGTGCATTTCGAACGAAGTATGGTGTTAAACCTCCTGATAGGTGGTGTATTAAACGTTGGTATAAACAGTTTACAGAGAATGGGTGTTTGTGCAAAGGGAAAAGTTCTGGACGGCCGAGAACGAGTGATGAAAATGTAGCACGCATCCAGCAAGCATTTGTTCGCAGCCCAGGAAAATCGACTCGCAGAGCTAGGAGAGAGCTGCAAATTCCACAATCAACTGTATGGAGAGTCCTACGAAAAAGGTTAGTTATGAAACCTTATCGTCTGAAATTGGTTCAAGCACTGTCTGCAGCTGATAAGATTAAAAGAATCGATTTCTGTGATTTTATCCTTGCTCAAATGGAAACAGATGAATCTTTCGTTTCAAAGATTGTGTTTAGTGATGAAGCAACTTTCCACACTAACGGGAAAGTCAACCGTCACAATGTCTGTATATGGGGCACTGAGAATCCGCAGGAAACAACTCAGTATGAACGTGACTCGCCTAAGGTGAACGTTTTCTGTGCCATTTCAGCCAATAAAGTTTTTGGTCCCTTTTTGCTACTGTAACTGGACTACAGTATCTGGAGATGTTAGAGAATTGGCTGTTCCCTCAGCTCGAACAAGAAGCACAACAATTCATATTTCAGCAGGATGGAGCGCCACCACATTGGCACTTATCTGTCTGTAACTACCTGAACGTCAACTACCCGAGGCGATGGATCGGCCGCCAGGCAGCCCGTGACAGAGCACTTCATCACTGGCCTCCAAGAAGCCCTGATCTTACCCCCTGCGATTTTTTCTTATGGGGGTATGTTAAGGATATGGTGTTTCGGCCACCTCTCCCAGCCACCATTGATGATTTGAAACGAGAAATAACAGCAGTTATCCAAACTGTTACGCCTGATATGCTACAGAGAGTGTGGAACGAGTTGGAGTATCGGGTTGATATTGCTCGAGTGTCTGGAGGGGGCCATATTGAACTTCTCTGAACTTGTTTTTGAGTGAAAAAAAACCTTTTTAAATACTCTTTGTAATGATGTATAACAGAAGGTTATATTATGTTTCTTTCATTAAATACACATTTTTAAAGTTGTGGTATTCTTTTTGAATCACCCTGTACTTTCAGAAACGACTTCCTGACATTTAAATCTATACTCGACGTTAACAAATTTCTCTTCTTCAGAAATGCTTTCCTTGCCATAACCAGTCTACATTTTATATCCTCATTATTTCGATCATTATCAGTTATTTTCTCCCCAAATAGCAAAATTCCTTTACTACTTTAACTGTCTCATTTCCTAATCTAATTCCCTCAGCATCACCTGATCTAATTCGACTACATTCCATTATCCTCGTTTTGCTTTTGTTGATGTTCATCTTATATCCTCCTTTCAAGACCCTGTCCATTCCGTTCAAATGATCTTCCAGATCCTTTTCTGACTCTGACAGAATTACAATGTCACTGGTGAACCTCAAAGTTTTTATTTCGTCTCCATGGATTTTAATTAGTACTCCGGATTTTTTTTTGTTTCCTTTACTGCTTGCTCAATATACAGATCGAATAACATCGGGGATAGGCTACAACCCTGTCTCACTCCCTACCGAACCACTGCTTCCCTTTCATGCCCCTCGAGTCTTACAACTGTCATCTGGTTTCTGTACAAATTGTAAATAGCCTGTCGCTCCCTGTATTTTACCCCTACCACCTTCAGAATTTGAAGGGGAGTATTCCAGTCAACATTGTCAAAAGCTTTCTCTAAGTCTACAAATGGTAGAAACGTAGGTTTTGCCCTTCCTTAATCAATCTTCTAAGATAAGTCGTAGGGTCAGTATTGCCTCACTTGCTCGAACATTTCTACGGAATCCAAACTAATCGTCCCCGAGGTCAGCGTCTACTAGTTCTTCCATTCGTCTGTCAAGAATTCGTGTTAGCATTTTGCAGCCGTGATTTATTAAACTGATAGTTCGGTAATTTTCACATTTGTCAACACCTGCTTTCGTTGGGATTGGAATTATTATATTCTTCTTGAAGTCTGAGGGTATTTCGCCTGTCTCATATATCTTGCTCATCAGATGGTAGAGTTTTGTCAGGGCTGGCTCTCCCAAGGCTATCAGTAGTTCTAATGGAATGTTGTCTACTTCCGGGACCTTGTTTCGATTTAGGTCTTTCAGTGCTCTGTAAAACTCTTCACGCAGTATCATATCTCCCATTTCATCTTCATCTACATGCTCTTCCATTTCCATAATATTGTCCTCGTGTACATCACCCTTGTATAGATCTTCTCTATACTCCTTCCACCTTTCTGCTTTCCCTTCTTTGCTTAGAACTGGGTTTCCATCTGAGCTCTTAATATTCATACAAGTGCTTCACTTTTCTCCAAAGGTCTTTTTAATTTTTCTGTAGGCAGTATCTATCTTACCCCTCGTGATATATGCCTCTTCATACTTAAATTTGTCCTCTAGCCATCCCTGCTTAGGCATTTTCCTCTTCCTGTCGATCTCATTTTTGAGACGTTTGTATTCCTTTTTGCGTGCTTCATTTACTGCATGTTTATATTTTATCCTTTCATCAATTAAATTCAATATTTCTTCAGTTACCCAAGGATTTCTACTAGCCCTCGTCTTTTAGCCTACTTAATCCTCTGCTCCCTTCACTATTTCATCTCTCGAAGCTACCCATTCTTCATCTACCGTATTTCTTTCCCCCATTCTTGTCAATCGTTCCCTAATGCTCTCCCTGAAACTCAACACAACCTCTGATTCTGTCAGTTTATCCATGTCCCATCTCCTTAATTTCCCACCTTTTTGCAGCTTCTTCTGTTTTAATCTGCAGTTCATAACCAATCGATTGTGGTCAGAGTCCACATCTGCCCCTGGAAATGTCTTACAATTTGAAACCTGGTTCCTAAATCTCTGTCTTGCCGTTATATAATGTATCTGAAACCTTCCAATGTCTCCAGCCCACTTCCATGTACACAACTTTCTTTCATGATTATTGAACTAAGTGTTAGCTATGATTAAGTTATGCTCTCTCCAAAATTCTACCAGGCAGCTTCCTCTTCCATTCCTTAGCCCCATTCCATATTCACCTACTACGTTTCCTTCTCTTACTTTTCCTACTATCGAATTCCAGTCACCAATGACTATTAAATTTTCATCTCCCTTCACTATCTGAATAATTTCTTTTATCTTATCATATATTTCATCAATCTCTTCGTCATCTGCGCAGTTAGTTGGCACATAAACTTGTACTACAGTGGTAGGCATGGGTTTCATGTCTATCTTGGTCACAATAATGCGTTCACTATGCTGTTTGTTGTAGCTTACCCACACTCCTATTTTTTATTCATTATTAAAGCTACTCCTGCATTACCCCTATTTGATTTTGTATTTATAACCCTGTACTCACCTGACCAGAAGTCTTGTTCCTCCTGCCACCGAACTTCACTAATTCCCACTATACCTAATTTTAACCTATTCATTTCCCTATTTAAATTTTCTAATCTACCTGCCCAGTTAAGGGATCTGACATTCCACGCTCCGATCCGTAGAATGCCAGTTTTCTTTCTCCTGATAACGACGTCCTCGTGAGTAGTTCCAGCCCGGTGATCCGAATGAGGGACTATTTTACCTTCGGAATATGTTACCCAAGAGGACGCCATCATCATGTAACCATACAGTAAAGCTGCATGCCCTCGGGAAAAATTACGGTTGTAGTTTCCCCTTGCCTTCAGCCGTTCGCAGTACCAGCCCAGCAAGGCCGTTTTGGTTCACGTTACAAGTCCAGATCAGTCAATCGTCCAGACTGTTGCCCTTGCAACTACTGAAAAGGCTGTTGCCCCTCCTCAGGAACCACACGTTTGTCTGGCCTCTCAACACATACCCCTCCGTTGTGGTTGCACCTACGGTACGGCTATCTGTATCGCTGTGGCACGCAAGCCTCCCCCACCACCGGCAAGGTCCATGGATCAGGGGGGGGGGGGGGGGGGACCCTGTACGTATGGTTACATTTTCCAAATACACCACTAATTCCACACTCAATGAATAAAAGATAAAAGTATATCGAAATGAGTAAGAAATTACAACTTTGTGTGTGTACACTTGAAAGGTGCAGCCCACGAGAACCTAGGTGAAACGTAACGGCGGTAGAGCCTAGATTGTACGTTGCGTGCTCAAACGCATCCGCAAAGACGCGAACATCATTGACCCTGTGTATATCCCCAAGTTCGAGATTTTAAATTCCTGCCACATTTTCTGCACCTGTTAACATTCCACTATGGCACTCCTCGCAAAATTAGTGAAAAAGACGCAATTGCAGGTAATATGATTTTGCGGAGCTGACCTTAAAATCGAGATACTCGTACAGAAAAAGAACTTTGCCTGCATCCAACTGCAGATTTACGTAATTTGGTTGTCCATATATTTCTGGCATAGTCACCGCCAGCTTCTAAAGCACGAACGTACTTGAAACTTGAGTATACGAACTACAGATAAATATTTTTTTCCAACTTCATTTTAAAACGAAATATATTTTTCAATTCTTATAGGCATAGCACTAACTGTTGAGTTACACGGCTCCATATCTGACAAGTCGTCAGTTATAAAATAAGTGTCATAACCACCCAAGTTGGGAGAAAATGTGAGAATGTACATCAGTTATTCTGAGGAGCGCTTCAAAATTTTCACTCAGTTTTTTTCTGTGAATCTGTAAAAGTGGTTCTCTGTAATGACGCTAAACAACCCCTAAAACGCTAATAGTCATGCTTTGACCACCTTTTGAATACTGATAATGTAAGCTCGTAACGGTGTTCTCATGATTAACAAACACTGTACTTAGATATGAGTGGTTCTAGTCAACTGAAACTGGTTATCACTTAGTCATATTGAGATCACGGCGATTAACATTTGTTATAAATAATACAGATCGCTGTCTGCTCCTCATCCAATGATATTAGTTCTTAAAAAACAGATTGAAAGATTATAAACAATTCTCATAACCTAAAACTGCTGGTGAGGCTGGCAATAACACTAACAGAACGTGGTTAATCAGTTGGTGGATACCAACATGGAAATATCAAAAGTTGTTACTTTCCCCATGTTCTCCCCAAATGTTTGTTTAATTAATGAAAGGGCCAATCGAGTTGTTCTGTGGAACTTTATTTAGTCCACTAGTCGTCTCGGCTTCTTTTGTTAAGCCATACTCAGTTGGATTTGAAACTACCATACATATGAGGATGTATAGATGTATGTAATTGAAAATGAAAAAAACAGGGCTTACGTATGTTCATGTTCAGACAGACTATAAAACCCACATTCTTAAATATGCTCTGTAAGAAATCCACGATGCAATGAAGAGGAAGACTGCACTGTAGTTCCTTCTCTAGATTGTCGCACAGATGACAAAATGGTAGATATCGAAATAGACGACAGAGGGATAGGAAAACAATTAAAATCGCTCAAAAGAGGAAAGGCCGCTGGACCTGATGGAATACCAATTCCATTTTACACAGAGTACGCGAAGGAACTTGCTCCCCTTCTTGCAGCGGTGTACCGTAGGTCTCTAGAAGAGCGTAGCGTTCCAAAGGATTGGAAAAGAGCGCAGGTCATCCCCGTTTTCAAGAAGGGACGTCGAACAGATGTGCAGAACTATAAACCTATATCTCTAACGTCGATGAGTTGTAGAATTTTGCAACACGTATTATGTTCGAGTATGATGACTTTTCTGGAGACTAGAAATCTACTCTGTAGGGATTTGCATGGGCTTCGAAAAAGACGATCGTGTGAAACCCAGCTCGCGCTATTCGTCCACGAGACTCAGAGGGCCACAGACACGGGTTCCCAGGCAGATGCCGTGTTTCTTGACTTCCGCAAGGTGTTCCAAACAGTTCCCCACAGTCGTTTAATGAACAAAGTAAGAGCATATGGACTATCAGACCAATTGTGTGACTGGATTGAAGAGTTCCTAGATAACAGAACGCAGCATGTCATTCTCAATGGAGAGAAGTGTTCCGAAGTGAGAGTGATTTCAGGTGTGCCGCAGGGGAGTGTCATAGGACAGTTGCTATTCACAATATACATAAATGACGTTGTAGATAACATCGGAAGTTCACTGAGGCTATTTGCGGATGATGCTGTAATATATCGAGAGATTGTAACAATGCAAAATTGTACTGAAATGCAGGAGGATCTGCAACAAATTGACACATGGTGCACGGAATGGCAATTGAATCTCAATGTAGGCAAGTATAATGTGCTGCGAATACATAGAAAGAAAAATCCTTTATCATTTAGCTACAATATAGCAGGTCAGCAACTGGAAGCAGTTAATTCCATAAATTATCTGGGAGTAGGCATTAGGAGTGATTTAAAATGGAATGATCATATAAAGTTGATCGTCGGTAAAGTAGATGCCAGACTGAATGATTCAAATGGCTCTGAGCTCTATGTGACTTAATATCTATGGTCATCAGTCCCCTAGAACTTAGAACTACTTAAACCTAACTAACCTAAGGAAATCACACAACACCCAGTCATCACGAGGCAGAGAAAATCCCTGACTCCGCCGGGAGTCGAACCCGGGAGCGGGAAGCGAGAACGCTACCGCATGACCACGAGCTGCGGACTGCCAGACTGAGATTCATTGGAAGAATCCTAAGGAAATGCAATCCGAAAACAAAGAAAGTAGGTTACAGTACACTTGTTCGCCCACTGCTTGAATACTGCTCAGCAGTGTGGGATACGTACCAGATACGGTTGATAGAAGAGATAGAGAAGATCCAACGGAGAGCAGCGCGCTTCGTTACAGGATCATTTAGTAATCGCGAAAGCGTTACGGAGATGATAGATAAACGCCAGTGGAAGACTCTGCAGGAGAGACGCTCAGTAGCTCGGTACGGGCTTTTGTTGAAGTTTCGAGAACATACCTTCACCGAGGAGTCAAGCATTATATTGTTCCCTCCTACGTATATCTCGCGAAGAGACCATGAGGATAAAATCAGAGAGATTAGAGTCCACACAGAGGCATACCGACAATCTTTCTTTCCACGAACAATACGAGACTGGAATACACTCCTGGAAATTGAAATAAGAACACCGTGAATTCATCCTCCCAGGAAGGGGAAACTTTATTGACACATTCCTGGGGTCAGATACATCACATGATCACACTGACAGAACCACAGGCACATAGACACAGGCAACAGAGCATGCACAATGTCGGCACTAGTACAGTGTATATCCACCTTTCGCAGCAATGCAGGCTGCTATTCTCCCATGGAGACGATCGTAGAGATGCTGGATGTAGTCCTGTGGAACGGCTTGCCATGCCATTTCCACCTGGCGCCTCAGTTGGACCAGCGTTCGTACTGGACGTGCAGACCGCGTGAGACGACGGTTCATCCAGTCCCAAACATGCTCAATGGGGGACAGATCCGGAGATCTTGCTGGCCAGGGTAGTTGACTTACACCTTCTAGAGCACGTTGGGTGGCACGGGATACATGCGGACGTGCATTGTCCTGTTGGAACAGCAAGTTCCCTTGCCGGTCTAGGAATGGTAGAACGATGGGTTCGATGACGGTTTGGATGTACCGTGCACTATTCAGTGTCCCCTCGACGATCACCAGTGGTGTACGGCCAGTGTAGGAGATCGCTCCCCACACCATGATGCCGGGTGTTGGCCCTGTGTGCCTCGGTCGTATGCAGTCCTGATTGTGGCGCTCACCTGCACGGCGCCAAACACGCATACGACCATCATTGGCACCAAGGCAGAAGCGACTCTCATCGCTGAAGACGACACGTCTCCATTCGTCCCTCCATTCACGCCTGTCGCGACACCACTGGAGGCGGGCTGCACGATGTTGGGGCGTGAGCGGAAGACGGCCTAACGGTGTGCGGGACCGTAGCCCAGCTTCATGGAGACGGTTGCGAATGGTCCTCGCCGATACCCCAGGAGCAACAGTGTCCCTAATTTGCTGGGAAGTGGCGGTACGGTCCCCTACGGCACTACGTAGGATCCTACGGTCTTGGCGTGCATCCGTGCGTCGCTGCGGTCCGGTCCCAGGTCGACGGGCACGTGCACCTTCCGCCGACCACTGGCGACAACATCGATGTACTGTGGAGACCTCACGCCCCACGTGTTGAGCAATTCGGCGGTACGTCCACCCGGCCTCCCGCATGCCCACTATACGCCCTCGCTCAAAGTCCGTCAACTGCACATACGGTTCACGTCCACGCTGTCGCGGCATTCTACCAGTGTTAAAGACTGCGATGGAGCTCCGTATGCCACGGCAAACTGGCTGACACTGACGGCGGCGGTGCACAAATGCTGCGCAGCTAGCGCCATTCGACGGCCAACACCGCGGTTCCTGGTGTGTCCGCTGTGCCGTGTTGTGATCATTGCTTGTACAGCCCTCTCGCAGTGTCCGGAGCAAGTATGGTGGGTCTGACACACCGGTGTCAATGTGTTCTTTTTTCCATTTCCAGGAGTGTAGAAGGGAGAACCGATAGAGGTACTCAAGGTACCCTCCGCCACACACCGTCAGGTGGCTTGCGGAGTATGGATGTAGATGTAGATGTAGAAGCTATGCTGAAATCGAAGCTATACCAACAACCCTGTGTATTTACCTGTAGTTAAGTTTTCGTGCACTGGAAATATTATTCTGATATTGACTTGGACGTCTGGTCCATACCAACTATATTTCACTTTTAATTAAAAATACAATTTTTAGACTCTTACTTACATAATATACAAATTGGAATACACCAAAATATAAGTCTCAGTAAACCCAAAAAATAATCATAATGTGATGAATTATAGTCTTGAGACGTTTATTTTCTGACATCATTAGACAGCAAGATTTTAAATCTACCAGACTTGTGCTTATATCTTCTGGACGTTATTTCTCCAATGTAAGTTTTGTAATCTGTCTGTGCAAGCCTTGTTACTTCGTCTTCAGTCATATACATGTACACATTTAACATATGTCAGTCAGTTTCAGATCCTCCTGAGAATAGCTTAAAACCAGAAACAGATAGTGAAGTAAATAAAGTTGTACAGAGCTACTGGAGCAGCCTTTTCATTAGTATCAAAAGTACTTTCGTTAGTTATGAGTGAAAGGTCACTACTAATTTTAGTGCGAAATCAAGCACTAAGAACTTCTGACAACTTCCAGTAGTTACAGACAGCGAGAAATGCTAGCAGCATCATGATAATTAGAACGTGTTTTCCATCGCAGAAACTACAGTCACCGAAAGAAGCAGTTACTGATGAATAGGCTGAGCCTGAAGTTATAGAACCAAGTCGCAAATTTGGAGCACTGACATGTATAGCCCAGGAACTTCTGCAGTAAGAAAAAAGGGAAGTAACTGAAAGTTTTGAGAGTTGCTACCAGAAGAAAATGAAAAAAATGTGACCAGGAGCCATAAGGAGGAGAGATCAATTGTGGCTGCGATTCGCAAAAGGAAAACTAATTTTACTGGACACATATTAGGAAGGAAGAATCAGTGGCACTATCTCAATGAAGAGAAAATGGAATAACTCCTGGCCACAAAATAAGTGGTCAGTTACTGGATGATTTAAATGAAGAAAAAGAAGATAGAGAAAAGTGAAGATTTTTATTGTATTTCTGTCCAGTGTTGTCTGTCATACTGACAGACATTAGAGAGAGACAGAGAGACAGAGAGAGAGAGAGAGAGAGAGAGAGAAAGTTTGTGTGTGTGTGTGTGTGTGTGTGTGTGTGCACTGGCTTTTAATAGCGGCTGATGGTGACTGGCCTTCACCTTTAAGATTTGTTAAACTTGCAGTTTGTTATAAGACAAATATTCAAAGATAAAAGACAGATAGGTTATCTTATCAAAAGAGGTTATCCTGAAGTGATTGTGATGATTTCCAAGATAAATATTATGTTCTTTTGCACTTTGGTGGATGAAAATTTCGGTCACCAGTTACAAGTAGACAGGTGGGCAGATTCTGTTCTAATTAATTGGGTTATTAGCCATAATTAGGCACCATTTCTCTAGTGTATCATGGGTCAAACTCAGTCAGATGTCTGCTAACAAAGACTCCAACTAAAAGCCACTGATTATGCTAAGAATGAAGTTCTGAATGACCTTCCAGTAGATGTTAAAGTGCCTTATATCAAGCCTGGTTGGATCTCTCTTATAATTCTATACAATTTTCTCTGGGCGTGTTCTTACACCTTACTGGCCAGCTAAGGTCCTTCATCTCACCAATCTAATTGTTTGCTACTGACTATAGTTGCTGTTTCATAATACTCTCTTTTCTACACTAAAAAAACACACACACACTTGCCAAAAATGTTCCTTTGCAAATGCATTCCACTGTTGAGTAATGCTTACTTTCTCTAATACATGCAAACTCCATGTGCTGTCGGAAAGTAATACTTGTCACGTCCCTTCAACTGTCCCCTTCATTGTACTGCTATCACCCTGATCTACAGGCAAAAACAAGCTATGGATGCCTGATGATGATGATGTTTGGTTTGTGGGGCGCTCAACTGCGTGGTTATCAGCGCCCGTACAATTTCCCAACCTTTGCTCAGTCCAATTTCGCCACTTTCCTGGATGATGATGAAATGATGAGGGCAACACAAACACCCAGTCATCTCGAGGCAGGTGAAAATCCCTGACCCCGCCGGGAATCGAACCCGGGACCCCGTGCTCGGGAAGCGAGAACGCTACCGCGAGACCACGAGCGGCGGACACTATGGATGCCTGTCTGGTCTCTGTGGTATGCACAATGATTAGGGAATGTCCCTACCTGGCACTGCATTTTTCACTGATGTGTGTGTCTACATGTGACATACAAGTCTTCTCATACAGATGTGTTACAAATGGGTTATGAGGAAGAAAGTGGATGTATGGCATAGGTGGAGAGCTGGTGTTAAAGTCTGGAATAGGAATTTGTCAGTTTTAATTCAGAGATTTAGGGTAATTGAACAGGATCTGTTTGTGCCTGTAGTAAGAGCTGAGTTCAGTAGGACTTGAGATGCTGCACTTGGAAGAGGCATAATGGGAGGGTGTATCACATAAGAGTATCTAGGTGAAAGAAATGAAATGAGAGTGGTCCTGGAAGTATGTAGAAGTGGCCTTCTGGTGAAATACTGAATGAGCAGCCGGGGTGTTGTATTAATAATATGGGTACTTCAGAAAGGTATATTTTTTTAAGGAATTTGTTTCAACACAAGTTATAGCTTCTTGGTGCATTTGGGATGTGGTGAATTTTTTTGGATTGATTTGCATGTAGTGGAGTGGATGGATTTTTTAGAAGATAGATTTACTTTATACTTGTAGGTGAAGGTCATATGGGACACATAACAGATATTTCTTTTGGGTGCAGGTTTCAGATGTGGACAATGTTATGAAATGTTGGAATTGCAAGGGCAGCTATTTACATTTCTGGTTTAGATGATTATTATAGTAAGGCATTTTAGCAACAGTATGGATGGGCTTATGATCATGAAGGTTCTAAATGGGGTAGAAAATAACGCTACTATACTTTATGAGGTAATCAGTGCTTGCTGGAGATTCTAAAAATACATACACGAAATATGAGACCAGTGTTTTTGCTGCTGTAGAGATCATCTCAGATCTGAGATTCAGGATGGGAGCTACATTCCCAATCAGCCACCTAGGATGTGATGTCAGAATCACACACCTTGATTTTAGCAGTGAGTGTTGGTGGATAGTGCAGAGGCTGAACTGTATGGGACATGAGTGACAAAGAGGGAGCTATGATTCTTGAGAACCAGTGATTATGAAGGAGATTTTGAACAGCAGGATGTAGTGGAATTCTGTTTCTGAAAATTTTATGATTTCAGAGTCTTTCTATGGCACAAGTTTTGTCATGTTGTTCTATGGCACAAGTTTTGTCATGCTGGGATTAGTGAGATACCATTTTTTGTGTCTATGAGCAGTCATATGGTTTGAGATGTTTTGGTCACATTAGTTTAGGACAAAGGAATTGTTGTAGCAGAAGTATGTAGAAAGATAAGTGTGTGCAATCCACAGTTTCAGCTTCATCAGATTCATATGGAGCTTTTTTAACTTCCCGTACAACTGATGTTTCAGTTCACTGTCATTTGTAAGACTTTTTTTTTACAAGGTTTTCAGTGAAGTTGATAGCTCAGGCAAGAGGAAGGATTTACAGCAACCAGTCACTGTATATGGTTCTTCGCCTTCACCAGTTTCAGATGTATTCATGTCCATTGGCAGAAGGTGCACATTTACTTTAATGTTGCGGTCATCAGTCTAAAGACTAGTTTCATACAGTGGTCTCTCTATACAATCTCCTCCTACCCTCCCCACTCTCTCTCTCTCTCTCTCTCTCTATCTATTTATCTATCTATCTATCTATCTTCCCTGCAGTATCAAACTGATAGTTTCTTGATGCATCTGGATATATCAGCTCATCCCTTTTTTGTCAAGTTGAGCCATAAATTTATTTTCTCCCTAATTCCATTCACTTAGTTATCCATGCTACCCCCATAATCTTCAGTCTTCTCAGTTTATTTTCTACATGTAATGAATCACCTGTCTAATATCTGTTCTTGACATTCAAATCTTCTTCTTCCTTTTCATAAGTGTGGCTATTGAAATATTGGCACAGTGCAACATAAACACAATTTGCATGTCTTTTGCATGTGGGCTGTGCTGTAGCCTCATGTGTAGAAGAAATGAAAGATAGTTTGCGATATATTGTGTGTTGGTTATGACAGTGGTAGGTGGCAATATGAAAAGCACTTGAAGAGTTCTTAACATGATTCAGTAGCAAGCAAGGAAGCTATATCTCATGATGCACGGTAACTCAGACAGCAGCCTTGTATAGATACTGTATGCATCAATATGCGATCCTAGCTTCCTTGAATTCTCATGACTAGCTTGTCCTCCAAAATTAAAACCTATAGTGAATGGAGATGCACCATTTCAGACAGTATGAAAGAACATTCAAACTACATATGGAGGATACTGGCACCACTTACCAACCTGAGATAAATATCTCTAAAATTAGGTAAATAGTAAACATGAATGTACAGCTGGAGAACTGGCTTTCACTTGATAACTTTCTTATTTCACCTGAGACATGGTTAGATCTGATGTAGAATTTAAACAAAGCATTCAAACTCTGTTTTTAAGGCCACATTCTAACTTTATCTCAGTGCATTCCCCTAGAACAATGCCTCAGTAGTTTCAAGTGAAAGCCAAAATCTATGCATTGAAGTGCCAGGATGACGAGTGTAAAAGCAATGTTCCAGAGTCTCAGATTTGCCTACCTGATATAAACAAGAAGAAGACTGTATCCACCCCATAGAAATTTATCTAATAGGGGTGAAGATCTAAAATTGCCATTTTAGCTAGAACTCAACTGGGGACACTACCTATGAAGTATCTTAGCATCTGTGAAGGATCGATAACCCATTCTTCCTCAAAAACTGAAACCTGAGAGGATGGTCATATTGGACGGTGGGATCTACAGTGAAGTAGATGTTGTAACTCATTATAGAGGTGTTCCATTTGGTTCAGGTCAGGACTGCGGATAGGCCACTCAACTTCAGGAATGTTATTGGCCACAAAACAATGCCTCATAGATGCTCCTTCATGACATGGTGCATTGTCATGATGATACAAACTATCTTGTCTCCAAACTGCTGCTCTACTGTACTCAGTACACAGTACTGTAAAATGTGTTCATATCATTTCATATTTAATTAAGCACAATAGTGAGAACATGCACTAACCACTGAAATCACTGCCCTACCATAACATCACTTCCTTCATACTTCATTATTGGTGCAATACATCACTGCAGGTAACATTCTCGAGGCCCTCACCAAATCAAAACCCTTTCATCAGATTACTACAGGGTACAGTGTGAATCATCACTCTAAATCACTCATTTCCAGTTATCCACTGTCCAGTGGCCTCACTCCTTACACCCACTCAAATGTCACTTAGCACTAACTACAGAACTGTGTGGCTTATGAGGAGATGCTCAACCATTGTATCCCATTTTTTTAGCTGCCTGTGCACAGTCATTGTGCTAGATGGATTGTGAATAGAACTTTGGAACTCATGAGTGATTACTTTAACAGATTTCATGTGGTTTTTTACAATCACCCTCTGAAATGCTCAATGGCCGTGTCCATCAGTACATGAGGTCTGTCTGGTCTTTGCTTAGCTGTGGTTATTCACTCACCTTTCACTTCACAGTCACGTTACCAGCAATCAACTTGGGCAGCTTTAGAAGGGCTGAAATGTCTCTGATGGGTTGGGTTGGGTTGGATTGTTTAGGAGAAGAGACCAAACAGCAAGGTCATCAGTCTCATCGGATTAGGGAAGGATGGGGAAGGAAGTCAGCTGTGCCCTTTCAAAGGGACCATCCTGGTATTTGCCTGGAGCGATTTAAGGAAATCACAGAAAACCTAAACCAGGATGGCTGGAAGCATGATTGAACCATCATCCTCCCAAATGTGAGTCCAGTGTGTTAACCACTGTGCCACCTCACTCAGCTACTTCTGATGAATATGTTACTTTGGTGACATCCAGTGAGTAGTCCTAGACCTAAGTCACTGAGCTCTGCTGTCACTGCTTCTCTACTGATAGTAAAATACTTCAGGTCTCCTTTTATACTAGCAGGTCAGGTGTCTGGTGGTCAATTCCTCATTCGATAAAGATATCTGTATACTTTTGATCAGATGTTTTACAAGGGTTCGCTTCCACCATAACTTCAGCAGAGTTCCCAAACTGCCTCCAAGTCAAGGAAACTGCATTATTTCCCATGAACAAAGCAAGGCACAGAATTTCCCATAGAGCTCAGCAGTGCTAAACCTGTGGTTTAGTAGAAGCATCACTAACAGTGCACAAGAATTATCCAGATTCCAAGGCAAGTTACTTCTTTCTCCCCTTCCCACCATTGTTGACCTCTTAGCCACAAACAATCCAGAGCTAATAAAGAGCATCAAGACTGATACAGGGATTAGTGATCACAAGGTCTTTGTCGCTAGGCTCAATACCGTTTCTTCAAAATCCACCAGAAACAAACGCAAAATAATTTTATTTAAAAAAGCGGATAAAGTGTCACTAGAAGCCTTCCTAAGAGACAATCTCCATTCTTTCCGAGCTGACGGTGCAAATGTAGATGGGATGTGGCTCAAATTCAAAGATATAGTAGCAACATCAATTGAGAGATTCATACCTCATAAATTGGAAAGAGATGGAACTGATCCCCCATGGTACACAAAACAGGTCCGAACGCTGTTGCAGAGGCAACGGAAAAAGCATGCGAAGTTCAGAAGAATGCGAAATCCCGACGATTGGCTAAAATTTATTGACGTACGGAATTTGGCACGGACTTCAATGCGAGATGCCTTTAATAGGTTCCACAACGAAACATTGTCTCAAAATTTGGCAGGAAATCCGAAGAAATTCTGGTCGTATGTAAAGTACACAAGCTGCAAGACACAGTCAATACCTTCGCTGCGCAGTGCCGATGGTACTGTTACCGACGACTGTGCCGCTAAAGCGGAGTTATTGAACGCAGTTTTCCGAAATTCCTTCACCAGGGAAGACGAATGGAATATTCCAGAATTTGAAACACGAACAGCTGCTAGCATGAGTTTCCTAGAAGTTGATACCTTAGGGGTTGCGAAGCAACTCAAATCGCTTGATATGGAGAAATCTTCAGGTCCAGATTGTACACCGATTAGGTTCCTTTCAGATTACGCTGATACAATAGCTCCCTACTTAGCAATCATATACAACCGCTCACTCACCGATAGATCTGTACCTACAGATTGGAAAATTGCGCAGGTCGCACCAGTGTTTAAGAAGGGTAGTAGGAGTAATCCATCGAACTACAGACCTATATCATTGACGTCGGTTTGCAGTAGGGTTTTGGAGCATATACTGTATTCAAACATTATGAATCACCTCGAAGGGAATGATCTATTGATACATAATCAGCATGGTTTCAGAAAACATTGTTCCTGTGCAACGCAGCTAGCTCTTTATTCGCACGAAGTAATGGCCGCTATCGCCAGGGGATCTCAAGTTGATTCCGTATTTCTAGATTTCCGGAAAGCTTTTGACACCGTTCCTCACAAGTGACTTCTAACCAAGCTGCGGGCCCATGGGGTATTGTCTCAGTTGTGGGACTAGATTTGCGATTACCTGTCCGGAAGGTCGCAGTTTGTAGTAACAGACGGCAAATCAATGAGTAAAACTGAAGTGATATCAGGTGTTCCTCAGGGAAGCGTCCTGGGACCTCTGCTGTTCGTGATCTATATAAATGACCTGGGTGACAATCTGAGCAATTATCTTAGGTTGTTCGCAGATGATGCTGTAATTTACCCTCTAGTAAGGTCATCCGAAGACCAGTATAAGTTGCAAAGCGATTTAGAAAATATTGCTGTATGGTATGGCAGGTGGCAGTTGACGCTAAATAACGAAAAGTGTGAGGTGATCCACATGGGTTCCAAAAGAAATCCGTTGGAATTCGTTTACTCGATAAATAGTACAATTCTCAAGGCTGTCAATTCAACTAAGTACCTGGGTGTTAAAATTACGAAAAACTTCTGTTGGAAAGACCACATAGATAATATTGTGGGCAAGGTGAGCCAAAGGTTGCGTTTCATTGGCAGGACACTTAGAAGATGCAACAAGACCACTAAAGAGACAGCTTACACTACACTCGTTCGTCCTCAGTTAGAATATTGCTGCGCGGTGTGGGATCCTTACCAGGTGGGATTGACGGAGGACATCGAAAGGGTGCAAAAAATGGCAGCTGGTTTTGTATTATCACGTAATAGGGGAGAGAGTGTGGCAGATATGATACGCGAGTTGGGATGGAAGTCATTAAAGCAAAGACGTTTTTCGTCGCGGCGAAATCTATTTACGAAATTTCAGTCACCAACTTTCTCTTCCGAATGCGAAAATATTTTGTTGAGTCCAACCTACATAGGTAGGAATGATGATCAAAATAAAATAAGAGAAATCAGAGCTCGAACAGAAAGGTTTAGGTGTTCGTTTTTCCCGCGCGCTGTTCGGGAATCGAATGGTAGGGAGATAGTATGATTGTGGTTCGATGAACCCTCTGCCAAGCGCTTAAATGTGAATTGCAGAGTAATCATGTAGATGTAGATGTAGAAGAATTCCATCTGGAGAGCTAGATGCATAAAACAGGCAAAATAAACTCAGACTTCAAGAAGAATATAGTAATTTAAATTCCAAAAAAGGCAGGTGCTGACACGTATGAATATTACCGAAATATTAGTTTATTAATTCATGGATGCAAATTTTTAACACAAATTCTTTACAAAAGAATGGAAAAACTGGTAGAAGCCAGCGTCAGGGAAGATCAGTTTGGATTCCTGAGAAATGAAGGAACACATGAGGTAATACTGACCATATGACTTATTTTAGAAGACAGGTTCAGGTAAGATAAAACCTGCATTTATAGAATTTGTAGACTTAGAGGAAGCTTTTGACAATGTCGACTGGAATACTTTCTTTGGAATTCTGATGGTATCAGGGGTAAAATACAGGGAATGAAAGGCTATTTGCAGCTTGTACAAAAACTAGATGGCAGTTAGAGAGTTGAGGGGTATGAAAGGAAAGCAGTGGTTGAGAAGGGAGTGAGACAGGGTTGTAGCCTATCCCCAATGTTATTCGGTCTGTACACTAAGCAAGCAGTAAAGAAAAGAAAAGAAAAATCTGGGCTAGGAATTAAAGTCCAGGGAGAAGAAGTACAAACTTTGGGGTTTTCCAGAATGGAATGGACACAGTCTTGAAAGGAGGATATAAGATGAACATCAACAAAAGCAAAACAAGGATAATGGAACATAGTTGAATTAAATCAGGTGATGCTGAGAATATCAGGTTATGAGATGGCATACTTAAAATCATAGATGATTTTTGCTGTTTGGGCAGCAAAATAACTGATTAAGGCTGAAGTAGAAAGGATATGAATCACAGAGTGGCAATGGCAAGAAAAGTGTTTTTGAAGAAGAGAAATTTTTAACAGCTTGAATAGATTTAACTCTCCGAAAAAGTCTTTTCTAAAATTATTTGTATGGAAATGAAACATGGTCAATAAACAGCTTAACAAGAAGAGAATAGAAGCATCTGAAGTGTGGCACTACAGAAAAATGCTGAAGATTAGATGGGTAGATCATGCAACTAATGAGGAAGTACTGAATAGAATTGAAGAGCAAAGAAATGTTGCCACAACCTGACTAGAAGGACACAGTTGGTAGGACACATTCTGAGACATCAAAGGATCACCAATTTAGTACTAAATGGAAGTGCGGAGGGTAAAAATCATAAAGGGCAACCAAGAAATAAATACAGTAAGCAGATTCAGAAGGGTGCAGGTTGCAGTAGTTACTCAGAGATGAAGAGGCTTGCATAGGATAGAGTAGCATGGAGAGCTGCATATAACCAGTCTTCAGTCTGTTCCACAGATTCTAAGAGAACTTGTCCTGACATATGGGTAAGTAATCAAAATATTTAGGCGTATTTCAGTTTGCAAAATACTAAAACACTTGACACAAACTTTTATATTCATTATAGGCAATGGCAGCCAAGAAATGACCAAATCATTAATAGTTTACCATTAGGACTGGATGAACTGCATTAGTATTGCACTGATCTATAACAAATAATAATAATGAAAATAATAAAATAAACTGGGCATTTCAGTAACATTAAATGTACAATATCATTGTTGTTCCTAGTGCCATAGACCTCAGTTGGAAGTTAGGCAGCCATTGTACTGTTACTAGAAAAAATACATCCACAGAGTACAATGGATTTCTTTTAGGTTATGTTTTTCTTCAAAAGTGAATTATGTTTGGTAGTGCAATAAACATTTTCATGGCCACCACTGGGAAGCTATCCTAGATGTTGTGATGGTGAATTTTGTGCTACTTGCTTTATATGATATGGTTCAGCTCCACATGAATGGATCAGTTAAATACATATTGGCTGTAAACAATTATACCTCATGATTTAGCAAAAGTAAGTCTGCATTGGCCCCTTTTTTGTTATAATTAATTATCATCAGCACTTTCTTCTGTTGCAACAGCATATTCCTGCAACCAGTAGATGGGGCCCTTAACAGCAGTGTGTAGTTGATGTGGCCATGAAATAAGCCTCAGAGGACTGTTAGTAGTTACTCTTCTGTTATAATGCTTGTTAGTTTCCTCAGGAAGTAGACAAATATACACTGTTATGGTTATAAGTTAATTTACTAACAATGAAAAATGCAAAATTATAACAGTTCCAGCATGCCCAGTGCTCCAGTTTCCAGTGTCACAGAGGCTACCTGTAATTATCTGTGGTTTCTTTTTCCTTTATCATCATCTTATTTTCTTTAAATTACTAGTTGACCTCATTGAACAGAACATCTGCTTGTGTTTGTTACTCTTCCCACTAGCAAATAATGTTGTGTATCTACAAACTGTAGAATGTGCCCATTTGAGTTTAAATCACTAACACAAATTAGAAACAACAGGGGCCCTATTATGGATCCATGTGTCAAACCATACAGTAACTTCTCTTCACAGGAGACTGCTCTTTGGACCTAAACTACTTGATGTCTGTCTGCTTACCCACAAGGTTCATCCTGACCAACACACCACACAAGGGAAAGTATCCATTGTTTCCCCCTTCATTGAAAAACAAATGTTTGAATCAACAGAATTAAGAGGCTGCAGAAAGATATACAGCCAGCCGGAGTGGCCGTGCGGTTCTAGGCGCTACAGTCTGGAACTGAGCGACTGCTACGGTCGCAGGTTCGAATCCTGCCTCGGGCATGGATGTGTATGATGTCCTTAGGTTAGTTAGGTTTAATTAGTTTTAAGTTCTAGGCAACTGATGACCTCAGAAGTTAAGTCACATAGTGCTCAGAGCCATTTTCAAAGATATACAAGTTCTCATGCCCTGATTCCAGACATTTGGTGTCATCCATGTACCAACAGAAGTGAGAAGATTTTAATCCAGCTTACTTTAGTTCTCTTGCCTGAATATCCCATACAAAAATGTTATTGACAATTGGGGACAACATACTACCCATGGCCACACATTTAGTCAGTTCAAAGAACTGGTCTTTAAATAAAAGCAAACATTTGGAGGTTCAGATATGTTGAAAACATTTTGACAAATGTGACCAAATTTAACTCTCATTAGCTGCAACAATTTGCTCAGCTGAAAGCAAATAAAGGGGGTAATCATTCTAAAGTTCATGAATCTATCAGAATGATTTAGATACAACTGCTGCAATCAGTCTATAAATCATACATAAAGCTAAATATGCATACATATTCTGCAAACCAATGTGAAGTGCTCAGGATGGTGCCACATGGTACCAAACATGTTACTACTGCTGAAAGACTGAAGTTGACAATCAAAACTGAGATCAGAATTAATCTTGAATTCTGAGGTAGAGTGGGCATTATTGTGAAACTTTTTGATAAAGTAACAGTTTTTCAGAATGTTCATAGTAGTTCACACTCCACAGCAAAGTGAGAGATTCATTCTGGAAACAAACATGAGACTGGGGCATAGCCAGTTCTTTTTTATTTTATTTCTTTTATGAGTGTGATTCTGGGAAGCTATGTTGGAAAGAATTTGTGAAGCTAGAATAGTAAGAGAGATGTGCAAGCAGAATTTAAACTGCAATGTTGAGTCATGAGTTCCATCTAAATGCTTCATTCAGCGAGAGCATTGCCTGTGAATGGCAAGAGTCTGGGTTTATGTTCCAGTCTATGTAGAGGTTTATTATGTCATGAAATGTCAGATTTTAGATGCTTCTTATGCTCTACCAAGAGTGAGATAAGAAAACTCAACAGTTTGTTCATCTCAGTACTTTTTTGTCTTGAAAAAAGTTCCGGTTAACAACTGATTGTATCATTATACATATTTGAGTATTACAGTTATGGTAAAATGATTACACATAACATTTGAAAATGCACAAATGCTATGAAAAGAGTTTTAGAATTATTTTGTTAATGTTGTAGTACTTAATTATGTAAAACTAACTTTTATAAGCAATGTAAGGTTGTTCTTTTTTTTTTTCCCCTCGACAACTTGGAATTGTGCTTCGCATCAATACACACATTGTCCACTTATAGCCTCTGAATGTTTCAAAAAGTTGAAAGCAAGATGTAACTTTATTTTTTAAAAATGTTTCTTATGTGTATGTTGCAGGTGTTTATTCTTTTGAGCCCTGTCATTCAACAAAGAACACTCATGGGATGAATAGTGTCCTTTTATGAAGCTATATGTGAAGAAGTTTTACTGAATATGTCAAGGAAGTTTTGTTGTTAAAATTTCTAAGAGAAACAGTGAAGAATGAGAGACTTGAGAAATGTGTGTAATGAACTTTTAATGAAATAAATTTACGTTTTTTCCCCTTTCAATATATGAGACCTCCTGTAACTTTTCACACCATTGACTTTTTCTGTAGTATTCAGTAGAATAGTTTTATTTTATAAATTAAACTCCCTCATTTATGTTTTTATTAAACACAGTTTTTTGTGTTAGATATATACTGTACCCCCTTACTTTTTAATTGTATTATATTGTATTTCATACACTGTTTCTTTCATAGAGTCATTTAAAATTTATTCTTGAGAATGTGAAATGCACCTGATAAACAATATTACACAAGTGACTACATATTTACAAAAGAACTGATATTGTAATGTCTATTGCACAGATTCTAAGAGAACTTGTCTTGAAATATGAAGAATTAATCAAAATATTTAGACATATTTTAGTTTGCAAATTACTAAAAATCTTGACACAAACTTCTATATTCATTATAGGCAGTGACAGCCAAGCAGTGACAAAAGCATTAATAGTTTACAGTACTTATTGACACAGTCCTCTTAAAGAAATAGATTTATTCAACTCTGGGTACTGAAAATCTAATCAGTGTCAACAAAGTTAACATACTAACATACAAATATTACTACAGTAATGTATTGTGTTCACACACTCCACTTTACACAGTATATTAATACATTTACAGTATAGTAATTAATTGAGCGGCTTGAGAGTACAAGTAGTAAAACTGACATTTCACAAGAAAATTATTTAAGTACACATTTATTATGCTGGATCTCTTCAGGTCATAAGATGTACAGATGATTTCCTTCATAGTTCTGCACTCTGTGGTGTTAAAGTTTAGACTCTAAGCCAATGCCTAGACTGCATTTAGAGTACAACTAGTGCAAGTGAAATTGTGCATTTTTAAGAAGTGCAATAGCCTAATGTGTATGATTTTTAGATTACATGTAGTTGTATTTAATGCATATTTAAATAGGTCCTGTTTTGAAATAGTGGATATATGTCATGACGCAAAATCAGCATACTGATGTACCTGGATCACAAATTTCTTGAATATTGGTAATGCAAAGAAACACTTGAAATATGTATTCGTTTCCCAAGACAGAATGGAAGCAGTGAAAAAGGTCAGCCTAAATGTCTCTGTAGTGAAAATGGAAACAGAATACATTCTTTGAATTGAAGAGAAGTATGCCATAGCAAAGGACAAAGTTGCAAAAGACACTCAAATAAACATAATAGAATGGAGGAGTATTAGTAGGATCAGAATCAGCAAAGAAAACCCTCAAACAGTGCAGTTCAAGTATTCACTAAAACGTAATATTGAGTTTATTGAAGCGGATTTTAGGAGGCCCAAACCTTGATTGCTGATCAGCACCTCTTCTGTAACATTTGCATGAATTTGAGTATGAAATAAAATCTTCAGGAAATAAAGAACTACATCTCTCCAATTTATCATGAGTTCTGTAACTATATATCCCACTCCCAGACAGCAGTCATCATGGGTATAAGAAGAACTTCTTGTATGTGTTGGAGCCACACCAGTTTCTTTTCAGTATTTTTATTTTATTTGTTATTTAACTATTGTTTTTCAGGTCATTATACTAATTTTGCATTAATTATGCACATATTCTTGTTTTATAATGAACATGTTTTGTACTATGAGTATCATGTGTGTTTTACCAAAAACATCTTCACAATAAAGCACAATAAAGAAAATGTTTTTTTGCATTTGTACCTGTTTCACTCTAAAAAGTTTTAAGATGCAAGGAATATAAGTATTTTTAATATAATATACAGAATATTGCAGAGGCATTACAATCTCAAACCATACCTACAGCTATACATGTACTAACTGACCAGAAAAAAATATCTGATGTTTTGACTGTAGCTCACATAATTTATAGACGGCCATTTAACTTTGATAGTCATTTAATCAGTTTGCTTCAGCGAGCACTTGTACCACTTGTATTTTCAGCCTCTCAATCAATACCATTACAGTTATACATTATTTTACACATTAGACTTTTCACATTACATTTACATACATTTGTATTACATACTGACTTCTTTTGCATTACATATTATACAGTACAACAAATTATTATTTTAAATTGCTTATCATCACAAAAGTAGGTATTGTATTTTATTTTCTTGGAATTCTCTCTCTGTACAATATTCTTTCTTTTAATCCAATCTCCTGTCTTATTTTTGAATTTATTCACACACACTGTATAGGGACTCTGTGAAAGTTTGTTAAATTATATTATGCCAAGATGTTTATAGGTATGATGGACCTTTCCAAGTCTGGCATAAGGCATGTTCATTGTTTGTGGTTTTTCTTCATCATACTGATGCTCAGAATTCACAAGGTTAATGTGATCTATATTGTCTTCAGTAAAGAACAGGCAGTTATAACTACATGAGCTAGGTACTGATGTTAAGTCCCCTGAAGTAATTTTCATAAGCTTTTGTGGTGCAAGTCCCATGGACATCTAAATAATCATTTACTGCAATTTAAATATTGTTTTTCCATCACTGTAATTTCCCTCTAATACAATTCTGTATTTCAAATGTGAGCAAAAGAATGCAAAGTGTAAGAGCATTTTACTGTTATGGCCTTCCAGTTTGTACAACAGTAATTCTACCTGAAAGAATCTGTTCCATAGTCTGTCTGTTTGAAGAACACATTTAAGTCTTTTCAAGATTGAAACCAAGAAGTTTCATTCCTTGATTGTACAGCTTGGTTCATTGAAAACGAACAATGTGTCTTCCATATTTTTATCCTTTACCTACATTGTGTTTGCTTTAAACCATGTGCAGTATTTGTCTACTGCTGTTGCAACAGAAAGTTGCAGTTCTTTCATTATGGTATCTTATGCAATTAGAGGAGTATTGTCTGCACAGAACACTGTTTCACAAGGCAGTACTGTGAACAGGTCATTTGTACAGGGTGGTCCATTGATTGTGAATTGGCCAAATATCTCACGAAATAAGCGTCAAACAAAAAAACTACAAAGAGCAAAACTTGTCTAGCTTGAAGGGGGAAACCAGATGGCATTATGGTTGGCCTGCTAGATGGTGCTGCCATAGGTCAAATGGATATAAACTGCGTTTTTTAAATAGGAACCCCATTTTTTATTACATATTCGTATAGTACGTAAAAAAATATGAATGTTTTAGTTGGACCACTTTTTTCACTTTGTGATAGATGGTGCTGTAATAGTCACAAACACATGGCTCACAGTTTTAGGCAAACAGTTGGTAACAGGTAGGTTTTTTAAATTAAAATACAGAACGTAGGTATGTTTGAACATTTTATTTCAGTTGTTCCAATGTGATACATGTACCTTTGTGATCTTATCATTTCTGAGAACACATCCTGTTACAGTGTGATTACGTGTAAATACCACATTAATGCAATAAATGCTCAAAATGATGTCCATAAACCTCAATGCATTTGGCAATATGTATAACGACATTCCTCTCAACACCGATGTTTTTGAGATTCTCGCACAATTTGTCTGCTACTGATGTGCAAATTAGCTGCAACAGCAGCTAAAACACCTACTTGGGCATCATCATTTGTTGCAGGTCATGGTTGATGTTCCACATGTGGCTGAACACTTCCTGTTTCCCTAAATAACGTAACTATCCAGCAAACAGTCTGGACACTTGGATGATGTCATCCAGGATACCGAGCAGCATACATAGAACACGCCCGTTGGACATTTTGATCGCAATAGCTATACATCAACACAATATTGACCTTTTCCACAATTGGTAAACAGTCCTATTTTAACACGGGTAATGTATCATGAAGCAAATACCATCTTCACTGGTGGAATGTTATGTGATAACATGTACTTATATATTTGAGACTATTAGAGTGCCATCTATCACAAAGTGAAAAAAGTGGTCCAACTAAAACATTCATATTTCTTTACACACTACACGAATATGTAACAAAAAATGGGGGTTCCTATTATTAAAAAACGCAGTTGATATCCGTTTGACCTATGGCAGCACCATCTAGCAGGCCAACTGGTTTCCCCCTTCAAGCTAGACAAGTTTCATTCTTTGTAGTTTTTTTGTTTGATGCTTATTTCATGAAATATTTAACCTGGTCACTATCAATGGACCTCCCTGTATATTCAATTTACAGAAAATGTGCAAGAACTGAACCCTGAGGCACTATTGGTAACCAATATGATTTTTATTGTATACACAGAATAGTTGCTTTCTGATGCTTGGGTAGGACTGCAGTATGCCAAGAGCATTCTCTCCTATTCTGTACTGGTGTAGCTTTTTAACTGGTATATTATGGGAGACAGAATTGAAGGCTTCAGTGGTGTTTCAGAACTGTCTGTCTTATTGTCGGTGGAGTTATGCACTTTTGCTACAATTCTTTCAACTGCTTTGGCAGTAGATGGACCAGACTTGAACCCATACTCTGCAGAACAGAGGAGGAGGAGATTAGTGTTTAACGTCCCATCGACAATGAGGTCATTAGAGACAGAGCGCAAGCTCGGGTGAGGGAAGGATGGGGAAGGAAATCGGCCATGCCCTTTCAAAGGAACCATCCCGGCATTTGCCTGAAGCGATTTAGGGAAATCACGGAAAACCTAAATCAGGATGGCGGAGACGGGATTGAACTGTCGTCCTCCTGAATGTGAGTCCAGTGTGCTAACCACTGTCTGCAGAACAGAGTAAATTGTTGTGTTCAAAATGCTGTTTAAGCTGTTCTAGCAAACAGTTATTTTTAGTAAAGTGAGATGTGATGATAATTCTCTGATGATGCTTTATTTCCTTTTTTCTGCACTGAAGAGGTGCAGAAGTAAGTTATTAGGTTTATTGAGCTTCATGGAACACATGTGATGTGTTGTTAATATTACAACCACATGAAGCACACAATACATAAACACATTAAAATATCAAATAAAATTTAATTATAGATTGCAATGTAAAATGTAATAGAATTTTCAATTACTTTTACAATTTGTTATATTTATCCACTCACAGACTATGGCTGTGCTACTCATTTAGGCCATGTTCACCACTGCCAATACTGACAGATGTCTATCTCAGTAGCTGTAGGAACAGTGTGGCCAGATGTCAACTGCAGAAGCCCAGGTTCAATTCCCAGCCACAGCCAAGATTTTCTCTGTTCAGGGAATGGGTGTTGTGTTATCTTCATTATCATTTCATCATCATTGACACACAAGTTGCCTACATGGCATCAACTAAAATGACTTGCACCTGGTGGCAAAGCCACCACACAACAGAGAGAGAGATACCAACAAAGTATTAGTCACTTTTTATCATGGTGCCTGAATATCCTTTTAAGGGAGATTATTGGCCACAGACAATAAAATTATAACAGTTTTACTTAGTAGTCTTTACAAAATCAACAGCAAAATGACAAGAAAGGAGAAGTTGAATTTTTAAATGTTACACTTTTGAGTCTACTAAAAATTATAACTTTATCAAGATCGTATTCCTTTCAGTTTTACATATCTATGCCTCATATCACAGACTGAGTGCATTCCACCACCACTGAAATGGACCAGTACTAGTATCACAACAGAAAAATATATGTAACCGCAATCTTTCTTCATCACAAATTATGTTCTTTAGAGCATAACATTTATATTTACTGAAATATTGTAATTGAATTTGACATCAATTCATCTTAGTCAGTGAATTATATTTCTCCAGCTTCTGTCTCACTGTTAGTGGCGAGTGAGCTTCACTGCCTCACAATGAAGCCACAAGTGGATTTAACATTACTTATTTTCATAGTTTGCTTAAAACTTTTCTATTAATTATCTATGGAAATATAAAACTGGAAAATATCTGGGTCATGGAAAGATGTCTACCTTGATTTTCCAGATATTTCCTTTTTCTCCATATTTTACTACTAAGTGCATGATAACACTGGAAGAGTCCACTTTCTGATGGAGCCTTAAAGGGACTAGTTTTTTCTTATTTGCATTAGTTATGGTACTGATCAT
Source organism: Schistocerca cancellata (assembly GCF_023864275.1). Lineage (NCBI taxonomy): Eukaryota > Metazoa > Arthropoda > Insecta > Orthoptera > Acrididae > Schistocerca > Schistocerca cancellata. The sequence continues at coordinate 632,641,440 of NC_064629.1, read as the reverse complement.
CATATAGTATTTTCCTGGGCAAACCAAATATCTTTTCAGTTAATGGTTTGAGGATGTTGAATGTGAAATGATGAAAATGTTTTCACAATTTTCTGCAGACAAATTCTGTTTCAGCAATTTGGACTCTGATATAAGAAAACCATTTTCTTCCACACATTCAGCAGTAATGCTCTTGTTATCCTTGATGATTTCAGAATAGTATTAAGGTCACTTCACCCGAGACATAAATGGAACATAATGAAATAGATGGCAAAGCCACCAACAGATGGATGTGTACTTGCACTAGACAGACAATCAATACAATACGATTTCAGATCGTCCAGTAGCTTACCAAACAATGAAAACGAGGTTATGAGATACCATTTGTGATACAAAAAGACAGAATATGGTATCAGGACTGAGGCACTAGCAATGATAGGGGTTATTAATGGCAACAGAAACATTCTAACGTAAAGTTTTTGATAAACAAAAGAACAGGAAATGTTTCATCCACACATTTCAAATCATTGTCATTTACTTACTCAAGAAAGCTGGTTTAATTAGTTACATGTTCCATTGATCATTTTGTGTGATAGATCATAACGATGTGGGACAAGTAATTTCACATTCACATCACAGATTAATTTGTACATATGGTTATGTTTGGAACATTTCTAAGCTTTTAAAAGATATGCAAATGTGAGTTAATAATTCCTAACCACCACCTTTATGCATTACGATAATAGATATTCTTGTACGCAATAGAAGGAGTTGTCAATGAGAAACTTTCTCAGTTTGTTTTAAAATTGTACTTGGCTGTCTACCAAACAAGTTATATTACTGGGTAAGTGACCAAAAATTTTGGTCGCAGCATTGTGCACCATATTGTGGAATAATGAATGTCATTTTTTTCCTTCTGGTATTGGACTTATGAACATCATTGTTCCCTGAACTACAGCAGATTATTTAATACAAACTCCACGAGGAAATAAATATACTGAAGCAATTGTTAGATTGACTAACTCTTTTAACAGATGTCTACAAGATAATCATGGGAGAGCACCACATATTATTCTTAAAGCACCCTTTTGTACAATGAAGACTTTCTTCCTCATAGATGAGTTACTCCAGAACATTACTCCATATGACATTGCGGAATGAAAATATACTAGATACTGGTATGTCAACTTCCTGATTTGTTTCTGTGAAATATTTGTGATGATTCTACATGCAAATGTGACTGAACTAAGTTGTTTTAGGCATTCCAAAATGTGCTTTTTCTAATTTAATTTCTCATCAGTATGGACACCTAAGAATTTTGGAGTTTCTACCTTATTTATTATTTCCTCAACATGTGTTGCATTTATTATTGGTGTAGTACACTTAGATGTGCATAACTGAATATGTTGCATTGTTTTAAAATTGATGGTGAGGCCATTCACAGAAAACCAGTCAATGATACTTTTAAGAACATTGTCTACCATTTCATCTGTTTCTGCATTATACTTGGACTGGCTATAACACTAGTGCCATTTTCAAAAACAATTCTGCTTGTTGTATATTAGATAGAAGAGCGTTTACATACATGAAAAACGATAGTGGATTTAATACTGAATCTTGGAAAAACCCATATGTGATTTCTCCTCATTCAAAATTATGTTCCCAGACTATATTGTTAGTCAATAAGTACAACTTCCTGCATTCCTTTGGTTAGATATTCCATTATCCATTGGTTGGCTGTATCATCAATTCCCCCCATGAAATATGGGCCCCACCATTGGTGGAGTGGCTTGTGTGCCCCAGCAATACAGATAGTTGTACTGTAGGTGCAACCACAGAGGAAGGGTTTGAGTGGCCAAACAAACATGTGATTCCTGAAGAGGGGCAACAGCAGTTTCAGTAGTAGTAGGGGCAACAGTCTGAATCATTGACTGATCTGAACTTGTAACATCAACCAAAACCCAAAACAGACTTGCTGTGCAGGTAATGTGAACAGCTGAAAACAAGGGGAAACTACAGCCATAATTTTTCCTGAGGGCATGCAGCTCTACTGTATGGTTAAATGATTATTGGATAAAATATTTTGGACGTTAATATAGTCCCCCATTTGGATCTCCAGGCAGGTACTACTCAGGAGGATATCAATAACTGGAGAAACAAAACTGGTGTTCTACAGATCGGAATGTGGAATATCAGATCCCTTAAATGGGCATGTAGGTTAGAAAATTTAAAAAGCAAAAAGCTAAAATAAAGTGGGAATTAGTGAAGTCTGGTGGTGGGAGGAATAGGTCTTCAGGAGTTTCTAAATACATACAAAATCAAATAGAGGTTATCTAGATGTAGGTTTAAAAATGAATAAGAAAATAGGAATGAGGATGGGCTACTATGAACACCACAGTGAATGCATTATTGTAGCTGATATAGGCACAAAGTCCACACCCACTACAATAGTACAAGTTTATATGCCACCTACCTACACAGATGATGGCAAGATGCAAAAATGTAACATGAGATAAAAGGAACTATTCAGATAGTTAAAGAAGATGAAAATTTAATTGTAATGGGGGAATGAAATCTGATACTGGGAAAAGGAAGAGAAGGAAAAATAGTAGATGAATATGGACTGGGCCAACAGAATAAAAGAAAAAGCCACCTGGAAGAATTTTGCACAGAGCCCGCATTATGCAGGCATAAAACTATTGAAGTGCTTCCAGCCTAATACCTCCAAATTGCCCATTACAGAACTAAAAAAGAAATTAAAATTACGGCTTCTAAACAATCTGTGTATTCAGTAGAAGAGTTTCTAGATTTAATACACTTGTATGATGGAAGACACTTTCTCTAAAAATATATGAATCTCAGATCTTAGACTGTGTCAAAAACTGTAAATATAAGAATCTCAGATCTGAAGACTATGTCACAAACTGTAAATTTCTTAATCTACCTATTACAATAGCAAATTGTTTTTACATATAGTCCATATCTGTAGCACTGTTCTCTCGACCAAATTTAGAAAAATTTGTGTAGATAATAATACCAGGGAATTATATGTAAGGCTCTGACTTGTCCACAAAACTGGAACAAAAAAACTGTAATCACTTGTTGTTGGACTAAAATAAAATAAATAAACAAAGATTTTAGACCTTCCCAGGGGCAATGTGGGCTCTGGCCACAATTGATTGGTTATGAGCTGAAGATTAGAACTGATGAAATTGCAAAAAGGCAGAAAATTAAGGAGATAGGGCCTGTATAAGTTGAAAGAATCAGAGGTTGTTGAGAGCTTCAGAGGGAACATTAGGCAACAGTTGACTAGAACAGGGGAAAGGAATAAACTAGAAGATGAATGATTAGCTTTAAGAGATGAAATGATGGAGGCAGCAGAGGATCTAATAGATAAAATGACAAGGCCTCATAGAAATCCATGGATAACACAAGAGATATTGAATTTAATTGATGAAAGGGGAAATTTAAAAGTACAGCAAATACAGCAGGCAAAACAGGAAAATTAATTAGTGGAGTAAAGCAGCTGGAAGAACATTAAGAGCTGAGATGGAAAACCAGCCCTAAGCAAAGAAGAAATATTTGAAAGGTAGAAGGAGTATATAGAGGGCCTATACAAGGTCTTTGAACTTGAAGGCAGTGCTGTAGAAAATTTGACAGAGCTCTGAAAGACCTAAGTCAAAACCAGGTCCCAGAAGTAGGCAATATTTCATCAGAACAACTGATAGCCTTGGGAGAGTCAGCTATGACTATACTCTTCCATTTGGCATGCAAGATTTATGAGATATAGGTGAAATACCCTCAGACTTCAACAAGAATGTTCAAATGGTTCAAATGGCTCTGAGCACTATGCGACTTAACTTCTGAGGTCATCAGTCGCCTGTAACTCAGAACTAATTAAACCTAACTAACCTAAGGACAACAAACACATCCATGCCCGAGGCAGGATTCGAACCTACGACCGTAGTGGTCGCTCGGCTCCAGACTGTAGTGCCTAGAATGGCATGAATAAGAATGTAGCAATTCAAATTCCTTAGAAAGAGGTTGCTGACAGGTATGAAATTTACCTAGCTATTAGTTTAATAAGGCATGGTTGCAAAATTCTTACATGAATTCTTTACATAACTCGGGGAAGATCAGTTTGGAGCATTTATCTGCATGTGTTTATGTTTATATGATTAAAGGAAACCATGCAAAAGCTAAATCTGGAAGGCTGAACAGTGAATTGAACCTTAGGCTTTCTGCACATTAGTCCATTGCACCACTACATGAAGTAGGCTTTCCGAAGACTAGATGAAGAATGCATAGGATGTTAAGGGAGACAAATAACAATCAAGGATATGGGTATAGGTTGATTCACACTGGATGTCAGGGAACAGAGTGGAATGGAAAGCAACATCAAAACATCAAAACTAGCATCAGAGGTTAATCTATTGCCACAGGGCTCACTTAAGTTACAGTAGAGGATTTTTGTACTTTTGCAACTTCTTAATCTCTGCTTCATGGTTTGATTTATTTTTGTGTACTCTGCAAAGGTTCTATGAGCACTTGTATGCTTTCCTTATGAGTGATTTTCCACAAAAGAGGCAAAATAACAGAAAGTGAAACATGAATTTGGTTTTAAATACCTGGACAAAGAAAAAGACTACATGTGCACAAATAATAACATAAATTGATGAAACAATTTTCATTTAAAAAAGCTTTTTTTTATCTCTTAAAAGTCAGTTCTATTGAAGGAGAACAGTATATTTATTACTTAAGTTATTTGGTGCTTACAAAGAAAACAAAACACAATTAATATGTTAAAAAGATGATGTGGATCAATTTCTAAATATTGTTTGATGCTTTTAAATGTGCTGGTGTATCTAATAAGGTAGAAGAGCTTCTTGTCTGGAAACTTTAGAGAGCTCTGAAAAGGTAAACATCCTGTGCTTGTCTGATATGAGACAACCACAGAGATAGATAAGTTACATATGATATTTTCTAGAAAAAGACGTAATCAACTTTCTTCTCTATCCTTCCTCAGTGTGAGCTCATATAACACTACTGACAATCCTTAGATTTCTCATCTTTTGAACAGAAAACTGAAGTGTGTGATACCTTCTATTGCTCTTCATTTAGTCTCTTTGCTCCCTTCCATATTACAGATGTATTGTAATGTTCTAGAATTTTTTATGCTTTTGCAATTGTGCAAAATAGATTACCATATTTCACCTGCATCAGTTACATACTTTAGTGTTGTGAGTAGTGTTCCCATAGAAAGAGGTATCATATCAAGTGTAAACATACCGTATGGTTGCAACAGATGAGGTTTCAGTGGAACAGTCAGTGAGTGATTTGAACCATTCTTCTGCCTCAGACAACCTTGACTGATGGAAACTCTTTGATATTACTGAGTTCTGGGGATTGTACAAATATTCCACCACTCAGCTGGTCTGCATGTTCTGTGCTAAATAGCAAGGTTCTAATACTGTTGTATATGCCACAACCTGTGATGCAAATTTCTGCAAATTTTGTATGCTGCTTACGGTGTCCATGACTATGATATACAGTTTTATACTCATAATTGCTAAATTGAATGTTCAGACTCTACTATTGTCAAATGTCGGTCATTCAAGACACTCCCAATGTGTGCAAATACTGACACCTCATGAACAGTGTGCTTTGGCATGTATGTAAATTGAAGTACAAAAGCATGCAATAGGTCTTACATAAAACTCAGAGGATGAGGCTATTTTTGATGAAATGCCCACTGAGTTTTGGCACCAGCTTCAAACGTAAGTTACAGAAGATGTGGCTTACGGTGCAATCCAGTGCCAAGTGATGTTTACCAACTACCATTTGCTGTTAAAAATACTGTGACATCAAATAACAGTGACAATATGTCTTCACAGCTGGACATGACAGATCGAATGCACAGCATTTTTAGAAGTGAATGTTAGTGTGATGTCTTAAACATGTAATGCCATCATGATAGACATCCAACAATACAAGGGGTCCACAGCTTCCTTTAGCAGATTGGATTGGTGTGCTTCAGAAAGATTTAGGTGCTCACTAGCTGCTAGTCAAAAGAACAGAACCTGCAGCATTGACTCACAGTGGGTGGGGGATGACGACTGCTGAGACATGCAGGAATGTCAACAAACATTCGTGGACTTGGTACCGTTCACACTTTGGGCTGCAAGCAAGGAAATGCACAATTCCATGCAGTTATCCAAATGGCTGACCACTCTGAGAAAAAGCACCTGTCTACTTACCAACACTTTTGCCACCACTAGCAGACATGCAATGGACATCGCCAAATCACCCAAAGGATCAGTCTTCATGCCATGCATCCACAAAGACTCATATCTATTACTTTGTTTCTGTAACTGGAATTACTCAAAGTATTTCTCAAAAAACGGAATGTGATTCCAACTAAATACAAGAAAAGAATCTTCGTAATCAGTCTCTGATGTATGCTTAGCCCATCTATAAAGACAGTAACTTTCTTTCCACATTGTAATAGTGCCTGAATTACATTTTGTAATGTAAAATAATTTAATATTGGGTAATTTGTAAGGCTGAATATCCAACATTCCACTTAAAGCGTCATCGCCAATATGCATCTCATTTCAAATAAATATTACTAGCCCTTGTCGAATTGGATGCCCCAGCTTATTTTTTTTTTCATCCTTACTGCCCATCCTTGCACAATACACTTCAGTATATATGAGCAAATTGTCATCAACATGACCACTTAAATTCCTTGGCCAAAATTACTTTATGTACTTCATCACTGTACCCATGGAATCAATGTTTAATACAATACAGTATAAATATACAAAAGTCTCTTTCCTGCTAGAAAGTACTATGTCAGTTAACAAGGACTTACCAATATAAGTGTCATCATAAAAACATAATTGCAGCTTCTTCACTCTATTATACCGAGCAATGTGTTGCAGTGGTTAGCATACTGGAGTCAAATTCGGAAGGACAATGGTTGAAGTCCTCATGCGGCCATTCTGATCTAGGTTATCTGCGATTTCCATAAAATGCTTCACGCAAATGCTGGCATGGTTCCTTTGAAAGGGCATGGCCTACTTCCTTCCCCACCCTTACCTAATCCGAGGGACTGATGACCTTGCTGTTTGGTCCTCTCCCCCAAACCAACCAACTGTATTATAAACCATAAAACAGGCCTTAAAAAGAATGCAGATAAATAAACAATAATAGAAATAAAAATAATACTGCTAAAATCTCCTGATGAAGATATATGAATCTGCCAAGACGAAGCATGGCAGGAAGTTGTACAAGAGGATATTTTTTCCCCATAGTTTGCACACCTCATTCTGCATGGGACACTGTCACGCATTTTGTTTCCTTGGGTTCTAACATTTTGTGTCATCCCATGTATTCTATTGACATGGCACTCAGTGACTTCTCCCTCTTTCCTTGGGTGAAGAAATCAGTGTGTGGCGGAATTTCCAGAATGATAACAAGGTGATTTTAGAAGTGGAGTGTTCCCTGCACAATCAAAATAAAGAATTCTGTAACCAATGTCTCTGCCTAGCCATCCATCATTCGGAAAAGTGTCACATAGGCAGCGTGAGTATGTAGATAATAACTAACACCATCACTAAGTTTCATGGCTGCAACTTGGTTCATTGAAATGAGAACTGAAACCTCTGTTACCAATCAATGCTCAAACAGCACTGGTACCATAACTAAACCTGTGCAATATTCTGTGAGTAAAACATATTTTGTGGCTATTAACTTTGTTCTTCTTTGAAAGAGAACTTTGATGAATATCTATACATATCCATTCAATAAAGATAAAAGGATTTTCAGGTTATGCATCAGTAGATTTACATAATAAATTTTCAGAACACAAAAATAATAAGCAATTGGTTTTATTTTAAGCGATTCTTTTTATTTGTGTAAATCATTAAGTGGTCTGACACAATAAAGCATAACATTAATATGTCTGAAGACTATGTTTATGCCATGATTCTTGTGTTAGAGCAATCCTCCAAATGCAAAATCCAATTTCTTCCATTTAAAACAACATGTACATTGCCTGCATTGTGAAATAATAAAATATGAGATGTGATATTAATGAGTCAGTGAAATTGGAAGTTACATAATGGAGAAATTAACAATGACATTATTAACTCTCAAATTACCATAAGTAGTAGGAAAAGTATTTTCACATTTTCATGTATGAGAATATCTTACTCTATAAATAATTCAGAAGCAGTTTTCATGACACAAATAGACTGCCTTGCATTTCATATCTTATAATAAGCTCACAAATGAGCATGTACATTTTCATATTCCCAAGCAATGTCTAAGTTAACATTATCTTCATATCATGAAAGATCTGTCATTACAGAATTCCTACCAATACATACTCACATACACTTTTGCAACTACAATTACTCATTCAAGATTGAGCATTTTACCATAATAGTTTCAGTATTTCCATATTCTGATATAATACCTTAAGCTCATCCCAGCAAATTAAATTCATTTATCATCATCAGTCAACCATTATAAGACAATTTATAAACTTAACAAAATGCTGTGAATCAGACATACATATTTTGTTTAAAGATAGTGATAGCTTACAGCACAGTTGAAAGTAAAATATTGTCAAATTCCATCAAATTAGGTAAAGTCTAACTTAATGTGAACATATAAGTAATTTACAGTAATGTGAAGCACTCTTTTACAGCATACAATACATTTTGGAAAAGCAAAGAACTAGCTTTCTGAAGAGGATTGTGTGACACTGCATCATAACTGGAACTAGCCTAAGGTGACATGAAATACCATTTTGAAAGGTATTTGAGTATAATTCTTCACAAAACTATGAAGCATAAGAAAATGAAAATGAATACGAAATGTGAAGTTACATAAAAAAAAGACCCAACGGTATAGTTTTACTAATAGAAACACTGTAAAAGTTTGACAGCCATAATGTCCTTTCACTTCATCAGATAGAGATCACTGTGAATGCCAGATTAATATACCAGAAACTGAGAGTAATGTAACTTCATCTGTGGTCAGAAAAACCAAATAGGAATTTGAAAGTGTTCAAATTCAAATGAATATGTCCAAGAAGAGCTCTGCAATAAAACATGTTTCGTGGCAGTAATTTACTATGAGATTAAAATTCCTAGAATAACATGCTTGCAAGCACACCAATTTGACAGAGTTGCTAAATGTACAAATAATAGTCAAAAGTAGCCACTGCAGTGGATTTAGTTATTAGGACAGGTATAGCCACTAACAAGAAAATATGATTTTCTTGGAACTGCTCTGGATGCCAAAGCTATGAGGTTGATAATTCACAATGGTAACAGATACAAATAGATATTTTAATGCAATGCATAATGTAATCTGTACAGATGGTTCTCTGACAGCTTTGATACTGCATTCTAGTATGCAGTTTGAAAGTCAATATTTTATAACTAAAGGCATTACAATGAGAGGAGTTGAATGAAGAAACTGCCTTACTATTAGGAAATGTGTCAGAATTCAAAACATGTGGAACTGTCATTGCATTATTATGTAAACTGTTAATTGACATTTCTCATAATATCAATGTTACAGGGTAAATAGCAACTAAGTGTAAAAATGATTAAAGTGAACATTTTCTTACTGCTGTAGGACTGTTTCAGGTTTTTTAAAAGTTTTTTCCCTTTTTACAGCTGTATATATGAGTCAAATTTGGTTTTAGTGAATTATTTCTGGTATTGCATGCTATAAATCTAAGCTTTAGCTCACCCTAAGGCCATATGAGATTATCCAGCTCATTTCACAAGGTTAATACTGTGCTGTATCAGGGTGGTGTTTGTTACTAGCACTCTCAACATGCTAGCAAAGGTACCTAGCTCACACATTGTAACTTCAAGAGTTAGTTGATTCCAAATAGCTGCTGACATGTAGGCCCTACATGTCAAGGCCAAATCTAAAGTAAAATCAAAAAGCACCATGATCAACATATCATTTCAGAAACTATTCTGAAAAACAGGCTAAAAAGGGAAATTGGGCTTCAGAAATATTCAAGTATTATTAAGGATTTAATTGAGACTACCAGAGAAATACAGTTCCAGATGAACTGCATGTTTATTTCATTGCATTCCTTGTCTCATATAAATAGAACTGATGATATTTAGTGCATCATTAACTTAAAGGCCATTGTAATCTGTGATTGCATCCAGTAAAAAGTCTGTATAGAAGAACATTCTCAGATGAATGATGAGGGTTATATTCGAAAATAAACAACTTAAGCCAGCTGTATCAGAGACTTATAGCATATCCATAAATCGTCCACTCTATAAGCAAATGAACTCTGTTGAGTAACATATGAATCTTCCTGAGAGATTAAAACTGTGGGCAACATAAGGACTTGAAGGGCCTGTGTTTTGAGACTGTCTTCCATGTAGTTAACATTTGTTGGGAAGCGCAACCTTGATTTTCATTGGTTAACTTTTTTACATATTTTTGTTTATGTATGAAAAAGTGCACTGTATGGTAAATTAACATTAAAAATATACATATGTAATTAATAGTTCATGTAATTGGCATAACATGTTTTATCAGTTTTGGTCCCTTGTTATGAACCAGTGATTTATTTCTGATGTAGCATAGAGTATTTAATTTATTGTCATGATTATTGAATGACTTGAAATTAGTAGTGGTAAGCCTGGCATTTCCAATCCTTTCTTAATATACTGTACCTACCAGAAGGTAGAAATTTAATATGTAATTACTAAATTTGTTAAAAATTTTGTTCAATAACTGAGTTCTTAGAAGAAGGGGGAAAAACATCCTAGAGATGGAAAAATGTATGAATGTTACTGAAGTATAAACATTACTCCACAAAACTGAAGCAAGTAAGTCTTCATAAAAGGAACTATAAAAGCAACATGCAAAGAAAGACGATGTGATTTATCAGGATTACAAACACATCACATAAGAATAGACTCACACTGAAAACATCACAACACGTTTAAGATAGTAAGAAGAAAATCTTGCGGGGTCTAAATTTCAGACATGTTTGTATTGTCACAGCCTTATGATAACTTCCATCCATCACACAGATTATCTTCTCCTTCATCAAAATAAATAACAACATATTGTCTTCATTTAGTGATTTCCGTGTCTCAGATGTTCAGCGTGAGTGGCCTTGGTCCCATAGGAATTCACACACATTTGAACATTTTTTCTGAGTGGCCTTCAAGATGTCTTATAATGAGGGGTGATACCAAGTGTGCACTGTCCATCTGCTCTATTTCAATAATATTGTTTTTGAGATAACTTTGCAATATGAAAAATATCACAGTACAGATAAATGGCACATTACTTTTTCATCATCACAGAGCAAAGCCCAATATATTTCACATAATTAAAAAAAACTGAGTTTATTGTTTGTCTTCGTGAAACATCGTAATTATTACACACGAAGACACATTTTAAAAAGGACTTCAAACTTGAAACTTCAGTTGTGTAAAATAAATAGTTGTGAAACTTAGGCAGAAAGTGTATTCTTGTGTAATAATTAAACATTTTTTTGATTTTGTCTCAGTATGTAAAAAACTATTCTCACTCAAGTATTTGCATAGTGAATGTTTTTTTTTTTTTTAATTTGGATCTACAGTAGTTAACCAACCTGGGAATATTTGAAAGCTGATATGGCTTTTTTCATTCATGTTATTGGAAAATTTAGGCAGTTTTCATTAGGCTTACCAGTCAGTCACTTTCAGTGCACATTAATTGTCAATGAATTACATTTTCCTGACAGTTCTTCTGCTAATTATGAACTGGTGACTCACTGACTGACTAACTGATGGACTGTCTGTGTTTCCTTGGGCCTTCATCTTGAAGGTGATATTGCTGGACATACAGTGTACTGTGATTTAAAAACTGTGAAAAAAACTTTTTCGGTGATGATGTCTCTGTCTAACATACTTGAGAAACAAGAGCACATTAGAGGAGAAGCACAATTACTGAGACAAAAATCAGTGAACAGGTGAAAATACTAGCGCCATTCTTTTCATTGATTAAAATGTATTTTACATCATCCCTAATGTCTTCACTTTCAAGCTGTAGAAGAGTTTTTGGCTCAGCATTGTAAAATGAATTCATCTTCTTGGGTGGTGTCTTTGTGTCATTTTTCACCTTAAATTCTGGGACTGGAGCTTGACCTGTAAAAAAATAAAAAAATAAAATTAAATGAGTTATCTGACAAGTTTTCAGCATGACAGGTTAGTCCTGGCAACATTAAGAAATGCATTGGAAATGAGAACCAATCAGCTGATGAGATTTTATATACTGCTTGTAGCAGATTATTATTTGAGATAAAAAAAACACTAATCAATCTATATTTATTACTAAATATTAGTAGTCTAAGGAAATAATCCAGGAGAAATTAGTATATTTTGTTTTGTAATACACAGCATGTTTTAAAAGATGGTTAAATAATACAGAACTGCAATGGGGAAATTAAAATTTGTGAACCATACCCAGTACCACCACTGCATATTTTGCTCCCATAGGGTAATGGATTAGATTAGATTAGATTCAGTTTTAATTCCATAGACCCAAAAATAAATTGATTCTCATGGGTGTGGAACATCTAAGAAAGTATAACACAATATTACAACAAACTGGAACTGCTAATATTTAAGAATTAATACACTGTCAGAATGATACACTGTTGTGCACTTTTAATAAATTTATCATACACAAAATACCTAACCTTGACCATTGTGACCGAGTGCTGTCAAAATTGAAATCTAGCAGACATTTTTACTTAAGCTGGTCTAACAGTCCTTTTTAAAATATTCATCTATAGAGTAGAAGGAGTTGCCTATCAAAAAGTCTTTCAAACTATATTTAATCTGTGCCTTATCTGATACCACGTTTTTAATGGTTGCTGGCAATTTATTGAAAAAGCGTGTTCCCGAATATTGGACCTCTTTTTGGACCAAGGTAAGTGGTTTCAGGTCTTCATGTAGATTGTTCTTATTCCTACTATTGATACTATGTATTGAGCTATTGGTTGGAAACAAAGATATATTACTTGCACTAAATTTCATTAACAAATAAATATATTGAAAAGCAGTGGTTAGAATACAAAGTTCTTTGAACAGATTTATACATGATGTTCTTGAATTTACACCACAAATTATTCTTATTACATGCTTTTGCACACTAAAAACATTTACTCGATTTGATGAGTTACCCCAGAAAATGATCCCATATGACATAACATAATGAATGTAAGCAAAGTATGCAAGTTTTTTTATATTTATATCTCCTACATCAGACATCATTCTCACTACAAATACAGACTTGTTTAGGCACTGCAGCAATTCTGTGGTATGGCCTTCCCACCTGAATTTATTATCAAGTTGCTATACCATAAATTTAACACTGTCAACCTCTTTCATCCGTATGTCTTCATATGTTATACACATGCAGGAAGGAAATATCTTATAGGTTCTGAACTGCATACAGCAGGTCTTTTCAAAGTTTAATGACAGTAAATTAGCTTTAAACCATTTATTAAGGTCAGTGAAAATTTGATTAGCAGTTATTTCTAAATCTATACTTGACTTGCTGCTTATTGCAATGTTTGTAGCATCTGCAAAAGAAACAAACTTAGCATCTGGCAATGTAATGGACAAGAAGTCATTAATGTTCACAATGTGATGGATTGTGTGTAAGAGCTCAGAAGCAAGAAGCAGAACCATATACAGAAGGAATTCATCTTTTTGATTGACAACCACTGATATCCTACATTGGCGCATTCACTTTTAGACTTGCATAGATTTATTCACCTGATTAAATAAACAGTACACTGTTTCTTCATTTTGGAGCTCAAACAGACAATGTGCAAGGGGTTAAAATGTAAAACATCTGCTGAGGTACATGGTTTCCTTCCTTTAAAATTATAATGACATAAAAGATATCTGGTCACATGTCACAGGACAACAATGAAGAGTTTTTTTTAGGTATCTGTTCATGAGTCATAAGTTCTACATCTACATTTATACTCCGCAAGCCACCCAGTGGTGTGTGGCAGAGGGCACTTTACGTGCCACTGTCATTACCTCCCTTTCCTGTTCCACTTGCATATTGTTCGAGGGAAGAATGACTGCCGGAAAGTTAAATGATAATCATTTACTTCTAAATAGGATTACATCTATAGTCATTTACTTATAAATAGAAATACTTCTCAAAACATCTTCTGTCACCACACATTTGTTGAACAAAACAGTGACACAATGAATGACTTTAACTGACCTGTATGTAGATTTACAAAAAGGACAAATTTTCAGGTAATAGTATCCTGTTCTCTAGTATTGCTTGTTGTCTTCTTCACTGCATAAACACCTTTACTTTTATAAACGAGTCCAGAACATGAGAACTGCCTCCCTAACATCATCATGTGGCTCATTAAAAGCATTTATGTACCCAAAAAATATAATAGGTTTGTAAATAAATGAGAATCTCTTGACTTCAAGAGGTACAATGTGTTTACTAAGATTACAAATTTATGTAGTGCCTTGTAACAGCTGCATTGTGAGTTGCACATACAAAATGGACAAGGATTTTGTATACAGATGATAATCTTTCAAGTGTATCATATTCAATAATGTAAATGGAGTTAAAAACATCAGAAATTTTAATAATGAAACCTGATAGAACTAAAAAAATATTCAACTAAACTAATTAGTGTGTTAGGACAATATAAGTATAAAGAAAAAATGCTACAGACTGGCTCATTAATAGCTCATAGCATAATATTTGACATTGAAGTCAGAAGGAGGGCAGTTTTATACAAAAATACCATGCAGTTACCAATGACTCCATACCTATTTAAATTATACCAATAACTCTAAAATTCTTATGCTAATTAACTGAAAAAAGACAATTTTTAAATATGTAGGCAAATAAGGATATTTAAGATTATGTTCACAGTTTTTTGTACGGTACCTTATTTTGTGTTTTTAAAATAGACAGGAACTTCTATGGTATAAAGAACACAGTCTTCTTTACACAGTATTTTTTTTATTTATTTCACTTTGCAATAGAGACTGTGTAAGATACAGTACAAAGAAATAACTGAGTAGCTGCTAACATCTTCTGCATTCTGATGACAGTGATTCTGAAAATACTGTATTATTTAAGGCCATTATAAATTGAGTACAAACACTGTTGGGCAAGAAAGGAGATTGAAATTGATCAAGATCTTCTTAAATATATCATCTTGCCATTTACTTGAAATGAATAAGGAAAAACATCTCTCCAGGATCACGTGACAGGAATTTGAACTGCATTGTTCCCAAATAAAAGCCCAGTGACATTACCACTGTGCCATTTCACTCAAAAATGCCATATCCAATTATTAGCTATTTCCTCATTTCTGTATTAACAACAAATGATACTAATACTACTGGTTCTCAACATAATACTGCCGTACCAAGTGGCTACTATTAGGTGCACAGTGTGTGACAATGAAGATCATTGCAGGATTCCAGCCATTTTATCTGTGATGATTTATGCAGTGAGTTTGTACTCTCTCCCTAGGCATGTTGGTTTCTCTGATCTGATTTATTTTTAGATCACAAATTTATGCCACATGATCTGTGAGTTCAATTCCTATGCCTTTCTCAGTACATAGGCTGGAAATTAACTTCTGTTATGGTCTTTGAAAGTATACTGATGTAGAGTACTGTGATTAAATTTCTTTTATTGGATGTTAGTGCCTAGTTTCTGATCTGTAAACATCGAAAGTCATAGTATTTTACTAACTCAGTTTATTCTGAAATTAGTGACTTGCATGCACCTACTGTGCCATTTCATCAGACTTCAACATATCCTGTTACAAATACTGAAGATTAACTCAGCATCAGTAATTTAAGCAACCATCTCTCTATCTGATTGCAGAAAATCATAATGTTCTATGTAAATCTCAGACAATATCTTACACTGTTTGCCTCACCTCTGAAACATGTATCCTCTGAGAACCTAGAAAATACTAAACATAATACAAAAATCAAAAAAAGTTTTGCATCACCTCAGTTCTGAGAGTTCCGGACCCTGTACAGAACACTGGAATAGAGATCAACATAAACATCATTTCCACCCTTTTTATTGCTCATGAAGACCACACACTGCATGTTGTATCACCACACAGCAAGGCCTTCATTGGTGGTGGTCCAGATTTCCCCCAGAGTGGTTGGTGGGTCACGTCATCCATAAACAGCCCTTTTTGATATACTCCAGGCATGTTCGATAGGGTTCACGTCTGGAGAACATGCTGGCCACTCTAGTTGAGCAATGTCATTATCCTGAAGGAATCCATTCACAAGATATGCATGATGGGGGTGCGAATTGTCATCCATGAAGACGAATGCCTCGCCAATATGCTGCCAATATGGTTGCACTATCAGTCAGAGGACGGCATTCACATATCATACAGCCCTTACATCACCTTCCATGACCACCAGTGGCGTACATCGGCCCCACATAATGCCACCCCAAAACAGCAGGGATCCTCCACCTTGCTGCACTCACTGGAAAGTGTGTCTAAGGTGTTCAGCCTGACTGGGTTGCCTCCAAACACGTCTCCAATGATTGTGTGGCTGAGGGCATATGTAACACTCATGGGTGAAGATAACATGATACCAATACTGAGCGGTACATTCGGCAAGTTGTTGTGCCCATATGTACTGCGCTGTATGGTGTCATGATTGCAAAGGTGGACCTTGTCAGCTGGCCAGTGTGCCCGAATGGTTCTAGGCACTTCAGTTTGGAACCGCACGACCGCTATGGTTGCAGGTTCGAATCCTGCCTCGGGCATGAATGTGTGTGATGTCCTTAGGATAGTTAGATTTAAGTAGTTCTAAGTTCTAGGGGACTGATGACCTCAGATGTTAAGTCCCATAGTGCTCAGAGCCATTTGAACCTTTTTTTTTTTGGACCTTGACATGGATGTTGGGAGTGGAGATGTGCATCATGTAGTCTACTGAGCACAGTTTGAGTCATAGCACAATGTCCTGTGGCTGCACAAAAAGCATTATTCAACATGGTGGTGTTGCTGTCAGGATTACTCTGAGCCATAATCCATAACTAGCAGCCTGAGCGAGGCATGCTCTTTGTATCTCTTCCATGTCCAGACAACATGGCTTTGGTTCACTCCAAAATGCCTGGACACTTCCTTTGCTGAGAGTCCTTCCTGGCACAAAGTAACAATGCGGACATGATCAAACCGCGGTATTGACTGTCTAGGCATGGTTGAACTCAGACAACAAGAGCTGTGTACCTCCTTCCTGGTGGAATGACTGGAACTGATTGGCTATCAGACCTCCCTCTGTCTTATAGGCACTGCTCATGCATAGCTGTTTACATCTTTGGATGGGTTTAGTGATGTCTCTGAACAGTCAAATGAACTGTGTCTGTGATACAATATCCACAGTCAAAGCCTATCTTCAGGAGTTCTGGGAACTGTGGTGATGCAAAATTTTTTTTGATGTGGGTATAAGCATCTACTATGACTTCATACTACATCATCGTGTATGTACAGCAGAGATAGAATGCTTGGCAGACCAGAGAAATACTACTTTATGGCCTTCAAAGTCACCAGATCTGGTGAACTTCTTTCTTTGAGCTGCACTCAAAACATTGTATTTGTTAGTCATTCATGAATCCTCCTTATAAATGGGTTGCTTAAACATCATTCACAGTGCAGGAATTCCAACTAGCACCGAGGATTTTTCATAGTATGTCTCTGCAGTGAAATGCATGGGAGGGGATTTTGAATATATTCCATAAATAATTTAGCATAAAACTCATGAATTATCCAAACATGCATGCCCTTACAGAGACTTTTATATCATACAATGAAAATTTACACCTTTACTTGAGATTTATGTATAACAGAAGCCTAAGAATAAATGTTAAGATAGTACATGCTAATCATGAAATCACAATGAAATTTTTTTGTCTTTATCATTGTAAAATTTACAGACTGGACTAACATACATAGACTAAAGTCCAAATGCTTCTATTTTTGTATGCTACATCAATAACAATGAACAGATATAGCCACAAAGCATTTTAAAACTATATCTTCATTCTAAGTGTACTCTATCACGTTTTGAAATCAGTGTGAAACAGTTCTGAAGCATGCTGATAGTTGAATTTAATGTTGTAAATGAAATTACATTACTTGAGCTGTATAAAAGTTGAATAATTGTTGTCATATTTTCAAATAATTATTTATATAAATAAATAAATATTTTTTTATAAAGAGCTGCTTTTAGGTCGTGTAAGGAAATCATGACTTATGAGGGAAAAATTCTGGTTTCATAAATATAGTCACATATTTATTTTACTTATGTATAATCAGGACTGAACTAGATTATGTGTATAACAAATCACAGTTCTTTCACGTGATCATACAATAGGTTGAAATGCAGTGACTATTAACTGCCAGTTAATGTGTAAAATATTAATGCTGAAAATCTTGTCTGTACAACAGGGACAATTGTTGTAACCTGTGATGAAGCTGCTTTTTAGGCTTGGTCTTATACAATATTCAGCCTTATATGAATAACTGGCTCATTACAGTGCATGTAATCTTCTTTAGCTCTTAGTGAAACCTTTATACCTTAGAGTAGTATTATATTTTAGAGCATGAGAACAGATGTACAATTTCAATGTTGTACATATGGAGAAGCCTCAGTATTACCTTTGTCAGCAACTTCCTCTTCTTCATAATCAACTTTAATGAATGTTGTCATTGTTATTTCAAATACTTTGTTTGGATCAGGTGCCATAGTAGGCACTTCTCGTTTCCTTCGTCCATACCCTATTTGACCATTGCTACATTCCACCTGTAATGAAGATATGACAGAATTTCACAAAATGAAGTGAAATAAATGTGCAACTACAAATATTAATATTTGAGTTATTGCAAGATTTAATATGAAATAAACAATTTTCAAGCATAATGCACAAACGTTTGAAGGAAAAAGTGATACATGAACTTATATTACATTTCAGGTGCATGTGTTGTTGTGGTCTTCAATCCAAAGTCTGGTTTGATTCAACTCTCCATGCTACCCTATCCTGTGTAAGCATCTTCATTCCTGACTAACTACTGCAACCCACATCAATTTAAACTTGCTTATTGTACTCTTCTCTTGGTCTTCCTCTACAACTGTCACCCTCCACACTTCCCTCCAATGTTAGATTCACTGTTCTTTGATAGCTCACACTGTGTTGTAGCAACAGATTTCTTCTTCTTCTTGTCAAGTTATGACACAAATTTCTTTTCTCCTGAATTCTGTTCAGTACCACCTCATTAGTAATGTGATCTACCCATCTTATCTTCTGCATCCTTCTGTAGCACCACATTTCAAAAGCTCTTTTTCTCTCCTTTACTGACCTACTTATCATCAACATTATGCTTCGATACAAGACTACATACACTTTGGACAAATGCCCTCAGAAAAGACTTCCTACCACTTAAATTTACATTCAATCATAACAAATCTCTCTTCTTCAGGAATGTTTTTCTTGTCAGTTCACCAGTGTCAGTTATTTTATTGCTTAAGTAGCAAAACTCACCCACTACTTTTAGTGTCTCATTTCCTGATTAATTCCCTCAGCACTTCCTGATTTAATTTGACTATTTTCCGTTACGCTTGTTTTGCTTTGTTTATGTTTATCTGATATCCTCATTTCACGATACTGTCCATTCTGCTTGACTGCACTTCCAAGCCATTTAAATTTTTATTTCTTCTCATGAATTTTGATTCCTTTCCTAAATTTTTCTTTGTCTTCCTTTACTAGTTGTTCAATGTGCAGATTGAATGACTTCGGGCTACAATTCAGTTTCACTACTTTCTCTACCACTGTTCCCTTTTCATGCCCTTATATAAATGCTGTCTGTTTTCCATACCAGTTGTAAATAACCATTTGCTTCCTGTATTTCATGCCTACTAAATTCGAAATTTCCAGTCAACATTGTCAAAAGTTTTCTCTTTCTCGAGAGAAGCTATAAACTTGGGTTTGCCCTTTTTTAACCAACCTGCTAAGGTAAGTCATAGGATCAGTATTGCCTCCCATGTTGCATTACTTCTCAGGAGCCCAAGCTGGTCTCCTCAAGGTCGGCTTCTACCACTTTTTACATTCTTTTATAAATAATTTGTGTCAATGTTTTGGAACCATGACTTATCAAACTGATAGTTCAGTAATATCCACACCTCTCAGCACCTACTTTCTTTGGTACTGGAATTATTACATTCTTCCTGAAGTCTGAGGCATTTTCTTCTGTCTCATATATTTTGCATATCAGATGAAATAGTTTCATAATGGCTGGCTCTCCCAAGAATTACAGCAGTTCTCAGAGGATGTCGTCTACTCCAGTGACCTTGTTTTCACTTAGGTCTTTCAGCGGTCTGTCCAAGCACTCGTGCACCTCTTGGTCATCCATATCTAACATACAAACTGTATCAGGTCTGCAGTGGCCCACAGATCTGGTTGCAAATGATCCCGTGTCAGCAGGTCACTGAAACCATCTGCTGAAAATTCTTTTACAGGGCAAGACATGCACTTGTTGATTAACATGCTTGGATAAACCATAACAGAATACAATGTCTGCCATTTCCCACATGGAATAACAGGACTCCATTTCATTCTTCATGTTGTTAGCACACCATGTAATCATTAGTCTTGTTTTGCACTTTCTCTCACTCTTATTTTTTAGACATTTGTATTCCCTTCTGCTTCCTTCAGTTGCTCCATTTTTATAATTTCTCCTTTCATGAATTAAATCAAATAGCTCCTGTGATACCCAAGGGTTTTTATTAGACCTTGTCATTTTACCAACTTGATCCTTCACTATCTCATCTCTTAAAGGTACCCATTCATCTTCTACAGTATTCTTTTCCCCTGTTCAAGTTAATAACTGCCTGATGTTCCCTTTGAAATACTCTCTACTCTCTGGTTCCTTCAACTTATCCCGGTCCCATCTCTTTAATTTTCTAACTTTTTACAAATTCTACAGTTCATAGCCAATAAATTACAGCCAGAGTCCACATATGCCCCTGGAAACCTCTTACAGGTTAAGAAATGGTCCCAAAATCTCTGTCTTACCATTATGTAATCAACCTAATACCTTTCAGTGTCCCCAAGTCTCTTCCACATATTCAATTTCCTTTCATGATTCTTAAACCAAGGGTCAGCAATGATTTTGCTGTGTGTAACATTCTACCAGATGGATTCCTCTTTCATTCTTTTCCCTCAGTCCATATTCGTCTACAATTTTTCCTTCCCATCCTCCTCCAACTACAAAATTCCAGTCACCTGTCACAATTCAATTTTCCCCTCCATTAACTATCTGAATAATTTCTTTTATCTCATTGTATATTATTTCAATCTCTGCATCATCTGCAGAGATAGTTGGCATATAAACTTGTACTTCTGCAGTGGGTGTTGGCTTTGTGTCTGTCTTTGCTATGATAATGAGTTCACTGTGCTGATCACAGTAACTGACCCACCTTTCTATTTTTTTTTATTTTTATTCATTATTAGATATAGTCCTGCATTACCCCTGTTTGGTTTCGTATTTATAACCCTGTACTGACCTGACCAGAAGTACTTTTAATCCTACCCACTCACTTCCCTAATGCCCACTATACTTAACTTCAACCTATCCATTTCCTTTTTTAAATTTTCCAATCTACCTACTCGACTAAGGAATCTAACATTCCACACTCTGATCCACAGAAACCCTGTTTTGTTTATTCTGATGATGACATCCTCCTGAGTAGTCCCTGCACAGAGATCCAAATGTCGGACTCTTTTACCTGCAGAATATCTTATCCAAGGGGATTTCACCATCATTTAACCATACAGTAGAGCTGCATGTCCTCAGGAAAAGTAATAGCTGTAGTTTCATCTTGCTTTCAGCCAGTCACAGTAACAGCAGAACAAGACCATGTTGGTCAAGGTTACAAAGCCAGATCAGTTGATCATTCAGATTATTACCCCTGGAATTACTGAAAAGACTGCAGCCCCTCTTCAGGGACCATGTTTTCCTGCCCCCTCTACAGTCCCCCTCCATTTTGGTTGTAACTGTGGTATGGCTATCTGTATTGTTAAGAAACACAAGCCGCTCCACCTTGGCAATGTCTGTGATACATGGGGCAGTTTAGATACATATAAATTTACAAATATTAGAAACTGGCTTTGAGAATCATGTCATGTGAAGTCACATGTGCTGGAATGACAGCTTCTAAGTGTTATGGCATGCATCACAGAGGATTTTACTACACTCCTGGAGATCTTTCTCCACAAGGTTTTTGGAAAAATCCACAAGGTACATATAGCAGTTGGTGGAGGGTCATCATGAACCAGTTGTCAGCCAGTCATATCCAAGACATGTTCAGTGGTGGCAATATCACACAAACATACAAACTGGAAAAGCAGTGGTACTCATTACTCTCTGCATAGGGCTTGCACATTTCTCATCACATTGGTCAGACATTGCTCTGCTAAATATGGCATGTAAAGCTGCCCAAAGAAAGGGTGAGGGTGGAGTAGCAGTTTGTCCACTATGTTCTTCATCAACACAGGCTCCCAAATTGTGGTCACTGTAGGCCTCCTAATATCTAGAACACATATGACCACCACCTAGTGTCTAGAGCACATGTGACCATCACTGTGGAGCACTGCTCGCTAGTATTCAGCTGACATTGGGGACAATGCTAGTCTGCCCATTATAACCATGCAGACTAAATGGCCAACATCTAATGCTGTGGTCACACTGCGTAGTCTGCTACACATTCCTATATCTCTTCTATCAACTGGTTCAACACACAGACATCACAGAGCTGCATGCCAAGTGATAGATTAATTGTTACAGTATCACAAACTTATTTCCCTGAGAGCAGTAATTTTGGCATATTGGAATTCACATGTTGATGTTACCCCATGGGATTAACATTTAAATTAGTATCAGGAATGCCAAGTGGAAGACTTAGATCTGTTGGAAGGGTTCCAGGACAATAAAATTCAACTATGAAAGAATTCTTATACAAATTGCTATTGCAACCAATTTTGTAGCATTGTTCCAGGGTGTGGCATCTGTATCAAATAGAAACAACAACAGACACTGAACAAACTCAGAGCTGCAATACTAGGATTACAACAGATTGTATACAAAAGTGTAACAGGAAAGCTTGGGGACCTAAAATTGGAATCTCTGAAAAAAGATACATTTCTCATAAAACCCTGTTGGCTAAATTTGGAGACCCTATATTTGAAGGAGACTATGCAATCATTATGCTGCCACCCCTGCATATCTCAGGTAGGTACCACAAGACTCAGATACAAGATATTAGGGCATGTACAGAGAACAGAAACAGTCATTTTTCCCCTCACTCAATGTGTTAATGGAATAGTAAAGGAAATCCATAACATTGGTATGATACATCTTCCTCCACACACCATACAGGGGCTACTGGAATATATATGTAGATACAGACATCATGGAAATCTTCTGACAACTTTGATCACACATGTGCTTCAGTTTGTGACTTTCCACTCTGACTAAACTTGGTGTAAATTACACTCCTGGAAATTGAAATAAGAACACCGTGAATTCATTGTCCCAGGAAGGGGAAACTTTATTGACACATTCCTGGGGTCAGATACATCACATGATCACACTGACAGAACCACAGGCACATAGACACAGGCAACAGAGCATGCACAATGTCGGCACTAGTACAGTGTATATCCACCTTTCGCAGCAATGCAGGCTGCTATTCTCCCATGGAGACGATCGTAGAGATGCTGGATGTAGTCCTGTGGAACGGCTTGCCATGCCATTTCCACCTGGCGCCTCAGTTGGACCAGCGTTCGTGCTGGACGTGCAGACCGTGTGAGACGACGCTTCATCCAGTCCCAAACATGCTCAATGGGGGACAGATCCGGAGATCTTGCTGGCCAGGGTAGTTGACTTACACCTTCTAGAGCACGTTGGGTGGCACGGGATACATGCGGACGTGCATTGTCCTGTTGGAACAGCAAGTTCCCTTGCCGGTCTAGGAATGGTAGAACGATGGGTTCGATGACGGATTGGATGTACCGTGCACTATTCAGTGTCCCCTCGACGATCACCAGTGGTGTACGGCCAGTGTAGGAGATCGCTCCCCACACCATGATGCCGGGTGTTGGCCCTGTGTGCCTCGGTCGTATGCAGTCCTGATTGTGGCGCTCACCTGCACGGCGCCAAACACGCATACGACCATCATTGGCACCAAGGCAGAAGCGACTCTCATCGCTGAAGACGACATGTCTCCATTCGTCCCTCCATTCATGCCTGTCGCGACACCACTGGAGGCGGCCTGCACGATGTTGGGGCGTGAGCGGAAGACAGCCTAACGGTGTGCGGGACCGTAGCCCAGCTTCATGGAGATGGTTGCGAATGTTCTTCGCCGATACCCCAGGAGCAACAGTGTCCCTAATTTGCTGGGAAGTGGCGGTGTGGTCCCCTACGGCACTGCGTAGGATCCTACGGTCTTGGCGTGCATCCGTGCGTCGCTGCGGTCCGGTCCCAGGTCGACGGGCACGTGCACCTTCCGCCGACCACTGGTGACAATATCGATGTACTGTGGAGACCTCACACCCCACGTGTTGAGCAATTCGGCGGTACGTCCACCCGGCCTCCCGGATGTCCACTATATGCCCTCGCTCAAAGTCCGTCAACTGCACATACGGTTCACGTCCACGCTGTCGCGGCATGCTACCAGTGTTAAAGACTGCGATGGAGCTCCATATGCCACGGCAAACTGGCTGACACTGACGGCGGTGGTGCACAAATGCTGCGCAGCTAGCGCCATTCGACGGCCAACATCACGGTTCCTGGTGTGTCCGCTGTGCCGTGCGTGTGATCATTGCTTGTACAGCCCTCTCGCAGTGTCCGGAGCAAGTATGGTGGGTCTGACACACCAGTGTCAATGTGTTCTTTTTTCAATTTCCAGGAGTGTATTTCTACTCACACATGAGAGGCTATTGCTGGACTGTTGTGTATTAGCTCTCTGAAATCTTAATCACTGATTGCTAGTAACTGTTTTACACATCCTCTGAGTGTGGATACTTTCAGCCCATTCTGTTTAGCTGTTGCAATGTTTGTAAATATACTATTAAACAGTACAATTAACTCTCACATTTATCTGAGCTATACACAGCCACAATGACTGTCTAGAATACTATACTCATTCACATTCACTGGAATACTATATTCATCCATGTGATTATACTATTACCTACCATTTAACTGATGATGAAAATCTCTATGAAAAAGTTCTGTGTATTCATCACTATCCCTACAAATTGATACACTCAGGTATTTGTATGAATGAGATGATTACAACTCTGCAGCTTCATTTTTTGTGAAGTGCAAAATTTTACACTCCTTAATATTTCGAAGTAGCTGTCAATCTGTGCACCACATTCAAACATTACCAAGATCTGATTGAATATTTGTGCAATTGTTTTTTTCAAATATTACATCATTGTAGATAAAGAAATCATCTGTACAAAGTCATTCTGCCAGATCTTTAATTTGTTTGACTTCAAAATTTGCTCTTACTTTCTGCAACAGATGGATTATGAAAATATTGGATGACAGTTCTGAGATGGATCATCCAACTGCCACTACTAGATATCTCCCTCGTTAGCTGTGGAACTACTCGCTGCAACTTGGCCTGATGCCACCAGAAGTTGAACTGGTTCTTTCCAGATGGGGGATCATCTGCTGGCTGACTTCTGCTGGCTTCAGGGTGCCTACCTGGAGGTCCACAGTTCATGCCTGGGCTTGAATAGCAGCTGAGCCACCACCTGTCCTGTGAGAGCACACACTACTACTGCAGGCTCATCCCTGCAGGCCACTGTTACTGCATCCTGCACTGGGCTCCTCAGTTGAATTCTGTGTGCTTGAGTGATTCCCACACTGAGTCACACATTTGCACCAGGCTATATGACTGACTTCTGTGGAGTCTACCTTAGCACCATGCTAACTGCTTATAAGCAGCCTGACATGGCGATATACCGCTGGAGTGTTGACAATATAACTTCATCTCAGCTGCCACCTGCTGTATAGGGTGACACTGCATGCTAGTCATTACATGAGGCCACATGCTGAGCCAAGCACACTTCACTGACTGTGACCAGCCTGTATCTGGGGCTGCTGATCACTATCGGATACCACAACAACTGCTAGATTTTTGGATGGAATAAAGAAACCCCATAAATACAGCATCTAAGACTTTCTGTCAATCATCCAGCTGGCTCTATGAACCCACCACCCTGATAATCAACACTCAGCACCATTGCTACCTATAGAGGGGGTTGGCGGGGGGGGGGGGGGGGGGGGGGTTCTATCATCTCACCTGCCGCCCTGACCCGCTACTACGATGCCTTTGTTGCCTCACATTGACTGCAGAATCAGAGTGGCAAAAGATATGGCACATGATACTGCAATGAAATGAAATAAGTATTTTGAAAATGTTATATTGCTTTTATACATATCTCGAAGACAAAATAAAATTTGAGGCTCACAGCTGAGATAAATAGATCAAATGACCATAATCATCCAGAATACAAAGTATCACAAGTACATAATCAATATTATGGAAAGAAAAATATTTTATTGAATCAATTTTAATTATTATTATCAGCCACTATGTGAGAAGCTCATTATTGAAGGTGGGCAACTCCACTTTTCAGGAAATTTAGATGTCAACTGAATCCAGTAGTACTTTTCAAGTTGAATCTAATTATAATCTTAACCTTCAAAAATGGACTGAAATGTGTTTAAAATTAATGTATATCCTTATCTGTGGAAAAGAAATGGGACAACTCCAATAAATTTCTGCATCATATTCAGCCACCTCCTGCAGCAGCCAGTAAGATGACAGGAATGCCTATCTGGCATTCCCATACTGCAGTTTGTATCCAAAATGGCAGAACCTCTTCTGTTGTAAGATGTTTATTTTCAGTCTTATCTTATGTTATTAATTTAACATAATAATGTGAAGTCCTGGAAGAGAATGTATGGCCAAGCAAAATGGAGAGAAGTAACATGACACTCAGATGTTGCATTGGTATAAAAACATATTTGAGAATAATTCAACACAATGTTGGAATGAAGTTGAAAGCGCAGTCCATTGTGAAAGTTGTGAATGTGAACATTTGCTCAGATCTGATCACTGAGAAATTGTGACTAACAGTATTAAGTGTCTCATGAGCACCACAATAACTGATTTTTGCAAACTTGTATGATGTTTGAGTACAGTGTACATAATGGAAGAAGGTTAAGGACACAAAATCTCACTGTATGCTTGCTTTACATAACTAAGAGTTTAATACCATAGACTGTTTATTTATAATGGTTCAGTTTCATTGCCATACAAAAGCGCTATGAAAAACTAATTTTGTTAATACAATGCAAAGCACACTGATTTCAGAATTGCAAAGATCTAAATGAATAAACAAACTCCATCTGTGTTAGTTGTGATCTGGATGGTGTCTGATTATGTTCTGTAATAAAAGAGATTATGGTTCCTAAGACTTGTCATCAGTTACACCCCACAGATCTCTTAAGAATGTCTGCCTTCAGTTTCAGACTTGGAAAGATCATCACATGTGAAACAAACATGAACAATCCTAAATTTATTCTCAAATTTCAGCTTTTATATTCACTCTTATAAAAAATGAACTGAAACTGGCTTTTGAGGCATCATAAGAATCATCTGAAATATATTCAGTACTCTACACCTTATACATCTGTATATCAAATGAATTCCCAAGTGCAATTAAGGACTACCATCAGCTGTAGAATGGAATAATGACAATGAAAATTTTTGACAGACCGTGACTCAAACCTGAATTTCCTACATGTCACAAGTGGTCGCCTTACCATTTGGCTATGGCTATCCATGCATGCCTCACGGCCAGACCCAAACTTCAATATGTCATCAACCATGCGTCTGCGACCCGTATACATACATCCATCATGTATATTCCTGCACAGATCATACAGTGTATTTGAAGGGCACTTGCAAAGGAACTTTGCATTGTAATCAGAATAACACAGGCACTGCAATATTGTATTTATCTGACGATACCAGGCAAGTGACTTTCAAGTACAGCATCTGACCTGTAGGGGAATATACATAATGGATTTATGAGTACAGGGTATAGACGCATGGCTAACGACATCTGGAAGTTTGGGTCTGGCTGTGAGTCATGCACGGATAGCCAAATAGTAAAGTGAATGCTTAAAATAAGGGGGAAATTCGGGTTTGAGTCCTGGCCTGGCACAAATTTTCATTGTCATCATTCCATTCTACAGCTAATGGTAGTTGTTAATCGCAATTGTGAATTCATTTGATGTGTTTTGTAACAGCTGTGGTCACAGAAGTGCCTGTTCCTTCAGACATGAACATATGTTTGAAGGGACTTTGCGTCATAACCAGAATAACACAGGCACTGCAATATCGTCATATATATGAAATAATATATGAAATAAATAAAGAGTGACTAGTAACAGTTGATTTGTGTGACCTGGTATCAATAACAGTCTTGGTAGAGTGTAACAGAATTTTAGCTTGAATTTAGGAACCATAGCCTTGCTTTGGAAGATAGTATGGAAAGATTTGCAAGAAGATACATAGTATTCAGACCATTAAATGAAATCTGAACATACATATACCAAGACAAATAAGAGGAATTAGAAGATAAAGGTTTTAAAAATTAAGCTAAAAATCACAGCATATCAACCAGTCAAGGAATAAACATTGATAATTGAATACAAACTAGAATAGAAGGGTATGATGTAATCAAAGGGAGGGGAGAGGATAATCAATTTAAAAGTGTAAAGAAAATAGAAAAAGAGAAAAAGTAAGGAATAAAAAGGAATAAGAAGACGTATTGACAGAGAAGAAGAAAAAATATAGCATTACGATCAGTAGAAGTGTGGATATATATACATATACCTGTGTGTGTGTGTGTGTGTGTGTGTGTGAGAGAGAGAGAGAGAGAGAGAGAGAGAGAGAGAGAGAGAGACAGTGCACACATGCGCTCAGGCACATGAGGGCATGCACTGCCACATCAGTGTAAACATGTGTTTATCTGCTCATGTACAAATGTGTCAGGCATAATGTTTTCTTTGTGTCATAGAAGCTGATGAGTTGCAAAGCATAAGATCAATAATAATGAGATTACTTACACCACGACATTTATCAAGACAGACATTCACTGTCCCCTTAAACTCAACATAGGTTGACTGAGGAAACTTGAATGCTCTGAATTTTGCTGACAGAAAATCACCATCAACTGTATTGAAGTTTTCAAATAAGTATGTGTCAACTGAGCAACTGAAACAGAGAAATTAATTTATACCACTCAAAGTTGATTTCATGATTCTCTTTGGAGTGAAGTGATTATACACACATCAAAAAAAGTTTTGCATCATCCCAGTTCCCAGAACTCTTGAAGATAGACGTTGACTGTTGATATTATATTACAGACACAGTTCCTTTGACTGTTCAGAGACATCACTAAATCCATCCAAAGATGTAAACAGCCATGCATGAGCAGCGCCTATTACATGAAGGGGGTCTGACAGCTGATTTAGTTCCAGTCATTCCACCAGGAAGAGGTACACAGCTCATGTTGTCTGTAGTTCAACCATGTCTAGATGGTCAGTACCACAGTTCAATCATGTCCATATTGTTATTTTGTGCCAGGAAGGGCTCTCAACAAGGGAAGTGTCCAGGCATCTTGGAGTGAACCTGAATGATTTGTTCAGACATGGAGGAGATACAGACAGACAGGAACTCTCAATGACCTGCCTTACTCAGGCCACCCAAGAGCTACAACTCCAGTGGATGACTACTAACTATGGATTATGGCTCAAAGGAACCCTGACAGCGATGCCAACATGTTGAATAATGCTTTTTGTACTGCCACAGGACGTTGTGTTATGACTCAAACTGTGCACAATAAGCGGCATGATACGCAACTTCCCTCCTGATGTTCATGGAGAGGTCCATCTTTGCAACCATGACACCATGCAGTGCAGTACAGATGGACCCAACAACATGCCAAATGGACTGCTCAGGATTGGCATCATGTTCTCTTCACCCATGAGTGTACCATATGCCGTCAACCATACAATCGTCACATACGTGTTTGAAGGCAACCCAGTCAGGCTGAATGCCTTAGACACACTGTTCAGCGAGTGCAGCAAGGCGGAAGTTCCTTGCTGTTTTGGGGTGGCATTATGTGGGGTCAACATATGCTGCTGGTGGTCATGGAAGGCGACGTAATGGTCGTATGATATGTGAATGTCATCCTCCGACCGACAGTGCAATCATATCAGCAGCTTATTGGCGAGGCATTCAACTTCATGGATGACAATTCACACCCCCATCATGCACATCTTAAGAATGACTTCCATCAGGATAACGACATCCCTCAACTAGAGTGGCCAGCATGTTCTCTAGACATGAGCCCTATCAAACATGCCTGGGATAGATTGAAATGGGCTGCTTATGGATGATGTGATCCACCAACTACTCTGAGGGATCTATGCTAAATTGCCATTGAGGAGTGAGACAATCTAGAGCAACAGCACCTTGATGAACATGTGGATAGTATGCCATGATGAATACAGGTATGCATCAAAGCAAGCTACTTGGTATTAGAGGTACCAGTGTGTACAGCAATCTGGACCACCACCTCAGAAGGTCTTGCTTTATGGTGGTACAACATGCAATGTGTGGTTTTCATGAGCAATAAAAAGGGCAAAAATGATGTTTATGTTGATCTCTATTCCAGTTTTCTGTACAGGTTCCAGAACTCTCAGAGCTGAGGTGATGCAAAACTTTTTTTGATGTGTGTATTACAGCTTAGAGTAGTATTTAATATTACTGAGCACATAGTTGTTTTAATTTAAGTCTGTAGTTTCTCCCACTTCCTATTTTACCTAATTGTTCTATGTATAAGTGACTGTGGTTACTTTTAATAGATTTCTGCATTATAAAAAGGCCATTTAAATTATACATTCAGTGTAATACGTAACAAAACTGTACAAAGTTGAGATACCAAAGTGCCTTCTAATATTTTTTATGATTTATATCTACCACCTTTGATTGATACAGATGTTAAACATGAGAGCATAATTTGATCTTCTTGCACAAATAAATACTGAGAAACACAGTTTGGAATTCTGCATTGGTTTCATTTGTTTGAGCATCAGGAACGTAAGTAGTAAACTGATAAAATCTTACTAACCTTTGAACAATTTTAAACAACATTAAAATTTTCTGAGACCTTGAAAGACATGTTGCAACTACTTCATTAAGGCATCACAGGATATATATGAAGTATGTGACAGCTAATTATTCCATGTAGGTTACACATTACACAACTGCTAACAAAGAACTAATGGAGGTGCATCATTATTACAAGTTGTTCAAATAATGAATATAATCAAACATAAACTCTTCAGACTGAGGACAGATGGATGACTTTCTTTAACATTTTATTCTTATATCTCATCTAAAAGTGAGTTGGATGATTTTCTATGTCAATTATCAATGACTCCACCAGCAGCCAGTACAAGGCACCTGGTACACAGGCCTGACTGATGATGTCAAACCAGAGATAAAATTCAGCCACCAGCTGGCTGCAAAACATGTTGATCCATACTGTGCTAAGGTCTTTACCTCACTTACAACATACTTTGACAACTTGGTTGTTTATTGGACATCAGCTGGACTGGGTTTTGGGATTACTGCTCTATGGATTATTGACAGATTTGTTGAACCTGAAGCTATCAAGATTATTTGCTTGGTGGATGCAATGATTTATGACAAAATGGTACAGACTGGAATTGTGAACTCTCAAGTGATTACAGTGTATTCATATTCTTTATGTACCAAAGTGTCCATTGTGCCACAACAGTTATAATGTTTTATTCTGTGATTGCTATCCGAAAATTGAGTGTTGTGTCCAGTCTCAATTATCTTCCTGCAAAAATGAAAAATACAAGGGATAAACTTAGAATTTTCAAATTTAAGGCATCGATATGACATGCCCATTACATTGTATATAAGACTTCTTCAGAATAATGGAGTCTTATGATGAGTAAAATCTTACAGGTATTATATATATAAGAATCCAAATCTGCTGCTTAAACTGAATTTCTTTATTGTGATAGCTCTATTTCCATTACAGTGCCATTGTTAAGATTTAGTTGTTCTTGACTTCCATATCACATCAGTGGGTACTTTCATATGCATGTATGAAACTACTGTCTATGGCTCTGTTAATCTGTCTTTGTATTTTAATGAATTTGTGGCATCATGTTGGCCCTGGGTATTTTACTTTTTATTTATATGGTAACGAATTTCTGACAGTATATTTGACAGTTGCACCACTCATACTATCTGCAGCTGAAGTTACATCTCAGTCATCAGCAAATATGTATGAATCTATTAGCACTGTATGTTTTCACAACTATTTAATAGTCAATGTAAGCTCACCAGATGAAACATCAGTCACCACATTAAAAGTGCACCAGTGAGGATAAAATGATGATGATTACGACAACACAACACCCAGTCCCCGAGCGGAGAAAATCTCCGACCCAGCTGGGAATTGAAACCGGGCCCTTAGGATTGACATCCTGTCATGCTGACCATTCAGCTACTGGGGGCATACACATTGTAAATGAAGCTCCTTGATATGTTGATGGATCAATAAAAAATGTCCAATATGTCTGCAAGGACCTCTTGCAGCTACATAACATGGCGTAAGAACTGTGGTCATTAAAAAGCCCCTAACCAATGGGGAGTAAGATGAGTGTCACATCTTGTGTCGACAACTAGTTTCACACCTGACTGAAACTGCTGCTGGCAGTGACTGTAGGTCCATTTCATTCTCTTTCTGGATGAACATTGCAAAGAGAACTGGATAAATGGACATTTGGAATCTGATACCCAAGCAAAGGCATAAAAAGTTGTCTGTCTTCAAAGGGCCTAACATCACAGAAACTGAACAGTAGCTCTCTGGATGCATGTTGCATGATGCTGTCTGACAAGTTGTGACTTTGCCTCTTTCTGTGAGCATAAGATATAATGTTGTCATCTTGGCATAGAGAACCTGTTGATTTTAATGAAATTTTGTTTTGATTATGCCAAAATTTGTTACACAATGACATGAGTAAGTTGTCTGCATCTATGTCTCTCTGTAGTCCACCTCAAGGTGCATGGCCTCAGGTACATTGTACCACTGCTAATCATTTCCTTTCCTGATCCACTTGCAAATGGAACAATGGAAATACGTCTTTCTATATGCTGCCATACGAACTCTAATTTCTCTTATTTCACCTTTGTGGTCCTTGTGCAAAATGAACTATGGCAGCAGCAGAACTGATCTGCAGTCAGCTGCAAATGCTCATTTTCTAAATTTTCTCACAGTGTTTTGCAAAGAGAATGTTGTCTCTTATCCAGGGTTCCCCATTTGAGTTCACAAAGCATTTACGTAATACTTACATGTTGATCAAACCTACTGGTAACAAATCTAGCAGAGCACCTCTGAACTGCTATGATGTCTTCCTTAAATCTGACTCAGTGGGGACACCAAACACTCAAGCAGTACTCTAGAATGGGTCACACTAGTGTTTATATGCTGTGTCTATTATAGACATGCTGCACTTTCCTAAAATTCTCTGAATAAACCAAAGTCCACCACTTGTCTTTCCTACTACTAAACTTACATGCTGATCCATTTCCTATTGCTTTGCAACAATATGTGTTGGTATTTAATCAAAATGATTGTGTCAAACAGCATGTCACTAATACTGTGTTCCAACATCATAGGATTGTTTTTTCTGCTCATCTGTGTTAACTTCATTAGCTTATAATTTTCTACAGTTAGCACAAGTTGCCATTAATCACACCAAGTAGAAATTCTGCCTAAGTCATCCTGTATCATCCTCCAGTCACTCAATGATGACACTTTCCCATACACACAGCATCATCAGCAAACAGTCACAGATCAACTTGATCTTCAGAACTATCCCATTTATAAAGCTTTTTAAAGCGGTTGTCTTATGTGCATTTCACGCAAATGAATAACTTGGAATATCGTGGCACCATAAATATCTTTCTTTCAGATTATGTTGTATTGTATTGTATTAAACCGGGGACCTAGAAATGACAGAGAGGCTTCGTCCCGCAATAGCCCTTAGTGGTTCACAACCCCGCAACAGGCCACAGCGGTCCACCCACTCCACCACCGCCCCACACCGCATCCAGTGTTACAGTGCAGTTCAGCCCCCAGTGGACTCCTTCCAGGAACGTCTCATACCAGACGAGTGTAACCTCAAATGTTTGCATGGTAGAGTAATTATGGTGCATGCATACATGGAAATTGTGTTTGCGCAGCAAGCGGCCACATAGTGTAGCTGAGGCGGAATAAGGAGAACCAGCTCACATTTGTCGAGATAGATGGAAAGCTGCCTTAAAACAATCCACAGGCTGGCCTGCACACTCGACCTCGACACTAATCCGCTGGGCAGATTCATGCTGGTGACCAGCAGGCCTTCTTGCTCAGGAAGCAGTGCATTAGAGCAAGCGGCCAGCCGGGCAGGCTTGTTTCATATGGTTTATTGCCTATGGAATTTCAAATATTTTCAATGGTTAAAAAATGGGTGGTTGAATTTAAATGTGGTCATAGTTCCCTTAAAATGTTCCATGTGAAAGAAAATCTAAAAGTGCAACCATAAATGAAAACATCAGGACAGTCCAAATATTACACAGTCACCAATTGAAGTTGCTTGAAACAGCTGGTACAGGCATATTAGAGGAAATAATATTATATGTTATACTTGAGGAATTAATTATGAGAAAGATTTGTGTAAGAAGGTTGCTGCATTGGTGAATGCTTACTAAAGTGAATTTGAGATTCACTTTCTCACTACTTGTAATGTGTAGAGCATTTTAAAATAATTTGACTGATTTTATGTACCAACCTGTAACTATAGATGGGACTTAAGTCCACCACCTAATCCCAGAAATGAAAGCATGGAATGAAAATCAATGCCATGCACCAAAAGACGAAAAATTTATTTTGTCTGCCAGAAAGGTTATGTCCAGTTTCTCTAGGTTACAAAACATTTTCTTATAAATGATTACCTTGCAAAGGATAGAACAATAACTGGTGAACACTATATAATTTATTGGATAAACTAGATGAAAAAAGATGTGATAACAGACATGCATTGAAAACGAAAAGAATCACTATCTTTCTTCTAGGCAATTCAGGTGTCATCAAAGCTTAGGTAGTAGTGTAAAAATAGGTAGATTTGAATATGGAATCTCTGTCATATTCACAGGATTTGGCACCCTCAGATTTTCATATTATGACATATCAAAAAGAAACTGTGTCTGGAAAGTGTCTAGAGTACAGTGAAGGGGCTATAGCAGATGCAGATGGTTATTCTTCAGACTTGTCTGAGTAGAAATTCAGTGATGGAACCTACTCATTGGAAAAATACTGAATAAACTGCATTGGCCCAAAACTGGCTATGTTGAAAAATTAGTTCATTTTTGAAATAAAATCCACAGTCTTATTCTACCAGGTAGAGAACTTTTCACCTCATCATTGTAGCTCCTGATGTGAACTTAAGATTGTCAAAAGAACAAAATATAGTTCTTAATAGAGATTACAGTGAGGCAGGACAATCAATGTATTAAATAACCCTAGAGCGATGCCTTTGTGGGAGTGATGTTATGTGACGTTACACACAAGACATTCACGGTACACATTAAGAATGTGATGATATTACATGCCCACTGACACACTTTCTATCCAGACAAAAGTGATACTTAAGTCAAGTTTGTCACTGATTGTGTGGTACAAATTAAAATGTATCACAGACAGGGAGTCTAATCAAGATTCCTGTTGTTCATGGTCAATACACAGCAAATTACAACATCTGAACATCTCTTGAGGACCAAATCAAAGCTTCACTTTGTCCCATGATCCTCCCCCTTTCTCCTTGAAAACTCTGTAGTGGCTCTCCCATGGTACTCTGAGATCAGAACCTCTCAGAGAAAGAAAATAGCAGGAGTTTTGTTTATCCACTATCTCAGATTTTGCTGAGAAATAAGTCTTCTGTGTAGAATGTACACAGCACAAAGCCTACATAGAATATCTATCTAACTAATGTAGGGAACAGCAACCATTAGAAATTAAAACTGTGGTGGCTACCAAGTCACATATAACTTTTTCTTTATTTTTAAATATTTCACTTGACCAACACAAGCATCTTCAGAAATGATGTAGCTGAAGGCCACATGTTACAAATATCAGGCTGTATATGTGTCACTGTCATATATACATACATCTATGATAGCGGCACTGTATGCATCCCAATTGTTTTAAAATGTGGCTCTCAGCTACGTAACGTCTGAAGACGTCTGTGTTGGTCAAGTGAAACATGTAAAAATAATGAAAAAGTTACATGCAGTGTGTGCCTGCTCTACAATTTTAATAAAGTATGTCTCTTTGGTTTTGATAAAGATAAATGAGAAATACTGTACTAACTTAATTTGGAAGAGTTACTAAATGTGATGTGGAAACAGTTACATTGTTTTTAAAAATCCACAGATGAAACATTTTTATCTCAGAAATTACTTATTAAAATGGATTATGGATCAATATTGATAGTAAGAATATTGAAATACTACCAATTAACTACTGAAACATTTGTAGAAGTGTCCCAGAACTCACTTCTGCTCAAGAAAGCAGTTATTTCATGTAATACTAGCAATTAAATATACTTGAAACATGTTAAGAACTTCATTGAATTTAGAACTACCATTAGTCTCATTGTAAATTCCATCTCATTAAACATTTTTATGCTTTCTCTAAAATTTTCAAGTGTTTGTCACGCTATTGTTTCCTTTGAGTATTGGGGGACTGTACCTGTAGTTCATTATGTAATATGATCAACTGCATGCATCCTCCAGTACTGTTACTAACAAGATAGCCACACACAAGCTTACTAACAATCATTATCCTAGTAAATCACTGGTTATTATGATTACTGATATTTGGTATATAGTGATATCACATTTAAAGTATGTTTTCACATAATAAAGATCTCAGGTATTTTGAACTAATTTTAATTGAAAGTAATTAGTTCAGTAGCTCTTACCCATTGAAAATAATAGTCTCATCCTGAGATTTTGTATCTGTTACCATCATGTAACTGACTAGAAGACCATATACTGGAGCAGTGGCTTTATCGAGATATATTTCCATTTGCAACGGTGTCCCTGGATTCACATTCAACTCTCCAGTTACAAGTTGCCCTCCTTGACGAACACCAACTCCTAATGTTGGTGCTTCAACTTTCTGCTCAAAAGTATAGCTCACTTCTAAGGCACTGTAATAAAAAATAAAGCAGCTCTTAGACTGTCATACTTAGCCAAACCCCTTTACACTATCGGAAAATTATTGATTTATCACAAAAATATTTAGCACATATTGGAACAAGACAAAGCTGAATCATTGTATAGTTGCTATTTACTCCAGGACAACCATTAGAAAAAGAGTAAATAATTTTTATTGTAGGTGGGTAAGATTTTGTGTGTGTGTGTGAATTATATGCTACTAACTGCATGGGTCTTTTTCTGTCTTCCTCATCAGGACACAAAAACAATTAAGACTTCTAGGAATTACAGTTAATGGTCCCATAACAATTAACCCATAGTTGACCGAAGTGAAAAAAAGTCTTAAGTGAGAATTTTCAATAACAGAAAATTAAATTACTTTTCTCACAGAGAATGACAATGAAAGGTCACTCCATTTGACAAAGAGGCCCTCACATGTAATGCAGCTGTCAACTTCAGTTCAATCTAACTTCAGACTGAAGTTTTCGATAAAATAATTGAGGTACAACTCATATTTCACATTTGAGTTTGAATATGAGTAAAATAATATTTGAATGCATTTTCTTTGCATCTAATGTGGCATCTACTTACTTTATGTCCTGGGAACAATAATGGCTGAACATAGTAGGAAATGAGAGCAGATTTCTGGTATTGTTGCATTTTTCTTAGGAGAACTCCTTTTAGCAGCTGGGTTAATCATCAAATCCTAATTTTTGTTACACTGTGCAATGATGTAAATGGTATTTTGCACATATTAATTTTTTGTCACTAATCAGACTATTATACTTGAAGGTGACCATGAGAAATTTTGGAGTCACTACAGGGCTTATGCTCCTTCACATCATGCTCTCCAGAGTGTTGTTGCAAGAAAATATTTTGCTCATCACTAGTTTTGAACAAATTAATAACACTGACCAAGCCCGACTTTTGGTCAGCACATAACTTGAAAATAAACTGCATGTGGCTGCTACAGATGGGACATGTTGCTCTTACTGGAAAGATGTCATTTCTCCCATTTTCATATTCTTGGCTTTGTATCCCTGATGGTCTGATAAAATCTCTCTCTCTCTCTCTCTCTCTCTCTCTCTCTCTCTCTCTCTCTCTCACACACACACACACACACACACACACACACACACACACACAATGTGAATACCATGTTACAACAGGTTCGTATGTTGATACATAACATGTCTGCACAATATCATTCGATGTCATTGTGATGCTATGCACTGTCTGAAGCAGAATCCAAATGAATCACTGACTTATGTTGTTTCTGTAATAACAGCAGTTTTCTGTGGCATATTCCTTCAGGAGAAGGCACTGGAGTAGTGTGATTTCAATACATTATATGCTGACCACAGAAGTCCATTGCTCTCATAAAATGTTTGTAAAAATCCAGAGTTGTGTATTTTATTCTGTCATTGTGATCATAGTTTCATTTACAAATTTGGCATGATGGCTACTATGTCTGTATGAGACAGGTAACAGAGCTATAATTTTTCTATTTTGCACACATTTAATTTTATCTGTATGGTGTTTGCTTCTTCTTGATTCAGTTTTTCCTAGCATATGTGCTCAAATTCTATCACTGTATTTCCCTTGATGATACTGAGTATTGGTCTAGTATATGCTGTCATTATTGCTTTGAAGATAGTTTTGATTTTTCAAACTGCCTATAGCTACTAACAGTGTGTTACTGAAGAGGGAAAGCTTCTCAAATAGTCGATTTACTGCAATTAGGCAATTTACTTTGTGGTTTATGTTTCTTCCTTATTCTTATACTGAATATTTTGCATATATTTTTTTGTCTTTGATTACTTTAGAGAATTGAAAACTAAAAAAAAAAAAAAAAAAAAAAAAAGGAAGAAGAGTCTGAAAAGCACTGCATAAAAATGTTTAACTAATCACAGATAAATCCTTGGCTAGTGACACATTAAACATTTGCAGAAAATAATCAACCATAATGAAATTACATATATTATTAAGAATATAACATTACATCTAATATTTTCAAATTTAAAGCTATTTTAACTGTTAACATACCTTACATGATTCAAGGTTGCTATCACAATCATGAAATTATTATTGTGGTTACTCACTCTGCTTCTTGAAAGCCCACAGGCAGCACACTTCTCCTAGTCAAGGTGTGGTTCACTTGCGAATTCACAATACACTTTGCCAAAATCACTTCTTTTGGCTCTTCAGATGTCATTTCAACTATAATTCGATGGTAATATATTTTTTGTCCCTTTATAAAACAAAAGTATGTGACTGTGAAGGCACTTCAGAATATTTAGATTTTGTTACAACTGTTGAATATACTTATGTTTTTAATGTTATATTTTGCTTATAACAAAATTTACTTCATAAGAGATAACAAGATACACCACTGTATATACAGAATAATTATGTGAACACATGTGTTAAATGCTTATATACTTAAAATGTAAACATATTTTCATATAATTACTTCATGGTCTACACATGAAAGAAGAGAAAGCATAAGAAACAACAGAATCTTGAACAGACTGAAACTGTTTAGAATTGACATCACTTCGCAGCATGCAAAAATAAATTAATTTACTACCCTCAGCTTCACATTGAGTTCATAGATTTTCAGAGATTTTGCTAAAGCTGCTCACATCATCAACTCTTTTACAGATCAAACTTAAACTACAGAACTACTCAGATTTAACTAAATATTAAATGCAGCAAACATATACAAAGAAATTGTTTGTGATGCAAAGGGTGGATTTAACATGTGTTATCCTGTTGAGATGCAACATTGTAAATCACAGTATCATACTTTTCAGGTGTATTGAAATGAATGACAAGACTGGAAACATGGCTAGGATTGGATGTTGAATGGTGTGGTTTAGTGTTTGACTTTTATGGGAGAAGCGACTGCAAATGGTATATTGACCGTAAGTAATATTGGTAGGTGTCAATTGGTATAACCATATTAGTGTTAAGGGATAGAAGCTCAGTCATCAAACTAAGTGCCTGTGTATATTCCTAAAATTCAGTGCCCAAATGCCTTCATAAAGATGGTTTTATGCGTAAAGGCAAGTAGTGTTGTAAACATTTACAAAGTACCTAAGGAACAGGATAATTCAAGGTGGACTATTGAATATCGACTAAATACATAAGTAAGAACAGTTGGTTCTATTCAGGGCTGTATTCTCATATTTTCTGTACTATTTTTGTTAATGTTCTGTACTATGTTTGTTAATGTCACCTAATATAATGTTAACTATTCTGTAAACCACATCTGGTCAGTCATTGCTTTTATATGAACAGTACACGGGGAAAGGGACAATCTGTAAGGTCCCTTGACTTCAGTCCTATTACCCATTCATGGGAATGTTTTCAGAAAACCACTCTGTAAGTGTTTCAAAACTTTCTCCAAATACAGTTGTTGTACATATATATCAGACTGGCCTACTGCCTTCTTAGGTTAAATGGTCGAGTTGTATGTCTCAAGTTGCTCTTTGATGTGCTCGTGCATCATATAAAAGTTTTTTACTAGCCTTTTATTTAGTTTTAGAACTGATATATTTTTATGCCGTTTGGTTCTAAGAGCATTGTGTTTCCTTAACATCTTAATTTTATATCACTGTTTTTGTCTTTCCATTTTGCATATGTGTGTTGCTTATTTACTTACAGACAAAAATGTTACAATTTGTTTTCAAATTGGTGGGCTCTGGTCATCATTTTCACATCAATTTGTAAGGGGCAGTATACATGTATAACACATATAAAATTTTATTATGAGAATCGTAATATTGTTACACTCCATCCTGAATTTTCCATTGCTTGACATATAAAATTTTACTTCATTAAAATATAATAATGGGATATGAAAGAGATGAATGTGAATATTTACAAACTGAAATCCAGGCTTATTTCCACATACTATATGGAAACATATAAGTTACATATACTTTCCTGAACATGCCTCAGATTTATTCTGTATGGTTTATCTTAATATGTTAATGCTAGCCATATAGAAGGTGGTGATGCATAAACAAAGTTATGAAATACCAACTTACAGTAATTTCATTTGTCACTCGAGTCACTCCACACTGGTAAACATCACTTAATGACAAATTGAAAGTCAATTTATTGCCTTCAGTTTCTGGATGGCATGCTGGATCTGAAAAATGGATAGAAAATACATAATATATATTTATAAAAATGCTAACTATAACTCAATAACTGTCTTCTTACATAAGTTAAAACAAATTGTTATGACACAAAACACCAGTAATGGAAATGAATTGTAGTTTCCTTCTGTATATGCATGTTCATTAGGTATTTCTAGAGGATAAACAGACTATGACTGGAAAAGTGGGGTATAAATGTTATGTTTATTTGAATGAAATCTGTTCATATGAAAGGAATGGTGTCAATAAGAATGAAATTAATGAAATGAAATGAAACAGTGAAACCCATTCAGAAGAGCTGAAATGTCACTGGAATGAATATGCCATAAATGTAGTTAACAATATAAGCTTGTGCACAAACATTACATTGGAAGTTGAACATTTCAAAACAGATTTCACTGATACCACTGCATTTCAATAATTTTATCAACACTGATTTTAATCATATATATATATATATATATATATATATATATATATATATATATATATATATATATATATATATTCCGAAGGTAAGTCTTTCCGCTCCCGGGATTGGAATGACTAATGACTCCTTACCCTCTCCCTTAAAACCCAAATCCTTTCGTCTTTCCCTCTCCTTCCCTCTTTCCTGATGAGGCAACCGTTGGTTGTGAAAGCTAGAATTTTGTGTGTATGTTTGTGTTTGTTTGTGTGTCTATCGACGTGCCAGCGCTTTCGTTTGGTAAGTCACACCATCTTTATATATATATATATATATATATGCGTTTTTAGGTATATTTTTCCTTCGTGGAATGTTTCCTTCTA
Organism: Schistocerca cancellata; assembly: GCF_023864275.1. Taxonomy (NCBI): domain Eukaryota; kingdom Metazoa; phylum Arthropoda; class Insecta; order Orthoptera; family Acrididae; genus Schistocerca; species Schistocerca cancellata. Next base: position 632,598,956 of record NC_064629.1, on the reverse strand, counting down.
TTATAAATATATAATGTCTGCTTGTGTCTGTATATGTGTGGATGGATATGTGTGTATGTGCGAGTGTATACCCGTCCTTTTTTCCCCCTAAGGTAAGTCTTTCCGCTCCCGGGACTGGAATGACTCCTTACCCTCTCCCTTAAAACCTACATCCTTTCGTCTTTCCCTCTCCTTCCCTCTTTCCTGATGAGGCAACAGTTTGTTGCGAAAGCTTGAATTTTGTATGTATGTTTGTGTTCGTTTGTGTGTCTGTCGACCTGCCAGCACTTTCATTTGGTAAGTCAGATCATCTTTGTTTTTAGGTATATATATATATATATATATATATATATATATATATATATATATATATATATATATATATATATATATATATATATAATAGGGTAAGCAAGGATCCTGTGTCAACTCGTTTCCTCTGGTAGTACTAGCACTGAATGCACAAAACCTGGTTATTTATTTGTAAAAATTGTATGAAAACATATCTAACCTATAATTATTTCCTCTAGACAGCTGCTTCTGTTCTGTAGACACCTTGTAATCATTTGGACAAAAACCAAGTCTATGAGTCATTTAATTAACTGTGTATTTGGTTGGCTTTGAAAAGTTAAGCTGATGGCCTAATCAATCATGGCAGCTGCTGTGATATTCAAATAATTAAAGTTTCAGTCATGATCAGCAACAAAATTTCATTTTTCATGACTTATTTATTACACTTAAGGTACAGCACTTCTGAATGAAAGTGTCTTACATTATCTCATATGCTGGTATTTCATAGATTTCATTTCCACTGATCCCTTTCATTTAATTTCAAGGACTATAAATCACTCCCTATGATATACTGCAGTCCTCCATAAAATCCATTCTCCCATTGGCACTATTCACACATACCATGATACAGAAGCTCTATTTGTGGTGATTGGAAGAAATAAGAAGAAACATCAGTGACTTCAAAAACTTGAATAGGGTTTGGAGGCTTGCGCAGATTTCTTAAATGATTAAAATTGGTTGCTTTCTGTTACCTAATTTCATTGCTGATTACACTGATCCAAGCATCGCATTCCAGAGGTACAGAAATCCTGTCGTTCAGTTTCTGCTTTATCTTCTGCATTTGCTCTACAGTCATCTTTAGGTCAACAATGCTATGTAATCGTCCTATAACAGCAACATTCCCTAAGCAAATATTCCAATTATTTGAGATTAGTGCAAATGATGAGTGGATAATCAATGGCTGAGTTCATTGCCAACTTTTCACATGTGGTTTTATACTACACTAAAAATTATCCAGTCCACTCATTTTGCTAAAAATGGTTGATTTGGATAGAGCGTAAGCAGTGGAGCTCATAATTTGTCTCAGATGTTGAGAAGACAACCTGAAGGCACAGGTCAAAGACAATAACTAAAGGCAGAGCAGAAATGCAAGGGAAGAGGATACAGAGTTTTCCCATGTATTGGTGAGGATAGTTACATGTTGTGCACAAGTATAGAGGAGAGGTCAATAAGAAAATTGTGGAAGACGGTGCATTGGTATATGACTGCAATTGAAGAAAGGGAAAGAGAGGAAGCAAAGCTCGAGCATATAAAAGGGAGAGTGTACGGTGAGGGTGTAATTGGGAGCAAGACATGGTATGGGAACAGGGATAGTGCTAAGAGCAGGACAAGAACTAGCAGAGATTGGGACTAGAAAGGTTGTGGTACTGAATACTGTGTTTCTCACACAGTTTTTCACCAGTAAAATGTGGAAGAAGAGGAAAAAGGTGGAGGATACAGGTTGCAGAGGTTGAAAGAAATTTCACTTCCCATTTATATGCCTTCCTATTGCTCAACACTTCCTATATATAGTGATTGGCTGTCTTTACTAGTTTCTTTCTCTGTTTAGGTAGAACTATTTTTAATGTTGTGCTCAGGACTGGGTTGGGATCATTTTTTCATGCAAGCAACATATCATTTGGTGCCTCCTTTCTCCTCCCCTAGTTGTATACTTTTACCCATGCAAGTTTTTGCTGCTAATTATGAAATATTCTGTATAAAAATTTTGGTCTTGTGGAACTCTCTGGTGTCCCTTTCTGTTTGACAGCTCAAGAGGACAACTGTGCTGCTTCTGCCTTAAACCAGCCCTGGGTCTATTATCTCTTGATCATACACAAATATGATTTGTAATGGTATGCATGATAACCAGAAGGTAAGAGAACAAACATGTCAAATACACTTATTTTATACAGAATCATAGAATGTGTTAACATTGGCCATCTTCATAGACACCTGCAAGTCTGCAAGTAGGGGAACTTTCACTCCCTACCCCTTGTTCTGAAATATGGAGTACAGACTTTTCATTTAGTACATAATAATTCTTTTACTTTATAGTGGTGAGTGGACAACCATCAATTCTCTGGGTTGTAATAAGTTTTTTGTGCCACTTATAAAATTGGCATGACATGTCTCAAAACTGACCAACTCATTTACATTAAAAATGACAGTTTTAGAGTCATGCCTCACTCCCCTGAATAAACTGCTGTGTGTGTCCATTGCCATCTTTAGAATGTATGGCTGAACTTGAAATGATTGTAGAGATATCCTGTGACAATGTCTAACACACACAGAAGTGTATAATATGTCAATTGCTCTACTCCACAGACAGTACATTATTTTTGTCTTAAGCATCTGGAAGCCATAGCCTCTATTAACATCAACAAAATACTTCTATGTCAGATTCTCTACTATGCCACTCACATGAATATGGATCACCTGCAAAACATTCACTGATATTACATTAGTTCTTAAGATTGCATCTGATTTGTTTTGGTTAACTGTCCTTATTCAAGTTTACTCTATATAAGTATTTGTTTAGAAGACAAATCTGGTAGATGAGGCAGGTAATTCTGTTGATGTTACCACAAAAGTAGTATTCCAGAAAAAAACACTCTGAGTCTCTTTGATGATGTTTTGTTGCAGATATATCAGCTGCAACAAGCACATGCAGAATGTTCTTCCAAGGATAAACAGTAATGTCTTGCAGTGTTTTCTATTACCTTAATGGTATACAAATAAAATTATGGAACAAAATATGAATTGCCTTTGTGGTAAAAGTGGTAACACATGCACATATCTTGATTTGCTGATCAACTGAGCTAGTGATGCAATGATGGAACTGGATATATACATATGAGAAGAGTGAGGTTCAGCTCAGTAGTACAATAATTACATGTTGTTTAGATGAGCTAGCAATGTAGTTATTTAATGAACTTTCTCATGCTCATATTTTCCCAGACAGACTTAAATATGCTGTTGTTAAGCCATGTCACAAAATAGGAGAGGAAACAATAATAAAGAATTACCAGCCATCTCATTATTGCCACTATAAAAAAAATTGAGGTGACCACCTGTAATAGAATTTATAAATCCACGGTACAGAGAAACATTTAGCACAGTACTCACCTTGACAGATGACATAATAATTTAATTAAATTATAAATTATTACCATTGGGACTGTTTTCTGACTTTACTTACATGAACATGACACACTCATGCAAAAGATAAAATATTATAGAATATAGTACACAAAGCCAGTTCATGGCATTTATCTTTAACTGTGTGTCAGAAAGCAATGTGTATCACTTAACAACAACAAGTGCACATAATTTGAAGGAATCTGACTATTTTAAGTCTGCTGCTGTTCCTGCGCCGGCCGGAGTGTCCGTGCGGTTCTAGGCACTACAGTCTGGAACCGAGCGACCGCTACGGTCGCAGGTTCGAATCCTGCCTCGGGCATGGATGTGTGTGATGTCCTTAGGTTAGTTAGGTTTAATTAGTTCTAAGTTCTAGGCGTCTGATGACCTCAGAAGTTAAGTCGCTTAGTGCTCAGAGCCATTTGAACCATTTGTTGTTCCTGCTACATAAACAATCTTCCACTTGTATTGTCATAAGATAATAAAATAATGGTTCACTCAGAATTTAAAGCAATCACACAGAGTACCACATGGTTGTATTTTCAGTCCTTTGTTGTTTGTTTGTGATCAGCAGGGTGATCCAGCTAATACATTCACCTAAAATATTTCCAAACTCATTTAAGATGCCATAATTCTGTTTTAATCGAAGTCACATAGTCTGATGTCATAGCCACATTAATTACATAAATATTGATATGAACTTGGTTTTTTCAAATGGAACTATAGTAATTTCTTCTTCTCAATCTCTTCTTCTCAAAGTGACCCAATAATTACAAAAATCTGAATTTGAAGTTTATCTGTTCAAAGCACCAACTCACTTGCTGTCTCACGTATAAATTCACGATTTCACACCCAAATGAGGAAATTCGTTACTTCAGATAAGGAGGAAACGAGCAATGTACTGCCGAAATAGTGGTATAAAAGGGGAACAAAGAAAATTTAGCTTTCTGTTCTGCCTGTGTAATACAGATGTATAAAGTATTGGTTAGCTTTTTTTTTAAAAAAAAAAAAAAAGTCTTTCGCAGCAGGTAAAAGGCAACCTGCAACGAGCGGAGTGAGTGAAATAGATGTTCTGGTAACTCGTGCCCACAATTCACACGTTAGGTCCAGAGAAATTGAGAGTGTTTCTGTGATATTTCATTCTAGTGTTGTTCACGTTTTGTGCATAAACAGCTTCAATGCTAATCACGAGTCACTTCACTCGTGGATTGCCAGGCTCTCTATTCGCTTGTGGCTGGGTAAGTGCTCATCCCGTTCTTTCTTGATGTTGAATAGCACGCGAGACGTCACCATTGGCTTGCACATTCGCCTGATTTGACACTACTGGACATTTTTGTTTCGGGTAAGATCAAAGATAAAATCACTGCACAAACTTCGACTACCTTGTGCTTGATTGTTGACGAAGGTCCGAACGTATGGTTTAGGTTCCCACATACGTGAGTGAATGAGACTTTAAGTAATAGAACTCAGTATGTGGCCTTGATTATGAGTGTTCATCAGAGACAGGGATATCGTCAGGAGGGCCCTGGGGAAGTGTGATATTACTTCTCTTATTCCCTACATGCATAAATAATTTGACAAGCACGCTGAATAGCAACCTGTGGGTGTTTGCGGATGACGCTGTGATATACAGGTGGATGTTGTAGTTGAGTGACTGCAGGAATATACAAGACGACTTAGAGAAAGTTTCTAATTGGTGGGGTGAATATCAGCTAGCTCTAAATGTAGAAAAAAGTTGATGAGGACGAGTAGGAAAAAAGTCCTGTAACGTTCGAATACAACATTAATAGGGTATAAATTGACACAGCAACTTCGATTAACTAACTTCACGTAACGTTTCAAACAGATATGAAATGGAATGAGCAAGTCAGTTTAGTTGTAGGGAATGCGAATGCTTGACTTCGCTTTATTGGGAGAAATTTGGGAAACTGTGGCTCGTCGACAGAGGAGACGTCCTATAAAACGCTAGTGCGACCCATTCTTGATTACTGTTGGAGTGTTTGGGATCCCCACCAGGTTGGATTAACGGAAGACATCGAAACAATTCAAAAGCAGTCTGCTAGATTTGTTACCGGTAGGTTCAATCAACACAAAGGATTACAGAGATGCTTCGTGAACTCAAATGGCAATCCATGAGGCTTGGTAAGGCTTGGTATCTCCACAAAGCACTATTAAAAAAAAAATGGCTCTGAGCACTATGGGACTTAACTTCTAAGGTCATCAGTCCCCTAGAACTTTGAACTACTTAAACCTAACTAACCTAAGGACATCACACACATCCATGCCCGAGGCAGGATTCGAACCTGCGACCGTAGCGGCCGCGCGGTTCCAGACTGAAGCGCCTGGAACCGCTCGGCCACCCAGGCCGGCAAGGCACTATTGCACGCAAATTTAGAGAACCGACATTTGGAGCCGACTGCAGAACGATTCTACTGCCCCCAACGTGCATATCGTGTAAGGACCATGAAGATAAGATGCGAGAAATTAGGGTTCGCACGGAGGCTTTTAGACAGTATTTTTCCCTCACTGTATTTGCGAGTTGAGCAACAGTGGAAACGACTAACAGTGGTACAAGGTAGCCTCCGCCATCCACCGTACGATGGTTTGCGGAGTATGTATGTAGACGCAGCTATAGATATATCCAAGAGGATCTACAACACTGTAGTGCGTGCATCGATATCAAAGGGATCTCTTCAGTTTTTCTAGAAGCTCTTGCACCAGAGATTACAGTGCACGGCCGGGACTTTGAACACTTGATGACATAAATGGAATATTATGACCACCGTCTTTTGTGATACCAGTATCCTTTTCTGTTGCTGTGTATCGAATTTACTTTTTTTTCATGGGTCTGGCAGATATAAGAGCAGTACTGTTACTGTGGTTGACTGGTGAATCAACCTTAGATACCACATCCTATGCCTTTCAGTTCGTGTGTCGTTCCAACCAGTTGTAGCGAAGTGGATACAAAAGTTACGGTATATACGTTAATACGGGATTCCGCATAAGACTGCAATCTGTTTGATTTTCTAAACCGATAAACCTAAGTTCTAAACATTTAAATCTCCCCGGAACTACGGGCATGGATTTATCTCGGTAAAGTGTACGATACTTACGACAGAAATTATTATACCGTAGTAGAAGTTGGAACAGCGAGGTATATAGCCTATAACTATCTCCGTTATTGATATTGTCGCAGAAAAAGGTAAGAAACTGACTTTTAGTGTGGTGCAGTTGATACGGTATTGAACTCATATGCAAAGGATAGCCGGCCCTTGTGACCAAGCGGTTCTAGGCGCTTCAGTCTATAACCGCGCGACAGCTACGGTCGCAGGTTCGAATCCTGCCTCGGACATCGATGTGTGTGATGTCCTTAGTTTAGTTAGGTTTAAGTAGTTCAAAGTTCTAGGGGACTGATGACCTCAGATGTTAAGTCCTATAGTGCTCAGAGCCATTTGAACCATTTGCAAAGGACCATGTGTGTAAATTTTAATTTCTGTATCTATTTCTAGTACCTTCTAGATGTGTCAAGAAGTAATATTCTGGAAGGTTCTGTGGATGTATATATATCGTATAATCTTCCGGCTGGAGGCAGTTCCCTCCGTGCTCTTGTGCATGTGTGTGAATTAAGTTCTCAATAAACCATTCACTCAAAAATAGTGTCGTTATTCAACTAGCTACATCTAAGGACTCCTGATTCTCGCTAGCTACGTGACGTTATTCTGGTGGAGGCGCGGGTATTTGACATCGTGATCGCGCGCATCTTTGACGACACAGTGGCTCCCATCAGGCCGTCGTTATCGTGACGAGAAACCCGCGTTCGGGCCATACTCTACTGAGCGGAATCTCGGCGACTGAAGAAGACGAGATGTCACCAGCCATTTGCCAATATATAAGACATCCAGCTGTGTTCTCTAGATATGATGGCCAAGTGGTTAAAGGGATACTAACGTATTGCCACCTTCAACAAGTGGGACGAAACGGTATGCTTGACTAGTGCATTTTTCTGCTTGGAGGGGACCACCAAGCAGTGGTATGAGAACCACGAGAAAAAGTTGATAGTCTGGGAAGTACACCAGACGGAATTACAGAAGTATTTTGGAGACAACCAGTGACAGAAGCGCCATGCAGAAGAAAAATTAAAATGCAGAACACGGCGTTCAGGAGAAACTACAAGGTCGTAAAGTCAAGACGTCTTGGAGCTGTGCACAATTGTCAACCGTCGAATGAAGGAGGAAGAGAAAGTTGCGCATCTCATGAAGGGGGTTGTTGACGATATGTACCAGGCTCTTCTACTGAAGGAAGTGTGCACAGCAAACGATTTCATAAAATGGTGCCAGTAGATTTAGACAATGCATCAAAAACGAATTGGCTGCAAGGAGTTTGAACAATTTTCAAATGTCATATTGATGGCTGCGTTGGAGGAAGAAACACGTTTGACGAAAGTCATTCGTCAGATAGTGAGGGAGGAAGTTCAAAAGGCGCTGGGAGCACCCTTCGAACCAAAAACCGAGACGCTGCAAGAGATCACAAGGGAGGAAGTGCTACAGACGCTAGTAGCTCCAATCTCTCATCGTCCAACTCCATCGAAAACGGTGAAACAGTCGAGGGGAGGACGAATATATGCTTCTACAATACAGCATTAGGATCCTGTTTAGGTCCCACGGAAGACTGACGTCTAGAGAACCCGGGACAATGTGCCAACACGTTCTCATTGCTGGCGACCGTGACATGTGGTGCGCTACTGTCGAGAAAGATGGTAGGTATTTAATGATGACCGTGCCAAACCAACGCAAGCAGAACTAAACTGATGCCAGTGACAGGACGATGAAGAAGGATGAGATAATGTATTTACAGGATGTCACTGATCACCATTGCAGCAAGCTTGCTGCTGAAGAGGACACTCCCCCACAAGCTGATCAAGATCTCCATCGCTGTTTAGAAGCTTCAGCCGATTACCTACCCGCTGCAGCCTGTAAAACAAAATGGTGTGACCTTCCTTGGGGGTAAATCCTCTGTCATCGATCATTACAAAAATGACGGAAAACTACGTTGATATCCTCATAGATGGCCGACCAGTCTGAGCTCTTTTGGACTCTGGAGCATCATATTCAGTCAATTCGGAGAATTATTTCCACCAGTTGCAGAAAACCATATTCGTCGACAGCAAAAACTGTCCGCTGAAGGTGGCTAATGGGAAGTATGTACAACTTACAGAAAGATGCATTATTTATGTCTGTATAACTGGTCACACACAGCACTTTGAGTTCATCATCTTACAAGAATGCAGTCACGAAGTCATTCTCGGATGGGACTTTCTGTAAGATTCTCAAGCAGTAATAGATTGTGATTGCTCGAAGATTATGTTAGACGAGATAAGAGGCGGTGGAGAGGAAGATACACATCCTAGTGTATGGAGACTATGTGTGCTACGATCATTTTTGCAGCCAGTGCTGCAGAGGTAACTGTCATGTGTGATGCCACGCATCAATCTATGGATCTCATAGTGGAATGTAATAGAAGAATATCACTGGAGAAAGACTTATTCATTACAGCTTCTGTTGTCGCATTTAAAATAGATTTGGCGAATTGTGGGTAGTTAACCGCTGCAAAGAGCCACAGATCCTTCCAAGACGCATGTGCATAGCAAACGCTGAGCCGTGAATTGAAGAGCAGCTGAACATCATAGAGACCTCCCGTAACGAGTCAGAAATTGAGATTATCACTATCACTACAAGACAAGATCTTCAAGCTCGGCTATCGCCAGACCTAACAAAGGAACGACAGGAAAAGCTACTTGCCATTCTTCAGGAGTTCTCTAAATGTTTCGATCCACAGGTGAAAAGCAAGCTAGACAAATCGAAGGTGAAGCGCTGTGTTAACACTGGCAATTACCAGCCAATCAGCCAGTGAGCAAACCGTGTGTCAGCAATGGAACGCCAAATAATTCGTGAAGAGATAGAGAAAATGATGAAGGATGATGCCAGTCAGCCATAGTAGAGCCTATGATCGTCACCGGTGGTTCTCGTCAGAAAGAAGGCGGTTTTGTGTCGATTACAGGAAACTTATTAAGGTAACTAAAAAGAATGTTTTCCTCTTCCACGAATCAGCGATACACTGGACTGTCTGAAGGGAGCGAAGTTTTTCTCAATCGTGGACCTGTACTCAGGGTATTGGCAAATCGAAGTAGTTGAGGCTGATCGTGAGGAAACTGCTTTTATCACCCCTGAGGGCTATATGAATTTAAAGTAATGCACCAGCAAGTTTCAAATGGGTGATGGATAATCTTTTACCCTACTTCAAGTGGACATTATGTTTTTGCTACTTAGATAACATTATAGCATTCTCCGAAACATTTGATGAACACATAAAAACACCGAGAGCTGTTCTTAAGTGTCTCAGACAAGGTGGCATAAAACTTAATCCAAAAAAGTGTCTCTTTGGAGCAAGAGAAATCAACATACGTGGATATCTTGGGTCAAACGAAGGTGTGTGGCTTGATCCAGAGAAGGTGAGAGCTATAACGGAATTTCCTAATCCTAAAAATAATAGTGATGTGAGAAGCTTCCTTGGACTCTGTTCTTGTTACTGGCATTGTATTACAGACTTCTGTACCAAAGCCAGGCTGCTCCAAGTGTTTTTATAAGCTGATGCTAAATTTATCTGTGATAAACCTCAACAAGATTCTTTCAATACTCTGTAAATAGCTCTGACGACTAACAATGTACTTGGTCTGTATGATGAGAGAGCACCTGCCGAGATGCGTATAGATGGCACTGCGTATGAGATTGGTGCCATTCTGGTACAAATTTCAGATGGAAAAGAGAAGGTAATAGCTTTGCTTCCAGGACACTTACAAAAGCCGAGAGAAACTACTCAACGACGGAACGAGAATTTCTTACTGTTATCTGGGTCATTTGTAAATTTCGACCGTATCTCTTTGGAAAACCATTGACAGTTGTTACAGATCATTATTCGCTTTGTTGGTTGACAGGCTTTAAGGACCCATCAGGATTACTTGTCAGGGCGGCACTACATCTTCAAGAATACGACATTACCACAGTGTACAAAAGTGGAAGAAAACATCGAGATGCTGACTGCCTCTCAAGAAACCCCATGGAAGATCATCAGGAGAATGATGCAGATAGTGACTGGCTCACTGCACTCCATGATCTCTCCGATGAACAGAAGAAGGATGTCAAGTTATTACAAATTATACATGCTTTAAAGCACTCAGAGGACGTGAAAGTAGACTTTAAGGTAATTAATGGATTACTTTGCAAGAAAAACTTTGACCACTTTGGAATGAGGTGGCTACCAGTGATTACTAAATATATGCGCTTAGATGTTCTGCAGAAATTTCATGACGCACATGAGGCTGGTCATTAAGAATTTATTAAGACATATAACAGAATCCACAAGAGATTTTTCTGGCCATAATTATTTAGGAGTGTTCGTCACTATGTGTCACACTGCTGAGTGTGACAGAGAAGACAGGCGGTTCCTCAGAAACCACCTGGACAACTCATACCAATTCCACCAGCAGAAATGGCTTTCCAACATGTTGGGATTGACCTCCTCGAACGATGCCTGGCGCCTGTTAGTGACAATAAATTGAGTATTGTTTGCACTGAATATCTAACATGCTATGCCATTCCAAATGCTGTGAAAACAAGTGATGCATCCAAGGTAGCCACATTCATCATGGAAGGTATTGTATTAAAACACATTGCCCAAGGATCGATAATTACGGATCGAAGAAAGAGTTGCAGTTGAACATTGTATCAGAGGTAAACCATTGGTGCAACATTACACATCACATGACGTCTGCCTACCATCCACAAACGAACGGCCTTAGGGAACGCCTTAATAAGACATTGGCCGACAACGTCGAGCAGAGCAACTGGGAGAGGTGTAACCTTTTGTGATACTCGCCTACAACGCCGCCAAACAAGAGACTACAGTATTTACGCCATTTTTCCTCGTGCAAGGGCATGAGGTAACTACGACGATGGACACTGTATTTCCGTTGCATCGTGACAACATGGACGACGATTACATTGGCCAGGTATTATCCACAGCTGAGGAATATCGATAGTTAGTACAACTCCGCTGGCTGCAGGCTCAAGAAAATAGTCGCCGAGGGTATGATGTGAGTCATCATTCTGTTGCCTACCAGCCTGGTGGCCTCGTCTGCGTCTTCACTCCGGTTCGGAAGGTTGGTCTCTCTGAGAAGCTCCTCAGGCGCTACTTTGGACCATATAAGGTTATAAGACAGTTATCTCACGTTACTTATAAAGTCGAAGACTTCGACCCCAACACAAAACGGCGAAAGATTAGAGAAATAGTCTATGTCCTTCGAAAGAAGCCGTATAGGGATTCAACAGCCCAGTATAAATTCGTAGCCCCAGCATCATGCATCAAGCCGGAAGGTGACAAAAGCCGTAATGTTGAAGTATGTTCTAAGAAGTCCACTGCCAAGGCGGGCAACTTGCCATCGGGAGTTGAAGTACGCAAGACCTACGACTCGTTCCCGGACTAGGAAAACATAACATCGGGATTCTGGTCTCTTACGAGGGAGCAATGTCGCAGAAGAACAGAAAGAACTTAGTGTTAGTGTGGTGCAGTGAATATGTAATTGTACTCATATGTAATAGATCAGGTGTTCGAGACCCATCCCGTGTGTAAATTTTAATTTGTATATCTATTTCTAGTGCCTTCTAGATGTGTCAAGAAGTAACGTTCTGGAAGGTTCTGTGGGTGTAAGCATACTGTGTAATCTTCCGGCCGAGACAGTTCGCTCTGTGCTCTTATGTACATGTGTTACTTCAGTTCTCAATAAATCTTCGTTGAGTTAAATCTAGTGTTCGTTATTCAAGTAGCTACCAAAAGGGCACCCGATTCTCGCTAGCTACGTGACAATATAATTATGAAAAGATACGGTATGTCTTTTAGTTCACTTGGGTGAAAAAAGAATTACGATACCTTAAAAGGTTTCAAGAATATCTAAGATGAACAATGTACGGTACATAAATTGTGTTCGAATTGTATTATCATAACATACAAATTTTGTCCCTCTTGCAGAGGATACAAGTACATGAATAAAAAGTAGTGCCAGTATTCTTACTAAAAGGCAGCTATAGAGATACAAATGATTCAAAGTGAAACGAATTACCGTTAAACTTTGGCAAGACTTAGTACCAGTACAATTCAACAGATCTACTTCCCATAGAACTACATAAACTATAAAAATAGTATAATCAAGCAATGAGGTTCAAGAAGCAGATGTGTTAGTTATTTAGACTACAGATAGAACTTAAATGTTGTTGTTGTGGTCTTCAGTCCAGAGACTCGTTTGATGCAGCTCTCCATGCTACTCTATCCTGTGTAAGCTTCTCCATCTCCCAGTACCTACTGCAACCTACATCCTTCTGAATCTGCTTAGTGTATTCATCTCTTGGCCTCCCTCTACGATTTTTACCCTCCACGCTGCCCTCCAATACTAAACTGGTGATCGCCGGCCGGAGTGGCCGAGCGGTTCTAGGCGCTACAGTCTGGAGCCGCGCGATCGCAACGGTCGCAGGTTCGAATCCTGCCTTGGGCATGGATGTGTTTGATGTCCTTAGGTTAGTTAGGTTTAAGTAGTTCTAAGTTCTAGGGGACTGATGACCTCAGATGTTAAGTCCCATAGTGCTCAGAGCCATTTGAACCATTTTGAATAAACTGGTGATCCCCTGATGCCTCAGAACATGTCCTATAACCGATCCCTTCTTCTAGTCAAGGTGTGCCACAAATTTCTCTTCTCCCTAATTCTGTTCAGTACCTCCTCATTAGTTATGTGATCTACCCATCTAATCTTCAGCATTCTTCTGTAGCACCACATTTAGAAAGCTTCTATTCTCTTCTTGTCCAAACTATTTATCGTCTACAGTTCACTTACATATATGGCCACACTCCATACAAATACTTTCAGAAACGACTTTCTGACACTTAAATCTATACTCGATGTTCACAAATGTCTTCTTACAAAAAAGCTGTCCTTGCCATCGCCAGTCTACATTTTATACCCTCTCTACTTTGACCATCATCAGTTATTTTAAGCCCAAATAGTAGAACTCCTTTACTATTTTAAGCGTCTCATTTCCTAATCTAATTCCCGAAGCATCACCCGATTTAATTCGACTACATTCCATTATCCTCGTTTTGCTTTTGTTGACGTTCATCTTATACCCTCTATTCAAGACACTGTCCATTCCGTTCAGCTGCTCTTCCAGGTCCTTTGCTGTCTCTGACAGAATACAATATCATCGGCAAACCTCAAAGTTTTTATTTCTTCTCCATAGATTTTAATTCCTACTCCGAATTTTTCTTTTGTTTCCTTTACTGTTTGCTCAATATACAGATTGAATAACATCGGGGATAGGCTACAACCCTGTCTCACTCTCTTCCCAACCACTGCTTCCCTTTCATGCCCCTAGACTCTTATAACAGCCATCTGGTTTCTGTACAGATGTAAATAGCCTTTCGCTCCCTGTATTTTACCCCTGCCACCTTCAGAATTTGAAAGAGAGTATTTCAGTCAACATTGTCAAAAGCTCTCTCTAAGTCTACAAATGCTAGAAACGTAGGTTTACCTTTCCTTAATCTATTTTCTAAGATAAGTCGTAGGGTCAGTATTGCCTCACGTCTTCCAATATTTCAATGGAATCCAAACTGATCTTCCCCGAGGTCGGCTTCTATCAGTTTTTCGGCCGGCTAAAGTGGCCGTGCGGTTAAAGGCGCTGCAGTCTGGAACCGCAAGACCGCTACGGTCGCAGGTTCGAATCCTGCCTCGGACATGGATGTTTGTGATGTCCTTAGGTTAGTTAGGTTTAACTAGTTCTAAGTTCTAGGGGACTAATGACCTCAGCAGTTGAGTCCCATAGTGCTCAGAGCCATTTGAACCATTTTTTTTTTTGAACCAGTTTTTCCATTCGTGTAAAGAATTCGTGTTAGTATTTTTGCAGCCCTGGCTTATTAAACTGATAGTTCGGTAATTTTCACATCTGTCAACATCTGCTTTCTTTGGGATTGGAATTATTAAATTCTTCTTGAAGTCTGAGGGTATTTCGCCTATCTCATACAGCTTGCTCACCAGATGGTAGAGTTTTGTCAGGGCTGGCTCTCCCAAGGCTATCAGTAGTTCTAATGGAATGTTGTCTACTCCCGGGGCCTTGTTTCGGCTTAGTCTTTCAGTACTCTGTCAAACTCTTCATGCAGTATCATATCTCCCATTTCATCTTCATTTATTTCCTCTTCCATTACCATAATATTGTCCTCAATTACATGACCCTTGTACAGACCTTCTATATATTCCTTCCACCTTTCTGCTTTCTCTTCTTTGCTTAGAACTGGGTTTCCATCTGAGCTCTTGATATTCATACAAGTGGTTCTCTTTTCTCCAAAAGTCTCTTTAATTTTCCTGTAGGCAATATCTATCTTACCCCTAGTGAGACATGCCTCTACATCCTTACGTTTGTCCTCTAGCTATCCCTGCTTAGCCATTTTGCCTGTCGATCTCATTTTTGAGACGTTTGTATTCCTTTTCGCCTGCTTCATTTACTTCATTACTTCATTACCTTAAATGGAAAAGGCGTATTCAAGAACTAATGAAGCGCCTTAGTTCATATATATATTTGCAGTAACATGATTATATGAAGATATGATTTAAAAACAATGAAACCACTTTATTCCACATATTTCCATTCACTAATAAGCTATGCAATTGTTTTTGAAAAGGACCCAAATTTAAGGTAAATACAGGCGGGGGAGGGGGGGGGGGTAAAAATAGTGAAACACCAAAAACACAACGACACATTACCATGCTTAATATGGTGTAGGAAAACCGTTGGATTCAAAACAGCCTCCAGTCGCCTCAGAATTGATAAATACAAGTCTTGTATGGTTGCAAGGGAATCTCATACCATTCCTTCTGCAAAATAGTGGCAAGTTCAGGTAATGATAGTGGAGATGGACAGCGACCATGCACTCTTGCCTCCAACTCAACAGCCTTGCGATCTATTGACTGTTGTGGCCAGGGGAGACGTGCTCACAAAACAGGCTCGTAAGATTGGAGCTGTGTGAACAGTGGTCCTGTCGTCTTGCAACACATTATCTCCATTGAGGAACAGGCATTGTACCATGGGTTGGACTTGATCAACCAAAATGTTCACGTATCCCTTGGCAGTAATGCGACCTTAAAGAGTAATCATGAGGCCCATGGAAGACCATAATATGGCTGCCAAACCATCACTGAGCTCCCCCGATATTTCACTCTTGGGGCGTAAACTTGGCCAGATGTTGGAAACAGTGTGAATGAAGACTCATCCGACCAAATGAATTTCTTCCGATGATCCACTCTCTAGGTTATATGGCATCGGCACCACGTTTTCCTGTTACGAGCATTTGCAACACTGATATGTGGTTCTGGAATTCCTCCTCGTCCTGCAGTTCCCTGCTTATGGAACTCCCTTCGTGTTACTTTGGTGTTGTCAAGGTTCGCCAGTATGACTTTCAGTTCTGCAGTGACTTTTGCATTGTCGTCCTCTGATTACTCTGTATTTGTCATAATCCTCTTCAATGACCAGCTGTCACGATCACTCAACACACACTTTCGTCCGCGTCGTGGCTTTGCCGATGATGTTCTTCCACTTTCCATGTATGCGGGATAAATCTTCGATACGATGCCTCTTGAACCACCGGGAACTTCGGCTCCCTTTGTTACGGAAGCATCCATCCTACGAGCACCGAGTCTGCAACCTTGGCTAGCATCTGCATTTATGTTCAACCATTTTTTTTTTCAACCCCTGTACTTCCACAACGCACAAGTGTAATACAAGCATTGTATCCGGTTTTAGTTTTCAAACACGTTGCAGGGACCGCTTCAACAAATTGTATTTTGACAGCTGTTTCACAATACATACAATCGTTTATGCCCTTTGTCATTATCAACAGTTTCTGTTTTCTCAAAAAAAAATAATCAAAAAGCATGAACGTAATATTAGAACCATAAACAACCTCTACAAAGACTTAAAGTGCGTAACAGTATTGTCAGGTACGTGGGTACACTTATATTAGGGTGTCTATTCATCCCTTTTTTCTCGGGACATTCCCGTTTTTTACCAAAATGTCCCGCTGTCCCGAAAGTTTTTTTTTTTTTGGGACGCTCAAATGTCCCGTTTTTTATGATTCCGCTTGGCTAGAGTATTTTACGCTACTGGTTGTTTGAGTTGCTACTAACTGCGCAATTATTTACGCTAGGAAGCGTGTGATGACTTTCAGCATACCCCAAACATGTACCGAACTGTCAAAAATGGCAAGTAATTTTAAACACACTGTAGGTTACGAATAACAACGAAGATTCTTCTCTTCTAAATCGATCCACTGAATCCGTCCTTTCGGTCCAGAGATACTCTACACCACTGATACTTGCTCTCTTGCTTTCGTCACCACACTGTTAATGATTTGCACTGTGCAATCACTGTTTCATTATGCCAAAACGAAAGTGTAATTTTAACAGTAATATAAAAAGCGAGTTTCTTTTATTACTGGTAGTGGAGAAACTGTAGAATGTACGTTGTGCAGATCAAAATTTGCTATTGGTCATGGTGGAAGATCTGACATTATGAATCACATTAAGATGATGAAACATCGCATGAGTGACCAAACGAAAAGAGCAAATAAATGCGTGAGTGACTACTACGTAAACCTAAAATCAGTAACAGAAATGGATAGGCAGTTGGCAGCACAAGAAGCTACGTTTGCATACCACAGCGCAATGCATAACCATAGCTTAAAGTCAATGGACTGTACTACGGCAGTTGTTAAAAAAACTTTTCACTCCTAAATTCACATGTGGACACACAAAATGTAATGCAATCATTCCAAATGTTATTGCACCGTATGCAGCTCAGCAGGTTTTAAATGAACTGGAAAGTGCTCGATTCATTTCTGTAATGATTGATACATCGAATCATCTGGATTTGAAATTGGTTCTTCTCCTTATCAGGTATTTTCACCCTGAAAGTGGCATGACGGTGAAAGTGCTCGAATTGGTTAATTTAGCTGAAGAAACTTCAGATTTACTTCAGAATTATGTGCTGGAGGTTTTAAAGAAATATGATCTTGAGGGAAAGGTGATTGCAGTTTCTGCAGACAACACTAACACCAATTTTGGTGGTAAGCAGAGGAAAGCAAAAAATAATTTGTTCTATAAACAACAACAGAACACAGTAAATAATATGGTAGGTGTTGGCTGTCCAAAACATGTGGTGCACAATTCCTTACAAACTGGCTCAGGTTGCCTACCCATCGACTGCCAATTAATTGTAAACAAAATCTACCAGCATTTCCACATATATACAGTAAGGGTTGAATCTCTGAAGTCATTCTGTAAGTTTACTGAAACTGAATACAAAACTGTACTTGGGCACAGCAAGACAAGGTGGCTATCTCTGCAACCAGCATTGGAAAGAACTGTAGAGATATTTCCTGCTTTGAAATCATTTTTCATTTCCCTTGATAAGTATCCTGTTATCCTTAAACAATTATTTGATAACCCTGTGTCTATTGTTCTTCTACATTTTCTTGTTAGCCAGCTAAAACCTTTCTCCACAACAATTAAATGTATTGAGAAACAAGAAATCACAATAGTGGAAGTTTATCAAGAAATAAACAAATTATTGGGCAAATTACAACGTAGAAAATCTGAAAGATTTCTCACATCCTTTGTACATGAGACTCAAAGAAAGCTGGAAAAAGAGGGTGAAATTACTGTAGAACAATTTCATATTTATGCTGACATCTTCTATGAATCTTGCATTGAGTGTATTAAAGAATGGTGTTTACCATTTCTCACACTTTTTAAAGCATTTGACTGGGTTAATACTGAAAAGGAGCAGCTACAGTGGAAGGATATTCAGGACTGTTGTGTTTTTGTTAAAAGTATTGTACCAAATTTTCCTGTTGATGAAGACAAACTGTTCGATGAATTTTCATGTGCACAGAACTTCATAAAAAGTGAAGAAGGAGACAAAGAAAGTGTTAGTGCAACGTGGTGTCAAATATTTGCTTATTTCAAAAGTAAAAACATTAACATGAAAAACGTGATTCATTTGGTGGCGTTTTGTCTGGCAATTCCTGGGTCAAATGCTGCTGTGGAACGTGTGTTTTCGTTAGTGAACTCTTTGTGGTCAGATGAAAAAAACAGAATGAAAGTTGAAACAGTGACGGCCTTGCTCATTGTCAAAACACACTTTAATGGTGTATCGTGTACTGACTTTTATGGTACAAACGAAAATGCACTTCTTGATAAAGTACATAAAAGTGAAAAGTACGGTGATAGTGTGGCAGAATGTTTGTAAAAAGTGATTTGGGCCCATCTGAGTGCACGTTGTAAAGGTAAACTTGTATGTGTATTAAATTTAGTCAATACAATATTTATGTCCTGTTTTTTTTTCTTCATTGTCCCAGATTTTTCTCTAATTTATTTTAAATGTCCCCTTTTTCAATGAAAATGAAATGGAAACCCTAACTTATATTCAACAACCTGCCAGAACATGGGTCATTGGACTCGCATTCGGGAGGACGACGGTTCCATCCCGTCTCCGGCCATCCTGATTTAGGTTTTCCGTGATTTCCCTAAATCGCTTCAGGCAAATGCCGGGATGGTTCCTTTGAAAGGGCACGGCCGATTTCCTTCCCCATCCTTCCCTCACCCGAGCTTGCGCTCCGTCTCTAATGACCTCGTTGTCGACTGGACGTTAAACACTAATCTCCTCCTCCTCCTCCAGAACATGGGTAAAGTGATGTAGTTTAGAACCTTCTGCTATACTGAACAGTATCTCCACAGAAACTCCTGAAACTGTGAGCAGGAGTGAGCAAGGATGTCACGCACACTGTTTTAAATGTCCATGTAATTTAATTTGCTCCTGGGTCTGCATTCCGAAACGGGTTGAGTAGGGCCAGAGCCACGGTTGACACCTTGCAGCAACATTGTCTCAGACAAGTAATGCTTGTCTAGGAACCTGGACACATGCCTGTGGTTCTAATCAATGATGGTCATATTGTAGCTGCTATTCATGGGACAATTTCTAGTAAACTAAGATATTTGACAGACAGAAAAGAAAGCAGTCCGTTAGAGCCACATGTGACAATAAGCTTGCGAAATCCATCGATTCCTTCTAAGGATGACCTCTTGTTTGATCAAAGGCAATAATACTCTAGCCACTACGTCACATTTTCCTCGTGCTCCATGATGCACATGGAAAATAATCAAGTGCTGCTACTGTGATGTACCATTACTGCCGTGCTCACTGGCAAGGCTGTTTCTAAGCTACAGCCAGGAGACGTCTCTCTTAGATGAGGGGAGGAACATGTGGCCTTTCAATGCTTGTGTCTTACAAGAAAGACTTCATAAAGAGGGAGACTGTTGTGTTAAGCAAAGAGAAATTCCTTTTACAGCATAAAGGGCTTCTTCACAGACGGATATGTATCTCCAAACCCCTATTGTCTGAGAATTGGCAACATGTGAACCTAACTAACATGAAGTCCAAATTGGTATAGTGCGACACTGCTGTACAAGACGCATCTTATAATAAACTGATGGTACATGCTGGTAGTTAAATTGTCGTCTCTACTAGGCTTTTAGTGTATCCTATGGCCTACACTACAAACAGTAAGTGTGGGATTAATTTCCTTTATACTGTACCATAATCCACGAAGTTCAAATGAACTATGAACAACCTACTGGTACATAGGGACTTCAGAAACTATGTTACTCGTGTCATTCCACACCAAGACCATTGCGCAACAAGGATCGTGTATTATCATAAGAGAGTACATGCTCTGGGTTTCCTGCACGTACCGCAGTCCAGGAAGTTCATGGCAAGTATAAAATATCCGGTGTTATGTAGGGACTTCAGAAAGTAAATTGCACATGTCCTCCCATACGAAGACAGTTGCGCAACACGAGTGGCGCACTGTCGTAAGAGAGTACATGTTCAGAGTTTCTTGTGGAGACAGTTCTGCTGCAGTGCGAATAGCAGGTCTATCACGGTGTGGAACTAAAATTGGGCACCAAGTGGAGACGTACTCCAGAGTAGAAGTACGCGGGACGGTACGATTCTTGTGGGAAAAAACGACTAAATGGCACACATATTCACCATGAAGTTCTTGGCGAAATATGGGCAAAACGCGATATTGCGTCGCGCTGTAGTGAAATTATGCCAAAAATTTGACAAAAGTCTCACTGGCGTGGGTGATCCTTTTCGGGAAGTCCACATTTTTCACCATGCGATTTCAATGTTTCGCAAGCTGAAAGAACATTGTGGGGGGGGGGGGGGAGGGGGGGAGAGAAAATTTCCAAACGGTGAAGGTGTTCACACTGAGATTCTCGAATGGCTCCACGACCCTAACAGCATGCGGGACAAATGCTGTAGAAGAAGACACATGGAGAGGCAAGAATGCTCCTCTGACGGCTACAACAAACGTCAGTAACGGCATTATGTGATATACTGTTCAGGTTTACACTGTGTCACTAAGCTGTACCCAGTGTAATTGGAAACTGTGTCCTAAAATCATATGATATTGAATTAAATTAACAAGATGTTACGTTGTAGGTCTACCTATTTTCCATCTTAATATTTTCTTTATGTGTATTCGTACTAACAGTCTTGTGGTAATTTAAGAACTTAACTAGTCATTGATTATCTCAGTGATTAAATCCACAGTTAAAATTTTCTCCAATTTCATAAACTGCAAAAACACAATTCCAGTTTGGAGAAATTCATTCAAAACGCTTCAGACGTAAGAAAAGAAAAAACTTTTTTCTTCGCCATATGCCAAGAAGGTATAGTTTAGAAAATTTTCTTCAAAATAGAATTGCTCTTCCAGGTAGCACAAGAGTGGACTTGCAATACCATTTTGTATCAGCAAGTCTACTCCACGTAGCTACTCTCTCCCCTTATCCCTCCATCTGCATCCATACAATCCAATCCCAGCTCTGTATGACAACAATGGAAGATTAAACCAACATTTTTTAGCTACATTAAAAAAAGTTTTGTTCTTAAGATGAAGTAAGCAACTCATGAGTAAAAATACTTACTAGGATAATGTTTCAGTTGTTCTAAGTATACAGCACCCATTGACTCAGTCATAAGGAGTTCCACTTGCATGGTGTCATCTGAACAGTGGACCTTGTACTGAACTGTAACATAAAACCGATACGAATATTTTAGCATAATAATATAATAATATTTTAAATAATACTAATGAATCATTATAGCCGCCATGTACCAAGTTTCATATATCTTAGGATGGGAACGTGCTGTCTGTACCTCTTTGCTCATGTAAATCGCGCTGTAATGTTCGTCACTGATCACATAACGTAGGAATTTCTAACTCGACCAGCAATTGTTGTATAAGGAATAGGTACTACTGCATCAGCTACCACTTGGTCCCAGAGATCTTGAACAGAGTTCTGCAGAATATAATTTTTTTTACAGATTTTTTTTGTGTTTTATCCAGTTGACTGTCTCCCACAGGGAGACCAGACAATGCACTGTTCTGTGTTTTTAATCCAATAGAGATATTGCAGAAAGTACGTTATTACTGTATTATACTGACCAATAAAATTACATTTTAAATAACAAAGTTCCTTCCACTGAACTTCTGGTCCAGAATGAGTGAAAAGTAAAAAAAAATCATACTCTCTTTTGTCAATAAACTATAATTGTTGTCGCAGTATTTCTCGCCTGTCGAATAAATTGCATACTATCATTCAACAATTTTTGGAAAGTTTTATTAATGCCTTAAAAATCGAATTTCTGAAGGTCTTGTTGGTAATTAGGATTTCAACATAAGCAATACATAGGATTTTTACATTCAGTAACCACGCATCAGAAAACTGATAGACTTAATGGCCGTTTTCTGCGGAAGCGATGCATGTCGCATCTTCGGAAATTACGGAGCATCGAATTAAAACATTAGACGTACTATTTCTATTGCTGGCACAAATACGCATCATGACGCTAAATAACGGCAGCGGTAGCAGTACTCAGTGCATCAGGATACTTTATTTTATCGTAGTCCTTTCTGACTTAAACATTGGTTGTCGATGGGGTTGCCATGTGAAGAAAGATCTGTGAGAGATCTTCCCGTATTACCACTAAAGAAAGAGTAATAAGAGTGTGTATTAAATAACAGATACGGTATTTCTTTGCAAATGTATTCAGTAGCAATTAAAATTTAAGCGTTATGTAGTCGGAAGCTTAATATAACCGTAAGCAGTAAATGCTGTGCTAAACGCAGTGAGAGTTTGAAAGGAATCCTATTGTACGAGCACGGCGATTTGAAAATTTCTTGGGAGTGATTTCTGAATAACTGTAACAGTCAATGCTATGGATGAGCGGAAGCATAATGAAAATCCTGGATCCAGTCATCATTCATGCAAAACTTGTACGCTAATCAGGACCAGCGGAATTCTGAAGCATTATAGTGTGACCCATTTGCCACAACGCGTCGTCAGTGGTTACAGATGATTACTGTCGCAATTTTGTTACGCATTCAAGCAGTAGGATTATACGCGAGGAAGTGACAGCATATTTATAAATAGATTGGTTGGTTGATTTGTGGGAGGGGACCAAACAGTGAAGTCATCGGTCCCATCGGAGGAGGGAAGGATGGGGTAGAAAATCGGCCGTGCCCTGTCCAAGGAACCATCTCTGAATTTGCCTGAAACGATTTAGGGAAATCAAGGAAAGCCTAAATCAGAATGGCCGGACGCGGGATTGAACCATCGTCCTCCCGAACGCGAGTGCAGTTTGCTAACCAATGCGTCACCTCGCTCGGTTTTATAAATAAAAGGCTCGGTTCTGCAGAGCTAATCTTACTCCACTATTGCCGTGACTTGATTGTTAGGTGGTCAGCAGAGTGCTCTAAGCGTAGTTATTGTTGTAATATTTAGAATTTGCGTGGAGTTCGAGAGGCAGAAGATAGAGAGAATAAATAACGGCGGAACAATGTTACACTGAAGCCTCACATAAACGCTGTTTTACAAGCACACATGAGGAAGCAACAGAAATATCGAATCAGAGTCTCGTGAACGACTCAGCCTGAAACGATCATAACATATGAAATTATGCTCAAGTTCATCCATTACTTTCAAGTGACAAAAAGATAGTATGTTCAGGTACTAAAAAGCGACACACAATCTTATACGCAACTGAAGATGATAACAGCAGAAATGGCGTGCCAAAGTCATTTATTTGCATGTACATCGTCATGAGAGGCAGTATTTCCGTATGGATGCAGAACAAACAAACAAGGATATTTACAGTATCAAATATCGGAAAGGGTACGCCTTTCCATCGACGTTAGCAATACTAAGATCGTTGTGTCTTTCAGTTACTTCAGTTTCAGAAGAAATGATTGTGCTGGATACGCCAGATGGAGAGCACGAACCAAAGGTCAGAAGGTCTCCCCACGCGCACCACCTGCGGTGACTAACGCATTACTCTCTTGCGTGAGAGTAGGAGTCTACAGAACATTGAAGGAAAAGTAGCGAAGAAGAACCGAAGACGTGTAAAGAAACCGACTCGGTCAGTAAGCACTCGAGGTAAGGATGATGACAGCGGATGAACTAAATGTAGCCCATCGTGACTTCAAAAAGTAGCCCCAGATACTATAAATCTATTAAAGCAATCAGTAAAAACTGCAGTCGAAATCACATAAAGTCCAGCAACAGTTATAATGTGAGAATCAGACTAAATATTTGAAAGTATTACCGACAAGGATTAAGAAAACGTAAATTCCACTCAATCTTGAAGCCACGGGAAACAGAGAACAAGCTCATATTGGACAGTCATGGGGAAAAAATCGTTGTAGCATTGTTTTAAGAGCTATCCCCGCACTAGCCCAAAGTGATGTACAGAAATAACATCAAAATTCAATCAAGCTGGACGGGAGTTTGAATCCTGCTCCTTTCAAAGGAAATGATCCAGTTCTCAAAAGTCAGCCATGAAACAGAACGCAAACGAAAGACACTTTTTGTTTAGAAGAAGACAAAAAATTAGATTTCAGTACAGAATACTACGGCGTTTAATACCTTATCCAAGTAGGCCTATGCACACTCCAGAAAATCTGATTTCATTCATGTCATGAAGGTTTGTTTCAGTTCTTGAATGCCTGCTCTGAACGTTCAACGTACTGTACACGTGAGTTATCAAAAGAAGTTATATGTTGAGGGGGCTTGTTATCAGTACGAAAAAATTTATGTGGGAAAGACAGCATTTTTGTAATTTATAGTCCAGCTAATGTGCCATATTTTCGAAGTACGAAGACGGTTACCGAGATTTCTATTCTACAGACTTGTTCTGTATCATCCAAACTCCACAATTAGTGTATGATATCTGAACGTGCAACGATAATTTCACAATGTTACTTCAACTGTACGTCTATGGCGAAATGCAGGCGAAACAAACCCGATGTGACTTTGATGGTAATACTGGCTATTGAACGTAAAATGTTGAATATGCTACTCTTTATTGGTGATTTCTAGCGTTTATAGTGTACACTGAGACACTTGGAATAAATATTTTCTATTTGCTACGGTCGTAACACATTCGCTATTAATTCTGTCACGGAGACCGTCAGCGGAATTTCATGGCAATGCTCAGCTTGAGCGACCGATGCCAGCTTAAAAAGGAAAAACCGAAAAAATGAAACATTGGTCGTAGTCATGCAAATTAAATGCAGAAATAATAATTTTTATAGTTACACAATCATTATTTGTTAAACAGAACTTTCCATTGTTCTTGTGAAGATCTGTAATGCAGTTGTTTTAGAAGTACAACAAGATATTCAGTTGTCCCGTGAGAGTAAGGTTCTGCTCTCATTTTATTTCTTTTACACGCTGCTGTACAGGTAGTATATATGAATGAATGGAGTAATCGTCGTCCTAAAAACTTCACCTTTTCACAACGTTAATGTGGCTTACGTGCTTTTATCAGTTTCATCCTCTTCACATTTGTATCCCCACCATCAGCAACAGCACAGCCGTAACTCTATCGTCTGTAGGTGTTTATTAGAGTCATTTACACATGAACGTTACACGTATTACAGTTACTTTGCGGAGGTACTAGCTAAGTGAAATAACAGTTAAACTGTCGCCAGAAGAAGCATGTCCAGCGGCAACTCATCTCCCAGAGGGCTGTCCTTCACCAGCAGTGAGAAGCGTCTCCTTCACTGTTTCAAAACGCATCATTAGCCACGTCAGAGGCTGCGAAGCTGGCGTCACCGCTGGAAATGCCACGTTCGTTCCATGCTCACGAAGATCGCTCGTACTCGTACCGTCTACATCGCCTGCTGTTACCAAGACAAGGCACATGCTTTATTCCACCGGTGGGAACCAAACCTGTTAACGTGATTCTGAACATACTGCAGTGAAGTTGTTACGCCGTGAAAGCTGGTGGTAGGTAACCAGAAGCCATCTTGCGGAAATGAACTAGTCTTGCTGTGAGCCTCTCACTGTGCTCTTACTCTCCTGGCTGCTTTTGTTTCCCTCAGGACGCCGGCATATATCCGGACTGAAGACACAATTAACTAGAAATTCAAAGTTACACCGCGATGAACACGCGCACAGATAGCTGCTAATTCTAAAACAGTAGATCCAAACAGTTCGTTCACGTAAACGCTTTCCGATAAGTAAATGTGGTGAGCAATTTTTACATGCGTTAAGACACAAACAGGTTTCAGCAACACAGCTGTGTATCTGGCAACGCAGCCACTACCGTTACACTGGGATCTAGTCTAGAAGCAGATGTCTGAATAACATTCTATACGAGTGTATCCTTACTTGGACGTAGCTGATGAGCATTGCCCGCGACACTGACCAGCAACACTCTTCATACATGTGGGATATTATGCTAATAACGTCTAATATTACGATGTTTCCCTTGTTGACTCTTCACCCTAGTGCATTCATTACCTACGAAATACACGTATATTCGCAGTTGCGAATACGAACAAGAGAATGATGACAATGACAATTTGTGCCGCACCGGGACTCGGACCCGGATTTCCCGCTTTAGGCAAGCGGTTGCCTAAAACGCTTTGGCTATCCGTGCACAATCCACAGTTAGAACCAGACTTCCATATGTTGTCGTTCTTGCGTCACAACCTGTACTCGTACACACATTACGTACTTCCCGCACAAGGGAGGACATTTTAATTGGAAGTCAATGCCTGGTATCGGCGAATAAATACGATACTGCACTGCAATATCGTAATTACCTACGAAAGCTCATAACTTCTACGCCAGATTCCACTAAGCCCGATTGTTGCTCCCAGCGTACCCTGACATTCCATTTCCAAACACAGTTTCTTAAAAGACCCATGTAAGGTTACACGTAATAGATAACATTAGGTAAATTCAATCCACATTAATGATTAACTCCTATCGCTAACTGCCTGAATTATTGTAGCATAATTTTCCTAAGCAGCCCGCCGTAATTTTTGTATCTGATGTCTGGTAGACATAAATAACTATCGGATGTGCATGCTGGGACAGTCATTTGAAATGTATGGGAATTCACAGGTATTCCAGAGTATTTCCGTGCCACGACAAAGCGGCTGCTCCGAACGCACGGTGCTGGCCCGTGAAGTTGTCTATCGACTGACTACTCCTTCGCGTGAGGATAATGACAATAGGAAAGTGCGATAGAGATATGTCCTCAGCTATGACCCCTCAAACGCAGAGATGAATTTCGCCAACATGATTGGTTCATTGAAACTAACTGAGAACCAAGAGTCGCCTGACGTCGTCAGGGGTACGTCTAGGCAATTGGGACCTTTCCATATTTTCCATACAGATATTTCGGACCTGCTTTTGTGCGTTTTGCTATGTGGGATTCAGGTGATTTTTCTGGGCTATTTTCGCAGGCGGCGTGTAGACTGCAGACGTGATTAGTGACAGACTGATTGGTCGCCAAGAGACCATAGACTCTTTTTTGGTCTACGGGCTGTTCAGCTTCTAGGTACAGCCTGGGACGAACCAACTTCTTCTGAAAATTGAAAGACGGCCGAGGTGGCCGAGCGGTTCGGGGCGCTTCAGTTCGGAACCGCGCGATTGCTACGGTCGCAGGTTAGAGTCCTGCCTTGGGCATGGATGTGTGTGATGTCCTTAGGTTAGTTAGGCTGAAGTAGTTCTAAGTTCTAGGGGACTGATGACCTCAGATGTTATGTCCCATAGTTGTCAGAGTCATTTGAACCATTTTTGAAAATTGAAAACATCACTCACTCCTGAGTCCGCGTGTAGCACGCACTTTCTTTTGTCGAGGATATATCAGTGTTCTTCATTTCCTCAGTTTTTTAGTGAATATCATTCTCTTATACTTAAAATTTCGTGGACCTAGATAATTTCCATATTTTTTCGCATGACTGTTTTATTCCATTTATCACGGGGGGGGGGGGGGCATTTCAAGATGATGATGCATTAAACTGAACGTTCTGGACCCGTTCTCTTCTTGGTGAATTTTGTTGAATACAAGAGAATCCAAAAACCGAGTGATGTTTTTCGAACTGAATGCCCAGATCCGCTTGAAGATACGAGTATTTACGCCTTCCTTCATCATTTTGAACTCTCTTATTTCTAACATATGATTCAAACGTTTAAAAATTATCTTGAGCGTCTCTCAGTTGCTAATTATAATAATTTATTCTGTAGTATCAGTATTATAACGTCAACGATTTGTTCTAAAGTGAATGCTTAGGGACGATTTTACTACCTGGAGAGATATAATATATATGTATTTGTGTTATGTTTTAAGATATTCATATAACAGACCACACTTTAATCAACAAATTAATAAATAAAATAAGTACTTACTTAGATTTATGAAGCTCGGCAAAATGGTAAATAACAATATGTCACATATCTTAAAATTCTATGGCTATATTAATAAGAAACCCAAAGTTAAATAACAGGGGTGCATCTCCACTGACTGAATAATGTCTTTCATAGAATTGGCCTGAAAGTTCTTAAAATTCACAGAACTGTGGAGACGCATAGCACACAATAACTTAGTGTCCTGTAGCACTGACACGACGTAACAAGATACGCTTTTTATACTTCGAAGACATCAGCTTAACATAATTACGCGACTTCATACAACATACGATTTTTCTGTAGCCGGCAATCACGTAAGCACGGAACTGGAAAACATAACAAACTCATTTGTGACTGCCGCAAGAGTGGCTAAAAAGAAAGCTGTTAAAGTTGCTACAAACCTAGAATAACATATTAAATGTACCACACTTGGCTCACGTGAAGACGAAACAACCAACAAACATTTAATTTTTAAGAGGGCAACGAAATTACAGGTCATGAGAGGAAAAAGCACAGTAGTTGATCAAAGACACGTTGAGGGCACATTCAATGGTTTCTTCGGGTTCTATAAAACATCTGAATTACAAATATCGGGGTTTCTCTGCGACATCTGCTTCTGAATTATGAAGCCTTCCGTATTTTCAAAACAGGTAACTATAGATACATATATAATGTAATTGAAGCAAGTACTAACTTACCTTATTGAACTGCAGTATAACCAAAGGTTCCCTGTCTCGAATAAAACTTCAGGAAGAAGTAGAACGAATATATGCATTTTATGCAGAGAAATGAAACACCTTGTTTTTCCTACACTCGTTGCACAACTTTGAATTTTCTTCAGCTCAGCGGAAATTCTTGATTCCATTATAATATCTCTCCTGGATAAAACCTTCAGCAGTTTCTTTGAATAAGGGAAAGGTATGAGAATATATGGTTTTTGTAATCTCATCAGGGAAATGTTCCACAGCTATCATTGCAAAGCCCACCTCAAGCTATCATGTTTGAATGGAGTTGATTAAACGTCTTTTCAATAGAACTTCAGTCTGCACTAATCTACTAAGGCAGACATTGTACTGTGCCATGATATGAAAACTTACCTATATTGGCACAGTGTAAAAGAAGATCATTATTTTAGGTGGATTCAATTCCGTTTCTTATGTATATCCTTCTCATTTAATGTCTCACAGGTTAAGAAAAACACGTTGGCGTACATACATGTGTGCTTTACGTAGCTACACATGTGGCCAACGAACATTTGCGCAAGGTCAAATCGGTAAACAGACTGAGGGAAAAGATAAAGATAGGAAGACCAATGTTTCACTTTCCATCCTCATACATTTAGAAAAATTAACAAAAATACAAACACCCCGTCTAGCATAGACGAAGACGCAGTCCTTCTGCAATCGGTTCTTTATTTCTTCGAGAACCGTGGTGGCGCTAGCTAATTCTTTCCGTGTTTGTTGTGATGGTCGGTATCCAAGGTCCAGAGGAGTGACAGTCCTGGGTTTCTTCTTTCTCTGACCAGACATGAGCCGCCTCCTTTTCCTCTCCCAGCACTTCCGCGCTGACGACACACAGGTTCGTAATGTATGGCTGGGCACATTACGATTGTGGCTTGTCCCTAAAGATGCCGGTAAGGTGAATCCGCAGTCGCGATGAGCCTTTCTGGCTTAGTGGTTGCGTTGTGTATCGGACGGGACCGAATCTTCGGATGAAGCATCGGTGATGAGGCACTAAGTTTGCTACTCACGTAGGACAACGCTAATGGCAGCGGCGATAACAGATGCAGCAACTTAAACCGTAGCGTTCACTGCTACTTGTCGGCCCTTTGAGGACGGAGTTGTTTTTGTTGCGTGGGTAGCTGTGCGACCTCGTCATAAACGGTGTACTTCTAACGGCCTCGGGCCGCAACCGCCATTGCTGATGTCCATTCTGGTCGGCATCCAGACATCCGGCCACAAACGGAAGCTATAGCGGATCGGTTGAACCAGTACACCGACCTGGGTTGTTAAGCAGAGCAAGTGTAGGAGTATACAAGACTGGTGTCGGTTGACGAGTCTCCTATTTATTGCTCTCAAAAGTGGAGTGTGGAAAAGCAGACTTGGAAAATGCTTAGTACCGTTAGGGTGATTCCATGATGATGCTACAGACTTTCAGGGATGATGAAGAAGGGTAAATGTAGCAATTTGAGGTAAGGGACGCTGGTCCGGAAGTGACCGAATCAGTAGGTATAAACGAAAATGTACTCAAGTTCTGCTTTAGCCTCGCACATCGCTGTAACTAAGGCCCGAAACTTCCTAACTTTGATCATGAAGCACAAAATTCCAACTGAATTATCTATGATACTCTTAGATAGTTTCCCCTGTTGATGGCCTAGTAACGGCTCATGTAACTTGATGTCAAAGAGACAAAAAATCCTAAGTCTACGGTACAATGATAATGAGTTCTAGTTACCTGCACAAGTTGCACAAGCTGCTACATTTACAACAGTTGTTCAAAATGGCGTCCCCTAGTGCCCATGCAGGCATGGCACCGTCGCACAAAATTCTGTCGTAGCCGTTATAACAACCGCAGTGTCGTTTGGACTGTATCGCAGAAATAAGAATTCTTGCCAGAAGATCCTCTTCAGTCTTGACAGATATCTCGCGCACATAATTTTTACGTGTCCTCAGAAAAGAAATCAAAAGGGGTGAGATCAGGTAAGGCACTGACTCCGAAACGGGACCTTCTCCACCTATCCACTTTTCGGGGAATGTCTGGTCCAGATGTTCACGAACCCTCAGTCCAGCCCGTAGACGAATGAAAATTTGGATATGTTTCCAAGAACGTCGGTAGTATGTCTCTGATAAACACCGTGTACGGTGACGCATTCAAACGTGGAGGAAGAAGAAACGGGCCTAGTACGTAACCAATGACTGTGCCTGCATGCATGTTGACTGATAATCTGTGTTGATAGCCCTCCACAATTGTAGCTTGGGGATTCTCATCAGTCCTAAAATGAATATTGCGACCATTTAGCATTTCTTCTCTGTTGAAACAGGCTTCATCCGTGAAAAGTATATACACAGGAAAGTAAGAATCGACTACAAAAATGTTCAAATGTGTGTGAAATTTTATGGGACTTAACTACTAAGGTCATCAGTCCCTAAGCTTACACACTACTTAACCTAAATTATCCTAAGGACAAACACACACACCCATGCCCGAGGGAGGACTCGAACCTCCGCCGGGATCAGCCGCACAGTCCATGACTGCAGCGCCTGAGACCGCTCGGCTAACCCCGCGCGGCAATCGACTACAAGGCGCTGCATTAAACCAATAGCTGAACACGAGACGATGTCCGAAGTCATCAGGATTTGAAGCACGTAATTTCTGTAGATGGTAGGGGTCTAGCTGCATCTCCAGTAATACTTCGCACACATTACTCTGTATAACATTCATTTCACGAGATACCGATCGAGCGCTGATTGCAGCGCCTCATCCACTCGAGCAAGCACTGCATCTTCTGAGTTGGGCGTCTGCATATTTCATCGTCCTCCTCGGTCGTTACACTGTGGTACCAATTTCCCCGTTTCACTTACTCGTTGGAACAGGCTTGGAAACAAGGTGTTAGCCGGATGTCTTCAACGCGGATATTTTTTCCTTTACATCCTTCCCGCTTCTCTGTTCCTTCTATTTGCCTGTCCATACACGAAAGTCATGTCTGCAAGTTCAATCACCTGCCTGTTCTACCATCTTAGCAGCAATAGTACCGGTACTTGTATTCCACTGTCAGAGCTATCGGAACGATTTTCGCTTATATCTTTCGACTCGGTCGTTTCCGGACAACGATCTCTCAAGTCAAACTGATACATTTAACCTTCTTCATCACCCCTGGAAGCTTATAACGTCATCACGGACTCACCCCGTACATAGTGGCTTAAGTGATTTATAGATAGTTTTCTGTTATAATAGGACATGATGACTTTATGAAAGCTAAAATTTTAGTAAAAGCTTTGGCGCTAGAGGACTGCAAACAGATTACACGCTGTTATTTGGTCAGGGTGCCCACCACCGCTACCTATATTTTCTTCAAAAACGGGCTTTAAAATCCAGATACACATAATCTTATGGCCAAAGTAGGGTCTATGGGAGTGCGAGCTATGCTCCGTGTATTTAAGACATACATATTCCATGTGTTCAACTTCCGTATTAAACATGATGATTGGAAAGGTCCTTCATAGACGTCGTCAACTGGCGAATTCTCTGTAGGAGGTTAAGAATCCTGGCCCGACAAATCGCAAGGTACACCACCCATTGTTCGTCTCTTTCTGTACTAGGTAATATTATTCTTTTGACTACTATTGGCCTATGCAGTAGCAAGAAGTAGTTGCGGACGTGGTATAATGCGTCACCTGTTTCAGATAATCGCTGTGAAGGGTAGCGGAAGTTATGCCTTGAGACGATATAGGAAAATTGGCAAAGATTTCTTTCTAAAGACACACCACTTGCTTTACTTCCTACACGTTACATTTTGAGTATAGGTCCCATTGGTAGACAAGACAACACATCTGGGCTCAGTTAAAGCAAACAGCCTCCTTTCACAATCGGTTGAGTGAGTAAATAATATCTGCAATCTGCGGTATAAATCTGGCGTATTAATTAACATTGCAAATATAATCTAATAGTAGTATCAGATTTCTTGATTACCGTGTTTTAGTAGCTTGATGGTGTTTTCACAAGTAAAATGGGCTAACAACTTGATCTTGAAAATACTTTCATTTATGTAGGATACATTTGTGAACTGCGTCTTTCAGTTTCACGAACAGGGTCGTAGATTAGTCGAGAAACACCATCACAGCAATATCGCTTACTGTTTAGTGAAGGTCAGAAGTGATTGAGACAATCGTGCAAAATAACGTGGAAAATCTGCAGATGTACAGCTACGCATTACGGAAGATAGTTACTAGTGACACAAACCGAGCGGTACATTTTTATCATGATGTGAGATGCTACCTCGAGTTAAAAATTGGCCACCATTTCCATATGAAAGCACTTCTGAGTCAATTTTTGTAAAAATTGTTCAAATGGTTCTAAGCACTATGGGACTTAACATCTGAGGTCATCAGTCCGCTAGAACTTAGAACTACTTAAACCTAACTAACCTAAGGACATCACACACATCCATGCCCGAAGCAGGATTCGAGCCTGCGACCGTAGCAGCAGCGCGGTTCCGGACTGAAGCGCCTAGAATCGCTTGGCCACAGCGACCGGCTCAATTTTTGTAATATAGATCTCATTAGTAGGCAAGAAAACACATTTGCCTTTTCTTACCGACTAACAGGTATACGTTTGCTGCTATTTAGTTTACTCAGTAATTCCTAACGATGATAAGTGGGATAAATCAGTGATTGACTGTGGGGTAGCAGCCGTCAGGTAAGCGGAGAGTTCCAGCTTGTTTGCGAATGGCAACTAGCCACGTCACCCATTTACTGATCTTGTGAATCCCGATGCTAGTAATCTGTGGATTTTGGTATGACAGGAAGAAAAATTTATGGATGGCGATATGTTTATGAATGATGTAATTTCTTTAATTCGCGGCGCAACTTAACACTGGAAAGCACAAAGTTATAAATTCACGACAGAGGTATTCGAACATATGTAACGGAATTGCGATTTACACTATCCCTAAATGTGAAGCCAAACGCGACGAAGCAGTCTGGACGGAATACGTTATCGGCTGTTAGGTGATTTACTTCCAAATATAAAATGGGGTGAATGACTGGTTTGATAAGCTGTTTCAGTTGTCATTAGAGAATGAGCACAAGTTTGGATTGTAGAAGATTTGGGAAGGAACTCGAAAGTGTCCTTTTTTAAGAAACGGAATACTCGTAGCGGGTGAGGTGACATAGCCGTTAAGACACTGTATTCCCACGGGTGAGCCCGGCGGTTAAAATCCCCTCATGACAATTCAGATTCCGGTTTCCCTTGGTTTTCCTAAGTCGATTAAGGCAAATGCCGGGATGGTTCCTTCTAAAAGGACACTACCGATGTTGTGCCCCATCCTTCCCAGATCATAGCTGGTGTTTCGTCCCTAATGGCTTCGTCGTCGACGAGACGTTACGTCTTAATCCTCCTCGAACAAATACTGGTGAAATACTGACGACAATTTATTTCACTTCCACATTTCTCAACGAATACTACCGAGCCATTCAACCACAAACTAAGGTATCTTAGTGGCTTCAGATATGGAGATGCTTACGCACAGAATTATCGCCTGAATTTCACTATGTAATAAAAAGTAACACGACACCCGTGTGTAATGCGGAATCGGCTGCTAGATTTCGTAAGAGGCGGAGCCACCAGCATAAAAAGAGGCGGGGATAACTGTGCTGTGCCGGCCGGAGTGGCTGAGCGGTTCTAGGCGCTACAGTCAGGAACCGCGCGATCGCTGCGGTCGCAGGTTCGAATCCTGCCTCGGGCATGGATGTGTGTGATGTCCTTAGGTTAGTTAGGTTTAAGTAGTTCTAAGTTCTAGGGGACTGATGACAGAAGTTAAGTCCCATAGTGCTCAGAGCCATTTGAACCATAACTGTGCTGTCAGTAGAGAAGCAGCAACAGAAGAATCAGTCAGTCGGGAGAACTCAGTAACTTCGAAAGTGGACTAGTCGTTAGATGTCACCTGAGATATTTCAACCATTCTAAAGCTGCCTAACTCGACTGTTGGTGTTGTGAGTCTGAAGTAAGGCGAAGAAATAACCACATGTAAGCCAAGTCCAAGTAGACCACATGTACTGAGGACAGGGACGTCCAGCATCGTGGAACGTGGTTGTAAGAAACCGCATGAAAGCAGAGGAACGAATCACTTGTACCAACAGTCCTACTAGTACAATGACTGTGCGTAGGTAGTTAAAGGAATGTGGGACAATAGTAGAGAGGTTCCTCATAAGCCACACATTTGTGTAGTCACTGCTAAGCGACGCACGAAGTGGTGTAAAGAGCGGCGCCTCTGGTCAGTGGATAACTAGAAACGAGTGATTTGAAATGATGAATCACGCTATACCCTGTGGCAATCCGATGGAAGGGTCTGCGTTTGCCAAATGCCTGGAAACGTTACCTACCGTCATGTGTAGCGCTAACAGTAAAGTACAGAGGAGGTGGTGTTACGATACAAGGGTGGTTTACGTGGTTAGGGTGTGGTTCCGTTGTTGAGCTTAAGAAACCGCTAAATACGGAAGAGTTGTAACACCTTTTACGGCACTGTGTACTGCGTACAGTAGAGGAACAGTTCGGAGACGATAATTGTTTCTATCAGAGTGACAATGCTCCCTGTCATAAGGCAACAGGTTAAGCAATCATTTGTGGGCAATAACGTTCCTGACATGGACTCCCACGCCCGAAGTCCTGACCTGAACCCAATGGAACAACTTTGGGAAGAGTTAGAACGTTGATTTCTCTCTTGGCCCCAGCGTCCAAAAGATTGTCCGCAGCGGAGTTCAAGCTGTCATAAAGGTCACCTCGTACTAATGTCCACTAATGTGTGTGCGGGAACTTTTGATCAGATAGTGTATTTCGGATGCTGTGATAGTCTGATATACGAGGGTGAGTCAAATGAAAACCTTAAATATTTTTTTAAGTATTATTTATTGTGTAGAAGTGGTACAAAGCTGTATCACTTTTCAACGTAATCTCCCCCACGCTCAATGCAAGTCCTCCAGCGCTTACAAAGTACATAAATTCCTTTAGAAAAATATTCTTTTGGTAGTCCGCGCAACCACTCAGGCACTGCGTGGCGTACCTCTTCATCAGAACGGACCTTCTTTTCTCCCATTGCGTCTCTGAGTGGTCCAAACATATGGAAATCACTTCGGATAAGGTCTGGTGAGTATGGTGGATGAAGAAGACACTCAAAATGCAGGTCTGTTGATTGTTGCAACTGTTGTACAGGCAGTGTGGGGCCTTGCATTGTCATGTTGCAAAAGGACATCTGCTGACAGCAATCCATGTCGCTTTGATTTGATTGCAGGCCGTACATGACTTTTTAGGAGATCTATGTATGATTCACTGGTGAAAGTGGTCCCTCTAAGCATGTAACGCTCCAAAATAACGCCTTTTTCGTCCCAAAAGAGAGTTAGCATAACCTTCCCTGCTGATGGTTCTGTTCGAAACTTCTTTGGTTTTGCTGATGAGGAATGGCGCCATTCCTTGCTCGCTCTCTTCGTTTCCGGTTGGTGAAAGGGAAGCGCCGAAGAAGTTCTTCACAAGCATCAACACGTCGTTCTCTCATTTCAGGAGTCAGCTGCCGTGGCACCCATCTTGCAGACACTTTGTGAAACTGGAGCACATCATGCACAATGTGGTGTGCGGACCGATGACTAATCTTTAAACATGCTGCAAAGACATTCAGTGTCACTCGGTGGTTTTCCTTCACTATGGCTTCAACTGCTGCAATGTTCTGTGGAGTCACAACTCGTTGTGCCTGACCTGGACGAGGAGCATATTCCACTGAAGTCGCACCATTTGCGAACTTCCTACTCCACTCGTAGACTTGCTCCAAACATGCATCATCGTACTGAACCTTCATTCGTCGATGAATTTCAATAGGTTTCACACCTTCACTACGCAAAAACCGAATAACAGAACGCTGTACTTCCCTGGCGCAAGTCGCACATGGGGCGGCCATCTTCATACTGTCAGTGCGACGGTATGCGTGGATCTGCACTATGCTGCCACCTACAGGCCATTCTGCACACTGTTTGTAGCACGCTCACGAACTTACAGGATAGCAGCGCGAAATTTCGATTTGTTATTACAAATTTAAGGTTTTCATTTAACTCACCCTCGTATAATACAAGTAACTGACAGTGTATGATTACTCGCGTAAAATAAAACTGTGATTGACTCTTTCCTGTGTCGGCACGCTAACATAATTCTCCCCAATATCGTTAATGAAACGTGATTTCAAGCTCTATGATTCCCCCAGTTCGTCGCTCATCCTATTTAACGTATCGTTAGTAGCAACACAAGGCACTAGTTAAGTCTGAGGCTGGATAGGAGCAGGTATTAGTCGTTGTTCGGCAGGCGTACAGAACATCGCTGAATCTTGATTAATGGTGGTTGGAGAATGTTTTTTAATCTCGCTCGAAACTTCCAGTTTCAGATGCATCGCACTAAGAATCTTACAACAAAGCCAGCTCGTATGCTTTGTTAAGAGACAAAATCGTGTGAATTAGGAAACAATAGTTTCTCTGTTTCCTATACTGAAACGCGACAGAGCATTCAGCAGCGCCGGCGCACAATGGTGTAATTATGAGAAGATTTATGTGTAAGATACTGTCTGCTTAAAAAGTGTAGGAGAAGGCCTGGAGTGCTGGACGGCCGCGGCGCGCTGACTGGACAACGGCTGCGAGGCGGAAGCGACGGTCGCTAAACCTAAACCTACGGCTCACGTCCCGTCCCACCGCGCCGGCTTAATAAGGCGGTGACGGGCCCGCCCAGCCGTGCGCCGTGGCGTCACACACCGGCTGCACCGCTGCAACTAACCGGTCGCAAGGACACCGCTCTCCACACAACGAGTTTCGTAGCGAACGGTCACGTTCTTTGCAAAACTTTGTCGAGTTACTGCATTTATTGTCCAACATACGGAATACGATGATCTCTTCTAAGGAGACAATTTCATGTACAGTTGATATAAGTGAGGACATTCGAATTAACTAGAAAGTCAAAGAGAAAAAAGGGCACATGTACAAGGTATGAAGCTTCGGGATTAACGTCGTGTCGACGACGAAGTCATCAGAGACGGAGCACAACTTCGGATTGGGGAAGGAAATTGTTCGTGCCCTTTCAAAAGAACCATCACCGCATACGCCTTAAGCGATTTAGAGAAATCGCGGAAATTCTAATTCTGGATGGCCGAGTAGGGATCTGAATCGCTGTCTTACCGGGTCACCACCTCACTCGGAATAAATCAAATGCACAGCGCATCTCATAAATATGCTGAAACATTCAGGTCCAGTCTAAAATCTACAACAAGCAAATGACATCTTATGAAAATATAACAAGGTACCTGTAATTTTCCCGTTAAGTGTCAGTGGAGACTGCTATTTTTACAACGGACAAATGTTTTAGTACATTCAGGTCCAGTCTAAAATCTACAACAAGCAAATGACATCTTATGAAAATATAACAAGGTACCTGTAATTTTCCCATTAAGTGTCAGTGGAGACTGCTATTTTTACAACGGACAAATGTTTTAGTACGCGACCTATTAAAAAGATATAGCTTTTGTTATGCACGGTGTCACTCCTAAGAATCGTCAGGGGCAGTTTCTCTGGTGTTTCGACAGATATTTTCAATTTCATTTTTACAACGTGTAGCTCCAGTCAGCCCATAAAAACACTGTCATCTGACGCCCAGCGTAGATGGAAAACATCGGTTTGTTTGCCATTACAAACAAAATGATTTTTAAAGTGTAATCTTACGTGCCCATTCGGAAGAGCGGTCCCAGTTTAGTTTAGTGCGATATTAGTTTTATCGGTGTGTATCAACAGGGATAGTAAAACACGAAGAATAATCAGTAAGTCCGGCCGCGGTGGCCGAGCGGTTCTAGGCGCTTCAGTCCGGAACCGAGCTGCTGCTACCGTCGCAGGTTCGAATCCTGCCTCGGGCATGGATGTGTGTGATGTCTTTAGGTTAGTTAGGTTTAAGTAGTTCTAAGTTCTAGGGGACTGATGACCTCAGATGTTAAGTCCCATAGTGCTCAGAGCCATTTGAACCAATAACCAGTAGCCCATCAGCGAAAGCACCACTTCGGCCCACGCTGACAGCTACCGCCATGCAGAAGTGCTGCTCAATCGCTGATGGACTGCTGATTATTCTTCGTGTTTTACTGTTCATGTTAATACATATCGATAAAACGAATACCGCACTACTGTAATTTGGTACCGCTCTATCGAATGGGTATGTAAAATTCCGATTTAAATATCATTTTGTTTGTAATAGGAAACAAACCGACGCTTTTCGTCGGCTCTGAGTGTCGTATGAAAGATGTGATGAGCAGGATTTGTTTGGGCTGCCTCCAGCTACACGTTCAAGAAACGAAATTACAAAGATCTGCCGAAACACCATACACAATTCCCCTGACGACCCATAGGTGAGACACCCGGTATACAAACAGAGCAATTTGCTGCTTCTATCACGATTAACAGCAATCTAACAAGTTGTGTTGCTTATAAAATCCTTAATACTTTTGTCGACCTCACCCTGTTACGAATAAAATGAATACATTTGAGTTAAAAATACGCAGATGTAAGTGTTCAAAATCCCAAAAAATGGTTCAAATGGCTCTGAGCACTATGGGACCCAACATCTATGGTCATAAGTCCCCTAGAACTTAGAACTACTTAAACCTAACTAACCTAACGGCATCACACAACACCCAGTCATCACGAGGCAGAGAAAATCCCTGACCCCGCCGGGAATCGAACCCGGGAACCCGGGCGCGAGAAGCGAGAACGCTACCGCACGACCACGAGCTGCGGACTCAGAGTTCTAGTCTTCAGCTCTAACAAACACGGCATTGCACCACGGTAACACCTTTCTCAAAGAGCTGGTGAAGTGCTTAAAGCACGGGGCTCGTATTCAGTACGGGGCGTCGGGAAGGAAGGCAGGGTTGGGGGACAGGGTTCAAAGTCCCATCTAGTCATTTTGTGGTTTTCTTAAACCCCTTAGACGAATCCTGCGATGGCACCTTTGATAAGGTCACGGCCGATTTCTGTCGCATCCTCCCACAATCTAAGTGTGTGCTCCACCTCTAATGACCTTGCCGTCGACGGGATGTTAAATCATGATATTTCTTCCTTCCTTCTTCTTATCCAGCTATCGACCAACATCTGCCCAGAAACACATGTACATTTCGTTTAGAGCTGTGAAGAGCGGAACACGAGGTAGGATGTACAGTATGAGCTATTTTAGCATGAAGATCAGTCCAACTGCTGAGAAACTAAATACACAATACCTGTACGTCAATACTGATTATTATGACACTCACTATTAATTTTCTGAATGTCGACACTATATCTCGAAATCTTAACTATTTAAAGTTTTGAGAGTATAGCTGGAATCCTAAGGGTGGGAGTTCTTTGCCTAACATAGGCTAAGTATTCCAAATTACTCAACGATTTTCACAATTGCCATTTGTCTTTCATGCTCATGTTTGGAAACAAGTTGAGCACTTCATTGGTATGGAATTATTATTTATTTATAAATGCCAGTTAGCATTTTGCCAGTTAGCATTTAGCAACTTGAACTATTACTTTTTTGTTTAAAATCAAGTTTTGAATCTATTGTAGTGAATTTTTGTTAAATATTGACGGTTTTACCGTAGAAAATGGACGACGTTGAAAAATGAACACGATCTTTGGTCAACGTCGTATTTATTTCAATTGTCTGAGGTGTAAAAAAAAATGCTTTTTAACGACGAAAAATGTCTTCATGTAGGATGATTGAAAACCAAATCAAAAGTCTGTTAATGCAGAATGAAGGTGTGTCGGCTTAGGTCCGCATTACATTGACAAAGTTCTTTGAAAAATCTTTTGCAAAAACTAGGACCACGCTCCAACTTTTATAAAAGATATGATAAAAGTACCCCAGTATACTGTCAAAGATTCTATAAAACGTATTTTACAAATGATATTTCACAAAGCTCTCTTACAGTGTCATACGTGCCTTAGTGTAATGCACGCCTTACTCGGCTGTTGATTTCTTAGATTGCCACACGAAGGAAAAAGTGTACAGCTGTTGTGGAACAGTGGGATTTATATCTTATCGATCGCAATCGAGTATGGCACTGTTTTAGAATGCTCAAAAGTAAAGGCATTTACACGTACACGCGTGCGAACAGTTCATGAAAATGCCATCATTGAATAAGTGAGTTTTTAAATACTTATTAACATTGTGTTCTTTGTTGCAATTTAGTATTCAACCACTAATGTTTGCAATGTAATCCTCATCAGCGCTACTCGGGAGCCGAGCTACCTCCGATCTTTATGATGGATGATATCTGAATCATGTTCTTTGTAAGCTCTCGTCTTGGCACTTCTCCGTACAGTGTAAAATCGTAAACCACTGCGGTAATTCCACGTATTGTGCCAAGTACAATATGAAAGCGCCCATAAGACAGCTTGTTTATTAAAGCCATCAAGTTTATAGATAACACAATTAGCTCCATTGGTATCTGTAACCAAAACAAACTCGACAAGCATGCGACAACTACTTAAAAATGGATATTATTATCTATGTGACATTGTGGAAATGAAAACACGGGGAAATTTATCGCCTTAAAATACGAAGTGCGACGAAATATACATCATTACGCTTAGTTCTGATATGCCGAGTTCCGTCCGTTTTCCCCAAAATACAGTATAAAGCGGCCACATAGCCAAACGAAGAAACTCTGTTGTAAGTACCGGTGCGCGTATTGAAGATACTGCGTTCGCTACCAGTGAATAAGTACACGAAGCCGTCGAGAATCAGACTGTGTTCCTGCCCCATTTTCGGCTCTACTAGCATTGAGATCCAGTCCCTTACTGAACTCAGTCCAAGCACGCCGCCTCTCAACCTCTCCAATCGTAACTGTGACAACGTGAGGTTTCGAGAAGCTTACTTTTGCTGACTATATGCAGCATCATTCGCGTTAATGGAGGTCGCTTTTGCGAGTCAGCAAGTCAGATGGGAAGCCAGTGCCGAACCAGAAAGAGGACTTTCTGCAGCCACCTGCTTCTCTAACAACCTCCAGCACATCGTCAGCTTACATGAGATACTAAACAAATGTCAGCCGAGAAGGTTCCTCACATATGTTCTTCACATTTTAAATGCGAGTTCTGTGTGCCGGCTAAGTATTTCGCTTCTCTAGACTAGAGTAAATTTACCCCTTTCAGTGGAGAAAGGCAATGTGGCAATAATAATGTT
Organism: Schistocerca cancellata; assembly: GCF_023864275.1. Lineage (NCBI taxonomy): Eukaryota > Metazoa > Arthropoda > Insecta > Orthoptera > Acrididae > Schistocerca > Schistocerca cancellata. The sequence continues at coordinate 632,556,643 of NC_064629.1, read as the reverse complement.
CAACAACCGACACAGCCTGAGTCTACTTAAATGCATCCCATGAAGCTTTACGGCAAGCCACGCAACTTGAAGACTATCTTTCAGAAGTTCCGTTGAGATGGCAAAGGTAGTATTTGTTGACTTCCGAAATGCATTTCACTTAATACCACACCAACACCAATGCTTACTAACGAAAATTCAATCATATGGAGTATAAAACGAAATTTGGGCCTGGATTGAGGATCTGTTAGTGGGGAAGATGCAGGATGTTATCTTGGATGGAGAGTCATCGATAATGGCTCTGGCTCTAAGCACTATGGGACTTGACTTCTGAGGTCATCAGTCCGCTAGACTTAGAACTACTTAAACCTAACTAACCTAAGGAATGCACACACATCCATGCCCGAGGCAGGATTCGAACCTGCGACCGAAGGAGCAGCGCGGTTCCGGACTGAAACGCCTAGAACAACTCGGCCACAGCGGCCGGCAGTCATCGAAAGATGTAGATGTAACTTCTGGCACGTCCCAGGGAGTAGATGTAACTTCTGGCGTGCTCCAGGGAAGTGTGTTGGGTCCTTACTGTTCATTTTGTGTATAAATGACTTGACAGACATCATTAGTAGAAGCTTAATACTTTTGTTATAGACGAATCTTTTATCTACAAAGAAGTAATTTCTGAAAAAGTGCACACATATTTAATCAGATTGTCAACTTGCTTTACGTGTTCAGAACGTAAAATTTTATACTTCACGAAAACACAAAAATATGACTACAGTATCAATGAGTCGTAATTGGAATTAGTCAACTCACACAAGTACCTGAATGTATCAGTTTTACGGATATGAAACGGAACGATCACATAGGTCCAATCGTAGGTAAAGCAAATGGATAGACTTAAGTGTATTGGTAGCTCTGTGTCCGCCAGAAGATACAGTACACAGACATGCACAGAGAGGGCGCCACATGGGAAGGCCAGTCCCTAAAGTGGCGCAACACAGTTACGGTCGGACGCTATAAAGGACGCACATAACAATCACCCAAATAATTCCCAGGTAAACATCGATTCGTCAAACGCCGACACAGGAGGACGCACGGTTTCATTCAGGAGAGTGCATCAATTCTTAATTCGACAGTATCAAGACTTATTAACCGTGCCCTCCGCCCCCCCCCCCCCCCGCCCTCTCCCTCAGAAGAGCCAAACTGCACAGTGTACTAGTTATGTTAATCATAACTCACTTGATTCAAGACTCCCTTTCCTCTTGACACCACTTCCCCACCAACATACCAAATTCCACCTCACCTTCTGTCTTCCTACCTTGTGACATCCCACTATCCATCCCCAACACCTATCTTCCTCTCCATAGAATCCTACCTAACCTATATGTGCTTTTTCTTAGAAGAATTTCACCTATATGAGATATGTTTTAAAAATGTGTATATTTTTGTCTTTTAGCTTTTAGTCTTTTGATTTTAATTTAAAAAGAAGACAACAGTCTTAATGCCTTTTTATGTAGACGTCAACAAAATTCATCCTGTTTATTGTCATTAAAACCATGAGTAACTTTTTAGCTTTAATATCATTTGTTTTCGTCTTTGTTATATTTTTAAAAGCTCTTGGTAGAGGAGTGGAGTGTTTTACAGTTGACAGCCCATCCTGCGCCAATATGGAGCCAGGGAAATGAAATAGCAATAAAGAAAAAAATGGGTTCAGGAATAGACCAGTTCTCGAAGTAAGATGAGTGCAAGTGGCCTTTTAACAACATTGGCACGCATCATCTTCACACTCAAGATACATAATGTACATTTTCTGTCAATAGATTATTGCAATGCCAGATTATTGTTGGACGCCAAGAATATTTAGTGTACACAACATGTAGGATACTTGGAAAACGGTGTCAGTTTACGAAACACTCTTGCGAGTCATCCTAGAATACTGCTGAAGTGTGTGGGATCAGCGCCAGACGGGTCTAACAGGAGAGCACAAATGGTTAGAGGTTTGTTTGGCCAACGGGAGAGTGCCACAGAAATGCTGGAGAACCTCAACTGACAGTCGCTTGAAGGTATACACCAACTATCCGGCTAAATCCTACTTACACTGTTCAAAAAAGGTGTTAAGTTATAAATATAGGAATATAATACAGCGTCCTGCATATCGCTATCGTAGGGACCGCAAAGACAAGACCAGACTAATTTCCCGACGCACAGAGGCATCTACACACCCATTATTCCCGGCCGCACCACCTCCATACGCAAATGGAACGATAAAGAATCCTAACACGTGGTACGAAAAGAACCCTCTGCCAACCACTTCACAGTGGTTTGCGAAGTATGGATATAGATGTAAATGTACCTAGACGAAAACCTCATGGATGTTGAGACAGGGGAGCAAGCATGATGGGGGTCTTCTTCCCAGCAAGTCATCTTCTCTGACATTTGTATCAAAACTGCTATTTCAAACATCGTCTGGCAACTGGGATGGATAAATAATAAAAAGATACACCTCACTGCGTACCGACTCTAAAAGTTGCAACGCTCGCACTGGCTAAAGCACAATGATGCCCGTAGTTGATATAATTAACAGATATTTTTTCTGAAATAATTGTCAAGGGAAATTTAACATCTCACTAAAGTAACTACATCAGTTTTCCCAAACAAAGAAATTTCTCTAATAAAGTCATATAACTTGAATCCGCAAACTTCTTGATACGTCATTAGCGTGTAACGGGTTAGGATTTCCACTGTACATCTGTAATGCAAAACCCCCACACAAACAGAGGTTCGTTTCTTGTCTGTTAACGAGCATGATACTCTTGTTTAGCGATCGAATCGCCAGCTCTGGTTTCTGATGGCGCAACAGCTGCTCCAGATCTGGCGTTGCGTAAAACTTGCGGCCTAAAGACTTTCAGTTCAGTTGTCTACGTATCGACAGTCAGCTGTTATAAACGTTATGAAAGCTGGTTAAATGTCGTAAATAATTTGATGTGAACATCAGTGAACAGGTTACTGCAGCCCTGTTAATACACAGGGGTCCGTCCATCTGCTGTAATCTTGTCGAGTTACATGTCCGATCAATTGCCACTTCAGTCTTGCAATTCTCTCTAGGACGGATGTTACCTTTGTTCTCTTTCTAATGTCCTCTGATCGAATCCTATAGCTGATGGTGACTCCTAGCATCTGTCGATCCATCACTCGTTATATGCGCTGTAGCTTACGAGCACTTGCCTTAGAGTCACAGTTTCCAGTCCGTAAGTTGTAACTGGTAGTATGCACATATTACAGACCTTAGCCTTCACGTTATTTGGGACATCGTTGTTGGTCAGGATGGATCTTACTTTCTGGAATGCTGCTCAGTTCGATTCCACTCTGCGAGGGATTTATGAATTTTGATTGTTTTTCCCTAACTTAATTTTCTGGCCAAGGTAAATGTGTTCATCAACAGCTTACAGTTTCTGACCGTAAGTGACTAGTTGTCTGGGCTTAATATTTTCGTTTTATTGCAGTTCATTTCCAAGCCAATCTTTGCAGAGGCAAATTTTAGTTCTTGGACCATATTCTTTAGTTCTTCCAAATCTTCATTTATGAGCACAATATCGTTGCCAAAGCGCAAATGGTTCAGATATAATACACTGATTTTTATTCATCTATTCTCCATGTCTACTGATTTTAATAGTTATTCCAGTGCAAGAGTGAACAGTTTCAGATAAATGGTGTCACCTTCGCGATCTCCTTTGCCGACTGTGAGAAGGGCCAAATGAATCCTGATGTTATACTCAGTTGTTTTCTCACGAAGAAAGCGAACAGTCTGGATGTGATGCACAGTCGAAAAGCCACTCCGAAATCCCACTCGTTCAACAGGTTGACAGAAATCTGTTTCTCTTGTGAGACTGTTTGTTACAATTTTAGTAACGAGTTTGTAAATATTTGATAGCAAACTAATAGAATGATAGTTCTCCTAGTTTCCCTTTGACACTTTCTGAAGAGTAGTACCACGTCAGCGTTTCTACATTTTTTTGGTATTCGTCGAGAGGTAATGCATTTGTTGGTTGGTACTTCCATCCAGTTCCGGCATTTCATTTGTTATCCTGTCATCCTCAAGAGCTTTTTCGTTTTCTAGGTGTTTAAGTGCATTTACAACTTCAGCAGTGATTACTTCGCGTGCTCCCTCCTGTGCGTCATTCAGAGCCACTTTTTCTTCCTCGGTCGGCCTGTCAATGTTCGTAGTATACAGCTCTTGGTAGAAGTTTCCAACAACTTCAGGAATACTATGTCTATTTGTAACTCTCTCTCCTCCCTTGTTCTTGAGTCTCATAATTTTAGATCTTCCTGCAGACGCGCGGAAAGCACAATTAGAGAGATTCCAAAACACACGGAGGCTTATCAGTAACTGTTCTTTCCACGTACTATTCGTACCTGGAACAGATAAAGTGGGGAGTAACAGTGTTACTCTAAGTACCCACACCGCCACACACCATTAGGTGACTTGTGGAGTGTAGCTGTAGATATAGATACGGATTCGTTTGCAGTCAGGTGTGAAGCATTAATCTGAGCAACGATCCCTGGCGAATATCTGTGTGTTCTCTAATGGTAGTGGAGAACTCCTGAGGAGGCGGTCTTTGTCCGCAGCAGTCGGCGTGGGCTCACGAGCCACGAGGTCAGCGCAGGTAGGCGGCGCCAAGGATACGCAAGCCAGCCCGCTGCCCACACAGACCAGCCACTCGTGTTACTGCGCTTTCCCAAGCTGACATTTCTGAGCTGTCTTGTTACAAGATGTGACTGTTCCACAGTGACTCATTTCGTACTTTGCGACATAATACAAATTCACAAGTAACTGAAAGAAACACACTAAAATTTAGACGACTTCCAAAATCCACTACGGGACCGGACATCCGGTATTAAACTGTAACGAAGAGAGTAGCAGATTCCAACCAGTTCAAGATAGAGATGAAGATGTTATGACTGTTTTGAAATGAGAAGACGAGTGTCCTGTACTCGCGACTTTTTACCGTGTGTTACAAACGACCGCTGTTCACATCACCTACGGATGGCAAAAGCAGTTCCTAGAGATTTTTTCTTTCCGGATAACTCATTAACTGTAATCGAAAAGGACTAAAGACATTTCAAGTATTAAAAGCTTATTGAATGTAAATACAGATAACTACGATCAATCATATACGAAATATTTGTCTGTTTCTATAAATCAGATTTCAAACCTTTCCAAGCTCATCTTCGGATGGGGCATGAAGAAGTTACATATTTATTTTTGTAGTGTGATGTTACGTATTGACTCTACGACAGTACAAATGGCAATATATCGCTTTGAGTGTTACATTTAAATGAGTATTACCCTCTTCTCACAGATTCAGGACCCAACGTCACGCTACAAAAATAAATACGTTGCTTCAGCAGCCCACATTTGAAGATGAACCTAGAAAGGTTCGGATACTAGTTTCTGAAAATAAACAAATATTTCATAAGTGACTGCTCATAGTCTTTCGTAAATGTAATAAGTTAATACACAGTCACTTCTACAATACCCTTAATGGATAAAATGAATTAAAAGCTTGTTATGGGACTTGAGACTCCTATTGATTTTCAGAAAATTAAAATATGTTCTAAGAACTAGTCTAACGATTTTTAATTACACTGAGCATTACAAAGCGATTTAATCATTTACTAGCTGACTCTGGTTCTAACATTTTGTTTCTTACTATTTGTTCGGATTTAACAAAAAACCACGGATAGTCCATTAGAGGTATAAGATCAGAACAGGGCGTTCGAATCCATATTTTATCATGACCTTTCCTGAAATACAATCCAGCGATTATAAAACTTTCTCTTACTTTATCTATGAACCGGGAAACAGCAATATTCGAAAAGTTGCAAAACTTTTCTTCTTTCCAGCGATATTTTTCGTGGCTTCCACATACTTAATAGTCTCCTTTTTGACAGCTATTCAGATGGTTAAAAGATACATTGACTAAGAACTATGTAGTCCAAATTAAGGACAAATTAATTAATTGCTATGTTTTTCAACATATGTACAGAAAAACATTCTTTGTATCAAAAACTTTATCGCATTTACTTTAAAAGCATCTTTCAAAAACCCGTTTCCATGTTCTTTCTGCACACGAGGTTGAAATAATGCCAGAGTATATCAAATTTCTGTGTTACATGGGACGAGCGCTACAGTTGTTTATAGTCCTCTCTTATGTCAATACTGGCGACAGTTCACACTTTTTACTGAACCTCCATGTCTTCCTGCTTCCGTGGCGCTTTCTTCAACCAACATAACACCTTTTACCATATCGCTGAGTTCTTCCCTACTACATGGAACTGCGAAAAATTTGGATCTCTCTCTGCTGCTCCTAACGTAACACCATGGGTCTACTCTTAACATGATTATTGTAAGCATAATGGCGTTTGTACAGCACTGGACAAAATTCTGCTGCGCCATGAAGTAATGAGAGGAAGAGCATAAAATTAAAACCACATGTGACAAGTAAAAAGATTTAAGTTTTTTCTCGATACAACCATATCATTACTACCAGCCATTACTCTGAAATCGTATTACAATGTGTAAGGTGATCTGTACGTCACTAAACTGAGTGAAAATGATATTTCATGCATGGTAGGGTTATTCTTTGCAGGAAACTTCGTCAATTCTTTGGTACTGAGGCCTGGAGAACAGTGTCGAGAGCCTGTTGAGAGAGCGTCTATTATAATTTTAACTTTATTTATGGGAGACCATTGTAAGGAGGAGGGGTATCCATAAGTGCTTTTCTCAGATGTCGTTTAATTTATTCCGTTGCTCCATACAGTTGTATCGCAGAATATATTTTAAACTATAATTCATGCGCAATCAGTTTCAAGGATCTATAATCTCATAATTTCTCGACTGTTGAGGCGTGTTTGGTACTTAATGATGAGTTAATATAGTCTTCATATCGATTGCACATGAATTAAACATCAAAACAAATTGTTTGATACTGCTGTATGGAGCAACTGACATTGTTACTGGAATAAAATAGAAAAAATCTTAACTAGTCTATAGGTTGTAGACAGCTGACCCTACTCGGTTTAAAGCCACATTAAGGTCCCACTCCAGCTTTTAATCCTAGGGTAAGTTTTCCATTAAGTATTGACAAGCCTAATGCGGAAATTGCTTCTATTCTCCCAGAAGCGTAGTGGATAGTTGGTGCAGCACATTTTTAGTGATTTCATCTGGTACACATTATGCGCTCTAAGTCGACGCAAAATTGATTCATGGCGTTTAGATCGGATCATTGATTAGGAAAGAAAATTGTTTTGGCCTACGATGTAACGGTCCTCAGTTTGTGGACAATATCATTAACCCGCTGATACAAAAAAGATTAAATTCTAGGCTATTGCAACAATGTGGAAAGCCTGTTATTATCGATACTGTTTCGTAAATTGATCCCATTCCAAGGAAAATATTCGCAGATCTTCGCACTACTCCATCTGATTTCATTATGGTTACAAAACATTCCAATAAATGTCATTGACGAGGCTCATACACTCTCTACTGAACACTACATCACCTACAATGATGACGATCGACATAAAAGTTTTCTGTGTTTGGTACCGCGTCATAATGTAAAAACTACTGCTGCTGGAGAAAAACCAAGGTTTCGGCCACGATTGCAGCGGCCATTAGACCCAGAAGAAGGCCGCTGCAATCGTGGCCGACACGTTGGTTTTTCTCCAGCAGCAGTAGTTTTTACATTATGACGCGGTACCAAACCCAGAAAACTTTTATGTCGACTGACTCTGGCCGCAGAAGCCTACGCAATTATAAATGATGACGATGTTTGCACCACTAGAGCATCGCTCACTAATCCTATGGGAAAGATGTCAAAGGAGGGATTCGTTCATATAGGACACTTTAGATTTCGGCGATCCACGTGAGTTAATTTCTTACGCGCACTACAGCGATGGTTAGTTTAGTGCTTCTATAGCGTTACCAATTCACTTGTAATATTAAATATGACCAGTGGTAGCTTCAATGAAATGTCTCTTACGGATTGTCGGATCGAAGATCCCGTACAGTCATGCATTGTACTCTCCGTTGATTCATTCTGATGTAAAACACGTCTGAGATTTGACAAGTTATACCTCCATTTGCATACTCTCGTATGCTCTCGTGTACTGTTATGTCGATGAAGTATCGAAGGAAGAAAAGACAGTTTCGAAAATGAAATAAAACTGCTAGAGGACAAGATAGCAACGCTAAGTTCACAGATGACATAAACCTTCTCGCCTGAAGTTGGGAAGGCTTAGAAGACCCGTCGAAGGTGATAACAGCATGATTAGCACAGAATGTGGTTTAAGGACAGACACAGAAAAGACGAATGTGATGAAGATCAGTAAACAGAATAACGAACTGCTTAATATGAAAGTTAGGAACGTCATAATTGCTGGAGGAAAGAAAGAATTGTCTTGTATAGGAAACGACATTACACAGGATCGCTGAAACAATGAAGATACCAAAAGTAGTTTAACACATGCGAAGAACGTTTACTTGAGCAAAAGAACTCAACTCGTATCGGATATTGTGACTTCGTAGGTTTTTCCGGCATAGTAAGTCTTGATTGTCTCCTCGGGTTTGCTACCGGATCCTAAAATCAACTTAATTCAGTAATTTGGCGATCCATCTATCCGCAATTTTCAGAAGAACGCTGATGAGACCCGCTGAAAACTGATGCCAAGGCTGCAAAACATCGTCCTATAATAGGCCTGCGTACCGTACAAGGTGTATCCATCGCCCATCACAATTGCTGCCCTCCAAGCCGGGCAGGTGGCGCCGCCCTTAGTAGGCCACAGATCTATGCTCCTCTTCATGCACTTCCGGGGATGGTCCAAACTCCACAGCCTGAGAAATCTGCTTTTCGAATTATTTATTTTCTTTAGAAACAACCACATGTACCAGTTCTTGGATTACAGTGTCCGCATCGGAAATGGCGTATGCTCTGCGTAAGAGAGTCCGACGGACGCCACTGCGTTGGTATAGCAGATGGCAACTCCTAGCATGCAGCCACCGATGGATATATGTCGAATTTTGATGCATACTATGTCCTAAAGTACAATCTTGTTTTCTGTAAACCATGACGTCGAAAAACGGAAGCACCCGATCAGTTTCAACCTTCATGGTAAATTTAATGCTGGGATGAAGACAGGTGAAGTAGTCCAAAAATCTGTTGAGAGCATCACGTCCAGAAGACCAGACAAAAAAGGTATCATCTACCTACCTCCAGAAGCAGGCGGTAACTGAATCTCAATGGAGACAAGTGTAATGTGCTGCGAATACATAGAAAGAAAGATCCTTTATCATTTAGTTACAATATAGCAGGTCAGCAACTGGAAGCAGTTAATTTCATAAATTATCTGGGAGTACGCATTAGGAGTGATTTAAAATGGAATGATCATATAAAGTTGATCGTCAAATGGTTCAAATGACTCTGAGCACTATGGGACTTAACATCTGAGGTCATCAGTCCCCTAAAACTTAGGTTTAAGTACCTAACTAACCTAAGGACATCACACACATCCATGCCCTAGGCAGGATTCGAACCTGCGACCGTAGCGGTCGCGCGGTTCCAGACTGTAGCGCGTAGAACCGCTCGGCCATCCCGGCCGGCAAGTTGATCGTCGGTAAGGCAGATGCCAGACTGAGATTCATTGGAAGAATCTTAAGGAAATGCAATCCGAAAACAAAGGAAGTAGGTTACAGTACACTTGTTCGCCCACTACTTCAATATTGCTCACCATTGTGGGATCCGTACCAGATAGGGTTGATAGAAGAGATAGAGAAGATCCAACGGAGAGCAGCCCGCTTCGTTACAGGATCATTTAGTAATGGCGAAAGCGTTACGGAGATTATAGATAAACTCCAATGGAAGACTCTGCTGGAGAGACGCTCAGTAGCTCGGTACGGGCTTTTGTTGAAGTTTCGAGAACATACTTTCACCGAGAAGTCAAGCAGTATATTGCTCTCTTCTACGTATATCTCGCGAAGAGGCCATGAGGATAAAATCAGAGAGATTAGAGCCCACGCAGAGGCATACCGCCAATCTTTCTTTCCACGGAACAGTACGAGACTGGAATAGAAGGGAGAACCGATAGAGGTACTCAGAGTACCCTCCGCCACACACCGTCAGGTGGCTTGCGGAGTATGGATGTAGATGTAGATGTAGAAGCACGATGGTTGCAATGCTGAAGTCCTCAGTGCCGTATTCTTGATGTCCTTCGTAAATAAATTGGCGACTATCGGCGATAAAGGACTATCCATAGTTACTCCATCAATCTATTTAAAAATGTTGCCATTAAATGAAAGTTATGTAGATGTCAGCACATGACAACAAAGCTTCACCAACTCTTCATCCAGTTTTTCACTAATCATACTCAGGGCCTCTTCCAGAGCGACTTGTGCAGATAGAGGTATCATATCAAAACTCATTAGGAAATCCGAAGGCCCCAGACTCAAAGATTTCAATCGTCGAATAAAATTCACCGAATTAGAGCTATGATGTTCACACCTGCTAACACATGGGCTGAGAACAGCTGTTAAATACTTCACCAGGTTAGAAGTGGGTGCACCCAAATTACTAACAATAGGGAGTAGAGGAACACCTTCCTTATTTCACACAGACCATTAAACCTAGGCGCAATAGCAATACCAGGATGGAGTTTCTTACGTAAATCTTCGGATAACGAGCTCGTTTTCAGAAGTGAAAGAGTGTACCAGAAGCCGACACATAACTATCGGTATCTACATACTAAGAATTGCCCCACCACACAAACGCAGTGGCGTCCTCCGCACTCTCGTACGCAGAACATATGCCATTTCCGACGCGGACAGTTTAACCCAGGAATTTTAACATTTAATGGCTGTTTTAAGGAAAATGGATACTCTGAGAAGCAAATTCGTCGGGCTATGGAGTTTTGACCATCCCCGGATGAGCGTGAAAAGGAGAATAGATCTGTGGCCTTGATTCCTTATGCTGAAGGCGTATCGTATAAGACTTGAATAATTTCAAGGAGTTTTAACATTAAGAGTGTGTTTAGTCAACGTTACATGGTTAGGGCACTTCTCGGATCTGTGAAAGATGATTTCGGGCTTAGGAAGACTGACATATATAAAATTTCGTGTCAGTGTGAGAAGGCTTACATCGACCGTTCGATTCGCACAGTTCAGGACAGGTGCGTGGAACACTGACGTCATACGAAGCCGGAAAAGTCAGCGGTAGCAGAACATTACTCGAACGAGAAACAAGGGATGAAATTGGACGAGACTGTGATAGTTGGAACAGTGTTTACAAAGAGGCAATTAAAATTAGTTTGGCAGACAATTTGAGTAATAGGGAAAGTTTAATGTGCCAGGAAGTTCCAATAGGGAAAGTAGTTTTCCGCTTAGCAGGATGTAGAACCCTGTACTATCCTGTATCAAAACATAACTTTCTTCGGTACGGTCAGTCCGTGTGTTTGAAATAGTCTCTGAGTGCGATATATCGTTGCCGCCAGTGCATCCTACGTAATCTTGGGGGGGGGGGGGGGGGCGGCAACAGTGATGAGCACCGCATGCGCCGTGTACAGTACGGAGACCTATATAGGATGACGTTTTGCAGCCTCGGAATCAGTTTTCAGCGGGACTAAGCAGCAGCAGCGTTCTGCTGAAGATGGACGACAGTGGCATCGCCGAAATACTGGATGAAGTTGATCTTAGAATCTTGCAGCAAACCCGAGGGGACTATCGTATAAGAGACTGATATACACTTACACTGCCTGAAAAAGAAAGAAAGAAAGAAAGAAAGTGGAGCACCCAGACGAAGAGAGAGATACGAAATCAAACTTCACGAATTGAGAGGGTATGTGATGTTATTTCAGTGATTGAAAAATCGGTTCAAATTTACAATGAACTCGGCAGTATGGGTCCATTGGGACTTTATGTATGCAGTGTCTCAGTTGTGGAAAGTGTGATAAAGCCAGGCAAGTTGGCCCACAACTGTTGTAACTGGCGCTAGATATCCTGGATTTATTTGCAAAGAGACAGAGATGATGTCCGAGCTGTTCCCACATATTTTCTATCGGGAACAGATCTGCGGACCTTGCTGACTACGCAGGCAGTTCGTAGGGACATATACCATAAGTGAACCAGCATTGCCTTTTTGAAAATTGGCGTCACGATATTGTCACACAAGAAGTAACGCATGAGGTTGCAGGATGTTCATGACGTACAATTTTGCTGTCAGAGTCCCCTCCGTCACTACCAGACGTGACCTGAGGTCATTCCCGATGACTCCACACACCATAACGCAAGGAGTAACCCGCCGTCTCTCTCCAAAACAAAGGCAGAATAGGTCATCTCCCCAGGTCGTCGCCACACTTGTCCACGATCGTCTTTCCAGGGTAGTGCAGAAACACAGTGCGACGCCATTCATCAGCATCCCATGCTTTCCGGACAAACGCAGGGCCGCGCGGGATTAGCCGAGCGGTCTCAGGCGCTGCAGTCATAGACTGTGCGGCTGGTCCCGGCGGAGGTCCGAGTCCTCCCTCGGGCATGGGTGTGCGTGTTTGTCCTCAGGATAATCTAGGTTAAGTAGTGTGTAAGCTTAGGGACTGATGACCTTAGCAGTTAGGTCCCATAAGATTTCACACACATTTGAACATTTTGAACAAACGCAGGCCCTTGTGTTAACGGCATCCTACATATGGGACGACAATTTTCTAGTCCGGATTTTGCTAGTCTCCGACTAATGGTGCGAGATTGCATAGGATTTTACACGCAGTTCAGTAGTTGTTCTTGCGTGGCAGGCGCAGACGTGGAGGGGCACGATATGCTTGGAGCACAATGTGGTGATCTCCTGTGGTGGTCAGACGTGTTCGGCCGGGACCTTGACGACGAGTACGCCTGCTTTCACGTTCCCATGTAGTCTAAATCAGACCACTGTTATATCCAAATGTCCAAGAAATCTGGATATTGGAATATTCGACCAGCTGGCCAGATAGGGACCCATGAGGCCCTTTCCATTTCTGGCAGATGGTGATAACGCTGCCTCACACGAGTACGCGGCATCTCCGTGTCCTGCTCAGTGATCACTCAACATCGGGCGCTGTTCACGGCCTTTATATACTGTACCAGACTTGGCAAAAACACCAAACACGAACAACGCTAATGCACTCTGGTAGCCGTTCCAGCTGTCGCAGAGAATTGCAGCTCTAACCATTTACATACTCTCCGATGCTGTATACGTATATGAAGTTACACTGAAATTCAACTATATTTTCTGTCTGCTTCACTAGGTCAGGTAGTGTAGTAATGAGGAAGAAGTTCCTGAAAATGTAGACTTGGAGCATAGCATTTTATGGAAGTGAAACGTGGATCGTTGGCAGTGCGGAGAAGAAACGGAAAGCATTTTAAATGTGCTGCTACGAAAGACTGCTAAAAGTCAAGTGGACATGTACAGTGCAAACTGAATAAGTACTAAAAAAAAGTAGATGAGAAAATAAATGTTTGGAATGCTCTTACGAGAAGAAGGAACAAGCTGATAGGACATCTGCTAAGTCATCCATGAATAGTTAACTTCGCGATGGTACGAGCATAGAGGGGAAAATTATAGAGGAAGAAACAGACCAGAATATAAAAAACATTACAGAGGGTGTAAGATTTAGTAGTTCTATGGAGCAACACAAGTTAGATAAAGATGGAGGATAACATCTAAGCAGTCGAAATAGAGATGACTTGAAAAATAAATGTGTGGCCTGATGTCGTACCGAGCACGTTAAGAGGGGGGTGTAGAGTTTTTTGTCGCATAGGGCACCTACTTCTTATTTGCAAGCTTAAAATTCGAACCCCAGGTGCTAATATCAGTCAAACGCAGACTGTCGTGTACATTCGCGAGTGGAGTGTGGACGAAGGGGAAGAGTTCCCTGCAGCTGCAGAGGCGCGTGCTGATAGCGGCCGGCGAGGCGACGAACCGAAGAGGCCAGCCCAGGCCGCAGAACAGGTTAGCGCTGGCCGCGGTTCGCAAACACCTAACGGCACCTACACCTACCACGCGGCTCGCTCTGTGCCCACCTTAACAGACACACGCCATTGCTCAACAACCAGTTTCCTCGTTCGTTTCTCGGCAACTAAGCCGATAAGAGTTGAACAATATGTTTCTCCAGACACGCCGATATGCGATCAGTATATACTCGAGCAGGATGTTTTGCGCTTGTTAGATTATTAGTTACTTCCTTTTAATACAGATTATTTCAGGTAATTACACTTATGTTATTAATAACTGACTTCGGATTTAAGTGTGTCTCTCAAGTGTTTCTTGGCCGTCGGCGGTGTAGCTAATAGAATAACGCTACTGAGTAAATACGATACGCCAAGGCTCAAAATGGTTCAAATGGCTCTAAGCACGATGGGACTTAACTTCTGAGGTCATGAGTCCCCTAGAACTTAGAACTACTTAAACCTAACTAACCTAAGGACAACACACACATCCATGCCCGAGGCAGGATTCGAACCTGCGACCGTAGCGATCGCGTGGTTCCAGCCAGTAGCGCCTAGAACCGCTCGGCCACTCCGGCCGGCTGATACGCCAAGGAATAACTTACACTATGTGATCAGAAGTATCCGGACACCCCGAAAAACATACATTTTTCATATTAGGTTCATTGTGCTGCCAACTACTGCCAGCTACTCCATATCAGCGATCTCAGTAGTCGTTAGACATCGTGAGAGAGCAAAATGGGGCGCTCCGCGTAACTCACGGACTTCGAACGTGGTCAGGTGATTGGGTGTAATTTTGTGTCATACGTCTGTACGCGAGATTTCCACACTCCTAAACATATGTAGGTCCACGGTTTCCGATGTAATAGCGAAGTCGAAACGTGAAGGGACACATACAGCACAAAAGCGTACAGGCCGACCTCGTCTGTTGACTGACAGAGGCCGCCGACAGTTGAAGAGGGACTTAATGTGTAATAGGCAGGCATCTATCCAGGCCATCACACAGGAATTCCAAACTGCATCAGGATCCACTGCAAGCTCTATGACAGTTAAGCAGGAGGTGACAAAACTTGGATTTCATGGTCGAGCGGCCGCTGATAAACCACACATCACGCTGGTAAATGCCAAACGACGCCTCGTTTGAGAAAACTTGGATTTCGTCGAGAGGCTGCTCATAAGCCACACATCGCGTTGGTAAATGCCAAACGACACCTGGCTTGGTGTAAGGAGCGTAACCATTGGACGATTGAACAGTGGAAAAACGTTGTGTGGAGTGACGAATCACAGTACACAATGTGGCGAACCCATTGCAGGGTGTGGGTATGGCGAATGCCCGGTGAACGTCGTCTGCCAGCGTGTGCAGTGCCAACAATAAACTTCGGAGGCGGTGCTGTTATGGTGTGGTCATGTTTTTCATGGAGGGGGCTTGCACCCCTTGTTGTTTTGCGTGGCACTATCACAGCAAAGGTCTACGTTGATGTTTTAAGCACCTTCTTGCTTCCCACTGTTGAAGAGCAATTCGGGGATGGCAATTGCATCTTACAACACGATCGAGCACCTGTTCATAATGCACGGCCTGTGGCGAAATGGTTACACGACATTCCTGTAATGGACTGGCCTGCACAAAGTCCTGACCTGAATCCTACATAACACCTTTGAGATGTTTTGGAACGCCGACTTCGTGCCAGGCCTCACTTACTTACACCGATACCTCTCCTCTGTGCAGCACTCCGTGAAGAATGGGCTGCCGTTGTCCAAGAAACCTTCCAGCACCTGATTGAACGTAAGCCTGCGAGAGTGCAAGCTGTCATCAAGGGTGGGCCAACACCATATTGAAGTCCAGCGTTACCGATGGAGGGCGCCACGAACTTGTAAGTCATTTTCAGCCAGGTGTACGGATACTTTTGATCACATAGTGTACTTCACTCATCCCAATATGTGTCATTCTGCAAGCAGTTTTATTCTGAGTAAGTATAACTTTATAAATATTTCATTTTATAGGATTTACAGCGCTAAACTTGAGTGACACTGAAGCGAAAACTCTGAATAGTATTCGAGATCTTTATATTATTTGTTCAGTTCTTATTCTTCGTTCAGTTTCACAAGTAATCTGAATGTATATCTTCACTTCTCAAGTATCAATGGTAAAGGATACGCTTTCCAACTATGTAAGGCAGAATTAGAGTTGTCACGGCAGGGCCACTGTGGCCGAGCGTTTCTAGTCACTTCAGTCCGGAACCGCGTTGCTGCTACGGTCGCAGGTTCGAATCCTGCCCCGGGCATGGATGTTTGTGATGTCCTTAGGTTAGTTAGGTTTAAGTAGCTCTAAGTCTAGGGGACTGATGACCTCAGATGTTAAGTCCCATAGTGCTTAGAGCCATTTGTATCATTTGCACAGTTGTCACGCGAGATATGCGCTGTCTGATCCGAGATAACCTGACACTCCATCGTAATATATAACTGACCACTAGATGTCACGGGAGGTGGACCCGCCAGTAAAACAGGAGGCAGGGAGTATTGTGTTGTCAGTAGAGAAGCAGCAATAGCAGAAAGGATCGGTCTGGAGAGCTCAGTGATGTCAAATGTAGATCTGAGTAACAAATCCATCCCGAAAATTTCAGTCCTTCTAAAGCTTCCCCAAGTCACCTGATGTGATGTGATTGCGAAGTGGAAACGCGAAGGAATAGCAAAAGCTGGACCAAGACCAGGTAGACCTAGTCTAACGGACAGTTACCGTCTAGTATTGTCGAGATTTGTTGTAAAAAATAGCATAAAGTCAGCGGAAAGGATCATTCGTGAGATCCAAAGTGCTAATAGCAGTCCACCTAGCGCATTTACTGTGCGTATCGAGATGAAAAGACTGGAGTTCAGTGATTGAGCACCTCCACATAAGCCACACATTCCTGTACTCAATACTGAGCGACGCTCGAGGTGGTGTAAAGTGCGACGACACTAGACGATCGACGACTGGTAACGAGTGATTTAAAGTGATGAATCATGCTTTACGTGTGGCAGTGAGATGGAAGGGTTGTGTTTGGCTAATAATGTGTAACGGAGAAGGTGATGTTTCCGTACGGCGGTATTTTTCGTGGCTAGGGTGTGGTCCCCATATTGCGCTCAAGAAAACGATAAATGCGGAAAGGCATGGACACATTTTACAGAACTGAGATGACGACTGTTTGTATAACTATGACAGTGCACCCTTTGATGAAGCAGCACCTGGAGGCAATGATTTGTGGACAATAACGTTCTTGACATGGACTGGCCTGGCCAGACTCCCGAGCTGAACGCGATGGATAACCTCTGGGATGAGTTAGAACGTCTATTCCGCTCTGGACCCCAGCGTTCAACAACCCTACATTTTCTGGTTTCAGCTCTTGAGGAAGAATGCCCTGTTATTCCTACCACAGATATTCAGACACTTCATTGACAGCGTCCCCTGCAGAGTCAGGGCGTCATAAAGGCGAAGACAGTCCGCCCCGATAGCTGAATGGTCAGCGTGACGGACTGCCGTCCTAAGGGGCCCGGGTTCGATTCCCGGCTGGGTCGGGGATTTTCTCCTCTAGGGACTGGGAGTTGTGTTGTCTTCATCATCATTTCATCCCCATCGGGCGCGCAGGTCGCCCAATGTGGCGTCGAATGTAATAAGACCTGCACCGAGGCGGCCGGACCTGCTCCGTAAGGGGCCTCCCGGCCAATGACGCCAAACGCTCATTTCCAAAGGCGAAGTCTATGTAGTCCCTTATTAACACCCACTAATAGGTGTCCGGACTTCGGATACTTTCGATCTCACAGTGTATGATTCTTGAGTTTAAGAGTAAGCCTGTGTGTGATGTTCATTTTCATGGAGAGTCCATACTTAGCATTAATGAAGCAATCGAGCAGACTGCTACTCTCTGATTAATCGTTCAGTTCTCCTCTGCATTTTAACACACTCTTCTATTAATTCGTCACGTTATTGGTCCTAGACTGATGAAATGCATTCACAGATAACCATAACGACAGTTACGCAGCCGAGTCTCTCTCGGATGATTCACAGTTTTTAAGGATCGTCCTAGGAAATCTCAGTTCCCCGAATGAATTTTGCGCTCTGTAGAGGAGCGTACACTGTTCCGAAATGCGCGGATGTAAAGTAGGAGTGAGTCTGTGAGGCTGGCTCATCAGCAACTCAGTTGGTAACAGGATTATTCAACGAAGATTGGTATCTGCCATTAAATCGTTCCGGATGGATAACTCTAGATATTGACTATGGTCACTGATTACGCTGATTACTCGGCGATGGCTTATTCGACAATTTCGAGTCTTTTCGCAGTAACTTACATTTTGTTCCGTGATAAAGCAGCTGCAATATGTGCATCATGGTTTAACGACTTTCAAGTCTTCCTAAATCTAGTAACAGTTTCCTAAATATGTGACCCATATAGATATATAGGGGTCACATATTTAGAAAACTGTTACGAGATGCAGGAAGACTTGAAAGTGTTATACACTCCTGGAAATGGAAAAAAGAACACATTGACACCGGTGTGTCAGACCCACCATACTTGCTCCGGACACTGCGAGAGGGCTGTACAAGCAATGATCACACGCACGGCACAGCGGACACACCAGGAACCGCGGTGTTGGCCGTCGAATGGCGCTAGCTGCGCAGCATTTGTGCACCGCCGCCGTCAGTGTCAGCCAGTTTGCCGTGGCATACGGAGCTCCATCGCAGTCTTTAACACTGGTAGCATGCCGCGACAGCGTGGACGTGAACCGTATGTGCAGTTGACGGACTTTGAGCGAGGGCGTATAGTGGGCATGCGGGAGGCCGGGTGGACGTACCGCCGAATTGCTCAACATGTGGGGCGTGAGGTCTCCACAGTACATCGATGTTGTCGCCAGTGGTCGGCGGAAGGTGCACGTGCCCGTCGACCTGGGACCGGAGCGCAGCGACGCACGGATGCACGCCAAGACCGTAGGATCCTACGCAGTGCCGTAGGGGACCGCACCGTCACTTCCCAGCAAATTAGGGACACTGTTGCTCCTGGGGTATCGGCGAGGACCATTCGCAACCGTCTCCATGAAGCTGGGCTACGGTCCCGCACACCGTTAGGCCGTCTTCCGCTCACGCCCCAACATCGTGCAGCCCGCCTCCAGTGGTGTCGCGACAGGCGTGAATGGTGGGACTAATGGAGACGTGTCGTCTTCAGCGATGAGAGTCGCTTCTGCCTTGGTGCCAATGATGGTCGTATGCGT
The DNA here is from genome assembly GCF_023864275.1 of Schistocerca cancellata. Classification (NCBI taxonomy): domain Eukaryota; kingdom Metazoa; phylum Arthropoda; class Insecta; order Orthoptera; family Acrididae; genus Schistocerca; species Schistocerca cancellata. The sequence goes on along the minus strand of NC_064629.1, from coordinate 632,537,409 downwards.
GTTTGGCGCCGTGCAGGTGAGCGCCACAATCAGGACTGCATACGACCGAGGCACACAGGGCCAACACCCGGCATCATGGTGTGGGGAGCGATCTCCTACACTGGCCGTACACCACTGGTGATCGTCGAGGGGACACTGAATAGTGCACGGTACATCCAAACCGTCATCGAACCCATCGTTCTACCATTTCTAGACCGGCAAGGGAACTTGCTGTTCCAACAGGACAATGCACGTCCGCATGTATCCCGTGCCACCCAACGTGCTCTAGAAGGTGTAAGTCAACTACCCTGGCCAGCAAGATCTCCGGATCTGTCCCCCATTGAGCATGTTTGGGACTGGATGAAGCGTCGTCTCACGCGGTCTGCACGTCCAGCACGAACGCTGGTCCAACTGAGGCGCCAGGTGGAAACGGCATGGCAAGCCGTTCCACAGGACTACATCCAGCATCTCTACGATCGTCTCCATGGGAGAATAGCAGCCTGCATTGCTGCGAAAGGTGGATATACACTGTACTAGTGCCGACATTGTGCATGCTCTGTTGCCTGTGTCTATGTGCCTGTGGTTCTGTCAGTGTGATCATGTGATGTATCTGACCCCAGGAATGTTTCAATAAAGTTTCCCCTTCCTGGGACAATGAATTCACGGTGTTCTTATTTCAATTTCCCGGAGTATATATATATATATATATATATATATATATATATATATATATATATATATATATATGTGTGTGTGTGTGTGTGTGTGTGTGTGTGTGTGTGTGTGAATAGCCTCAGAGTGTCATCGACTATACCTGAAACATATGGCCCCTGGGACCACTGTGTGATAGTTACGCATCTAACGGTATCTCCTGATCGATAACGACATACCAGCTTCTATTTTCTAAGAAGTCCTTCGTCACGTTACATACCTGGTCTGACGTTCTGCAGGCACGCATTTTGTTTACTTCCATTATGAGGTAGAAATGCGGAACTGTGTCGAAATCATCCAAAATTTAAAAAAAAAGAAAAACGCGGCAGCAACTTTGATCTAGTTAGACAGGGTGTTAAAAATAGTGTTTCGTATTTTGAGAGGTGGTAGTACAAACCAAAACAAGAACAAAGTGTCCATTGAACATGGGCCTGAAATGCATACCTTAAGAACTAAGATCACTTATTCGTCTTCGCTACTGTGAAATACATCTTTTCTACTGCAAGCTCTGTACTATTACGAGGGACCTACGTAGTGCAGTGAAGAAATAAGAATCCAGCATTCTGTTACTGTGAAACAGTCTGCGTGAGGTGTTCTCAAGTATTTAACAGAAAATGGTCTGGTACTCCATCATACTTGCCATTTCCCGTGTGATATTACAGGCTTCCATTTTGCTGGTAAGGGCAAAGATAAAACTATTATGTAAAAGCATTTCACGGACTTATCGAAACACAAACTGGTTTCATTAGAACTAATGTATGCGCTGCACTTACACAAAACTGTGAATACAGTTTACAGTGGCAACACTAACCGATGTATAGTGCATGTTGTATTAATGGACAACAACTGAGAAATGTGTCCGTATTATGTTTTCTGCATTCTGTTGATTATTCGTGATAGCAAAGTGCTTGTAGTACATCTACATCTACATCCATACTCCGCAAGCCACCTGACGGTGTGTGGCGGAGGGTACCTTCAGTACCTCTATCGGTTCTCCCTTCTATTCCAGTCTTGTATTGTTCGTGGAAAGAAGGATTGTCGGTATGCCTCTGTGTAGGCTCTAATCTCTCTGATTTTATCCTCATGGTCTCTTCGCGAGATATACGTAGGAGGGAGAAACATACTGCTTGATTCCTCGGTGAAGATATGTTCTCGAAACTTCAACAAAAGCCCGTACCGAGCTACTGAGCGTCTCTCCTGCAGAGTCTTCCACTGGCGTTTATCTATCATCTCCGTAACGCTTTCGCGATTACTAAATGATCCTGTAACGAAGCGCGCTGCTCTCCGTTGGATCTTCTCTATCTCTTCTATCAACCGTATCTGGTACGGATCCCACACTGCTGAGCAGTATTCAAGCAGTGGGCGAACAAGCGTACTGCAACCTACTTCCTTTGTTTTCGGATTGCATTTCCCTAGGATTCTTCCAATGAATCTCAGTCTGGCACCTGCTTTACCGACGATCAACTTTGTATGATCATTCCATTTTAAATCACTCCTAATGCGTGCTCCCAGATAATTTATGGAATTAACTGCTTCCAGTTGCTGACCTGCTATATTGTCGCTAAATGATAAGGGATCTTTCTCTCTATGTATTCGCAGCACATTACACTTGTCTACATTGAGGTTCAATTTCCATTCCTTGCACCATGCGTCAATTCGCTGCAGATCCTCCTGCATTTCAGTACAATTTTCCATTGTTACAACCTCTCGATATACCACAGAATCATCTGCAAAAAGCTGTTTCGTAGTAGAGAAGATGAATAAGTGCTCATAACTCTAAAGGTATGTCTTTTGGAGCCCAAGTTTACTGGATGTTTTTGTCTTGTTTCGGTCCATACTGCCATTTCTAAAAATATGGAATATAAAATACTTTTTTTATTACCCCGTACATACATGTGTGACTCTATCTTGTGAACGGAAAGAGTGAGTTGTACTGCTTGTAGAAACAGTGTTGATTCTTGGAGAGACGTTGTTCGATCTTCACCACAATTCACTAACGCAAGGCATGCTCGGCAAAATTACAGAACACCGTTGCGGTACCATAAGTGCCATTGTGCCTCCCACAACTATCAAATGTAAGAAAATGCTCCACATGAGGGAAGATCGTTGCTGATAAGGTGTCAGATCACTGCGCAGTGTCAGATCCTGTAGCCAATGTAGAAAGACACCGAAATTCTTCCAGCTGGGATAACTTTCCAGTACATGTAAGTTATAGAATAATCTTGCATGTAAGTATGAGACCTAAGCCACTGTCGTGTCGATAAGGAAGGCTGGTTCAATGATGCCACCTCCAATGATGCAGCGCCGTCCATTTGCCGGTACTCATTCACCCTCAAATTTGCAATTATGTCTGTTCCCTTTACTACAGACATGCCTGCACCGCTTCTAACGACTGCAAAACGCTCTCTTTCTCTCTCTCTCTCTCTCTCTCTCTGTCTTTCTGTTCTCATACAACAGAGATGAACAGCTACATTCATTGCAGTTCTTCTATGAACATAAGTGCATCGAACCTCACCTATCAGGTAACAAAATTTGGGGAGTTCCACTTTTTAATCATATATCGAGCACGAAATTATTTAATAGACACAATTTACTGTTTTTCATCATTTTTCAATTTTTTTCTGTGTGCTAATAGAGAGTACATCAGTCGGGACACTAGCTGCAGTTTTTCGTAACAAGGTAAGTCATCTTCCGTATTTCGGCTAAACTGGGTAAGGAAAAGTCAAAAAATTCGGAATGTATAGGTCATAATATGAACGACATCTCTCAGTCGACTTGAAGCATATTTTATACGTCTGCTCTTTAATACTCGATCTTTACGGATTTTATACTGTCTTCAGATCATGTGAAAATATTAATGAAGTGCAGTTAACGGGCTTTCGAAACATTCTCAATACGATGCATTTTGTTACTATTCGTGGTAATTCGGAGTATTTGATACGATTTCACGACTGTATTTTATTTCCGATGTATTGCAATTTTCAATACATTTTTCGAGGAACTCGCCTGCACGTAGATTATCCTGAAAATACTGATGAAAACGGATGAAGAATATTGTAACGGATAGCTATGTTATTACTTTTGTGGAAATTTGCGGAGGAAAGGAGATGTCTTGTGTCTGGAAGATGCTGTGCAGCCGAGCTTCCCATCGCATTACTGCCTCAAGGCGAAACGCAGTGGCCACAACGTCCTCGGCTACGTCACTGTCGCTCCACCAGAAGAGGAGGTACTAGCAAGTGTGAGCTTTGTTCTACCAGAAGCTACTGCGCAGAGGTGCACAGTCGAGATTGAAAAAGAAACTTGTGGATTTAATGTACAAGTAAGGTATCAACTGAAATGTACTGATGTCTACAAACAGAAGCATAATATGTGTTTTCGGGATAGCTGTTCAGCGTTCCCTTTATTTATAAGCTTCTTGCAAACGTCACATATGTTAAATTTTCGTCTTTTAAGTTTTCTTTTTGAGGCCCTACATAGTTGCATCAGCACTTCGGCACATTTATCACATCATTCCTACTTCACATTACAGATGATGTAGTCTTGCACGCAAGGTGAGTATCAGGTACGTTTCGAATTTACTGTTGCGATATGGTCTGGTACGAGCACGTTCGAAACCTAAATATATTTAAAGAAGCCTTTCTAAATGTTCCGTAATTAGACGGGTGCTATCCATCTACTTTCTGTCAGAGCTATTTACTTGCCAGCATAGTCACTACTTCGGTATCTTACGTTGAGACTCATTTCATTGCGCACTGGTGAAACACACTGGTATCCTGCGATAGAGTCCACTCCATTTCCACTCAGTAATAAGGCAAGTGTCTGTGTTGTATGTGAAAGATCGTAATTAGTGGTTAACGTGTGTTATTATAGATGCGTTTGAAGATTAAATGAAGGGTGAAAATGAAACCCGATACCCGCACATAACCTACTTCTCTCGGACAGCGCCTAATTGATTGCTGATGGTAACGTCACTACAAGACGGACGGATCATTATCAACAGTGACACGTCTCTTGAGACAATGCGTGAAGATCCAACATTTAGTCCAGGACAGGATTAAGTCTGGTGATTAGAATCTAGGTGCCACCAAGTTTCATCTCCTTGCAGGTTAAAAACTGAAGATAAAAATTCATTTGATAAACGGAACTCGAACCGGTGGTTTCCAAATAAAACTCCACTGCACTAAAGTTCGTGGTAGCCTCAGCTGTAAAAACATATGTCAGCTGTAATAAAGTGGAAACATATCAAATATTTTTTTTTAACTTCTGTATGTTCCGCTGGATTTGTTGTCAGTCTTGTAGCGCGCTTAAGGGCTAGATGCCGTTATGCGTGTTTATTGCTCACCCAAGGACTCCCTCTAAAAGTCGGAACTGGAATCTGTGTCTTAGAGAGTTGACTTTAAACGCCCGAGGATTGTGACTAAATTTGTTTATGCTAGTACTATGTGCCAGAGTCAGTTGTATAGAAGGGGCCACCTATGTGAAAAGAAGAGTATTTACAGGGGTTAGACAAAAATATGCCAACGGTCTTGCCGCAGTGGTAACATGGATTCCCGTCAGATCACCGATGTTACGCGCTGTCGGTCTTGGCAAGCAGTTGGATGGGTCATAGTCCGGATCTGCCGAGTGCTGTTGGTAAGCAGGGTGCACTCAGCCCTTGTGAGGCCAACTGAGGAGCTACTTGAGTAAGAAGTAGCGACACCGGTCACGAAACTGAGAACAGCCGGGAGAGCGATGTGCTGACCACACGCTGCCGTATGCGCATCCGGTGACTCCTAAGGGCTGAGGATGCCATGGCGGCCGGTCGGTACCGTTGGGCCTTCAAGGCTTGTTCGGACGGTGTTTGCTTTTTAGACAAAAACATGGAAGCACAACGCATGACCTTGGCTACTACGATTTAGGAAAACCGTTGGCATTCAAAAAAGCTTCCGATCATCTTGGAATGGATAAATACACGTCGTTCATGGCTTTCAAATGAATCTTAACCCACTCTTCCTGCAAAATAGTGGCACGTTCAGGTAACGATCATTGATGAGGCTAACGATCACGCACCCTTTTCTCAGAAGTAGACCACAAAGGTCAATAACATTGAGATCTGGTGACTGTGGTTTTGCTAGGGGAAATGTGAAACCTCATCCTCGTTCTCACAAAATCAGATCTGTACGATGGAGCTGTGTGAACAGGACCTGTAGTCTTGGCACTCAGCATCACCACTGGGTAACAGACATTGTAACATGGAATGGACCTGATCAGCCAAAATGGTCACATAATCCTTGACAGTAATGCGAGCGTGCAGAGTAACCATAAGTCCCACGGAATACCACGATATGTTTACCTGTATCACCGAACCTTCGCCATATTTCACTCTTGGGTCTTAAACTCGGCGAGAAGTTGGAAACAGTCCGAAACAACATTCGACCAAATGGATTTTTTCCATTGTTCCACAGACCAAGTTTCATGGCTTCGGGTATCTGCACCACTGATGTGGTTTTGGAATTTCACGATATGGTTTCCCAGCTTATGGAGGCCCCTCCGTGTTGTTTTGGTGCTGCCAGGGATCGCGTGTGCGACATTCAACTCTGCAATCTATTTTTCATCTGTCGTCGTCTCCAATGACTTTTGCATCTGTCGTCATCTTACTTTTTCGTCACAATCCTCTTCAATGACCGTCTGTCACGATCACCCAACACACACTTTCGTCAGCGTTGTGACCTAGCTGATAAAGTTTTTCCGCTTTCCTTGTATGCGGAACAAGTCTTCGATACTGTGCTTCTTGAAACACCAAAGACTTCGACTCTTTTGGTTACGGAAGCACCGACTATACGAGCACCAACAATTTGCCCACGTTCGAATTCACTTGCATTCACCTAGGTAGTCAGGCAAAAGAAATGAGTAGATAATAAATAAAGCTTTAAACGTTAATGCATTCACCTAGTAGTATATAGGGTAACTTTTTATAAGCCTGCGAGTAATGTTGTATGCGTTAGGAAACAGACGGCTATATAACTGAAGATAATTCAACGATAGTGCAGCCTTCGAGGCTTTCCATGCCTGAATGTGACAATGGAATGTATTGAAGACATACGCCCAAAATATGATCAGCAAATGTTAGAAAGAAAATTGATTGGCGTGACCGTCAGATTTTAATAGTTAGGACGTCAAAATGGTATCAGCTCGTTATTGTCATGTAACAGGGACTCCCTAAGCGCTTCCAATTGTCATATTACGTACTCCCCGTTCTAGATCGCCAGTTTCAGTAACTGTTTGCTATAATAGTTTAACAATCCAATATTCAGAAAGTGAATCGGAAACGATGTATTGCACCGAGAGCACAGTTGCTAGTGACCGGTTATAATATAGCTTGTCTTCCCATGAAGTATTCATAACTTTTAATCTTTCCTTGCGTCTTTCCAGCCAAATGACGTACAGCTTGAGTGGGATACAAAGTCCCGCTGGATATGGTGTCAACTGTCATCCAATATGAGTAGATACCCGTCAGCAGCACAGTTTATGAAATGTTACATGGTAAGAAATAAATAGGAATAAATTAAAACCTCTTCTGAGTCATTTGTGGTTTCACGGTATACTATACGCGAAAGGTAAGTTAAAAACGGGGCAACCAAGGCTAGAAATTATAGTAAGTTGTGTACAGCATTAACAAGTTAAGCCGACAGCCTATCTCTCTCTGTTACATGCCACGAATCATCCCTCACACTAATCCAGTCCCTCACACATCCCTCGCACTAACTACACTGCCTTACAAAAAACGTGTCGCATATCAATATAACTTCGTACACAAACACCATCGGAGGGTGTGTAAATGATCAACGTTGCAATTCTCTGAGACAAGTAGAACGGCCACCAGAGTGCGTTACTGTTGTTCGTGTATAAACACGAACGGGTCTGCTAGGGTATAAAAGGAACATGAACAGTGTGAGATGGAGAGTATTCATGGAGACTCCGCGTGCTCGTGTGAGACAGCGTATCAGTATGTGACAGAGTTGGAAAGGGGCCTCATTGTGGGCTTCCATTTTACCAGCTGGTTGAATCGAGCAGTATTTAGATTTGTGCGACGTATGGTTATGACAGTGGTCCTTTGTTGGACTGCATGCGTGAGGGCAGGTATACCAGTCGTCCAGTCGACCACGTCTGACCACCACAAGGTATAATCTCCATATTGTGCACCAAGCACATCATAACCCGTTCACAACTACGACTGCCTCCGAGAATAAGTAACAGACTGCCTGGAACATTCTGACCCATACCACACCATTGATCAGACACTAGCAGCAGGATTACCGTCCGATGTGTAGGCTGCCGTTAACACCACAACAGAGACAGCAGCGTCTGGAGTGGTGTCTTTACCAGAAAGTATGGACTATTGACGAATGGTGTCACATTGTGTTCAGCGGCGAATTTGGTTCTGCACTATCCCGAATGAACACCGCCAATGGGCAGCGTTACTCCAGCCGTCATGACGTGTGAAGCTAACGGGTATGAGTTCAGGTCACAGCTGATAGTGATAGAGGGAACTCTGATGGCAGAACGGTACGTCACGTAAATCCTCCGTCCTCATGCGTTACGTTTTATACAACTGTATCGTGGTGTAATTTTTCAGGTGGACGGTGCACGTCCACACATGGCACACGTCTCTACGAATGGTTTTCCGTGATTTCCCTAAATCTCTCTAGGGAAATGCCGCAATGGTTCCTTTGAAAGTTCACGGCCAATTTTCTTCTTCATCCTGTGCTCCGTCTCGAATGACCTCACTGCCAATGGGACGTTAAATCCTAACACACCTTTTTTTTCTATGAAGTGTATGCGTGATGTTAAGGTAGTCCCATGACCGGCAAGATCCCTATAGGACATGTGTAGCATCATCTCGGACGCCAACTCCATCCCAGTGCCAGTATCCAGGATATCAAAGATCAGTTACAAGTACTGTGGGATAAAACGACCTTATGGTATCCTTCCCAGCCTAATCAGTACATCCATCCAGGACAGAGAGGCGTAACGTTATTCTGATAAGTGGGTTCGTACTGCCAGGTTCTCTGCAAATTTAATTCGATTTTGTAATGACAGAAATAACATTATGTACCCTCTCCACCCGAGAAGTTTCATTTCGTTTCCTCCTCCACTTCTCGGTTTTTCATTTCTTATATCAGGCATTGTATATTGCAAAGGTAAAATAATAAGTGGTAACACTGCGTAAGTTACGTGGACCTAGAGGTTAATAGCATAAGTGTAAGGAGACATGGATTAGAAAAGAAAAGAATCAGTCCGTGAAGCTAATGGGAATACTGAGGAACCAGATATACGAACAGTTGGAGTATTCACCCTATTTAGAAGATCTGACACTCCAATAATTCTTTACCCTGCTTTTCTATATGCATGTAAATTGATGTTGTGATCAAGAGGCTGACTTCTCAAACCTGAAATGATCCGCTTCCTTCATTTGCCAATGATAATTATAATACCTACAGTACAGTTTCGTGTCCCTTCATTTTTCTCATAATGATGTCTAACAATTTCATTCCTAAACTTCCTCTGCATTTGTTAAACATGTGGCCAATACTGAAGCCAAGAGACAGGGAACCTAATTCAGTCATGACAAGAATCGGTGAACGGAATTTAAGGTACCATCCCGATGTCCACCTGCAATTATTTAGCGAAATGCAAGCAAACATAACTTCGCTTGGGCAGACTGGGATTGAATTATGTCCACCATATCACGAAATCACGCGCTAAAGGTGGGTCACCGTGGATTGAAACAGACGCTTTTCATGAATAATATTAGGCTACAGGAGCTAGAGATGATGTTTGGTTGGAAGAATATGTAGAGAGCCCTTAGTTGTGTGGCTGGAGAGAAACGTAATAACATCAGAAATTGAGTTACACGTGTTGTCCTACACTAAGAACCAAACAAGAGAGGCGCATCATCAGAACAGAGTACATGTTCCGGGTTTCATGAAGACACAATTTTTCTGCGGTACTGATAACACCTACATGTCATTGTGCGAATGAAATGGCGTGGCAACTTGAAGTGCGTTCCAAAGTTGAAGTACAACAGTATGATTCTTGTGTGAAAACATCTGAATTGCACAGAAATTCACCGTGAAATTATGGCGATATATGCGTCTAGCCGTAGTGAAACGGTGCCAGTTATTTGAAGAAGGCCACATAGACGTGGGCGATGCTGCATGGGAAGTCCAGAATTTGTAACGTGTAATTTTACATTTTTCGAAAAGCTGGAAGACCATCTGGAGGGAAAGAGATTTCCCAACTATGAGGACGTTCACAAGGTGATTCTCGATTGGCTAAGCGACCAAGTAGCGGATTTCTAATGTCCAAGAACTGAACGACTGGTGGAATGTACCGACCGTTGTTTACAGAGACTTAGTGTCTTCGATGAAAAATAGTGTCATCTATCTGCGTCACTTGGAAGCGTAGTGCAGCATTCAATTAAAGGTTGTTGACATACCATAACAGTGTGTAGCTTAGTTTGTGAAGTCCCCACGTATGTTGGTACAGGCTCAGCAGGATCCCAGGATTGGTGTCAAAGTTTGCGGGACGTTGGTGTTCATTGTGGATGACAGATTGAAGTAAGTTGCTCTCCATATCTAGGCTGGAAAGCTGTCAGTAAGGGTAATAACGTTTCTCAAATTGAGAACCAAGTCTCATTCGTCTCGAGACGTTCTGGTCGATATCAGAAGACAAACGCGGCCTTAAGTTTGCGGCGTGACGCGGTACGCGACGTTCTTTTGTAGGTCAGGCACTCAGTCACGTCCTTTGCTGCTCACGCAAGGCCCCAGCTGCTGTTGCAGACTCCTCGCCCTTCACTAAGCACACAGCCAGAAGCAACACTCATCTCAACAGTATTACGCCCGTTTGAAAAATAAAATGACACTAAAGCGATACTAAAACGTTATCTGGTACAACGTTTAAGGTTTTCTCGAACTATTCTTTTGATGGCTTGGCTAACGATTCCATTTTGGGCACAGTGTTTCGGCTAGTGGCGTGGTCGTTTTCTTCGAGTGTTGAAGTTCAGAGAGCGAGCATACTCAAGAAAATTGCTATATACACTTGCAGTAGACGACTAAGATGTGTTGTTGAAATCCTATGCACAAAGAGGAACCTCATTTTGGACAGAAGCCTGAAAATATCGTCATTACGAGGTAAACAGTCATTTTTCGTTCAGTGGTGAACAACGTTATACAGTGGCAGGCGTGGTCGTGTCGCTACCTCCTCCCCTCCCTTTCCCCCTCACCACCGCCTTCACCACGATAAAAAATATCAATAGAAGCGTTTATGTTTTTACATATATTTCACAGCTAACTTTTGGGAAAAAGTCTCGAAAATGACAAGAAATTCCATAAATTACAAGCTACAGTTAACACAAAATACTTTTCAAATGTTTGTTCCCTCACACATCTCCCATTGTTTTAGTTATTCTACTTTCTTATATTATTCGATACCTAATCCTCGATGACTAAATACTGAACACTACTCACAGGCATTACTTCACCCCAGAGTTAAGCTTAAGGAAAAAGCACTGTGCACCAGAGATATTCCTTCACAGTTTATTTCCTTTCAGTCGCGCAAGGAATTTACAATCTTGAAAAAACCGATGTTAGCTTACGCTACATTTCAAAAAGTCCTCTATAATATCGTTGGCAGTTTCGCCTATGTCTCTTCTTTTTGCTTGTAAATGAAAGTAACGTATTATTTACGAACCACACGTCGAAAATGTACTTATTTTATAATCGTATAGTTCGGTACACTCTCAAAAACATAAGACAGCTAATTCATACTCACAAGAAGTTTATTGAAAATCCGTACCCCGTCCTCTTGATTTAGATTTCCCACCATTTCCTTAATGAGGTCAGTTGAATATCATGACGGATCCGCCAACAAACCGATTCATTCCTCCACGCCTTTAAAACTGACCAACTGCTCCATATCTAATTAGCTCACTGTCGCTCATTTGTTAAACACTAACGTTCTTTAGCTATTCACATTGCTTGATCCGTAAAAATAAATTGGACAGACAAGTTTTTTATGGAAAATATACGAAGAGCAATAAATAAATAGTAAAGAATTTATACTAGTGACCACTCTCAGCCTTTTGTTGATTTTATGGCTGTCGGAGCTCGATCATTCTGTGGGGACAAAAGGAGGATCATCCACTGCTTTCATGGAGCTGCTTTTCGTTTATTCTCAAGGAAAGCTTGGTAGTAATACACGTTTTGGAGCAATATGGTTCAAATGGCTCTGAGCACTATGCGACTTAACTTCTGAGGTCATCAGTCGCCTAGAACTTAGAACTAATTAAACCTAACTAACCTAAGGACATCACACACATCCATGCCCGAGGTAGGATTCGAACCTGCGACAGGAGCGGTCGCTCGGCTCCAGACTGTAGCGCCTAGAACCGCATGGCCACTCCGGCCGGCTTGGAACAATACACTTAGGTATTAATTGAAGGATAAAACCAAAGTTCTTCATGGAAGTGCTACACTTCTTAAAACAGCCATCAGTTATATTGATGATTGGTATATCTACTACGTCCAGCATATGTTTTTCGTTGTATAAGTAAACTTATCTTTGAAAAAAGATCTGAAAAATCTATTACTATTATTAACGCATTTTCGTATGTAATTACTTAAACCGTATATGTGACATGCATATAATACTGATTGGTGTCTGCTTTGCTAAAAGTGTTGTGAAACTCATTTTTGGCATGAAACATGTTGTCGTAGTTAACTTAGCATTAATTTCATACGTAAGAACGTCTAAGTCTCTGATGTATTTCTGGAGAACCAGCCAGCTTCGACTATTTTTTGACAATATGTTATCCGTATAGAGTACGGTTCTAATACCAGAAATGCTTCAGTAATAAATATGCGTGAAAGGCCTAGAATACCAATTAGCCAACATTTTAATTATCCGTATTTATTCTTTCTTTACGTACAAACTTCTTGCACCAAACATATTTTGCAGCCATATTAGCACTGCATCATTTGTGTTTCTAACTATGACTTGCAGGAACATGTTGCCCTTTTAGAACTAGTAAAAACTAGTTCAGAAAGTTTGCTTTTGAAATTCCGAATAATAAATTTTTATAGCAAATTCTACTCTGCAGTAAAATCTGAATCAATATATAATAACGTGTGATAATTAACATATGAGCATAATTCCTTGTTTGATTATGAAACTGCCTTTAGATGAGCCATTAATTTCTGAAGATCTTGTCAGGAACCATGAGACCAGAATGTTATTTCCCATGGATTAAGGACAAGATTAAAGCAAGTTTTTGATCTAACATAAATCACACAACGCTACATGAGCATCTGTATTAGTCTCAGTTCCAAACGTACCTAATTTCTGACTAAAATGCCATTAAAAATTATAGAACTTAGACACAATTTCCATAAGATATTCCGCGCCTCACTATACAGAAAGGCACTGTACCTACTCATTACTTTATGGTAGAAACGTGTTGTTAACAGTCAAATGGGGATTTTTGCTATCCAGAGTTATGACATGTACATATTTATCACAACTCTTTTCTTTAGGCCTAAGCTAAGATCTCCAGGGTGAAGTAAATGACTGTGTTTAGTACTTAGCCACTAAGAATGAGTTAACCTTGAATAAAAGAGATTAGAATGCTAAAACGAGGGGAGATGTACGAGGGACTTCAAGAAGTGTGGAACCATTTGTGTCATTGGAAAAGTTAATCTGTTTAAGAAAATACGACAAACACACATAGATTATTCACTCCTTAATAAATGACGCAGTTATCGTCCCAAAAAGGGAAAGGAAAACAGTCCAAGAGATTTTAAGACGTGCAGCTACGTGGCTTCCAATACCCTAACAAGGCATGTGCGAAAAGGTTCCATATTATATAGGAATACTGTCGTCATTTCATGAATAGTAGTTAACATAAAACGAACTAATCAGTTTAGAAAATCCTACTCGTAGGTTCTCATCTACGAGAAAACAAATTGTTTTCGAAAGTAAAAAAGCGGAATGTAATTTGTATGTGCAGTAATACTGCCAGAAAATTTAAACATTGTTAACAGCAACAGTTAAGAATAAACCTGAATGCTTAGTACGAAAGGAGTAATTCCGCGGGGAAAATACCTCTTGAATTCAAGTCACTGTACATTTTTGCATGATACTACATATTTCATTATACACAAAGAAGAAGAAGAGAAAAATGACTAGATCTCCCCTGAAACATATTCTGTTTATAAAGAAAACGCCACTTGGTGACTGATTGAGCAACTGATATGCCTGTCAAACAGAAGTCCCGAACTTTTTAACCGGTGTCTATAACAAGTTTTCTTGGTAGGAGTGATAGCAAATGTCGACTCAGTTTCTTGAGGGCAACTAAGCAGCTACAAGAAATTGTCTAAGGCTCCAAATTCAAAAGCTGGAATTTAGGACCGGCAGACCAGTGTGTTGATCATATGCCATCCAATACTGGGATCCAGTAACCTTTACGCAAAAGATAAGCAGCAAACGTTGCAGCGATCTGCTTCCGCTAGGACGATAGACCAAAGGAGTTTAATTTAGTTTAACACAAAAAGACGAGACAAAACTGTGATTTATATCTCACAGAACAGTTTAATAACTTTGTGGCCTTTTTCATTTGGTTTCAATGTAGGAACGAGAATTCAGAAGACATCGTACCATCCATTTAGTCAATTCCAGCCAGGACTCATCATCATCATTACTGAACCAAGATCCGTAGTCTGTGCTTCCTGTACTTAACCGATAAATAACACAATGAAATAAAATTAATAATGATACGGTAAACTCTGCTTGATTTGGGCAGTGCCTTGAGACAGACATGTTAATAGATAGTGGACACATTGCCCTAAGTTTATTTCGTTGTATATAGATATTCAGATTTTACGCTGATATAAATTTTGGAGTCTTATGTTACTAATTTTAGCTATTGAAAGAAATCACCTACTTTCTTCTTTTTAAAAACTAAAAGATTATCAACAATATCTAAAGAACAAGATTTACGGAGAAGAGAAACGTGGTGGCGTAGATAAAAAAGAGTGAAATTACTACACTAGACTTTTTCTTTTCTTTTCTTTTCTTTTCTTTTCTTTTTTTTCTTTTCTTTTGAAGTACGACACTATCCACGAAAATATTGCCGTTGTCAAGTGATGCGGAACCAAAATGTTAGTGAACTGGTGTCTGTATGTATGTTACTCTTCATTTCAATGCATTCTTCTGACACATTCTCAAAGGTATTAATTCCTTAACATGTTGTACTTCGTAGTAACTTAATTAATTCGTATATATATTTTAAACAGAGTTGTAGACGTCCAGCAACATCGCTTATGTTGAGTAAAAATAAGAGACGTATTTTTTCGATGTATGTTTTATTAGTATCTTATTACAGCAGACGAGCATAACTCGATATAGACTCACCAGCCGCCAATGTGAGTGTTAAAAAACGAGCAGAAAGCTAGCTGAAACTACTTTTCACATCAGTGCTGCACCAGTTTGGAACTGTTGTCTCAGTGTGAATCTTGGTGTGGCACTCTGGACCGCAAAATATTGACGCCAGTGGTGTTACTGGTGTTAACACATTGTCTGCAGAGTACAGGGTGAAAATTGGTCTAGGGATTCAAACGACTGACTGCAGGCAAAAACACGTGTCTCTCACGTCGGTAGCCTGGTAATTTCCTTGTGGAACTGACGTTTGCTTCTCCCAGTCATTCAAACTATACACCAAAGGCAGTCGAATGAAGAAACACTGTATCTAATAAAATTAGAAGCAATCAGGTTGTAGTAGTAATTGGGCTAATACCTTCCGAGCATTGAAAATTATTTTTAGTCTTAATATTGGTAACCCACCAAAATAAAATAATTAGGACCAATAACAGGTCTATGACTAATGGATAAATTCAGAAACAGAGATCTAGTCGTATGCTTAAAGACAATACGCTATGAACTATAATAGTTGTATCTTTCCCGTGATTTTCCAAATAATGTTGGTACACAAATGTAGCGTGTAGTTATTCTCTTATAACTATGACTATGTTGTAGATGATACCACAGCGAAAATTTTCTGAAAGCAGCCTCGTACCTCGGAAGACATAAAAGTTACTGTGCTGCATTCTGGAGACAGATAAGGATCCCTTTGTGAGATGGCGGCCCACATCTGCTGAGCGGAATCTCGCAGGTCAGTTCCAGGCGTTGCGCGAGAGAAAGTTTGCCTGCCTTCCCGTCGATAGTTCCGTACTTTCACTCTTGTTTTGTAACTGACGCAAGCACACACCCGTGTAATTCTCTAAGCGGTTGACAAATAGTTTCCAGCTAATGCGTTTGGGAATTAGTACTAAAACAGATATGGTGCATTTTAACACTCGCGACTTGCAGGAAACGGAATCCGCCAGTCAGCAGCAGCCACCAATCGATAATGACGGACTATAAGATCACAGACGAGATGAGCTATTAAACTGAAAGCATCTTCTTCACTTGGTTTTCCCTTTCTACATGTTTCCTGAATGGGGAAATATTTCATTCGTACAGCACCTAATTTTTTATAGTATATTCTTATTAACTCTATTTGATGTTTTGCTTTCACGTGCAGAAAAGAACAGCTTCCGTGGTTTTTGTAACTTACGAACACGCTACCTAGCCTGTAGCTGTCCGTGCGAGAACGCGGTTCTTGTAGATTCGCTCAGCAACATTGGAATGTTTCCCCTTGTCCTTTATTGATAGACGTACTGTACGCTAATCTTAATAGAAATTGGAGCCTAAAAGGCTCCAAGCTGAAGCTGAATGGTATGTTTGTTGTTTTGAGTGAAATTCCAGTTATGAATACCGATTAATATTTCCATTTCTATTATGTTGTTGAGAAGATTTTTTGCGAAGGCATACCGGGAACATTGAGAGAATTTAATTCTGTATCAATGGATTTAAATATTTTTTTCTTCCTCTGATACATATTTTATTCGCTGATTTCTTTTTTTGCTTTTTTCCTAAAATTTTTCACTCATACAACCATTCTTTGACTACGTAGTTTCTCTTTACAATGGTATACACTTTTGTTCCTCAGTCTTTATTACTTTGCACAACTGATTAGTTTAGACTAAGTCCAGACTGCAGTTCAATACAATACGTGTCGTTTTCAAGCTACCTTCTACAACATTTGAGAACATTAAAAACATTCGTCAGCATTCGAGAATATTCGTAAAAGTTCGAGAACATGGAAGAAGAATGTCGAATCCTTCGCTTGAAAAATACGTTAATTCGAAAGAGTCAGAAGATGCTCTGGTGACCACCACAAAGTAACAACGACGCTCGTATCTCCTCAGCGCCATCAGTTGACACAACACAACCACTCTACTGCACTATGGGGGAACCAAATCTAACTCCAGAGATAAAAACAGTGACTGGCGATGGATGGTTTTGGAGTTATCGTCAACTTCCTCCGCAAACACTTTGCTGTCTACATATTATTAATACAATCCGCTTTAGTTAATTTTACATGAGAGATATGGCAACAAATAACAATATAAATCAATGGCTTGCTCGAGATATATTGTAATGAAGGAAACCCAGTGGTACACCTTTGCTTGAAAATATTTGATCCCTGTTCGCATACAGTCTGTTTAGCTCTTCTCTTAGTTAATTTCGTTGTAACGCTTGCAGTACAATGAATAAAAGCTACATGCACAATACTACGCTGCAATGCGGTAACAAAGATTACTTAATTTATTGCAGTTGACTTCCTGTTTCGAAGTTGCTAAAGAAACATATTACTGCTCAAATGTGGTTCAAATGGCTCTGAGCACTATGGGACTCAACTGCTGTGGTCATAAGTCCCCTAGAACTTAGAACTACTTAAACCTAACTAACCTAAGGACATCACACACATCCATCACCGAGGCAGGATTCGAACCTGCGACCGTAGCGGTCGTGCGGTTCCAGACTGTAGCGCCTTTAACCGCTCGGCCACTCCGGCCGGCTTGCTCAAATGTCTCTCACACAACTTGAACTTGTTTTTCGAAATGATTCTGAGCTTTTTCACTTATTTTTACGTTCGTGCTAATGTTTCTGCACTTACATTGGTTTCCACAAACTAGAGAGTAATCGTAAAACTAATATTTATTCGCGAAAACAGAAAACATGAGATACCAATTTCAGTAAGTTATTACCACAATAGTGCTACAGAAAACAACAAAATGATGCAGTCATTTCTGCATATAAGAGACGATTGTATATTCGTAGTAGAAGACACCTTGCGTTACGAGAGTGTGAGTAGACCGCTGGGATAACTAATTTTCTCGAATAAACTCGAGGTGGTATTTACTGAACGCAAATTCTATGAAGGGCCATTGGCTGGTAAAATTCATACACCTCTGGCGATTTGGTCAAATGTTCGTTCTTGCTTGTTCGTAGTTGAGACAGGTATATCTAGTTACAGGTATGGCATGTAGTAGATTCAGTCGAGTACGGCAAAGGGTTTCTCACGCTCACACATTACCATTTGTTGCAATTATGCACTAGAAGCGTTAGGACCACTACACCAATCTAACTACAGTCTGCCGTTATTGTGGTCATCGAGTACTGTGCGCAGGTTTCATGAAGGTGGCCTGTATTGAAAGGCGACCAGCCATGATTGTATTGTTTACTACTCGTTACATGACGGAGCTTTACAATGGGTACCCCAACATTAGCGCTGGATTGCAGATCTACGAGGTTGTAGATCTCTTTTCGGATAAAACCCGCTGTAATCATTTTGATCAGCCAAGAAGCAGGAATGCGTCATTGTCAGTTAAATAGACGAGAAAGAATTCCTTCGGATGAATCATCATTATCTGTGCACGAGGGCTGGTATGATTTTTTTATTTTTATTTTTTATAGACCTCCTTCTAGGTTCCACGTAGAATAGTGACTTATGATGTCATAACAGTTACTGATTTCCCATTGTGTTGCAAGGCTCAACCACACTAAGCTAGTCTCGTGAACGAATATTTTTAACAGCACACGTTTCAGCACATGCAATTAACAACTAGAATTCTCGACATCAATATTACATGACATGTTTAGGACGCTCTAGAAAGTGTGTTTTAATACGTTATAATCTGTCACAGACCAGTGTCGTGCTGAGAGTAGTTTTGCAGGTGGAATGGAATTCACTTCCAGCGGAGCTCATGGAGACCAACATCGGCAGCATCAACAGTAATGTATAAACTGTGTTGCTGCTCTAGTTAATCACACTGAACATGCCCTGTATTTTACTCATTCATCCATTTTGTACACAAATGCCGGCCGGAGTGGCCGAGCGGTTCTAGGTGCTTCAGTCTGGAACCGTGCGACCGCTACGGTCGCAGGTTCGAATCCTGCCTCGGGCATGGATGTGTGTGATGTCCTTAGGTTAGTTAGGTTTAAGTAGTTCTACGTTCTAGGGGACTGATGACCTCAGAAGTTAAGTCCCATAGTGCTCAGATTTATTTGAACCATCTAGTGACACACCAAATCATCACACTTGGGCGTTGTGGTGCCGCTGAATAAAGCAGGCTGTCAGATTGTGGTTATGGCAGTATCATCTAATGTGTGTGCAATCAGCACTTTAGGACTGATTGACTGGGACTCGTCCGGAAACTCTACATCTTGCTACTCAGATTCCAGCAAGGGTATTCATGTGCCCGCAGAACCAGTGCAGCTCTCAGCGGACGACGTAGAAACATCGGAGCAGGAAGATCCACAGCAGTGGCAGTGTTTCAGCATAGAGTCCACACTATGAACCAAGCGGTTATGCAATAGACCCACTTGGACAACACGGCGGTCCTCCCATGCTGTGGTCCAGTACCTGCTCGTCGCTACATACGACCAACTGTCATCTATTCTCTGGTTCCACCCAAGACTCAGTGCCGTAGCAGCCGGCCCTGTACGGGCCGAAATTCCTGCCTCGAATGAACCCATTTTACGGAGCACATTTATGCTGCCCCTTTCACCCTCACCCATGCGCTGTTTTGCACCCTGTTACAGCACGAAGGCATACTGGAACTTACTTTCGGGGTTCCACTTCCTTTATTAACACTTTATTCAGTAGGCTTCGCTTTACACTGACGCGTCCGGTCACTGTAACAACAGCTGATTGGTTAGAGTGTATGCCATCCCCCTCCAACATTAGTCGCTTTATTACAGTAACTAGTCTTCTCATCCTCCAGTTGGGACTCACTCAAACAGTTTTTTCTACATGTTGTAGTTTTCCCAAATATTAGTGTAGTTTTCAAAAATGTTTTAAGCACGAATACATATTCTTTCTCAACTACTAGTGTAGTTTTCAAAAATGTTTTAAGCACGAATACATATTCTTTGACTAAAACTATGTTAATGTTGTAAACGTAAAAACGGTGGCTGAGGTTTATCTCACAACTGTGATTTATAGTATCTTCTGGATTTTCTCATTAATGGGAACCAGTGTATTTGAGGCTATGTCAAAATTCCGATGTGTCGCGATGTTTAAGTTATTGGACTTGAATTCGGGAGGAGGGAGGTTCAAATCCGCGTCCTGCAATCCAGATTTTGGTTTTTTGGATTTTTTTCTAAATAGTTAAAGGTGAATGTCGATATAGATCCTTTGACAAGGTTTCGGTCAGTTTCATCTCACACTATTGCCTATGCCGAGATTGCGCTACGTCTAACGAGCTTCTCGTCAACAGGATGTTAAAAAGTAATCTTCATTCCGCCTACAGATCTGAAACTTTCAAGTATTTGTCCTTTTTCTCATTAACGGCCCTCAACAAGAGTCAGATGAAAGACGGCATACACAGGTGCTAAGGGAATTTGTCGTAGCCCAGAAATAGTTTAAGATGGACATTGTATAAAACATTCTCGATTTTCTTGTCGCGTCACACCAGAGCATGAAATCGAGCTTTCGACGATCACCTTCATCGGCTTCGTCAGTAACAAGTATCAGCCGATGGAGGTGGTGTCGAAAAGTTGAGTTTTTACTCTGGTATCACGCGGCAAGAGAATCTAGGATGTTTTATATAAGAATGTCGTCGCGAGAAACTTCGTTCTCAAATCGTTGTAAAGCAATGGATCCTGTTGTTATATAGCAGTTCAATGATAGAATGTCCCACGCTATCGTCATGCTCGTCAGATTACGCATCAGTAACCATGCGACTAATTTAACGGTACTTTAGGCTCACCTCCTTCTTGTGAAGATCGCGAGAATCATCTAATCGCAATCCAGTTACATGCAATGTGAATACTTCCTCTTCGCATCAAGTCACAAAAGTTCAGTAATTCAAACTTCTCCTTTTGTTTACAACACGAACCTTAAACACTCACATTGATGGTATACTGCAGTAACATCGCCTTGGTGCTGCAGCGGTAGGTCCGATACTTGCTTGGCACAATACCGAAACCGTATCTGGGAAAATGCCAGACCGCTGTCCTGGCTGGCTGCCATGATGTTGGTTCAACCCACGAGCCTTATTCAATTACCACACCCATTACAAGCACATACATAAATAAATAACCAGCCATAGCCAGCTCATCAGCTGATAACCATTTTACGAGTATCAAACAGAAACGGCTGTTTAAAGACATTTTCAGCCCGTAGACACCGTTTTCTCCATAAGTGAAAAACACGTGAGTGATACATGCAGGGTTTGGAAGAAGTTAAACCGTTGACGCCACCGTGTACTGTTTTATACTGGAAAATAATGAATATTCCCAAAAGTTTATTACTTTATTTCTTTGTTGTGTGTTACATATACTAAGTTTGATACAAATTGCTTCGGGAATTGCAGAGTTATGCTTACTTCCCTTCTCTCATCCCCCATCTCTAGTGGTGTTGAGTTATCTGGCATCTATAGTTTTTTTCCCTCCGAGACCGAGTCGCGATTGTTACCTTCCGCAATGAGATTGCTCCAAGTGTCCTAGATCCCATTAATAAAGGTGTGGCTGATGCTGCTCTTAATATCCTCGACAAAGATCCTAGTCGGGTGTTGTTGGTGAATCCTGCATGTAAGAATAGTTACTTGTATCCATCCGTTTGTGCTTTACTCAGACTATTGCTATACTCGAGATCACTGAATTACAGTGCGTACCAGCATCTCAAAAGATAACTTTCTCCCCATCTCTGTAAAAAGTGTCCGATTAATTGGAGCACCATTTTTTGTGATTATGAGTTGTCCATGCACTGCTAAACAGACGAAATGTATTCAATACTTCACTCACATGTGCAGGTTACAGAGAAAACAGGGATCACATCACGATGCTTTGCTTGGTAAACGCCCATCAATACACTACATCTCAGTCAAACTTGGTTACCCTTGTGAGTCATAACTAACATTCCAAGTCAGTTACATACACTTTCTTGTCTCAGTGAAATTTAACTTTGTACAAAACTTACTGATCATTCACGGAAGACAGTGAGACTCTAACTTCTATCAGAACGACTGTTTACTTTGGTCAGTATTATTACCATTTAGCTAAGTAAAATGCTAAGCAGGACTGCTTCGGTAGGCTTCTTTCAACATCACATCCTCATCATCATCATTAACAACAACGATAATTTCTTTCATTAATTGATGTGGACTCTCCAAGTACTGAGCTCAGGTATGTCTGCAATTTCTTCTTCTACGAGGAACAGTCTTGGGTGATTTTCAGCCAATTAATTTCAGCAATCTTCCGCAGCTCTTTGTTCCGTCGGTCTGGCAGTCTTCCGCGTGATCTGCGTCTGTTTCTTGGAATCCATTCCAATATTGCCTTTGTCATCGGTCATCATTCCTTCTTGCAACATGGCCGGTTCATTGCCATTTCATAGTTGCTACTCTCTCCAGAATGTCCTTGATGTCGGCAACTGATCTGATGTCTTCTGTCTTTTTTGTCTTTCCTGGTAAATCACAACACAGGCTTTTCCACACCTCGCTGGGCAGTTCTAAGTTTCCGTCTTGTATATTCATGAAGTGTCCAGGTCTCAAAGTCCTTAAGTCGAAACTGGTCAAAAGTTTTTTTCAGTTTCACTGCCATATTTATCCTGAAGATAACTCAATGTCTTCCAAATGCTTTACAGCCTAGCTTGATGCGTCAAAAGATTTCCAGTCTTACGTCTGCCGTCATAGTTACAAGCTGGCCAAAATAGATGTATTCTCTGACAGTTTCCAGTAGCGCGTTTTTGAGTTGTGTGTGGCCTACCGTCCTCCATTTATTAGACATAGCTTCTGTCTTGGAAAGATTCATGTTCTGTCTCACTGCCTGACCTCCGAGGCGAGTAGTCTGTACTTTTTCAAAATCATTTGCCAATATTGCAATGTCATCTGCAAATCTCAAGTTGTTAAGTCTATTACCGTGATTCCTTTTTCTTCCCAGTTCAATTATGACATTTCCATTTCCAGATCGACAGGGAACAGCTTGGGAGATATGGGATCACCTTGTTTTTCTCCTGTGTGGATTGGAAACTCTTGAGTTGCTTTCCAGACATTAATAGAAGCAGCAAAAGTTTCGTATGAATGGTACAGGAGTTTAATATAGGCCACGTCCATCCCTTGCACTAAGGTTTGAACCACAGCAAGATGGTTAACTGGTATTATTGGAGGAAGTATTGCTTCGCATTTCTGCGACCTGTGAATTAGCTTACAGAGTCTACAGCGCCACGTACATTAATAACGTGGGAGTCGTGCTAACCTAGAAAATAACACTTCTGATACCTTCTGCCTCATCACGATCATCCTCAGTCATCTGGCATCCACTGCCGGATAAAGCTCTCCCCTAATCTTTTTCACGCATTACGACCTTCGTCTATACGCACGTTTCCCAACGCCATCTTTCCACCTTTCAACGGGTCGTCCTCTCGATCTTTTAATATTTTTTAGGATCCAGAAAAGAAGCTCCTTGTTTCATTCTGGCTACATATCCTGCATATTTCCATTTCATTTTCATTACAATAAAATGTACGTTTTTCACTACAGTACGTTCTTTGACTCGTTGTTTTTCTACCTTCCCCAGTGATTCTCACTTATCTATCCGTTGCTCCCAGAGGAATCCTTGTCTGTGAATGGTTTTGGCATTAGCAATCTATGCCCCACCACCATAAGTCAAACTGGTAACACACATTAATTACAAACTTACTTTAACTTATATATCGAATTAGCTTCTAAAATGAGACCACTGTCGATTTTCTCCAACGTACTTGCCCCACCCGATCCTGTGTTCCGTCGGGACGCTAATATCTTACCTTCTTTCCCTCTGAATGATTTGGTAAACCGATTCTCAGTGCTGGAAAAGGCAAGGAATTATTTCCTGCACCGATCGAACTTGCATGGCTGTGAAGACATTTGCCTCCAATTGGGAGGAATCGGGCTCGGATTCCCGTACAGCTAACTAGGTTTAGAATCTGCGATGTTACAGCAGTTCCGTAAAGCAAATATCGGGATAGCTTCTGTGGAAGATGTCTGGTTTCCTTCAAAATCCTTGTCGTACTCGTGCTCATGCTGTATATCCAATGACCTCGTCATCGACGGGAATTAATACTAATCTTTCTTTTTCATTTATCATTTCCACTAGATCAGTGCCTTTTAGTATAAAAAAGTAGTGTGGTTTTAAAATCAATCCTCGTGTTCATGATGTATTACTTATCACAACTTAACAGAACAAATAATCCCAGTTCACGTGTGTTCCTGAGGATTTAGCGCTCCATCGACAGAGACAGACGATCACAATGTAGTATTGCTTAGCTAGCAATAAGGATTTGACCTGATATTGCTGGAAGTTTTCACTTGATGTGTTCTAATATCGAAATGGCCTGGCTTTGAAGTAATCTAACCATTATCAGGGCTGCACACTGTATACTTTTACTGAGACACAACAAGCACAAAGGAAAGGACGGGAAAGCCGTCACTTAAACTGTGATGAAAACTTGTGACAGTGGAATGCATTTCCTCTTTAAAAATGGCAAGGTATAATAATTTACGTTGTTTAAATAATATATGCGTTATGTAAGTTGTGGTAAAGGCAGGTGTTCCATCTAGTAAATTACACAAAATGATGTGACAGCAAATAATGTCGCTACGAGTGAGAGGTCTTAAAAACAATAGAAAGAAACCTGAAGCCATATTGTTCGGGAGCCAAGTTCGTAATACAAAAAGGGAGCAACAGATGTGAACACAATGCACTAGTTCATTAACGCGTTATTCAGCAACGGCAAACGGATGTCGGTTCTGTTCCACTCGGAAGCAGAAAATTATTTATTTCACAGTCCAAGTTAATTAGTTCATACGTTCTAGAACAGCAAGTCGACTAAAGTAATACAGGGTGTTTCAAAAATGACCGGTATATTTGAAACGGCAATAAAAACTAAACGAGCAGCGATAGAAATACACCGTTTGTTGCAATATGCTTGGGACAACAGTACAGTTTCAGGCAGACAAACTTTCGAAATTACAGTAGTTACAATTTTCAACAACAAATGGCGCTGCGGTCTGGGAAACTCTATAGTACGATATTTTCCACATATCCACCATGCGTAGCAATAATATGGCGTAGTCTCTGAATGAAATTACCCGAAACCTTTGACAACGTGTCTGGCGGAATGGCTTCACATGCAGATGAGATGTACTGCTTCAGCTGTTCAATTGTTTCTGGATTCTGGCGGTACACCTGGTCTTTCAAGTGTCCCCACAGAAAGAAGTCACAGGAGTTCATGTCTGGCGAATAGGGAGGCCAATCCACGCCGCCTCCTGTACGTTTCGGATAGCCCAAAGCAATCACACGATCATCGAAATATTCATTCAGGAAATTAAAGACGTCGGCCGTGCGATGTGGCCGGGCACCATCTTGCATAAACCACGAGGTGTTCGCAGTGTCGTCTAAGGCAGTTTGTACCGCCACAAATTCACGAAGAATGTCCAGATAGCGTGATGCAGTAATCGTTTCGGATCTGAAAAATGGGCCAATGATTCCTTTGGAAGAAATGGCGGCCCAGACCAGTACTTTTTGAGGATGCAGGGACGATGGGACTGCAACATGGGGCTTTTCGGTTCCCCATATGCGCCAATTCTGTTTATTGACGAAGCCGTCCAGGTAAAAATAAGCTTCGTCAGTAAACCAAATGCTGCCCACATGCATATCGCCGTCATCAATCCTGTGCACTATATCGTTAGCGAATGTCTCTCGTGCAGCAATGGTAGCGGCGCTGAGGGGTTGCCGCGTTTGAATTTTGTATGGATAGAGGTGTAAACTCTGGCGCATGAGACGATACGTGGACGTTGGCGTCATTTGGACCGCAACTGCAACACGGCGAATGGAAACCCGAGGCCGCTGTTGGATCACCTGCTGCACTAGCTGCGCGTTGCCTTCTGTGGTTGCCGTACGCAGTCGCCCTACCTTTCCAGCACGTTCATCCGTCACGTTCCCAGTCAGTTGAAATTTTTCAAACAGATCCTTTATTGTATCGCTTTTCGGTCCTTTGGTTACATTAAACCTCCGTTGAAAACTTCGTCTTGTTGCAACAACACTGTGTTCTAGGCGGTGGAATTCCAACACCAGAAAAATCCTCTGTTCTAAGGAATAAACCATGTTGTCTACAGCACACTTGCACGTTGTGAACAGCACACGCTTACAGCAGAAAGACGACGTACAGAATGGCGCACCCACAGACTGCGTTGTCTTCTATATCTTTCACGTCACTTGCAGCGCCATCTGTTGTTGAAAATTGTAACTACTGTAATTTCGAAAGTTTGTCGGCCTGAAAATGTACTGTTGTCCCAAGCATATTGCAACAAACGGTGTATTTCTATCGCTGCTCGTTTAGTTTTTATTGCCATTTCAAATATACCGGTCATTTTTGAAACACCCTGTATAAACTGGTTTAGGTCAGCAGTCTGCGATCATCAGTGATATACACTGAAAAGCGTGTTGTGAGATTACACCATAGTGAAAGACAAATGAAATTAAGACGCTGCAGTGTAAGCGACAGTGAAGTAAATTTTTCCTAGCTGATGGAATGAAGACTTTCATGTAGTATACTCTCAGTGTTTTCGAAACTGTGATCTATACCGAAAACATAGCACTTACGCACCAAGCAGAAAAACCATCATGGGAAGTGTTAAGTAAATTTAAGTTGCATTTACGCTGTTCAAGGTCAGAGCGTTCATCAAAATGGGGGAATCGTTTGAACGCCGCTGTGCACCTCCCTGTACGAGATGTTTTGCCTTTCTTTCCCCGATCTGCAGGCTGCCTCGCCCAGGCACCTTCATGGGGCCTTCAGATTTACTGTGCAATCAGAACCACAGAACAACTTGACTTTTTACTAACAGACAGTATTACGATAGCCATGTTAACGCCCAGGATAAAATCTCAAGCTAGGCCACAGATCGAATATCTAACCGACAGATCTGTACTCTGACACATACCACAGTTTCCATATAAGACCTCTCAATTATGTAGTGGAACTGTAGGTTATATCGCGGAGCCAACCGAAAATTTTATTATTAGATACTAAAGAACTATTTAAGAGAATAAGAGAAAAGAAAAAGAATTATCGCAATTTTCTCTACAGATAGCACGCTCTTGGTGGAGATGACATCCAAGTACCTCCATGTACAGAACGCGTCGTGTCACTCATGAAACGAAATGTCATCTGATTCTGCACGAAGACTACAGTATCTATGGACCCGCGTGATAGTACACTTGTTTGTAGGCATCTGTACATTAGTGTGGCCTTCAAGAAAGTACGAAGATGCAAGATATTTTATCCCTCACACATGCCTCTCAGTCTAAAACAATCTGTATCAAATAATCTGTCTTCTGTCTGCAGGGGTCAAATCAATGCAAATGCCACGGTTGTCAATGAACCTTAGGTAAAATTCAGGGATCAAGGATCCTACTGGGGACGCCATTGCAACATTTCGATCTGTGTTAAAATTTGAGGTGCATTACTACATAGTAATTATAAAGTGAACAGTGCTTCTGGAGCTTAATTTTGCGTTCGTAATGGTATAGATAAGTATGGGATGAAAAGAGAGGAAAGGAGCCGGCGAAAGCAGTTGCTGGCTCAAACCCTACTCATCTTAATGTTACCAATGGCGTCGTGCATATGAATAACTCCTTTCGACAGACAGTTCATCAACAACGTTATATGCTCTTTCTCTATATCGCCCGCGATACACAACGAATCAGTGAGTGACCTACCTTCCAGACCACAATGGAAAACGTACTTGGCATTTAAACTGGCCTATGAGCATAAAGAAACCCAGACATTGTGCACAGCTAAGTTCTAGAATATATTCACAAGCTCGTTGGTATGTTACACGAACTTCAGAGATTTTTCTGAGAAGCTTCTGATTTAACCCAGAACAGTGGCAAGCAACCTATACGTCCTTGCCGGAAAATTTCTTCAACCACTATAAATGGATACAAATGGGTCTAGCGCCACTATTATTGGGTGCCATAGCAAAAAAACTGTATACAGGTTCACACTTATAGAAATTATTTTGACATGTGATTTGTGTTCGTGAGTTGTGGATACAAGGCGCCGACAGATCACGTATTACTCTGTAAACGTTTGAGAAACCATCTTTTCAGCCGTCGCGCATACACCTTAATTCATCGTGTTTGAAAATTTGTTGTCATGCACTCAAAAATATGGGAAACAGCAGCCACAGATTTAATTTAGTATTACAGAAAGACTTCTCATTATCAATAAATTGGAATTATATACTATATTTACCTGTATTTAGTAATAAGATATTTATTAATGTCCCTGATGGTCTATAGCAGAGGTGTCCAACATTTTAGCTTACCTAGACCACATTGGAAGAAGACAAAGAAAAGTGATGGACAGTGAGAAAACAGCATCATGTTGAGGGAGATTCAGTTTATCATAACTCTACATAAATGGCAATTTTTTTTTATTTTTTTATTTTACAGATCGCGTTATAGATGCTCACTTCTTGGACCGCACAGCACTGACGTCGAGGACGGGAATAAGTCCAGAATTTCTCACCTGTTCACAGGACAGTATACCAAATTTTCCGTCTTACTTAAAAATTTCATTTGAACGGAGAGGAAACATTCATCTCTGCTTCCTGTATCTCACCTCAATGTCTGGTTGATATAAAATAAATAGCGTTTGCAAAAATAAAGACATTAAACACTGCGTATGACACTGTATGGCCTTGGGTGTCGTGTTAAAATTCTAGTTGATGCGAGGTTTATGTCCAATGTACGTCCTGAGGTGGTAAAAATAAATTAATGGATACGTTTCTGCAATGTGATTACTTGTATCCTACATGAATTACGACGACAAGCATTGCAACTAAATATTGTTTCCTTTATCAAGGTAATTTCGCCGCAACAGTTATGTGCACTAAAAGGGGGTGAAACAGGAAACCCCAACATTTACTTCTAGCAGTACCTCACTCGACTGGATATAAACTAATTATATATGTACTCGGGAAGCTACCGTGCAATGTGTGAAGGTGTATAGTGTACCAGTCTCAGTTTTACTTCCTCCTATTCCACTCTCGAATGGCACGCGGGAAGACATTCTATTGATACCACTTTGCATAGACCCCAATTTATCCAATTTCAGCGTCATGGCCATCACGCGAGATGTGTGTTTAAGGAATTAGTATCTTTAATGACTTAATTTGGAACTTTGTAAGGCTTCTCTGACCTTTGAAAAAACTTAGTCAAGTTTGGGGCAAAAATACAGTTTATACCTGACACAAACCCACAGCGCAACACAGGATTTGTCACATATACAGATTTTTGCCATAAGTGAAAAATGAGATAAGTGAAAGTAAAATAGAAAAAACGTAGGAACTTATCCACTAAGCTATGGAGCCGCACCAGCGACGAACTATTCACCAATGAACTATTGTCCAGCCCCCGTGCGCTCAATTTTCTAAGAATATTACCTCGCTCTGGGACTTTTGTCATTTTGGCTAACGTAAGAGAGAAACTGGATTCACAGAAGAGCTGCATGCTTCGTCACCGGTTTATTCAGCCAACGCGAGAGCATTACAGGAATACTGTACAACCTCCAATGGAAGACGCTACGAGAAAGGCGTTTGCATCGCGAACAGCGTTACTCTCAAAATACCGTCAGCCTATGTTCCTATGCCAGTAAAGAAACATATTAAATCCTGCAATTTCTGTCCTGTACAACGGTCATGATGGTTAAGTTGGACGATTCTCACGTATAAGGGCCGGTACTAACAAGTTCCTTTTTTCCATCACTCCATCCGAGAATTGAACAGAAGGCTTTAGGGAGGGGACGCAGGTAGTAATTCCAGTATACCTTGTACCCTTCAGTCGCTTGCAGAGTAGAGATTAGTTTCCCGAGACGCCGAAGAGCTGGTACTGTCAGAACTAATTAAGGATAAGTACTCTCTAATGATACGTACATTTATCTAGCTTTAAAGAAACCCGACTTGTTTCATTCCGAAGAAACATCTAGACCATCTCTTTCTAAAGGCGAGAGCTGTTCTTCAGTACGTGGTGAAGAGTATTACCTTGTGAAATCATTGTTTCTTTTTTCTTTTCCTCATCCATTCCAGAAAGGCGAAGAGGAATTTTGACCGAAAAAAGAGAAGAAAGGAAAGACATTATAGTCTCTCATAACCTGACCATATGGCTCTAGCAGGAAAAATGTACTGGGAGGCAAACGGTAGTACTATAATCTGTTTCAAACCATGTCTTGAGGAATTTTGACAGTAGCTTCCTTCTACACGATTCTAGCTCAGACAGCGTCTGTCTGATGCTTTTGCACACTAAACTGACTACTCAAAATTTCATTAGCCAGTCTGTAGATTCATAATTTTGCGCCCTATATAACAACTTCGTAGGGAATACAAATCTAAATCTGTACCACCATCAATGAGACAATGCCTACTAAAGTACTGTGGTGTTCACCCAGTCCTGCGATCGATAACTGCATTAATTTGTGCTTTTGAAGAATAAAATACTAGAAATACTTTTTCTAGTAGGAAACAGCGACACTTTCTTCGATAATTCTACACACGTCCACACGTTTCCAAATCAAAACTCGTTCGCATTGTCAACATCTGCCATTGGACATCCAATCTGAAGGCGCATCTAAAATTTAGCATGCATAACGGTCGTTGGCGATGAGCATCCAAGGTGATCGTGGAAGGTTTCTCGTGTTATCCAGCCACCTTCCATTACGTCTTATCTCTTGGAAGCCAATAGATTACTTTCTTCGTCCATCTGGCATTTATTTACCTGGTTACATTTGCTGCCAACCTCCGTTTTGTTTCCATCACAGTCATAATTACGTCTCCATGTCCAGTCCATTCCCTAATTTGTGAGTAAAGGCTATTGGGTCATCAGTTTTTATATTTTTCGTTTTCTTGTGAAGCAGAACAATTACTGCTGCAGCAGTATTACAGATCTGCGCACTTGCCTTCTTCCGCAGATATTCATAAATGTTGCGAGTTATTTTTTATGGATTAATAGTAACTCTGTTGGCAAGATTTCAACAATTTGAAGCAGTACTCCACGTAATGAACACATGACGAAGAAACTACGCTTCGGTTGTGTTGTCCCAAGGCAACAGGCAAGAAACAATCAAAAAACCATTTCTATATGTGGACTCCTCATTTAAGTTCAGTCATAACTACAGTCAACTTTATTGGCCTCTATAATGACTTTGGATTACACATAACGAAAATTAACGACAAAAACAGTTACCGTGTGGAGTCATGCTCCTCATATTAAATTTCAGCTCGTGTTTAATTTGGAATGATAGTCTTTGGTCCCGTTAAAGCCACGAGTAACCATCGACCAGCGTAAGAATCATCACTTCGTTGCTTGGCCGTATAACTGAATTTTTAAGCTATAGATACGAAATTCGGAATGTAAAATCAAGAATAAATTGTTGCTTGTAGGTTCTTTAAGAAAGTCGTTTTCCTTCTTTATATCTTCGCAATATAATACTGGTTTTGTGGATGAACTGCAAGTAAATATTCTTTTTTTTAATTTGCGAACTTAGGGTATGGGGGTTATGAATTTAAAAAAGATATCGAAATGAGTGCCATGGAAACAACATAGCGAGCTTTTCATTCAGACAAATATTGCTTCAGAGGTTAAAGCTTTTAATTCTAAAACTGACGGTGAGTCTAATATTTTTGCTGTAAAATATTTGTCGTCATAATCCTTTATTCCGTCCTATACGCCCTACTTTCTGTATAAAGTTTTATTATATGATTTCGGTATATTTTCAGCTAAGAAACGTTCCTGTTCATACGGTCAAATATGTATTCTGATCGGAGCTTGAATCTGGGTCTTAACGGTTCACAATTTGTAGAACTTTGCTCACAAAACGCAAAGGTCTTGGTTCAAGTCCAGGTCGGAAACAGTATCAGTACAGCGAACACGGCCGCTGCAGAGTGAGAAGTTTTCTGAAGGGAAAAGATAAAGTTCATTTCATTTAACACGTGACTGGGTTTGCGAACTTCATTTCCTTTATTTGACTATAACAATTATAAATTCGCGCACAGGCACACACGTTTGTAGGTATATGTGTGTATATATGTGTGTGTGTGTGTGGGTGGATGAGTGGGTGAATGGGTGTAGAAACACCATTTGACCAACAGAGCATGACAGCATTTACACCTTACGCAGAGCAGTATGTATTAAAGTTTTTTTGTTGTTTCTTGCTCCAGTGACTCATACGGTACTAACCAGCTCACAGTGTCGATACGACTACGTAATATAACATCTTTAGATGCCACGTACTATCCAAATCAAATAAGTTCACCATGTCTAACAGAATAGTTTTATATATCGATTTTCTTTCCTATTACAGAAGAGTCCATCACCACACTGGGCATTATCGTCGCTGCAACGAGGTGTTAATGAAACTGTTAAGCATTAAAATTATTTTGTACCGTACGCAATCCATTAAAAAATGTAAATTTTTCGGTCTTCAAAGAAATGCGCAAAGAAAGATAAAATAAATTTGTGGCTCTATGCAACAATATTAGCGAAGTTTAGAGGTGAGTAAAGATAAAATCTCAGCCTTTCGCTTTCTGTGCTTTTGAAAAGATATGTGAGGCCCGTCTGCGAGGCTGGGTACTCGCGTGGATAATTTCCGGTCCCAGGCTTAGTTTACAGGATGGGCTGCGAGTTTCCGGTACTTGGCAGCTAACGAGCGAGGGGGACACATGAGATCTTACTCATTCGCTTCATCGAGCGCTCCTTCCACTTTCACTAAGCAGTGAAGTAACAGTCGGTAGCCCACTTACAACGACAGCTGCTTGCTATTTTCCCATCAAGCGCAGTATAACCTCTCAAGACAACATGCTCACTGACAGAAGCGGTTGCACTTCGGAAATTACACTTTTGCTAGGTATGCCTTTTTTTTTAAATCTATCAAGGCCATAGAACTTAGTACAATCGTCCGTTATAGTGTTGGTCGCCTTCGAATCAAGAGAAACCGTGTTTACATCCCAGTCTAGTTAACGTAACCGGGGGTTTTCTTGGTTTTCATAAATCAAGGTAGCACACAACAAGCGAGCTTTCCTCCAAGAATGTCATTACGAGTTCCTTTCTGTATTATTTCCAGACTCCAGCTCCAATACTTGCATTGCAGAAATAAATCCATGAACCAGAGGAGATACATAGACTAAAGTTGGTGTTGAACACTCCATGAAAGTAGTGAATTTCACCATACGTTCTGCTTCAACACGGGATCACCTTACGATACTATTAAATGCAGAAGTGATTCAATAGCTAGAGGCGTAATACCAGAACTGATCGTAACTGCAAAAATACACATTTACAGGTTCAGATGTATGTCACAAGAAACATCTGTCAAGACGAAATAAGTCTATTAGATATAAATTCTGTAGCCTTGGATTACTGTCTGTGAAAATGTTTCTCTCTTCTGTTCTGAGTACTTCTGTTTGTTCAGAGAATGTGATATGATATTAACTCTTGTCATAAGTGTATCAGTCATAACCTATAAAAGCTACAACTGAAGACGCCTTTCATAATGAAACAGATTCGACGCCAAGAGGTTTACGTGTGCAGACAACTTAAGCTTCTTAATGATGGAAGTAAGCAGAATTATAATGAAGTAGTATAATACACGGATCTAAAAACTAAATAAAGTATGATAAAATTTAGGGAACTGCTAGTCAGCTCAGATGTGGATGTTTCTTGTGTGAAAGGAGTGGCCGGCATTCTCTGACGTTTGCCAGGGTATGCCGATTGCTTTTAGTCTCCTGATCGCAAGTCATAATTACAGGTAAAGTAGGTCTTCCGGTAAAATTGATGCTTTATACTAATTATTAAGTACTTCGTGTTCATTAATGAATTCCTTATTTTTGGAGTAATGCTGAAGTGTAGTAAAGTAAATAAGTAAGACTCTCCTTAACACAACGACTGGTATGAGCATTACATTGTGTAAATAGCAGTGGTCCTGCTGGTTGTGGTATACTTTGTACTTTAATTGACTTACCTGGTAAGTTATAGAGAGGTGTACAATTTAACATGGATTTCGATACAGGATGCAAATTGACATTTATCCATACACACACATTTGCGAGGGATGAATGAAGTTATGAGGGACAGAAAAATCCTAGTATCAACTGAGGAAGTAACAACAGACCTTAAGATTTATTATGTGTCACTCTTCCATTAACCCGCCTAACTACGTTGCCTTGATGCCACTGTACTCAGTATTAATTATATTGGTCCTGGTGCTGCAATTCTTCTCCTTTCACTTGGTTTTTAATTAGCATACTAACTACTATTTATGTACTTGTTATATGCTTACGTAATGTTTTTTCTGTGCAGTACGAACAGCTGTAGTACTTGCGCTCTAGACTGGGTTACAATTTATCAAGTTTTAGCGTATTTATACGGCATTCAGTCAGCCATGGACTTTACATATTCGTATTGTGTCTTGCGTTTAGTTTCTTTATTGTATTTAGGTAAGCAATTACCTAAGCCTATACTTTGACTTTACAAGGAATTTTGTGTGGAAAACATAGTCACTCTTAATGAGAAAATAAACTAGAACTGAAAGTGAAATACTAACTTCTACTTTTTCATTCACATTTGTATTTTTGTGGCTACGTATCCGTTTTCAGTGGCACTTAGACAATGTAGTGACAGAGTGTGATAGCCTATGTACTGCAAATAGGTACTAACAAATTCTTTAGCTACAAATGAAGACTGTGTATTTATACCAGCTGTTCACAATATCTTTTTTTAATCAGCAAATGGAACACAATACGTGTACCGGTATCAAAAACATTATCATACGAGACAGTTTTCTTCCTTTTGACAATTGCCACTTTTTTACCGAAAGCATGTGTTATGACAATATCACAACAGACCAAGGTACCTGCAGCTGAGCATGCTACGATACCGGAAAAAAAAGTTTTCCCTTTTGAATCGCATCTTGTACCAAAGAAGTACTTTCGTATAAGTTTGTCAAGTAAGGGACATGTCTGCTTCTTTTCCCAGTATAAGCTACGTTTCCAACCCTGCATTGAGGTCTCCGGGCGTGCACCCACCTTTGGCCAGTCCCGGCGCCGCGAGCAGCAGCGGCAGCAGCAGCAGCGAGAACGCCATCTTACGACTGACTGACTGGAACAACGCTCGCCCAGCGCCGCGCATGCGCAGCACGCTCCCCTCGTGACGTCATGTCCGCTGCTCCCCACGCTTCTAACGGGACTTCCAAATAATTCTGCTGCCCCCCCGCAGCCCTTTGGCTCCTTCGTGTCTAGTGGGCGGTGATGCCACACGAAGTGATAATTACTCGGTTTGGTCAACACCGCTGTCACCCGTTAGGCATTATAATGGCTATTTCTCTAACCGTCATTCTAGGAAGTACTGAATTAACAGACTGTTTCCTACTGCGGAGATGGGATTAATATTTGCTAAGAAAATAATAACAGCAGAGTGATATAACAATAATTAATAGCGACAACGAATAGAATGGTACGACAGAAATTACGCTGCTTAGGAGCAGCAGACATCGACGTCTGAAGATGTAAAATGCCGATACAGAACACATGCACTTACACACACTACAAGCAACTGCTCAGTGCATGACGGAGGGTAATTCGTGCCAATACAAGCGACAGTCTGGGGCGAGGAAGACATGACTATCATGCCTCGTACCCGCTCTGCGCTTTATTGTCAACGTCCCTATGCGTGACATACGACGGAGACAACAGAATTGTTGCACAATTTTCCTCAAATACTCGTTTCCTAAAATTCCACAAGAACAACGTCTTTCTTCCGATAATTTACTTTATGTTCGATTAGCATCTCGTTCACGTCATTTTATGAGTCACACCAACCTGTTACGATCCTGACAGCGCATCTCTGAAATCGAACGGTGTCTGCTGTCATTAGAACGCCAAACACCGAAGTATTATTCTAGAACTGATCGCACTAGTGTTTTCTATACAGTGTCTATTACAGATACAGCGCACTTTCCAATATATTCCCAAAGAAGCTACGAGGGCAGGGAATGACAAAAATGTGGAAACACGAAAAACACAACATATTAACATGCCTGATACGGCGTAGGAAAACCGTTGGCATTCAAAACAGCTTCCAGTTGTCTCAGAATAGACAAATACAGCTCATGTAAGGTTTCTGCAAAATAGTGGCAATTTCTGGTAATTATATGAGAAAATGGAGGTGGATAGCGATCATGCACTCTTCTCTCCAAAGTAGACTACAAAGGCTCAATAACATTGGGATCTGGTGACCACAGGGGCCAGGGGAGATACATCCTCGTGCTCGCAAAACCAGTCCTGAACATGGGCCCTGTCGTCTTGGAATACAGCATCACCACGGGAGAGGAAACACTTTAACATAGGGTGGACCTAATAAACCAAAGCCGGTCGGTGTGGCCGAGCGGTTCTAGGCGCTTCAATCTGGAACGGCGCGACCGCTACGGTCGCAGGTTCGAATCCTGCCTTGGGCATGGATGTGTTGTAAGTAGGTTGTTTAGGTTTTTATGTTGGTAACGCCACGTAGCGTTCTGTATGAAAATCACTGGCTGTGCTGTGTGCAATCTGTGGCTGGTTTGCATTGTTGGAATTTTGCTATTGTAGTGTTGGGCAGTTGGCTGTTAACAGTGCGTAGCGTTGCGCAGTTGGAGGTGAGCCGCCAGCAGTGGTGGATGTGGGGAGAGAGATGGCGGAGTGTTGAGAGCGGATGATCTGGACGTGTGTCCATCAGAGACAGTAAATTTATAAGACTGGATGTCATGAACTGATATATATATATATTATGACTTTTGAACACTATTAAGGTAAATACATCGTTTGTTCTTTATCAAAATATTTCATTTGCTAACTATGCCTATCAGTAGTTAGTCCCTTCAGTAGTTAGAATCTTTTATTTAGCTGTATTGCAATAGTTCGAGTAACGAAGATCTTTGTGAGGTAAGTGATTCATGAAAGGTAAAGGTTATTGTTAGTCAGGGCCATTCTATTGTAGGGATTTTTGAAAGTCAGACTGCGTTGCGCTAAAAATATTGTGTGTCAGTTTAGTGTTGATCAGAATAAGTAAAGAGCGAAATGTCTGAGTACGTTCAGTTCTGCTCAGCTGTTTGAAAATCAAATAACGTAAGGGGTTTACCAGCACAGTAATTCAATAATTTTTCTAAAGGGACGTTTCAGTGTGTGATGTACTTAGGTTAGTTAGGTTTAAGTAGTTCTAAGTTCTAGGGGACTGATGACCTCAGATGTTAAGTCCCATAGTGCTCAGAGCCATTTGAACCATGTTTTTAATAAGCCAAAATGGTTGCACGATTCTTGACAGTAATGCGACATTGCGGAGTAGCGATGGGCCCAATGGAGTGCCACGATATGGATGCCCAAATCATCAACGAACCCCCGCCATGTTTCACTCTTGGGACATAACCTCAGCCAGAAGTTGGAAACAGTGTGAAACATGACTCGTCCGACTAAACAGCTTTCTTCCACTGCTCCATTGTCCAGGTTTTTATGGCTTTATCACCACGTTTACCTGTTACTGGTATTTGCATCGCTAGTGAGCGGTTTTGGAATTCTAGCTCGCCCTGCAATTCCCTGCTTATGGAGCGCCTTTCGTTTTGTTTTTGGCGCTGACAGGGCTCACGAGTGCGACATTGAGTTCTGGAGCTGTAGTCCTCTTATGTTTCGTCGCAATCTTCAATTCCGTCCGTCACTATCTTTCAATGTTGGGTTGGGTTGATTTGGTGGAAGAGACGAAACAGCGAGGTCATCGGTCTCATTGGATTAGGGAAGTATGGGGAAGGACGTCGGCCGTGCCTTTTCAAAGGAACCATCCCAGCATTTGCCTGAAGCGATTTAGGGAAATCACGGAAAACCTAAATCAGGATGGGCGGGCGTGGGATTGAACCGTCGTCCTCCCGAATGCGAGTCCAGTGTGCTAACCACTTCGCCACCTCGCTCGGTCACGATCACTCAACACACTATCGTTGTGACTTAGATGATGACCTTTCTCCACTTTCTCAGATGATTAGATCTTCGATACGTTGCCTGTTGAAATACCAAAGAGTTCGGCTACCTTGGTTACGGAAGCACGCACCATACGGGGTCTAGCGTCCCGTCGATATTGAGGTCATTAGAGCCCACCATACCAGCACCAACATTTTCCCATATTCGAATTCACTTAAATCCGACATAATGCACTCGTAACTACACAAAACATCACTTAGCTCCGACATAATGCACACAGAACTACACAGAATACTGTTCTGACTACAGCTGACACTTACGACGTGTTGAGGACGGTGCACAGGAGCCGTTCATGGTCAAGTACAACAGCACAGCCTGTGGGCTTGGCTCTGCATTTATGTTCAAACATGCGTTTCTAGTAGTGCTTCCACATTTTTGTCCAAGTCCTGTAAATCTTCAGTTCGCCTTCCTTGCCACTGATTTCAAGCATTCATCGTGATTCTTATTGGTTTGTGCGCCAACTCCTTGACACTTGAACGATTTGACAGCTTCTAAGCTTCACCATTACTCTTTTAATCGGATGCCGCAGCTTCTTTTTTTGTCATGAACATTATCTTGCATTTACCCACCTTTAAAAAGAGCTGACTGTCGGTACACGAAGTGCAGACACGGACTAAATCGTTGTGTGTTTCCTCACAATCAACCAGGGTGGATAGTTGTCTGTATACTACACCATC
This sequence comes from Schistocerca cancellata, assembly GCF_023864275.1. NCBI lineage: Eukaryota > Metazoa > Arthropoda > Insecta > Orthoptera > Acrididae > Schistocerca > Schistocerca cancellata. The sequence goes on along the minus strand of NC_064629.1, from coordinate 632,498,531 downwards.
GCTACAGAACTCTCTGAGAGTGCTGCGCGCCGTGATCTACCAATTACGTATGCAAGGTTTGGATCCGTACTCCATGTAGCATCAGATATTCCAAGAATTTTCAAACAGATCTTTCACTAGATTCTGACTGTGTTTCAGCCTTCACGCTTTGCTTTTCTTACCACTGCACGAGTAGCTATTAAGTTTTATCTACAGGTTTCCCTATCTCCCTTATTGTGCAAATTCTTGACGCATGGACTCCGTGTTCATGGATATCATAGGAAATGGACTTGGACTTCATGTCAGTCTTCACATTGATCAGTGAACGATTCAACAATGAAATGTATATACTCATGTGTCAAAGTTTGCGAGGGAAGTAAAATATTTTTTTTTTTTTATTTAGGAGCCGGCCGCGGTGGCCGAGCGGTTCTAGGCGCATCAATCCGGAACCGCGCCGCTGCTACGGTCGCAGGTTCGAATCCTGCCTCGGTCATGGATGTGTGTGATGTCCTTACGTTAGTTAGGTTAAGTAGTTCTAAGTCTAGGGAACTGATGACCTCAGCTGTTAAGTCCCATAGTGCTAAGAGCCATTTGAACCATTTTGTTTAGAACGATAATAACGCAGCGGTGCTGACCTCTTTTTCCACCAATCGTCGCTAGCGAAGCTATTTACGAGTTCTGCCTATAACTGCACCCTCCTCCACCCCCTCCCCCCCCCCCCCACCTGAGATATGAGTGATGGTATACTTGACTTCGGCTAGATTTCTGCTCATGGCTCGGTAACTTTGTCTGTTGATTGACACTGTCCAGCAACTCATGGAAGGATCACAGAATTAGAAGATTGTTGAGGCTTTCGTGGCACCTTGTTGAGAAATTGCATGTTAGCATTTGTTTTGGGTATCTCCGGCCGATTTGTTTAACGATTTTTCTGATGTTTCGCCAACGCGAGTGGCTGGAATTGACGAAGATCTGCCCTGGTCCCTGGTGGCGGACTGCCACTGCCACCGCCATGTAGGTGAACCTTTGACAGTCTGCCGTCAGCAGTACAGGGTGAAGCTTTGACAATCTGTCACTTGTGCAAGCGAAACATCAGAAAAATCGTTAATCAAACGTCGACTGAAGATCCCCAGACAAATGCCAACAGACTGCGCGCTAAGTCCGCCGCTGGCGCGCTGCCAAGACGACGTCGGCCAGCCTTATCATATCGGCGCGGGGTCAAAGGTCAACTGGTCAATGTGGTGACGTAACATGCTGTTACATACTCTATGCCGACAGGTTCTCGATGTACCCTTGTCCGGTTCTCAGCTACGCTCCAGATCACTTTATTTATGAAAATACAGTCACCAACAAACTTTACATATTCACAAACACCTTTACCTTTAACCCCAATGAATACATATTCATTTACAGATATTTTTCTCTTGTTACGAGTATACAATGACAATGCAGAGGTCGACATATAAGCAGATTTACCAAAGTCTTTATTTGCAAGTTCAGCCATATGATAGGTACGATAAGCAATAATGTCTCTATCTACAAAACTTTCAAGTCCAGAACAACTATCGAGAACATTGAATTCTCAACATCTGCTGCAGACAAGAAGAAGAATGCTGTGAAGACTGTTGCTGCCACTGCTCTTGTCGACGGACCCTGTGTTTTCTGTGGATGTAGACTTAATTTTAGTATTGATATTAATGATACATTTACACATGGTAATGGTTGGCTTACTGTAGCCATAGTACGTGGAGGTACAGGAGTACCTAATGTTCCTGGACTTGAAAGTTTTGTAGATAGAGACATTATTGCTTATCGTACCTATCATATGGCTGAACTTGCAAATAAAGACTTTGGTAAATCTGCTTATATGTCGACCTCTGCATTGTCATTGTATACTCGTAACAAGAGAAAAATATCTGTAAATGAATCTGTATTCATTTGGGTTAAAGGTAAAGGTGTTTGTGAATATGTTAAGTTTGTTGGTGACTGTACTTTGTATTTTCATAAATGAAGTGATCTGTAGCGTAGCTGAGAACCGGACAAGGGTACATCGATCACTCGCTTAGTTGTATATTTTTTTCGCAACGTTTTAATAGAGTTTTGGCACAATATGACGTACATTCACTTCCAAACAAGTTTAGTACACTGCGAAACTATCAATGAAAACAAATATTACAAATTACCGAAGAGGTGGTACTTTATCATCCATAACCCCAGTCGTTGTCTATCTCCGCTGTACCTACTTCGACATGAAGAAAAGTACTGGAATGTATATGATGATGTTGATTATTGGAATGAATCAATTTTGTATACTTTTTGTTAATCCACTTTTGGCAACTGTATTTAGCTGCTGAGCATATTACAGAATTTGTGGGCTGAAACGTGAGCGAGAATCAGGACACCAAAGAAACTCTTAGTCCCGTTCTTAGCAGTTCTTTGTAGTGATGACCGTCAAAGAAAGAGAGAGAGAGAGAGGGAGAGAGAGAGAGAGAGAGAGAGAGAGAGAGAGAGAGAGAGAGAGAGAGAGATATCTGCCTAAAAAGAAGAATGGATGAAATTCAGTAGCTAACATTACCACTTCGAGCAATTTTCGATAAACAAAAAGGAAAGACTTGTAGTAAGAAAGCGACCGAATATGCCCTACTCTGATGTGCGTATCACAACCACTAATCTACACTCTTAAATAAAATGTGGAGCATGGGGCAACTTAATTTTTATTTATTTTTTGTTTTTTTATGGAGATGAACGTCTTGTTAATATTAGAAAAATAAATTCATAGTGTGACTGAGGACTCAACAATGGACATTTTGGAATCGAGTTGTGACATCCGCAAGACCATATATGTCACTTAATATGTACTTCCCAATAATTTGCGTTGCTTGACCCTACTATTTGAAATTGTGATCGTTGCTAGGACAAAATACATTGAGCGAAATGTTATCTACAACTTGCACGGAAACCAGACTTCAGTTATAAAAGTCGAATGACATGAAAGGGAAGAAGTGTTTGAGAAGGGAACGAGACAGGGTGTTTGCCTATCTCCGATGTTTTTCAATCTATACGTTGAGCAAGCTGTGAAGGAAGCCAAGCAGAAGTTTAGAAAGAGAATTAAAGATCATGGAGAAGAAATAAAAACTTCGAGGTTCGCTGACGACATGGTAATTTTGTCAGAGACCGCAAAGGACTTTGTAGAACTTCTAGACAGAATAGATATCGTGCTGAAAATAAAGTGCAGGATAAATATCAACAAAAGGAAAATAAGCGTAATTGAATGTAGTAAAATTAATGAGAGGATGCTGAGGGAATAGATTGGTAAATGAAGCACTAAAAGTACTGGATGAGTCTTCATATGTCTTGATATTTGGGCAGTAAGATAAATGACGATGGCCGAATTAGAGTATACACAAAGTACAGACTGGCACTAGCAAGATAAGCATTACTGAAAAAGAGAAATTCGTTAACATCGAATATAAATTTCAGTGTTATGAAGTCTTTTTTTCAAAGTATGTGTCTGGAGTGTATCATTGCACAAAAGTAAAAATGGACAATAAACAGTTCATAAGAAGATAATTCAAGGTTTATAAATGTGGTGCTACAGAAAGAAGCTGGAGATCTGATGGGTAGATCGAATAACTAATTATGTGGTACACAACCGGACAGGGAAAAATTTATAGCACTACCTGATTAAAATAGGAGATCTGTTAGGTAGGACACATCCTGTCGCATGAACGAGTCATCAGTTTGGTAGTGTGGGGAAGTGTGGGGGAATCAAAATTGTAGAGGCTGGCCAAGACCGAGTACAGTAAGCAGTGGGTTCTAGTAGTTACTTGGGAACGAAGAGACTTGCCTATGATAGATTAGCGTGGAGAGGTGCATCAAACCAATCTCTTGAGCGAAGATCACAACAACAACAGATGATTTTAATGTGCTCTGAAACTTAAGGCAAGTAATTATCCATGTACTTCTCAGTGACTAATTTTGTGAGTCAGAAACAACACTGTTCAACACTGTTCACATAACAATGAAGAAATTTAACACAGTTCTCTTTTCAATAGTCCTACATTATTGGACTGAGACAGGAGATCCTATTTCATTCAACTCAAACTGTTTCTACTTCACAACAAGAAAGCATTTCCTCTGCCGTAACCTTCAACGGAATACAACTTTCAGTGATTTGATAACGTAAAAAGCTGTTGCTACACTGTTCGTTTCTCAGTAACAATCACCACTGAATACACTGTACTCACATAATTTCATAACGTAACAGGGCATGAAGATAATGTTTGGTTTCCACTTTGTGTACCCCAATTGCTATTTTCTTGCCTGAAAAACTAACTCTGCATCTCTCTGTAATGAAAGAGATGTTGAGCTCATAATTAGGATAACATGTTAGCATTTTCCCGAGCAGAGCTATGGCGTAAGGGCTCCCACAAAAGGAAAAAAGATATAATTCGGAAATGCGCTGTAAAATGGTGGAGATGTTTTATTATTATTATTTACTTGTGTCGCCATTTCATTATCTTACCCTTACTAAGCGTCATCTGAGTAGTCCTTCAGTGTATATAATGTAGTGTATGGCAGGTAGATTTTAATTGTCTTTGTATAAATAAGACTGTGTTAGTTATCTCTTTTATCTCCTTGGACAAATCATGAAACAATTTTATTTATTAGTTGTACGTTCTGTTTTGATGTTTATGTTTACTCTTTCTTGATAATGAAAGTCCAACGTAGATCTTCTTCCATGGTCATGGAAACAGCTGTTTATACAGTAAATGTCTAAATTATTTGTGATTTGTGTAACTGATTGATAAAAGTACTCGCATGGTGTAGTTAAAATTACCTTTGTTTTGAACAGATTTTAACAATAAATCGGATGATTGTTTTTGGTTATTTGTCTTGTCCCTTTCTGTAGTTTGGAAACAGTAACATGTTTTGTATATTTGTTCTCCAGAAAACAATTCCGTAACTAAGAAATAAGTGTACATGTGAATAGCATGTAGCTAAAAGTCATTGGCTGATCCACACTGGTTCCAGGACTCTGAAGGCATAACATCTTGCTGAAATTCTGATTGCAAAGTGTCTGCGTGAGTGTGTTTACACCGCGTCAACTGAGAATCAATACTCGTTCATAGACCAATAGTTTCTCTCTCTCTCTCTCTCTCTCTCTCTTTTTTACATACACAGTCTATGGAGCGAACATCTACAATTGATTTCTCAGCGTCCTTTCCCCTCTTCAAACTGAAATTGATGGCATCTGTCTTTCTTTCTTGCATACTGGCCAATTGTAAACAGCATTGAGAGTTTCATTTGATTTCTTTTCTCGAAGTTCTCTTGACTTCTCAGTGATTATAGTGTTAGTGACACAAGCAGAGAACATTTTTTCCCGTTGCTGATACTATCGGGAATGTATTTCAGAAACATTAATGGTTCTTATATGCTACCCTAAGGACCTCATATATTAATATATTTTTGTTCCGATAAGTGTTTCACTAAACGTTTATTCTTATTTGAGGATTTCTGTTGTCTCTGCTCTTTGTATTGTATCTACTATGTATGATGAAAAGCAGTCATTGATTTCACCTCTTATTTCTAATTATTCTGTCTTGTTTAGTAGAATCTTATAGTCAATAGTAGAAAAAGCCTTAGAGAGATCTAAGAATATGTTGGTGATAATCTCCTAGTTGTCAAGATTATCAAGCAACATTTTTATAAATTATAGTACTGCTAATTATTATATTTCTAAAACTTCGGAACCCATATTGTGATACACTTAGTAGGTTGTATTTAGTGGAGTAGTCGATTAATCAGTCTTTAATAATTAGCCATATTATTTTAAAATAACGACAACAAGGAAATGAGCTTGTAGATTTTTATGCCTTTTACATTACCTTTCTTTAGCATAGGCGCAATTATTGCCTGTTTTAAATACTCTGAAAAATCCCCTCTTGCTGGTTTATTCCGAGTCTTAAGTGAGTTTGAATATTCTGCATGCGTTCTTTCAGGATTCACACTTTGGGAAAAAAGATATCTGTATGGTGCGAAAATTGGCAGTTGACCCCAAATAGTGAAAAGTGTGAGGTTTTCCACAGGAGTGCTAAAATGAATCCATTAAACTCCGGTTACACGATAAAGCAGTCCAAATCTAAAGGCCGTAAACTCAACTAAATACCTAAGAATTACAGTTACGAACAACTGAAATTCGAAAGAACACATTGAAAATTTTATTAGGAAGGCAAACTGTGTATTATTGGCAGAATACTTAGAATAGGTAATAGATCAACTAAAGAGACTGCCTACACTACGCTTGTCCGTCCTCTTTTGGAGTACTGCGTGCGTGCTGTGGGCTCCTTACCAGATAGAATTAACGGAATACATCGAGAAAGTTCAAAGAAGAGGAACACGTTTTGTGTTATCGCGAAATATGGTAGAGAGTGTCACTGACATGATACAGGATTTGGGGTGGACATCATTAAAACAAAGGCGGTTTTCGTTGCTGCGGAATCTTCTCACGAAATTTCAATCACCAACTTTTTCTTACTAATGCGAAAATATTTTGCTGACGCCGACCTAGATAGGGAGAAATGATTGTCATAATAAAATACGGGAAATCAGAGCTTTTTTTCCGCGCGCTGTTCGAATTTGGAATAATAGAGAATTGTTGTGAAGGTAGTTCGATGAACCCTCTGCCAAGCACTTAACAATGATTTGCAGAGTATCCATGTAGACGTAGATGAATTAGATGTAATTAAAAAGGCTATCTACTGGCAGAATTGACGGAGGCCATTACGGAGGTGTGGAGCCTTCTTCATTGTAGTCAACGGAACAGCAGCTCCCGCCGGATATTCCGCCGTTACACGCTGCAGTAACGGAAGTCATGATCATGCTAAATCAACCTTCGTACGATGCTAGCATGAAAAAGTAGGCGTTGACCATTGTAATAATGTAGACGACGACCTTGGACTCTGAAGACAGAAAACAAAGGGACAAGCGAGCGGTTGATACAATGGGCGGAATCAGCGGACATTAAGGTGAGAAAGATGATGTCTCTTGGCCCACAAGTGGCAAGAAACCATTCCCGTTACTATAGAGCTATCACAAGAAGTGTTTACTGTTTTGTCTACGGACGCTGCCAAGCTAGCAACCACATGGGAAGAACGAAGGTTATCGACGTATGAAGCTAGCAAAATCAATGGTTACCGTAACGTTTATGCCGACCTTTTTACAATTAATATCGAGGGATATGATGGAAACTTTGAGAAGTCGCACCTTATGTCTTTAGAGAGAGTTGTATTTCTTACCAATCAAAAATCTAAAAGCTAAGTACAGAACACAGTTTCTACGGGCAGAAGCAGAGCTAAAGGAGATCTTGCTGCCTTGAAAGCCGTCAGTTTTCTGGTGGAATGTCCATTATTCTCGGCACATCAACTACACGATTGTTTGTCAGGAAATCGTTCGAAGCATCGACGCTCAATTCGATAAGGAAGATATTTTTTCCACAACACAAGTTCTTGGAATGATAAGCTTGAGAACGGAAGTAAACTAAGACTAAAGGCGTTGAAAGCATGCGTAGTAACATTTGATTCCCAAAGAATGCTACATGTTGCGGCGTGCAATATCCAATGTAAAAATGTTCAAATGTGTGTGAATTCCTAAGGGACCAAATTGCTGAGGGCATCGGTCCCTAGACGTAGACACTACTTAAACTACGTTATACTAAGAACAACACACACACCCATGCCCGAGGGAGGACACGAACCTCCGGCGGGAGGTGGCGCGCAATCCGTGTCATGGCGCCTCTTTTTTTTTAATCTCAGTTTGTTCGCTTTTGTTCGTTGCATCTGCTCGGGGCGGACTTCGAAGACATCCGTTTTAAGTTCGTTGTCGATCGATTAACTCAGTTTTTTATTACAGAGGGGTACCGCCAGGCCACTCTGCGCGGTTATCCAAAGGTGCGCAGTAGAGGCATATATACTAGCAGTGAAACAGTGATTTAATTTTTTTTCTTTATTGAATGTCGATTCCTCCAGCAGAGGCTGGGGAGGTGGAAGCTTAATACGCCGCTCTGCAGCCTACTTAACAATTCAAAAACATAATGAGGAGGGAATAAACATTAAAAACAGGTGATAAAGCGGCGACTGGTTAAAACTGTAACAGGGCGAAAAGTTGCGGAAGTTAAAATATAAAAACAAAGGGTTGGTGATGCTGATTAAAACTCATGGTAATTAGACAGCCACAATGAAAAAAAAACATGGCGACAGTCTAGTTTCTGTTCGCAAGAATTACAAAACACACCTAGTGACAGAATGGCGTCTGTTCACAACACGAAAAAATCGGGACGCACAACACTGACACACCACTTAAACATTGCACTATAGAGTAGACCCGAAGGCAGAAGAGGGGGGGGGGGGGGAGAGGAGGACCCAGACAGGAAAGAGGGGAAAAATGGGGGGAATGAGAGGAAAATCAAAAAGGGGGGGAGCCGATGGAGGGAGAGGACACAGAAAAAGGGGAGCAGGGCAGACGCAAGAAGGAGTAGGGAAGGTAGTGGAGGGGAAAGCAAAAGGACTCAGGGGAGAGAATGGAGTCAAGAGAGGGTAGGCAGGGAAAAAGGAAACAGTATAGAAGAAGGGGAGAGGGAGCCCGGGAAAAGAACAGAGGGGGAGGAGGGGGGAGGGGGAGGTGAGGACCAGAGTTGATAGGAGGGATAAATGGAGGGAGAGAGGGCATCATCTGGGAGGGAGAGTTGACAGAAGCCACCTTGGGAAAGGAGATGAAGTGAGTAGAGATGGAGGGTAGAGGGGATACAACAGTGAAGGCGTGTCATTGGGTGGGGGTTGGAGAGGAGAGGAGCAACCAGGGGAAAGGGGGGATCAAGTCAGCAGGAGGTGTTGAAGACTCGGATATGTTCGAGGAATAGGAGCAGATGGGGGAAAGGAATCAGGTCATACAGGAGCTGTGTGGGGGACAGGAGGTGTATACAGAAGGCGAGGTGGAGTGCATGGTGCTCAAGGATCTGGAGGGAGTTATAGAATTTTGGGGGGTGGGGGGGCAGATATGCGTGCAGGACTGGCATAACAGAGGATGGGATGAATTTAGGATTTGTTGGTGTGGAGGATGGTAGAGGGGTTGAACCCCCATGTCCGGCCAGAGACGAGTTTAAGGAGACAGAGGCGATTGTGGACTTAGGATTGGATAGAGCGGAGATGAGGGATCTAGGTGAGGTGACGGTCAATGGTGAGTCCACGTTAGGTGAGGGTGGGGAAGAGGCGGACAGGACAGGTGCAGATGGTAAGGGAAAAATCAAGGAGCTGGAAGGAGCAAGTGGTACGACCTACAATGATTGTCTGGGTCTCGGAAGGATTGATTTTGAGGAGCCACTGGTGACACCATGTGGCAAAAAGGTCAAGGTGTTTCTGGACAAGGTTTTGGGACCATTGAAGGGTAGGAGCAAGGGCAAGGAAGGAGGGCCACGCGGGATTAGCTGAGCGGTCTCAGGCGCTGCAGTCATGGACTGTGCGGCTGGTCCCGGGAGAGGTTCGAGTCCTCCCTCGGGCATGGGTGTGTGTGTTTGTCCTTAGGATAATTTAGGTTAAGTAGTGTGTAAGCTTAGGGACTGATGACCTTAGCAGTTAAGTCCCATAAGATTTCACACACATTTGAACATTTTTGAACAAGGAAGGCGGTGTCATCGGCATACTGCAGAGGAGGACTGGAGGGGGGTGCTCAGGGCATATCTGCTGTGTACAGGAGGTAGAGGAGAGGGGAGAGGGGAGTGCCCTGTGGCACATCCAAGGACGGGTAGAAGGTGTGGGAATCGGCGTTATGGATGGTAACGTAGGAGGGACTGCAGAAGAGGAAGGAAGTAATCAGACAGACATAGTTGATAAGAAGGGCGTAGGTCTGGAGTTTAAACAGGAGACCAGGATGCCATACGCGCTCGTAGGCCTTTTCGAGGTCTAGGGAGGCTCTGAGCACTATGGGACTTAACATCTATGGTCCTCAGTCCCCTAGAACTTAGAACTACTTAAACCTAACTAACCTAAGGACAGCACACAACACCCAGCCATCACGAGGCAGAGAAATTCCCTGACCCCGCCGGGAATCGAACCCGGGAACCCGGGCGTGGGAAGCGAGAACGCTACCGCACGACCACGAGATGCGGGCTCGATGTCTAGGGAGACAAAAGTCGCGGAGCGATGGGAGTTAAACTGGAGAGAGAGGAGATGAGTGAGGTGTAGGAGTTGGTCGTCAGCAGAGAAGGGAGGTCGAAAGCCACATTGTGTGTTGGGGAGGAGGTGGTGTCGGTGGAGATGGTGATCGATACGCTGGGTAAAGATGGATTCCAAGAGCTTGCTGAACACTGAGGTGAGACATATAGAGCGATTGGAAGAGGCATCAGATGGAGGCTTGTTAGGTTTGGGAAACATCAGGATATGGGACGCTTTGCACAGGTCTGGGTAGAAGACGGTGGCAAGGATTACGTTGTAGAGGGCAGCAAGGACTCAAACGTAGGAGGGAGGGCAGTGTTTAAGATGGCTATAGATAACGCGGTCGTGGCCAGGGGCGTTCAGTGATTTAAATGCTTCACGTTCATTTATATTAGCAGTCAGAAGAAGTTCATTCCTTCCTGAACAAACTGAGGAGGTGACTAATCTTTGTTCGATTGTTCACTCACACGAATTTGGTGTTTGCATTGTGACGAATCACATGATGCATTGAACAGTGGATGTTCGTTAGACCCTGCAACGACAGATCGCTAGATCAGCGAGTTGGGATTGAAACAAAGAATTAGATTCAAGGAAGCCTACAGTATAGTTAGTGGACGCCCATAGATGTCGCCCCCTCCCCTCCTTCCCACCCACTCTCTCTCCCGTACACACACCCGAACCCTGAAGTCCACATAAGACCATCTTTAACCGTCCTCAGCCGCCTATAAATGGTGATACAACAAGCACAAAATGGTGACACGTTTCACAGATGCATACCAAAAATCTTATTTTAATCCTATTCAGAACAACCCGTATCCCCGTCAACAGCTCACTATAGAATGCTAAGCAGAGACTAGAAGTTGATGACTGCAGCCACCAAATATAAGAAAACATTTAACTCAGGTATCTACTCGTATATTACTAAGCGACTATCCCGCAACACTGAATCCAATACCAGTTGCAGGGTGCCTATTTAACGGCTTGAATTTCAATATTTCGCGTAATTAGTGACCGAATCTGCGATTTAAAATTCCGTCACAGTCTACTAGTTAAGGGTAATAATCTTATGTTAACAGTTCAACATAATAAGACATGAATTACAGTTAGAAACTGTGTGTCTTGATGCAGCGTAAATTGCGGCGCGAAAAATACTTGGACTTTATTGATCCAGTGTTTGAGAATGAGAGCATTTAGCGACTTCCAACGAACTTTGTATATAATTTCAAAACTGTGTGAAACTTTTTCTCGCTGACACTCCTCAAAAAATGATGAAAGGAAAAAAGTTTATTGCTAACTACATTTTCGCTGTTCATGCAGTAAAATTTCAGTTTCAGACATGGCGTTTTAATTTATGACATTTTTACCACAGACACTATTCGCAACAAAGTTTGCAAACAGTATCCATATATACCACTGAATATACTTGAAAAATTGTATCACTCCACGCCAGATAGTTTAGGAGATATGACGAAGTAGACATTTAGATGTGTGAAAAACTAGTTTCCGTTTAAAATGGCACGAAGTAGAACTTCAGCATCAGGCATGACGTTTTAATTTACTACTTTTTTACTACTAATTCTATTCGAACATACTTTTCAGACAACATCAGCATATATCACTTAACGTATCTGCAAAATTATGTAATTGTACAACACGTAGTTCAGCATTCATAACGTCATAAACATCGAGATGCATGAAAAACTTGTTTTTGCTTAAAATGGAGCACAAATTACCCACACTATATTCATCCAGTCTCTCATAATGAGAGCACTTAACAACTTCTAGCAAAGTGTAAGCATAACTTCAAACATTTTTTAAACTTTTTTCGATTACATGCTTAACGTCAAATATATAACTAAATCATTTGTAAAGTAATGAGACGTTTGATGGTGTTTCATACATGAGAGCTCGATTCTTTAAAGAGTCGGGTGTTTAATTGTTAAACTTAACAGACAATGTGTAAAAATAAAACTGTGCGATCTGTGCGACATAGTTGTCATGCCGTCGGGATAAGTCAGCTCGAGGTGTTGTACATTATCGTATGACACCAATACATACACAATATTTTTACAGGTAAATATTTAAAAGCATGTAGTGGACACTTCTCCACAGTGTATTTCCTCCTCTGTTCCTCCGCACCACAGTTACATATAGCAGTTTCGTAATAACCCCTCTTCCTCGGTATGTTGTCTCATTTCGTTTGTTTAATCTAGTCGAGGAGATAATCTCACAGCTGTAATCTGCCATACAGGGAGAAGTCGATTCATCACCTGATAACAATAACTACATCATAAGAAAGCCGTGCGGTCTAGGGCGCCTTATCACGGTTTGCGCGGCTGCCTCCGTCGGAGGTTCGAGTCCTCCCTCGGTCATGGGTGTGTGTGTTGTCCTTAGCGTAAGTTAGTTTAAATTATATTAAGTTGCGTGTAAGCTTAGGGACCGATGACCTCAGTATTTTGGTCCCCTAGAATTTACCACAAATTTCCAAATTTCATAAGAATATTGTGCTTATAATTTTCCCTTGGAACCCACAACATGTCCCTCCTCTTCAGAATGATTTAACTTCTCAAGATATCGTTACAGGAGGTACTACCGAGGAGTGGGTCAAACCTCAAGTAAATTCATCTTTCGGAGATTACAATATCGTTTAGCGAGATAAATGGTAGGGATGGGATTGCATTGTTAATCCGCTCATGATTGCTCCATTACTCGAGTTATATGAATTACGAGTTCACTTTAAGTTTCCCGCGATAGCTGTGAAGGTGTATTTTTACAACAGCGAGATGACAGTAGTGTCAATCTTGTTAGATAAAGCTGTAATAGATATTATGGTTACTAAATGCATTCGCAAATTGCGAATGCGATTGTTCAACGGCTATACGACTTACTAGTAACATAAAACATATGAAAAAGGTGAATGGCTGGATGACTTTCTCTTAGCAGTAATAATACCGACTGAGAAGAAAAGGAATGCCAAGAAATGTGAGTATTTTAGAACTATAAGTTTGATTTCTCACGCAGCAAAATTTTATTAACGATGATAAATCGAAAAATTCATGGAAGACTGGATAAAAGTATTGCAGAGGAACAATATGGATTTAGAAGAGAGAAAGGTAGAAGAGATACAATTGGACTGCTGAGAAACATAGGTGAGAGATACATTGAAAGAGGAAGAGAAGTTTATACTGTGTTCATTGACTTAGAGAGAGCCTTTTATAGAGTTCAGTGGAATAAATTAATGGACCCGCCAGGTTAGCCGAGAGCTCTAATGCTCTGCTTCCTAGACTTAGGTAGGCGCGCCGGCCCCAGATCGAATCCGTCTGGCGGATTACCGACGACAGCTGGTGTGCCGGCCAGCCTGGATGTAGTTTCTCGGCGGTTTTCCACATCCCTCTAGGTGAATACTGGGCTGGTCTCCAAGTTCCGACTCAGTTACAGTACTCGCAGACATCTGAACACATTCGCAGTATTCCATGGATTACACTGGACGCAGATAGCTGGGGTGCACTAATTCCATCCTGAGGAGTACGGGGTGGCGACAGGAAGGGCATCTGGCCACCACTTAAATTAACCTTGACAAAGCCGACCCTAACCATGCCAACCCTGCGAAACCATGGGACAAAGGCACAAGCAAAAGAAGAAGAAGAAGAAGAAGAGGAAGTGGAATAAATTAATGGACATTCTAAGGAAGAATGGTGTCGACTGGAGGTATAGAAGACTGATTAAAAACCTATACCTACAACAGAAAATATGAGTACACATTGGGAATGATATGACACAAGAAAGCACAATTGGAAGGGGCGTGAGGCAAAGCTGCAGTCTCTCCTCAATACCTTTTAACATGTATTTGGAGCTTATTATACAGAAATGTTTGAAACAATATAGAGAAGTGCAGGTTGGTGGTAAGAGGACAGAATGTATTCAATTTGCGGATGCTATGGTGTTATTGGCAGAAAGCGGTAGAACTATTCCTGGAAAGTTAAAAGAATTAAATAAGATCTATGAGGACTTCGGACGAGAATTAATAAGAAAAATACAGAATGTATGGTGATAAGTGCAAGAAAAGTAAGAACATCTATAAAGTTAGGACAGGAAGATACAGAACAAGTTAGTGCTTTCAGATATCTGGGAAGCATTATTACGGACGACATGTAACGTAATAAGGAGGTGAAAACATGTATAGTAATTGCCAAGGAGGCATTTAATAAGAAGAGATGGCTTCTATGTGGGTGAATGGACAGGGACCTGAGGAAGAGGTTGGCGAAGTGCTTCACATTGAGCGTGGCAATAGTCGGAACTCAGACATGGTCACTGAGGGAAGAGGAACTAAGAAGAATAGAAGCATTTGAAATGTAGATTTGGAGAAACATAAAATAAGTAAACAAAATGAGAAAGGAGAAGAGTGGGGGAAGAGAGAGAAATTTTAAAGGTAATCGGGAGGAGGAAAGGCAGTTGACTGGGACACCTGATGAGAAGAGATTGTTTACTGATGGATGCTATGGAAGAAACGGTCAGTGGAAGAAGACAGTATAAGGACAGGAAACAATTCTAAGAAAATGAAGATGGTAGCTACTGACAGAACTGCATGAAGGGCAGAACACTGATGATGATGATGATGATGATGATACGGAAATTTGTGCCAGGCAGGGGCTCTAACAAGGAATTCCCGCTTCACGTGAGCGGGTCACCTTAACGGCTTTGTCTGTATGTGCACGATTCACGGCCGGACCTAAACTTCCATATGTTCTAGTGCCAAGACCCATAGTGGTCGCATACAAATCGTATAATTATCACACAGAGGGCGACATTGTTTTGCTCGTCAGATTGCCTTGCTTTGGCATGAAATATAGTAGGGCAGTGCCTCTACTTTACAGTGTTTGTGTATGTCAATGCAATGTTCCTTCGGACATACATCCGTGTCATAGGATCACAGACATTGAAAAACAGTTCCGTCAGGCAGCCATTAGATTCGTACATACGCTATATGCTAGTAGTTGATAAATTCATGCTATCAATAATGCTTCATTCTTTCCGAAACACGTACTGAGACCTCGAAAATAGAGTGATGGTGTCGGTCCGACATTTCAATCGGCGCTTCAACATTCTTTCTAAGATTTTATACATACAAGAAGAAACGGCGATGGGACAGTAAGATGCAGTTTATTGTGAAACTCTGTCGTGTTTAGAACAAAGACAATTACATGCATGCATGTCCAAAGAAATATTGCATCCACCTATACAGACACTATAAAATACAGACTGCATTTCATGCCTCCCCTGCGATTTGTATGAGAACACTGTGGGACGTAGACGCTAGGACATATGGAAGTTTGGGTGTGGCCGTAATTCGCGCACGGATAGCCAAAGCGGTTAATGCGACCTCTCGCTTAAAGCGAGAAATACGGTTTCGAGTACCGGTCCACTACTAATTTTCAAATGGTTCAAATGGCTCTGAGCAGGTTCGAATCCTGCCTCGGGCATGGATGTGTGTGATGTCCTTAGGTTAGTTAGGTTTAAGTAGTTCTAAGTTCTAGGGGACTGATGACCTCAGCAGTTAAGTCCCATAGTGCTCAGAGCTATTCCCCAGTAGGCTCGGATCACCACCTCATTGTTATCGCAGCTTAGCACCACAGGGTCCTAAAAGCCAACTTCAAAATGGAATATGGATAGGGTGGGCCAAATATAAAACACATATCGTGCCACATATTCGGCCGAAACTGGTTCAAGGCCAGGCGAGCTTTCTGAATGACATCCGATGTAACCAACTAAGGACACCAGTCTCAAAGCCAAGCTGGTCTGAAAATCAAGTAGAGCACCTGTACGCTGGTGGAGTCAGGAATATTCGCGCTAGATTGCGAAGCAGAATCGGGCTTAAAATAAATTTAATAAATAGCATAAAAGGTTATTCAACCTGCGCTTCAGTAAACAGGAGCCACGACTTAGAGAAAAGTTCTTAACAAAAATATATGAGCTTGAATACACTTCTGTGGGAACCTCAACAAAACAACAGGATTATTGACGTCGCAGGCCACAGTTCGGAAATTAAAAACGTAATCCACATGACACTGCAGTGTTCAATAATTCATCGAAATATTTGCCCAAACTCCCTTGGAACCGCTAGATTCAGAGTTTGGATCAACGTCAGCAGAAGAAACTAATAAATACTGGAGCCATTTACCAATAACCAATCGACAAGTCTTGAGGACTGCAAGCGACGCAGCCACCGACACCGATTACGATTGTATACACTACAAATGTTAGAGAATTTAGTCGTAGTGAAGAAACGTGTGTTAAGAGACATCGTTAACAAATTATGGGAAGAGTCGCCACTCCTTATCCATTGGTAAAATTATATCTCCAAAGCTGTAGCCTTATACGGAAGTGAAACATGGGCGATAGACACTACAGACAAGAAGACAATAAAAGCTATTTTAATGGTGTTACAGAAGAATGCTGTAGATTATATAAGTAGATCGGGTAACTAAATACGAAGCGGTAATGAATCAAAACAGGAAGAAAATAGGTTTGCGGCCCAACTTTATTGAAAGAGGGAATATGATGGTAGGGCACATTCTGAGGCATCAGTGGAAAATCATCTTGTAATGGAGGGAATTGTCGGGAGTAAAAACTGTATGGCGAGACCAAGGCTCGAATACAGTAAGCACTTTCAAGCTGATGCAGGACGCCGGATGTAGTGGCGGCTACACAGACACAACATACTCCCTTCAGCACAGCATTTCTTGCACAAAGGCAGTGGCACAGTGCAAAACCCACTTAACAGAATTTTCGTGGGCGTCTTTGACGTTTAATTATGGTGATACGAACTTAGTGACCCAAAAAAAAGACTAAACACCACGCACCCTCGTAATATTTATGATCACATAAAAGTGGGACCGTCAGCTGAAGCATCAGTTGCCACATTCTGCCGCCGTTATTTGGATATCGCATTTATAAGGGAAGCAGTTGGAACCACAACTACACTGAGTGGAAACGTTAGCAATGGATATTTTAGTGATTTTCTTAAAGGAATGCTCACATGAGTTCTAAAGAAAGTCTCGCTTTCTATAACTTTGATAACCTATCTTCAACAAAGAAATGCGATCTTTTCAGATCAAGTATTCTAAGACTGTCGATCGAACATCAACATTATTCAGTCACACTGAACAGAAGGACACTACATGACAACACTACTGAGCAGCCTATAAATTGAAATTAACAATGATATATCTAACCAGGGTAGAGGTGCATGTGGTAGTATTAGCAGTGATATATCACAGAATTTCAGTTCAGCCTTCCACAAAATCAAAGTCTCACCTAACAACTCATACAGACAGCATAATCACACTCAAATACCTACCAGTACACACCTACAAAACTTAATCATAGATGTAAATGTAAATAAATGCAATCATAAAAAAAGATGCAAGATTTCTCAACTGAAGACATCAGATTGTGAAAACGTACACACCTTCTAACACGTCAGTAGAACATTACATACATCATGATGCATAGACACATGTGGAAAATAATTAGAATGGAGCTAAAAGGTGTTTGACAGTATGCATGGTTGATTATGATTATATGAAAACCCCCTAGTCGTCACCATCAAGATCACCACTAAAGGATATGACTCAAACACATCATTGTCAACATCACCAAAGACTTCATCTGCAAAAAAACAGTTGGCGCATACATACGAGAGTAATCCCAAAAGTAAGGTCTCTTTTTTTTTTTATAAGTACATAGACGTGTTTATTTCTACAATGGTTTACATCAGTTTACAGCTTGAACATTTAGCTATTTTTCGACATCACCATTTCTGTCGATGCATTTTTGTAGACGCTGTGGCAGTTTTTGCATGCCTATGTCATACCAGCTCGCCGCCATGCTGGCGTGATTGTTGCTTTGTCTCAGGTGTAAAGTGATATGCCCAGGTTTCGTCACCCGTGACAATTCAGTCCAGAAAGTTGTCCAGTTCGGCTGCAAGACGGTGAAGAAATGCGCGGGAAGCATCAACTCGTTGCCGCATGTAGTCCTCAGTCAGCATGCATCTCAGAGATCATCCAGGGTGATCCGCCGATCTTCACGCATGCTTTGCTCAACCTTCAATACTGTCTCCTCAGAAATTGACGGTCTTCCGCTCCTTTGTTCGTCGCGAATTTCCTTCCCACCAGCTGCAAACTCTCTACACCACTTACGAACAGTTTTGACATCCATGCACAACTCACCATACACTTCCTTCAATTCGCGATGGATTTCAATCGACGCAGTGCCATTTGCGTTCAAAAACCGAATAACTGCGCGCAATTCGCACTTGGCGGTAACATCAAACGGGAACTCCATTCTCAACGGCTGCCAAGCCAAGACAGCGCCTCAGCGCGGCGCGCGCATGTTTACACACAGCGCGTGAAGCACTCTTCTTAAACACTGTGACCAACTGCCACACAGTGCAGAGTTCTGTACTTATAAAAAAATAGGAGACCTTACTTTTGGGATTACCCTCGTAGAAATCAATAAGAACTCTGATGACAAATGTATACAACAATTCAGACAATATATGGTTCAATACTGAAATCGCGGAGATGAGTTCTGTTGCAGGACGTGAATGTTGCCATCATGACCCATATTATTATTATCAACGAACACCACACTTGTATCATTATAGATTATGAATACATAGAAATCGAAAACATCTCTGATCATAAATGTATACTCACTCATTCAGGAAAAAGCTTCAGTACATATGCTGAATTATTGGCAATATTGAAGTGACAAGCTGCTGAAGCCCATCAGATATTTAAAATTCCTTAAAAAACACACACACATTCATCGACCCACTTCCCCCCCCCCCTCCACACACACACACACACACACACACACACACACACACACACACACACACACATACAAAAGTGTCTCAATTGTTACACACAATGTTTGGCCTCACAGCTGCAACAAGGTATGTGCTGTCAGAAGACACATGTCATTCTTATTCTTCCACAAGTCGCCAACGTCTGCTACCACCACCAGCTTTGGCATGTGATCTGATACGGCATTTCATGGCGACCTCATGCAAGAGATCTGTAAGCTTCATGCGAAGCTTAAAAGTAATGGTATTGGTAGTGGTTGAGGGTGATCAACGAACTCAAAGTGTCATCACCATACCGAAACAGTCACCCAGCGCCGTTTGAGGTCATTACCTAGCAGATAATGTCCTCTCAGTGAAGGAAACTTGCATCTGTTTCTACGCTTGGAATTATTTATATTTACATTGATGATTAAGTCTTCCCGAGTTTCTTGTCGAGTAAGACTTAGACGACATTCTATAATGTTTCACTGCTAATACTATCACATACACCCTTACACTGCTTGGATATGTTATTATCAATTTAAACTTAGAAGCTGCTGAGTAGTGTTGTGACGTTTTGTCCTTCTGTTTGGTGTGTCTGCAAATGATTGATAGAACACTTAATCTAAACAGATCAAATTTGTTTGTCCATTATAGGGTATCAAATTATTAGAAAGCGAGTCGTTCCTTAGAATTTTTGTGAAGATTTGTTTAAAAAAAATCACTTAAAATTCACTGATAACCTGGACGTGATCGCTTTCCACTCATTGTGGTTGTGGTCCAACAGTGTTCCTCATCAGGGACAGGGAGTTGGATGGAAATTGGAGTTTAAAGTGTAGTCGACATCGAGATCATTAGAGATATCACACTGCTGTGGGTGTAATCCAGTAGTGAGCTTGTTAAACAAACTACGTTGACATTAGTTAGAAACACTTTAGAAATCACGTCGCCTCTACTGATGCGTTAACCATTATGTCATTTAGCTCTATGCAGCACATATTGATGTGCCTCCTGTAAAGCAGTGGTTTGATGTTTACCACCTTAGAATACGAGTCTACATCCACACTGTGCGTTCTGACGTGTGTTTAATATTTGAGCTTATTGTTTTCTTCCTACCAATCTGGTGCTTTCATGCGATAGAGTGTGACGTTAAACAAGACTGGCCGATTTATGCCATCATGATGATGGCTAGGCGTAATAATTGTTTCACCTCTCGTAGCACAGGCATTGTGTGCCGTCACTGTGTCGTTAGACTAGGCTTGTATTTTCGTGGTTGGGAGCTGTGAATGACTGACTAACTGACTGACTTGTGAGTGGTATGACATTGCAGCTATTAACAGCCACGTATCAGTGCAGTTGGTACTTTAATGAGTGCCGCAAACTTGTGTGGATCTGTCATGGTATGATGGTAGGCTGCCCTACAGCTGTTGTTAAACTCGCCAGCCTTCTAATACTCGTTGTTGTTTAAACATTTCTGACCTACTACACACATAAATTGCTGTAACAGCTTGCAACAAAAACATAAAGCAACTGTTTAAAAAACAACGATGCAATGGTTCTGTGGAATTGTAGGGAGTGGTTAAACATAAAATATGACACATTCAACTGTTTAAACAATAAATATGTCAGCTTTAAACCTACAAGTGGATGCAAAAGGGTTGTGCCATGCTGGACTGCGACATCAGGGAAGTTGGTCATTTTTGAACAGTTGTCATTTTTGAACATAGTGCAAGTGGCCTTGTTCTGTGCATCACATCGCATGCAGCACAGGTAGTGGAAGCCCCCCGTCGCGACTGGTGGGCTGAGGCTTTGCTGTACCGGGTGGAGCAGCGTCACTCGCATTAGCTAGGCATGATATTGCTATTGGCGTAGCTGGCGCAGCAATTTGTGGGCTACGGTTGTATCGTTCAGTTGTTTAAACAAATAAGTAAACCTTCCTGTCCTATCCTACTAGATACATTGCCGTATCACTGTACGTGTTTAAATAAAAATGACCCACAAGTGGGCTATATCGCCATCGTGAACTTAGGACAAATGGGCTATATTGAATTCCCGCGACTTTAAGCTTATTGCAATTGGGCTTTTTGAATTTCCTACTAGAAGAATTGGAGTCTTTGAATTTTCTATTTTAAACTGAGGACAAGCTACCTAGATACGTTGTCTTGGGTTGTGATGTCAGGGAAGTCCTCGCACTGGGAACTGTCGTTTTCCACTGCGAAATCTGTGAGAATTAACGCCCCAAGGGAAGGGTGGTTTAATTGAGCCCTTTATACCACCCCATGAGGTCTTTTCGTGTCAGCTCTGAGCAGAGGTGGGTCTGAAATGTTTTCCTCGGCTACCCGTAAGAATACCACGTGATTTCAACGCAGGATATCGCGGTTCTGACCTCCATCACAGAGGGTGGCCTTAGGTATAATTGTTTCAAAATTTGGTGGCAATGTGACTTCATTAATCCACCTTACATCTCACACTAGCTTTTGAGCTCTGGTCCTTTTTCAGAGTGTGTCGATACCTTGCTGTTTGAAGAGACGCCGGGCCCGAGAGTAACTTCGCAGGGCACCACGCTTTTGCAACATTACAGAGGAAGGTTGCGGGTAGCTATGAGCAAAATTTCAAACTTATCCGTCGCAGTGGGAGACAATTACGGCTTTCAAAAAAGTGATTTTGTTGCGCAGTATACTTAAAAGCTGTCAAATATTCCAACAGGAGGTAGTGTTGGTTAAAATCAGAAGAAAAATTGCTATGATGATGTGTTAGGGAATCAATGGCTGTTGAGGTATGGATCAGTCTGTCCTCTCATTCCACTCTGTCATTTACGTAGAAGTAGACACTATAGACAGTGCTGAGTGTGGTTAACACGCATCCAGACACATCCTTCAGCCCTTCTTCACAGTGAATACGCACTATTTCAAATACATCTGGCTTCTTTCGGATTTCGTCACATGCATAGATCACATGATCCTGTAACGTCTGTAAACATTGTCTATGGGTTGGCCATATGCTTTTAAATATCCCCACAGCTAGAAATTCGACTGATTCAGGTCCGATGAAAAGGGAGGTCATGCTACGGGACCTTCCTGCCCTATCCATCGACTATGAAACGTTGCGGGGAAGTACTGAAGCACGATCCGCAGAAAGTATGGTGGTGCCCGTTGGCATAAACCACTGTCGTGTCTTCCTGCATGGCTAACGTTCTCCAACAACGCTGTTAATTAATTGCACAGAAATTTATGATACGCAGAGCCTGTTAATCTGTTTGGTGAAGTGTATGCCGCCATGAGTCTCTCATCGACAGTCCATGCCCATACACTAATACTGAAGTGAATCCTGCTGCCTCAACTCCATGACTGTTCAAAGATCTGCATCTGCCCACACGTGTGTGATGTGATAACTTGTTATGCCGTCTCGTGTGAATCTTGCCTTATCTGTAAACAAAATGCTGGCTGTCAACTGCGAATCTTCAACAGCCCAGGTTGTGGTTTCTGAACGTACCAAAACAGAAATTCCATTTCTAGTTTCGGCCATTACTATGTCCTGTAGGAAAATATAACATTTTTAAAACACATAAATATATATAAAGCACATCAAATAAAATTTATAAGGCAATACATATCACATTTTTACCTTTTCCATTGTTTTTTCCTTTCTTTCTAAGTATGAAGTATCGCCAAAAACAAGTATACACCTCTCCCTCAATGCAGCTAATATTTTCAAAGTTAGACAGGTTTTTTAACTCCAATTTTTTCAGCAATTTATTTCTTACTAAGTCATAGTGTAGGTCTTTTCTTTGGATGGGTGCTGTAAAACATAAATCATTATTCGCTTTCAGTTATCTGACCTCTTTTGTGGAAAAACCCCCAAAGGAAAAATATGCAAGTCTTCGTGGAACCTTTACAATCTATCACGAAAACAAATGCAAAAATAAATAAAGACTAAGAAGACACAGAATCATGAAACCCTCTACTTTAACACGATTGAGCGTGCCTTGTACGGGTTAACTTCCGATGTTAGCAGACGGAGCCGTCGTCCCTTAAAAACGTCAACGCCAAACTTTCTTCTCGAGAAACCTTGACATCGACGTTCCGTTCCGTTGACGGCCTGTGTTAATGATGCCCCTTGAAATACGTTGTGGCATGTTTTGATGCTCCGTTCCGCTCCGTCAAGTATGAATCGTCCGTAACTCATACGTACCGCTATGCACTGGGTGCTTTGTTGTGGCTCAGTATCCAGGATGGCTTACAGAAAAGATCCAGGAAGCGCAGGGACGTCGCCTACCTATTCATTCCGATGGACATCAAACTTGGAGGCGCCACAAAAACGAGCTCCAGCCACGGTTTCAGCATCTACCGCCGCCTTCGTCATTGCCGCGTTAAAACTCACGTCGAAGGCCGGGGGTTTCGAAAGCGCCTGCGCCTTGCTGCTGACTAGTCTGGTTACTTCATGGAGGGGGCGGCGCTAGAGCGGTTGTAGTCGATAAGGAATACAACCATGTTGCGACGCTCCTTTGCTCCAGCAAGTCATGAAAATTCATAGGTATCAATGGGCTGTTGATTCTACTAGTGGACAACGAATTATAACTGCCTTGTGGAACTCATGCCTTACAAAGATCTGTGCTAGATACCGTTTCACAAAGTATGCTACCCCTCCAATTGTTGGTTACTTGTTTCTCCTGCTACTTCTGCTTTTTGTCCCTCTTATTTTCCACTCCAATGTCCATTTCTGTTCGGAACTGGTAACTACACAGTCAGACGGGGATACGCTGTCGTCACAGATGATATAGTCACTTGTGGCTTCCATGGCCGTCTGCGTTACCGACTGTACAGGCTGTTTGATTCCGTTCTTGACTGGGAAAGGTTCCTGCCTTCCTCATAAAGCCCGCTGTCCATTTTACAATCTTTTTTATTATATTGGCTTTCGGTACGTGCCCATAAAGCCATCTCAACAGTGTAATGTCAATTATGACGATACGAACACAAGGGCAACACACTACCCAGGCCCCGAGCGGAGAAAATCTCCGACCCAGATCCCTTCGGCTAGCAATCTGCCACGCTTACTGCACACCTACTGAAGAGGACGACAGTATAGCGGTTTCGCTCTTACACTAAACACAGTTGCGACAATACAAGTCAGAGAGTCCATTTAAACACAATCAGTAATTTAATACGTGGTCATACAAAAGGACGTCGTAAAGTTATGTTGCACATTATTACGGCAGGCCAAGAGATTTTAGTTGAATGCAGCGCTGCACTTCGAAGTGACACTTATACATGACACTATTTTTGAACACAGTCTCCAAATCTCTGTAAACAACGGACGGAAAGTTGTACGAATCTACACTGCTGGCCATTAAAATTGCTACACCACGAAGATGACGTGCTACAGACGCGAAATTTAACCGACAGGAAGAAGATGCTGTGATATGCAAATGATTAGCTTTTCCGAGAATTCACACAAGGTTGGCGCCGGTGGCGACACCTACAACGTGCTGACATGAGGAAAGTTTCCAACCAATTTCTCATACATAAACAGCACCTGACCGGCGTTGCCTGGTGAAAAGTTGTTGTGATGCCTCGTGTAAGGAGTAGAAATGCGTACCATCACGTTTCCGACTTTGATAAAGGTCGGATTGTAGCCTATCGCGATTGCGGTTTATCGTATCGCTACATTGCTGCTCGCGTTGGTCGAGATCCAATGACTGTTAGCAGAATATGGTATCAGTGGGTTGAGGAGGGTAATACGGAACGCCGTGCTGAATCCCAACGGCCTCGTATCACTGGCAGTCGAGATGACAGGCATCTTATCCCCATGGCTGTAATGGATCGTGCATCCACGTCTCGATCCCTGAGTGAACAGACGGGGACGTTTGCAAGACAACAACCATCTGCACGAACAGTTCGAGGGCGTTTGCAGCAGCATGAACTATCAGCTCGGAGACCATGGCTGCGGTTACCCTTGACGCTGCATCACAGACAGGAGCGCCTGCGATGGTATACTCAACGACGAACCTTGGTGCACGAAGGGCAAAACGTCATTTTTTCGGATGAATCCAGGTCCTGTTTACAGCATCATGATGGTTGCATCAGTGTTTGGCGACATAGCGGTGAACGCACATTGGAAGCGTGTATTCGTTATCGCCATATTGGCATATCACCCGGCGTGATTGTATGGGCTGTCATTGGTTACACGTCTCGGTCACCTCTTGTTCGCATTGACGGCACTTTCAACAGTGCACGTTACATTTCAGATGTCTTACGACCCGTGGCTCTACCCTTTGTTCGATCCCGGTGAAACCCTACAGTTCAGCAGGATAACGCACTACAGCATGTTGCAGGTCCTGTCGGGGCCTTTCTGGATGCAGAAAATGTTCGACTGCTGCCCTGGGCAGCACATTCTCCAGATCTCTCATCAATTGAAAACGTCTGGTCAATGGTGGCCGAGCAACTGGCTCGTCACAATACGCCAGTGGTATCGTGTTGAAGCTGCATGGCCAGCTGTACCTGTACACACCATCCAAGCTCTGTTTGACTCAATGCCCAGGCGTATCAAGGCCGTTATTACGGCCACAGGTGGTTGTTCTGGGCACTGATTTCTCAGGATCTATGCACCCAAATTTCGTGAAAATGTAATCAAATGTCAGTTCTAGTATAATATATTTGTCCAATGAATATCCGTTTACCATCTGCATTTCTTCTTGGTGTAGCAGTTTTAATGGCTAGTAGTGTATTAGTTCCTCGACGATAGGAATCCGCTCCTCTCTCACCGAGTCATTCGAGAACGGACGTGTGAACGTTCTCGGCGTTGGAAAGGTGCGTTTGCTGGGAATCAGTTCCTCGTTTTCCTGGACATGTAGTAGATGTCGATGACTTTTCTTCCCGATCACATTCACCCACGTCTGTGCGGCCTTGGTGAAATTGTTGGCACCATTTAACTATGGCTGGACGTGACGTTGCATTTGGTCCAAGTACCGCCAGAATTTTACGATGCGTCTGTGTGCCATGCAGACGTTTTGCACACAACACTCTAAATGTCCGCCCCTTCCAACTTTGGAGTTCGTTTTCAATTGCTGCATAATTTCACTGGCACACTGTGTTACACTTGTTATTCTAACCACTGTAGAACAGTGTCTGAAGTGTCTGAAGGAAGCTCTGTTCTGATAATGTGCTGCTCTTTTTGTGCAACGGACCGAGAGTGGGAAGACGTAATTTACTTTTTGAAGTCCCCTCGTAGATATACATGGTGATAAGCAAATACTGCGTACTAGCTTATACCCTGCGCGTTGCTGCAGCAGAAGAAGTAATTGTGGAAATACCGTTTGAAATCTGAAACTCTTATCTCGTTTAGTTAGGAATGATAGTAAGAATGATATTTATTTTACTATCGATAATGAATAAATTTATTGAAACGAATGATACATAAAGGAGAAGAATAAATGGCATTCATTTTATTTTGTTGACTTCATTACTCAAATGCTATAGGGAAGAAAATATTTTTTAGTTTTGTCTTGTTCAGCAAAACCAAATAAATTTCTTGGCTGTCCGCCTCGTGAGCAGCAACATACAACTGGTCATGTGAAAAACAGTGATTTTCTAGATTCAATTCACACACGTGAAGTGACTAACCATGTACTTTGCTGATGGTCATTGAGAATACAGGTCAAATGAGGAACTGCAGTCATCTGAAATCAAATGGCATGTCGTTGGGAATGATGGGAATGTGTGGAAAGAGTACGTGTTCTCCTTTTGACATTCCATTCAGAATAGTTGCCTCGATGGGATTCGGCATAAGTTACTTCAGAGCGAGTTTTGTTCCATTACACAGTCGGAGTGGATTAGCGTTCTGCAAGGGCATAATTGGTACGACGACTCTGAGTGACAATTTTTGCGGTGACACACCAGGAAGATCAAACGAATTTAAAAACTGGATTGAATAATTGACAACTTTGTCCTGATTCATGACGCTGACAATGGATTTGCGGGTAATAGAATTGCCTGCAATTCGTTCTTGAATTGTTTGATTGATTGCATTGACGTCGATGTTTTTTGCTGCCAAAATAGCACTTTCGCAAAGCCATTTATGATTTTTATAATCGGTTACAATTTGCAGAAAAACTTTCTGAATGACTTGTTCGATGGATGGCACAATGACCCAAAAGTTCAATGGAAATGAAATACAATTTGTGGTAGCATCAACTGATACTTTTCCTTCACCAATGTTTAACAGCTGTTTTAAAAATATGGCTGATGCATCGCGCTGCAATTATATGCGCATATTGGTCTTTAATGTGAGTTTACGCACATGTCTCCAAAGATGCAATGCTTTGAGGCAAGCGTTGAGCTCATCCGGTGGTGATGATGTAGCTATCACTGGAAGAGATTGTCTGAAGTCGCCTATAATAGAAGTAGATCGCCACCGAACGGTTGTGCATTTGATCACAAATCTATAAGAGTTCGATCAAGCGCTTCGAGCTATTTCTGATGAGCCATGGTGCAATCATTCCAGACAATGACCATGCAAAGTGTCATAACTTTAGCCATGCCAGATCCTCTTGAAATGTTACATTCTGGAGCGTCTAAGAAGTGCGTATCCAATGGCAATTGAGCCCCAAATGCGCTGTTTGTCCACCATCTAATTATGTAGCCGCAATAACTGATGAAGCTAGAGCCAAAGCATTTCCGTTTTGAGATCGAATGTGAGCCAATAGCAAACTGATGAACGTTTTTCCAGTGCCGCCAGGCGCATCAAGGAAAACAGACCACCTCTGCCGTGTGACACGGCATTTGTAATTGTCTCTTAGACAAATTTTCGTTCCGCAAGCAAGAGTTGTTAGTTCGCTTCAACAAATGTACGCAGATCATTAGCATTATACCGTTGTTCTCTCACTACATCACGATCATGAAGGTCAAGTGCAGAACGTCCTGGCGCAATCATGCCAAGATGAATGAGTTCTTTGTTGTTGATGGTTAAGCATATGTCCCCGATTTTGATCAGAGCTTGATTGAAAATATTGTTCGAAAAATCGATGCAATTGTCACTGCTAACGGTACGAACACGGTACAAAATGAGATTTTCACTCTGCAGCGGAGTGTGGGCTGATATGAAACTTCCTGGCAGATTAAAACTGTGTGCAGGACCGAGACTCGAACCCGGGACAATTTTAATCTGCCAGGAAGTTTCATATCAGCGCACACTCCGCTGCAGAGTGAAAATCTCATTCTGGAAACATCCCCCAGGCTGTGGCTAAGCCATGTCTCCACAATATCCTTTCTTCCAGGAGTGCTAGTTCTGCAAGGTTCGCAGAAGAGCTTCTGTGAAGTTTGGAAGGTAGGAGACGAGATACTGGCAGAAGTAAAGCTGTGAGTACCGGGCGTGAGTCGTGCTTCGGTAGCTCAGATGGTAGAGCACTTGCCCGCGAAAGGCAAAGGTCCCGAGTTCGAGTCTCGGTCCGGCACACAGTTTTAATCTGCCAGGAAGTTTCACGGTACAAAATCTCTCCGCTCAAATTCTCTCTTAATTTTTGCCACATATCTTTCGCGTTGGACGGTGAACACGTGGTCAAAATAACGGCGACTAATGCTCGAATTTGTCGCGGATGACAGCTGACACGTGTCCGTCAGTGTTGTCCCCCCCCCCCCCCCCCTTCACGCGTCTGTTCCCTGCCCACCACCCCTTATGAGTCCTTTCCCTCCCTCCGTTGGCGCCTCCCCCCCACTTCGTTTTTTTTCGTTTTTCCCCTCCTTCCCCCCTTTTTCCCCTCATCTGTCCAGGTCCCATCCATCAGCTGTGGTGTGTCATGTTCGTGCCAACTTTTTAGTTCAGTGTTTTAAGTGAGTGTTACGTGTTGTGCGTCTTTTCCGAAGTGTTGAGAACAGAAATCATACTGTCGCTGGGTGTGATTTTTATATCTCTTGCGAACAGAAACCAGACTGTCGCCATGTTTCTTTAATTGTCTGTCTACTATTTTACCTGTATGCTTCCTGTGTATCTTATTAGTATCGCCAACCCTTTGTTTTATGTTGTAACTTCCACAATTTTCGCCATTTCTCAACTTACGTCACCGTTTTTATTGCCTGCTTTTATTGTTTATTATCTTCTTCTTCTGTTTTAAAAATTCTGTAGGCTGAAGAGCGGCATGCTAAACTGCTGCCAGCCCGCCCCCTTCTGGCGAATCGGGGAATCGAAATTCAATAAAGGAAAAAAAATCGCCGATCCCGAAATTCTATAAGTCCCTCCAGCTCCTCGAGTGCCATACACTCTGTCTCGCGATCCATATACGCCGCCCTATCTGCTCCTTTTCCCCGAACATATCCACGTCCTCTACACCTCCCGGCGACTTCATCCCCTTCATCCCCTGGTTGCTCCTCTCCTCTCCAACTCCTGCCCTCTGCACCGCCTTCACTGTTGTGTCCCCCCACCTCTGATCCTCACCTCCCCCTCCCTGCCTCTGTCCTTTTCCCAGGCTCCCTCTAACCCCTTCCATCCTGTTTTTTCCCCACCTACCCTCTCTCTGACTCCTTTCTCTCTCCCCCTCCCGAGTCCCCTTGCTCTCCCGTCCACCGCCTTTCCCATTCCTTCTCACATCCTCCTAGCACCCCTTTTTCTATATCCCCTCTCTCCATCAGCTCCCCACTTTCTTCTTTTCCTCTCCTCCCCCCCCCCATCGTTCCAGGTCCTCTGCCCCCCCCCCCCAATCTGCCACCGTGTCATCTCTATAGCGCTGTTTTAAGTGAGTGTTCAGTGTTGTGCATCCCCTGTCAGTGTTGCAAACAGCCACCCTACTGTCGCTAGTTGTGTTTTTTATCTCGTGTGAACAGAAACCAGACTGTCACCATGTTTTTCAATTGTGCCTGTCCATTTACTATGTGTTTTAATCAGCATCACCGACCGTTTATTTTTATGTTTTCTTTGTAACTTTTTCTCCATGTTTCAGTTTTTAACAATCACCATATTATCGCCATCTGTTATTGATCTCATATCTCCTCATTCTGATTTTTAACTTTTCTGTAGGTTACAGAGCAGCGTATTGTGCTGTTGCCAGCCCGCCTCCCTCTGGGGCAGAATTAAAATCCAATAAAGAAAAAGAAAAAAAGCATCGCCAACATTAGAGGGTTGGATCCCCGCAGTTCCAGGTCAAGGTTTTACACTGCCTGGTCTACACTCAGGGTTTACTCGTCGCTTTGGGAGAGCCCCATGCCATTGTTGTCTGCCTGTCTGTCTGTCCGTATGTATGTCTGCCGGCTGCTGTCGTCCTTCTGCCTGTCTGCATGCCGTTGCCTGCCGCTGTCTCCACCTCCCGGTGTTCGTCACCGCTCGGTGCTCACCGCCACCGACACTGCCGCTTCGTCCCCTGTTTTAGTTCCTTTCGCACTTCTCTGACTCCTGTCGCCAGTGGACGCTGCCTTCAATCATGGACACCCGCACTACCACCAGAATCTATCCCTCCCCTTCACCTGCCCCCACTGTAACATCTGGGCTTAACCCATCCCATCCACCTCCCCTACTCATGGTCTCCCCCCTTCTGTCTCCTCCTCATCCCTGTATCCCCACCTGTATGTTGCTCCTTCCCTCACTCCTGCCCCCCTTCCCACTGCTATCACTCGCCTAGAAGACTTCCCCCCCTCCCAGCTGCCCACTACACCTACTCCTTTTTCCCCGGCCTGAGTAACCACCTGCCATGCCACAGTCGCCACCACAGAGCGCCCTGCCCCCATACCCAGTGCCGCCGCTTCACAAGAGGAACCTGCCTCCCCATCCTACCAGTTCCTCATCCCACCTCCCAGACCACACCTGCCAAAAAACCTTCCAAGCACCCAAGTGGCAACCTCACCTCCACCCCCTTCTCCAATCAACCACTGCCCACCCCACTTCCCTCTGACCCTGCCATGGATACTGTGGTGTCACCGCCAGACAACACACTTGCTAGGTGGTAGCCTTCAAATCGGCCGCGGTCCGTTAGTATATGTCGGACCCGCGTCTCGCCACTATCAGTGATTGCAGACCAAGCGTCGCCACACGGCAGGTCTAGTCTAGAGAGACTCCCTAGCACTCGCCCCAGTTGTACAGCCGACTTTGCTAGCGATGGTTCACTGACTACATACGCTCTCATTTGCAGAGACTACAGTTTAGCATAGCTTTCAGCTACGTAATTTGCTACAACCTAGCAAGGCGCCATATTCAGTTACAATTGATATTGATATTGTGAATCATGTACCTTCAAGAGCGACGTTCATCATTAATGGATTAAAGTTAACTATCAAACTAATTTCGTCCGCTTTCTGAATTCTCATTCCTTGTCATGTTCCAGACCTCACGACACTATAGTTCTTCCCTCCTCACGCCACCCTGCGTGAGGTAAAACGCGTGCATTTCGGCCTCCTCTAGTAACACGGTGTTGGCTCTTCTGCCAACACAACAGATACCACACCTCCTCCCGCCTCCCCAGCCCCGACCCTGTATACTTTCGTCCTTGCCAACCCTGATCCGAAATTCCTAGATACCCGCACCCTCACCCTTGAACTCTGGAAATACACTCCTGGAAATGGAAAAAAGAACACATTGACACCGGTGTGTCAGACCCACCATACTTGCTCCGGACACTGCGAGAGGGCTGTACAAGCAATGATCACACGCACGGCACAGCGGACACACCAGGAACCGCGGTGTTGGCCGTCGAATGGCGCTAGCTGCGCAGCATTTGTGCGCCGCCGCCGTCAGTGTCAGCCAGTTTGCCGTGGCATACGGAGCTCCATCGCAGTCTTTAACACTGGTAGCATGCCGCGACAGCGTGGACGTGAACCGTATGTGCAGTTGACGGACTTTGAGCGAGGGCGTATAGTGGGCATGCGGGAGGCCGGGTGGACGTACCGCCGAATTGCTCAACACGTGGGGCGTGAGGTCTCCACAGTACATCGATGTTGTCGCCAGTGGTCGGCGGAAGGTGCACGTGCCCGTCGACCTGGGACCGGACCGCAGCGACGCACGGATGCACGCCAAGACCGTAGAATCCTACGCAGTGCCGTAGGGGACCGCACCGCCACTTCCCAGCAAATTAGGGACACTGTTGCTCCTGGGGTATCGGCGAGGACCATTCGCAACCGTCTCCATGAAGCTGGGCTACGGTCCCGCACACCGTTAGGCCGTCTTCCGCTCACGCCCCAACATCGTGCAGCCCGCCTCCAGTGGTGTCGCGACAGGCGTGAATGGAGGGACGAATGGAGACGTGTCGTCTTCAGCGATGAGAGTCGCTTCTGCATTTGTGCCAATGATGGTCGTATGCGTGTTCGGCGCCGTGCAGGTGAGCGCCACAATCAGGACTGCATACGACCGAGGCACACAGGGCCAACACCCGGCATCATGGTGTGGGGAGCGATCTCCTACACTGGCCGTACACCACTGGTGATCGTCGAGGGGACACTGAATAGTGTACGGTACATCCAAACCGTCATCGAACCCATCGTTCTACCATTCCTAGACCGGCAAGGGAACTTGCTGTTCCAACAGGACAATGCACGTCCGCATGTATCCCGTGCCACCCAACGGGCTCTAGAAGGTGTAAGTCAACTACCCTGGCCAGCAAGATCTCCGGATCTGTCCCCCATTGAGCATGTTTGGGACTGGATGAAGCGTCGTCTCACGCGGTCTGCACGTCCAGCACGAACGCTGGTCCAACTGAGGCGCCAGGTGGAAATGGCATGGCAAGCCGTTCCACAGGACTACATCCAGCATCTCTACGATCGTCTCCATGGGAGAATAGCAGCCTGCATTGCTGCGAAAGGTGGATATACACTGTACTAGTGCCGACATTGTGCATGCTCTGTTGCCTGTGTCTATGTGCCTGTTGTTCTGTCAGTGTGATCATGTGATGTATCTGACCCCAGGAATGTGTCAATAAAGTTTCCCCTTCCTGGGACAATGAATTCACGGTGTTCTTATTTCAATTTCCAGGAGTGTACATGCCCAGTGCACCCGTTACCCGACTTATCCCTCGCAGAGACTCTGTCTTCATCAAGTCCTCCTCTCCCTCTTTCCATACTGATCTCCTCCGGCGCCTTCTCCGCATCACCTTTGGCCCCCATGCATCCCTTATACCGTTCCTTACTTCCTCCTCTCCTCGTCAGCCCCAACCCCCTTGTCGTCCGCCAACCCTCACTACCGTGATCACAAAACTCAGTCATGGAGGCAGAGATGTTGGTGGAAATGAACGCCCATCCCGTCCTGGAAGTCCTTTCAGCCCACCGTATTTACAACTCTTCTGGCCCTACCTTCCTAATGTGTATCTTTACTGAGTCCGCCTCCTCCATGGATTACCTCCTCACACTGGGAGCCCTGATTTTCGACTGCTGCCACCCCACTGACCCGTCCCCTTCCCTTCCTGAATCCTACCACTGCCATCGCTGTCTCCTGTACAATGACCACCGCACCCAAAACCGCAAGAACCCCCCCCCCCCCCACTGCCCCCACTGTAAGGCCTCCCACATCCTTAAACAGTGTCCTAAACTCGTCTCTCCCCTTCCTGCAACACCTGCAACGAACCCCACCCCACCTACTTCTCTAAATGCAAAGCAAAACCCCCTCCCACCAACCCTGAGTTCACTGTCCCCATTCGCCCCATCGACCCACCCATCCACCCCAACAATTCCCTCCACCCTCCCCCTACAGCAGAAGACATCATCCAGTTTCCAACCATCGTCTTCCATAACATCCACCCCTTCCAGCGCCCCCACACCCAACAGCAGATTTCCCTCACTGCCCACTCTGTTTTCCATTTATATACCTACGCCACCTACTCCCACAACCAGGCCCACTTTACCTTCACCATCCTAGACACCCTCGTTCAAGCCCCTCTCTCCTCGCTCCACTCCCTTTCCCCCTCCCACCACCTGGTGTGTCAGCAGTATCATCTCCTCTACCTCAACATTTGCTTCCTCCCTGCCAACAAATACCTCTTCCTCCATACCCTATGACAACACCAGGTTGACTCCTTCATCCATAATGAAACCTTCCTCCAACCTCACCATGTTGTCCACACCTCTCCCTATCTCGTTCACCACACCGACAATCCCCTTCCCCTCGCCTGAGGCAGGGTCGCTATTGGTGCCTCAAGTGTCTCCCTGTCTGGCCACAAGCCCTCCTCAATGACCCAACTGAACACCTTCTCCTCAGCATCTTTTTTCCCTCCCTCACCATCACCTGTGCCACTATCTACATATATCTGTCCCGCAGCTCCTCTCCCCTATGACTTCATTTCCCATGTTGACCACACCTTCTCCATCTATGTGATTGCTACTGACCTCAATATCCACAGCTGTGACCCTGCCACCCTTCAGCGATGGCATTAGTTCCTTACCACCCTCCATGGTGACCTTGTTCTTCTCCCACAACACAACCATGCTCAAAGTAACTCCACCCCCCGATGTTATCCTCGCTTCTCCCAACCTCCTTGGTGGTATCGCCATGGACGTCCTCTAGACCGTTGGTAGTGACCACCTCCCCGTCCTTCTCACCGTCTCCTCTGTCCGTGTCCACCCCCCCCCCTCTGCCCCTCGCCCAGCTGCCCCTCCAAAGTCCATCCACGACTACCGCCCCACTGACTGGGATGCCTACCACCCCGCTGACGTCACCCATGCCTCTTCCTTCCTTCAGAAGATCATCATTGACGCTGTGGAGGGCCACATTCCTACCAAACTCATTCACCCTCACTGCCCTATGCTTCCTCCACAAGCTGTCCTTCTTCATGAATCCAGTAGATTCTACTGCTCCTTCCTTCACACCCATGACCGGGATACACAAATACTCTAAGTATACTTTTCACACTTTATTTTAGATTTATATTCAGTTACTGTAGCACTTTGACTACTCACACTTCACTGTTTGTTTTTATTCACTCACTGCACTACTTTTTCGGTTCCTCCCTTCGTCACTGATAAGAAACTGACGTTCGAATCCACGACTCGTACCAATGGATAGCCTCATCAGTGACAAATTCCAAAACATACCAAAAAGGTTTAGAATATTCCACTAAGTTCTAGAACATTCCACAACATTCGAGAGTGTCCTGGAAAGTTCCACAATGATTCTCCGAGCATTTCTGTTACCCTTTCGTGTGGTCTATACCGACCTGCTAGGATCTTAACAACGTGTCTCTGAATTCGTTTAATTTCTATTGTCACGCTTCCTTGCTAAGTACTCCACACACTAGAACTATACTTTAGAACTGGTCGCACTATCATCTTGTATGCGATTTCCTTTGCAGACATATTGTATTTTTTATTTTTCGAGGAGTCTTATACCAAATCCAAGCCTGTCATTTGCTTTCCCTAATAGCTATTTTACGAAGTCATATCATTTCATATTTGATGTTCACCTCTAATCTTGTAAGCAGATACTGCATGAGTGTTTTTCTTATTGGTATTATCTTACATTTATTCACACTTAAAGAGAGCGCTACTCATTATATCAAGTGGAAAGGTTGTCTAATTCTTTCTGCAATTCCTCATTACCGTCCAATACCGATACTTTCCTCTACACAACAGCATATTCAGCCAACAATCTTATAATTTTACCGATCCTATCTGACAAATCATTTATGTACAGGGTAGTTATATTCGTAATTAAACTTTCGCTACTTGAGCTAGTGTAGACGGAGAACTATTTACCGTACGAGTACTAAACGTTATAGGAGTGATGTTTAGGCACTGCGCTGCAGGACGTTGTTACCAGTGTTAGTGTCGTAACTTGCCGTTAGGCGCCGCTACTGGTACTGCGACGTACGGTTGCAACACAACGACGTACGGTTGCAACACAACCATCAGTGTGCAGTACAGTTGCAGACAGTCAACATGGATCTGAACAAGGTAAGAAGGGCCTTACTTGTAAAGCTGTTTTATCAAAACAACAGCAATAATGCTGCTGCTCTTCGCGAGTATTGGCGCATTAAAGGAATACGGAGAGATCCTCGTCGAAGTTGAAGAACATGATTCGGAAATTCAAATTAACTGACGATTTTGGAGATGTTCCTGGGGCAGCTCGAAGAACAATTGAGCCAAAAAGTGTTGAAGAAGTTACTGCATCCGTGTTGAGGGATGCTGGACGCAATGTGCGATCTTCAAGCAGTGCACGAGCTGTGTCACGACAGCCGACATTACATGGTTCACTGTTCGAAAAGTGTCGAGAAAAATTGTGAAATGGTACCCGTACACAATTCTAAGCTGCCGTGGGTGCAGATGGTCGTCACATTGAGCAACGTTTGTAATCTGGAACATAAACAAGGCACGCAGTTAACAAAATTTACCCTCACGTGCAGAAATTAAAATATCTTTCTTTCAATGGTTTATTAGTTATTTGTCTTCCGCATATCCTTACAAATATTTCCACAAAGTTTCATTGACCTACGATCACTCGTTTTTCATGGGAACCCACTCAAGTAACGAAATTTTGATTACAACCACCTCGTACATAGGAAACATCAGAGGTGATCTTTCGCTTTCATGGGCCACATTCAATATTACTTTCATTTCTATGGAACACTGGCTGTCCAGAGTAACATACTGAGTGTCATTAGTTAAATATTCCTCGAGCTCCAGAGCGCTTGCGTTTCTTAGCATTGTTGTCAATGGAGACGGGTGCAGTTTAAAAACTGCAACCAGTTAACAATATAGACTGGTTTTGTAACATATTGGGATGCACATTTCATCATATACGAAACGCCATAAGACAAGGGGTTGCCCGAAGGTATGATTGCGTCGCAAACAACTTCTCGTGTGTGTCATTCAGATATCACTTAACTACTGTCACTGCAAGTACCTACAGGCGTAGAAGCAAAATCGTTTACATGACCCTTCCACTCACAACAGTACACATCCGAAATACGACATATCGACCCATGACTTCACCAACAAAGGAATCGCATATCAGAATGAAAGCAGGGGAAAATGACGTGGTAGTGAGTGGACAGTAGATTTCTTGTACTTGAAGAGAGAAAGATAATGCCAGCTGGCCATACGCTTTGAGTATACAATGAAGCTGCATCTCCTGAATGGTAATGACATTAGGTTATTGTCTGAGTGATTTAGAAGAAGCACAAGCATACTGATGAAATAACGGTACGTTAAAGTGAGAACAAACATTAAAACTTTTACACTTAGGCTATTCTTGAAGTTTTCCTTTCGTAATTAATTTTCCATGAGGTTTCGCGACTACAGCCGGACGACATGGACATCTTGCCACGATATTTCAGCTGTCAAAATATCGAGACATCATTATACTGGTGACTGCTAGCGAACCTGATAAGTAAATACTAAACCGCGGAGGCGCGTGCGCGTAGGTAAGTCACCCACAGCCGAATACTGTATCTGGTCTCTCCACAGGACATTATATGGATCACTCT
Organism: Schistocerca cancellata; assembly: GCF_023864275.1. NCBI lineage: Eukaryota > Metazoa > Arthropoda > Insecta > Orthoptera > Acrididae > Schistocerca > Schistocerca cancellata. The sequence continues at coordinate 632,461,117 of NC_064629.1, read as the reverse complement.
GCCACGCAAATCTTGGCCACGACGAGATCCTTTTGGGAATTTAGTTATTAAGGACTTTGTGGAAACACGTTTGGTGGAAGACCCCACTAATCATAATGGCGGATTTCAAATAGATAAGACGTGGTTCCCGGTGACTTCTTTAAAATCTCCAGAAAGAAAACATTTTACGCCTAATGGCACCTCTAACGACCGTTAATTTTACTACGTTGATACCTGAATTTTAACTCCGCTGGCGCGCAATTCGATAGAGGGCGCGCAAGTCCCCTTTCAGCCGAAGCGAACATGTGCGAATTTGCAACAGCGAACGAATATCCTCTAGGCGCACTTGTGGACATGGCAATCGATCGTGCGCTGTTCTCATTCGCAGTTGTTCGCTCGTGCCGGCTGGCGTGGCCGTGCGGTTCTAGGCACTTCAGTCTGGAACCGCGGACCGCTACGATCGCAGGTTCGAATCCTGCCTCGGGCATGGATGTGTGTGATGTCCTTAGGTTAGTTAGGTTTAATTAGTTCTAAGTTCTAGGCGACTGATGACCTCAGAAGTTAAGTCCCATGGTGCTCAGAGCCATGTGAACCTTTTGTTCGCTCGTGTTCCGCTGGTTGTCGGTTTTTCAGCGAACCATCAAAGGAAGTTTGTTTCTTCTCCGCTTCTGGGCTAGCAATACAGAAAACTATCGTGTACTTTTGTTGTTGACGTGAGCTGCGTGAGCGATGGAGTGGTGTGAAGAAAACGTAATGTTGCTGTTAAAACAACTGATACGTGCTTTTGGAACGCAAGAGATCCACAGTACAAGTCCCGGAGGAAAATAAATATGATATAACTGTCGAAGTACTCAGTGGTCCTACTGGGAACATGAGAAGGAGGAGGTTAGTGTCTAACGTGTAGTCGATAACGAGGTCATTCCAGACAGGGCACAAGCTCGGATTAGGGGAAGATGGGGAAGGAAATCGACAGTGCCCTTTCAAAGGAACCATCGCAGCCATTTGATTAGAGCGATTTAGGAAAATCACGGTAAACCTAAATCAGGATTGCTGGACGTGGTTCGAACCATCGTCTTCCCGAATGCGAGTCCAGTGTGCTAACCACTGCGCCACCTCACTCGGTGGGACATGAGCAAGACGATAGATTCATTAAATTCTTGCAGCAGGCGGGAACGGAGTGAGTAACCACAAGCTTCGTAATTCTTATTATTTAAAAAAATCACATTAAATTATTGAAAGTAAACACGTTCGAATATGTATATATTATGACGTCTACACACGGGATGCATGCGACAGTATGCGTAACTAGTATATCCCAAAATGCCGCGCATAAAAATGAGATTTTCCTGTGCTCGTACCTCGGGTTCAGTTGATGATAAAAAGGTGGGGTCAAATGTTTTGGATAGCGCTTGGGCTATGGACGATTTGTATGCCCAATAGAAGGATCGCCTTAGTGTCGCTATCCTACAGTACAGGCTCAAAGTATCAATATTACACACTTCCTCCTGTTTAGGCAAATTGAACAACGTGATTGGTTGTTTTTGCATTTGAGGTGGTCTACGGTGGGATTGATGGGATTTATGGAGACTCTATTAATTCATCGGCGGTTCTTCGAAAAACCTCAAAAAATGGGTTTTTATTATACTTTCTCCATCACGAGCGGACCAAAACCCAACACAGGATTGGAAGACGACTACACACAGCAAATGGCTGAAATTTAGATATATTCGTGAGATACCGATCTCAACCATATTTGAAAATTTTCTAGATATTTTTATCCGTTTTCCAGATACAGAGGTTCAAAGTTATCCTACTTCCACGCGTAAAATCCGGTATGAAGTGAAATCTTAATAATAAATAACAGCAGAAAGTGACTCAAATTTTAACGATACATTCTCTAGGCATTTATCTAGAAGAGCAAGCTTCCCGTTTTCCAAATCTTCATCCGTTATCGAGAAACAGCCCAAAAATTTTTTTTTGGGTACCAAAACCCAGCAGCGGATTGCGAAACGGCTATGCACAGAAAATGGCTGTAATTTGTACGATGTATTCCTAGATTCCCGCTGTCGAAGAACCTTGAAAATTTTCTTCATATCTTAATCCGCTTCCGAGAGACAGAGGTTCAAATTTACCCTACTTGTACACGTAAAATACGCACGTAAAATTCGGTATGAGACGAAAGCGCAGTATATAAAGTGACGTAGCACGGAGAGACATGCTGTACAGTGTCTCCGTTATCATCTGGGAACAGCATGTTGTAATACTGAAGCACATGAAAAAGTTTTGCACGTAAAACACAGTCAGAGGTGTAAAATTAGTTTTGCGTTATTTCAGTTTCACATAAGTAAACTATATACATTTTACTGAGCAATGGATTTTTTTCATGTGAGTTACATACCTTCCTGCAGCGGAGACAAGAAGAGAACCAGCGGAAAAGTTCTATCACAGCACAAAAAATTTCGAATATGTTCCTATTTATTTAAAAGACTCTGACTGAAAAGTGAGGTACCTGCTCCCTCGTTCTACCTTCCTCAGCCCCTTTAATTTTCCAAAACTTTTGGCATGCGAATATATTCATGCTTTTTTATGCTGAAAGAGACGGAGTAGTAACTAATACTGGCAGGTTGTAGACAGTGGTTGTGTTATAGAAAGACCGAAGGAGACAGTGGCAGTGTGAAAGAAAGGGAGGGTCATAGTGGAAGTGGAACAATGTTGACAGTGACAAAACAGTGCCAGGAAAAGAGTGAAGAACAGAGTACCGGGTGGCGGGGAAGGGGGGGGGCAGAATAAAGAGAAAGGAAGTGGAAGGGGTGAGATATAGTCATAATGAGACACAGAGTATATGACAATGACAACGAGGAAGAGAGAGAGGGTGACAAAGAGAGGGCAAGAGGGGGGGCAGTGACAGTGAGATTATACTGTAGTAATAGGACAGAACGAAGGGGATAGCGGTTGTGACACAGGAGTTGGTGACAGAGTGACACAGAGAAATAATGACAATGAAATGGGTTGAATTAGTGAATGAGAAAGGCAACTGGAAGTGGACGGGTATGAGCGACTTACAGCGACGGACGAGTGAGTGTGAGTGAATTACAGTCATGGGAGCTAGTGGGAGTTTGAGATGAGTTGCATGATTAAAAAAGCGTGAATATGTTCGCATGCCAAATTTTTGGAAAAATTACTGAGTGGGCTGAGGAGGGTAGAATGAGACAGCTAGTACCACTTTTTCATCAGTCTTTTACATAAACAGGAACATATTCGCATATTTTGTGCTTCGATAGGAGCAGTTTTCTTCTGGTTAAAAATATACGAAAGACGTCATCATTCTTGTAGGTTACATTCATGTTATCTGTAATTACATGGCTGATGTACCACTGTTATGTTAGAGATTTCTGATGATCAGTTTAAATGGTTTACCTGGGATCACTCTGTCTGCGCCGTTACAAACTACACAGTTCGGCAACAAGTGTGCAACGTGTTCCTCCCTCTCTCTCCACAGAAATTGGCGGCCAGAACCACTTGCCACCGTGAAGACGGGTTCGTCGAAGAACATCACTCTGAACCACTGTTTCTGACCCCAACCAACATGCTCCCTCTACTTACGAACTCTTTCTCTTGAAGTAGGATGCACTTACCAGGCTTCCGAAAATACACACCAACCTAATTTAATTGCCGCGAAATAGTTCTGGCTAAAACACGTATACCGATAGCGATTGAAAGTTCAGCAGCGATCTCTCTAGGAGTGAGATGTCTGTTACCTTTCATCACTAGGGCTACGTATGGATCCTCTTGCTGTGTCGTGGTCCATCTACGACCACCAGCATTCTTTCACATTCAGACCTTTTTTAATCACGAGATAAAACTTTTGGACACATCCGTTACTGTGGCCACAGGAGTGACACCTTGACCGGCTTCGAACCGTCCAACTGCTCGTTCACGATCGTAAGCATTCAAATGATGTCTAGCAGACATGTTGCCGTACCACACGGAATGTTGCACTAATCGGTTCACCCGCGTCCGGCCATCCTGATTTAGTTTTTCGGTGATTTCCGTAATCGCTGCACGCAGATGCCGGGATGGTTCCTTTGAAACGGGCACGGACGACTTCGTTCCATAATCCGATGAGACCGATGACCTCGTTGTTTGGTCCTCTCCCACCAACCAACCAACTGATCGTTTCCACAACAACTTTCCTCAAACACCATACTGCATGAACTGTCAAAGGCATACAGAACATTTCTGCACAGGCTTCGCTGCTGCTACCGCGTCCAGCCCTCTACATTGCCTTTTGCTATCATTGGCCGGGCGTTCCGGAGCAACTGTCAGTTGTTCCGTAGGAATTGTCAGTTGTTCCTTAGAATTTTCAGTTGTTCCCTAGCAGCTGTCAAGCAGTGCATGTAACAGCCTTATCAAGTAACCTATGTCATAGGTCTTACATAAATTATAACATATTTCATTAATCACATTTTTGCCGGCTGGAGTGGCCGAGCGGTTCTAGGCGCTACAGTCTAGAACCGCGCGACCGCTACCGTCGTAGGTTCGAATCTTGCCTCGGGCATGGATGTGTGTGATGTCCTTAGGTTAGTTAGGTTTAAGTAGTTCTAAGTTCTAGGGGACTGATGACCTCAGATGTTAAGTCCCATAGTGCTCAGAGCCATTTAATCACATTTTATTAATATTCCTTCCTTATACGTACTTCAATAAAACTCTTGACGTGCTTCTCACATATCGTTCCAAAGATCAGAAACTATCTAATATAAAGTAGTTATTGAAATGCGGTATAATCACCAACTTAACTTATCCGGTTGCTGATAACCAGAGCGTAAATGTTCAAGTTATGTTGGTCCTCGGTAATTAAAGTTCCGATTTTAAATTTCCTCCTCATTTGAAATGAGAAGAAAGCGAAAAGGTTCAACTAACATATGTGCAAAATTTTGGACTAATTCTAAGAAAATCTGCAGCTGAAATTCATTGTTAAGGCATTACCTCCACGCATTTCACGTTAACGTACAAAGTGAGACATCTATATTCTTGCTTTACCAAGCTAAGTTATCGTTTCTATGCTCCATAGCGACTATAATGAGTTGTACGAAGGATAAGTTAATCAACTTTACCGTGTCGACATTAGCGCCAGAAAACAATACACAGCCTATGCTTTGATGTTCGTTCCCTCGCGTTCTCTTTTTGTTTACTCTAGTGCAAATGCTTATCCGCAAGTGTAAGTCATTAATGAGACGCACTAGCGAATCCCCTGCGTATTGTTAGCGAATGAGCATTCTCTTGTTTTCGCTTTGGTGTGAAGGGGGCTTTATGCACACGTCTGCGGTCCAGAGATGGACCAATAGTCGCAGAGGGCACTGAACTCGGCAGAGGACGTTGACGCAGATGTAACCTAAGCGCATGCGCCTCCGTGCCATTTTTGGTATAAGCTTAGCGACATGCACCAGAAATCTCCATTGTAAAAACTGTCCTGATGATGGATAAATAGTTGTCAGCAAAAATACCGTGGAAAAATATCAGCGGCATCCGCCTGAGGTCCCTAAATATCATGGACTGTCTTTTACACTTATTTCGGAAATTATTAAAGCTTTCTTTACATGAAGGGAAACTGACTTTATTCACTTAACTAAATAAATTACTTTGTTTCTATTAGGTCTACAACTTTGTTTCAGCCGTTTTGAGATAACGGCAAGTGATGGTGCAGGTGGTAGGTCATAAGTGTCTTACAATAAGTTAAGGCGTTTATAAATTAGGCATTTGTAAACACAACGCCATCAAATTATTAGTCGTTTTGTGACTGCATCATTAATTTATTCTCCATTGAATATGTCAACTTACGAGCTCAATTTTCGTTATTTGAGGGAAGTTCTAATATTCTGCTTTGACATGAAGAAATCTGCGGCTGAGGCTCATAAAATGTTGGATAAGACTTACGGTGTAGCACCTATTAGTGAAAGAACATGCAGATGATGCTTTTAACTCTTCAAGAACGGTGATTTTTTACGTCAACGAGCTGCATGGCTGTGGAAGACAGAAGGTCACCGAAGATAATGAAACTGAAGGAAACAAGCACAGGAGATCGTTTATCGAACTCAATCGATACGGTTGAGACGGGCACTGAAAGACAAGTGACCAGAAGACAGCGATAGAGATAAAAGGGTGATTTTGCAGCATGACAGTGCTCGACCCCATGTCACAAAGCTCGTAAAGCATACTTGGAAACGTTGAAATCAGAAGTGCTACACCACCCGACGTATACTCCAGACATTGCTCCAGCTGACTGCCACCTTTTTCGATAAATGGCACACAACCCAGCTGACCAGCACATCCGGTCATATGAACAAGTGCAAAATTGGATCGATTGATGAGTCTCCACAAGAGACGCAGAGTTCTTCCGCCGCGGGATTAGTATTCTGCTCGAAAGATGGGAGAAAGTAGTGGCCAGCCATGGTCAGTAATTTGAATAGTAAATTTTTTGCAAATTTTTCACAATAATCACTCGAACTTCGAGAAAAAAAGGCGGAATCAATGTTGTAGACCTAATAGCAGCAGTAATTTTACTGAAGAGAAAATAATAATTTATTTGGTTAGGGGAATATCGAAAATGTACATGTGGCATAACGTTGAGTTCAGCTTTGACCTATCTTATCAATTCTTGCTTTTTTGTACCCTTACATATCACTTCTCATGGTTTAACGTCTGAGTAACACAGACGTGAAAGATAAATGCCACCTAACAGATGTTCATATGGTTAAGGTACAGAATCGTGGTACTCCGTCATCAACCGTCCCAGAACTCGATTGTAGTGACCTAAATTTATCTGGGAAACCAAAGTTACAGATTACTGGAACAAGATTTGAACAATGTTTCTTCAGGAAACTATTGTAGCTTAGTATGGCTGCGCTTTACTCCTTATTAACGTTAAATGTTGTCACTCATCTGGCTACTGGCACTTACGTATTTTTCAAGTGATGAGTGAAAATTGAGACAACACACATTAAAAACTGTTGACTATGTAGTACAAGGATGACTCTCCTATGCTGTATCTCATCTGAACAGATCTAGGATTTTTACGCCACACTAGCTAGGAAAATTTAGGTTTTTATCTCCAGAACAGGACACTGAAAACATTTTGCAAGTCAAGTTATTGATTTTAAAAAAGAAGAAAGGAAACTGTGAGACTCGCTTACTTTTCTTGGCTTACTAAAATGGAGAAGAGACACCTTAAAGCAGCACTGTGGTGTTAAGAATCCACATATGTAAAGAGTACTGGGGCTGTAGACCCTGTGTAAATAGCACCTGTATCGAAATAATAGCGCTGAGCAGACTCCAGCATATTCATCACGTAATATTCTCTATTTGATGACCGGTGAACTACAAACTTAACTGGTTGCTGTTGTTGTTGTTGTTGTTGTTGTTGTCAGTCCGAAGACTACGTGGAAGTACACTCCACGCTTATGCAAGTCTTTTCATACGCTTCCTAGTCTGGCGCTCAGTCCGGAACCGCGCGACTGCTACGGTCGCAGGTTCGAATCCTGCCTCGGGCATGGATGTGTGTGACGTCCTTAGGTTAAATTAGTTCTAAGTTCTAGGGGACTGATGACCTTAGAAGTTAAGTCACATAGTGCTCAGAGCCAGAGCTTCCTAATCACATTAACATGAACAACTGTAGAAAGCCTGGGTTTAAATACGTGGAGTTTGGTGGCCAGGGGAGTACGGTAAACTCATCCAGGTGCTCTTCGAACTACGCACGTAGACTACGAGCTGCGTGACACGTTGCACTGTGGTGCTATTAGATGTCATCGTGCCGAGGAAAAACAAACGGCATGTTTGCGTGGAGATAATCCCCATGGATAGATGCATACTTGTGTTGATCCATTGCGCCGACCAGAATGTCGAGATCATCCGGGGAACGTTATGAAAACATTCCCCAGACCATAAGGCGCCCTCCTCCGGCCTGGACCCTTCCGACGATTGTTACAAGGTGTTTGCTTTCAGACGTTTACGCCGAACACGAAGCCAGCCAGCCGTCCGACGGAGCACAAAACGTGATTCACCTGAAAAGGCCACCTGTCGCCACTCAGTGGACGTCCAGTTACGGTGCTGGCGCGCAAATTTCAGCCCTCATCGCCGATTAACTGCAGCCAGCATGGGTGCATGAAACGGCTGCCTGCTGCAGATGGCCATACGAAGTAACGTCCGCTGAACGGTCGTTGAGTAGATGCTGTTGGTAGCCACTTGGTTCATCTGGGAGGTCGGCTGTTCAACAGTTACACATCTATCCGTCCGAACACATCTACGCATCCTTCATTCACCCCCGTCATTTACGGCCCACGGTGCATCACAGTTGCCTAGGTGCAGGTTTTGGATAGCGCCATTTTGCCATGCACGTTATACTTTAACCAAAGCCGTACGACTAAGTTTACAAACTTAGCCATTTCGGAAATGCTTCCACCTTTGGCCCGAAAGCCAATGATCATGTCCCTTTTGACGTCAGATAAATTGCACCGTTTCCACATACGATAAAGACTGCACTGTTGTCCGCATCGCCACGACACGCTTTATATACCATCCACTGTTAGTGCTGCCACCTGCGTCTGCGAGTAGTTATTCGACGTTGACGTGGAACGTAGGCGGTGGTCACACCAATGTGACTGGACTGTGTATGTGCATAACTACAGCAAACTACATCCATTCGTGTCTGCTTACTCAATTCAAGCCTTGGTATGTAAACTTTGGAAACTGTTCGCGTGCCGCCATGGTTTACCTCCTACACTTCCCGCCATAACCAAATCGAATATTTCTTGATGCCTCTGGATTAGACCTATCATCCTATTTTTTCTTGCAATAAATCTGTGCCATAAATCTTTTTTTTTCGACAAATCGATTCAGTACGCCTTCGTTAATTACTCGATCTAACGATTTAACCTACTGTGCTCTCTTTTGCAAAACATTTTAAAGGCTTCTGTTCTCTCCTCGTCTGTGCTGTTTATCACCAAATTTTCGTCTTCGTATAGGCTATATTTCAAGTGAATACCTCCACAAAATACAGGGAGATCAAAAAGTCAGTATAAATTTGAAAACTGAATAAATCACGGAATAATATAGATAGAGAGGTACAAATTGACACACATGCTTGGAATGACATGGGGTTTTATTAGAACCAAAAAAATACAGAAGTTCAAAAAAGTCCGACAGATGGCGCTTCATCTGATCAGAATAGCAATAATTAGCAAAACAAAGTAAGACAAAGCAAAGATGATGTTCTTTACAGGAAATGCTCAATATGTCCACAATCATTCCTCAACAATAGCTTTAGTGGAGGAATAATGTTGTGAATAGCACTGTAAAGCATGTCCGGAGTTATGGTGAGGCATTGGCGTCGGATGATGTCTTTCAGCATCCCTAGAGATGTCGGCCGATCACGATACACTTGCGACTTCAGGTAACCCCAAAACCAATAATCGCACGAACTGAGGTCTGGGGACCTGGGAGGCCAAGCATAACGAAAGTGGCGGCTGAGCACACGATCGTCACCAAACGACGCGCGCAAGAGATCTTTCACGAGTCTAGCAATATGGGGTGGAGCGCCATCCTGCATAAACATCATACGTTCCAACAGGTGTTTATCAGCCAGGCTGGGGTGATGCGATTCTGTGGATGGTTTTTAAGGCGGTTTTGCATCTATCACGGCGAATGCGGGCTAGTTCCCCATATTCCGCCTCAGTTACACCGTGTCGGTGATTGCTGCGCAACCACCGTTTCCACATAAGCGTACACCATAATTATTCCATCACGCAAACATTTGGGGTTATACTTGTCTGATATGAGACGTTTCCGAAGAGGTCGATTGGGGACCGAACGGCACAGTAACCCTGGGTTCGGTATGGGGCGGCGGTGGGGTGGGTGGACTGCTGTGGCCTGTTGTGGGGTTGTGAACTACTGAGGGCTACGGCGGGACGAAGCCTCTCCGTCGTTTCTAGGTCCCCGGTTTAATACATACATGTATTGAATGAATATATGTACCCCAGTCACTCTTTCGTCAAAGCTTTTCTTGCTGTTGTCACACTGTATTTTCTACCTTCTTTACTTTTACCGTCCTTAATGAAATTGCTGCACAAATAACAAAATTGTCTACTTCTTTCATTGTCTCATTTACTAATCTTATTCCATCAGCGTCACCTGGTCCTGGTTTTGCTTTTATTTTCGTTCCTCTGTTATTAAATTGATCTTTCAAGTCGTTTGCCGTCTCTGGTGGAGTTACGCGGACGTCCTGAAAAGTAACGCCTCCGAATTTTTTATATGAAAACTCTTAAATCTTTTTAAATAAAATAAACTTTATTAACATTCTCCATCTCTATTCTTCATGTCTACTTATTTATTCCTCAACACAGTAACCCTGGCGACGAACTCGTTTCTCCAAACGAGCGACCAGTTTGTTGAAACCATCACAGTAGAACGTTTGACCTCGTTGACGGAGTCACAACTTCACCTCTGCTTGTACCACTTCATCACTATCAAAGTCAAGTCCTCGGAGGTGTTACTTAAGTTTTGGAAACAGATAAAAATCAGACGAGGACAAGTCGGGACTTTATGGAGGATGATTGACGACAATGAACCCAAGGCGTCGGATTATTGCAGTTATCGTAGCGCTTGTGTATGGTCTGGCATTGTCACGCTGATGGAAGGGGTGCTCCGTGTGCGGACGGGCTCTTCAAACCCGAAACTCGATAACAGCATACTTTTTCTCACGTACCTACATAGTTACGTTACGCACCGTCATCTTACATGCTACAATTCGGAGCCCTATAGCGGCAGAGCGCTGCAGATATGTAGACATGAAGGATACAGATGTACAATGTTAATAACATTAGTTTTATTTAAAAATCTTGAAGAGTTTTGATATTAAGAATTCGTAGGCATAACTTTTCAGCATGCCCTCGTACAATGTCATCGGAAAATCTCAAACTTTTTATTTTTTTCTCTCTGAACTTAAACTACATTTGCAATTTCTCCTTAGTTTCCTTTAAAGTTTCTTATCTTTGTCCAGAATTGTCATCGACTGTCATTCGTTCGAGAATTTATGAAACAGCTGTTTTAGAATGTCATAAGGCTCCCAGCCTTGACTGTGTGTGTTTGCAGAATCTGACTCTTTTCACAGGCTTCAGTGTGCGTCTCTGTTGAAAAATACAGGGTGTCTTTCTGACGATGACACAAATTTTCTGAGACAATGGAGAAGCCAAATGTGTTAATTTGAGGTAAGGAATCCTTCTCCCATACAACTGAGTCTAGAAATGTGATGATAATTCTACTGATAGAATACGAGTACCTACGAATTGGCTTTTGTTTGACGCAATAAACTGACTTATAATGTAAGTGGTTCCTAATATTGTAAGATTGATCATCTTGACCAACATCTAATCGTATATCATGCGTGCGGTTCGGTGGGGGAGGGGGGGGGGGGAGGAGGAGGAGGAGGACGATAGTAAACTCCATTATTGTGCTGCTGAAGATGAGATGTTTACAATGAAAAATCAGGCCTCCTGATGTAAATATCTGTGAGACAGCACTCGGTTACTTGTTCGTGAAGTGAGTGTTACGTCCAGTCCCGTATGGGAAGTAATACGGGAACACCAGCCACACCCCTACAATTCACAGAAAGTACAAACTTTAACTCCTGCTGACTCCAGCTGTCGTGTAGTGTGAGCCAGCGCGGTATAATCGATCCTAGCTTTCTTGCATACGTACTTTAAATAAGTCTTACCCAAGCCGAGATGTTCAGTAGTCAGAACAGTCAACAGAACAGTCGTTGAAAATCCCATGTTGCTATTGTGAAGATCCATTACCATATACACAATGTTCAAAATAATTATTCCATATTTTAGGAGATGGTGGTATGGATAACAAGAATAAAAAAATGTCTGGTAAACATGGGCACTAAAATGATTACCTTAAGAACTATTAACACTTGTTCACCTTTTACTGCTGTGAAACACATGTCTTATACTGCAAGCTGTTTGCTATTACGAACGATCTACAGAATGCAGCAAGCAAATAAGTAAAGAAACAAGAACACATCATTCTGCTCCTGTGAAACAGCAGAGCTTCTAGCGTAACTGCTTGCTGTTACTTACGATCTGCATTTGTGAGCCATCGCCAAAGGAGGTACTGCTACGGTGTCCATTCATAGTGAGTCATCCTCCATTATGCTCGTAAGTGCAAAAACAAAACTACGATATAAAGGCACCTCACAAACATATCAAAACAAACTGGTTCCATTTGAACTAATGTATGCGTTGCACTTAACCAGAGCTGTGATTGCGGTTTAAGTACCTACACTAAGAGATGTTTACTGCATGCTGCATCCATGGGCAATAACAGAGGAATATGCTTACTTTTCATACAGCAGTCTGTAGGTCCTTCGTAACAGCACGGCCCTTGAAGAAAAAGATATGAGCCGCACACTAGCGAGGACGAACAAGTGCTCATATTTCTTAAGGGATGCATTTTATCCTTACAGCATTGGTTTACACTACACGATAACTAAAGTCAGCATGAGTTAAGGCTTGTACTTTCTGTGAATCGTAGAGGTGCGGCTGCTATTCCCGTATTACTTCCCATACGGGACTGCACGTGACACTTATTTCACGTACAAGTAACCGAGTGCTGTATCACAGATATTTACGTTTACTGGACATTTGTGGCCGGCCACTGTGGCCGAGCGGTACGCCGGCACGGTGGCTCAGCGTATTCGGTCAGAGAGTTAGCAGCCCTCTGTAATAAAAAAAAACTGAGTTAACCGATCAACAACGAACTTAAACGGATGTCTTACGACGTCCGCCCTGAGCAGATGAAACGAATGAAAGCGAACAAAATGACATCAAAAAAGAAAAAAAGCGGTTCTAGGCGCTTCAGTCCGGAACCGCGCTGCTGCTACGGTCGCAGGTTCAAATCCTGCCTCGGGCATGGATGTGTGTGATGTCCTTAGGTCAGTCAGGTTTACGTAGTTCTAAGTCTAGGGGACTGATGACCTCAGATGTTAAGCCCCTTAGTGCTCAGAGCCATTTGAACCATTTGGACATTTTTGTCTTGTTTTTGTCCGTATACCACCTCTCAAAATAGGACTATTTTTCTTAAAACCTTGCGTATTTTCTCCTCGCTTAACTGCACCAGAGTACACTATGTTTCTGAGGTATAAGAGGAGGTCAAATGAAAACAAGACAGATGAAAATAAGTAAGTAATTTCATTATTTCAAAAGTAATCGCCATAACTGTTAACACATTTATGACACTTTGAGACAACACGGTCAATGCCTTTGTGGAAAAATGTGTGCGGTTGCTTACGGAAGCATAATTGCACCCAGGCGTACACTTCTTCGTCCGAAGCAAATCGACGGTTATGAATGTCTTTCTTCAGGACTCCAAAAATATTGAAACTGCATGGGGAGAGATTGGGACTGTATGGAGGATGTATAAGGGTTTCCCAACGACATTTATGCATCGTAGTCCAAACACCCAAGAATGCTGACGGACGGCATCGTTTTGTCACAGGACAATACCCACCCACATATAGTCATTTTCACCTGTCCCCTGCCCGCATCTCGTGGTCGTGCGGTAGCGTTCTCGCTTCCCACGTCCGGGTTCCCGGGTTCGATTCCCGGCGGGGTCAGGGATTTTCTCTGCCTCGTGATGGCTGGGTGTTGTGTGCTGTCCTTAGGTTAGTTAGGTTTAAGTAGTTCTAAGTTCTAGGGGACTGATGACCATAGCTGTTAAGTCCCATAGTGCTCAGAGCCATTTGAACCATCACCTGTCCCCGTTGATATATATATCAACGCCCGTTAGCAGCTGAAGATATATTATAATTCTAATTTAGTTCTAGACGGCTGCAGGTTATCAATGGTGTCTGTTCTTTCGTACATGTCCGAAAGAACAGGCACCATATCCATATAAGTATATAGTTCTGGCAACACCGGCCACCACCTTCTTCTTCTGTGCGGATGCACACATATTCCCCGAACTCTTACGGGACTTGGTAAGAATGTCTTCCACGAGTAATGAGAGTGTTGGTGTGGGACACTACGAATGTAGTGTGTGGACATACAAGGTGAGAATGTGGGTCTCGCGGGAGGCGTGCGCGAGATAGTCCCTGCAGTCGCGCTATCCTCTGTGCCCTCGGTGGCTCAGATGGATAGAGCGTCTGCCATGTAAGCAGGAGACCCCGGGTTCGAGTCCTGGTCGGGCCACACATTCTCAACTGTCCCTGTTGATATATATCAACGCCCATTAACAGCTAAAGGTATTAATATAATTTTAATTTCGTGATAGAATTCAGTCGTTCACGTTGTGAGTTCAGACAAATGTTCAGTGCTTCTATCATATGGTTTCTTGGTTTTGTGGTAAATGATGACGATCACTATTTGTCATTTTTCCGTCCTCCTTCCACTAAATTCCACTGAAAAAAAAACAAGAACACAAAACATCAATAAGCACTCATATCACTGCAAGTGATCTAGAATAATGTATTTTGGAGTACCAAACTAAAATGTAACAATACTTTCGCGAGGGGGAAACGGCTATGTACTGTTGTACAAGCCGTGACTGCTCTTGCCTTCAAGGTGCTTACACGTGATGAAAGTTCGAAAGTTCGTAGCAATAAATCGTTCTGCAATCGGTCACAGATGTAGATTCTCCAGACTTTCTCAACAACGTTTCACGAAAAGAGTGTCTGCGCACCTCTGAATTGCTTCGATGTCTTTAACTGAGCGAAGGAGGTTTTACGACTTACTGGGCTGAGGTACTGTTTACCGCTGCTGCACTTACGACCTTAGTCGGCAGAGTGCGTGCCAGCATTACACAGTACCTCGTTTTCTGAGATGATGCTTCAGCCGTTAGCTGACTCGTGGCGCAGCTGGTTACAGCGTTCAGCTACTCATCCAACAAGAGGCGCGTGGGGTCCTGCACCTAGCTCCGTGGAAATTTTTCATGTTGAAATAATGCACACAAGAAGGCTGCCAATCACTACTCCCGTAACACGTCGTTCTTTTCGTCGCCTGTCCGCCCCCGGTAGCTGTGTGGTCAGCGTGACAGACTGTCAGTCCTAAGGGCCCGGGTTCGATTCCCGGCTGGGTCGGAGATTTTCCTCCGCTCAGGGAGTGGGTGTTGTGTTGTCCTAATCATCATGATTTCATCCCCATCGACGCGCAGGTCGCCGAAGTGGCGTCAAATCGAAAGACCTGCACCAGGCGAACGGTCTACCCGACGGGAGGCCCTAGCCACACGACATTTTCATCACCTGTGTTAGCATTGCTTTTGTCCGCAGCTCGTGGTCATGCGGTAGCGTTCTCGCTTCCGACGCCCGGGTTCCCGGGTTCGATTCCCGGCGGGCTCAGGGATGTTCTCTGCCTCGTGATGACTGGGTGTTGTGTGATGTCCTTAGGTTAGTTAGGTTTAAGTAGTTCTAAGTTCCAGGGGACTGATGACCATAGATGTTAAGTCACATAGTGCTCAGAGCCATTTGAACCATTTTTTTGCATTGCTTTTGGTTGTCAAAAGTCGTCTGGGTACTTCCTATAAACGTCTTTCACTCTCATATGTATAGGGTACATGCCTGATGCAGTTAGGTTTGGTGTGTGGTTAGTGTTCCCCCTCCCTCTCCCGTGCTCCCCTTCAGTGTCCCTGCACTCCCTCCTGCCTTGTCTTCCCTCTTCAACTCCCGCGCCACCTGTCTCCTGTCTCTTGGTGCACCCCCTAAACCCCCTATTCCTTTCATCCCGCCCCCTCCCCCACTGCACCTTGCTCTCCCCTCTTTTTCCATCCTCCCAGGCCTCACCCTCGGCATGTCCCTCCTGGCAGTTTGTATTCTTTGTCATATGTGCTTCATCTCTTACAGTGGTTTTAAGGTGTCTTTGTTCTGGAGTGTTTCAACACTGTAGCCAACGTTTAACCTGTGCATGTGACTTCCGTGACTTTTTTGTGCTGTACGAATCTCCAACTGCGTTTTTTAACTTTATGTAGACTTTTTTAATTGTACCCCCATGAACGTCTGAGAGTCAGTGTATATTTTCCCTCCATCGCCTCCCCTTACTCTGTTATTATGTCCCCCTTTTTATCGCCTGTATATGTATAATTTTCTTCTTTTATTAGCTGTCATGTCACTCGGCTGAAGAGCGGCGGATTGTGCCGCTACCAGCCCTCCCCTGCCCATATGGGGCAAGGGAATGAAATCACAATAAAGGGAAAAAAATTGTTAGTGTTTCTGGGATCGCTGTTCTCCAAAAACGTTATCAAAAATTTTGAACTGAAATAACGTTATGCTGCAGAGTGTATAAGTGGGCCATCGTACAACTGACGTCATTTTAAACTTTAGACAATGGAACTTGGGGAAGTCTGCTTGGGTTTTTGAATTTCCCGCTATTTCAAACAGTACAAGTGGGCTCTTGGGTTCTAAACTTGGGGCTTGGCACCTGTAGTCCGCAGGAGTGTTGCAGGCAGTGTAGGGCACCCCCACAATTTTTAACTTACAACATGTGGGCTCCTCTAGATTTTAAACTTGGGACTCAATGTCTATGGCTACACAGGAGTGCCTAGGGCATCTATGATGGTACATGGGCGGCAGAGGTGGCGCGATGTCTCCCCTCCTCCCCCCTCTCGAAGTATGTTCCATATTTGTTTAATTAAAGGTACAATTCTTCCTACTCTACTACACACACCGCAAATGTTTAACAGGACACCATTTTAAACTTAGGGCAACTGGCCTCTTGTCATTAATATATGAGTTGGGTGGCTGGGGAGGGGGGAGGGAAGAGGGATTGTTTACATGTGGAAGCTGTGCCAGTGAACTGTTCCATCAGGGGCCGGGGAAAATTGTTTAGATGTCATTTTAATCTTAGGACATTTTTTCCATTTTACAGTTAGGGTAACTGGGATTTTTTTTAAATTTTCTACCATTTTACACTTAGCACAATTTGGCTTGGGGCATTTCCCATCAGTTTTTTAATTTCGCATCATTTTATAAGTGGGACAATTCACCAATGTCCACTATGCGACAGATTTGCAGAGGTGGGGAGAGGCTGAAATATAGAAACAGTGCATTGTGATGTCATTGATAATATCATCAGAAAGTTGGCAACAGTGTAATAACGGAGAGTGGATCCGAACTGGTACAGTCCCCCCCTCCCCCCCCCCTACTACTTATACTTGCTATTGGGGAAGGTGAAATGGAGATCAGTAACATGCAAAGCTCTGAGTTCTCGCGAACATTTCGATTATCCAAGAGTAGGAACTATTAAAAGAAGTGATGGGAGTGATTGTAGAGTGAGTGTCGAAGTTTACACTTCTAATCCACGAAATAAAAAGTAAGTATCACCCTAAGGCAAGATTAGAGCACTATTTGAAAGTGGAACGAACTTCAAGTAGTTCGATAAACATAGTAAAATGACACCGGTGTCTGCCTTGTTAAAACTTTATGAAGAAATCTATGTTTATCAAACCATCGAGAAATCTTGCTCCGCAAGTTTTTTCAGTGGTGTGTGAAACATAGACTTCTTCACAAAGTTTTGACAAGGCAGACACTGGTGTGCTTTCAGCCTCAGAGGCAGGGCGAATTTTACGTCTTCTCTTACCAACCCAGGACCAAGAAAAGTGCCAGATCCTAGATCGTGGCACATAATCATGAAGAGCTAGGAAAACTGACTGGGTCAAACTCACCATCTTCCGTTGGATTTCGTGCACAACCTACCATGAGTGGAGTAACCTAATAACTACAGATGTCATCCATTTCCTCTTTGCTTGCACCTGTTAACCAATCAGTAAGAAGAGTTAATTACGTAAGTAATAATGGAAATTTTTTGTGTCCAGAAGCACTCTGTTAGGGATTAGGAGCAGTTGCCATTTATAAAATAATGCGGGGGGTCTTTCATGTTGTCGCTGGTAAAACGGGTCTCAAAGTCTCATATGCAAAGATTGAATATATGGATTACAGACACCTAGTCTGGAGATAAAATATTGAAGATTAAAACGATAGATAAATACAAATACTTACGAGAGAGGATACAATTCAGTGGACTGGATAAATTGGTCGTCAAAGGAACAGCTAGAATGGACGAAAATTGACAGAGCAAACAGAACTTCAGTTACATCATATCACTAAAGCCCACCTCTAAAAGAGCAAAAGAGATCAACAGAGATGCACTAGAAACTACTATTACGTTAGAGATGATCCAAAACAGAGAAAAATTCAGAAACGAAGTCAACAGCATGAGATCATTCGAAAAGAAACCACTGAAAAGGAGATCTGTACAATGAAGAGGTTCTGAGAAAAAACGAAAGGAAAGGCGGAGAAGCGTTAAGTTCTATGTGGTCCATAGTTAGACAAATACAGAAGGTAAAAGAACGGTTATTTATACATACAGTACATGTTCGTAAGTGCATTAAAATACATAACAAACAATATAAAAACAATACATCAGATTTTAAAATACTAGTTGACTATAATTAAACCGGCAGTGTTCCAAGTGCTGCAGTGCGGGCTGTACATATCGCGGGACGTTGAAACGTCGTAGGTACGGTCATTGATCGGTGCGCTCGCGGAGTGTGCTGAAAAAAATAATAGTTCCACTTTATGCCACAAGGTGAAAATATGGCGCTGTAAGCAGCCAGAATGTGGTGTGCATGCAGGAAAAGGAGGGGGGGGGGGAAGGGGAACGATCAGATACGTGATAACGGTGTTTCTAACAGGTTTATTAGGATATGGTCACAAGTTACATGTGTTCAGTATTGTCTCCCGATTCAGCAATATGCTGCATCCGTATCACGGCGTGGTCGACAGGTGCTCGCAACCTACCCAGTGTAATCAGAGCGATGTATCGTCTAATGCTATCCTTCAGATCAGGGAGAGTCCTGGTACATCCCTGATAGACACGGTCTTGCAGATATCCCTACAACCAGAAGTCACATGGGTCTCGGTCGGAAGATCTAGGAGGCCACAAATCTTCAAATTGCCTAGAGATGATGTGGTTATTACCTAAGGTTTCTGGAAGCAAATCTTTCAACTGGCAAGCGACATGTGGTGTCGCCCCATCTTGAGTAAAAATAGTGGTGTGGAAGCAGTTGCGTTCTTGCAAAGCTGAAATCACGTGTTGCACAAGGAGATTCTTATAACGTGCGAAGAAAAACGAACCGAGAATGAAGGAGCTTGTGAAACCACACCCCACAGTCACATAAGCTGATTGTAATGGATGTTCCTGCATCACTCGTCTTGGATTAGGACCACATATGCGACAGTTATGTTTATTCACGGCATAGTGCAGAGTGAAATGTGCCTCGTCCATCCAAAGAATACTGCCCCGCCACACGTCATCCGTTTCCATGCGTGCCAAAAACGAAGAGCAAAGTCACTGCGTTGTAGCACATCTTGGGGCTTCATTTGGTGCACATTCTAAATCTTGTAAGGATACCAGTCTAAAATGCGCCACAAAATCTTTTGAAATGTTGAGCGGGGGGGAGACAATTCCCGTGACACAGCTCGAGCACTGTCTGTAGACATCGAGGCATGGGCTGCACGGTCGGCTATTGCTGCCCTCTCCCTGCTGCACCACCTAATTCACCTGTTTCTTCTACTTCCTTGGTCATATTCTTCAGCCCATTTGTTGACATAGGGCCTCTTCGCAGGTATTTCTGTCGGCGATATTCCCACAATGCAGGGCTGCTATTGGTGCCGTTCTAATAAAACAAGCTTTACCAGCACTGCGCGGTCCTCTTTACTAACAGCCATTACGTTTCGTATGGAAAACAACCTTCTTAACTGTTTATCCCAAAAGTCGCTTCACAGAAGAAATCAACACCTGTCGCCCAGCGACAAACAGCATACTGACGTCAAAACAGGAAACAATTCACATCCCGACTACTTACAGTGCCACATTTTCAGATGGTGGCAGGGAGTGGAAATATTATTTTTTTCAGCATACTCCGCGAACGCACCGATCAATGAATATACCTACGATGTTTCAGCGTACGGCGATGTAAACCTATACAGCCCACACTGCAGCACTCGGAACACCGTCAGTTTAATTATAGACACTCTGTATGATATGTAATCTATAATGATTCCCTCATTACCGTAAATTTGAATTTAAATGCTCATAATAATTACATGACCCAATAAATACGATAATTAATTTTGTTCCTACACTCTAAGAGATATTTAAGGGCTACTAGAGATTCAGTGTCAGGTGACACTTGTATTTTAGGCAAAAGTAAACCAATAATACAATTGCAATAACTTAAAATATTACCCAAGAAATTTCTATAACTAAGTAAATATATGTTGACTGTGAGTTTCTATAGTTTATTTTAAAATTTGATCGAGTAATTACTGATTTGTGTAGTGCAATGACTTCAGGTATTGATTTAATGCGCACAATGAAAATGGTCGTAATGTCAGTGGACTGAATATCAATAAAGAAGAGAATAAATAAAAAAAAATCGACACCTTTCAGAGAAGAGTGACCCAATGCATGAGCAAACATATACAAAAGAGAGGATAACTGTGAAGTATAATGCATAAATACCAGTTCAGAAATACTTTGAGATGAAAATGGACCCAGTGGGCTGTTTACCTGAGACAGAAGTTAAAACAAAAACTATGTGCAGAACTATGATTCTATGAAGGCCAAACATGGAAAACACGTCCACGGGGCATCAAAGATTCTGCTGTAGAATGCCCTGGAAAAACATTTGAACTAACTGAAGGCTTACACGGACTGGATGAGAGAACTTAGTAATCGTCAAAATGACTAACTGAACTAAATACTGAGGGTGTCCTGAAATCTTGTTCCTATGAAACATGCGGAAGCGTAGACATGGAACGCATTTGCTTTGTTCACTCTGATGCCGATGCATTTTTATTATCTACAAAGCGCTTTCAACGTCTTTCGAGGTATCGTATTATTAACATAACTTTGGTGTCTATATTTAGTACTTAATGAAGAGCATCAGTTAAGTGAAATGTATGTTGAGACTTGTCCGAATTCCCTGTTTCTGCTGACTTCGAATTACGATGAGCGAGTCGGAGGAGAAAGAAGGGAACGTCTCCAACGATGTCGCGAAGGCAGGTCCCCGTTTTTCCGAGACGGAATTACCCCTAAATGCGCTGTGGGAGAGGAGCTAACGGGTTTATCAAGTTTCATCAAGCAGGGAACGGGTAATTTGAGGCAAGCTGACTCCCACCAAGTTCTGAAACACAGAGTGTCTCATTTCGCACATTCTGCGATGCCACTGAGCTTGCTACCGCTGTCAACGGACGTGAATAACTACTCATAGTCCACTGCGCCTATCACAGTTCTGGAATGTCATACCTTCTGCTCATTAATCACTGTCATAAAAAATTTATTACTCTATTTTAACAACCGTCCTGCGGACTGACGACCAGACTAACTGCAACCTACAAACGAATATACTGGCTGTCAAACATGTATCCAGTGTTTTGAGAGGTATTAGTAGTCACCAAGACAAAAAAAATCAAGTAATCATGGGTCTGGATGCATACTTTCTGAGAAGTAAACACTTGTTCATAGGATTCCTTCAAAGACTTTTGGTTACGGGTATGAGCACAGTCGTTGCATTGGCGCTCACCGAACGGGGTGGCGCAGTGGTTAGACACTGGACTCGCATTCGGGAGGACGACGGTTCAATCCCGCGTCCAGCCATCCTGATTTAGGTTTTCCGTGATTTCCCTAAATCACTCCAGGAAAATGCCGGGATGGTTCCTCTGAAAGGGCACGGCCGACTTCCTTCCCAATCCTTCCCTAATCTGATGAGACCGATGACCACGCTGTCTGGTCTCGTTCCCCAAACCAACCAACCAACCATTGGCGCTCGGTGAACAGTGTCTGCAGAGTGTTTTGATGTTTTTCTGTATAGCAGCACTCTACATCCACATTAGTCTGGGCGTTAGTAGTCTGCAGTCAGTTGTGTAGTTCACGTTTATTCCTCTGTAGTTTCTCGACAACTAAATGTAGCATACCCTCTTCCATCTACGACGTACAGACAAATCAGTTATTAATCGAAAAAAATTGAGCGGAAATTATAGAAACCCACAATCTTCACATTCTTCATACATTTAAATAGTTTACTTATTAGGGTTCAAAAGAACCTGGATCCACAAGACAACGGGAAAATCGACCGAACAGCCATGAGCCCGCGACTATGTTCGAAACAGACAAGTTCTGTGCACTGCAGTACGTCTGGTAAACGAGATTCGCGCTGCAAATGGCATCGTAAATTGTGTTGTCAGTTCAGAGAAAGTAACTGGAATCTCGAAACGAGACCAGCTCTCTACAATAGAAAATTAAATGCAACAGTGGTCGAAACGTCAGTACGATACCATGGGAAGAAGTGTGTTGCAGCGTTTGGACTAGAAAATGAAAAGAACAGTGCGTCATAGTCCCCTATTATCATGCATTCATTGACTCAGCCTTCGTATTTTCAAACCGTATTTCTAATTTTGTCATATTATCAAGATACTGACTATTTTGTGGTCACGAAGTATTTTACGAAACAGTGTCTTACATGAGTACCACTCATTGCACCCTTTATTATTGTAGAACAGTTATGGAGAATGCATTCGTACACGGTCGTTTTGTCTTACGAAACTACACAAAATAAAACAAGATTTTATTATTATATCTAAAACTCTAGTACCTTCGTCTATAGCCCGATGAAAAAATTTTCATTTGTTAAACTATATATAAAAGTGCGTTCCAACCACCAACAAGAACGGCACACATTATTATAAACACATTGTTACATTATTAAGTTCCAGACTTTTTGCGCAATACAGGACCCCAAATGTCCGTCATTGAGACGCAGTTACATTCACTGACAACAACAATTCTTGTCGGGTTTTAGACCGATTTCTATTGACAAGGCGTGACACTCTTCTCCGGCGCTAGTCGGCTAAAAGTTTTCTTACGACCGACCCTTTATATACCATTTTGTGCCAAGTCACATGCTTGCGAGTGGTACACCGTTAATTGTAGATACATTGGACAGTCCATTTTGATGCACCAACAAATTGACCAATTTCATTCACCGCGTGGTCTTGGGAACCTTTCCGCCATGCTGTAACCTCCGCATGTCGACAGGTCATCCTGCGCTGTTGCCAAACAATTGACTGCTGCGCACACTCCACTTCAGTGGCGTGACTAAAATCAGCTAGAGGGTCAGACGATAGTCTGGTAAACTATGTACAGTGCACGAAAGAGCCCCGTTTGCTCTTTTAGCAGGGTGAATAATATTTTATCCAGTGAGCTCGGCTGCTATGGTGTGGTGGGCAAAGTAAGTGATATAACAAAATCATTTATGGAAAACCAAGAGCGTTCACAGGGTAGTACTAATATAACTACATGCACTTATCTTAGGTGATAGATGGAAGAAAGCAAACCAAGCTTTATTATATTTGTGGTGTTCAGAAAGCTTCTGACAATGTTGATTGGAATACGGCAACAGAAATTCTGTAGGTAGTAGGGATAAAATACGGAGGAGAAAAGGTTGTCTACAACTTGTAAAGAAATCGGATGTAATTATGAGTCGAACAACATGTAAAGGAAGCACTATTTGACAATGGGATGAAACAAGGATGTAGCCTATTCCCAATGTTATTCAGTCTGTACACTGAGCAAGCAGTAAAGGAGACCACGGAGAAATTTGCAAAAGGAAGTAAAGTCCAGGGAGAAGGTATAACTTAAAGGTCTGCCGATGACACTGTAATTTTGTCAGAGACAGCAAAGGACTTGGAGCATTAGTTAAATTAAATGGATAATGTCTTGAAAAGAGATTGTAAGATGAATAGCAACAAAAGCATAAAACAAAGATAATGGAATGGAATTGAATTACTCGAGCGAGGGAAATAGATTAGTAAATGAGACACTAAAAGTAGATGAGTTTTGCTATTTGGGCAACAAAATAAGTGAGAATAGCTGAAGTACAGAGGACATAAAAAACAGACTGGAAATAGCAATAAAAGCGTGTCAGAAAAGTTAAATTTGTTGAGATCGAATATAAATTTAAGGGTTACGAAGTGTCTTCTGTAGGTATTTGTCTGGACTTTGGCTTTGTATGGAAGAGAAACTTGGACGATAAACAGTCCTTACAAGAAGAGAATTGAAGCTTTTGGAGTGTGGCGTTACAAAAGAATGTTGACGATTAGATGGGTAGGAAAAATGTGTGTGAAATCTTATGGGATTTAACTGCTAAGGTCATCAGTCCCTAATCTTACACACTACTTAACCTAAATTATCCTAGGGACAAGCACACACCCATTCCACTCGAACCTCCGCCGGGACCAGCTGCACAGTCCATGACTGCAGCGCCCAAGACCGCTCGGCTACTCCCGCGCGGCGGATGGGTATATCTAATAATCAATGAAGAGGTACTAAATCTAATTTTAAGATGAAAAGAAATTTGTGACGTATCTTGACTAAAAGAAGAGAATATCTGGTGGAAGACATCCTGAGGCATCAAGGAATTGTAAATTTGGTACTGCAGGAATGTATGGGCGGTGAAAATTGTACAGGGAGACCAAGGCTTGACTATGCTGAGCGTATTCAAACAGATTTAGGTTGCAGTAGGTACGCAGAGATGAAGAATTTTGCACAGAATGGACTAGTGTGGAGAGGTGCATCAAACCAGTCTTTGGCCTGTGATCACAACAACAGCAACAACAACAAGGTTGGTCTCTTTCACGTATCTGTGTTAGGTCTAGTTTTGTTCCATTCCATATGTGCAACACGTACCTTCAGAATTAGGTGACAACACCATTGTGTTTTCAGAAGTCACTTGACTCAAAGCAAGTACAAACTCGACAGAAGATCTGAAAACCAGAATATTCCTAAATTTGAAAAGGCTAATTGATATATCAGTAAAACTAATTTATTTGTAAATGAAAACAAGAATACAGTCATGCTGATACATGAAGACAGAATAGTACATCCAAGCGATAACTGTCTTAAAGCTGGAGACCCAGTTGTAAAAAACTGAGATCATTATATTCCTGAATGTTCCAGTAATAGGTCTACAACATGGAAGAATGAGATCAACAAACTTTGATAAAAATAACAACCTGTATATTACTAACGATGAAAATGTTTGGGTTAGTAAATGGGCCCTCGAGGTATACCGCTAACACTGCAAATGACGTGATCTCGCACACATATCATTCAGAATTATAATATGAAGAAATTGGGAAATTAGGTTCGTGAGTGCACGTATAGCTTAGTACAGCTACTGAAGCAGGCTATTATCACCAACACACCTTAAGACATACAAATGTAGAGAATTTGACATACTGAATGATCATTAACTACATACAGTGGGATTTAGAAAATTAAGTTACACATTATTATGAAAGGCCAAGTAAATATTATTGAATGCTGTACCACACAGCAGGGTGACGCAGCTACATCATACAAATTATCTGCATATTCACCAACTTTCTGTAAACGTCAGTGAGAAAGCTCTACCAATCGTTAAATGCCTCGACGATACAAATCTGCTCCTTGGTCATGCAGCCGTTCGAGAACTGATGTGTGAACTTCCTCACAGTCGAAAATTTTGCAATAGCAGCGGATTAGTTCATCGATTGTCTGGACATAATTATCTGTGGTCGATGTTGATCGTCTTCCTTCCCAGTAAGCTTCACCCGCATCTGTGCAGCCTTGGTAAAACTGTTGGCACCGCTTCATTATGGCTGGAGGCAAAATTGCAGTTCGTTGATGCAGCGCCAGAATTTCATGGTGGATTAGTGTGCAGTTGAGACGTTTTGCCCATAATAATAATAGCTGTGCAGGAAGAGAACGACATGAACTTGACCTTGACCTTGAGAGATAAAATGAGGGAAGTAAGAGAGTCTCTACACATCGCTAAATGTAAAAACAATAATAGCCGCCGCCCTACACGGAACCGTACACGCGTGACCTGCTTTCGGAGATGGCTGGAGAGATAATGCCACACTGAAGCTGTCCGTGGGCTACCACCCGACTGCGAGACTCTTCGGTCGCTGGCAGCGTCCAGAACACAGAGCGTCCTCTGCGCGATCATTGAAACAGTACAATAATAGGGGAATATCATCAACTCACCCGCACCGCCGACCTCCGGGATCGCTGGAAGTAGAGGATTGATAAGGTGGGCAGTACGCCGCCAGTCAGAGCGCTGTAGCAGATTATAATACAAGCTGTATTAAATGCCCTCTGATACTCTTTATAACATATCTCTCTAATTCTCGGAGAGCCGTGCAAATGCTATTGTTC
This sequence comes from Schistocerca cancellata, assembly GCF_023864275.1. Classification (NCBI taxonomy): domain Eukaryota; kingdom Metazoa; phylum Arthropoda; class Insecta; order Orthoptera; family Acrididae; genus Schistocerca; species Schistocerca cancellata. The sequence goes on along the minus strand of NC_064629.1, from coordinate 632,434,835 downwards.
AGGAGGCTGGAAAGGCTTATTTCATCAGTGATTATTTCGTTAACACTCGTTCATAACAATAACGTCTCTGATTTTACGTTACTTTGCGGTTTCTAAGGTTGTTCGCTTCCGTCTGTAACCTGCACTTTGGAATCTACCTGGTACCTGTAAATCTTTTGATGCTTGTGGAAATGTGAAAAAGCTGCAACACACTCATTTGACATTGATGACAAATTATGTAGAATGCTTTCTCGAAATCATTCAGGTGATGCTAAGAAGGGAATGGTCCAATCTAACACGTCGAAACCTAACCTGAAATTTTTCACTATGGAAGAATACACCGAAGGAAAGGCACTGCCAAATTTTTACCTACTGAGGGCCATTGCAAGTATTTTTTAAGAAAATGAAACATCAACGAAACATCTCCTTGTTTATTCTCTGCATTCATTCCAGAAATGCGAAGTGTCTGTTGAATGACGAAAACAAAGATTTTCCTTACTCCGGGCACTCCTGGTAAAAAAAAAATAATGTATTCGAGCACTTCACAGTAATTACTAGTTTTATTGAGACAGAAGAAATGGTCGTAGCCGTCGCTCAGCATGTTGTGCTGCGTGCCAGGCGTGATCAAATTCGTAAAGCGTGGCGATGAAAGCTGACGATGCACACATGTCTGAAGCTTAACAGTACTGTCCTGCTGATAAACAAAGAGCTATCGGAAATTACGTCGCCTGACAATTTTCTTAAAATTGCTTTACACTGTCGAAAAATTTCTTTATTAGGAGGCACAATCACACTGTTAATTCCGGGTGGAATCCGAATTATGTTAACAGTCAGTTCGTCGTCCTTCTAAAGACAAAGGTGTTGTTATGCCCAGGCCAAGAGTCAAACAAAACCAATGACTTATTTTGTGCGATTAGTAAGAAGACGTTTCAGATGTAATATTAAAACTTATTCTCTTGCATTTTTCCAGAGTTTGCTACGTCGATTATAAGATTTTTGCAACTTAGCAGTCGTTTTAAAATTTTTTTTGCCCTAATTTGCTTTGAGATTCCTGAAGAAGGATATAAAGCTACGGAAACAGTAATCTACTGATACTTATCACTGGCTTTGTTGTACACGAATGTGTCATAGCATTCACTGACGGCACAAGCGACTTTGTCTGTTTTCTTTCAAAATGATGAAGTTCAGTTTGTACGCCGTTACTTCACGAAACCTGCCTGAGTTTTGTTCTGGGCTTTAATAAGCATAACGATCATCTTTCGAACCACAATTCGCGGAATCGTCAGAGTTATTTCCTGTATCTTCTAATATTTCCTCAATTTCTAACGAAATGTCAATGTCATTTGAATCAATGACCAAGAAATAAACTACGAAATAACACATACGTAGGTGTTTGAGAGAAGTAGGTGATTTCGATTTACACCACTTTCTTCATACACTCCTGGAAATTGAAATAAGAACACCGTGAATTCATTGTCCCAGGAAGGGGAAACTTTATTGACACATTCCTGGGGTCAGATACATCACATGATCACACTGACAGAACCACAGGCACATAGACGCAGGGAACAGAGCATGCACAATGTCGGCACTAGTACAGTGTATATCCACCTTTCGCAGCAATGCAGGCTGCTATTCTCCCATGGAGACGATCGTAGAGATGCTGGATGTAGTCCTGTGGAACGGCTTGCCATGCCATTTCCACCTGGCGCCTCAGTTGGACCAACGTTCGTGCTGGACGTGCAGACCGCGTGAGACGACGCTTCATCCAGTCCCAAACATGCTCAATGGGGGACAGATCCAGAGATCTTGCTGGCCAGGGTAGTTGACTTACACCTTCTAGAGCACGTTGGGTGGCACGGGATACATGCGGACGTGCATTGTCCTGTTGGAACAGCAAGTTCCCTTGCTGGTCTAGGAATGGTAGAACGATGGGTTCGATGACGGTTTGGATGTACCGTGCACTATTCAGTGTCCCCTCGACGATCACCAGTGGTGTACGGCCAGTGTAGGAGATCGCTCCCCACACCATGATGCCGGGTGTTGACCCTGTGTGCCTCGGTCGTATGCAGTCCTGATTGTGGCGCTCACCTGCACGGCGCCAAACACGCATACGACCATCATTGGCACCAAGGCAGAAGCGACTCTCATCGCTGAAGACGACACGTCTCCATTCGTCCCTCCATTCACGCCTGTCGCGACACCACTGGAGGCGGGCTGCACGCTGTTGGGGCGTGAGCGGAAGACGGCCTAACGGTGTGCGGGACCGTAGCCCAGCTTCATGGAGACGATTGCGAATGGTCCTCGCCGATACCCCGGGAGCAACAGTGTCCCTAATTTGCTGGGAAGTGGCGGTGCGGTCCCCTACGGCACTGCGTAGGATCCTACGGTCTTGGCGTGCATCCGTGCGTCGCTGCGGTCCGGTCCCAGGTCGACGGGCACGTGCACCTTCCGCCGACCACTGGCGACAACATCGATGTACTGTGGAGACCTCACGCCCCACGTGTTGAGCAATTCGGCGGTACGTCCACCCGGCCTCCCGCATGCCCACTATACGCCCTCGCTCAAAGTCCGTCAACTGCACATACGGTTCACGTCCACGCTGTCGCGGCATGCTACCAGTGTTAAAGACTGCGATGGAGCTCCGTATGCCACGGCAAACTGGCTGACACTGACGGCGGCGGTACACAAATGCTGCGCAGCTAGCGCCATTCGACGGCCAACACCGCGGTTCCTGGTGTGTCCGCTGTGCCGTGCGTGTGATCATTGCTTGTACAGCCCTCTCGCAGTGTCCGGAGCAAGTATGGTGGGTCTGACACACCGGGGTCAATGTGTTCTTTTTTCCATTTCCAGGAGTGTATTTCTTCTTTACAAGGTTGAAACATTAACTGGATTTCCACATCAATGTGAACCTCTTGAACCTGGATAAAGACAGGTGCTATTAGCAGTTGCCTTCGCAGTATCGCAAACAGAGATAAAACTGAATTAATTCCGTTTGCGATACTGCGAAGGCAATTGCTAATTGTTATAGATATTAAATGAGTTGCAGATTCGACCGAATAGTACCCATGAACAATAGTGTGAGACAAATGTCAACGGAAATTGAAATACCCTTTGCAAGTTACGATCGCGTTTTGCCGTGCTATCCGTTTACTGATGAGCTCAACCAAAGCTATGCACCTGTCGGGTTGCGCGTGCGCTGTCTACTACGGTTACGGTAGGGACGTACTCGTACACTTCTCCACCCGCCTGGTGATCTACAAATTTGGAATTTTTCACCATTTTTGTAAAATACTTGCAGTGTTTCATAAGAAATAAAGTTTGGCATAGTGTTTCTTAAATTGCATTCTTCTTGTATAAAAAAATTCAGTGGGGGTTTCGACATTTCGAATTGTACTACTCTCTTATAGTCAGATAGATTTGTTACCAGTAGGTTAGAGCTACACGAGAGTATTATAGAGACACTTCTGGGATTCGAATGGGAATCCATATAGAGGAGAAGACATTTTTTGTGCGAAAACACTGTCGAAAAAATTTAGAGAGCTGACTACAGGGGCTGTATTACAAACTTACATTTCGCATAAGGACCACGAAGATGAGTGAAATTAGGGTTCATGCTAAGAGACACTAGTTTTTTCGCCCTCACTCTGTTTGTGTGTGGCACAACGTACCATCTACTATGCACCAAACAATGTCTTGCAAAGTATGTACACTCTGGGACCGAAGGTATCCGGACACCCCAAAAAACATACGTTTTTCATATTAGTTGCATCGTGCTGCCACCTACTGCTAGGTACTCCATACCAGCGACCTCAGTTGTCATTAGACATCGTGAGACAGCAGAATGGGGCGCTCCACGGAACTCACGGACTTCGAACGTGGTCAGGTGATTGGGTGTCACTCGTGTCATACGTCTGTACGCGAGATTTCCACACTCCTAAACATCCCTAGGTCCACTGTTTCCGATGTTATAGTGAAGTGGAAATGTGAGGACACGTTCAGCACAAAAGCGTACAGGCCGACCTCGTTTGTTGACTGACAGAGACCGCCGACAACTGAAGAGGGTTGTAATGTATAATAGGCAGACAACTATCCAGACCATCACACGGGAATTACAAATTGCATCAGGATCCACTGCAAGTGCTATGACAGTTAGGCGAGAGGTGGGGAAACTAGGATTTTATGGCCGGCCGGGGTAGCCGAGCGGTTCTAGGCGCTACAGTCTGGAACCGCGCGAGCGCTGCGGTCGCAGGTTCGAATCCTGCCTCGGGCGTGGATGTTTGTGATGTCCTTAGGGTAGTTAGGTTTAAGTATTTCTAAGTTCTAGGGGATTGATGACCTTAGAAGTTAAGTCCCATAGTGCTCAGAGCCATTTGAACCATTTTTTTTTTTTTTAGGATTTTATGGTCGAGCGGCTGCTGGTGAGCCACACATCACGACGGTAAATGCCAAACGACGCCTCGCTTGATGTAAGGAGCGTAAACATTGGACAATTGAACAGTGGGAAAACATTGTGTGGACTGACGAATGGCCGGCCGTAGTGGCCGAGCGGTTAAAGGCGCTACAGTCTGGAACTGCACGACCGCTACGGTCACAGGATCGAATCCTGCCTCGGGCATGGATGTGTGTGATGTCCTTAGGTTAGTTAGGTTTAGGTAGTTCTAAGTTCTAGGGGACTTATGACCACAGCAGTTGAGTCCCATATTGCTCAGAGCCATCTGAACCATCATCTGACTGACGAATGACGGTACACAATGTGGCTATCTGATGGCAGGGTGTGGGTATGCCGAATGCCCGGTGAACCTCATCTGCCAGCGTGTGTAGTGCCAACAGTAAAACTCGAAGGCGGTGGTGTTATAGTGTGGTCGTGTTTCTCATGGAAGGGGGCTTGCACCCCTTGTTGTTTTGCGTGGCACTGTCACAGCACAGGCCTACATTGATGTTTCAAGCGCCTTCGTGCTTCCCACTGTGGAAGATCAATTCGGGGATGACGACTGCATCTTTCAACACGATCGAACACTTGTTCATAATGCACGGCCTGTGGCAGAGTGGTTACATGACAGTACCATCTCTGTAATGGACTGGCCTGCACAGACCCCTGACCTGAATCCTTTAGAACACCTTTGGGATGTTTTGGAACGCCGACTTCGAGCCAGGCCTCACCGACCGACGTCGATACTTCTCCTCAGTGCAGCACTCCGTGAAGAATGGGCTGCCATTCCCCAAGAAAGCTCCCAGCACGTGATTGAACGTATGCCTGCGAGAGTGGAAGCTGTCATCAAGGCTAAGGATAAACAAACACCATATTGAGTTCAAGCATTACCGATGGAGGGCGCCACGAACTTGTAAGTCATTTTCAGCCAGGTGTCCAGATACTTTTGATCACATAGTGTATGTAGAAGTAGGTACGTTTTAAACGATTTGGGAATCATAACCAGAAGAGGCAATATGATCATGTGACCAATGCATTAACATAAATGATCTAGAGTTCAGACCAGCATTACATATATTAACAGAGGCCTTTAAAAAACTCGAAGAATCTGTGACAAGTGTGCAGGACTAGCGAGCACCTGTCTCTTCCATGACCCAGTCCGATAGCTGTTCGGACATTTACATACGCAAAACTTAGCCGGTGTTTCTCATTCCACAGTAAACTAGGCTTATATGGAAGAGCAACAACACAGTTCTTGTGAAAGTCATGCGGTAACTTTCCAGGGAACATCCGTGCGAGGTAGGTTGCGTGATAATTATGCCCCACATCTATTAGTTCAACCTGGTAGGGGTCTCACACTGTACTTTTTTATATAACACACCATAAAAACGCTAGTGGAAATATGAGTCATTTCCCGAACATGTTCCGCAAGTGATAAATAAATGTATATTAGTTCGAATATGATGGGTATTCGGGGCGTATCACGACTGCATATTGACACTAGCGTAGTGTGTTATAACTATAACACATTTCCACATACAACATCATCTGTTGTAGAATCTGCACAGTAGGCTAGCAGCACCTAACACAAACTAAAAACATCATGAACCAACCAGTCATATTACGTGATTTCTATTGTAGTGATATTATGTATTCTAATTTTAGAACTTATAACTGAAAGTGACGTCATGATCAAGTGACCAACTTATAAACTAATATTACTTTCCAGTAGACAAATTGCAGAACTACCTATCTATGATTTAATAGGTAAATGGCTTAAGTCTTCTCAACAGACTAGTTCCAAAAGGTATCAGGCAGGCGAAACTTGTTCTATATTTTTGTCAGCAACTCTCCATTGTTAGTAGAGATGTAATGCTGTTTTTTGTCTTCTCAGATTTACTGCAATGAGATAATGACTCTCACTGTATTTTTCCATATTCAGAACACTAGTCAAAACATTAGGGAAGGTGGAGAGTGCACAACTGTAAATAATAAACATGTTTCCCAGTGTCATCATCTTATTCAACCTTGGTTCAATAGCAACACTTGGCCGACGAATCAATTTGTACGTAGACGAATAGCCAGTAATCCACACCCATTAACAAATGTACAGTTGATACTACATTCGTGTAATGTATTTTTACCGATACTGATTTTTAAATGCAGTTTGCTTAAGACGAATAGACATTCATCCAGATGAGCAACGTAGAATTCTACCAAGACATAACCTACAATACAACTGTCAGTACCGCTGTTGGTAGTTTGCATAATCGATTTTCCTTGTTAACTAATTAAAATTATAGATATACAGAGCAGAGATTTATGACCCAATATACGTCTTGACTGCCTCGAATGCGTGTACTTCTACACAAGTCAACCTTCAACCTCAATATATTTGCTTTAGTCCTCCAGATGGTGCTGGATTAGATCCCTCATCACTCTGTCTTAGTTTCTGTTACGAGGTTAATCCCAAAAGTAAGGTCTCCCACTTTTTTGTAAGTACATAGACCTGTTTATTCCTACAATGGCTTGCATCACTTTACAGCTTGAACGTTTAGCTGTTTTTCGACGTAATCACAATTTCTGTCGATGCGTTTGTGTAGAAGCTGTGACAGTTTTTGTATGCCCATGTCATACGAGCTCGCCGCCATGCTGTTCAGAAAGTTATGAACCTCTTCTTTCACCTCGTCGTCGGAGCTGAATCGCTAGCCAGCCAAATGTTTTTTTAACATAGGGAACAGATGATAGTCACTGGGCGCCAAGTCAGGACTATAGGGTGGGTGGGTGATTATGTTCCACTGAAACTGTTGCAGGAGAGCAACGGTACGCCGAGCAATGTGTGGGCGAACGTTGTCGTGGAGAATGTGTACGCCCTTGCTCAACATTCCTCTTCTCCGGTTCTGAATTGCCCGTTTGAGTTTTTTCAGAGTCTCACAGTACCTGTCAGCGTTAATTGTGGTCCCAGTGGGCATAAAGTCGACCAAAAATACCCCTTTCCGATCCCAAAAAAACGGTTGTCATGACTTTACCGCAGACTCTGTTTGTTTGAATTTCCGCGGCTTTAGCGAAGAAGGATGCCGCCACTTGCGTGATTGTTGCTTGGTCTCAGGTGTAAAGTGGTATGTCCAGGTTTCGTCACCCGTGACAATTGAGTCCAGAAAGTTGTCCTGTTCCGCTGCAAGGCGGTGAAGAAATGCGCGGGAAGCATGAACTCATTGCCGCGTGTGGTCCTCAGTCAGCATGCGTGGCACCCATCTTGCACACACTTTGCGGTAGTTCAATGTTTCCGTTAAAATTCTGTGAGCGGTGCTTCGGGAAACCTCAGGAACCTACGTGCAGAGATCATCCAGGGTGATCTGCCGATCTTCACGAAATATAATATGTGTAGGCCAAACACTGGAACGCATTTTAACATAGCAATATGATCAAAATGTCAACTATCAGGAAATGCTTTTTGTTGACGACGATTATTCAAACAAGTAGCAAAAACATTTTGGTAAAGGCCAAGATGGCTATGCTTCCAGTCAGGCGATCTTCTGTTCATACCTTCTAAATTTGGTTGTACTTGCAGTCCTCGCTAATCCTGCAGACATGTCACAGATTCTTGATGTTTTTTAATGTCTCTGTTCATATGTATGAACTCTGAATCATTTTATGCTCATAAGTTGGTTATATGATGATGATGTCTCCTCTGGTTATGACTACTAGATTTTTAGAACACATCTACGTCTATATCCATACTCCGCAAGTCATTGTATGGTGCATAGTGAATGGTACCTTGTGCCACTCACAGAGCAAGGAGAAAAAATCTAGACCAACAGTCTATATGCCACCTGTACGAGCCCAAATATCACTTATCTTTGTAGTACTGACGCGAAATGTATGTTAGTAGTAGAGTCGTTTCATAGTCAGCTAAAAATGTCGGTCTAAATTTTCTCGATAGTATTTTCGTGTAAGGAACGTCTTCTTCTCTACAGGAATTCCCATTTGAATTCACGAAGCAACTCCGTATACTCGTGTGTTGATCGCATCGCAACTACAGGTAACAAATCTATCTGTTATAGCATTATATGAATTATTTAGCGAAAGTCTTTTACAAAGTTAGTCATCTGTGCCTCAGGATTGTCTTACAACAGCTCCACATTTCCACAAGCAACAAAAGAGTCAGAGCTACCAAATAGTTTCCAAAGTGCAGATTACAGACAGACGCATGCAGTCTTACAAAACGAAAAGTAACAAAAAGTTTAAATCATTGATGTTATTATTACCAGCGAATGCAGACAAAATAGACATTGAGGAAATAAGCGTTTCCAGCCTCCTAGTTCATAAGAATAGCATGGTTCTCCGAGAATTAGACAGTTATGTCATAAAGATTATTAAAGTGGGGGGGAGGGGGGGAGCCCTAATGTGGAGTGCGATAGGTGGGGAATTGTAGTTGGTAGGACGGATAAATTTCGGGGTGAATTTCATTGTCTGGGAGAGGAAGTCCATTGAAGTTGCATTGGGGTAGGATATGGAGTGTGGGTTGATGTAGGGACGTTGAAATGTATCAGCAAAGGCGCAGCAGCATATAAGGATTTGTGATAAGAGAGGAACAATGCGGTTATTGGAATTTAGTTTGTGGACAGTGCAAGATATACAGAGGAGTTTGATGTGGGTAAGGAGGGGTGGGAATTTGATGAGATGTTAATGGACCCATGTGGGAGAATACAAACAGATGAGAGAACCAAGGCAGAATGGGTGACATTCAAGGATTTAGATAGGATGATATAACTTAGGAGAAGCAGCTATCTATGCAACGTTTCCATAGGAGAGGATGGTTCAGATAAAGGATTCATAGGTGTGGAGGACAGTGAAGGGGTTCAAACCGTAAATTCAGCCACTTAGTATTTTTAGCAGTGAGCTTTCTGTTGAATGGAAATTTGCTTGGGTGTCTATGTTAGTTGGAGATCAAGTGTTAGTCTCAGATATTTTAGTGTGTTAGTTAATTGTATAGGACGGTTGAAAATGGTGATGTAGAAGTCATGGAGGTGGAAGCAGTGTGTGTTTTGTCCCATAATTATTGCTTAGGTTTTGGAAGGGTTGATCTTGAGGAGCTGTTTGTTGCACAAGAAAGTAAACTGAATGGGGTGGATTTTGACGGACCGCTGGGATTTAAGGAGTGTAGTGTAGAGCGTGAGAAAAGTGGTGTCATCAGCATAATCAACGAGAGGACTGGCGGTGGTGGTTTGGGTAGATCAGCAGGGTAGAGGAGACAAGGAAGAGGAGATAGGTTAGAGCTTTAGGGCAAATAGGTAGTGGAATGAAGGGTATGGGAGTTGGTATTGTTAATAGTGACCAAGGACAGGCAATTAGACAGTAAGGACGCAGTAAGGCAGATATAGTTAATTGGAAGTGTGTCAGTGTGGAGTTCGAAAATGGGACCAGAATGCCATACACAGTCGTATGCTTTATCGATGTCGAGAGAGACAAAAAAATAGTGGCTTAACAGTCGGTGATCTGGTGGGCACAGGAGTTGGTCATAAGAGGAGAATTTGGGATGGAAGCTACAATGGTTCATGGGAAGGAGGTTGTGTTGGTTCAGTTGTTGATGGGTGTGTCAGGAGTGAATGGATTTCAAGATTTTGCTGAACACTGAGGTGACGCTGTTTGGGGGTAAGAGGAAGTATCAAGTACCATACACCACTGACGCCAAATACAATTCATACTCGCGCGCCTCACCCAGCAAAACACGCTACGAAACAAATGAACACCACACAGCCACAACAACACGTAATGGCAGCGAAAACTCCGTCCATGTTTTGAGTAATCGAAAAAAGTGAAGTGCCAAGCGACCATAGGTTAAGAAGTAAGCCTATTTACTTCGCCAACAACACAGGATAACGCACCACAACTTCAAAACTGTAAGTTACACACAAAAAATACGTGATGCAGACTCTTATCTGTTCGAAAATGCATAACAAACAGTAAATAAATTACGTTTTGCTGTTTGCAGATGACAAGTTGTATATTGTGTAGCAGAATAGCTACCAAAATAAATGGACACTAACATCATGTAAGATATGTTAACTAATGCTTACATCCACTTTTCGCCAATTAAGTGGAACTTTTACATAATGTTGTAAACAACACAAATGTTAATATGTAACAACGATTTTACAGTTAAAAATAAAAATTGAACCCACTGACGATAGCACAAAAGTGCTGAAACATGTTTTGGTGAAACAAAACAAAAACAGGTGTCTTGCAAAAGGCAGAACTTCTCACCCCAATTTTCACACTGTTTTTCCCTGCAGCAGTAATATTGATAATGTGTCTGAATAATGACTCACATTACCGTCTAGTAAGTTTCCCTAGCGCCATATGGGGAGCCTGCCTAAGTTTCTGTCGCCGTTTTCAATAAATAAAATGGAAGGCCCTTCGTTGGTAGTTGCATATAAGTTAGCTGTGTAACCTACGTGTTGGTGGGTGATGGTTCCTTCTTGGGTGGCGTCGAGAGGTGACACACTCTCATTTTGTCTCTCTTTGCGATCCCATTGACGTTTCTGCGAGGGCTCCAGGTCTCTAATTGTAGGTACATCGACAGGTGGGACATGTTGATGCGTGTCTGCATTGTGGGACACGATTACTGCATCGCTAATCACTTCACTGATGGGTGTATGAAATACATCAGTCTCCATTGTGGCACTGTGTGGCTGGTTTTGCGAACTTTGTGCAGCAGGATGGGCTGTAATTGCCACCGTCCATGGTGGTGATCACAGCGTGGCAAAAGTTTAACGATCTGGCAGAGCCTGTGGAGGCACAGGGTGATTATAATTGAAGTTAAACTTTCAAAACGCTGTAGAAATAACATCACTGGTCAGAATGACGTCAAAATATATGTGAATTCCTAAGGAACCAAACTGCTGAGGTCATCGGTCTCTAGACTTACACACTAATTAAGCTAACTCAAACTAATTTACGCTAAGAACAACACACACACCAATGCCCGAGGGAGGACTCGAACCTCCGGCGGGAGGGGCCCAGAATGACGTCAAATTTCAACGGAATATTATCGGAGAAGGGGGAAAACGTATGGCAGAAGAAAAAATAGTGTGAAAATTGATCAATAGATGGCCCTGTGTGTGTCAGAAAACGTAAATGAAAACACCTCTCTTGCGCACGACCCCCTGAAGTTGGTATAAACACGCCGGGTACACGGATTTTCCTCCTTTCGCGTCTGCGACGTTCGCCATGACTCAATGCAGGATCGCGCTCTGCTTGTAAAGCTACATTACAAGAATGATGACTGTGCACACATCGCTCTGCAGAAGTTCCGGACACTGAAGAGTTTGAAAAAAGGAGTTGGACCGACGACTGCCGTGTGTCTGGTGAAAATGATTCGGAAATTCGAAAAGACAGGTTCTTTAGGTGTGCAACCTGGTAGAGGGAGGAAACGAATTGATTCGACGTCAGTGGAGGCAGTGGCCACAGCAGTGCTGGAGGGGACGAGTGGTGGTGAACAAACGTGTAGTGCACGGAGAATATCCCGACATTGGACATACCCGTGAGCACGATGCTTAAAATCCTATGAAACATCCCACTTCGCTATCCATTCAAAATTACCCATGTGCGCGAATTGCTTCCTATTGACCTGCCAGCAAGAGATATTTTTGCTATAGAATTTCTTGCTCACATGTAAGTGGACAACGATTGGCCGTGGAAGATTTGTGGACAGACGAAGCCCACTTCCATCTGACAGGGCCGCGCAGTTAGATGCGGCATGTCACGGACTGCGCGGCCCCTGCGGCCGGAGGTTCGAGTCCTCCCTCGGACGCGGGTGTGAGTGTTGTTCTTAGCATAAATTAGTTTAAGTTACTTTAAGTGGTGTGTAAGTCTAGGGACCGATGACCTCAGCATTTTGGTCCCTTAGGAATTCGCACACATTTGAGTATTTGAACATCTTATTGGATACGTCAATACACGGAATTGTCGAATATGGGCAACGGAAAATCCACACGCAAATCAGCCAGTACCACTTCGTCCTGAAAAGGTCACTGTGTGGTGTGGGTTTACGGCATCATTTATCATAGGGCAATATTTTACCGAAGAGACAGGTGCTTCCGGTCCTGCTACCTGTACCCTCACTGGTAAGCGCTAAGCGTGTCTTTTGCGCAACCACTTCATTCCAGCTCTCCAACAGCGTGAATGTGTGGATGGAATCATTTTTATGCAAAATGGCGCACCTCGCATATTGTAAATCCAGTTAAGCAGCTGCTGAAGCGCCATTTCGGAAATGCTGAAATTATCAGTCGCCATTTTCCTACAGCCTGGCCATCCCGATCATCTGATCTTAATCCGTGTGGCTTCTGGCTGTGGAGCTATCTGAAAGGTATTGTGTTTAGTGTTCCAATTGCAAACTTAGATGCACTTAAGGCACGCATTGCGCAATACATTCTGAACCTGACCCCGGAAACACATCGACCAGTTGTGGAACATGCTGTTTTTCGGTTTCAACTTGTTGCAGAAAACTGTGGACAGCATATTAAACATGTTTTGCGCCAGTCACACGGTAATTAATAATGCAGTTTGATTTTGATTGATACTTTTTATGCGGTTTTTGGCCTCAGGACAATTAAAAACCGATTTTGCTCATCCGATGTGATATAGCCTTGCCGTGGTGGTGGGCTTACGTAACTAACAGTATCACACTGAGTAGTATAGTTTGCTTAACGTCAGACTTACACCTTAAGCATTGTTGTATGATTCATTTGTCATTTGTAGTCGACCACTATTAAATGATGATGCTTACAGCACCATACCTTGCTACATTTTGTAACTATTTATTTTTCTTCTGTCATACGTTTTCCCCCTTCTTCGATAATATGCCCTTGCAATTTGACGTCATTCTGACAAGTGGTGTTATTTCTACAGCAGTTTGAAAGTTTAACTTTAATTATAATCACCCTGTACATCAGATACCGATACGAACTATTACTGTTTACACTGTGTGAACACTAGCCGACTAGGAAGTGCTTACATCGTCGTAGTGAGATCTCTCTTCCACGTGTAGGAGAGATCTGGGGATTAACGTGGTACTGTTCTACGCTGCTAAATGTTGATTCTACCAGCCCACTCGCTTGTGTTTTTGGGCGGTTACTCACATTCGTCTAATCATATATTATTCCTGGTCTATACAGTACCTAACCAAGACAAAAAATGTAGCTTTCAAAACACATTTTGTTAAAGTTTGGTTATCCCAGTCAACACTAAAAAAATATAAGTCATAAGAATATAACGCAATAAATCCATTAACATGAAAAAATAAGAAACGTTAAAAGCAAGCCAAGTATTATAGATAGCATCAAAGTTGAATAGGCTTTTTTCAAAGTTTATTCCTTGTTTCTACACTTCGAAAGGCATTAACATGGCAGTTTTGTTGGTATCCAGCAGGACTTTCTAGTCATTTTGATATTTTTCCTATTTCAGATTTTTAAAGTTCAGTTTCAACGTAAAGATTATGAATAAATTATTTTTACAAATATTTACTAGCTTTATTTCATAACTCATTTGAGACCCTGGATTTAATCGTAGGAGTATGTAACTTCAGATCGTTGAATAAAAAAGGTGGCATCCATATTCATACTACCGAACTTAAAAAGATATACTTTGGATTACAGCTGAAATATACTTACCATATTGTACCAATGTAATTTACTTTTAAAATACCAAGTAGATAATTCTCAGTATTTTGAGATACAGATATTTTGTGTACTTACTGTCAAATTTAGCTCTTGAAACACGACACATTTTCAGACTCATAAAATCAATTATTAAAGGGACTGGCAAGTTTTGAATCTTGGTCCCTCTTGGAAAAATTTCTGCGGGCACCTATGTACACTTGACAGCAAAAAAAGTGGGTCACTGCCGAATGCAACCAACATAACGTAGCTGTGTTGCAGGTCCTCTAAACACAAAAACCCCGTGGGGTACAGCTGTTTGACTACACACAATGGGTACCGCAAGAAACTACTAAGAGACCAAAGGTCTTTATGGCAGTCAGTCTAAGCGTCAACTAATATCGTCACACAAAATATATTAGAAAACACATTCTTAGCGATGAGACACCCCATAACACTCATAAACTAACCTTAATTTCAACAAGTGACATTCCTAAACCCGGCTTCCCGGGTTCGATTCCCGGTGGGGTCAGGGATTTTCTCTGCCTCATGATGACTGGGTGTTGTGTGCTGTCCTTAGGTTAGTTAGGTTTAAGTAGTTCTAAGTTATAGGGGACTGATGACCATAGATGTTAAGTCCTATAGTGCTCAGAGCCATTTGAACCATTTCACATTCCTAAAGTTCTGAGAAAACGGATTATTTTACATATATCATACAGTAATCCTTAGTCAAAATTAAATACTTGAGACAATATATGGAGTTACAAAGCTGTACGGCAATTGGAAAAAAGTTTTTCGCTCTCTAAAAGGTTTTGCATCCACGTGCTGAAGGTCACTCAACGGCGAGTGGCTCTGGAAATTGGATATTGGACGAACCAGTAGAAAAACGCGACTAACGGCAACAAGCACTCTAAGGAAATCTCAACATTAACAGCGAATCACCAGTAATATCATTGTTCTCGTAACACATCAACAGCTACATGTACACAAATTTGAACTTTAAATGACATGACCAACGTCGTCGTTCTGGACCTGGATTCAAACCCAGCACTTAGCCATTGCTAACTAAGCTAAGCTTTGTTTGTGCCTTATTGAGACCGGATCACTAGGCATAAAGAGACGTGAAGTATAGACGTTTGCACCAGTATCAGTTATCAATTCAGATCCTGAGAATAAATGACGAAAATGTTTGTACTGAACTGGGAATCCTGTCAAAACAGTTACCGTCCTGGGAACTACCCCCAACGACGTTTAATATGGCGTCATTCACAAGGAACAAGGTATGCTCATGTTTAAAATTGAAATACCATCATATAAAGCTTGTGACAGGGATGCGAACCCAGCACCTAATCAGATTGTTAACGAAGTACAGTCATGCTCAAAAGGCATAAAGAGAGTGATATACCTCGATTTTATACAGTATCAGTTAACAAATATCAACTTTAAATTACATAACGTAAGCATTTTTATCGGTCGCGAATTTCTACCCAGCATCTATTGTCCCTGTTAACGAACTACGAGAGTTGTTAAATACTGCTCCTTCACAAGTAACTTACTTGAAATGCAGTGAGGTAAAGCTTTGCGTTGGACAGGGATCCGAACCCAGAACCCAATCGGATTGTTATCGAAGCACAATCAACTTTGACATATCGGATTTTCTCGGCAGTAGCTAGATGTATTAAATGAAATGAGAGAGGCGAAACAAAAAGTTTTTCCTTCCCAGCACTCCAACCCAGCACGTATCGCTGTTATATTCTAGAGAAAAGGAACGTTAAGTAGGGGTTTGTTTCACCAGCAGCGACATGTGAGCATGTTTGAACGAGAAATAATATGGCGAAGTGTTCATATTGAACCCCAAACATATCGTTGTTGACTACACACAAAGAGACGACACTTACCGAATTTTTCTCCACCAGCAGCTCGGAATAACATCCTTGAACTTACAGTGATCTCGCAAATAGTTCTGTGTCTCACTGGGAGTCAAAAACGTCAGATATCGTTAGTGTTGACAACGAATGAAAATGCATTAAAAATAAAAATTATTATCCACCAGCAGATAGGTGTTCTCATGCTAGAGCTTGATAATACATAGTGAAAAGTTTAGTGCTGGGCCAGGATTCCAACCCATTCATGCACAACATGTGGAGATGTTGAGGAATCTGCAGTTTTGAACAAACAACAAGTTGTAGTCGTGCTGTATTGTCACGAAGGGATCAAATTCCGCGTTAAGGGCGGTCTAAGCTGCATTCCCAGTTCAGAACCAATTTCATCGACATACAGAAGCTCAAATAAAAGATGGAATAAGTGTCCTGTGACCATACACAGGGTTTGTTTCGTCACTAGAAATAAATAACTAGTATAAGAAAGGTTACTAGTGATAGAGTTTCAACATGTCGCCACTCCTTACTTTATTGTGGTTCCACCTAACGTCTACTTGGTAGAGAAGGAATATCATGTTTAATGTGATTTTCAGACCACAATGCCATTATACGTTCTTCACTTGGCGTAGCCAGAAGAAAATAGAATCTGCCTCTCCCTATCAAGAAATATCGGCAGAAGTTGGAATCGAAACGAGACCAACATCATATGAAACTATCATCAGTCCAACAGACCACCAAACCCTCTTCTCTACGACTCATTTCTCTATCATAAAACCGTTGCGGCACACAAGATGAGAATTCTGACACACAGGCTCCCGGTAGTGGTTTGCAGGATGTTCAGTACATTCATTTACTTTGTTGACCGAATCGCCACGAACTAGCTGCCTTGGCTACCCAGTGCATACATTCGACTCTATTTTGTAATCACCGAAATAAAATAACGTAACTGCCACCTACACAGAACTGCCAACAGTGTAGGATGCAGAAATTTAAATAGGAAGTGTTCCTTTCCATTTTAGCTACTCTATTGCGCCATCTGTTTGTTGAAATCATCGTGCAGTGCAAAATAAATGCTGTAACTGTCTGTCTCTCAGAGGTCTATATCCGGCCATATGCATTATCTCACAGCACTGTGGAATGCCGAAGTTCTGGAGGCACTGTTGTTCACTTCCAGAGGTGCTGTAGCTACGTCACAGCTAGTAGCGTAACGGTAAGCGTCGCGCACTGTTGATAACACGTCTCGTGTTCTATTACATTCGCTATTACATTTTTTTTAAAACGCAATTCTGCTGTCTGCTGAAGTTAACAATTTAATGGAACTTTGAACATAATTCTCTTCACTTCTCAACCCAAAATAGTCGCATGTGGAAAAAAGGCTAACTTCTGCGTCATTTTGTTCTTTTCAGGTTTAATAGACGGCCAGGCAGCAGATGCGCTCGAAGCTTTCGTATTATGTATGGGGAGAGCACATCGTGCCAAAATAATCAGAAAAGTATTTTCTACATTAGCTGTCGTCTGGTAGTGGCATTTTATTCTTTTTCAAACCTTGTTTGACAGCTTTAACTCAGAACAAGTTTTCTACATGCATGTAATCAATAAACTGCATGTTCATTGTCAGACTGTTATAGATAACATTAGAGAATTCGCATATATCGTTGATGATTAATTTCTCTCTCATGTTTAGTATTGTTTTAACAACACTAAAAGAAACCTTAGGAAAACTGTGCACTGTATTCTAAGAAATGAAATAAAACTACCCACGATAACCTTACAACGAAAGTAAGTCTGTTTCAACAAAACTGAGTATCTGTACACAAGCGTGCCTCTATCTGCACGAATTAGTAAAACACTGTTCACTTAGATTTCGATTGGGTCTGTGTTTGAATGGTATGCTGTGTGATACTCAACAGGTATGCAAACGTAGCATTTCATAAATAAAGTTACGTATTCCTAGAAACCCAAAATTTGCTTGTCAGCAGCGGAAAGAGGCGTTACCTGTTGTGCAGCATTGTAAGTTTTTCACCATTGCACTATGAGCTGAAAGTATTTTCTTACGATTTGCTTATTGATGTTTGATCTGACTGCTTGCAGCTCTTACACAGAAGGGATTAAAACGTTACATTCAATGAGGCTGGAACCGCTAACATAAAAGTCGCATTTCTACAGGTCAGCACGTCGACACAGAGCTAGCGGATAGATATGGTTCGCGCCTTCCTCTTACGAGGCCAAATGTGGCTAGATCTCGTAAACCGCTATTTACAGGACGAGATTAGTTACGATTGCCACGTTCAATGACTTTGCTGGGCTGAAAACCGTAAATTTACAATCTTCTGTTACAACTCAAGCGATAACAAATCAGGTTATTCAATGGAAATGACACGAAAAAATCAAGTGAACTTTGAGGCATAATTCCGCGCACATCAGGAAGTAACTCGTCGATCACAGAGTTGCCAAATATACCTTGCGTTGCTGCCAAATTTCAGTTACATTACCAGCAGGAAGAAGAGGAACCGATGTTATCCTACAGCGGGCTGGGAAGTGATCTTAGCTGGCGCCTCAAAGACGCGGCTGATATAGCCTGGAATACGTAATGCGTCTGATTCGCATTTCGGTAACTAGGTTTAGGGACTGGAGCTTAGTTGCTAACAATACTCTAACTGACTGCTACTAAGCATCATACAAGATGCATTCAAGTTATAAGGTCTCCGATTTTATTTCTCCGGACTATAAAGAGATAGAAACATGCACATTGTTTTAAAATGAGGCCGTGTTCATTGTCAATATGTCCCAGAAATGGCAGCACCGTACGGCAGATGGATTTTTACCGCCAGCGGCGAGAATGAGAACTGTTTTAAATACTTAAAATGGCGACGTTTTCCTTACTTGAACAGCGTGCAATCATCCATTTTCTGAATTTGCGTGGTGTGAAACCAATTGAAATTCATCGATAGTTGAAGAAGACATGTGGTGATGGAGTTATGGATGTGTCGAAAGTGCATTCGTGTGTGTGACAGTTAAATGAAGGCAGAACATCGTGTGACAACAATCCGAAACAACCTCGGGCTCGCACAAGCCGGTCTGACGACATGATCGAGAAAGTGGAGAGAATTGTTTTGGGGGATTGCCGAATGACTGTTGAACAGATCGCCTCCAGAGTTGGCATTTCTGTGGGTTCTGTACACACAATCCTGCATGACGACCTGAAAATGCAAAAAGTGTCGTCCAGGTGGGTGCCACGAATGCTGACGGACGACCACATGGCTGCCTGTGTGGCATGTTGCCAAGCAATGTTGATGCGCAACGACAGCATGAATGGGACTTTCTTTTCGTCGGTTGTGACAATGGATGAGACGGATGACGGATGAGAAATTTTTCAATCCAGAAACAAAGCGCCAGTCAGCTCAATGGAAGCACACAGATTCACCGCCACCAAAAAAATTTTGGGTAACCGCCAGTGTTGAAAAAATGATGGTGTCCATGTTCTGGGACAGCGAGAGCGTAATCCTTACCCATTGCGTTCCAAATGGCACTACGGTAACGGGTGCATCCTACTAAAATGTTTTGAAGAACAAATTCCTTCCTGCACTGCAACAAAAACGTCCGTGAAGGGCTGCGCATGTGCTGTTTCACCAAGACAAAGCACCCGCACATCGAGCTAACGTTACGCAACAGTTTCTTGGTGATAACAACTTTGAAGTGATTCCTCATGCTCCCTACTCACCTGACCTGACTCTTAGTGACTTTTGGCTTTTTCCAACAATGAAAGACACTCTCCGTGGCCGCACATTCACCAGCCGTGCTGCTATTGCCTCAGCGATTTTCCAGTGGTCAAAACAGACTCCTAAAGAAGCCTTCGCCGCTGCCATGGAATGATGGCGTCAGCGTTGTGAAAAATGTGTACGTCTGCAGGGCGATTACGTCGAGAAGTAAAGCCAGTTTCAGCGATTTCGGGTGAGTAGTTAATTAGAAAAAAAATCGGAGGCCTTAGAACTTGAATGCCCCTCGTAAATCAGTAATTCTCATAGTTGTTTTTACATTTCTTTTGTAGCTGTACTCAAAACTAAGAAACTCATTCACGGACGTTTTCGTGCCTCGCCGATAGTCGAGCACAACAAACAAATAAAAATAAAAAGAGAATGTGTGTGTGTGTGTGTGTGTGTGTGTGTGAGAGAGAGAGAGAGAGAGAGAGAGAGAGAGAGA
Organism: Schistocerca cancellata; assembly: GCF_023864275.1. Taxonomy (NCBI): domain Eukaryota; kingdom Metazoa; phylum Arthropoda; class Insecta; order Orthoptera; family Acrididae; genus Schistocerca; species Schistocerca cancellata. The sequence continues at coordinate 632,414,685 of NC_064629.1, read as the reverse complement.
GAGAGAGAGAGGGGGGGGGGGGGGGTAAAAATTGTTGTAAAGAAATTGAATACTGGTATGTAAAGAAATTTTTCATTAAAATTACTCGTTCCACATCATTACGAAATGTAGTATTCATGATCTATGGAACATTAATCTAATCTAATCTAATCATATCACATTGCTGACTATCCATGAAGAGTTATGAAGTACCAAAATTTTCGCCTATATCAGTAACCAAATCTAAACTTGAAAATAAAAGACGACAGTATTTGTAATAAACCGGGACCCCTATCAAGACCCTTTCATCCCTGTTAACTAACCATGAAAGATGTCTGATATACCTCAATTCAGAAGTAACGAAGTGTGTATGAATTTAAAGATGAAGCGCATGATGTGAAGTTCTGCGACGGAGATACGAACCCAAGACGTAATCGGATTGTTAACTAAGTAAAAGCAAATGTTACGTATCGGTTTTTCTTGCCAGCTGCTAGGTGTTTAATCTAAAATAAGGACACAAATTTTTGTGCCTGAGCGACAATCGAACCGCACTCCTATCGTTCTTCTTTATTGTCCACGAATATTGCTTAAGTATCAGTTGCTTACTCACCAACAGTAAGATGTGTGCGTGTTTGTCCAGAAATTGTTGACAACATGAACAGACATTAAAAATGCACGTTAATTTTCACTAGCAGGCCGATGTGCACGTGATAGGGCTTGAAATGAAATTATGAATATTTTTGTACTGGATCAGGATTCGGACCCACATATTTACCTTTGGAGGAGACCTAGATAAGACTGCAGTCTTGGGAAAAGGAATGAAATGATTGAACTATACTGTTCCGAGAGATTCAGATCCTCGAAACAGGAGATACGAATTCGAATCACAGTCCAGCACCAAATTTTTCAACGTCTCTAATACAATCAAGTACAAGTAAAATAAGAGCCCTGTTCCTTTAGACGGCTAGCAGTTCATCAAATAAAATAAAATTTTCTAATGTAAGTAAGTTTACTGGTGACAGTATTTCTGTCTACCTTGACCTCCACCTATGTCATTTTCCAACGTAAACCGGCTCTGCCCAGTTTGGAATGAAGGAAAGTGATGTTTAATGCGGATTCTGGATTATGACAGCTTTCTCTTGAGGTTACCACAGGTAAAGTAAATCTGTTTGTGCCTCTTAAAAGTAAATGCCTGAACCCACGCATTGCACTTGTGATAGTTCGTTCCACCAGACCATTGTGGCTACATTTCCCAGCCCCAGGAGTGTGCTGTAATGGATGAAGTGCTTAGCTTACTAAACTAGTCACGGTGGAAAAAAACGCGAGTCTATTAAATGGTTAAGTAGAAGCAAGCTTCTGACGTGGAGATTATGTTATTCTCATGTCAGCAGGATGTAAAGTCTCTTCTAGGCGTCATAGCCTCGATTTGAAGCCATTTTGAAATTTTCACTAATTCAGGAAATTTCTTAGTTCGAGAAAATCCACTGTGAAGTGTGAAGTTACCGGATAATTCGATTATCACCGTCATTATTACTATCATTTAATTCATACCGCTGCTGGAACACATGTGCTTGAAGATGATTTAAGTCATTATAGAAGAAGTTGCCCAAGAACAAGTTCTTTCCCTGTCTACGGAATCCTTTTCATGTTAATACCAAACATCAGCAATTATTCGTAGATCACATTAAAACTAAAGTAATTGATGAAGACGTTACTTGATAACGAAAACGCGCTGCCTTTCTTCATTTAATTGCGCCTAGAAATGGCTGTCGAATACTGCCAAACCAAAAGTCAAGGAATCTTACTGCGTTCCAATATACGTCGCTGTCGGTTCTTCCATATGATTTGGTCGACGTGACCTGTTTCAAGTTGTGTATGACACAGAATGTTTTAGAAAATCAATTGTTTTCCTTTGCAAAAAACAGAAAGATTTTCGTTCTAAGCTATCCAAGTCCAAAATTTTCGCAATATTAGTTCAAATTTAATATTCGCTTCCATAATGTAAGGAAAGTATTTCACAGTTGCAAAACCCGCATCCGACTCACTGTCCTTACATTTAGTCGCTGGCCATAAATTCTAGCTCAAAGTGAGCCAGTTTAAGTAACCTAATGTAGCGAAGACTGTTTGCCAGTGCTCTTTCTCACCGGAAAATATGCAATTCACTCATTGGGCTCCATAAGTACACTGTAACAGTAATTTCTGTTTGTATGGAATGCATACGGATTGTAGAATTTAGTGGTGCTCTCTCTTCCACTTCTGTGTACAATATGCCTGACCTAAACGGACCCTTTATCATTACAGGCCCTGGGCGGTGCAACATCATATTGACAACAGTAATGTGCTTATACTGACAACTTCATTGTTCGTTTTACCCGATTTTGTAATCATTTAAGTAAAACAACATGACCTTCGAGTGGGAGACATTTCGTCCCCCTTTTTCTTCTGTGGAATTTGTCAGTAAGCTTTTTGCCTTCGAACCAGCGAAATGCGGCAGAGTACGGCTGGTAAACGATTTACAAACCACGATTTAGTACCGTTAACACGATTTCTTTAAACATTGGCGTAGCTGAAGGAATTTAGTTTCTTCTTAAATCGACTTATGCAGCAACGTTCACAGATATCTCAAATAGGAAAAGCTCTTTATCCAGGTACGAAGGTTGTAAAACAAACTTCCCACAGTTTGTGTCAGGTTGATCTTTTCGTCTGATAGCACTGCGTAAGTATTTTGTGTAAGAGGTATTAAAGTAGTGTTCCTGTAGCTGTGGGAATCATTGGTAGAAAACGAGTTTCACACCAATGGGTACAGTACTGATAAATATTCAAAATGATTATCAACTTAAGTCTGCGTTCATCCACAAACAGAGGCGTATTTGTAATATTGAAGCTAGACTAGGTATCCTTGTCTTCCTTGAGTGGGCATTGGAAGTCGTTTACACACACGTATACGAGGGTAATCCCAAAGGTAAGGTCTCCGAAGGGACACGCAAGTGCCAACGCAGGCATAAACGAGAGATCCTTAATTTTAATGGCAAGCAGAAACCACAGTGTTGGCTGCATGGTGGCAAGGTGATAAAGAGCAAGACTATGGATACGAAGGTCTCAGGTTCGATCCCTCACCAGTCCCACGATTTTTATCCGCCGTTTTACACATATTTCCCCTGGGGCAGTGTTTGTTGATGTGAAAAATGCCGAGTTGCGCTGTGGTCCGAAAGCCACGTAAAACTGTAGGTTCCCCTATTAACTGGCTAGTGTTTGTTGATGTGAAAAATGCCGAGTTGCGCTGTGGTCCGAAAGCCACGTAAAACTGTAGGTTCCCCTATTAACTGGCTAGGTAAGTCAACTCAAAGGTCGGATGAAAGCAACAGCATACCACCTCCAACAAGTCCGTACCTTTTAAAGCACTGTGGTGTTCAAACAACTCTTGCGACTGATAACTGCTTTACTTTCTATGGGTTCCAAAACTAATGATCTTCGGGTTATTAACATTTTTGTGTTTTCATGCTGTAGCTTTGATACCAGTAAACGTAAGTAACCAGCCGAGCACTGTCACCATTCGAGTTGTCAAGGTGGTAGACGACGCTGCTGTCGACCCCAGTTACAATTTTGGTCATGGCTATGTTTCAGTCGAATACCTCTATGGGCCTTTCTGCGTATTTCAAGATATACTTTTATACACTTGGTACGCTTCCAAATTGATATCTGATAGAGCTGTATTTAGAAACATAAATCAGGTAAGTTTTCCGTGCAATATACCGGACAACACGTCAATGCAGCGAGATTTCGTTTATGTGCTGCGCATGGTGCAAGAAATATTTGTGTTTTGCTTGCTTCTGTGATAGGTTTCAACCCACTGAATGCGAGCAAGCTCACGAATACACCGTCAATAATTGGAATTACGCAATAACACACTTAAAAGTTGTATTTTTGCATTATGTATCCCGATGAAAATAACTAAACAGGTTATATGCCTACTTGCTTATTATCGCGCTTCTCGATGATTTCCTCAAAAAATTAAAATAAAAATAAAATAGAGAGAGAGAGACAGAGAGAGAAAACAGAAATGTATTTGAAATACCAGCTCAGTGACGCCATGTTCGTCTCGTGATGTAAAGCAAGGATAGTTGATAGGTAATATCTCGTTGTACTAGCGATGTGTATGGCTACAGGGTTCTTTGTTTTCTCTCTGCAAACAACTAGAACAGAATTCAGTAACAAAGTGGTAAGAACACCTACTCAGTGCGCCAATTAAACACTCAGCCATTCTTGGTTATTTTGTTAATCGTCTGTAATGCAGTAAACATCCTTGATTATTGATTTGTAATTACTACCATTGTTATTGTTGTTCGTCACCCCACAACAGCTTTCCTATCACTCATTGCCGCCGATGCACGTAACGAATGGATCAGGATGAATGGAATGTGGGATGTTTCGTCTCGGAGAATATACACATTTATCTCGGCGTCTTGTGTCAGGGTAATATGAAAGTCTCAATAAGAAAAGACGACAATAACACCCAACTATTTCTGTCCACTTAACACCATGACGACAGACAAATTGGCGTCTCACTGTATTTTGATCATAATTCGTTAGCCTTTTTGCGACCTCATTTTAATACCTCGTGGGAGCAGGCATAATACACTCCTGGAAATGGAAAAAAGAACATATTGACACCGGTGTGTCAGACCCACCATACTTGCTCCGGACACTGCGAGAGGGCTGTACAAGCAATGATCACACGCACGGCACAGCGGACACACCAGGAACCGCGGTGTTGGCCGTCGAATGGCGCTAGCTGCGCAACATTTGTGCACCGCCGCCGTCAGTGTCAGCCAGTTTGCCGTGGCATACGGAGCTCCATCGCAGTCTTTAACACTGGTAGCATGCCGCGACAGCGTGGACGTGAACCGTATGTGCAGTTGACGGACTTTGAGCGAGGGTGTATAGTGGGCATGCGGGAGGCCGGGTGGACGTACCGCCGAATTGCTCAACACGTGGGGCGTGAGGTCTCCACAGTACATCGATGTTGTCGCCAGTGGTCGGCGGAAGGTGCACGTGCCCGTCGACCTGGGACCGGACCGCAGCGACGCACGGATGCACGCCAAGACCGTAGGATCCTACGCAGTGCCGTAGGGGACCGCACCGCCACTTCCCAGCAAATTAGGGACACTGTTGCTCCTGGGGTATCGGCGAGGACCATTCGCAACCGTCTCCATGAAGCTGGGCTACGGTCCCGCACACCGTTAGGCCGTCTTCCGCTCACGCCCCAACATCGTGCAGCCCGCCTCCAGTGGTGTCGCGACAGGCGTGAATGGAGGGACGAATGGAGACGTGTCGTCTTCAGCGATGAGAGTCGCTTCTGCCTTGGTGCTAATGATGGTCGTATGCGTGTTTGGCGCCGTGCAGGTGAGCGCCACAATCAGGACTGCATACGACCGAGGCACACAGGGCCAACACCCGGCATCATGGTGTGGGGAGCGATCTCCTACACTGGCCGTACACCACTGGTGATCGTCGAGGGGACACTGAATAGTGCACGGTACATCCAAACCGTCATCGAACCCATCGTTCTACCATTCCTAGACCGGCAAGGGAACTTGCTGTTCCAACAGGACAATGCACGTCCGCATGTATCCCGTGCCACCCAACGTGCTCTAGAAGGTGTAAGACAACTACCCTGGCCAGCAAGATCTCCGGATCTGTCCCCCATTGAGCATGTTTGGGACTGGATGAAGCGTCGTCTCACGCGGTCTGCACGTCCAGCACGAACGCTGGTCCAACTGAGGCGCCAGGTGGAAATGGCATGGCAAGCCGTTCCACAGGACTACATCCAGCATCTCTACGATCGTCTCCATGGGAGAATAGCAGCCTGCATTGCTGCGAAAGGTGGATATACACTGTACTAGTGCCGACATTGTGCATGCTCTGTTGCCTGTGTCTATGTGCCTGTGGTTCTGTCAGTGTGATCATGTGATGTATCTGACCCCAGGAATGTGTCAATAATGTTTCCCCTTCCTGGGACAATGAATTCACGGTGTTCTTATTTCAATTTCCAGGAGTGTATTTTGCTTTTTGAACACCGAACAATAACACACGAAGATAGTAGATGGAAGGATAGAAAGAAAAGATCAGACTCGTGGGTGTGATCCAGTTCATCATAAGAAGACTAAACAAGAGGGAAACATTACGAAAGTAATGAATACGCTGGTTAGTATACATTATTTGTATAGATATGAAGATGAAAAGGCGCAGATCTGCACAGTGCCCGCATCTGCACTTTAGTTTCTGTCTTAATGGGTATAATTTTTAGTTTCTTCTCTTCTGAATTATCAAATGAATTGATTATTACATGGTAAACAATAATTAGGTAACTGTGTTTCTTACAGCTTCCATTCGCACCAACATTTTTCTTCATTCTCGTGCAATTCATGAAATTCTACTTGTATGATCACAAGACTGCACATAGATGCAATTGATTTCGAGGTGCAAGGTGTTTGTTATCTTACTTTTCGTGACAGGTTGGCAAAGTTGATTTCCAAAGACTTTTTATTGTACTGAAATAATCTTTTGTAACAAAGTAACAAGGTAAGTGTTTTATTCGTATATACTTTGTGGGAAACTGTAATCGTGATGGAAGATTACACACCTGAATATTTGGCACAGCGGGCAGGAGAAAACGCTGCATATTAACCAAACCCCGCGCCTCCTCACCGAATCCTCCTATGACACGAGCACGGGATTCTCCTCCTATAACGCTACAGAGCTGTTCCTAGCACAGATGAGAATTGGCAACATCGTCACAAACATTTGGCAACACTGTGACAGTGCAATCACTTCGGCGTATGCTACTGAACTGACTCGCGAAACTCACTTGATATTGCCTTTCCATTTGAATGACCCGAGGTATATAATCCTTACGTAAACTAAGACACTGAGACAGAAATTTAAATTTCTTGGCTAAAGAAATGCTATTCTTCACATAAGTGACAACTTTTAATATATTTCACGATACTTTATGAGGCTGAGCGACCAATACCATGACGAGAGTGGCGTACAGGCAGCAGTGTGTCCGTAGCCCGTGGTACCGCCCGAGTCTCGTGTTCCAACGGTTAAGAAAATCGTCAGTTCTAACTGTGGTAGGGGCAGTGCATGCAAGCTTTTTTTTGTGTATTATTTCATGGAGCTGCGAATTCCCAGAAAAAATTCTGTAACAAAATCAGAAGAAAACCTTTACACATCAAATCCTCTTGGCACCTCGACTCAGTGAGTTGTGTTAATGGTCGTAGATCTCGGCTTTCTGACTGCCAAGCTGCTATACAATACAAGCGTCTCTGAAGAAATTCGAATCGACCGTCAACGATACGAAATTCAATAACGTTTTTCACTTAAGACTCCCATGCCAGCGTGATAAGTATGAAGGAAATAAATTGATTAGCAAATCGCAAGAAAATACTATCAGCTCGTAGTGCAATGGTGAAAAACTTACAATGCTGCACAACACGTAACGCCTCTTTCCGCTGCTGACAAGCAAATTTTGGGTTTCTAGGAATACGTAACTTTATTTATGAAATGTCACATTTGCATACCTGTTGAGTATGACACAGCATACCATTTAAACACAGACCCAATCGAAATCTAAGTGAGTAGTATTTTACTAATTCGTGCAGATAGAGGCACGCTTGTGTACAGATACTCAGTTTTGTTAAAACAGACTTACTTTCGTTGTAAGGTTATCGTGGGTAGTTTTATTTCATTTCTTAGAATACAGTGCACAGTTTTCGTAAGGTTTCTTTTAGTGTTGTTAAAACAATACTAAACATGAGAGAGAAATTAATCATCAACGATATATGCGAATTCTCTAATGTTATCTATAACAGTCTGACAATAAACATGCAGTTTATTGATTACATACGCCACAGTTGCAAAATACTAACACGAATTCTTTACAGACGAATGGAAAAACTAGTAGAAGTCGACCTCGGGGAAGATCAGTTTGGATTCCGTAGAAATACTGGAACACGTGAGGCAATACTGACCTTACGACTTATCTTAGAAGAAAGATTAAGGAAAGACAAACCTACATTTCTAGCATTCGTAGACTTAGAGAAAGCTTTTGACAATGTTGACTGGAATACTCTCTTTCAAATTCTAAAGGTGGCAGGGGTAAAATACAGGGAGCGAAAGGTTATTTACAATTTGTACAGAAACCAGATGGCAGTTATAAGAGTCGAGGGACATGAAAGGGAAGCAGTGGTTGGGAAGGGAGTAAGACAGGGTTGTAGCCTCTCGCAGATGTTATTCAATCTGTATATTGAGCAAGCAGTAAAGGAAACAAAAGAAAAATTCGGAGTAGGTATTAAAATCCATAGAGAAGAAATAAAAACTTTGAGGTTCGCCGATGACATTGTAATTCTGTCAGAGACAGCAAAGGACTTGGAAGAGCAGTTGAACGGAATGGATGGTGTCTTGAAGGGAGGATATAAGATGAACATCAACAAAAGCAAAACAAGGATAATGGAATGTAGTCGAATTAAGTCGGGTGATGCTGAGGGAATTAGATTAGGAAATGAGACACTTAAAGTAGTAAAGGAGTTTTGCTATTTGGGGAGCAAAATAACTGATGATGGTCGAAGTAGAGAGGATATAAAATGTAGACTGGCAATGGCAAGGAAAGCGTTTCTGAAGAAGAGAAATTTGTTAACATCGAGTATAGATTTAAGTGTCAGGAAGTCATTTCTGAAAGTATTTGTATGGAGTGTAGCCATGTATGGAAGTGAAACATGGACGGTAAATAGTTTGGACAAGAAGAGAATAGAAGCTTTCGAAATGTGGTGCTACAGAAGAATGCTGAAGATTAGATGGGTAGATCACATAACTAATGAGGAAGTATTGAATAGGATTGGGGAGAAGAGAAGTTTGTGGCACAACTTGACCAGAAGAAGGGATCGGTTGGTAGGACATGTTCTGAGGCATCAAGGGATCACCAATTTAGTATTGGAGGGCAGCGTGGAGGGTAAAAATCGTAGGGGGAGACCAAGAGATGAATACACTAAGCAGATTCGGAAGGATGTAGGTTGCAGTAGGTACTGGGAGATGAAGAAGCTTGCACAGGATAGAGTAGCATGGAGAGCTGCATCAAACCAGTCTCAGGACTGAAGACCACAACAACAACAATGCATGTAGAAAACTTGTTCTAAGTTAAAGCTGTCAAACAAGGTTTGAAGAAGAATAAAATGCCACTACCAGACGACAGCTAATGTAGAAAATACTTTTCTGACTATTTTGGCACGATGCGCTCTCCCCATATATAATACAAAAGCCTCGAGACACATCTGTTGCCTGGCGGTCTATTAAACCTGAAAAGAACAAAATAACGCAGAAGTTAGCCTTTTTTCAACATGCGACTATTTTGGGTTGGGAAGTGAAGAGAATTATGTTCGAAGTTCCATTAAATTGTTAACTTCAGCAGACAGCAAAATTGCGTTTTAAAAAAATGTAGTAGCGAATGTAATAGAACACGCGACGTCTTATCAACAGTGCGCGACGCTTACCGTTACGCTACTAGCTGTGACGTAGCTACAGCACCTCTGGAAGTGAACAACAGTGCCTCCAGAACTTCGGCATTCCACAGTGCTGTGAGATAATGCATATGGCCGGATATAGACCTCTAAGAGACAGACAGTTACAGCATTTCTTTTGCACCTCACGATGGTTTCAACAAACAGATAGCGCAATAGAGTAGCTAAAATGGAAAGGAACACTTCCTATTTAAATTTCTGCATCCTACACTGTTGGCAGTTCTGTGTAGGTGGCAGTTACGTTATTTTATTTCGGTGATTACAAAATAGAGTCGAATATATGCACTGGGTAGCAAAGGCAGCTAGTTCATGGCGATTCAGTCAACAAAGTAAATGAATGTACTGAACATCCTGCAAACCACTACAGGGAGCCTGTGTGTCAGAATTCTCATCTTGTGTGCCGCAACGGTTTTATGATAGAGAAATGAGTCGTAGAGAAGAGGGTTTGGTGGTCTGTTGGACTGATGATAGTTTCATATGATGATGGTCTCGTTTCGATTCCAACTTCTGCCGATGTTTCTTTATAGGGAGAGGCAGATTCTATTCTCTTCTGGCTACGCCAAGTGAAGAACGTATAATGGCATTGTGGTCTGAAAATCACATTAAACAGGATATTCCTTCTCTACCAAGTAGACGTTTGGTGGAACCACAATAAAATAAGGAGTGGCGACATGTTGAAACTCTGTCAATAGTAACCTTTCTTATACTAGTTATTTATTTCTAGTGACGAAACAAACCCTGTGTGTGGTCACAGGACACTTATTCCATCTTTTATTTGAGCTTCTGTACGTCCATAAAATTGGTTCTGAACTGGGAATGCAACTCAGACCGCCCTTAACGCGGAATTTGATCCCTTCGTGACAATACAGCTCGACTACAACTTGTTGTTTGTTCAAAACTGCAGATTCCTCAACATCTCCACATGTTGTGCATGAATGGGTTGGAATCCTGGCCCAGCACTAAACTTTTCACTATGTATTATCAAGCTCTAGCATGAGAACACCTATCTGCTGGTGGATAATAATTTTTATTTTTAATGCATTTTCATTCGTTGTCAACATTAACAATATCTGACGTTTTTGACTCCCAGTGAGACACAGAACTATTCGCGAGATCACTGTAAGTTCAAGGATGTTATTCCGAGCTGCTGGTGGAGAAAAATTCGGTAAGTGTCGTCTCTTTGTGTGTAGTCAACAACGATATGTTTGGGGTTCAATTCTCAGTCAGCACTGAACACTTCATCATATTATTTCTCGTTCAAACATGCTCACATGGCGCTGCTGGTGTAACAAACCCATACTTAACGTTCCTTTTCTCTAGAATATAACAGCGATACGTGCTGGGTTGGAGTCTTGGGTAGGAAAAAATTAATGTTTCATCCCGTCATTTCATTTAATACATCTGGCTACTGCCGAGAAAATCCGATATGTCAAAGCTGATTATGCTTCGATAACAATCCGATTTGGTTCTGTGTTCGAATCCCTGTCCAACACAAAGCTTTACTTCACTGCATTTCAAGTAAGTTACTTGTGAAGTAGCAATATTTAATATCTCTCGTAGCTCTTTAACAGGAACAATAGATGCTGGGTAGGAATTCGCGTCCGTTAAAAATGTTACGTGATGTAATTTAAAGTTGATGTTTGCTAACTGATACTGTCCAAAAATGAGGTGTATCACTTTCTTTATGCCTAGTCAGGGATGACTGTTAATTTCCGTCAGCCACGAAATCTTAGCCTGCACGGTTGGTTCAAATGGCTCTGAGCACTATGGGACTCAACGTCTGAGGTCATCAGTCCCCTAGAGCCTAGAACTACTAGCACCGCACGGCCACCACGGCCTAGCCTGCGTGACCTGAATCCATATGCAGAACGAGGCAATTCGTCCTGTCATTTGAAGTTCATACATATTCTCAACTAGCTGCTCGTGAGTAACGTAATTTTTTAATGACATTTTGTGTTAAATAACAAGTATGGTATGTTACTTTGAAGAGGAAATCATGAATACGACGAACTTACTACGTGCATTACCTATCTGACGTAATAATGAGAGTGCTAACATTTCAGGTATGTCATTTATTGCAATAAATGTGAGCTTACAAGCCTTAAGGACAGTATTATCTGTGATGAGGTGTTCCCTGATATTTCTAGTATCGTGGTATTACTTTACATCTTGAGTTATTGCGATACACAGCAGTGTTTTCTAGAGGTGATTTGTTGGAACCATTTTCAGTAGTCAAACTACTGTACCAAGGAGCGATTAGTGGACCTGCTAGACAGCTGCGTTATGTAGGTCGCATGGGAATCAGGTGAAATTCAATGCAGATCGTTCGGATACTTTTGAGCACGACTGTACATAAAATCAGAAGTTAAATATCAAATGTTTTCACCAATAGCGAAATGCTGGAACCTTAATTGACGATAGAATTGTTTTTGCCTGACTGGGATTGGAACCCAGCATCTACCACCGTCGTTTTCTAGTCAGGAACAGACGAGAAATAGCTATTGTTGCTTCACCAGTAGCGAGATGGGCGCATGTTTAGCTAGACATCAGGCGACGAAAAGTTCTGTGGTGAATGGAATTCAAACCCCGCACACGTGGTCATGAAGAAACTTTAACTATCAAATTCTTTTCCAATAATAGCTAGGAGTGGCATGTTTGTACTTTCAATGATGTGATGGAAAATACTCTGCTGGCTAGAAGTTGAATCCACAACATGTCGTCGTTGGTGATCACAACGTACACAACGTCAAACCCAAATCCGTTTTCACCAGTAGGATGGAGAGGAATGTTTGAACTTGAAAAGATGTAAGGAAACGTTTGATCTTGTAATGTTGTGATAAAAAGCTCATCATGTGGCTGTGAGTTGAAACGAACACGTTACAGCTGACAACGCACGAAGAGACGTTGAAAATGCAACTATTTTTCACCAGTAGTTCGCAGTGCACATGCTAGGGCTTGAAATAAAATAATGAATATTTTGTGCTGATCAGGATTTGAAACCAGATAGGTGCCTTTCGAGGACGCCTAGAAGAGTTTGCAGTCTTCGGGAACACCGTGAAATCGGATTCTAATCCTAGTCCAGCACCACAGTTTTCAACGTCTCAGTTTCAAATAAAGTAAGAGCCTTGTGAACTTACATGACCATTGGTTCATTAAATGAAATACGTTTTCTAGTTTACGACGGCTTGCTGGTGACAGAGTCCGTGCCTTACGGGGTTTCTCCATCTGTCACAGCTCAAACGAAAGCCCAGTCGGCAGCGAAGGGATGTTATCTTTACTGCGGATATTGAATTACGGACCTTACTGGCGTTCTGCACTTGGCGTTACTAGGGGTGAAGGAGAGCTACTTGTGTGTGTTAAAAATCTACGCCTGACGTGAGATGTGAACCTACACGTTTTACACATCAATACAAGATTAATCCACCAGACCACAGAATCCCCTGCCAAGCACATAATTATGAATTGCAGAGTATTCGTTTAGATGTAGATGCAGATGTCAAGGGACGCGTAACAGGAAGGAGGGCGGGATCTGGGAATGGTTAGAAGTGCGTAAGTGCAAAATATAAGCGTGAAATGCTTGCAAAGTATTGCTTACTTAGATGTGTGCGACAGTTCGTTTTATCTTAGGACCGAGAGATAAGGAAGGACTGTTCTCAGAACGAAGAATGGGTTATAGGGAAGGGGAGATCAAAGAATACGGTTTCATACGTGGTGAGAGGAATGATAGAGAGGAAAGACAGCAGCAATTAAAAGAGAAAATGTAGCGTCATTGGAAACCGCTAGATTTGTTTACAAAGTTTTGGGGGAGTGTAATAGAAGGGCACTTGCGGCGATAGTGTCAGAGAGAGAGCGAGTGTGAGAGAGAGAATAGAAGAGATATTAACAACGAGTAAACATAAATGTTCAAATGTGTGTGACATCTTATGGGACTTAACTGCTAAGATCATCAGTCCCTAATCTTACACACTACTTAACCTAAATTATCCTAAGGACAAACATACACACCCATGCCCGAGGAAGGTCTCGAACCTGCGCCGGGACCAGCCTCACAGTCCATGACTGCAGCGCCTCAGACCGCTCGGCTAATCCCGTGCGTCGAGTAAACACAATATGAAATCGTTGGCGTATTGTGTGGAGGACGGGGGATGTATTCGTGGATGGAGGGGAAGAGAGAGACGTATTTGAAATAACAAAAACTGCTGTGACAGAGTCCATCTACGCTGATTAGTTTGTAAGTATGTAGACAGGGTATAAATGAAATTCTAAATAGAATACTTAACAAACTGTACATTCAAAAGAAACCCACTTGAATTAAAAGGGCAAGTCCAAGGAAAGCTAACCCATATTGTATCTTTTCTGTTGCCACGCGATCTTCCACTAGCTCCCAATGAGGAAAAATGACGAAAAAGAAGACATAACAAAACACTTTAAGAACTCTAATATTTTATCCAGAATCCTTCATTATTTTGTACTTCTATCACGCGTCTTGGCGTAGAATGTATAAGCCGTCGGACGTAACAGTCTGAAGAAGCAACTTCCTCCCAGGCTTCCAGGACGCAGTCCCAAAGAGCGTCTGCAGTAGTTGGTTGGTTTCGTGGCCAGTTCTCTGTTAATGTTTTGGCGACCTCAGCCCACATGTTTTCCATGGAGTTCATATCAGCCGCCCGTGGCGGCCAGTCCATGACGTTGACGCCAATCGTGGAGAGCCACTGCTGAACAAATGCAGACTTGTGAATGGGAGAATGGTCCTCTTGCAATGTGACGTCCCCTTCTGCGCACGACATTCGCACTGACGGAAGCATCACATTTTTCAATATGTGGGCATACTGCGCGCTGTCCAGAGTTCCTTCTATCCTGTGAAGAATTCCCGCCCCTCTCGCAGAATTCCAACCCCAGCAGGTAACATATAGCCGGCCACTTCTTCTCGTCGTGGTTACGTATTCGCGTCGATGGCGAGTCCCTTGAGGCCTGTAAACGATTCGTGGACCGTCGTTATTGGCGGAAAACACCTTCTCATCAGTGAAAATGACGTTGTCCCACGACGCCCTCAGATGGAGCTCCGCAAATGCTAGCCGGTATAAAACGTTGTCTTCGCTGAGCTCTTGTTTCACGGCTGATCGTCGTGCACGCAGTCCAGCGTCCCTCAGCCTTCGGCGAATCGTGTCACTGGAGCCGGGGAAGTTGGTCTCCCGCCGCAACTGCTTCGCGTTCAGAAAGGGATTTTCTCTGCTCCTAGACACTAGGCCCCTGTCTTCCTGCTGTGAGATCACTCTCTTCCTGCCTGAGCCAGGAGCCCGGTTGGTGGTGCCTCTTTCAAGGCAGATCCTCCACCATCTCGTTGCAGTGGTATGTGGTACGCCATACGGTCTGCCAGCTTCTCTGGTGGAATATCCTCCTTCCTCAATGAGAGCGACGACTCTACCTCGGCCGGCCGAAGTGGACGAGCGATTCTAGGCGCTTCAGTCTGGAACCGCGCGACCGCTACGGTCGCAGGTTCGAATCCTGCCTCGGGCATGGATGTGTGTGATGTCCTTAGGTTAGTTAGGTTTAAGTAGTTCTAAGTTCAAGGGGACTGATGACCTCAGATGTTAAGTCCCATAGTGCTCAGAGCCATTTGAACCATTTTTTGACTCTACCTCGAATAGACCTCTCCCAGTGAGCCATTACGGCAGACAGCCTGACGTGTATTTCTGCTTGCCGCTCTTATACTGATTCCAGAATATTTACGTCAAACGGAGCGAGAGAGGCAGAAGTATGCGGCGCAGCCGTGCTGGCTCGTCCCGGGCTGTTGGCCCACCAACGCCACCGCCAGCTCGCTCACTTGCGTCTCGCCTCGGCCAGCCTGGCTGGCCCCTAGCTCGCGAGCCGCGCCTAGTACAGACCCGGGCCGCATGGCCACGATCACACCTTGAAGGATCAAAAGTTACATCTAACCTAACCAAGTCTGTAGTACAAACTAACGCAGCTACAGCTATTATCCTATAACATGTGCAGGCACACCTACAGTTGACGATTAGTTCAAATATTTGACGAACATACTTTAAAAAATACATTCATTTTAAACATAGCTACCACAAGATATTTCACCTAGCTAGCAATAGCATGACGTAGGAAACTATACTTTCTTGTAAGCGCTGTGCATTAGATGTAGCCTTAAGTAAACCTGTATTCAACCACGACAACTAAGCGGAATGTAAAAGTAAACAGGATTGGCGGCAGCTTCTCCAAATAATAAAAATGGTTCAAATGGCTCTGAGCACTATGGGACTCAACTTCTGAGGTCATTAGTCCCCTAGAACTTAGAACTAGTTAAACCTAACTAACCTAAGGACATCACACACATCCATGCCCGAGGCAGGATTCGAACCTGCGACCGTAGCGGTCTCGCGGTTCCAGACTGCAGCGCCTAGAACCGCACGACCACTTCGGCCGGCTCCAAATAATAGTATATACATAGTATATAATACACGTTTTGTGCAGTTACAACATGTACTCAGTGTCTCTGAAACAATACGTGCTGCACGACGGAAATTACTTTCTGCTGAGGCACTTCATTTACACCTCAATGATACACGACTACTAGAGAACATTGCTCTTTACGGCAGTCAATCCACTTGTAAATTAACATCATGATATCGCAGATATTAGGCAACACGTGACTAGGGATGAGTAAGGCCTTAAGGTTTGCCACTAAACGTGCTACTCCTAGCTACTACTGAATATGAAGTTGATTACTAACGTGTCTTCATAACCATGTGTGCGGCGTTCGACTCTCAGTCAGCATAGACGTTTTCGTCACCTTATTTCTAGTTAAACGTGTGCACATCTCATTGATGGTGGACCAACATTGGACATTTCTCGTCTGTTCCTGGTTAGACAACGATGGCAGTAGGCGCCGGGTTCGAATCCCAGTCAGGCAATACAACTTCAGTCGTCATTTAAGGTTCCAGCCCCACTACTGGTGACAAACTGTGATATCTACATTCTGATTTTACGTACTTATTCAACAATTCTATTAGTTGCTGGGTTCGCATCCTTGTCCCCAGCATTACATGATGGCATTTCAATTTTAAACATGTGCATCCTTTATTCCTTGACAATGCAACACTATACAACGTCTTTCGAGGTTAATTACCAAGAAGGTAATTGTCTTGTTAGGGTTCCTGCTTTCGTACAAACATTATCGTCATTTACGTTCAAGTTGAGAATTGATAACTGATACTGGTGCAAACGTCAATATTTGACGTCTCTTTCTGCCTAGTGATCGAGTCTCGGTAAGGAACAAAGCTTTGCTTGGTTAACAATGGCTTTACGTTCTGGGTTTGCATCCGGATCCAGAACGAAGACGTTGGTCATGTCATTTAAAGTTCAAATTTGTGTGCACGTAGCTGTTGATGTGTTACGAGAACAATGATATTACTGGTGATTCGCTGTTAATGTTGAGATTCCCGTAGAGTGGTTGCCGCCGTTAATCACGTTTTCTTTTAACTGCTTAGTATTACATAAATTCGATGCGAAACCACTCCACGTTGAACGTTGAACGACGTTCAGCATGTGTTGGGTAAACCTTTTAGACAGCAAAGAACTTGTTTCCAATTGCCAAACTTTATAAATCCATATACTGTCTCAAATATTTAATTCTGCCTAAGGATTACTGAACGATTTATGTAACAAAACTAGTTGTCACATAACATTTGAAATGTCACTTATTGTAATTAAGTTTGGTTTACAAACGTTAAGGACTGTCTGATCTCTTCTGTACTATCGTGGTGTTACTTTGCATCTGGGCAGACTGTCATAAAGACCGGTGTTCTCTAGTAGTCTCTAGCGGTACCCATTGTGTATCTTACAACGACTATACTGTGGAGGGTTGCGACTATGTGCAATACAGATATGTTATGTTGGTTGCATACATTCAGGTGCAGCGTACACGTTTTGCTGTCGAGTGTACAATAGCATAACGAAGTAGCGGCAAGAGCTCAACTTTTGAGCACAGGCGAGCTCTGTAGGCGTCAGCTGTGTGAGCCAAGTGCACTGCTAACACATAACCGTTCAGCGAGAGACGGCTATTGAGCAGTAGTCGTTTCTTTAAGATGCTATTAGGACGAAAAGACACTGACAACAGCGTGCGTTTGCAGTCGTGCAGCGAGGAAAAAGGCTTCTTCTCGTAGACAGAAGACAGGAAACTGATGGGTAGGAGAACTCACGTACCTCTCTGTTTCATTCATACACCGTTTCATACATTCTTGTTTTTTTTCCTGTCAGTTTTAACGTCTTCACTGTATCTGTGTCCTTGGCGGGAGTCTATCTCACCATGTGCTCGGTATGACACCTATTAACTCTTCATACACTGCCAGAAGAAAAATCACAACACCAAGAAGGAATTATTCCACCTAGACGAAAATTGCATGGCGTGTTTCTTCACCTGAAAGATGTCTATTCAAATTTCGCAACTGTCCCATACGAGTGGCATCACTATGAGTGTGCAAATCGGGTTTGCTTTAAATTTACGATGCAACAGTCGTGACCATTTGTTACCTTTGAGAGTGGACGTGGTCAGCTGATGTCAGTCAAGAATGACTTTAAGGTGACTAAGACACCATTACCAACACCTCACTGAGTTTGAAAGAGGTCGTGTAATAGGGCTACGAGAAGCTGGATGTTCCTTCTCCGATACTACAGAAAGGCTTGACAGGAATGTAACGACTATAAATAATTGCTGGCAACGGTAGTCAAGAGAATGTACGGTCGCAATATGACTGGGCTGCGGAGGCCACGGGGCATTTCCAAGTGGGAAGACCATCGTGTTCGGCGCAAGATGAGCATCATACTGCATCTGCAACAGCAATTTCAGCAGCGGATAGCACCACAATGTCGCAACGAACTGTTACAAATCGGTTACTAGAAGGACAGCTACGAGCCAGACGCCCTGTAGTGTGCATTCCACTGACTCCAAACCACCGCCATTTGCGACTTCAGTGGTGTCAAGCGAGAGCTCTGCCTCGGTGCCAGTGATGGCCGTTTGTTGGTCAGGAGGAGACCAGTTGAGGGCCTGCAACCATCCTGTCTTTGTGATAGACACACTGGACCTACACCTGGAGTTATCGTCTGGGGTGCGATTTCGTATGACAGCAGGAGCACTCTCGTGGTTATCCTACACACCCTGACTGCAAAACTGTACGTCTGTGTGGTGACTCGATGTGTTGTGCTGCCATTCATGAACAACATTCCAGAGGGATGTGTTCCAACAGGATAGCGCTTGCCCACATACCGCTGTTGTAACCCAACATGCTCTACAGTGTGTCGACATGTTGCCTTGGCCTGCTCGATCACCATATCTGCCTCTAATCGAGCACATATGGGACGTCTTCGGACAACTCCAGCGTCATCCGCAAAAAGCATTAATCGTCCCTGTATTGAACCACCAAGTGCAACAGGCATGGAACTCCATCCCACAAACCGACATCCGGCACCTGTACAGTACAATGCATGCACGTTAGCATGTTTACACTCAACATTCGGGCGGTTACACCGGTTATTAATGAACCAGAATTTCACATTTGCAATTACTTATCTTGCGCTTACATTAACCGGTGATCTCGCAACGTTTATCACTTAAATATGTTACCTAGACAAATGTATTCCCCATCGCACATTACTCTGCATCAATTAGTTTTTGGTGTTGCAATTTATTCCCTTTAATTTAATTAAAAATTCACTCGCTGATCCGTGTGGTTTTCTAATGCGTTCCTCATTAGTGACTCCGACACATGGAGAGCAGTTGGCCTTAATCTCATACTTCTGACTGATTTCCATCCAGTCTTCAGTTGTCGGCTCTCTCATGAAGTCTTTTCTGAGCGTCTCCCATATAGTCACATTGGTATCACAAAAAATGTTCAAATGTGTGTGAAATCTTATGGGACTTAACTGCTAAGGTCATCAGTCCCTAAGCGTACACACTACTTAACCTAAATTATCCTAAGGACAAACACACACACCCATGCCCGAGGGAGGACTCGAACCTCCGCCGGCACCAGCCGCACAGTCCATGACTGCAGCGCCCAAGACCGCTCGGCTAATCCCGCGCGGCTTGGTATCACAAATACAATGATTTTAATGGGAGAACCACCAAGTAGAAACTCGAAATGAAACGAAAGGAATGAGTTTCCTAACCCTAGATACCTGAAAAATACGGTATTTCAACCTTATAATTACTGTATTATAATTTATATAGATTTTCTTATAGGTAAGAACATTCATAAAACTTGGGAGAGTATAAAAGAAAGCTATCTGTAAAACGTAAAATTACAGGAAGGCAGAAGTGGAGTTGCTGCAGAAATTAAAAAGCCGTATGTATATCACAAGTAAGTGTTCTTTGTCCTGGCATGTTTTCAATTAAGAAAGTAAGTAACTCAGACTCATTAAAAATTTATATTGAATGTTACATTAATTTTAATCATTGAAACATAGAAAAAAAATTGTTTGCAGGACATCAGGAAGCAGTGGGGAGCCAGTTCAAATGTGGACGAAAATGCGCCGCCGCCAAATGCTACAACTGAACCTGTGGCTGCGCCTGTTTAAGGGACTCCGAGGCAGAAAAGAAAGATAAATTTACTCCAGACCTGTAACATTTATGCCAATTAGTGCCAGATTTACTTTATGTAACTGTGTATCTGTAATTATTGAGTGTGTGTTCTTTATTGATTAAGGTGATTGTTTTGTGACAGGAAATTAGAGTTTTGTAATATATATATATGGACAAAGAAAAACAGTTTGTTAAATTAATGCCGGCCGGAGTGGCCGAGCGGTTCTGGGCGCTACAGTCTGGAACCGCGCAACCACTACGATCGCAAGTTCGAATCCTGCCTCGGGCATGGATGTGTGTGATGTCCTTAGGTTAGTTAGGTTTAAGTAGTTCTAAGTTCTAGGGGACTGATGACCTCAGAAGTTAAGTCCCATAGTGCTCAGGGCCATTTGAATCATTTTTTTTGTTAAAATAATGACATTTTGTAATACATATATGTTTATAAAGAAAAACATTGTATATTGGGAACTGGTTCATGCTTAGCGCACTTGTATTGTAAAATGTAAAAGATGTAGGGAAGTCCCTCCGCAACGGAAGTGGCTTGGCGCGATGCAAAAGGTGGTTTTGGCGGTCGAACTGGGCGGCTCCTTGGTGTGAACGGTACGCAGTCAGTGGCTAGCTGTTGCACGGTACACATCGACGGTGCCAAGGGAGGCAATTGGAAGCCGCTTTGCAAGGAATTTTGCCTCGGATGTCGATTCGGCTGTTGCATGGTACTCTCGGCAATAAGGAATGGCTCTAACATATTAAAAATCCGTCGGCAAGAAGAAATTGTATAGAGCATTCAAACATCCAGAGACGTGAGTACAGTTAGCAGCCCCGTCGCTTGCCCCCACTACTTGCCCCCACTACTTCGCCCCACCAACTTCATGCATACAGATACGTATCAGAGCATGGACCTGTTAATTTGTGTGAGTGATTTAATAATTATCCAAGTGCTATAAACCTGTGTTTAAAACCATATCTTTTATCCTAATCATGAACCTATGCAGGATCCCCTCCTAAGTGTTCAGAAAACAGAGTATCCTTTTTCAAATGAACTAGTGATTTATTTATGTTTGTCAAATGTGCAAGGGTTAGCAAGAGTTGAAGTTAGTTAGAATGTTGCTAAAGTGATCGCAGTTTATTGCAAAGTATCGTTTTGCAAAAATTCAGTGCAAGACTGTGTAAATGTTACTGTCTAAAATACCTGCTTCACAGGTGATGAAAAAGGCACATAAGTTAAACTTATTTGAAACATAATTTAGCCTTGATTACTATCATTAACGATTTTTTGAAGTTAATTAAGCTTAGTGTTGAATAATTTGCCTTGAAAAGTAAAAACATAAATTATTCCAAGTGGAGCTAAGGATTAAATTTAGTTGAATTGAGTTTAGCTACTGAAATAATCATAGTGTGTGACTAGTGATACAATATCAGTTTATGGGTCCTCACCATATTCTTCTCATATTAGAAAGGTAATTGGAATATTATTGCTCCTAAGGAAATCTGATACATTTCTATAAATGGTAGCATAAACAGTGTAATTGTGGTATTATTTAATTTTATTTGTGGTTGTTACATGTCAGTTAAGTTAGAAGCCCCTCCTGGTTCCTGTACTAGACTACCAGTTATTAGTATGGCGCTTTGGTCAGTATAGTGTGGGTCTTAAGACATTTTCACCATCATATGAAACAAATTATGCATTAAAAATGTAAATGCCTTATTGTATTGTTAGCTGAGACATCCTACGGGGCGAGTTCAGCCATTTATCGGAAAGGTTATTCTCCCCCCCGCGCCATAGCGCACATTGATCCCTGTCCGTGCAGATATATGAGAAGTGTGTCTCACGTCTATTTGCAGTGTGTTGATGCCCCATTTACGCCTGGTATGTTCTTTTACAGGCAGTTAAATGTACGAACAAACGTGCAAAAATAGCCTACATGGATCACAGAAAGATAACGTGTTCACCTTATTACGCAGGATAAGCCGCCCGGAGTGGCTGTGCGGTTCTAGGCGCTACTGACTGGAACCGAGCGACCGCTACGGTCGCAGGTTCGAATCCTGCCTCGGGCATGGATGTGTGTGATGTCCTTAGGTTAGTTAGGTTTAATTAGTTCTAAGTTCTAGGCGACTGATGACCTCACAAGTTAAGTCGCGTAGTGCTCAGAGCCATTTGAACCATTTTTGAACGCAGGATAAGCTATATGGAACAGAACATTCAATTTGTGCCAATGTGACTAGCTACCCTGTAATCTATGGTACATCATTTACATTACATTCAACATCCTTCACAACAAGATTACTTGTTAGCAGATAGTCTCACCAAGCAAAGACATTAAGGTGTTGCTGTGGAAATTTGTGTTAGTAAACGTATAGCACTTGACCAGAATACTACAGAAGAACATGTTCAAATGACAGGTGTTGAGCTCCACAGTAATGATCTTCAGTTATCTAAGCATGAAGTGGTTGGGATATATCATCTATAAAATGCGAATGTAATGTTTGGTGCACTTAACATAGACGCAAATTCAAACAGTACAGCAAATTTGAAGCTCTCTGATCTACTAAGCTCACATAATCTTGTAAATATAGTAAATACAGACACTTAGAGCCGGCCGCGGTGGCCGAGCTGTTCTAGGCGCTTCAGTCCGGAAACGCGCGACTGCTACGGTCGCAGGTTCGAATCCTGCCTCGGGCCTGGATGTGTCTCATGTCCTTAGGTTAGTTAGCTTTAAGTAGTTCTAAGTTCTAGGGGACTGATGACCTCAGATGTTAAGTCCGATAGTGCTCAGAGCAATTTGAACCAAACTCAGACACTAGAGTAATGCACACGTGCTCCATTAGAATTGATTATGCTACAGTCAGCAGAAATATCACAGATAAGGAAAATTACAGTATCCTAGATTTTCGTTGTTCTGGTCACTTTTGTCGGGTGACTGAGTACATAAATTCAGCTGTCCCAAAAATAGCAAAGGTTATTTTGCAGAAACGAACTCTGAATAGATCAAATATAAATGCAAAGGAGAAATGGGATTTTATGTACCTGGTGAGAGGATCTGATGACAAATGGCATGTGTCCTATTCAATGTTTAGCCATTATGGATATTGCCGCCCTGTCATAGCAAACCAGAAGGTAGTTAAACACTGGCAAAATTGAAGTAATGCTAGACTGAAACTCGCACCTAGTCTGATTGTGCTCTGGCAGAGTACACATGATCTAAACGTGTTTTATAAGGCTACTACTCTACAGAAATCGAAGGATATACAATGAGGCAAAGGTAATTTGTAAAACAGAAGTTTCTAACCTTAGGAAGTGAATTAACAGCAAAGCAACAGAGCTCTCTGTCAATATAAGTCTTGGGCAAATACTATAAAGGTCCCGTGATGAACATGGAACTATTCAGCATAAGGCATTATGGTAACATTGTAAAAACCAAAGTACTGTATGTAATATATTTAATGACTGTTTCACTACTCTCACCGACCAACCAACCCATGTTGTAGATGAACAGGTAGAGTCCACACACAACCTCACTCAGTGCACTGAGTTTGAGTGTATGGAGGTGAATGAACAGGTTGTATGTAAGGTATCAGCCGTGCTAAAGGAAAAAAAATCATCTGTGTTACTGTCCAATGCAATTACTAAGATCCATTTACCTACATGTTTAATTGGAGTATTAAAGAAAACATGTATCCAGCGGCTCTAAAAATGAATGCCGCGAAACCATTGTGTAAAAAGGGAAGTAAGGAAGATATCTGTAAGGCTCGATGCACACGAGCGATTTATCACCGTGAGCTCGCAGCGTCATTTTGTCTCGCGTATCAGCAGTCAGTGGCGGACCCAAGGGCGGATGGAGGGTCTCTTGTCCTGCCTCTTGCCGCCCTGGGTCTCTTGTCCTGCCTCTACATCTGGAGGCCACCCAAGACCAGACCATTTTTGATCAGATACCAAGCAAGGTCAAAACACGTTCAGTACATAAGATGCAATTTGGAGCTCTAGACCTTAGAATGTGCATCACATAAACATACACTATGTGATCACACGCATCCGGACACCCCAAAAACATACGTTTTTAATTTTAGGTGCATTGTGCTGCCGCCTACTGCCAGCTATTCCATATCAGCAACCTCAGTAGTCATCAGACATCGTGAAAGAGCAGAATGGGGCGCTCTGCGGAACTCACGGACTTCTAACGTGTTCAGGTGATTGGGGTCGCTTGTGTCATACGTCTGTATGCAAGATTTCCACGCTCCTAAACATCTCTAGGTCCACTGTTTCCGGTGTAGTGAAGTGGAAATGTGAAGGGACACGTACAGCACAAAAGCGTACAGGTCGACCTCGTCTGTTGACTGCCAGAGACCGCGGACAGTTGAAGAGGGTCGTAATGTTTAATAGGCAGACATCTATCCAGACCATCACACAGGAATTCCAAACTGCATCAGGATCCACTGCAAGTACTATCACAGTTAGACGGGAGGTGAGAAAACTTGGATTTCATGGTCGAACGGCTGCTCATAAGCCACACATTACGCCGGTAAATGCCAAGCGATGCCCCGCTTGGTGTAAGGAGCGCAAACATTGGACGACTGAACAGTGGAATAACGTTGTGTGGAGTGACGAACCACGGTACACTATGTGGCGATCCGATGGCAGGGTGTGGGTATGGTGAATGCCCGGTGAACGTCATCTGCAATGGAGCGTAGTGCCAACAGTAAAATTCGGAGGCGGTGGCGTTATGGTGTGGTCGTGTTTTTCATGGGGGGGCTTGCACCCCTTGTTGTTTTTAGCGTGGCACTATCGCAGCACAGGCCTACATTGATGTTTTATACACCTTCTTGCTTCCCACTGTTGAAGGGCAATTCAGGGATGGGGATTGCCTCTTTCAACACGATCGAGCACCTGTTCCTAATACACGGCCTGTGGCGGAATGGTTACACGACAATAACATCCCTGTAATGGATCGGCCTGCACAGAGTACTGACCTGAATCCTATAGAACACCTTCGGGATGTTTTGGAACGCCGAATTCGTGCCAGGCCTCACCGACCGACATCGATACATCTCCTCAGTGGAGCACTCCGTGAAGAATGGGCTGCCATTTCCCAAGAAACCTTCCAGCACCTGATGAAACGTATGCGTGATGCGTGCATGAGTGGAAGCTGTCATCAAGGCTAAGGGTGGACCGACACCATACTGAATTCCAGCATTACCGATGGAAGGCTCCACGAACTTTTCTGCCAGGTGTCCGGATACGTTTGATCACAGATCATGTCATTTATCTGTAGCTGGTTTCAGAATTTTTGTAACACGTTGCATAAAACTTAAAAACTGTGGAATATAACCAGTTGTCACTAGACGCAATTACTCTACGTGAAATGTTTTATTGATACCTAAGCCATCTACACGGGTGTAGTATAAGCACGGTTTAAAAATATATGCGTAAGTGCAGTGAAGTGCTTGCCGGTGATTTATTTATTTATTTATTTATTTATTACTTTTTTTAGCAGTCTCCTGACTGGTTTGATGCGGCCTGCCGCGAATTCATGTCCTGTGTAACTTTTCATCTCACAGTAGCACTTGCAACCTACGTCCTCAATTATTTGCTGGATGTATCTCAATCTCTATCTTCCTCTGCAGATTTTACCCTATAAAGTATTACACTTCAAAATTGTTTTTCCAAGTTTATACATAATTACACTACTGGCCATTAAATTTGCTACACCAAGAAGAAATGCAGACGATAAACGGGTATTAATTGGACAAACATATTATACGAGAAATGACATGTGATTACATTTTCACGGGGTGCATAGATCCTGAGTGCATCCTGAGTGCATAGATCCTGAGAAAAAGTACCCAAAACAACCACATCTGGCCGTAATGACGGCCTTGACACGCCTGGGCATTCAGTCAAACAGAGCTTGGATGCCGTGTACAGGTACAGTTGCCCATGCAGCTTCAACACGATACTACAATTCATCAAGAGTAGTGACTGGCGTATTGTGACGAGCCAGTTGCTCGGCCACCATTGAGCAGACGTTTTCAGTTGGTGAGAGATCTGGAGAATGTGCTGGCCAGAGCAGCAGTCGAACATTTTCTGTATCCAGAAAGGCCCGTACAGGACCTGCAACATGCGGTCGAGCATTATCCTGCTGAACTGTAGGGTTTCGCAGGGACCGAATAAAGGGTAGAGCCACGGGTCGTAACACTTCTGAAATGTAACGTGCACTGTTCAAAGTGCCGTCAATGCGAACAAGAGGTGACCGAGACGTGTAACCAATGGCACCTCATACCATAACGCCGGGTGATATGCCAGTATGGCTATGAAGAATACACGCTACCAATGTACGTTCACCACGATGTCACCAAACACGGATGCGACCATCATGATGCTGTAAACACAACCTGGATTCATCCGAAAAAATGTCGTTTTGCCATTCGTGCACCCAGGTTCGTCGTTGAGTACACCATCGCAGGCGCTCCTGTCTGTGATGCAGCGTCAAGGGTAACCGCAGCCATGGTCTGCGAGCTGATAGTCCATGCTGCTGCACACGTCGTCGAACTGTTCGTGCAGATGGTTGTTGTCTTGCAAACGTCCCCATCTGTTGACTCAGGGATCGAGACGTGCCTGCACGATCCGTTACAGCCATGCGGATAAGATGCCTGTCATCTCGATTGCTAGTGATACGAGGCCGTTGGGATCCAGCACGGCGTTCCGTATTACCCTCCTGAACCAACCGATTCCATATTCTGCTAACAGTCATTGGATCCCGACCAACGCGAGCAGCAATGTCACGATACGAAAAACCGCAATCGTGATAGACTACAATCCGACCTTTATCAAAGTCGGAAACGTGATGGTACGCTTTTCTCCTCCTTATACGAGGCATCAAAACAACGATTCACCAGGCAACGCCGGTCAACTGCTGTTTGTGTATGAGAAATCGGTTGGAAACTTCCCTCATGTCAGCACGTTGTAGGTGTCGCCACCGGCGCCAACATTGTGCGAATGCTCTGAAAAGCCAATCATTGCATATCACAGCATCTTCTTCCTGTCGGTTAAATTTCGCGTCTGTAGCACGTCATCTTCGTGGTGTTGCACTTTTAATGGCCAGTAGTGTATTATATAGTTTATTTCATGAATATCAAATTCCTGCTAAATGAACTAGAGTAGAGTCACCTAGATTTAAGCAACGGTTTTTATTAGCTGCAAACATCAAGATCAACACTAGAGTCATCTTAACTTTATAGACACCGGAACTAAATGTGGAAAAGCGTTTTGTGAAGTTTTTCCTGCTGAGCACACCCAATGTTACATAAGTCTTTATGCAGTTATAGTTGGTGCCTTACGGTGTGCACCCCGCTTGCTCTATGGCGGCTTCGGCGCGAAGCATAAATAATAGTTTTGAACAACAGAGAAATTCTTTTGTTTTTGTTTTGACCTGGTGAGTGAATTTAAACAGTGAGCGTATTGTCGTGTAACTAAGAAGAGCCCAAAAACTGAGTACCTACATCTCCAATTAGGTTATTATTATCTCGAAATTTTATAGTGCATACTCGCAAGATCAGAAATGCATAGAGGCTATAATTCATTGCGAATATTAGATTCTTTCTTTACGCTGTTTCGCAGCAAATAAGTGTTTGTTGTAATATCAAAATGTGCTACAAATTGAAGAATCATTATATTTACCAAATACTGATTTGTGAGTTAGTAAAATAAAAGTAATCTTTTTATCCACTGAATCAATTGGCTTTATTGTCGTCCACAACATAAACGCTATACAAAACATTCATCTGAAAATGACCAATTATTCATGATCATGACGGTATGAACCTACAGGATAAACGCTGAGAAAAAATTACTTTTAATGGGCTTGTAGGTCATGATCTGTCACCGGAACAATATTGCAGTTTTTTTTTTTTTTAGTGAAAAGAATTCAAACAAAGCTATGAAAAGCAAAGATTGAAGAGGCTAAATCATTCGGTGGATCTTTATTCAAATACCTTTCTGCTCGTGGAGAAAATAAAGATGGCCACGAAACAGTTGTCAATCTGGCTCCGTCGTGCAGATAATTATTGATGCTGAGACTAACTCCGACCGTAATGGGGATGAATGATGATGATGAAGACGACACATCAACACCCAGTCATCTCGAGACAGGTGAAAATCTCTGACCCTGCTGGGAATCGACCCCAGGACCCCGTGCTCGACAAGCGAGGACGCTACCGGGAGACCACGAACTGCAGACTCCTATTCTTAAACGGAAAAAAATGATTTTTTGGGTGAAAAAGTTAAGAAAAAATTATTACAGATACAAAAAAGGCTAAATATTACGAAAGAATTTTCGGCAGCACTCTAGACGAAACCTGAGCTGACCAAATAAATCAAATAATTAGATATGTCCATGTAGAAGACAACATTGTGGAAGTCCGAGAATCCTTCTTAGTTTTATTTATGCCGCGGCAGACTGTAGAGGATATGTCAGAAGATATTCAACAGCAGCTGGAGAAACATGTTGTGGAGGGCTCGAGATTATCATAATACCGCGTTAATGCCAAATGTACATGGAGGAGTTCAACGAAAAATTTGAGAAATCAATCCAAAATTCTTTTCAGTCCCTATGCTAATCATTCCTTAAATCTTTGTGGAATCCATGCATTCTGTAGCGTCACCCATTTTGGAACTGTAGAGAAATTATATTCTTTCTTCTCGTCTGCTACATACGGTTTGGAATTACTTGTAGAAAAAAAAGGAGAAAGTCTGAAATGATTGTCTGATTCTCGCTGGAGTGCTCATTACAATTCAGCTGAAGTCATAAAACAAAATGTGGAAAAAAATTGTGAGCACGTTTGCAAAATATCTATTCAAAACAAACCGTGCTACTAGATCTGTAGCAAGTTTGCTCCTTCCAACTATATGTGATTTTACCATTTTGACCTACATCAACTCTTGGCACACGATACAGCTGGAAGTAAATTTAGTTCATCGGTATCTGACTTTGGATAAAGGAATCGTCGAATTAAAAACTCTGAATGAGTGTTTAGTGAGGAAAAGAACTACAGTTATAGACACGATGTTGTTTTTGTCACTAAAAATGCGATGATGTGGACATACCAGTGACCGCCCATGCACGGCTATGAAGGAAAACACCAAAATTTTTCAAATCGTTGAAACAAAATTTATGCTTGAAGCTTTCGATGGCGCTCTGGCTGTAGCACTGCTGAATCTGGTAAAACTTTACGATGAGCTTGATAAGGAGAAGGTGCTGCAAGAAATAAAAAGTTATCGTAGACATCTAAGCGCAACCGATACGAATGTGAACGTTGCTGCTAGATGGACAGCGCAATAAATCTTTCAGTTTATTATTAAATGGTACTTCAGTGGTTCATTACGCTCCACATCACTTTTAATCCAATACATCTTGACCATTTGTGTCTCAGTAGCGCCAGGCGAGTGAAGTTTTTCCAAACTGAAACTATTAAATTATCTTCTTTCCAAGAACGACTAGCCAGTCTGTCCATTTTATCAACTGAAAGAAAAGTTTCAGACGAAATAGGTTTCAATGTTATTCAGAATTACAGTAAATGAGGGGCACAAAAACATGCAGTATAATAACATTAGTAATAACGACTATCTCGTAATAAGTTTACAAAATTAACTGGTATAATTGTACAAGCTTTGTTTCTAGACTTATAAAATAAAAGGTAATTTTCTTATTCTATTCTTTACTATTTTTTGCAGCCTACCTGTCGGTAGATGTACTAAATGCTCATTCGCATCGTAAATTTCTAACTTAAATCTGTAGGTTGTACCGTATATTATAGTTACTAGAGCGCAGAGTACACACATAAAAAATACTTAATTTTTTTGTCAGTCATTACAATTATATTATTAATTTTTTACAAAATGTACATTATAAGTATATCAATTTCTAAGCAGGCTGGGGGCCTCATTTAGTTTCGCCACCCCGAGCCTCCGACGGGTTCAGCCCGCCACTGTAAGCAATGCATATGAAACAATGTAGCG
The DNA here is from genome assembly GCF_023864275.1 of Schistocerca cancellata. Classification (NCBI taxonomy): domain Eukaryota; kingdom Metazoa; phylum Arthropoda; class Insecta; order Orthoptera; family Acrididae; genus Schistocerca; species Schistocerca cancellata. Next base: position 632,384,537 of record NC_064629.1, on the reverse strand, counting down.
GCATACGGTATGGCACCGATGCTGCGATCTGACCGCGAGAATGCGGAGAGAGAATGAAACTAGCCACTGCTGCACCACAGCGGTATCGCCGGTTGCCGCGAAGCAGCAGTCGTAGGTGAATGGGGCAGTGCGTAAGGTTCGCAACCACAGAAGCAGCTGCCATTGGCCTGCCACAGATGCTGTTGGTCTGGGCGTCGAATTATTTATTGAAGGGGTGAAAAAATGCCCTGAAATACAGGAAACATCTCGCAAGGAGTATCGTGATAGGTTTGAGAAGAGAGCCGCATGGTTTCAAGTGTGTTTAAAGTTTTGAGAGGATTGTGCTGCGAAACTGAATAAGGAGAGAAGTGATACAGGTAAACATCAGTGTATAACTATTTTCGGGTTGTGTTGTATAGGTGGCGTTTTTGTTCGAATGTGGCCATTTAAAATTTGCAGTAGTGCTAACAAGGGAAACTCCCCATCACAACCCCCTCAGATTTAGTGGTAAGATAGTTCATTGGATAGCCCAGCAGAAACGGAACCCAGATGAAGCATGAAAACAGGAAGGGGGTGTACTGTGCAAACAAGAAGCAGTGAACAGTCGAAGATCAATATGTACAACATCGAGCAGATTACGTTGAATGTGGCGTAGTGGTCCTGTGGCCACTGTGTTGGTTTGCGAAGGAGGAGATCCGGCTTAAAATCTCCCTCGTGCCCCATTTTCTTTCTCAAAATTATCTACTGCCCTTCGCTCATTGACGTGTCCGTTCACGGTATTCAAATTTGTATTTGTGTCATGGTGTTACGTCCGTTTGCAACGGTGACGTGTAATGTAGGGACCATCAGACGAAAATACCTCCTATTTGTTATACACAAGTACCACATGTTATGTCTATTGTGTTCCGTTATGAAAGTCTTGACTCTGGAATGCCTTCGTTGTAACATAGTTCACACCCATTTATTTGTTGTTTTGATTGTTGTATGTGTCTTAGTAGATATCTCCAAATTTCAGAAAAGAGCTATACGAATCATAACACATAATTCTCCAAGAAATCATTGTAGGCCCCTTTTCAAACAACTACAAATACTCACAGTACCATCACTGTATATGTTTAAAAGCATTCTGTGTACAAGAGCACATATGAAAAATCTACATACCAATGAGGACTGTCACAAGTATCATACAAGAATTCATAAGAATTTGTATGTAGAAAGGGTAAGGACAACACAAACCCAAAAGCATGTAAGTTATTTTGGAATAAAACTTTACAATCCTCTGACAGTGTACATGAAGGAAATAATAGGTGAAGTAAAATTTAAGACTGAACTTAAAAAGTACCTTTTAAACAAAACTTTCTGTGACATAGATGAGTACTTCGATTGTGTGTAAATTTATTTCCAAAGATTTTAATTTATATGTCTAAATTTGTAATTTTAAAAATGCCTTGAAAGTGATATTCCATTATTATTTTTGTAGTACTTGTATGATAACTTTGTTGTGACAATTCCTACATCATGTATATGATTTACAGAAAGATAATAAAATGAAATGAAAAGTCTATGTGCCATCTCGCCTGCTCGCAATATTCATCAATTTTACTTGTGATGGTGTTATATTCTTACAACATGACTCATATTCTATAACCAGTGTATAATATCACAGTTGCAAAGACTATAGAAGAATAGATATGCAAATGACCAGACACGCAGTTTACAAATTTGTGTATATATATATATATATATATATATATATATATATATATATATATATATATATATATGGCATACGATGGATATTTGAACGTGAATCTACCACTTTGCAGTCAAATATTGTGACCATACAACCTCGACGCCGCGCTTCTTGCAAGCCATTTGATATTTCACATCTTCAGCTTGGGCCATTCAATGTTTCTATTTTGCTTCATTTTTCACAGTTCAGCACAGCTTCTGCTTGTTTTCATGCTTGATCTCTGTTCAGTTTTAGACGTACTATCCACTGGGCCATTTTACCACTAAATCTGGGGGGGGGGGGGCTGCGATGGGGAGTTGAGGTTCCCTTATAAGCAGCAAACTTCTTGCTCCCTGGAAGGATCCTCTTAGTTTGGATGAACAAATCTTCAACTAAGAAAAACAGTTTAAATTAAATTTTGTTATGTCATCTGGTTCAGTATAATCAATGCTTTATTGTATTGCAGCCACAAAATACATAATTTCACACATTTTAATTGCGATATAAATTGAATAGTTTTTCACTTTTGGGAACAAATTGTGTTCACTAAGATTTTTACTGACCTAATTTAGATACATTTTCCTTGAAATGGTGTTTTTCCAGCATAGTGGTCATGAAAACATTTCTTCTACCGTAAAGTGATCTTTGGGTTGATAGGATTCCATTATCCAGATCACCTAGCATGCTTTTCAAATCCCCTGGCATCTCTCAGCCGCCATCCTTCTGTGAATTACACTATGGACTCTTGTGCAAGACTTCCCTCTCAGTTTTATAAAGTTTCCTTTCTAATTTACACAGTGTTGTGTGGCCATTTCTGTACTGATAATGCAGATCAATTAAGAATGCTGCCGTCACCCAGATACCTGGGAAAGATTAACAGTTGACTTTACAGCTGCTACTTTATTTTTCATTCATCAAATGACTGTACATTCATCTGAAAAGTAATAATTTTCTTTCATCTTCACTTAAATGAATAGTGTCACGAATGCCCCTTTCAGCAGCTGTGAACTAACCATTGGGTGAGTCCAAAACTTTCTGTTGCATTTCTTAATATATGCTTAAACGAAGTAGATAAACATTGCCTGCTTTCTTCTACCTACATCCATAAGGTTTGACTTTCAATCTAGTACTGCTGTGCGATTATTGCTCTGATGCTGCTGTGGCTGTATTGAAGATTCTCAGCATAGAGAAAAGTGGTAAGCATGACCACAGCAGTTACACAGTTCTTCCATGAAGTGCTCTGTTGATACCAGATCATGCAAACACCAGGTACGGTATATGTCTAGATCTGACAAAAGTGTTCGACAAAGTAAACTATAGGTTATAATGGGTAATCAAATGGAAACCGAACACCCGCCACAAGTATACCACGGAATGGTTCCATTCAAAAGTAATCGCCACATGTGTTAAGACATTTATGCCACTGGGAGATGAGAGGTAAGTTCCTGTTTTGTAGAACGTGGTCGGCCGCTGACGGATACATAACTGCAACCCCTCTTGCACTTCCTCGTTCAAGTGAAACCGACGTCCACAATGTCTGGTCGCCAAAGGTGTGTAAACCACATGGTGAAAAATCCAGCGTGAACCTAGGATGTTGCAGTGTTTCCCAACCATATCGCTGAGGCATAGCCTTCATCTGACTGGCAGTGTGGGTGAGGCATTACCGCGTGAGAGGGTGATTCCCTCTAACACCATACCTGGGCGTTTTGACTTTATGACTTGTGACAGTTTCTGCAAAGTGTCTTTGTAGTACTGTACATCTGTGCACTGATTGTGGATCCACACTTGAGGAACTCGATGAGGAGAAGTCCCCTTCAGTTGAAGAAGGAGGTCGTCATGACCTTGCCAGAGCTTGTGTGAACAGCTATGTGTCTCTGGCGGAGGAGATGTGTGGTGTTCCCACTGTTGGCTTTGTTGTTTGCCCTCATACTGTCAGATTTCTGTCAGACAGAATCATCCTGTTGCATCATAATGCCCATCCTCACGCTGCCAATTGAACGAAGGCTATGCTTAAGCAGTTTTGTTGGGAGACACTGCAGCATCCGCCGTAGAGCCAAGATCTTTCACCATGTGATTTTCACATCTTTAGTGACCTGAAGAAAGACATACATGGACATCAGTTTCAGCTTGACAAGAAAGTGCAAGAGAGGGTGTAATTGTGGGTTCATCAGTGGCCGACCACATTCTTTGAAACAGGAATTCATCATCTTGTCTCCCAGTGAGTCAAATGTCTTAAGTGTTTGGTGATTAATTTGAATGGCACCATTCTATGGTCCCATTGTGACCAGTCTTCAGTTTTCATTTGACTGCCCCTCTTACTTCTAGGGGGAAAAAAAAGAAGAGTCATCCACCTTACAGCAACTTGAGTGTTGGATCATAAGCAATGCACTAAACTGACATGCAAAAAAGATGAAAAAATTATAAGCCTTCAATCTGTCAGTGAAACTGCAGTGTAAACTGTGTGTTAGGGCTCAATCCTTTATCCATTCCTCTTCTTTATTGGCACTGCACAATCCATTAACCCCCATATTATAAGGTATGCAGGTGACATCTCAATATTATTCCATGGTAAAGAATATAAGGTGCTTGAACCTTTTGCTACTAGTGTGGTAACATAATTAACAATGTACTTCAGCAATCAGGGACTCAACATGAATGCCACAGTCACAGGCATTTAAAACAGGCAGTATTCACTACATCATAGTAAGTAATGTATACAATATCTTAGCAGCAGAAACTGACAGCTGCAAATGTCTAGGTGTGTACGTTGATGACAATCTGCTCTGGACAAACCACATTAACTTTGCACATGGAAAACTCAGTAGTGGCTTATATCTCAAACATCTTGCAAAGATAGCTCCTTGTGAAACACTAAAAACAGTTCACTATGGAACAATTTACCCATTTATTAACTATGGGATTAAATTATGGGGCTCTGAAGCTGATCTCCACTTAAAGAGAAAATTGCCATTATAGAAATGAGTTATAAGAATTATACATGGGATAGGTCATAAAGAATCCTGGTGTGAAGTTTTTGTACAGCACAAATATTTAACAATATATTCTTTGTATATATTTAAATTACTTACATTTTCTATGAGTTAATCAAGTGAAGTTTTCAAACATAGATATGTATATAAGCACAACACCAGAACAGATTATAAGTACAGGGTGATGCAAAAGTCCATTAACATTTGGAATTTAAGTACTTCAAGAAATAATGTAGGTAGAGAGGTAAAAATTGACAAATGTGCTTGAAATGAAATGCTTTTATTGAAACCAAAAGAAGTGCACAAAATGACGAATAGATGGTGCTTTATATGATACAAAAGCAATAATTAGTATAATGACTGATTTTTAACAAATATGATTTTATTTATAACAAATGCTCAACATGTTGGCCATCATTCACCAAGAATACTTATAGCCGAGGGACAATGTTGTGAACAGCACTGTATAGCATAACAGTAGGTAGGCTATATTGAGAAATTACTATAGGATTTTGTCTTTCATCATGCCTAATGAGGTAGGACAATCTCAATGGACTTGAAACTTCAGATCACAATAAAATCAATAATCACTCAGATTGAAGTCTAGGGACCCAGGAGACCAAGCATCACAGAAGTGGCCACTTGTAGCAATGTGGATGAGTGTCATCCTGCGTAAAAGTCGTACCTTCCAACAGGTGTGTATCAGCCAGTCTAGGGATGAAGCAATTCTGTAACATATTGGTGAACCTTGTACCAATCACACTGACAGTATGAAAAGCAGCACCCCACATTTCCTTGAGGGAAAAGGGTCCAATCATAATTGATGTGGTAAATGTACATCACACCATGACTTTATTGTCATTTAATGGAGTTTCTGCAACAGTTCTAGGATTTGGTAATCCAAATTCTGCAGTTGTGGGTGTTGAGAGACCATTGGAGTGTGAAATGGTCTTCATTGGTCCACAACACATTAGACAATCAATCATAATCTTGACCCATTTTTTGAAGTGCACACACTGCACATGCTCTCCATATCACAAAATCAGTGGCCAACAGTTCATGATTATGTTGAATTTTGTATGGGTAGCAATGGAGCTTACAACTTAGTGCTCTCCAAACAGTAGTGCATGAAATGCAGGTGTGACATGTGTGTCTCCTAGCGCTGACTTCATCATGTGGAGATAAATCCGTTAAACTCTCTCTTTCTTCCTCACTTGTCTGAGTAGCAGTAGCACTTGCATCTGGTCATCCACTATGAGGCCAGTTGTCTAGACGACCCATGGTTTTTAACTTGGTGATCATTTTCTTCACACTGACACTTGCCACAGGACCTATACCCTCTTGAATACCATTGTTATGCCGATAAGATTGTAAAGCAGCAGTAGTGAATTCTTCATTGTGATAATAAAGCTTCACTGACAGTGCAGTTTCTGGTAAAGTTAACATGCTGTGATTGCTGGTGCATCTCTTTCACTACAGCTCACTTTATACACGATTCTTATGCAATGACACTGACATGTTGCTATCCAGTTCACATGTTTGCTATCTCTTGACCAGTTTTTGCACTTGTTACTGGTTTCAATAAAACCCCATGTCTTTTCAAGCATGTTTATCATTTTTTTTTTACCTCTGTACTTTCATAATTCTGTATATTAGTGCATTTTTGAATGTTAATGGACTTTTTTTGGGTAACCCTCTACTTTATGAAAAGAACAAAATTAAAAATAATTAATGGAAGCCCATACATCCATGATTTGATTTGGTTGAAGAAACCATCAAACTATTTAAGAACATGAAACTGGATTGATTTTAACCCAAAATTAATATCTCTTCTTATAATAAATGTTGACCATCGTTCAATGAGTTCTAAGACACTACTTATGACATGAACCCATAGCATATCAACCATTAAGTAATAAATGTATAAAACAGATATAAGACACGACAAGTGTAGTGTGCAAGATATTTTATAAATATAATTATTGTCATATTCAACCAATGGAAAATCCAGGATGGAATAATGACAATATTATGAAAAGGACAGTTGCTTCCTGCCATGTAGCAGAGATGCCAAGTCACAGATAGGCACAAAAGAAAGACTATCAAACAAGTAAGCTTTTGAAACTTCCTGGCAGATTAAAACTGTGTGCCTGACTGAGACTCGAACTCGAGACCTTTGCCTTTCGCGGGCAAGTGCTCTACCATCTGAGCTACCGAAGCACGAATCACACCCGGTACTCACAGCTTTACTTCTGCCAGTATCTCGTCTCCTACTTTCCAAACTTTACAGAAGCTCTCCTGCGAAACTTGCAGAACTAGCACTCCTGAAAGAAAGGATATTGTGGAGACATGGCTCCCCCAGGCTGTGGCTAAGCCATGTCTCCGCAATATCCTTTCTTTCAGGAGTGCTAGTTCTGCAAGTTTCGCAGGAGAGCTTCTGTAAAGTTTGGAAAGTAGGAGACGAGATACTGGCAGAAGTAAAGCTGTGAGCACCGGGTATGAGTCGTGCTTCGGTAGCTCAGATGGTAGAGCACTTGCCCACGAAAGGCAAAGGTCCCGAGTTCGAGTCTCGGTCGGACACACAGTTTTAATCTGCCAGGAAGTTTCATATCAGCGCACACTCCGCTGCAGAGTGAAAATCTCATTCAGGAAGTAAGATTTTGATCAAAAAGGCCTTCATGAGAATTAGAAAACACACACACACACACACACACGTGCAAACGCAACTCACACACACTTGACCACAGACCTGACCTTGGCACCTAGACACTCTCTCTCTCTCTCTCTCTCTCTCTCTGTGTGTGTGTGTGTGTGTGTGTGTGTGTGTGTGTGTGTGTGTGTTTGTCTAATTCTACTGAAGGCCTTTTTGGCCAAAAACTTACTTGTTTGACAGTCTTTTTGTTGTGTCTATCTGCGACTCAGTGTCTTTGCTATATAGTGAGTAGCAACTGGCCTTTTGATAATATTTTTATTGTCATATTGTTATTTCTGACATTTACAAAAGCCATCATTGTGATGGCTCCAGGCAAATAAAATATAAATAAGTAACAAAATAAGTATAAATAGATAAAACACTTGAGTAATCTACAAAGAGAAAAGCTTTTGATTCATGTGCCATGTTTTGTGGTAGAGCATTGTAGCAAAGAGCCCAGAGCAGAATCCTGTGGCATTCTTCACTTAACATGACCTCAGTCACATTCAAACCTTCTTCCTGTTTGTTGACACTGGAAAACAACCTTCTACTTTCTGCTTTCCAGATATGAAATATGTCACTGAAGGGTTTTTTCCCTAATCGAGCAGTGTTTCAACTTTTTTAACTGTATTATATGGTATGCACAGTCAAATATTTTTCTTCAATCACAAACAAATATTTAGTATCCTTAAACTATTGTTTAGCCCTGTTACTGCATCACACACAAAATAATAAATTATATTTTCTATGGGTAACACTTTACAGAAGCTGAACTTAGAGTCTGGAAGCAAATTATGACTAGCAAAATGTGGCACTAGTCTTACACATTGTTTTCTCAAAAACTTTTGAACTCAAGCATCAAAGAAATTGGCCAATAATTGACAGCATCTACTTTCCCATTTTTAGGGTTCTTTACCTCAATCGGTAAAGACAGAACCCCTATAGTATCCGTTTTTTGTCTGCCTGTGTGTCTGATCATTAAGAACCCTTTTTCTTAGGGATGGGTAAAGGTATCAAGTTGAAATTTTTGTCTCAGGTTAAGGTCTATGATTCTCTTTGATCTCGTAAATGGTTTAAGCTTCTGAGTCAATGTAGCCAAAAGACATGGCCATTTTGCCACATATTCTGACACTCACAAACTAAACCATTAAAACCTATAGAAGAACACTATATATCCGTGTGAGAAGAACACTATATATCCGTGTGTGTGTGTGTGTGTGTGTGTGTGTGTGTGTGTTGTGCCTGGTGTTTTATTAACAGTGCATGTGCCTGGGGGTAGGCTAGAACATGCAAGCTGCCAAAGTGGTGTGCAATAGAAAGACTTGCACCAGGCCATTGAGCCACATGAAATTATTATTATTATTATTATTATTTTTACTATTGATTAACCTTATGTTAAACTGACACATTCAACATCATTACCAAATGTTGTATTCATGGTCTATGGAACAATTATTAATGTAATGTACTGTAATTATCTATGCACATAACTAGCAAACCCAGCAATGTTTTGCAATTTCTGAATATGTATGGGAATTGGATATACATTTTAAACCTGTGTCCCCCTCTCTGGCAATAATTTCCTCCCCCAGTCTCATTGCCTTTCTCTTCCTCCTCCTTCCCTCCCTCTCTGTGTGTATCACCTCTGACTCCTCATCCCTCTCTCTGTCCATTTTATCCTTCCCTCTGTATATGTCCATTTCCTCAACCCCTCCCCCCTCTTCCCTTGTCCCCTTACCACGCTCTCAGACCTTGAGCCTTGTTTATTGTTACTGCAAACAAAACCTGCATTGTGAATTGAAATAGCCTCAGATGAATGGATAAATCAGTTGGTATCATTGGTATATGGAGCATGAGAAAGAGCTCTCCAGCTGCTGAATCTGAAAGGATAGTAGCTTCAATTATAGTATTCCACATAGTTTTAATCTGTGAATCAGTAGGATTTCAAAGTATTGGACAATTCAGATTCCGTGGTAGCATTCTGATCATAAGCAGATAAACCATAAGTACAACTCCCCTGTTTTCTGTAAAACTGATCGCAAGGAAGAAAATAAAACAGCACATTGCTCTGTATACAATTTTTGTTTGAAATCATATGTAAGGAGAAATAATATATATGTGAGAAAAAATTTGTGCAATGGTTTACAAGCCTTGCTATCGTAATTGCAACTGCAAGAAAGAAAACGAAAACACAGTTTCGCAGCATAACATAGCATTTTCTTTCTCACAGTCTGTACATTGCCTTTCCAAAAAAAATATGGTCTATGTCTGTCTGAATGTTCATTAGAGTATTGTGTAAAAATTTCAAGTAAATCAGTCCTGTACTTTTTGTGATTTTTGGTAGCAACATTAAGTAACAGCTTATCTTTATATAGAAGCATAGACTAAATTTACATGGACCTCTCAGAATGTAAGCCCTACTCACATTTGCCCAGTTTTTATAAAGTTGTTTCACTAATGAGTATTTCAGTCTCTCAGGAAATTGACCACACCTGGAAGACATATTGCACAGGTGACTGAGTACAGAACTGATCTATGGTGTACTGATCTTCATAATCCTACTTGATACCTCATGAAACTCACAGAAATTTTTATTCTTTAATGATTTAATAATTAATTTATTTTCATCTTTCCTTGTTCCCTGCAGCTACATATGAGAAAGTTTTCTTGGAATACAAGCTTTTATGAGTTTTGTGTTTTTACCTGTACTTATAAAATGTTGATTTAACTTGCCAGCTGTTGACTGATTGATTGATTGAACAGTTAGTGATTGTTAAATATTTTTGTATGGATCTTGTAGAGTACTTACAGTCTCATTCTGACACAAGAGAGGTGTAATATTTTGAACACTCACCTTCTCATGTGATACTTCTTTCACTATTGACCATATAGTTTTAATTTTATTCTGAGAGCTTACTATTCTCTTGATGTAATGGTTTGTTTTGGCCTGTCTGCTGACATTCTTCAGCATTTTGAACTACTGTCTGGGCTCTTATTGTCCTTCATATTCTGATACGCATCCTGTTTTTTCCTACATGATATCCTAATGCTGTTAGTTACTCAAAATGTCTGCTTATTTGTACTGCATATCAGTCTGCAAATCTTAATGGGAAAGCACTGTTTGAGCAAGTGATAAAGGTTTGGAGAAATTTATTACATTGGTCATTAAAGTTGTTCTGTAAATTTCTTGCCAAATTTGCTCTTTAATATTGGCTGTAAGTGTGTGCATTATAAGTGTCCTGATATCTATAAATCTTTTGTTTACTACTTTGGGATATGTCCCTGCCTTAATTCCTTTCAGTATTGCCTCACTGACTTTTGTGAAATCTTAATCTCAGTGAAATTTGACCGTGAATCTTTTCTTGTTCAACACTGTGTGTGTGTGTGTGTGTGTGTGTGTGTGTGTGTCTTCAGACTTGAAACTTGAAGTTTTCAGAGACACACCCATGCATGTGCTATATGTACAGCATTTCCATGACACTCTAATTTTCTCCTTTGCCTCCAAAGAATGAAATCTCTCTCACTAATAAACAAGCATTTATATCATGATGATCAAAATTCTTCTGAGTGTTGTACAATGTCATTGTATAATATCCTTTAATTATAAACTTAAAACCAATGTTTTGACCATATTACAATAACCTTCCTCAGGACAAGACTGGTTGACCAGTTTATAATTAAAGTATTTTATATAGTAATGTGTTACAACATCCAGAAGATTTCTAATCATCATGACACCCGATGTGGAAGCCTCTGAAGTTATGTCAAGTATTTATATCATTAATTGTTGTTATAAGTGTTGTGTCCTCTGTAGTTCTATATGCCACAATGAAATTTTTTACCTACATAAACATATTCATGTCTTCAGTTTCTCAACTATAGAATTATATGTGACAGTAACACTATTAGTAATAACAATAATCAAATATAAAAATAAATACTACATATTTACTTCAGTGTTATTAGTTGATGAGGAGAAACAAATGAATACAGACAGTCATTACAGGCTCAGTTAACAACAGCATTTTGAGAATTTCCTTAAAAAAATGCTTTAAGTACTGAAGACAAGTTCCAGGAAACAAACTTCTTTATTCACTTATTTTCCATTCACAGTTTAAATACTTGTTATGTACACAGTAACAGATATATGTACAAATTAACAATAAATTATTGATACAGTCATGTACATATTCGAATATTCTACATTCTGTAAAACTTTATAAATACAGCATACACTTTTATCAGTCAATTACAATTTCTTTACAAACTATATGCATTATATACAAACAGTAAAGTACTCTCTCTAAACAAACTGTGACCTTTCCGAAGACTAGTATGAGTTAAATGATAGGTAATAATAGCTTCACTTAAAATAGTAAGAATATGATCAGATCCTTAAGTATTTTTATAACAGCTTGAGCTTTGCCTTTGAGTATATTGCAAATGACAACCATACATTTTTTTTTATTTACTGAGACAGTCCTCCTATAAAACGTTCACTGGCATTTCAAAATATTTGTTGTAAATCATTTTAATTTTCCCCACAAATTGGTACTGAATAATACTTCCTTGTTCTTATATTGAGATTAACACATATTAACAACATTTCTGGCACTGAATTAGGTGCACTAGTAGGCCTATACATTTCTTCCAGCATGTAGAAAGTATTAGGAGGTTTGAATTAAAGTGTAGCTACTCACAGAAGTCCAATGTGGGCTGTAATTATCAGATGGCAGTGAAACTTAGTGCATATTCTAATGCATTAATGCAGAGCTGATTTATGCTGGAAGAAATTAGTTCCAGGTTTGGCCACCAGTTGCAAATCTGGTACTATGAATGTGAGAGTGACGTATAGAAATTTTTCCACATGTAATGGATTAGAAATGGGTCTAGGTCTGGAAAGGTCAAACAAGTGAGAAAAGCATAATGTCAATTTTACTATTAAGGGCCTGTAAACAATTTGTTCAGCAGTATGAGCACCGATGGCATTGACGAGATGCTGTACAGGGTCAGATTTGCACCTGGTGGCCAAAATTGGAACTTTTTTTCCAGTGTAAATTGGTTCTGCAATAATGCATTAGCATATCTACTGAGTTTCACTGCCTGCCATACAACTGCAGTGTGAACTCAACCTCTGTGAGTAGCTGCACTTTCATTATAACCAACTAGTATCTTACAACCTGCTTATAGCACATCTAAAGACTTTATTATATCAATTACCCTCTAAATCAGAATGAAACTGCATGGTACATGTCACACTCAGCAGTTTCAATTACACATGTATAATTATGTGAAGCAAATAAAATCTCCTGCAAAAGATGGGCAGTGGTTACAACAAATAAACCAGAGTTGTTCATTGTTGTACAATTTATGACCTTTGCATGTGACAGTAACAGATGTTTTTTCATATTACATCTATGATAGACAGTGTTTCACAAAAATATGTTTATTCTCTCTTCTACATCCCCAAATAGTTTATGATCCATCACATAATGAAATGACTTGCAAAAGACCATGTGACAATATTGTTTTAATGTTATCTTATGAGAAGGGAAATGTAATTATATTAATGTGCAAGACAACAAGATGACTTATTAAATATGTAATATCCATTGCTATTTTCAATATTTAGAACTTGCTACAACTGAACAAACAGCAGGGGGGGGGGGGGGGGTACCTTGAATGTGAAAAAGCGCTATCATCTCTGAGCTCTAGATGATGTGTCTACTCCACTTTTATATCATCTAATTTCTTTGTAACTTCCATTGGTAATTATCTGCTCTACTTTGATACAGTAACAGAAAAAAACCAGCTCCAACTTCAGCTCCTTGTTATGCTTATCATTACAGGTGTTTTTAGTTGTAACAAAGGCTGTCATGTATAATTTGAGGAGTTTCAGTTAAGGAAAAACAAATACATACTGGTATAGTAAGATGGGTTGGTTAGTACTGACTGTCATGAAATGCCAGTTCAAATACAAATAATAGAAATACCCATATATATATTTTCTCTACCTCTCTCTAGTAACAAAGTGCTAGTTCCTTTTTAATGTAGCTTACTTCTTCTATCTGAAAAATAATGTGATAGATATAGAAAATTTGAGGTATTTCATTCAGAGCCTGGATTGAGAAGGACTTTTGAGGTGTGTGGAGTATGTAGGAGAAAATGAGCACTCCATCAAACTAGGTTCTAAGTAACCTGGCTGTCCTTTACTACTTCTCACATCTTCCTCTATTTTCACTATGAAGAAGAAAATAACAATTATAAATGCAAGGATATCTTTTTATGCATTTATTTTATTTCTGTATTTGCTGTAATAAGTGATCTAACTCTTGGATGGGTGTACGGGCCTGATAACTCTAGATTTTACTGTGTACATGTGAAGGATTTGAAAAATAGGAAAGCATACAGCTGACAGGCTATGGAGCACTTAAGTTTATATGTCTCCTTTTTGTACCAATCTACATAAAAGATATGTTACAAATTCATCAAATCCATATGTGATTTTAGTTTCTAAAATAACAGTTGTCATTGATCAACAGCAACAATAAACGACTGAACTATCATATTCATTCCTCTTTAAAATATTCTTATGAAAGTCTTCTCTACTTACCAACACTGGCAGTTTAAATATTTTCATGTATGGCATAATATTATGTTCTGTAACTGATAAGTCAATCAACAGAGAATTTTGCTGCTACCGAGTTTATTACAAAAATGAAGTTCATTAACTGATAAATATTTTCACCTGGTGATTTACTTTTGCTTGCACCAGGTAGATTAGAGAAATAATAAGTATTTCATCACTTTTACCTACCAGCTAGTCACAATAACAGATGCACATATTAGTGTGTAATACTTTTAAGAACTTCCTTCTGTTTATAACATATTCAGATTAAAAACTTTCAGTAATTCTTTCTTTGGAGATTAGTTGAGGCATTTCATCAGAAGAGATAGCCTACTTTCATCTTTAGTCTCAGATTAAGAACAGTAGCTTCATTTATTTCTATTATCAGCTATCAGCCATAGCTTCATTTATTTCTGTCATCAGCTAACAGCCAATGCAAACATTTTGACACAGCGGCATGTTTTGTTATGCTTCTAATTATCTGTTAAGTAAATAAGGTCAATTTAATTTAAAGCTAAGAATTAACTTGTATCTTAAGCTGATGCTAGAAAGCCTTTTAAAGTTCATAAAATCAATGGGATAGTACTGAAGGCAAAGATTTAAATGAATTTTATTAATCAAGAGTATGACCAAACGTTGCCAGAAAAAAATGTCTTTGTATAATATGACTATGTGAAAGATAACTAAGATATTATCAGAACCTGAATATGGCATATACTGCAAAAAATAATAATGTCATAGTACTTGGTAATGGAAGTGCTGCTGATAAGGCACTAATAGAACCGTCCATAGGAACACGCTCACACTGACTCATCCTCCATTTACGAATGTTCCCTTCACTGTCTCTTGCTAACAAGCACATTTGTAGGTCACCATGTCGTTTGGGTAAATCTTTCACAACATAGCTACGTGTTATGTAGGATAAGTCTTTCTCAAACAAATTCTGTACAAGTAGGTGTTGATTAGTGCTTTCATTTGATTGCATATTAGGCAGATCTCTCATTAGCAAGTGAAAGTCACCAATGTCTTCAGTACTTGACACATACCATGCCAGGCTAAGGTCACCCTTTTCATTCCTAGAATATAAAACAGAATTTTGTAATTTGATAACAAGAATTTGTGTAGAGCCTGAAAGACATACAGAATTTAGTTTATATTTTAAGACAGCAACATGTGAAACATGGTATTTTACTATAATTATGACTGGAGTTGGGAAATATTTTTGTTTAAAAATGTAATTAAATATTAGGTTACATTCAAGTTCATTACAGTTCACCAGTGTTTCCAGCCACTTCAGAAGATAATATTGTGAACAGTATCATTCTCTCTCTCTTTCTCCCTGTCTCTTCTCCCTGTCCTCTTTTTTTGCTTTTCCTTTTGAAAAAAAGGAATACACTGCTATTTTACAGTATATTACTGTATTTTTTCTGTAAAAAATCTATATTTTGTCTTTTGTGCCAATATCAAATACTATGATAAAAGTTCTTAGACCATTATCGAGTACAATGATAAAAGTTCTTAGACCATTAACACATCATACCTGCTAAAGTGAGCTCAAAGCTGTCCTTACCAGATATGTAGTATTAATGGTCTAAGAACTTTTAGCATTATAATTGATAATGGCATTAAAGCTGAAACCTAGATTGTACAGAAGAAAAATACAGTAATATACAATCAGATGGTGATCTATTCTTTTGGAAAATATTGTATGACTCTGGCTCAGCACCATCAAGTACCATTCTGTCAGTGTTTGTTAATTGTGTAATTGTTATAGTTTCAGTCAAAGATACAACATTGTTATAGAAAGTAAATGAGGACTATTTTATTTTAACTGTGAATAATACAATTTTAAACATTGAAGATATGTCTTTTATGTGCCACATTTTCACAAAATGAATTCTGTATGAATGGAGAAAAAGGTTGTATACAATAAATAATGTAACTTGTAATTTGAAATCTCTCACACATTAATCATTCACATTTGTCAAGAAGCCTGCCTCCTGAATTTTTTCACTCACAGAAGAATGTTATAAACAGAACTGTTACACATAAGTGCTACACTAACAGAGTGAGGATTTCAGAAATAGTGTTGGATATTGCAAGCTTCTTGTTCATAATGTATGTCATATAACAAACTAACTTTCATTCATTTGATGACTTAAGACTGTCTTTTCATTTTCTCTTTACTAGATCACACAAATTGGTTTCCAGCTACTCTGATAAAATCTACCAAATTGACATGAAAAACAGCACATTCAAGTTTCATGTAAGACACCAAACATAAACATAAACATATACTAACCCCTTCAAAAACTGGCAACACTCAGAAGAATGGCCTTAGTAATCCACTGTCAAATGATGATTGGAATTGTGTTTCAGGAATAATTGCATCAGATTGCAGAGAGGTGTCTTTTTGGCTCAAACAGGGAATGTTGTTATCACAGTTGTGCATGTGTGGAAACAGTAGACAGAAGAAGACTGTAGACAGCAACATGTGGATATTGGCCCACACAATGTGACCAATGCAGATGATGAATGCAATCTTGTCTACATGACCATAACTGATAGTGTGGAGCACCACTGGATGAAACATGTGATCTTGAGTTTCATGTAAATAGAGCAAACTAAAAAACAACTGCAAAATCAGGAAGGTTGTAGAGCCTGAGGTACTGACTCTTCTTCAGGCTATTAACATATAACATTTTAGCAGTAAAAGGTCCAACCACATGTCAAGCAATAGTCAGAGAAGTACAGATAATGCCTTCTCAAATGAAACTGGAGAAAATTCCACTCCACAGATTCCACTACTACCACATTAAAACTGTGTGGTGGACTGGGACTGAAATCTGGAACCTTTTCCTTTTGTAGGCAAATGCTCTACTGACAGAGCTACCCAAGCACAACTCACAACTGACCCTCACAGCTTTACTTCCACCAGTACCTCATCTCCTACCTTCCAAACTTCACAGACGTTCTCCAGCAAAACTTGCAGGACTAGCACTCCTGGAAGAAATGATATTGCAGAGGCATGGCTTAGCCACAGCCTTGGGGATCGTCTCCACAATGAAATTTTCACTCTGCAACAGAGTGTATCCTATATGAAACTTTCCGGCAGATTAAAATGGTGTGCTGTATGAGGACTCCAACCCAGGATCTTTTGTGCTCTACTGACTGAGCTACCTACCCAAGCACGACCTGCTTTCACAGCTTTATTTCCACCAGTAATACTTCTTCTACCTTCCAGAGTGAAAATTTCATTCTGGAAAGATTCCCTCAGGCTGTGGCTAAGCCGTGTCTCCCCAGAAACCTTTTTTCGAGAAGTGTTGCTCCTGCAATTTTTGTGGGAGAACTTTTGCGAAATATGAAAGGTAGGAGATGAAGCCATGGCAGAAGCTGTGTGGGTGAGTTGTGACTTGTGCTTGGATAGCTTAGTCAGTAGAGCACATGTCCAAAAAAAGGCAAAGGTCCTGGTTTTGAGTCCTACTTCAGCATACAGTGCACACTCTACAATCCCTCAGAACATATCCAGAGCCTCTTTAATTCTATACCACAACACATAAGATGTGCTCTTTATAGTATCTGCATCAGTCAACTTTTGTCATGTGGAGCCAGTTACATCATTCTGAGTATTTAAACACAGATATCATGTACAGCTCTGTAATCCCATTTATTATGGTATAGTCATTTGCCTAATCTGTGGACTAAAGTCAATTTCCCTCATATGTATCCTTCTTCGT
This sequence comes from Schistocerca cancellata, assembly GCF_023864275.1. Taxonomy (NCBI): domain Eukaryota; kingdom Metazoa; phylum Arthropoda; class Insecta; order Orthoptera; family Acrididae; genus Schistocerca; species Schistocerca cancellata. The sequence goes on along the minus strand of NC_064629.1, from coordinate 632,366,779 downwards.
GGAGCAACTTTCACAAAATTTAGTGCATTTTTCTAGTTTGAGCCCATGTATCAAAGTAATATTGATAAAGCATTGGCAAAAAATGATACTGGCAGTGTACATTCAAGAGTTGGAAAATATACAGCTAAAATATTGAAATATAATCCTATTTTACTAATTAAGTCATAAACAGTTAGCAGAAATACCTATAAATATATATAATTATGTAATTTTGTGATTTATTAATGCATCTGCAATCATAAGTTGTTCTATGAGAGACCTAACTACCTGTTTTTGCATTACTATACAAAGTTAGATGAATTGGCACTGCAGGGCGACAGTGACAGAAGTTAACATTGTGGTGATTATACTAAGATATCAGAAAGGGTCACAATTTGAAAACGTTAAAGGAGGAGGTCAACTCAAGAAACAAGCAGACAGAATGTAAATATGATGTAGGGAACAGTCATAGCAATAATCAAGTGAAGACATGAATGACAATTTCCATAAAGGGGTGTAACCAATAAACAATAAGAAGAAAAGAAGACATAAAAGAAAACAAATCAAGGAGGTTAAAGTATCTGTTCTACCCTCAAGTAAAATCTGCCTTCTATTACCAACCCTGTCTTCTCCAACAAATTGTTCAAATTTTTATCAGTAAAATGGGTTCCGTACAGGAAGTATGCTGGCTTCCCTATTATATGGCATCAGCTGAACTCATCAGGCAGTTATTGTTAAAACTAGAGTGTTCATTCAAGCAGATAATACTAGCATTCTGATGGTGGAAATTATTTTGAAGAGGGTGAAAATAAACTCACCAGTACCCTTGAAGGACTATTAAAAAACCACCATTTGAACCCATATCCAGGAATGATGTAGATCTGTATATTACATCGAGGAACTAAGAGGCAAGAAGACAACAATATATAATGGGCTGTGAAATGGCAATGAGATAGATGGAAAAAATTAAGTAAACTGCTCATTATTTCAAAAGTAATCACCATAATTGCCAAGCCAAGACAGTCAACACCTTCATGGAAAAAGGTTTGCAGTTACTACAGAACCATGATTGTAACCAGGCATGCACCTATTCACCTGAAGCAAATAGATTGCCACAAGCACCTTTCTTCAGGCCTTCGTAAATATGGAAATTGCATGGGGAGAGGTCAGGATTGTATGGAGTATGTGTAAGGGCTTCTGAGCGGAACTTCAGCAGTGATTCATAACTGCCGGCCGCGGTGGTCTAGCGGTTCTGGCGCTGCAGTCCGGAACCGCGGGTCTGCTACAGTCGCAGGTTCGAATCCTGCCTCGGAAATGGGTGTGTGTGATGTCCTTAGGTTAGTTAGGTTTAAGTAGTTCTAAGTTCTAGGGGGCTTATGACCTAAGATGTTGAGTCCCATAGTGCTCAGAGCCATTTGAACCATTTGATTCATAACAACCTTGGCAGCCTGTGAGCCCTTACACATCCTCCATACATTCACAATCTATCCCCATGCACTTTCCATATTTTTTGAGCACTGAAGAAAGACATTCGTAGCCATCAGTTTTCTTTGGATGAAGAGATGCATGCCTGGGTACAATCATGGTTCTGTAGGGAACCGGAAACATTTTTCCATGAAGGCATTGACTGTCTTGTCGTACAGTGGGATAAATGTTTTAATGGTTATGGTGATTACTCTTGAAATAATGAACAGTTTACTGACTTTTCTCCATCTGTCTCATTTTCATTTGATTGTCCCTTATATAGCCTGGAATAATCTGTTGTCAGAATACCAAACACCTTGGTCGCAAAATCAAGCAAACTCTCATATTCAGATACCACTGCCAAGAATCAAGCAGAAGATTTGTACAACCAAAAAGAGGAAGACGTTAAGCTAAGTTGTTCCTGGCTTCCAACAACTTACAATGGCCAACTACACACACATTTCAGAAACATGTGATGTCATATAGTGACGTGTGTTTACCTTGCTATGATATTTCAGTAAGTCAATGTGTGCAGTGAATCAAAGCCATGACCCAACCAAAGGTGTCTTATCCAGACAGAGGTCATATGTTTGGTTTCTTGAGAATTTATTCAACCATGGAATTTAAGTCTCAGAAGTTCTAATAAGTATACATTTCACATAAACTTTTAACAAGAAACAATACATTTAAAAAATAACCACTTGTTAACACTAGAAATTTTTGGAGACTGCAATCAAGAATTTCAGTCACTTATGAACCTGTTCATATCTCTCATAAATACTTTTTGATATAGTAACCTAGAGTTCCACTACTACTGCCATTATTTCCAGCAAACTGATAGTTTACCTGTGGATCCTACAGAAATGATAAAAATAATTCAACAGATGTGTAGCCTAACTACTGTGAACATAATCACACTCAAACATAGAGTAGATGAGAAAATTGAGACAGTGTCTTTCAAAAACTATATGGGATGAATTTAATCCAATCCTGCTCGGGCATTTTGATTGTTGTTGTCCAGTTAAAACAGTAACAATATCATTGACTCCCAATCAATGGGAAAAAAGAGCTTGAAATTAGCAGCTAGATTAGTCAAACTAAGACAGAATATCCATGACCTCTGTGTTGCACAAGTCATCTGCACTGTATATTTTTAAAGAAAGATATACCTAAATCTTAAGAAAAAAGTCCACACTGAATTAATGACACAGTTAACAAATGTATGCCATGCCTCATAGAACATCACTAACAAATACTGTAGAACATATACAAACACAAAAGTGGAAGCAACAAATATCTGACATGGAGGTCAACAAGTCCATAAAACTGTCTAATCTTCATAATGAACATTGTGTTTTACCAACTGGTGCTATAATTCCAGGCTCAGAACCACTTATCTACTCAACACATTGCTACACAATTTACAAGATCGTTGAATTCAGGGGAGTAAAAGAACAAGACATAAAAAATAATTCTATCGCTAAAATATGGTAACACAAATGATTTGGGTGGTCTTTTCAGCACAGTAATTAAAATTTTGCAGATAATCAAGATAATTCTGTAGCTAAAGATGGTCACTCAAGTGGTTTGGATGATCTTTCCACCACAGTAATTAAAATTGCAAAATCTTCTGATTAAACCAGTTACATATCTCATCAGCTGTAGCATCAAAGAAAATATGTTTCCCAGTGCACTGAAAATAAATGTAGTCAGACAATTGCATAAAAAAGGATCAAAGGTGAAAGCATCCTACAGCCAAAATGAGATAATTTTTGAGTTAGTGTTGTCTCCTTGCTGAAACCAAATCAGTATTTTGAAAGGATTGCAATATCACAACAGCTGTCACAGAATTTTTGTATAAAGTCTATAGCTGTCTTGATGAAATGAAGAACATTGTGGGCATGTTTTTAGATCTCACAAGGGCATTTGATCCAATCAGCCACACACTGTTCTCACAGAAACTGAGCAATTGCAGCATCAGACACATGTCTCTTAGACTCCTGTCTACATACCTGAAAAATCATAAACAATGCACAAATATAAATTATCATGGGGTGAGAAAAAACAACATTCAGTCCATGAGTGAAACAGAAATGGAAGGTGTGCTGTAGGGATCAATATGGGGCCCATTTTTGTTTCTCGTGTATTTAGATGATATTGTAAAAATTTCTAATTACTTATGCTGATGCCACCTCTGTGCTATTTTGTGGTGAAAATGGAGAGGAGATAACTCATTTTTCAACACATGGGACATTAGAAGTGATTAAATATTTTTGTAACATGGGCCCTAAAGTTCATACCAGGAAATTAGAATTACTGGAGTTCAAAGCAGGGCACTCATTCCACAGATGAATAGGAAGTACTTGTGGAATTTTATATATAGGTAGTGAGGAGTGTAAATTCTTTGGTCTGCACTTGGATGGCATTCTTCGATGAGAAGTTCATATTAACTTCTACACAGTGAATATGTAGCGCATTGTACTAGCTTAGCTGTCTGTTCAAAACAGTATATGATTGACTGCTGAGGAAATTCTAAGCTATACATGTCATGTATTGACCTTTGTAGATAAATATGATATTTATTAAAGTTTTGTACCCAAGTATCGTATGTATTTAAACTTTGTACACAAATATGATATGTATTGACCTTGTGCATAATATGATATTTGTCAAAGTGATTACTTAATGACTGCATGCAAAAAGGAATGTAAATAAATAAAAAAATCAAGGGATTAGCTAACAATTACAAAGTTTGACCCTCAAATCTGAAAAGAAAATTTTTTAAATAATATTTACATGTAACTTACTTTTTAACATTTCTGAATTTTATATCAGGATTGACATCAAAGGCAGGATCATTTTTATATTCTCGCTCAGAGTCACAGGTCATCTTGTCCTCACTGACACTACTAAGAGATTGGTTGAACAGATATTCTGGTTGAGCACAGCGAATATCTTCCCAGTGCTGTTTGACATTAAGCTGTGATGACATCCAGTGCTTCAATGGACGCACATGGCAGTTACATGATAAAGGATTTCCTGCAATGAATTATCATTATTGCTATTGTTGTTTGTATTGTTGTTATTACTACTAATATTCTTAATATTACAAAGCACTGATATACATAACAATATATATCTTTATGATCTAATTGTTTTGAAACTCATTTTTGTCTTTGTACTTACATTTAAGCTGCAAAGTATCATTAACATTATCAGTTATAAAGTTTGTTTTCTTTGCTGACAAAACAAAGATTGTGTTAAATTGTAAATCAAGTGGAGTTACTTAAATTTCAAATGGGTTCTAGCCAATTCATTGTCATCGTATCATGTTAAATAAATAAAATAATTAAAATTTAACTTTGAAAAAATCTGCAAGAGACTTACATCCATCATGTGAATAAAATATGGAGACATGCAGTTGAAAAAGGTGTCGAGTGTTAAATTCTTACAATAGGACCTTTATAATAAATTCAGTTAGGTAGAACGTTTGTAGAAATGCTGAAACAACTTGACAAATCTTTATTTATAATGGATATGCTGTCTGGAGCAGCCTAAGAGTACCAAAGCAAGCTTACGTACTATACTTTCCTTCATCCCATACTATCATACACTTTAATATTCTCTAGTAAAAGTTAACATTTTCTGAGCCCAGAAATGTACAATATGAGTAATTTGTGGTGTAAATTTAGGAACATTCTGCAGGAGCCAGTTGAAAAAATTATTCTCAGTATATTTATTCTTAATGAAATTTGTCATAAATAATGTACCTCTTTTTGGTTTTTGACAGCTCAGTTCATGGAATCATTGCTGGGAATAATCTACATAAAGACTTACTGTCACTGACTTTGGTGCGGTAATGTTTTATTATGAATGAGATTTTCACTCTGCACCGAGCGAGGTGGCGCAGTGGTTAGCACACTGGACTCACATTCGGGAGGACGACGGTTCAATCCCGTCTCCGGCCATCCTGATTTAGGTTTTTCGTGATATCCCTAAATTGTTTCAGGCAAATGCTGAGATGGTTCCTTTGAAAGGGCACGGCCGATATCCTTCCACATCCTTCCGTAACCCGAGCTTGCGCTCCGTCTCTAATGACCTCGTTGTCGACGGGACGTTAAACACTAATCATCACCACCTCCACCACTCTGCAGCGGAGTGTGCGCTGATATGAAACTTCCTGGCAGATTAAATCTGTGTGTCCGACCGAGACTCGAACTCGGGACCTTTGCCTTTCGCGGGCAAGTGCTCTACCAATTGAGCTACTGAAGCACGACTCACGCCCGGTACTCACAGCTTTACTTCTGCCAGTATCTCGTCTCCTACCTTCCAAACTTTACAGAAGCTCTCCTGCGAACCTTGCAGAACTAGCACTCCTGAAAGAAAGGATACTCTGGAGACATGGCTTAGCCACAGCCTGGGGGAGGTTTCCAGAATGAGATTTTCACTCTGCAGCGGAGTGTGCGCTGATATGAAACTTCCTGGCAGATTAAAACTGTGTGCCTGACTGAGACTCGAACTCGGGACCTTTGCCTTTCGCGGGCAAGTGCTCTACCGAAGCACGACTCACGCCCGGTACTCACAGCTTTACTTCTGCCAGTATCTCGTCTCCTACCTTCTGCCAGTATCTCGTCTCCTACCTTCCAAACTTTACAGAAGCTCTCCTGTGAACCTTCGCAGTTCTTCGTGTAGAGAATGTAAAAAGCGTGTGATGAAGAGTATTCTGTGTATGAAATGCAACTTCTGGTTACACGAAAAGTGTGCGAAAGTAAATCTAAAGTTCATCAGCGATGATTTTCCGTGGACATGTCACAGTTGTTTACGTGACGAAACGACCGATCTTGTAAGTGCAGTTGATACAAAAAACAAAATTATAAAGTTACTACGAAGTGACATTGAGGCATTAAAAACCAAACTTTCAACCATCAAGAAAGAAAACGATACATTAATACAAGAAAAGAAGTCCTGTGTGTGTAAAAGCCATCAAACGGAAAAGCAAGAAGATCGCTAAAATACGAATGGCCGATTGTACTTTAAAAACAACATTTCAAGTGTTCCCGTTGATGTCTCGGTAAACTCAGTAAGCCAAAAACCTGAAGATAAATATAAATGGAAGGTGGTGACATACAGCAAAAGGAAAACCAAGGCGACAGGTACGCAACAAAAGGAAAATGACTTTTTAATAATTGGCAATTCGCTGCTGAAGAATATCGCTGTCCCCAATTGCAAGATCGACGTACGACCTGGTATTAGAACGCATCAACTCAGTAAACATTTTAAAAATATGGTAAATGCAAGACAAGATACTACAGAACCAGATTCTGAAACCAGACATAACTATAATGGCCTGTTTATCCATGTTGGAACGAATTCATTAAGGAGCAGCAGTGAGGAAGAAATGGCAAGCGAAACAAGAAACATGATTTGTTCTGCAAGAAATATGTATGCAGGATCTCGTCTGATACTTAGCGGAATCATAAACAGAAGGTCAGTGAGTGACAAATATATCGCCAAAATAAACTGTGCTCTTAAAGAATAATGTGATCGTCTTGGGGAAATTTTTATAGACCCAAACAAATTCCTATGTGAAAACTCACTAGCAAAGGATGGCTTACATTTAAACATTCAGCAGAATGTTTACAGATGTCTGCAAAATCATTAGATGCAAGGGAAACTAATATGGTCTGAAGAGGGTGAAAAATCATACACTCCAGCTGGAAAAGAAAAATATAAGCACCATACAAAAAAAGACGATACTAAAGAATTTGCCCCAGAATACAGCTCACAACATGTAAACCAACAAAAGAAAAATTACATAAAAGTACTCCATCAAAATATTCAGTACTTTGGTAACAAAAACTTAGAAGCAGAAGTACTCCTGAGTGAAGTAAGACCAGACATATTATGCATAAGTGAACATGGACTAACTGAAAGTAAAATACATAATATGGCAATAAAGGACTACAAACTAACTAGTTACTTCTGCAGATCTAAATATAAGGGTGGTGGCGATTGTATATATATTAAAACAGGTAATCTATCAAAGAATGTAAACAGTGAAGCTAGTACATTTCCCATAGCTAGAGAAAAAGACTTTGAAGTTACTGGTATAGTGGCAGAGGATTTTAGAGTGTTTTGTGTGTACAGGTCACCATGTGGCAATATTAGCATCTTTCTAAAAAAAGTTGCTAGCTTATTGAGAATGAATATGAAGAGAAATCTTATTGTATGTGGAGACTTCAACATTGACATGGGAAAAGACACAAAAATAAGACAGGATTTTGAAGAATTGTTAATACAGCATAACATGAAAGTGACAATAACTGCACCAACAAGAGTGACTTCACAAAGTAAGACAATTATTGACAACATAATTACTAATATGTGTAACTATGAGTCACATGTAGTTCAGACAGAAATATATGATCATCATGGACAACTAATCAGCTTTTGCAGAAGCAATGACACAGTATCAGAACCAAAACAAACAACCCAAGAAATTAGGATCATCAGTGAACAAAATATCAACATCTTTAGAACAATGTTAAGTAAGGAAACCTGGAATGAAACCCTACAGGCCCAGAGTGTAAATGAAAAATACGATGCATTTATTTCAACAATTAAGTACCATTTTTATGTAGCATTTCCCAAAGTAAAGAGACAAGAAAGGCTGCAAGATCAAACACAGTGGATTACCAGTGAAATACTAGAACAGCGAAGGAAGCTTCAGGATGTGAGACAGATGGGCGAAGCTGAAAACTATAAAATATTAAAAAAGAAGTATAGAAAAACAATAAGAGAAGCGAAAGCAAGAGCAATTGACACCACTATAGCGAACTCAAGAAACAAGGCAAAGGCAGCTGGGAATGCAACCAATGCTGAAAGAAAGGAAAAAGATGGGTCAAACAAAGAAGAAGGTATTAGGTCAATTAAAATAGACAACACAGTGGTCACAGATGGTATGGAAATAGCAAACATACTGAATAACAACTATATCAGTGTAGTAGAAAACCTAAAATTGGAAAGAAATAGTCAAAAATAGAAGGGTATTAAGGTACCCAAAAGATCGTGCAGTACTATGTTCTTAAGACCAGTCACGGAAGATGAATTGCGGAAAACTATACAGAAACTGAAGTCCAAGAAATCAGCTGGTGATGATGAAATATCAAATCATGTAATAAAGCTGGTATGTGAGGAGATAATAACACCACTGCTGAACATAGCAAACTGTTCTTTCAGAGATGCAATTTTTCCAGAAAAACTGAAGATAACGAAGGTAGTGCCAGTGTACAAGAAAGGGTGTAAGAATGATCCCAACAACTACAGAGCAGTTTCACTGATATCAGGTTTCTCAAAAATCCTAGAAATGCTTATGTATACCAGATTAGTTAACTATTTGGACAAACATAACATTCTCATGCCTTCACAACATGGTTTCAGAAAGGGTAAATCTACAGAATCAGCAATTGTCAGTCTAACAGAATACATTTTACAGTCCTTAGATGAGAAAAAGGTTGTCTCTGCAATGTTTCTGGATCTTTCAAAGGCATTTGACACCATTGGCCATGAAATGCTGATACAAAAACTAAGCAACTATGGCATTCGGGGGCAACCAGGTGAATGGATAGAATCATACTTGTGCAACTGCAAGCAGTATGTACCATTAGGAAACTCGTACCAATCAGAAACCAAATCCATCAAATATGGAGTGCCGCAGGGTTCGGTAATGGGCCATTGTTATTTAATGTATTTGTTAATGATATAGGTGTTGAAGAGGAATAAAAGAAAATATTGTATGCTGATGACATGACAATACTAAATAGTGACCAAAGCATGGAACAGCTTGAGAGAAGAGCATACATATCTGCAAATGTCACAGCTCAATGGCTGTTGGAAAATGAACTGGTTATAAATCTAAAAAAGACTATGTATGCAGTGTTTAAAAACAAGGAAAAGGCTGTGGACATGGATTTAGAGGTTGATGGAACAAGGCTGGAAGAAGTAGAATCTGCTAGATTCTTAGGTATTCTTGTGGATAATGAACTGAAATGGAAAAAAAACATATTAATAATGTCTGTAAGAAACTGAGCTCTGTCATATTCTTAATGATGCATCTATCACAGTATTCAGACAAGAACCTTCTGTGTACAGTGTATCATGGACTTTTCGAACCATACTTACAGTATGGAGTGACTGTGTGGGGAAACTCAAACAAACAAGAGACAAAACGAGTGTTCACATTACAAAAAAAGCAATTAGGACCATTTTAAGAAGAAAGACCTCAGAAACATGCAGAAACTGTTTCAAGAATTTAGGTATCTTAACTTTTTCATCACTGTATATATACAAAACAATAATGTACATCACAAAAGGTAGTGAGGACTGGATTACAAATGCTAGTGTACACACCCACAATACAAGAAAGAAGAATGAAGTACGGAGCATACCCCACTGACTGGCAATGCTAGAAAAAGGACCCCAGTACTCTGGTATCAGACTACTAAGAAGTCTGCCCAAAACCCTGCAGGATAGTGTACTTCACAATGACTTTCCAAAGAAACTTAAAGACTATCTCATTGAAAAAGAGTTTTACAGTGTTGCAGAATACTTATGCATTAAATTTGTATATATTGTTACTCATTATCAGTGATGTAAAAATGTAAGCTAAAGGTGTAGAAAAATAAGTGATAAAGAATGTTAATACTTTGACATGTCCTATATTACACGTACATTTACTGTACACAATGTAATCTTACAGGATCCAATAAAATTCAGTTCATTCAATTCAATTCAATGTGTATCATCAGAGCAGAGATGAATGGGGAATCATTCTAACAACAACACAGATTACAAATGGGGAAATCCACTGACATAAGTGACTTTGACAAAGGGCACATTGTTATAGCTTGGAGCCTGGGAATAAGGATCACAGAGAAGATGAAGTTGGTTGGCTGTTCACATGCCATTGTTGTGAGCATCTATGGAAAGTGGTTGAAGAACAGAAAAACTATGAGTAGGCAACAAGATGCTGGATGTCCACACCTCATCTCGAGATGTAAAGTTCAGAGGTTTGCCCACACTGTAAAGCAGGATAGGTAACAATCCCTATCATGTCTGACAACAGTGCACAATGCTGGTGCAGGTTCAACTGTTTCAGAACACACTGTTCAGTGTGGATTGTTGAACATGAGGCTCCACAGTAGATGATGCCTACCTGTTCCCATGTTGACTCTGTGTCATCATACGTTACAGTAAGCACAGAGTCATTGAGATTGGACCATGAATCAATGGAAACATGTTGCCTGGTCAAATAAATCATGTTTCTTGTTGATCATCATCTCTACACAAACTATGGACTGACATGCATCCCATCATGGTAGATGCCTTTTCCAACAGACTAATGCAGTGGTGATTTAGGGAGCATGATAGTGAACTAACGTTGATGTCTTGGCCACCTAATTCATCTGATCTGAACCCAGTGGAACACATCTGGGACACTTATCTGGTACCTGCCTACACTCACAAACCAGAGGCCTATAATGTATGGGGATTGCTTTGACTTGTGCGTAGACAACTTGCGCCACGTGTTCCTGGAAGTGTATTAAGGACTTGTTGAATCCATGCCATGCAGAATTCCTGCTGTATTGCATCCCAAAGGTGGTGGATCAATGAGCTATTAAACAGATATTCACATTGTTTTTTATCTCTGTCTCTCTCTCTCTCTCTCTCTCTCTCTCTGTGTGTGTGTGTGTGTGTGTGTGTGTGTGTCTGAGTTGAGCCACTGAAGACTAGAAAAAATTTTCCCAAACCATAATTTATTAGCACATTTTGCTAACACACTAATAAATTGTGAGATGGGCAAGTTTTTTCAGTCTTTGATGGTTCACCTGAGGATGATTGTCAGGTGCTCAGTTGAAATGTCATGCAGGGAAGTGAGTACGACCAGCTGCCAGCTCAAAACTTTTATGAATGCTCTGTTTGAAGAGCAAATTTTAAAATTAACATGTATTATGCATTTTTTCTTAAATCTTCCACAACTTTGAGAATCTCTACACTATGAGTTTATGTTCTGACCAGAGTATCTAATATCGTCAAATCTGCCACAACCTTTTGCTTTTCAATTTTGTATAGTGCATTATACAGATGGATAACTATGCAGAGTTTGTACACATTTTTCTTTCATTCTGCAGCAGCTTTTAGTCAAAATTTTATTCATTTCACCTTCACTTTTAGAAACATATTTTTAATCCCTGGAGGCTAGACATCATGACAGATCAAGTCAAGGTTTGGAACATGGATGACCTATATTATTCATGATATATTCAGTATTTGTAACATTAGTGATTCAGAAAACTGCAGTAAGTGAATACAGTTCTTATAACTCATAATGTTCCCCTCTGTCATTGACTGAATCTTATTCTGTTTATTGAACAGACTCCTCACCACCACAGTCGTAGATCATTGTCTTTATCTGAGTCTTTCTTATTTTATTCCCTGTGTCCTTGTGCAAGATATATTATGTAGACAGTACAGCTGTCCAACCCAGATACCTGTTCTCTAAACATGATAAAAGATGAGTCAGCGTTATCTGACAGTTTCTGAATTTATGAATGATTTATTATGTAGCGATAAAGTTGTGGGCACAAAGGAACACAATAATACTGATTAAAGGCTGTAACACATATCACAGCATCATAATCAGAAGTTCATTACATACCTAAGCACTAGAAACCATAATTACCTGTCACAGCGTTTTTCCCTACATATTTTTATATGTCCACTATTGTACTGCCTTTCATTGAAAAAATATTAATATGCCATGTCAGTATCTTGATGTCTATATTTGTTGTACAAGTAAACTACATACTTTGTAAAACTGTGATTCATTGTTAGAAAGAAGTAAGCCAGAGGTTTGCTATTTTATTTTCTCTAATATTGAAAGGATAAGTTCAATCAAACACATCTCTCTAGAATGGTATTATCATAGCCAATGATGCTTACATATGTCAGCAACTCATTTGTGAGAAAAACAGTTTTTGTCGATTTTCTCAATTCCAGAAAAAATGACTTGTTTCGTTTTATGGAGTGACTGATTCAATGAAAGAAGAGTTTTATGCCTTCTGGGTATTGACTTTCCCTCCAGTTATCATCACTAGCTACAGAAACATCATCCATCATTATTGGTGCTGTGATAATGATCTGAATGTTCTAGCTGTGACTCAAACAATGACAAGATCAAGGTACAAACAAATTCTGCCCATCATTCATTTATTAGTATGTCTCCCATTAACGCAGATAAACCAATACATTTAAGTGAAACTGGAACCCAAAATAATCGAGCTCATTTCCCACATTTTGTTGCTATAGCCTATGTGGGAGATGTGAAAACAATGCTCTTAATAATGTTGAATCATGACTTCATTCAAGGCATATCCCATGTCAATGTGAGGAAAAAATATTTTAATCAGTATAATTTTTCAAGAATCAATGTATGTTGATGATGATGCCACTGTGACTGGACACAACTGTCAAATACCTTTTGAAAAAAAAACAATTAAATGCCAAAAAATCACAGTTGACTTCATTTTCTTTATACTAATACTTCTTTGCGACCTACTCTAATTATGTAACAATTACTTTAAGAATAGTTGATGTCAAAAAAGAAAAATTAGGACAGTAAAGGTTTAGTAGGATCCCTATGTATTGAATTTGACAACCAGGAAGTTGACTCAGACAACTAGAAGCTAGTAATAATTCTGACCTCCGGAATTGAAAACCACTGTTTTCTAGAATCCTTCTGTGACAAAAAAGTGTCCCATGAGTTTCATGCAAATATTGTCCATAGCAGACAGAACCATTCAGATATGTATATATTCCTGGGATGGTTCTCCAAAGCCACTAAAATTTTATCCCTTTGATACTGTTCTAATTACGATATTGCAATTTCAGTGTTATTCTGATGATGATGCACTGTGATGACCACAGCCACTATTAAACACATCAGATGAATTCCCAGTTGTGAATAATGACTACCATCAGCTGTAGAATGGAATGACAACAATGAAAATTTGTGCCAGACTGGGAATAGAATCCGGATTTGCTGCTTATCGCGAGCGGTTGCCTTACTATTTGCCTATCCATGCACGACTCACTGACCCAAACTTCCATTTGTTGTCACCCATACATCTATGATCTGTACTTGCACATCCATTATGTGTATTCCCGTACAGATCATAAGTTGTGCTTGAAAGTTGCATGCCCGGTACCGGCAGATAAATACAATATTGCAGTGCCAGTGCTATTCTGATTGCTAACAACTACCACTCAGTCTCACTACTGACAGCTCTGTCCTAAATTCTTGAAAAAGTAATGCATTCAAGAGTAGCTTCACATATTTCTAAAAATGAAGTACTAACAAAAAGTCAATTTGGTTTTCAGAAGGGCTTTTTAACAGAAAATGCTATATACAGGGTTATTACAAATGATTGAAGCGATTTCACAGCTCTACAATAACTTTATTATTTGAGATATTTTCACAATGCTTTGCACACACATACAAAAACTCAAAAAGTTTTTTTAGGCATTCACAAATGTTCGATATGTGCCCCTTTAGTGATTCGGCAGACATCAAGCCGATAATCAAGTTCCTCCCACACTCAGCGCAGCATGTCACCATCAATGAGTTTGAAAGCATCGTTGATGCGAGCTCGCAGTTCTGGCACGTTTCTTGGTAGAGGAGGTTTAAACACTGAATCTTTCACATAACCCCACAGAAAGAAATCGCATGGGGTTAAGTCGGGAGAGCGTGGAGGCCATGACATGAATTACTGATCATGATCTCCACCACGACCGATCCATCGGTTTTCCAATCTCCAGTTTAAGAAATGCCGAACATCATGATGGAAGTGCGGTGGAGCACCATCCTGTTGAAAGATGAAGTCGGCGCTGTCGGTCTCCAGTTGTGGCATGAGCCAATTTTCCTGCATGTCCAGATACACGTGTCATGTAACGTTTTTTTCGCAGAAGAAAAAGGGGCCATAAACTTTAAACCGTGAGATTGCACAAAACACGTTAACTTTTGGTGAATTGTGAATTTGCTGCACGAATGCGTGAGGATTCTCTACTGCCCAGATTCACACATTGTGTCTGTTCACTTCACCATTAAGAAAAAATGTTGCTTCATCACTGAAAACAAGTTTTGCACTGAACGCATCCTCTTCCATGAGCTGTTGCAACCGCGCCGAAAATCAAAGCGTTTGACTTTGTCATCGGGTGTCAGGGCTTGTAGTAATTGTAAACAGTAGGGCTTCTGCTTTAGCCTTTTCCATAAGATTTTCCAAGCTGTCAGCTGTGGTACGTTTAGCTCCCTGCTTGCTTTATTCGTCGACTTCCGCAGGCTATGCGTGAAACTTGCCCGCACGCGTTCAACTGTTTCTTCGCTCACTGCAGGCCGACCCGTTGATTTCCCCTTACAGAGGCATCCAGAAGCTTTAAACTGTGCATACCATCGCCGAATGGAGTTAGCAGTTGGTGGATCTTTGTTGAACTTTGTCCTGAAGTGTCGTTGCACTGTTATGACTGACTGATGTGAGTGCATTTCAAGCACGACATACGCTTTCTCGCCATTTTGTCTCACTGCGCTCTCGAGCGCTCTGGCGGCAGAAACCTGAAGTGCAGCTTCAGCCGAACAAAACTGTATGGGTTTTTCTACGTATCTGTGGTGTGTCGTGACCATATGTCAATGAATGGAGCTACACTGAATTTATGAAATTGCTTCAATCATTTGTAATAGCCCTGTTTACTTTCACTGATCAAATATTAAATGCTCTGAATAACTGAACATCAGCCATTGGGATATTCTGTGATCTCTCAAAGGCGTCTGACTGTGTGAATCATGAAATTTTTCTAGATAAGCTTAAGTATTGTGGTATGAGTGGGACTGTATGCAAATTGTTTAATTCATATTTAACTCGAAGAATACAGAGGGTTGAAATTAACAGTACAGATAATTTGCATAAATCACCAGAGTCCTTTAACTGGGGAGGCATCAAGAATGGTATCCCACAGGATTCTGTCTTGGGTCCCTTATTGTTCTTAATATATATTAATGACTTGCCACTCTATATTTATAAAAATCAAAGCTAGCTCTTTTTGCTGATGATGCAAGTAATCACCCCCCCCCCCCTCGCCCCCCCCCCCCCCAAAAAAAAGAGAGAATTAGCTAAGGAAATTGTAAATACTGTCTTCCAGAAAACTGTTGAGTACTTCTCTGCAAATTCTGAGAAAACACAGTATATACAATCTTGTACAGAAAATGGCACAACACCATTGATAAATATAGACTTTGAACAGGAGTCTGTGGCTAAGGCAGAATATTCAAAATTTCAGGTTGAACTGGATGAAACACATTGATGACCTTCTGAATGATTATGTTCAGCTCCTTATGCTATGAGGGTTATTGCAAATTTTGGCGATAAACAGATCAGTAGGTACCCTACTATGCCCATTTTCATTCACTGCTTTCATATGGCATCATATTTTGGAGTAAATCATCACTAAGAGAAAAAGTATTCATTGCCCAAAAGCATGTAATCAGAATAATAGCTGGAGCCCACACAAGGTCACCTTGAAGACATTTGTTCAAGGAGCTCAGGATATTTACAGTATCTTCGTAATACATATATTCACTTACAATCTTTTTTATTAATATTCCATCCCTGTTCAAAAATGTCAGCAAAGTACATAGCAGCAACACTAGAAGAAAGGGTGATCTTCACTATTCTGCATTAAATCTGACTTTGGTACAGAAAGGGGTGAATTATGCTGCCACAAAAATCTTTAGTGATTAGCCAAATAGCATTAAAAGTCTGACAAACAGCCAACTAGCATTTAAGAACAAATTAAAAGAATTTTTGAATGATAACTCCTAATCAATAGATGAATTTTTAGATATGAAGTAGTAACCATATACACTCCTGGAAATGGAAAAAAGAACACATTGACACCAGTGTGTCAGACCCACCATACTTGCTCTGGACACTGCGAGAGGGCTGTACAAGCAATGATCACACGCACAGCACAGCGGACACACCAGGAACCGCGGTGTTGGCCGTCGAATGGCGCTAGCTGCGCAGCATTTGTGCACCGCCGCCGTCAGTGTCAGCCAGTTTGCCGTGGCATACAGAGCTCCATCGCAGTCTTTAACTCTGGTAGCATGCCGCGACAACGTGGACGTGAACCGTATGTGCAGTTGACGGACTTTGAGCGAGGGCGTATAGTGGGCATGCGGGAGGCCGGGTGGACGTACCGCCGAATTGCTCAACACGTGGGGCGTGAGGTCTCCACAGTACATCGATGTTGTCGCCAGTGGTCGGCGGAAGGTGCACGTGCCCGTCGACCTGGGACCGGACCGCAGCGACGCACGGATGCACGCCAAGACCGTAGGATCCTACGCAGTGCCGTAGGGGACCGCACCGCCACTTCCCAGCAAATTAGGGACACTGTTGCTCCTGGGGTATCGGCGAGGACCATTCGCAACCATCTCCATGAAGCTGGGCTACGGTCCCGCACACCGTTAGGCCGTCTTCCGCTCACGCCCCAACATCGTGCAGCCCGCCTCCAGTGGTGTCGCGACAGGCGTGAATGGAGGGACGAATGGAGACGTGTCGTCTTCAGCGATGAGAGTCGCTTCTGCCTTGGTGCCAATGATGATCGTATGCGTGTTTGGCGCCGTGCAGGTGAGCGCTACAATCAGGACTGCATACGATCGAGGCACACAGGGCCAACACCCGGCATCATGGTGTGGGGAGCGATCTCCTACACTGGCCGTACACCACTGGTGATCGTCGAGGGGACACTGAATAGTGCACGGTACATCTAAACCGTCATCGAACCCATCGTTCTACCATTCCTAGACCGGCAAGGGAACTTGCTGTTCCAACAGGACAATGCACGTCCGCATGTATCCCGTGCCACCCAACGTGCTCTAGAAGGTGTAAGTCAACTACCCTGGCCAGCAAGATCTCCGGATCTGTCCCCCGATTGAGCATGTTTGGGACTGGATGAAGCGTCGTCTCACGCAGTCTGCACGTCCAGCATGAACGCTGGTCCAACTGAGGCGCCAGGTGGAAATGGCATGGCAAGCCGTTCCACAGGACTACATCCAGCATCTCTACGATCGTCTCCATGGGAGAATAGCAGCCTGCATTGCTGCGAAAGGTGGATATACACTGTACTAGTGCCGACATTGTGCATGCTCTGTTGCCTGTGTCTATGTGCCTGTGGTTCTGTCAGTGTGATCATGTGATGTATCTGACCCCAGGAATGTGTCAATAAAGTTTCCCCTTCCTGGGACAATGAATTCACGGTGTTCTTATTTCAATTTCCAGGAGTGTATATATAAAATATCATGTAAAGAAAACTTATGTGAAACTGACACATTCCACATCATTACGAAACGTTGTATTCATTATGTATGGAACAAGGAAATGTGTGTTTGGAGTATACAAAAAAGAATTGTTTCATTGCACCATTATGCAATTTTAAAAAAATGTGAAATTCTGATATTTTAAAACAGAAATATGCAAGTCACTATAGAAAAAAGTTGATTGACCAAACAATGATGTTAGTAATAGAATACTTAAAATATTTTTACTGTTGGTAGCAAACCTGGTAGTTATTTGGTTTGCTGGTTAGTGCTCCTAACAACAATATTATTAAAATCTGTTAACTATATTGGATTGGAGGCCCTAAAAGGCATAAAAGATTAGTTTAAAATAATTACAGTTATTTGTAATTTGTTGTAATTAATAGATATATTAATATACAGAAAGAAATATTTATGACTGTCTTAGTGTCACCAGACATACTCGTGGACATGTCCTCTTAGTAAAGTAAAATCATTGTAGTCTTAACAAAGGCAATAGTAAGTAAATGCTGATGCATAACAACTAATAATTTTATGAGACAAGTCATTAGTCAATAGACTGATTTCCTTTATAAAGTAGTGAGAATTAATATTTGGTTCCACTTACAATCCCCAAAATGTCTAAAGATGATTTTTCCATGCCTTCAGTACACTATCATAACTTGTGTGATCATATCACCTAGGAATATAGGATGAGGAAGTTAATCTTGTTCTGAAAATGGTATATCCACCCTAAAGTTTGTAATGTGATAGGCCTATATCATGTTATAAGTAGGTGGTAACCTAAGCATCAGATTTGTTCACTGGTTTCTCAGCTGGTCTCAAGATGGGCAGGAAATGGTGTGTGCCTGCAGTGTCTCCTCCCTTAATGATATTGCCAATTTTATGTCATCAATGGGCAGCATACTTATGGTTTAGAAATAAAGTTATTACATGAGCTATACTAATAAAACCAAATGCCAACACTGAGTCAGTCTTTCTCTCTGTAACTTACCACACACTTAATAATGGCCAGGAATAGCATGTAGGCACCTATAATATCCCATTACTAAGTGCACAACAGAATATTTGTTCGAGTTGTCCTTAAATTATGTGCTGTAATACGCATAAAATAAATCTTACATTTTGTTTCCGAGATACATTTAGGCAGTAGGGAAAAAGAGTGAAAGGAAAAAGATAAGCTTAATTAAACTTATTGCAACCTTCTGTTGCAATGAATAATGTATATAGTAAATTACAATTACCTGAAAATAGCAAATCAGTTCCATTCTTAATTAATGGCATGATCTCATATGGAAATTCTCTTATTTCATTATTCCTTGCATCTATATGTAATAACTGTGATTTTAAAGAAGATATTTGCTTTAGAGGCAAGTTCTTTAATTTGTTGTATGACAGATACAATGTAGTCAGATTTGGTGGTGGCCCAAACACATTTCCTGGCAAATCTGTTAGTTCATTATGTGACAAATCAAGCACTTTAAGTGCTGTCAAGTTTCCAAGTGCATCTGGAAAGTATTTTAACAATTATTATTATTATATCACTTTCAAATGAGATTACCAAATATACTGCAAACTTTGCTTTTACTCACTTGTCCTTATCTCATTTATAAGATTGTGGCTCACATTAAGCAACTGTAGCTTCTTAGTCCCAAATGTTATATCATATGACAGTACTGGCATTGTGTTATAGCTAAGGTCAATTTCTTGCAAACGATAAGGTATCCATGGATTGCTAGGAAATGTTTTTCTTGTTATGGAGGATATCTTGTTGTTACTCAAATTCACCTAAGGACATAGAATGCACTATAATTAATATTTCAAGAGACTTTTTCGTTGATATATATTTGTTTTATATATAACTCAGGAACACACTGAGCTCTTCATCTGTGGAATCACAAGAGACTTCTCCATTCTTAAGCCAAATGGTCCAGCCCAAGTTGACCCGTATTGACATGTTGGAGATAAGAATGTTAGTTAGGGTTTATGAAATAACTATTTGAGCTGTTAGCTTAGAAAGCAGAGTGCATAGTTTTATTCACAGACATATGGGAAAAGGCATTTGAAAAGATCAATATAGCAAGAGTTTTTAATGGAATTAAATTAAAGAGAGAATAAAGAATTAATTATGTTAACTACAATACTCCTACAATTATTTCTCTATTTTGTACAAGGATAAAGCTACTTACTATTGTATCAGTGGATGCACTTTATTATGAAGCTGAACTAGTTTACACAGATTCATGGTACTGCAACTAATTTTCTATTCCACAGGTACTTACTCTTTCTAGTGAGAGGCAGTCATCCAATAAACCATGTGTCTTGTTATCTAACTTCTCCAGGTAGTTGTGTGAAAGGTCTAATGTGCGTAATGAAACCAGACCTACAAAATTTTTATATGAAAATAGTAACTCCAGTCACAAAATAATGTTATGAAATGAACCAAGGTCCAGTATAATGAAATATTTTGAAAGTATTTACAAAGATAATCATGCTTTCAACATTTAATTTCATTTTTTCTTGAAGCTATTCTGATTTCCATGTTGCTGAAGGCTCAATACGCTTATGTGTAAAACTGAAGGAGGAAAATAACTTTCACATGATGTGTCACTGCCAATTAACATAGCTTAATGAAACTTGAACACTACATAGAAAGAATTGCTACAGTGTAGTCTTGAAGGTAATTGACAGAAATATGGAATGTGACAAACAGGAATGACACTTTTGTTGAAAAACAATAATTACACTGAAGTCACCATGATTCATTATGGTCACCTGGACGTTAAACATGGTGGCACATGGCTCTTAACAGGGTATTTGATAAGCATGGATGGCAATGAATTCTCTGAAAGATGCTCCCATGTTGGTCACAAGGTTGGTAAGAAGTTATTGCGATAAGGTGTTCCATTCCTACGTGAGTGTGACTACCAACTACTGGATGATCATTGTTGCATGTGGACATGCTGCAGTATGTTTCCCCAATGCATCCCACATGTGCTCAACGAAATTTAAGTCAGGGAAATTGGCAGGCCAGTCTATTCACCAAGTATCATCTCGTTCTTGTGGTAGGGCATTCCATTCCTAAACCAGCACAGTTGACAACTGCTGGATGGTAGTTGATGCATACAGAAATTTGCAGTACATCTCCTCGAGGCATCCCACATGTGCTTGATGGGATTTGAGTCTCAGAAAAAGGCAGGCTAGTACATTTGTCAAATATTCTCTCATTCCTAGAGCTCCTCTACTTGCATTATTCCTTGTGGTCATGCATTACCATCCATAAAAATGAAATCAGTGCCAAATGTACCTCTGAAAAGATACACATGTGGAAGTGGTACAGTGTTAAAATAATGTTGACCAGTGAGTGTACCACATTCAAAGATTTGGAGGTCAGTATCCCCAGGCAACATTATGTCTCCTCACACCATAACTCTTGGATCACCAAAATGATCATATTTGACAATGTTCCTGAGTGCATCACGTGCTCTGACTTCTTGCCATGTGAGGGTATGTAAAGCATTGTTGAGCATGATAATTTTGATGGTCCAGATGTTATGACGTGGGGAGGGGTGTTCTGAAAAACTGTGGACATAGTTCACTCACTGGTCATCATTATTGTAACACTGTACTCCTTGTCCAAGTGCGTCTTATCAGGGGTGCATTCATCTGTGACTTCATTTTTAAGGATGATGATGTGTGACTGCATCAAACAGTGCAGGTGGAGAGGTTGTTGGAATGAGAGGATATTTGGCAAATTGACTGGCCTGTCTATTTCCCTGACTTAAATCCCACCAATCATATGTGGAATGCCTTGGGAAGATGTACTGCACATTTCCATATGCACCAACTGCATCCAGCAGTTGTCAACTGTGGTGGTGTAAGAATGGAACTCCCTCCCACAAAAGCTCTTTACCAACCTTGTGGCCAACATGGGAACACATTGCAGGGTATGAATTACCATTGTGATGATCACACAACATCATTAAAAAACCATGTAATGTCCAGGGGACCATCATGAATGACGGTAAGTGTATTGTTCTATACTATACTATACTATACCAGTTAATTCAATGTATTGTCCAAGTTTCTTTGAGCTATGTTACTGGGCATTGACTCATAATGTGAAAGTTACTTTCCTCCATAAATTTTGCACACCAGTTTACATTCCATGTATGAAGTTTCATGAATGTTAGTAATTTCAAAAGCAGTTACACAAGCTTTTCTCTATACACATATTTATTTGGAATTATGGCATAATATCATTCCTATTGACACAAAAATATACAATGAACAGTTCAGAGGATGTTCTAACCAACAAAATTGAAGTTAGTTTCATCATGAGCTAACATCTAAGCTTCTACATTATAATAGTACAGTATTCTTAGGTATTAATGTTACAAATTAGCATCATGAGTATGACACTAGTCTTGTGAAAGACTTGTAGGACATTCTGTGATTTTAAAAGGCGAAAAATTACAAGTACAAGGTATATATGAAAACAACCAACAAACTTTCAGTTGCTGTTTAGGTATTGTTTGATGAATGTTGAGTGCAAGGAAGCTATGGTCTCCAGAGGATCACTACTGAACAATTAAACTGTATCCTGGTTTTGTCCTAATTAACTTTTTCTGTGATTACATGATAAGTGTGACAAGAATGCAAACAAAATATTTACATTAAATCATGGTATATGCAGTTGACAATAAAGTCACTTCTCCTTTGTATAGCTCACATCTGAAAGTCTCACTCTCAGGGACATTTATACATGCAGACATCAAGTGGACCTACTTTATGAAACTTCAGTGAAAATTTTCATTGATGTATGTGCTAGGACTTTTACAGCTGCTATTGTGTTTCAGTCCCCTAAGATGTCCAATGAACAGTCATTAGTGATCACAGCAGACAAAATCTGGACAGCTAGTTTAATAAACGTTATCTGTTATAATGTAGTAGGTGCTGAACAGTATCCCAATGAAGGTGTACAAGTTTTGCAAAGAGTTATTGCATAATTCATGTAATTTTGTTCATAACTTTTGGTTATCCATTATGTTTACATGGTAGTACAGATACTAATTAAGTGCTTATTGAATTAGTTTATTTCCATAGATATCAAGAATCTAAGTAAGCTATTGGAGAATACAGGTTTCTTGTCTCAATCAATTCAGTAGACATAACTAAAAAACATCTGAAAGTTTGTCAGTAGGCCTCTTAAATCAATCATGTAAACAGACTATTAAACTATAGATTTTTTCATTATTTACAAGGTATACACAAGAAAATATTGTAGCGTAAATGTGGAGGATCATTTCAACATTGAAGTACTTTACAGTTATTGTTCTACTTGAAGTGAGAAACCCTTGCCTATGTCTAACCCAAAACCTGACTCATCCATGCAGAAAACCTTTAGAGAATCACAGTTGTTTATGAAAAAGGAAAATGGAGAGAAAATAATTACCTAAATCTATGTTTGTGAATGTTAGACTGAGTTACACAGCAACTGAATGAGATACAGCCATTAAATTCATTCCTGACTGACAAAATTCATTCACAATACGTTTATTGTACAATATGCATATTTGTTTGCATGGCTGCTGCATGGTATCTTCTAGGAGCCCAGAAGGTTGTACAAAACTGTATTGATATTTGGAAGTATGCAGTACAAGTAGTCAATAATTTGTTTATATATTCCTTGAAACTAGTAGAAAATGCATGCAGCTTTCTGTCTAAACTTTGTATGTCACTAAAATTACATATAACTATTTCAAAATGAAATAAGGATTTATGTTTTTGTTCTTGAATAAATGAAAGACAAAGCATTTCCATTGCAGTACACATACTTACATAACACTTTTTCTGGTTTTGTTATTACAAAAAACACAACCAGTGCTTCAATTGTATTTTAGTTACAAACTATGTGCTTATTCACATGGAATGAAATTGATTTACTGTATATACAAGAATTGTTATTGATTCCAAAATTACTGAAACGTGTACACTGTAAAAATATCTCATTTTTTGAATTTTCTGAACAATTGTCATTTTATAAATGTTGATTCTCCTGAGGAATGCCATGAATAGTCTTGAATAACACATGCAACATGCAAGATACCATTTAAACTCAGTGGAAACCACATGAGCATTTAAATGCATTATGGTAGTTTTTCATTTAGTGTCACTTATACATTGAAAGATTTACTCATTTAATTTTATACAAAAATGGCGCTATCAGTATCCTATATTTCACCCAAGACAACACAAGAAAATCACAGGATTTATTTAGAGATATGCTGCATTTTGACTGAATAGGGGAAGGAGGTAGGTTCAGACATTGTTTGGTGATTTTAATAATCGTATATAAAACATACAGAGTTTTCATGTGATGTTTCACAATTCTTCGATATTCATGTTTTGTTTCAACATGTTGGTGTCTATGATACCCTTATTAATATTTTCACCATACATCATAATTACATCTGTGACTTAGCACAATATTCCATTAATTTCCAGAGTAGATGCTACAATGTTTTGGACTGAAATATAATTGGTTTATTTCTGATAACATGTATGTATTTAGAAGCTCAGTAGCAGCAACTTCTGCTGTTAGTCTACCTTTGTGGGATAGCTTAGATGAAGAGCCCCTGACTTCTGTAATACATGCAAGGAATATTGATGGTGTGTTAACTTTTCAGTATAGTTCTTATATCACTATATAATATTAATAATGCATTTAGGGTGGAATATTACAGGAAAGTGTTACAGTTGCAATGAAAGTAGTTGCATGATACAAACATATTTTCATCCCTTAGTCACAAGTTAGGAAAAGATACTTTTATAATTCAGTGTAAATCATAAGATTACAAGAAAGTGTTATAGAGGACTTAAACCACAGAGACTGCTGCTGCCAATAACACCATCTGCTATCTTTCATGCTGTGACACAGCTACTGTACAGCAGTGTGGTGCATGGCATGAGATGCTAAGTATGTCAGCATATTAATTTGAGAATTCTATTAATGCAGACTAGTTCTTTATCAATAAAAGAAGAAGAACAAAAGTGCTTAACTTTGTGACAAGATAAACTTACAGAAAATGGAACATCATCTTGGACGGGTTCTCTTGCAAAAGGGTCTCTGGTGTATGAGGGCTTTCCCAGCCGAAGACCATTTCAATAATCTTCTTTTGGTGTCATGATATGATAAAATGAGCAATATTTTGCCTACTATTGCAGGCAACCTTCATCAGAATGATTGTCACCCTAACGAAGACTGCCAGCAATATTAACATAAATGACAATAGTTTTATCACTTCACACACCCAGAAAAAACCTACTGAAAAACTTCTGAAGCATTAATTACTGAAGTGGTGACCCCCATAACTTCTATACTCTGCAAACTATATAATGGTGCATAGAAGGAATGACCCATATGAGCCCAGATATCTCTGAATTTGTTGTCATAGTCATTTTGTGAGATCCCTGTAAGAGAAAGTAATAAATTACCTGACTCTTCTTGAATATATGATCTTGGAATTTTCATCATGTGCCAACCCTCTGCAGGTTTTCCTGCAATTTGCAACAGTTTTTCACCATTGTAACTTCTTCAAAGACATGTGCAAATGACCTAAGAGAACTTCTGACATTATCCATCAGATTATTTGTATAGACAATTGATATTAATCACCCTATTACAATTCTCTGGGTTTGTCTCAAAATTACTTTTACATCTGATGATTTTGCCTCATAAAAACAAGAAGTTAAGTTCTTTATGTCAGAAAGTCTTGAATCCAGACAAAATGTTGGTCTAATATTCTGCAAGCTTGTAGTTCAACAGAACTGTAATGAATATCCTCCAGATGTAGTCCACATATCTCTTCGTAAGTTCAGTAGTAACTACTGTTTTTGGAATGTAAATGGCACCTCTTTGAGTACAGGCACTTTTTCCTATAAATTCATTATTGTGCCCCTGCAGGATCTAAACCTGTATCGTACAATGAAAACATCTTTGCTTAACCAACATGAAAAGTTGGAAACCATCGTTATGCTGAAAGAAGCAATGGTTGATAAAAGAAAGAATTTTTTCTTCAGTGCATAATGGTTAATACTCTGAGAAAATCAGTCACTGAAATTACATAGGCAGCTTCAGGATATGATGACAACAGTGTGTATGATCAAATTTATTGTTGACTCATTACTGCCCAAAACAAATGAATGACACCTTTAACTACTCTCCGAACCCAAGTGCCTACTCAACATCATAGAAATAGGGATTGTATAAGACTATCATTCAAGAAGTAATCTGGAAAATAACCCTCTGACTACCAGCCAACTTGTATTCTATAATAATTGTCCAAGATTAACAAGGCTAAATTTATCTTCAAGTGCCGTACAGTGGTTCACTTTGCACCTCACAATCCACCAACTTATGTGTCATTTATTTATTTTATTTATTCATTTATCCAGGGATAATCATACAAAGATATGGGATTTTTCAATTTAATGCAATGAAAATAAGTAGTTCAAAAACAGAGAGAACATGTGGGCAACTGTGCCCTCGATGGAGGAACCATCGCCGGCCGCGGTGGTCTAGCGGTTCTAGGCGCGCAGTCCGGAACCGCGCGACTGCTACGGTCGCAGGTTCGAATCCTGCCTCGGGCATGGATGTGTGTGATGTCCTTAGGTTAGTTAGGTTTAAGTATTTCTAAGTTCTAGGGGACTGATGACCACAGATGTTAAGTCCCATATTGCTCAGAGCCATTTGAACCATTTTTGAGGAACCATCCTGCCATATGCCATAAATGATTTTTTTTTTTTTTTTTAAACCTTGGAAAATCTAAATCAGGATGGCTGGTCAGAGCAAACTCCATCCTCCTGAATATGCGGTCAATTTCTTAACAACAGCACAGCCTCTTTTTAGTGGTCCCTTTTGTACAATTTTCTTTTATCTACACACAGTTAAGACACGTATAACATAGTTTTCATCTTCATCGCTATACACACTAAGGACACATGTTGGTGATATCTGAACCATGAACATGCTGTTATGTCCATCGTATTAACCACAGTTGTTCAGAAAAATGATTCTGAGTCTGTAAAACTTCATCCATTTTCCATGCATGTTTTCGTGTCCTCCCCTCTATACACCTGAAAAACTGAGTTAGCATTTCCTCATTGGGGAGTGGTATGTTGAACTCAGGAGAATGACAAGACATGACATGTTCAGAGCAATAAAGACACAAAGGTGGCATTTAGTATCAAGGGTATGACAACAATCAGTTGTTTTTATTGTTGTTGGCATGGTCTTCTGTCTGAAGACTGGTTTGATGCAGCTCTCCCTGTTAATCTGTCCTGTACAAGGCGCCTGACAGCTGCCTTAACTATACTCTCTCTTAAAGCTACCCATTCATTCTCTGTTATGTTCTTTCCCCTGTTGCAATCAATAGTTGCCTAATGCTCCCTTTATAATACTACAACCTGTATCTATTTAAAATACCTTACAACATTCAAGCCTTGTCTTCTACAATTTTAAACACTCACACTTTCTTCCACTACCAAACAGACCATACTTTGATGCTTTAAGACGTATCCTGTCAACCAATTTGTTCTTTCACTCAAGTTGTGTCACACAGTTCTTTTGTCCCCAGATTGATTCAGTACCTCTTCATTAGCTACGCAATCTATCCCTCTGATCTTTGCATTCCTCTGTTGCTCCACTTTTCACCAACTTATATTCTCTTCTTGTTCAAACTGTTAACTGTCCATGTTTGAATTCCGTACAAGGTTAACTCTAGACAAATACCTTCAGAAAATGATTTATAACATACAAATTGATATTCATTGTTAACCAGTTTCTCTTTGTGAGAAATAGTTTTCTCGCTATTGCCAGTCTTTGTTTTATTTATTCTCTAATTCAGCCATAATCAGTTATTTTTATGCTGAAATAGTGAAATTCATGTACTAATTTTAGTTTCTCATTTCCTAATCTAATTCTCTCAGCATTACCTGACATAATTTGCCTTCATTCCATTACCCTTCTTTTACTTTTGCTGTTGTTCATTATATAATCTCTTTTAAAGACAATGTCCATTACATTCAACTGCTCTTCCAACACCTTTGTCACCAATAACAGAAACCTCAAAGTTGTTAATTTCTTCTTCTTGAACCTTCATTCCCATTTCAAATTTCTCTGTGGTTTTCTTCGTAACTTGCTCAGTCTATGAACTGAATAAATGGGGATTGGCTACAAACCTGCCTCACTTTCTTCTTAACTAATGCTACCTTCTCATGTGCTTTGACTCTAATAACTGCAGTCCATTCCTGTATGAGTTTTAGGTTAGTATTCTACACTCTATAAAGGAATATTCACAGAGATCAACTGCGTCCATTATGGATAAAGTTCACTTGTAGACAATATTTTGTCCATTGTATTTTATCTATTCCAACTCCAGAATTATGAAGAGTGTATTCTATACAACAGTGCAAAAGCTTTCTCTAAATATATGAAATGCTTTAAATGTAGGTTTTTAATATAAATCATGGTGTCAGTATTGCCTCATGTGTTCCTAGACTTCTCCAGAACCAAAACTGATAATCACAGAGGTCAGCTTCTACCAGTCTTTCAATTTTTCTGTAAATAATTCATACCCCTAATTTGCAACAATGAATTATTAATCTAATTGTTCTGTAATATTCATTCCTGCAAACACATGCTTTCTTTGAAACTGGAGTTATTACATTCTTCTTGAAGTACGAGTGTCTTCATTCTTCTTCTTCTTCTCATGGCATTACAACCCTGCATGGATCTTATCCTCTTCAACAAGTTTCTTCCATTCTGCCCTCTCCAGTGCAGTTCTCCACCATCCTCTAACTCAAGGGATTTTATATCCTCTTCTACATCATCTGTTCACCACTTTCATGGTCTCTGTCTCTGTCTACTTCCAGTTGTCCTCCAGTCAAAAACCTTTGTAGTTGTTCATCCAGTATCCATCCTAAGGACATGTCCAAGGCAGGCTATGCTCCTACTTTGTATTGTTCTTACAATGTCAGCTCCCTGTATGAGGCGATCCAGCTCAGTGTTCATTCTAGATCTCTAGAAACCGTTGTTATCCTGAATTGCCATGTAGATCCTGCACAGAACCCTGCATTCAAATATCCTGAGCTGCTGCTCATAAGCACTCATTAGTGTCCATGTTATACATCTATAGGTTACAACTGGCCTGATCATGACCTCGAAGTTTCAGTTGTCTATTTAATAACGTAGAGGCCAACAATTTCCTAAATATGTGGAAGCATGTGCTACCACTTAGGATGCACTGTTTTATTTCAGTTGACATGGAATTTGTCATATCAATATTAGATCCCAGATAATCAAAGTTCTCCACTTGTTCAAAATTGAAACCAGCTGCTGATAGTTTATCCAAGATATTATTTCCCTTCCTGGTGAAATTCATGTATTTAGTCTTCTTTCCATTAATGACTAGGACTCTTAAGTACTGTTGCTTCTTTCAGCTCACCTATTGTTCTCTCTAGTGAAACTCTTCTTTTAGTAATAATTGCTACATTATCAGCATATGCACATATGAGGACTGTCCAAACAATTGTGGAACTTTCCTAATGTCATGCCGATGGTGTGTAGGAGTGAAATTCATTTGGCATCCCTGAACATTCCTGTGTTTAATGTGTAACTAATGCAAGTTTCATTGTTGTATATCTGGTAGCTATTGCTCTGTGCTGTATTGAGTAGAACATTGTGTCACACGGTTTGCAAATTTTGAAATGGCAAAGTTAGAGGAGCAATGCATCTGCATTAAATTTTACATGAGACTTGAGAAAACATTTACAGAGACACACAAAATGATGCAGGAAGCCTATGGTGTTGAGTGCTTAAACCATAATTAGTGTTACAAATTGTTCACATAGTTTGAAAATGGCCAGACAGAAATTACAAATGACCCTCATTCAGGATGCCCTTTGATGTCTACCAACAATGCCCATGTCAGGAACATCAACAAAATTGTGTGTGCCAATCAAAGACTAACTGTCCAAAAGGTTGCAGAAGAATGTAACATTTCAGTTGCCTCTTGTCATGAAATTCTGACACATCATCTTGGAATCCATCGTGTTGCCAAAATTGATTGCTTTCAGAATAAAATGAAATATCTTAAAGTACATGGTTGTTGGTGAAGTTTATTGGCATGAAAAGAAAACTGTTTATCAGTGGTGCTATTGGGACATCTTGCGACGCCTGTGAGAAAATGTGAGAGTGGTCTGAAATGTGATGAGGCAATTCATGGCTCTTACATCATGATAATGCACCCGCACATTCATCCCTGTTGGTGCATGACTAATGCACAAAAAATTAAATCACTGTGCTGCCTCATGCTCCATACTCTCCAGACCTGGCCCCTCCAGACTTTTTTAATTTGCAAAGTTGAAAACCCCATTGAAAGGATGAAGATTTGCAAGGACAGATGAGATAAAAGGAAATTCGCAGATGGCACTACATGATCCAGCAAGAGGCATACCAAGACTGCTTCTGGAAGTAGAAACAGTGTTGGGAGCAGTGTATCCATTATGGAGGAGAGTATTTTGAAGCAGACAGTGCACAATAAGTAGAATGTAACCATAGAACAATTCTGTAGACAAAACTTTGGAATTTTTTGAACAGACCTTGTATCTGGGCTGACTTTGTACACTATGTGATCAACAGTATCCAGACATCTGGCTGAAAATGACTTACAAGTTCGTGGTGACCTCCTTTGATAATGCTGGGATTCAGTATGGTGTTGGCCCACCCTTAGCCTTGATCACAGCTTCCTCTCTCGCAGGCATGTGTTCAGTCAGGTGCTGGAAGGTTTCCTGGGGAATGGCAGCCTATTCTTCATGGAGCACTGCACTGAAGAGAGGTATTGATGTCGGTCGGTCGGTGAGGCTTGGCACAAAGTCGATGTTCCAAAACATCCCAAAGGTGTTCTGTAAGGATCTGGTCAGGACTCGGTGCAGACCAGTCAATTACAGGGATGTTATTGTCATGTAACCACTCCACCACAGGCTGTGCATTAGGAACAGGTGCTTGATTGTGTTGAAAGATGCAATCACGATCCCTGAATTGCTCTTCAACTGTGGGAAGCAAGAAGGTGCTTAAAACATCACTGTAGGCCTGTGCTGTGATAGTGCCAGGCAAAACAACAAGGGATGCCTGCCTCCTCCATGAAAAACATGACCACACCATAACACCACCGCCTCCGAAGTTTACTGTTGGCACTACATACACTGGCAAATGACGTTCACCGGGCATTCACCATACCCACACCCTGCCATCGGATCACCACATTGTGTACCATCATTCGTCAGTTGACAAAACGTTTTTCCACTGTTGAACTGTCCAATGTTTACACTCCTTATACCAAGCAAGGCACCGTTTGGCATTTACTGGTGTGATGTGTGGCTTATGGGCAGCCACCCGACCATGAAATCCAAGTTTTCTCACATCCCACCTAACTTTCGTAGTACTTGCAGTGGATCCTTATGCAGTTTGGAATTCCTGTGTGATGGTCTGGATAGATGTCTGCCTATTACACATTATGACCCTCTTCAACTGTCGGCAGTCTCTGTCAGTCAACAGCTGAGGTTGGCTTTTTACGTGTCCCTTCACATTTACACTTCACTATCACATTGGAAACAGTGGACCTACAGATGTTAGGAGTGTGGAAATCTCATGTACAGACATGACACCCAATCACCTGACCACGTTCGAAGTCTGTGAGTTCCGCAGAGCATCCCATTCTGCTCTCGCCTGGTGTCTAATGACTACTGAGGTTGCTGATATGGATTACCCAGCAGTAGGTGGCAGCACAATGTACATAATCAGAAAAATATATGTTTTGGGGGGTGTCTGGATACTTTTGATCACATAGTGTATCTATGTAACAAGATATTTGAAGCTTTAGAATGGTTGCTTCAAGAGTCAGTTTAAAAGGTAACTTAGAAAGGCATCCCCTTGTATTACTCCTTTACTGATGCTAAACTATTTACTGAGTTCTCCATTCACTCACAATACAGCCTTGGATACAGCCAACGATGCTTGGATAAGTGAAATGTACGTAGCTGGTATACCAAGCAGTTGCAAATCATTTAGCACTTCTGCATTATCAAGACTATCGAAGAGATGCTTGACGTCTACATAGAGGTTATGAAGTTCAGTGTTATACTCATATGCCTTTTCATGTATTTGTCTCGGCACAAATGTCTGATCTGTTGCTGACCTATTAGACCAGAGTCCACGTTTATATTCTCCCAAAATCTGTTCTGCATATGGAACTAGCCTGTCGTAAATAATACTAGAGAGAATCTTATAGGTTTCTCGGAGTGGTTTTACCACCATTGTGGTTATTTTCTTTGGATTGCTTCATGCAAATAACTTCTAGATAGCATTCCTTATTGACTGTATGGACATAAGACAGGAATTCATGATGCACTATCCCATAGTAATCAAGGAAAAGAGTGTGAAGAACCTTGAAATGTGATGGAATTGGCCAAAATTTTTTCGGTCTTGGTTCTTCATGCAGTTTCTATTGGGATGACTGAGCGTTGGTTTTGACATCATCTATCCATATACCCAAGTTTTGTCACCTATTATAACCATCTTTAGAAGTTTTGAGTCACTGTCAGCTTCATTCAGCAATTTCTGAGTGACATCTACATGATGTTTTTGATCAAAATTCAAAAATTTTGGAACAAACTTTGCTGCTACACATTTCATGCCTACAACTTAAAAAAAAAAAAGAATATGCTGGCATCATCAACAACATCTCTGATGGTGATTCAGTGATCTTCCAGAACCATTTTCTGTACTTCTTACACACTGTTATCAGTGACTGATGTGCTAGGGCATCCAGAGCAGTCGTTATCTTCAACATCCTCTTGACCCCCTTTGGAACATTTATACCACTTGTAAATTCATGTGTTACTCATAGCAGATTTGCCAAAATCCATAGTTAACATTTCAAATGTGGTGCTGAACTTTATTCCAGTTTTAAAGAAAAATTTTATGCAGATTTTTTTATCCATCTTTTTTGAAAGCACAAATTCACCAAAGGCTCAAAAACAAAATCTTTTGACTATCACAAATAAACTAAATATTCCAAACAGCTGAAAATGCAGACATACATCAGGAACATGTATACCAAAATGTATGAGTTGGCCAATTCCACTAGTCAACATGAACAGCAGGGGTCAGATGTAGAAGTAACTTCAGGTGTGCCTCAGGAAAGTGAGCAGTATTATATTGTCTGCAAGGTCATTAACTTACAACATGAACAGCAAAGGTCCCAACACACTACAAGCCCTCAAGATGTCTAATGGGGATTTAGAAACATCAACTATAAACAGATGCACATTCTTCCTACAAATGACCAGCAACTAGCTATACTAACTTTCATCACTTGTAAGTGTGTAATATACTTGCATATTTCCTTATTAGATGCACATCAAAGTTAAATGGTACATACTTACACATATAATGCATGAAAAGTACAATTAAGAAGTTCTAATGGAACCAATCTAATAAGTAATTCAATCAAAATTAGATTGCTCTGAATAGAATATATACAGGTTTATCAGTCTGCAAGTTCTCTAACATACGGCACAAAAAAAAGTATGCTTCTATGGCCAGAAGCATTTATCTCACTGTACTTTACTTCCTGTTTCTGGAAGAGCAGTTTGTCCAGTAGTACAATTTCCATTTCAATACAGTGTAAATCTCACACAATAGGACAACAAGACATTCATGAAGTGATCAGCTGAATAAATACATATTCACAGACTGTTGTTTCAGTTGTGATGCTTCTGCATATTTCCACAGTTGTTCAGCATCTTATACAGCATGCCTCTCAGTTTTACTGGCTATGTAAAACTCATGTTTTGTAAGAAGTAGAAACTGAAGATGATAAAATATAGTATAATTCATACTTTGTAGATGTGTACTTTGATAAGAAAACTATACATAATACACTTCTTAACATTATCTATAAGCAAACATACTCAGAAATGAACCAACACAAATTACAGAATGAACGATACTTTGAAATGTATGCTTACCTAAGAAAGCTCCATTTGGAATGTGAGTTAAATTGTTTGCAGTTAAATTTAGAGTCAGCAATTGAAGAAGCCCCTCAAATGCATTTTTAGAAATGTTATTTAATTTATTGTGGGCCAAATTCAAATCAAACACTACTGGTAGCCTTCCAAATGCACCTCTGCCAAGGGACTTTATTTCATTGTTCTACATGAGAAAAATATCACTTTAGAATTTTTAACTTTGTCTACAATTTACATTTCTATGTATGCTATAATTTATAGCCATTAAAACATATTGGAAGAATTTCAATAATCACACAGCTTTTTAAAGATACAGGAACTGTAACTAGGTATAGAAATAGCCTAAAGTATAGTGAGATAAAATAAAATAGAACATAATATAACAGAAACAAACAGTCCTTCAATGAAGTCATAAATTACTTTTTGCAGTAATAAAAAAAAATCATCTCAATCCACAAATCCATGAAAAAGATTCAGAAATAAGTATAAAGAAACATTTATGCTAAGAGATAATTAAATAACATAGTACAAGGAAGATCCTTATGACAGGGAAAAGGAAGACTCAAAGTTAACTGTTTATGAAGAAGATCATGAAAATAACTCTATGTACAATGTAAGAGACCAACTAAAAACCTGTGCTTTATAAAGGATTTCAGAGAAGTACCTGTACATACCATTGCTTTAGTGACAGTTTTTGTGCCTCTTCATCTTTAGCTATAGCCTGATGCCGTTAAACAAGTGTGGTAGGATTAATTTTCCACAATATCTTCATAAGAATTAGCTACTGGAGTTATGTTAGCCATTGTATCATGAACAGACAGCAAGAAAAGGAAATTGCTTAATGTTTTATATATGAAGTGCAAGACTAAAAATCAGAGACTTATCTTTGCTACTAGTGTCTACACAGTACTCATGTATTTCTTTTAGGTCAGTTGTGATGAGAGCAGAGAGGAATGACTGTAGTGACAAAGAAAAGACAGTGAGAAAATTGTAAGCAGTTAGTAAATTTAATGTGATGAATGATATAGTTATGTTAGATTTAGTTAGATAAATCATGTTAGATCACATGTGTGTTTAATGACAGTGGCAGGTAAATAGTAAGTACCAATAGTGCATATCACTGCATATGTTAGGCTATTCATAGTAGTGATTCATAAGCAACGTGTCTACTATTTTGGAGAGTGGCACAAAAAACAATGACAAAGCATTGTTAATTTACTTGTGAACATGCCATATAAAAACTGACAATGGAAGAAATAGTCCTGCCTCAAGTCATTGCCTTTGAAATCTTGGTGTTTGTTCCTGCAATTTACTTATTGCCATTCACTGTGTTGTGATGTTAAGCTTGTAATATTATGAGAAACTGGCCCATGGTGTGAGCTAGTGGCAGCCAGCCAATCAAGCAAGGTATGCAGCTAAGCTGATGGCTGAGTGGTAGATGTTGGCCTTTTCCTGAAGCCAGAGTATGCAAATCACACAAACTTGATACAGAAAAGTCAAATACACCAGAATATTACAAAGATGAGATGAGGTAGCTGCAACTTCAAGCATAATTCTAGGATACATATTGAGAAAATTTATTAAATTAAGATACATTGTAAAATTAATAACAACTGAACCATTGCAATAATCTGATCATATGAAAAGTAAAATAAGAGCTGACAAGATCAGTAAACATCACAAGCTAATTCAGAAACCATGCTTATATGTAAAGAAATACATAAGAGTTTATTAATATTGCTATGCAGGTGTGCCAATATTGTAAAGATTTGTTCAAAACACTGGGGATTTTAACTGCTCCATGTGAATACATTTACCAGTCAGTTATACACATCAAAAATAACATTGTTAATTACCGCACAAACAGTTCTGTCCATGACCATGCAACAAGAGATAGACTCAACTTACATTTACCAAGAAAAAATAAACATAAAACTCAAAACAGCGTTTTCTATCAAAAGAGATTAAAGAAATTGCTAAAATACACTTATTTGAAAAGGCAGCTGAAAATACCTGTTATGCAATACATTTTATACATCGAAGGATTACTTAGATAAAACAGAGTAGGGGTTTGATAAAAAAATGTTGTACAAATAAATAATAATAATAGTAATAATAATGATTATAAAACATCCAACATTCCACATAACACCTTCACTTTATGTTTTTTCCCTTCTTTTTTCCTTTCTAGAAATACTTACCCCCAAGCTATGCCTAACACAATACTAACATCTCTTCGTCTTTCTGAGCTCAACATCTCACTCATTATGGAGGGACGCCAACTCAGTTTTTCAGGACAGCAAATGGGAAGTTGAGATACAGAAAATAGCCGAGAGATCAGCAATGTGTGTGTGTGTGTGTGTGTGTGTGTGTGTGTGTGTGTGTGTTTAATAAGCTATTTGTAAAAAAGGTATTGTATACCAGGGGTAAATCTAATGATTATGTCTAACTAGAAGTCTGTAAATATATGTGTATACGAATTAGCTTATTTTAAATTGGTCTAAACATGTAAATACTTTGACATGTCCTATATCCTTGTGAAAAGAGATCTACGTATGAATAAAGCTACTACTACTACATAAATCCTCTGCAGTTACTTCAATATGAAGGCACTTTGGTTTTCCCAGATGTGTATCAAATCTCCCTAGTGAATGAGTACATACAATTTACTATTTCAGAAGTATTTATAATTTTACATAAACTTTCTCACATTGTAGAAATAGATATAGGCAGGCATCATGAACTTTTTTAATAACATGTTTAATGCTGTGTTGTTATTTTAATAAGATGACACAAAATGACCACAAAAAATTTCTCTGTTTTCTAATATCTTATATGTATTTGTAATTAGCTTTAGATGTGAACAGTGGTCATTATTTATGTGTATAACTTGGATTCAGCAGTGCAAGACACCACAGAAAAATATTTAAGGATGAGCAGCAGGGGGCACTTTGTCTTTGTGTGTTGGTCAGTTGTTGTTGGTGAGTTTGTCATGTGGCTGTGTGAACAAGCATCCATGTGAATTAGTTATGTTAACTTCCTGTTGGAATAATTTTGTGAGCACAAGTTACAGACTTTAACAGACATGTCCTAAAGACATTGTGATTACCATACACAAGCCACACTATAAGATGTATAGTACATCCATCATGCAGAAACTTCAGTCAGACAGATCATTTTTTGAACCAGTGGTGTAAACAAAGTATGAATCTCAATTTCACTACCTTATGAATTCTACATTATATACAGAATCTTGCTTTCAAATTTCATGTTTCATTAGTTTGGTCTGTATGTTGACATGTTAGTCAAATTGTTCTGTACATATAGTTTCTTATAGGTACCTAATAAGTGTTTGTGGGATGGAACTCCTAATTGACTCGTGCAGTAAATAATGAGGGCATCACTCTGAGTTAATGTTCATGATGAGATACAGTTTCCTCACTCAGTGCTTTTGTGCATTGCTCCCTTGAATGTCTGTAGTGTCTTCTGGATCACCACCTATCGTTCTCATTATCATCCCTTGATCTCTTTCTGTCACAATCTGTCATCACTTTTCATCATTTGCAGTACCTAGGATTTATTATTGTTTTGCCATTATTCAACCACACTTTCATGTCATTTCTGTCACCCTGGGCACTTTCCCTGTCATTGTTTCTCATCTGCATCACCTGATTAATTTTTGTGGGATCCCCTGTGACTGCTGTCATCTTCTCACCAGTGGTCAATGAAAAAATTAACCATGGACTTTTCTACTACTATAATATCCCACCGCTGTTCTACTCTTACCTTCACCCTCTATACCCTCTTCACCTTATACCCTTCCTTTTTACCATACTTCTCTCTTACTCCATCACTAGAGTGGCCATTACTGCCAAAGCCAGTTTTACATCACCATGCAACAACAGCACGTTTTATTATTGCCATTCATGATCATATCAGTGCATCTGCAACTGCAGTAGCCATACAACTTCCTCTATGCTTGCAATGTCATTAACCAGGCCACACTCCAGGTAAGACATCATCCTTTAACAAATCTAATTGAGCCCACCAAATCAATTGCTCAAAAATTTTTAGATATGAAGTAATAACTGTAAAAATGTGTGAAGAAAACTTATGTTACACTGACACATTCAACATCATTATGAAATGTCATATTCATGATCTATGGAATGAGTATTAATGTAATGTAATGTACCAGTTCAGATTTGGGAGCAGATGAATTAGCCTGCTGATTAATATATTTTTTTCTTTCACAATCTTTCCTTCTCTCCCAGATTGTCCAGAAGAATTCTGTAATATTCATCAGTTAGTGTTTAATCTTCACAACATGATCAATCAGAAGAATCCCTTTTCAATCCCAGTATACAGTTACCTTAAATTTCCGGTATATGGAACTAATTTTATTGTTTCTGGCGCAGGGAAATTGACATCCAGCCACTGGTTTTGATGTTTTATTCTGAAATCAGGTGTTGCACCCATCTCTCACTCACATTAATAAATTCGTACATGCAATTACATTGAATCTTTTTAAAGTAACTGAAACTTTCTGAGGCATTTGTTTTTGCCTTTTATTTTGGTCATCTTTCAAAACTGCAGTATCCTTCTTGTATAAAGCTTTCAAATACTTAAATCAGCATGTAAAACATATTGTATTCCATCTCCTCATGTGCCTATGATGCAACCAATGTCCTACACCTTTGATTACTGTTTGTCCAAAATACTGTGCACAATCATCTGTGGTTGCAGGTTTGAAACATTATTGACATAAATTCAGGACCCATTTACTTAACTATTGAAAATGAAGGAGCAGACTCCTCAGAAACTCTTACCAACTTTCAGTGACTTTCTGGTAGCACTGA
Organism: Schistocerca cancellata; assembly: GCF_023864275.1. Lineage (NCBI taxonomy): Eukaryota > Metazoa > Arthropoda > Insecta > Orthoptera > Acrididae > Schistocerca > Schistocerca cancellata. The sequence goes on along the minus strand of NC_064629.1, from coordinate 632,327,959 downwards.
ACCATAGAAAACAAATAATTTTATGATTTCATGGTGTTTTTAGTCTATCACACACAACTGATTTAAAATCCATAAAAAAACTATTTTCTTAGATGAATTTAACATTCAACTATGTTTTTATGTAATGTCTGCCAATGTATCTTAAACACAATTTTATTGAGGTCAATACTGTATCTATTTCAGCCAAAAATATTTCCACAATTCTATATGCATAACATATAGGAAAATTTTGTAGAAACTAGCTTCAGTCAGGTAATAAAACATTCACTTTGCTGCCATTCAGAAAATATAGGCACCACAAATACTAGGCCTGAATGTCTAAAATGTATAAAACTTTCAAATGAAACAAAATTGTGAGGCTCAGAGAAGACACTATTGTATGTATAATGTGAAGGAAGAACTGTGGAGACTTATTAATGACTGTTGAAACTACATGACAGATGAAAACTGTGTGCCAGATTGAGACTCTAACCTGGGTCCTTCACCTTTTGTGGGCAAGTAATCTACTATTGAACCATCCAAGCATGACTCACGACCTGCTCTCACAGCTTTACTTCCACCAGTATCTCATCTCCTACCTTTAAAACTTCACAGAAGTTTTCCTGCACACCTTGTAGGACTATCTCTCTTAGAAGAAAGGATACTGCAGACGAATGGCCTAGCCACAGCCTGGGGCATCATTTCCAGAATCAATTTTCACTCTACAGTGAAGAGGGTGCTAACATGAAACTTCCTGGCAGATTAAAACTGTGTGCCAGACAGGGACCTGAACCTGTGACCTTTGGCTTTTGTAAGCAAGAACTCTACCAAAACAGCACACACTCCACTGCAAAGTGAAAATTCATTCTGGATGAACTGTTGACACTGCATTAAAAACTTATTCATACCCTAGACTCCTTACTCTCCAGACATTGCTATCAATGATAAATTATTATTTGTAGAAGTGAAAATTTTCTTCAAATAATCACATTTAACTGTGGAGAGAACATTCTGTGTATTGCAGTAGCTGGACTGAAATCTGTGCTGTAGGCTATTGATGAAATAGCTGCAAATAATTGTTAGCTGTGAAGGTATTTCTCTTTTTTCTCTTACCTTCAGATTCAGATACTGAAGAGTTGTCAGACCAGACAGAGCTTCAAATGGAGGTTTTGATACATTATTGAAGCTCAAATCAAGTTTCTGCAATGTCAGTAGGTTGGTGAATGCTCCTGTTTCGAGAGAATCTCCAATTTTATTATGACTGAGGTCAAGAGACAGTAAGGAATTCATTGTTGGCCATGTTGTAAGGGGTGTAATTGATTCAATCGAATTGTTGCTAAGGTCAAGATGAGCTAGTGAGATGGGCAACTGAAATATTTTTTGGATTTTATTGTTGTTGAGCCTGAGAGTTCTTGTTGATGCTAGTCTTGCCAGGGAAGCACGATTAACATCAGATATGTTATTATTGCTAACATCAAGTTCAAGTAGTGTGTGTAAAGCACCAAATGTGGAACCTTTAATGACCTCTAAAGAGTTGTGACTGAGATTCAAGTATCTGAGACTGAATAGTGTTTGAAAAACCGAGTTCCAGATTTCTGTGATTTGATTGTGGCTTAAATCAACAGTGTGAAGCTCATAGAGTTTAGGAAATGAGTTTCTTGGTATACTTTCCAACATATTATAAGAAACATTTAGTATCTTCAACCCAGTCATATTTTGAAGAGGGACCTGAAATAAAAAGATATATATATGTAAGTAACATTTCAAGCCACTATATCATGTGTGAAATTTTAGCCAACTATGTAAGAAAGAATAGTACACTTTCATGTCTAACAATTTGAAGATTCCTTGCATTGCACTGCCACCCAAAAATATCTACAATAAATAATTTTTTTTACTTAAGTCATAAGTGATTAACATTTCATTTCTACAAAGATTCTTAGAAATTTAAATTATATTTCCCAAATACGTACCTGAGAAAGATTTGTGAGTTGGTTGTAAGCAAGATTAAAGTCAATAGCATATGAAGCACTATCAAAAGCTTTTGAGGGGATGTACTGTATCTTATTGTGTGATAAGTCAAGGAGGCTTATGTTTGAACATTGCTCAAATGCTCCACCCTCAATTTTTTCAATTTCATTGTGCGAAATATTAATCTTCACTAGATAAAGATCTTTGAATGCAAGTTTCTCGATTACTTTTACTTTATTTTCTGAAACATCTATGACCTAAAAACAATGAAGACAAAATAAATATTTAATATTATAAAGTGTGCCAATACAAAAGTAAATAAATAAATGAAAAGTTAAGAATGAAAAATAAAAGAAGATTTAAATTTTGTTTGATTGAAATATTATATTCAAAAGTGAATTACACACACACACGCACAAACACACACATCATAGAGGTGGCCATATTTAAAAACTGAATTACCTCAACGTACTGAAGCTGTTGAAACATCTGGTAATCAATCTTTTTAATATAATTTCTTGCAAGATTAATGATGCCTATTTTTGGTACAGAACCAAATGTCCCTCTTCCAACATCTGTGATGTTGTTATCACTCATGAAAAGATGACGTATAAACCTCATGCCACGGAAGGTATTTGCATCAAGTTTCTTTATCTTATTGTGATTCAGGTTTAGAACCTTGAGGACAGCATTACGAGCAAATGCTCCCCTGAAATGCAGAAATATATTGAAAGCAGAAAAAGCTTTGTTTCTGCACAAATGTAACAGTAAAATTATTGTGTCATCTAAAAGACCAGGGCAAAGTTTTTTGTCCATACTTTTTGTGATTGCCTAGGTGCTCTTTATGAGGTCATGCACAAAATATAGTAGTTTCTCAGGTATATGTAATGTGTTTTGTAACCTCATGGTGAAACATTCATGCTTAAATTCCCAATGATATTAAATAATAAATACCACAATTTAGTCAAAGCACTTTGAATGACATTAGACTAGAAAACACTTTCACAAATAAAAATTCTGTTATCATACAGATTAATGGTTTATGGGATTGGTGACTTGGAGACCTCAGGCAACTGTAATATGTATAAAATTTGACAAAGCTAGAGGAATATACAGTAAGTATTGTAGACAAAATCTTCATACCTAAGAGACTTATGCTCGAAAGCTTTTCAAAGGCAAGAAAAATGAGTCACAAACATGTTTAAATTTAATATACACTACTGGCCATTAAAATTGTTACACCAAAAAGAAATGTAGATGATAAATGGGTATTCATTGGACAAATATATTATACTAGAAACTGGCATGTGATTACATTTTCACGCAGTTTTGGTGCATAGATCCTGAGAAATCAGTATCCAGAACAACCACCTCTGGCCGTAATAACGGCCTTGATCCCGCCTGGGCATTGAGGCAAACAGAACTTCGATGGCATGGACAGGTACAGCTGCCCATGCAGCTTCAACACGACACCACAGTTCATCAAGAGTAGTGACTGGCGTATTGTGACAAGCCAGTTGCTCCACCACCACTGACCAGACATTTTCAATTGGTGAGAGATCTGGAGAATGTGCTGGCCAGGGCAGCAGTCGAACATTTTCTGTATCCAGAAAGGCCCGTACAGGACCTGCAACATGCGGTCGTGCATTATCCTGCTGAAATGTAGGGTTTTGCAGGGATCGAATGAAGGGTAGAGCCACGGGTCGTAACACATCTGAAATGTAACACCAACCGTTCAAAGTGCCCTCAATGCGAACAAGAGGTGACCGAGACGTGTAACCAATGGCACCCCATGCCGCCACGCCGGGTGATACGCCAGTATGCCGATGACGAATATACGCTTCCAGTGTGCATTCACTGCAATGTCACCAAACACAGATGCGATCATCATGATGCTGTAAACAGAACCTGGATTCACCCGAAAAAATGACGTTTTGCCATTCGTGCACCCAGGTTCGTTGTTGAGTACACCATCGCAGGTGCTCCTGTCTGCGATGCTGCATTAAGGGTAAACGCAGCCATGGTCTCAGAGCTGATAATCCATGCTGCTGCAGAAAGTTGTCGAACTGTTCGTGCAGATGGTTTTTGTCTTGCAAACGTCCCAATCGGTTGACTCAGGGATAGAGACGTGACTGCACGATCTGTTACAGCCACGCGGATAAGATGCCTGTCATCTCGACTGCTGGTGATACGATGCCCTTGGGATCCAGAACAGCATTCCACATTACCCTCCTAAGCCCACCGATTCCATATTCTGCTAAAAGCTCTCGACCAATGTGAGCAGCAATGCCGCAATACGATAAACCGCAATTGCGATAGGCTACAATCCGACCTTTATCAAAGTCGGAAATGTGATGGTACACATTTCTCCTCCTTACACAAAGCATCACAACAATGTTTCACCAGGCAACGCCAGTCAACTGCTGTTTGTGTATGAGAAATCGGTTGGAAACTTTCCTCATGTCAGCATGTTGTAGGTGTCGCCACAGGTGCCAACTTTGTGTGAATGCTCTGAAAAGCTAATCATTTGTATATCACAGCATCTTCTTCCTCTTTGTTAAATGTCACATCTGTAGCATGTCATCTTCTTGGTGTAGCAATTTTAATGGCCAGTAGTGTAGATAGACAATGTCATATACACATATCTGAGTCTTATTCTAGAACACAAATGTTAAGTTTGAGCAATTGTAGCACTGTTAAAGCAGATTCAGAACAAGTAAGGAATATTCACAATATGACTTTTACTGTAACCATCAACAATTCTCATTGTGTGTGGTCTGATAATGGTATAACTACATTACATTATATTAATGATAGGTGACCACAGAATTAAGAGAGCCTACACATAACTGAGTGACTGAGAAAGGTGATTTCCTCCTAGAAGACTGTCCTTGTATTTATTAGTATGTTAAAGCATACAAAGAAATTTAAGGGGAAATAGTTTTAATGAAAAATTTAGCTTTTTAGATTTCTGAAAGCACTTACTGTTGGTGGATCGACATCACATAGCAAAATCTAGACAATGCTCACCTATATACAGCATGTAAGTCTGTAGATTGTGAATGTACTTCTGCAGCCTACGATACCAGCATTGTGGTTCCCTTAATTTGATTCCTCAGCCATGAGTACTTCACTTTTACTTTTGGAGCATGAGTGTTTATAAGAAATCCACTCAATATTTTGTTTTATTTGTTTGTTTATTACCTATATGTCTATGCTACCCACATCTACTTGATCATAAAATGAATCAGTACATAAGCTACAGAATATGATAAGAAAATTTGTAAATAAAAGAATTAATACATAATGAAAAAATAATTGATTTGAATTCATGGGGTGTATCTCTAGTGTTCCCCCCCCCCCCCCCCCCTCGCAGTTCTGATGGTAGCCAACTGAAAATGAAATCTTCTGAACTGCTTGTAAGGAAGTGATATCCAAATGCCTAACATTTCTCTGTCTCCTTTGGCTGCTACATCTCTCTTCAGCACCTGCCATCAAAATTATTCTGACTCAGATCTTACTTATTGTTACTTTTATTAATAGCACACATAAAATATGTTGTATCAAAGTCAAAAAACATGAAAAGTCACAGGTTGCAGGTTCAGTTTCTGAACATAAAAAGATTGGTTGTCAGTTCTTCACACCATTACATGTGAATAAGGGAGAGTCTGTAATGTTTGAGAAGAAGTGACTTATCATTGTATGCAGTGTAGTAATATTGGTTGTTATAAATTCAACTAAAAGAAATAGTAAAATATGATCTCTCCATTTTCTTAGATTTCTGTGACTGGCAATGGTATACCTTGCTATAATCTGAAGATAGCAATTATTCACAGTTTTTGGATTAAATAACACCTCTCATTAAATTTAAAGAAACTGAATCATTATATGAAACTCATTTACAGCAGCAATTTTTGTTTTTTTCATTATCATAATCTGTCACTTCTTCAATATAACTCAGAAGTAAATGAATATGGAATTTATTTATACAAAAACATCAGGTGCTTTTTCTTGACACATCCACAAAATAAGCTGCAGTGCAGAGTTGGCCAGTATTTATCGAAAATCTTTACTACTAGATGGTCTATAATTTTAATGGCAATAATTCAATTTTGAACCATCACAGGGTCTAGAATGTGGTCTTCAGATGCTGCACTTGGAATGTATAAGTTGCATGCAAACTTTTCCTTCCACAGTTTTATAGATGTGTATAAGAAACAGACAGATCAAGCTTTGTATCTCACATAAACTAATTCTGTGAGAGACAAAGCACCCACAAAAAATTTGCTTTTGTCTTCACACCAATCACATACAAAGACTAAAGTAGTACAAAGAGGCAGTGCCTATGATGGATGAGGAAATCAGCTCTCCATCACTCATTTTAGGACAGTTAGTCTTAACACAGCCCAGTGAAGTGGCACAACCACTCGTCATTACCACAGTGCTACTGCATTATAGTATTGTTTGATCACTACATTGTGGTGACTAGAGAAGAAATGTTAGTGGTCTCAAATCTTCTGGCTTCTACTGATCTATAACTAGGACACTAAGTATCAAGGCTGTATGTTATTAATGTGGTTCAATTACACATCACACACACACACACACACACACAAAATAGACAGATAACTAGAGAGAGAGAGAGAGAGAGAGAGAGAGAGAGAGAGAGAAACACATTTTAAAATATTATTCTGATTCTTTACCTTGTCAACTCAGTAAGTGCATTATGAGACAGGTTGCACCAGCCCATCTTTGGAAGATCAGCAATTTGTGATGCATCTATCTTTGTTATGTTATTGTGTGACAAATCAAGCACTTCTGTGTCTCTAAGTCCTTTAAACTGATTTTTGCGCAGCTGTGTTATTCTGTTACCATGCAAATCAAGTTTCTTAAGTTTCCTCAGTGCTACAAAAACATCTGCAGGAATATCAGTGATAAGTCCATTTGTAATATGCAGTTTTTCCAAATGATTTGGAAGCAAGCCTGCAGAAAATGCATTCTGTGGTAACTTTTTCATATTGTGGTTATCAATTTCTAGTACGGAAATGTTACCAAGAATCTGAAACAATGAGTTTGTTATTAGTAAACTTTTCAAGTATTAGGATATTAACCATAATTTAATTTTATGAAACTACAACTTTAGAAACAGTGCCACCAGTCAAACATGAATTAGCCTACTTTCATATAAAATCCATGGGCAATGTATGCTACGTACTGGTAAATGAAAGTCTCCACAAATAATAATTTGCTTCCCCCTGTTTGACAGATAGCACAACAAGGAGTCCAAATTTTTCAGAAATAGATGAAAATTTCCTGATGGGGACCTATATACAGTTACAAATTAAATAAAGGCACATTTATAATTGTAACTGTATATAGGTCCCCATCGGGAAATTTTCATCTATTTCTGAAAAATTTGGACTCCTTGTTGTGCTATCTGTCAGACAGGGGGAAGCAAATTATTATTTGTGGGGACTTCAATGTAGATTCCCTGAAAGAGGGTAATAGGAAAAATGACCTTGAAGTATTACTCGGTTCTTTCAATTTGACACCCGTTATTGATTTTCCTACTCGGGTGTTAAAGGATAGCAGCTCACTGATAGATAACTTCTTTATAGACCAAGATAAGTTTAACCAGATAAATGCTCAGCCTGTTGAGAATGGTCTTTCTGATCATGGTGCACAGCTAGTTACAATATATGACATAGCTCCATTCAGCAGTACTAAACAGTCCTCCGAAGTAGTAGTTCAGTCAATGATTTAACAATTGCAAATTTCAGGGAAAGCCTACAGCAGTTAGACTGGGATGAGGTGTACTGTGAACCTGATGCCAATTTAAAATATAATTTATTTCATCACACTTTTGTAAATGCATTTGAAAACTGCTTCCCCAAGAAAATAGTTAAATATACTCGTAAGAAACCATGTAACAAACCATGGCTTACTAACGGTATAAAAATATCTTGTAACCAGAAAAGGGAAATGTATCTGACAGCAAGAAAGAGTAGTGACCCAGAAACTATCAAACATTATAAAAACTACTGTGCTATATTAAGAAAAGTTATTAAAAAATCCAGAAGTACGTGTATCATGTCTGAAATCAGCAACTCTGATAATAAAATTAAAACAATTTGGAATATTATTAAAAGAGAAACAGGTCAACCAAGAGTGCAGGAAGACGGTATTACCATCAAATTGAATGAAAACTTTATGAAAAAAAAGTCAGAACTTGAAAATATTTTTAATAATCATTTTCTACATGTTGTGGATATAGTAGGATCCAGGTGTTCATTAGAAGATGCTAGGCAGTTAATGGAAGAGGCCATACCTATGCAATTTGATACAATTGAAATCTCACCCACTTCTCCCTCTGAAATTAGGAAAATAATAAACTTGCTTAAAAGCAAAAACTCACATGGAATTGATGGCATTTCCAGCAAAATACTAAAAGCTGGTTCTCAACAGATAAGTAAGATTCTCAGCCACCTGTATAATAGCTCTCTGGAACAGGGCATTTTCCCTGATAGATAGAAATATGCTATTTTTATACCTTTGCATAAAAAAGGGGATATATCTGATGTCAAAATTACTGTCCAATCTCCCTTCTAACAGCTTTATCCAAAATTTTTGAGAAAGTAATGTATTCAAGAGTAGCTTCACATATCTGTAAACATGAAGTACTAACAAAATGTCAGTTTGGTTTCCAGAAAGGTTTTTCAACAGAAAATGCCATATATGCTTTCACCAATCAAATTTGGAATGATCTGAATAACCGAACACCACCCATTGGGATTTTTGTGATCTCTCAAAGGCTTTTGATTGTGTAAATCATGAAATTCTGCTAGACAAGCTCAAGTGTTGTGGCATGAGTGGGACAGTGCACAAATGGTTTAATTCATACCTAACTGGAAGAGTGCAGAAAGTTGAAATAAGCAGTTCTCATAATATGCAAAGATCAGCACATTCCTCAAACTGGGGAACTATCAAGAATGGGGTTCCACAAGGGTTGGTCTTGGGTCCTTTGTTGTTCTTAATATATATTAATGACTTGCCATTCTATATTCATGAAGAGGCAAAGTTAGTTCTCTTTGTTGATGATACAAGTATAGTAATCACACCTGACAAACAAGAATTAACTGATGAAATTGTCAATAATGTCTTTCAGAAAATTACTAAGTGGTTCCTTGTGAATGGACTCTCACTGAATTTTGATAAGACACAGTACATACAGTTCCGTACAGAAAATGGTATGATGCCATTAATAAATATAGACCTTAATCAGAAGCATATAGCTAAGGTAGAATATTCAAAAGTTTTAGGTGCGTGCATTGATAAGCGATTAAATTGGGAGAAACACATTGATGATCTGCTGAAACGTTTGAGTTCAGCTACTTATGCAATAAGGGTCATTGCAAATTATGGTAATAAACATCGTAGTAAATTAGCTTACTACGCCTATTTTCACTCATTGCTTGCATATGGCATCATATTTTGGGGTAATTCATCACTGAGGAATAAAGTATTTATTGCACAAAAGCGTGTACTCAGAATAATAGCTGGAGTTCGCCGAAGATCATCCTGCAGACATTTATTTAAGGATCTAGGGAAATTCACAGTAGCTTCTCAGTATATATACTCTCTTATGAAATTTGTTATTAACAACCAAACTCAGTTGAAAAGTAATAGCAGTGTGCATAACTACAATACTAGGAGAAAGGATGATCTTCACTATTCAAGATTAAATCTAACTTTGGCACAGAAAGGGGTGAATTATACTGCCACTAAAGTCTTTGGTCACTTATCAAATAGTATCAAAAGTCTGACAGATAACCAACAAGTATTTAAGAAGAAATTAAAGAATTTGTGAATGACAACTCCTTCTACTCCATAGAGGAATTTTTAGATATAAATTAAGATAAGAAGAAGAAAAAAAAACAAAAAAATTATAAAAAAATAAAATAAAAAAGCTGTTATATTAACTTAATTATGTTGTTAAATTAAATTAATTATGTCATGTATTGGAAAATTTGACTCATTCCACATCATTACAAAATATCGTATTCATGATCCATGGAACTAGTATTAATCTAATCTAATCTAATCTACACATTTAGGAATAGTTTTTCATACAGAAATTTTAAAAGGTTGGCAGGTAACAGCCACCATTCACTTTTCCTTGTTATGAAGAGTTTTATTTTTAGAAGAAATTTGACTGAACTGACAAGGTCTATTTAAAATCATAGAGTCATAAGACAAACTATGTAGCCCTAATCTTTCTGTAAATAGCAGCAATATTTTTAGTGCCCAAGTACACAGGCATATATTAAGATATTTAACAGTGCAACAGTGTAGCAGCAAACCACTAAAGAACTGCCTGATGAATACTTCAGAGGCAAATGCCATCTTGTGTCCAATACACCATTAAGTAATATGTAGAAAAACAAAGGAAACATAATGTAGGTGTCTTGTGAACTATTATGACAAAGTTTTAAATTATATGCACAGTATTACTGGTAGAAGGAGAAGAAATCCCTCTCAGTTTTAGGGAAGCTACTGTAATTAAATCAAAAAAGGTAAAATTGTTGTATTATTTGCTACATAAATCTCAAAATAATGACTTATCATGCTCTATACATCTACTAAATTCTTATTCAACAATCAGTATTAGAAAATGGAGGAAATCAGAAGTTACCATTATCAGACATAAAAACAATGAAGTCCAACTTTATAAATCACTTGTTTTGTATCTTAATTGTTTTTATACATTGCTTTCATTATTGCCAACCTATTTTTGATTATTGAGGATTCATCTTCAATACTACAGAGGCTGTAATTAAGAATGTGACCATTTTCTGAGTCTAGTTTTAAATTGCTTGCAGTTTCCTGGCAGCCCATGTTCCACATACATGTTAATTTTCCTTTTAATAGGTTAGGTTTTGGCAGTATAAGTTGGGATAAAATTTAAATGGCTAAAAAACTGGTTAACTGACTCCAGATATATTTTATAATGAGAGATGCTAGTGTACATGTATCTACTTGAAAAGAGGCTGTTTCCTTCAGAATCTGCAAACCAGTCAGTAATTCCTGTGGTTTACCTCCAGTGCCAGATTCGTATGCATGTTAAAACACTCAGTGCTGATTTGATGCTACTTTCACAAGCATCCACATACCACGTGCAAATAGTCACAGATTTTGGAATGCATTCAGCAAAAAGTTATTATGTATTTGATTTGATGATATATTATGTATTTGTATTGTATATTGTATGTATGTATGAATGTATGTATGTATGTATGTATGTATTTATTGTATATTATGTATTTGATACTTTCCACAGAATCTTTACAAAAAATTGGTTATGATGACAATGAATGAAAAGTGCGCAGAGGCCTCCAAAGATTTGAATCGTATAGTTGCAGCACCACCCCTTGGTGCAGACCCATGCAAGGCAGGCAAGCTAGGTACCTCTGAATATTACTAAATATATTACTAATATTACTAAAGCAGTATGGTGCAACACCCCCATCTGCCACAGTGGTGAGCTAAATTATCTCATGCCAAGCCCTGACGCTGCACTGCAGTGCCTCTCCAGGACTCGTGACCATATCAGTTGTACCCTAGATGACTGGAAAACTGTGGCCTGGTCAACTGAGTCACAATTTCAGTTGGTAAGAGCTGATGATAGTGTTTGAGTGTGGTGCAGAGCCAATGAAGCCATGGACCTAGGTTGGTAACAAGGCACTGTGCAAACTGGTGGTGGGTCCATAATGGTGTAGGTCGTGTTTACATGGAATTGACTGATTCATTGACTGTAAATTGCAATATTCAGCTACATGGAGACCATTTGCAGCCATTCATGGACTTCATCTTCCCAAACAATGATGCAATTTTTAAGGATGACAATGTGCCATGTCACTGGGGCACAGTTGTTTGTGATTGAGTTCAAAGAACATTCTGGACAATTTGAGCAAATAATTTGGCAACCCAGATGACATGGGTCATAATTGAGAGGTCAGTTCATGTACAAAATCCTGTACCAACACCACTTTTGCAATATTATGGACAGCTATAGAGGCAGTATGGCCCAGTATTTGTGAACGGGCCTTCATCGACTTGTGACATCCACGCCACATCAAGTTGCTGCACGACACTGGGCAAAAGGAGATCCGACATGATATTAGAAGGTATCCCATGACTTTTTTCACCTCAGTGTGTATACTTATTTTCACTGTCTATGACCTCCTCAATATGATCACTAAAGAAAAATGTGACAAATTCCTACAATCACATAGCACAATATCCATGCCGACTGTTGCTTTGAACACTGTAAGTTACAGCTACAATGCACTACATTCATAGGAGTATCTCAGTGTCTCTGTCTTGCAATGACATCAGTGGGTTCATGGGAAAGACACAGGTACTTCCAAAAAAGAAAATAAAACGATGAAACTGCAGTTTGAGGCAGAAACCACTGGTACGCAGAAGCTTAATCAAGGAGTAAATGGAGCAGAGCACTTAATAGCCAATGCCTCATGTCAGCTGAATATAGCAGAAAGGAATTAATGTGCTATGGAGAAGGAATTTATAAGCCTCAAACATGGGATAACATACTTCTGGTGTTATCTATATGGTAGAAAACTGAAGGTAATAACGAGTCACACAGCATTTAAGTGGCTACTAGTGTTCAAAGATCCATGAAGTAGATTAATGCTTTGTGCACTGAAACTTAGTGAAATTGATTTTGATGTAATTTATCAACATGACGAGAATCGTGACCTCAGTAGGAAGGTGTGCAATGCATGACGAAGTTTTGAGACAGGCACATGATCATGTGTTATCAGGGCACAAGGGTCGAAGAACCACAGAACAGTGTGTGGTTGAACAGTACTGGTGCTGTAAATGTAAACAGGTTGTGGAGCAATATGTAAAGAACTGTTTACCTTGCGCACAGTGGTCTTAATTGATCCATCAGTGTATTCCACTGCAAAGAATATCAGCAATTAATAAGCCATCTGAAATGATTGGTGTGGTCATTCTAGCAAGAAAACACTATGTGCTGCAATAATGGATTTTTTTGTATTACCTACGTGGGAATGGTAACTATACAAAAGCAGCAAGCTGATGCAGTGCCTATGGCCATAGTAATTAATTGGTTGCTGAAGTTCAGTGTTCCAGAGATGTTAATTATGGATCAGGACCCTAATTTATGTCAGAACTGATGAAACAGTTTTGTCATTTATTGTGTATTTGTAAGTTACGAATGAGTGCATTGCATCCACAGGTGAATGGGAAAATGGGGTGAGTTCACCAAACAACAGGGAAGATGTTAAGTATATGTCTCATTTATCAAGATGGTAACATTCTGTAAATACTCATATTGAGCATGGAGTACCATGATGCATGGCACCTGTGAACAAACACAAAGTTACTGAATTGAATTTGTGTATTGTTGTGTATCAGGAAAGTGTTTCTTGTGTTTTCATAGAAGATATTTAAAAGTATGACAAATTATCTCAAAAGATCGCAATAATACTTTGTACATCCTAAAACTACCCACAATAACTAACAACTGACTTACCTGAAACGCTTCAACTGGAAAATGCTCCAGCTGGGAATTGATTAAATGAAGCTGTTGCATTGTTCTGTTTATTCCGAGAAATGCATATTGGTCAATGGTTTTTAATGGTGTATCAATGATTTTCAAAATACGGACACGAAGAGGATACAGCATTGGTCCATAAAGCCGACCTAGAAAGGAGAATATCCAGTACAATTCATTAGGTACATAACAAAGATACAACATAGTGAGAACAACAAAAATAAACTACCTCTCTGCTTCATGAAGCCTACCAGTACTTAAAACACTGACGATAGCGAACATACATGTTTCGCTATAGTGTAGATGTAATAAACAGAGCTCCGGTGTCGTGATTTGGTGCATATTCATAACAAATTCAGATGTGTAAAATGTTCTGTGAGCACAACACTTAATAAAATAACACTCAGGAAACTGAAAGCCACTAGGTTAAACGGATCGGTGTGGAGATGGCAGATATAGAAGAAAGCCGTGAGTTACACTAACTGAAAAATGACAGAACATGTTTCATGCTCTTCTGTTATGGAGCATTGTAGCCAGAAACTTTGCGAAATGATAAAATCTATTAATTTCTTTTTTAATTATCTGTAAGAGGAGATACAAGTATAACAAAGCTCTCTATGATACACACATGACAGTTAAAGACCGTTGGTTTTCAGTGTTCCAGAGACATTGTTGCCATAACAACTGTAACACGAGTGAATACCTTCCCGTAAGGGCAGAATATGGTAAACAGTAACATTTGGTAAAGAGACTCTTACTGCTCACGTGTGCCGTTAGGGGTCGACAACGCTGAACGAGCATGATACAGTCACTCATGGGTAGAGTGACTTATAGATTGTAATTGTTCTAGAGGAAATTTCACGATGTCGACCAGTGACAGGTGCGAGACTTGATTCATAAGCGACAGACTAGCCTAGGAAACACACAAAACGTAAGGGTCGATCAAAAAGTTTCCGTTCGAAGGCCATTCAGTGCAGAATCGATATGCCAATCAGACAAAATCGCCGTGAGCATTTAGACAATCACCAGAAGCACCAGGTTGAAGGTGCCCGTTTGGTAAAACACCGTACAAATCCTCCTCCGAGAGTAATCGTCGTTCCTTAAAGCACTTTTTTTAAGGGACGGAAGGTGTGATATTCGCATGGGGAGAGATGTCGACTATAGGGCGAGCGCTCGAGTGTCCCCCAGTTCAAGTCTCCCAGTTGAGGCTAGCCCCCCAGATCGACCGGAGCCTTGTGTGGAAATGCGACCAGCATGGAACTTGGCATATCATTTCACAACGGTGGTTTTCGACACACATGCTACCCCATACACATTCCTCATTCTTTGATAGCTGTCTACTGGTGTTAGTCCTTCGGCAGTCAAGAAAAGAGGAACAGCACATTGGTCGTGTTTGGACGCATTTGGTAATAACGTCTCCATGATTCACGCTTCCGCATTTACCACACGCACGTCGGAAAGACACGAATGCCGCACTTATCCCTTGCCTACATGTCGGTGCTTATTCTCCCGCATCGGAGTCGCACTACGTTGCATATACGATTTAGCAACGCTCTCAAATGGAAACTTTGTGATCGCCCCTTATAATTCATATGAACAAGATTCAGAGACGTCACTCGATTAGCCCATTGCAGAAAATGTATCTTGCTAACATGAACGATTTGTAACTACATCCTGCTGAAAGTGATGGACATCTTAAGCTATCCATTCCTGAACGATCCACAAAGACGTGAGAGATCGATTGTTAGACCCACATGAAGAGCGTCAACATATTCCTAAGGTCCAAAGTTACAGTTACATGCGTTTAGCACAAGCAACTGTGTGACTCGCGAACTGTCATATAACCTTAACCCCGCTGCCATCATCTTGGAGGTGACAGGAGAGAATGTTGTTAAACTGTGCAGACTGGTGCTGTGTTACGGACAGAAAGGAAATTATGCCTTACCGAAAAAGATGGCAGACGACTACAATTAAACACTGCAGGCACGAATCAGCTTAATCGTGGTGAAATGTCTGACATCCAGTGTGAGGTTTGAAAAAGTATATATTGTTCTGACGTTCGAAGTGAGTCGAAGTTGGTAGACTCCTTAACGAAGCACACAGCGCAGGCCAGTTCTGTTTGCTAAATGGGTAAAAAAGCGGATACACAGAATAACAGACCAGTAACGCTGACATCCGTCTGTTGCAGGATCCTAGAGAAATTTCTAAGTTCAACAACAAGCTAGTGTAACAGAATAAACACAGCTTCAGAGAAAAACGCTCTTGTGAACCACAGCTTGCTTTATTCATACATACCTTTTAAACAATAGGAGCAGTTAAACACTTAGATTCTCTCATCTTCGACTTCCGAAAGGCAGTCGACACAGAACCACTCTGTACCACACTGTCGACTACTATCCAAGATATGACCATAAGGTTTTACCAAATATGACAAAATCTCGAGGCATATTTAACTCACAGAACCTAGTGCGTTACGTTGGACAGTGACTATTTCACAGAAACAAAAGTAACATAAGAAAGCATAGTAGGGTCTCTAAACGATGCATCAGACTAGGTCAGCAGCACTATCAGATTGTTCGCTGACGATGCTGTTGTGCACATGAAAGCCTCGGCATTGGATTTAGTATCCCTGCTAACGGCAGATATCGATTGCAGCTCAGAAGTGCTGCAGCTCGCGATCGACGGACGCCGGCAAAAGCATACGCAGCACGTCACATGTGCCCACCCACTCTCGTCTGTATGAAGCCACTCTGGCAGCCGCTAGTTTAGTATTGCATAGTATGTTACATGTGTTACTACCAGTCACGTTTTCCGCTATTCGGATAACAACCCTACTTTAAACATCGATTTACTTGTTCCCACTACAGGTTTCCATCAGTGCTCAGCTCAGATGATTTCGACTTCGTTAATGGATTTTGCATTCATATTGGGAGCAGGGAGGAAATTGGATGATTTTAATGAACTGTTGACAGAACTGGCCAAACTTTCACTTGGTGTAATGAATTTCTGCTCTTTTTATAAGTAGATAAATGTAATGCAGTGCCTATATGCTGAGAAAGAAACTGATAGTGCCTAATTACGGGATTGGTGGTAAACATCGTAAGATCGTCACATTGTATAAATATTTAGAAGTAATACTAAGGAGCGATATGAAATGGGGCGATCGTGTGAAATTACACTCCTGGAAATTGAAATAAGAACACCGTGAATTCATTATCCCAGGAAGGGGAAACTTTATTGACACATTCCTGGGGTCAGATACATCACATGATCACACTGACAGAACCACAGGCACATAGACACAGGCAACAGAGCATGCACAATGCCGGCACTAGTACAGTGTATATCCACCTTTCGCAGCAATGCAGGCTGCTATTCTCCCATGGAGACGATCGTAGAGATGCTGGATGTAGTCCTGTGGAACGGCTTGCCATGCCATTTCCACCTGGCGCCTCAGTTGGACCAGCGTTCGTGCTGGACGTGCAGACCGCGTGAGACGACGCTTCATCCAGTCCCAAACATGCTCAATGGGGGACAGATCCGGAGATCTTGCTGGCCAGGGTAGTTGACTTACACCTTCTAGAGCACGTTGGGTGGCACGGGATACATGCGGACGTGCATTGTCCTGTTGGAACAGCAAGTTCCCTTGCCGGTCTAGGAATGGTAGAACGATGGGTTCGATGACGGTTTGGATGTACCGTGCACTATTCAGTGTCCCCTCGACGATCACCAGTGGTGTACGGCCAGTGTAGGAGATCGCTCCCCACACCATGATGCCGGGTGTTGGCCCTGTGTGCCTCGGTCGTATGCAGTCCTGATTGTGGCGCTCACCTGCACGGCGCCAAACACGCATACGACCATCACTGGCACCAAGGCAGAAGCGACTCTCATCGCTGAAGACGACACGTCTCCATTCGTCCCTCCATTCACGCCTGTCGCGACACCACTGGAGGCGGGCTGCACGATGTTGGGGCGTGAGCGGAAGACGGCCTAACGGTGTGCGGGACCGTAGCCCAGCTTCATGGAGACGGTTGCGAATGGTCCTCGCCGATACCCCAGGAGCAACAGTGTCCCTAATTTGCTGGGAAGTGGCGGTGCGGTCCCCTACGGCACTGCGTAGGATCCTACGGTCTTGGCGTGCATCCGTGCGTCGCTGCGGTCCGGTCCCAGGTCGACGGGCACGTGCACCTTCCGCCGACCACTGGCGACAACATCGATGTACTGTGGAGACCTCACGCCCCACGTGTTGAGCAATTCGGCGGTACGTCCACCCGGCCTCCCGCATGCCCACTATACGCCCTCGCTCAAAGTCCGTCAACTGCACATACGGTTCACGTCCACGCTGTCGCGGCATGCTACCAGTGTTAAAGACTGCGATGGAGCTCCGTATGCCACGGCAAGCTGGCTGACACTGACGGCGGCGGTGCACAAATGCTGCGCAGCTAGCGCCATTCGACGGCCAACACCGCGGTTCCTGGTGTGTCCGCTGTGCCGTGCGTGTGATCATTGCTTGTACAGCCCTCTCGCAGTGTCCAGAGCAAGTATGGTGGGTCTGACACACCGGTGTCAATGTGTTCTTTTTTCCATTTCCAGGAGTGTAGTATTCGGGAAGGTCAATGGAAAAATTATATTTGTTGAGAGAAAGTATCTATAAAGGATATCGCATGCAAGGGGCTATTGCGATTCTTTCTAGAGTACAGTTCAGTGTTTGGAGCATTTATCAAGTAGATACGACAACATAGTTACATTTTTTAAACAATGAAATGTAAACCATTTGCAGACAGTTGGTTAGAAGATTTGCTTTTTAAACCTGGTGATATTCTTGTGATAGAGTAAACATCGTTGTCAAAACAGTAGACAAATCAATGCAGATGTGATACTTAACATTTGGAAACAGATACAAGCTCATAAGTAATCGATTTAATTGCACTACTCTATGTGGTCATTAAAAAGAAATAAGTGCAAATGTTAGGTGCTATCGAAACTATTAGATGTATTAAAATTATTTAAAATATTTTATTGTTTAGGCTTAAAAAGTGTAACCACAGACAGTTGTAGATTTAATTATTCAGTAAACCGAAACGCATATAGCTACCTTATCCAACAAGACAGGTGTTCCAGTTCGAACTGCTAATACTGAATAAAATGATTTTAAAACATGCAAACGTGTCTGTTCTACCCTGTATCTGTGGCAATCAATGTCTGAAGGTTAATGAATCTGTAGACCAATAAGAAACGATACTCTGTGCAACAGACAATTATGTGGAGCAGATTCACAAGAGCCATAAATGAGGCATTATTTGGCAAAAGGATAAATATTTGATTGGAACAATATATGGTAACACATGCAGTACTTCCCAGAATAGAAGTTGCTGTTTTATACGCTCTTTCCCTTTCCCTCATAGAACTGCAAATGCAGAGTTTCAACGAAATGATCAGAACACTGCAGAATGGAACAATTCGTGGCAGAGATCTGGACCGTGTGATCACTGTGGCATTTGACACGGGACAGCTGCAGTGCATGTACACCGAAAATGACGTAGCAAGTCCACGTGTTTCCTAGTCGTTTTAGTCACTAAACTGAAACCCCAGATTTTAACTTCGCTGACGAATGAGGGAAGAAAGTACAACACAGCAACTTTTATTTTGGGAAGTGTTATTCTCTAAGTACTGAATTTGTTAACACATACAGGGTAGTCGAAACAGTCTGAAAAGCTTGTAAGGGTGTTGCAGGGTATTTTGCGCTGAGAAATAAGTGTTTAAAAAATTCGGTACGTTGCGCCGTTCCCGAGTTAATTAGAACTGATGTTAGCCGACCAGGCTGTTGAGCGCGGAAATTAAAGCGACCCGCCAGAGACAGTGTCAGCAAACGTGTCCTTCGTTTGGTTTCCTAAAACCGAACAAGAGAGCAATACAAAAACTGAACGTGGGACGGCAGTGAGGATAGAACCCAAGCCAAAGGCTGAGTAGTCTTGTGCGCTACCATTTGCACTATGAAAACAGCTATTTCTCAGCATAATCTATTCTGCAACACCGTCACAAGCCTTTCAGACTATTTCTGACCACCCTGCATTTTTTTAGAACAAATGTTTATCTTTTTGCCATATAATACCTAATTTATTACTTGTGAATCTGCTGGCCGTTGTTGTCTGTTACACGGCATTGTTTCTTCAGTTAACTGTACTTCTGTAGGTTTTATATTCGTCAGACTTCAGGCATTGACTGCACAGTACAAAAAATGTAGAGTGTTAGAAGTAAAAGACCTTGATGGGTGGTAAAGCAGACACATATTCACATTTTAAAATAATTTTTATTCTATTTGTACGTTAGAGTTGTGACGTTTCCGTTGTAAGATCTTGCCAGGATTAATACCCACAGCTCCATTTATCCTGCAGTTGATAACTTCCGCAAAAATCATTGAATAACCAATGGGATTGTCGGATAAAACAATTCCAGCGTAGCTGGCTACCTAGTGAAGGGTGCGTAGGGAGCGCCGTTACATTTCACTGGAAACTTGCACTATAGAAACCTGCTTCACGGACAGGTACTGTTAATGTGACCTCGTTCCTAGCTCCAAAACCCTTAATTTACTATCGCCGCGCGGTCTCAGGCGCCTTGTCACAGTTCGCGCGGCTCCCCCCGTCGGAGGTTCGAATCCTCCCTGGGGCATAGGTGTGTGTGTTGTCCTTAGCGTAGGTTAGTTTAAGTTAGATTAAGTAGTGTGTAAGCGTAGGGACCGATGACCTCAGCAGCTTGGCACCATAGTCCTTACCACAAATTTCCAAATTAGTTTATTGTCGTATTATTGAAGTAACCGCGATCACATAATGTGGCTTTGTTGTATTATTGTGAATAGTGGCAGAGGACGATAACGAAAGACGGTTTTTAAATTTATTGGGGCGTTTAAGATCATCTAAAAGCACATAAGAACATCCTCCGATCAAATTTAGAAGCATTAAGGATACTAACCGAGCGGGGTGGCGCAGTGGTTAGACACTGGACTCGCATTCGGGAGGACGACGGTTCAATCCCGCGTCCGGCCATCCTGATTTAGGTTTTCCGTGATTTCCATAAATCGTTTCAGGCAAATGCCGGGATGGTTCTTCTGAAAGGGCACGGCCGACTTCCTCGCCCATTCTTCCCTAATCTGATGAGACCGATGACCACGCTGTCTGGTCTCCTTCCCCAAACCAACCAACCAACCATTAAGGATACTGCGTTGACACTATTAGAAATTATCGTCAGAGTGGTAGATAGTCTATTATGTTTACATGTTTTACTCCTAGTAAATGCGTAGCAAAGTATATTTTTTATACAGCACCTTTTTCTTCTGAGAAGTAGCGGAAATATGGAATGGGAATGTAAACTCTTATTAAAGCAAATAATGTTTAGTAATAACAGAGTCCTATGATAACGAACGAGGCAGTTTAAATTATTAAAATGGCTGCTACTTACCAATATTACACTCGTACAACACCAGTTCCTCAATAGGAGATCGGAGGGCAGCGACGTTGGCCAAACCTACAGCCATTGCTGCTAAATTTGTGTTCTCACAATGTATACTCAGGCCTTGATCACTTTCCTTAGAGCATTTGCAAGGATACAGCATTACACCATTTTCAGGACACCTGTAACGAGGTCCAGGAGGGATGTATTCTGCTGTCACCATCACAGCGAACAGCAGAACTGCGCTGTGTGGTATCATTCTCGAACTCTGAAATAGAAATGAGAAGAAAAACTGATTACTTAAAGTAAGCTCACAGTTTACTTTAAATACAAGAACAGTCTCTGATGAGACAGGCACAGCCATTTTATTGGTTAGGATTTGGCTTTGCATCGACGTCAAAATCACCATAGATTGAACACTATCTCAGTTATGTAAAGAAGGAGGATACGTCAGCTGTCACCCTTTTCAAGTAAACATTTCCTATATTCTTAAGGTGTAATGATACGGAAATGTATCTTAACATATCCGTGCGGGCTACGAACTTCGTTGGTGCTGGATGACGATCTGTCGTCTGAACCATTGCATCATTCACCCAGTCCCGTTGCACACAACTTTATGAGCTCTAGTGTAAGATTTACTGATTACGTAATTTCTCCAGCGTAGCTACAGTTCTCTAAGCGGTACAAATACATCGTGTGTAACATATCTGATCATGGAAAAAAGTCAGCATTTTAGCTCACTTAATTTTTTAAGTGGGTGTTGTATATTTAGGAAAAGAGTGAATATACACTACTGGCCATTAAAATTGCTACACCAAGAAGAAATGCAGATGATAAACAGGTATTCATTGGACAAATATATTATACTAGAAACTGGCATGTGATTACATTTTCACGCAATCTGGGTTCATAGATCCTGAGAAATCAGTACCCAGAACAACCACCTCTGGCCGTAATAACGGCCTTGATACGCCCGGGCATTGAGTCAAACGGAGCTTGGATGGCATGTACAGGTACAGCTGCCCATGCAGCTTTAACACGATACCACAGTTCAGCAAGAGTATTGACTGACGTATTGTGACGAGCCAGTTGCTCGGCCACCATTGACCAGACTTTTCAATTGGTGAGAGATCTGGAGAATGTGCTGGCCAGGGCAGCAGTCGAACATTTTCTGTATCCAGAAAGGCCCGTACAGTGTCTGCAACATGCGGTCGTGCAAAATCCTGCTGAAATGTAGGGTTTCGCAGGGATCGAATGAATGGTAGAGCCACGGGTCGTAACGCATATGAAATGTAAAGTCCACTGTTCAAAGTGCCGTCAATGCTATCAAGAGGTGACCGAGAAGTGTAACCAATGGCATCTCATACCATCAAGCCGGGTGATACGCCAGTATGGCGATGACGAATACACGCTTCCAATGTGCGTTCACCGCGATGTCGCCAAACACGGATTCGACCATCATGATGCTGTAAACAGAACCTGGATCATCCCAAAAAATGACGTTTTTCCATTCGTGCACTCAAGTTCGTCGTTGAGTACATCATCGCAGGCGCTCCTGTCTGTGATGCAGCGTCAAGAGTAACCGCAGCCATGCTCCCCAAGCTGATAGTCCATGCTGTTGCAAACGTCGTCGAACTGTTCGTGCAGATGGTTGTTGTCTTGCAAACGTCCCCATCTGATGACTCAGGGATCGAGAAGTGGTTGCACGATCCGTTACAGTCATGCGGATAAGATGCCTGTCATCTCGACTGCTAGTGATACGAGGCCATTGGGATCCAGCACGGCGTTCCGTATTACCCTCCTGAACCCACCGATTCCATATTCTGCTACAGTCATTGGATCTCGACCAACGCGAGCAGCAATGTCGCGATACAATAAACCGCAATCGCGATAGGCTACAATCCGACCTCTGTCAAAGTCGGAAACGTGATGGTACGCATTTCTCCTCCTTACACGAGGCATCACAACAACGTTTCACCAGGCAACGCCGGTCAATTGCTGTTTGTGTATGAGAAATCGGTTGGAAACTTTCCTCATGTCAGCACGTTGTAGGTGTCGCCACTGGCGCCAGCCTTGTGTGAATGCTCTGCAAAGCTAATCATTTGCATATCACAGCATGTTCTTCCTGTCGGTCTGTAGCACATCATCTTCGTGGTGTAGCAATTTTAATGGCCAGTAGTGTAGGACATGTTGGTAGATGAAAACACAAGTGTACATCCTTCCCCCACGGAAAACTTAGCACCTACCCAAACTTTATCTCAATTACACCTGAAAAGACGGTAGCGCCATGAGTTAATGATGTATAATATAAAAAATCGTGTAATTTCTGTTAGGTTGTAACTGGAGTTCCACATCAATTCTGGCGTCCAGAAAGAGAACTTAAGTCGTTGACGAAGGATGGCGCTTCCAGCTTAACTTTAGTGCCTACACCAGATGAACACAGTAAAGAGTGTACAACAGAGATTGGCCTGGTCTGCAGGCCACACCCACGTTACCGTTTCACCTGCGGAGTGTTGCCCGCCTCAGGAAAGCAATAAGCAAGGTCGAAAGCAGCTCTGGGCACTTCGTGTGCGATTCTATCCGTGCTTTATCTACTCTGAGTATCGTAACTGACATCGTGGTGGCCTGGACTTCACCTCTGGATTTGTATTTCGGACGCTGATGGTGATTGTGCATGGATGGTCTGTACTGTGTTAAATTACCAACGGCAGCGACTGTTCTTGTTTTTATGGTCTTCGGCAATGTGCATCGTCGATTCGATTGTTGTCCAACAAGTAACTTCTGCTAACAATTGCAGATGTCTGGGCGTAACTACTTTTTGTACTGACTACAGAAGAGAATGAGGTTGTCCAAAGCCGCAGGTCTACATTTACAATTAATATTGCTGGGTCTACTACCTTTCATAAGGTGCAGATTACAGGACTATAGGCAACATACAAGGAATACCCACCCTGCAGAGGGGTTGGAACATTTGCACGGAGTGAGATTTGCACGGACTGACACTTACATGGAGCCTGGGGCTCTTCCCGAACTGGCTTTTCACAAGTACAGGCACACTTATGTCTCGCAGTTCAGTACAGCCGATCGTGCGAGCTAGCTCGCGCTCACACCACAGCACTGAACAACAACGTATCGCTTCAGGGTGGCTCATTAACGCGTTTCGTGGCAAATTTATTTTTAAGATTGTTGTATTAATGATAACTGACAATAAAATTCAAATGGTTCAAATGGCTCTGAGCACTATGGGACTCAACATCTTAGGTCGTAAGTCCCCTAGAACTTAGAACTACTTAAACCTAACTAACCTAAGGACATCACACACACCCATGCCCGAGGCAGGATTCGAACCTGCGACCGTAGCAGTTCCGCGGTTCCGGACTGCAGCGCCAGAACCGCTAGACCACCGCGGCCGGCCAATGAAATTCAACATAATGAGAACTGACGATGAAATTCAATATCTCCTTTAATATTTTGATGTTGCTATGTAAGAAACACGGTTTTTTTGTTACTGTTGCAGCCCTCTGACGACTGCTGTATTAGGACGAAATTTAAATTGACAAATTTATATTTCGTTAGCATTTTATTTAAACGTTAAACACAAAAACACAGAATGTCAATGAATATTACTTATGCTTTTGATTAAGAGATCAGTGTCTGTTACCAATTTTCGATTAATGCTAATTCGAAGACAAGCTCTTAAGTTGAAGTCTACCAGTGAGCTTTTGTGGGTGGATTTGGTTCCCTTCACCGTGAAAAAAAGCAGTATGTACATGTAAGCCCAAACATCGGCATAATTATAGCTGCAGTCTTGTAAAGACGTGAAAATTTACATTGAGGAAACAGAAGTCTACGAGACTAATTTTGCTATGAAACTAATCACTTAAACCTTACACAGTAGGTGTATAAGTTCTAACTGTAGCCAAGTTTCCACACTGCCAACACAACCTGGAAATCAATGAAATTGCGCAACCGTTTGCAAGCTGAAAAGCAGTATGGTAAATTCAGCTAACTGCAGATTCATTCGTTGAGTGTTCCTCAGGAAAACAAAAATGTATTTTCATTGTGAAAATATTGGGAAAATTATTGAGACTGTTATTTCTCTGCTCCCTTCTGGTGAATACTTTATTCAATCGTATCGATTAAAAGCGGTTTTTAGTCCGCAGCTCGTGGTCGTGCGGTAGCGTTCTCGCTTCCCGCGCCCGGGTTCCCGGGTTCGATTCCCGGCGGGGTCAGGGATTTTCTCTGCCTCGTGATGACTGGGTGTTGTGTGATGTCCCTAGGTTAGTTAGATTTAAGTAGTTCTAAGTTCTAGGGGACTGATGACCATAGATGTTAAGTCCCATAGTGCTCAGAGCCATTTAAAAGCGGTTTTCTTTTTCTGTATATCGACTTCTCGCTGTTCATCTCCCATATGACCATAATCTTTTGCATGGAATCTATTGCAATGTTGTCGTAAACTGATTTTTGCGTTGTGTTCAAAGTTTTGAAGCCCATTAATAGAACACTAAGCGTATCACATACAATAAAAGGAAAGACTAGGTATCATGCACTGATACGTTGACGTTGATGTGTCTGAATGAAGTTTCTAACACGACCATCATGCTACTTTTCATCCCTTTCAAAATAGCTACTTCCCATTTTAAGGGGACACTCCACTCAAAAACGAACAAAAAAGAAAAACAAAAAATTGCATAAGGGCCCGTGGCACACCGAAAGATAACGAAGATAATTTTTCATTTCTATCACCATAAAAGAAAAACCAACTTTACTCAGAACTTGGCGTTAACTCATACTGGAAAACTGAAGCGAAACAATTGGCACCCAGAAGTTGGAAATCAATTACTTTGGCTGTTGACTGCGTAAATATAATTTGAGGGAACACACTGAAGTCTTGTTCATTACAGTCAACAAGCTCCAAGAAAATAGACACTGGCTTACAATCAGTTATCCCTACCATTGCACCACCTCAAGAAGACAGTAGATTTTTACTCAGAATATTCAAGGAAAAGGCTAACCTGAGCTTGAAATTACAAGAATTAGCATCATATAAGCAGAATGGGAAAACGTTATGGTGCCCGTGAATTGTAATGGGTATGTGTCTTGTACTAACATTAATTTTAAGATAAAATACTAAAATCCATTTTATCATAACTTTGTTCTTCTAACCTCAGTGCCAACTTCTTTACCAGAAATATTAAGCACTCTGAATGAAATTTTTGCAGGAAGTAGTCTCGATGCGTTTGCATACTTCTGTGCATTAATATTATCGAAAATTTAATTTCTTTACTTTATCATTACATTTATGTACTGATAATTAAAGAAAATTTAAGGCGGAAATTTTAAATAAACACTGAAAACAAATTATTAACATTTCTCATAAAACGAATGCACACAACCGTTGAACTATGTCTTATGAATGTAACTACAATATCTGGCTTGTGAAAATTGTGGTGTAAGTACAAAAAATTGGTTTTCAAGAATACCATTAAAATTATATTAAAAATTCAAAACTCGAAAACCAATGAAGTTATGGCCTTCAAAACTTGGGTATTGCTGCATCTTTACATAACAGACACGATTTTAAAATTAGGTTGCTACCAGCAAAGAAGAAGAAGAAAAGTTAAACTTTTGGGTGGAATCTCCCCTTAAGCACTGTGCCCTATATACTGTATGTTCGTATCAATGGCTACGCCGAACCTACACTATGTGATTAAAAGTATCCGGACACCTGGCTGAAAATGACTTACAAGTTCGTGGCACTCTCCATCGGTAATGCTGGAGTTCAATATGGTGTTGGCCCACCTTTAACCTTGATGACAGCTTCTATTCTCTCGGGCATACGTTCAATCAGGTGCTGGAAGGTTTCTTGGGGAATGGCAGCCCATTCTTCACAGAGTGCTGCACTGAGGAGAAGTATCGACGTCGGTCGGTGAGGCCTGGCTCCAAGTCGACGTTCCAAAACATCCCAAAGGTGTTTTAAAGGATTCAGGTCAGGGATCTGTGCAGGCCAGTCCATTACAGGGATGTTATTGTCGTGTAACCACCCCGCCACAAGCCATGCATTATGAACAGGTGGTCGATCGTGTTGAAAGTTACAATGGCCTTCCCCGAATTGCTCTTTAACAGTGGCAACAAGAAAGAGCTTAAAACAACAATGTAGGCCTGTGCTCTGATAGTGCCAGGCAAAACAACAAGGGATGCAAGCCCCCTCCATGAAAAAAACGACCACACCATAACACCATCGCCTCCGAATTTTACTGTTGGCACGACACACGCTGGCAAATGACATTCACCAGCCATTCGCCATACCCACACCCTGCCATCGGATCGCCACATTGTGTACCGTGGTTCGTCACTCCACACAACGTTTTCCACTGTTCAATCGTCCAATGTTTACGCTCCTTACACCAAGCGAGACGTCGTTTGGCATTTACCACCGTGATGTGTGGCTTATCAGCAGCCGCTCGACCATGAAATCCAAGTTTTCTCACCTCCCGTCTAACTGTCATTAGGTTTAAGTAGTTCTAAAGTTCTAGGGGACTGATGACTTCAGATGTTAAGTCCCATAGTGCTCAGAGCCATTTGAACCATTTTGAACTACAGAGGTCACTGGTATGGAGTACCTGGCAGTAGGTGGCAGCACAATGCACTTACTACGAAAAACGTATGTTTTTGGGGGTGTCCGGATACTTTTGATCACATAGTGTATTTATGTTAATCCCCCTGAAGGTAGCACATTGTTTGCACTTCTCCTGCGCTACTAATCGGCCGTGCTGCGTGCTACGCAACATTGGCTGACCGTCCCGTTTTTCCGTGGGCGCTCTTGCTCGCCCAGCCACATCCTCAACTGGTTCAAAATGGCTCTGAGCACTATGCGACTTAACTTCTGAGGTCATCAGTCGCCTAGAACTTAGAACTAATTAAACCTAACTAACCTAAGGACATCACACAGATCCATGCCCGAGGCAGGATTCGAACCTGCGACCGTAGTGGTCACGCGGTTCCAGACTGAAGCTCCTTTAACCGCACGGGCACACCGGCCGGCCATCCTCAACTGGTCTGCTGCAGTGTATGATATGTGTTACTAGGAACTAGTTTTAACATATGCCGAAAGGTTGCAAAACTGCGACCAGTCAATTTTTTTTATGATAATTTAATTCGTCTTTAGCAGTTTCATCCTGGTTTGCTCACTTTCTAACCGAGAGAGAAAGTATAGATTTAATTGGCTGGCTCTGAGTACTATGGGACTTAACATCTATGGTCATCAGTCCCCTAGAACTTAGAACTACTTAAACCTAACTAACCTAAGGACATCATACACAGCCAAGCCCGAGGCAGGATCTGAACCTGCGACCGTAGCGGTCGCGCGGTTCCAGACTGTAGCGCCTAGAACCGCTCGGCCACCCCAGGCGGCCCAGCGCCATTAAGTCACTTCTTGTTTGTATAGTCCACTGTATACTGATGCCCGTTGTAAATCAGTAAAGGCTTCTGTATGGTGGTCTCGGTGAACTCAGTTATCTAAGCACTAAAACATGAAACTCTACTACACTACTCGCCAGTCAAAGGTGAACCGCAATGCTGGGAGAAAGTCACGCACGCTGCGAAGTGGTGCGGGAATATGGAACTTTGTGCAGGAAATAGGCTTTTTCGTTCTCCACATTACGTCGCAGGTAACAGCGGACAGGCCAGTATATCCTACTTCTG
The DNA here is from genome assembly GCF_023864275.1 of Schistocerca cancellata. Classification (NCBI taxonomy): domain Eukaryota; kingdom Metazoa; phylum Arthropoda; class Insecta; order Orthoptera; family Acrididae; genus Schistocerca; species Schistocerca cancellata. Next base: position 632,299,260 of record NC_064629.1, on the reverse strand, counting down.
GAACACCCTGTCCCTACCTACAGTGTCCTGGGCTCCGTGCAAATGTCAACACATTCCCTTCTCGTACAAGTGTCACTCCGTGCAAGTGTCTGCATGCTGCAGAATGCCTGCACCGTGCCGCCTCTCAGGGGCATAACAAATACAAGAGGATGCCTAATGCAGCCAGGAAGCATCAGCAACCATTTTGCATATAACAAAAGGTATTTCCCATGAAGTGATCTACCACACCTAGAAGACTGATACAAAGATTTTGAAATACACACTCTTCAGCCAACTGCGCATAGCTGACCGTACTTTGTACTGTGATATATCTGAGTGGAAGGAGGCTCTAAAGGCATGCATACCGCGACACAACTGACACCTCTACTATGCTCAAGAGCTCCAGAATACGGTGAAAAGATTAGATACATATATTAGGCAGTGCGTGACAGAGAGTACATAGCTGATGGACCATAGTTCCATCTAGCGTTTATAAATGCCCCGGTCCGAAAATTATTCCACTAGAAATTCCTCAAGACTTTGGTTTTATGCATAATGTAAAGGTTGTCTAGGTCACAGATACCACACACAAAACAGCCACTGTAGGTGCTACTTTGCTCCCATCCAATATGGAACCCGTATGTCGCTCTATGCGGAGGTAATAATGTACTCCTGCAAAATTTCACCCGCCAATATTCCGTTCATCTCAAAGTTATAGGCAAATAACACCCAGAAACTGACCCTGAGATGATTAATACCAGCATAGGCCAATGATTATTTTTAAATAGTGGTTTGTAACTGTAATATGTGTGTTCTTTTGTTTTAACAGCCCTTAACAGATATCTCTGCTTCAAATAAAAGCAATTACAATTTACCTTCATTACATTCTTACAACTCCCACACGACATCCTTTTATTATTGTTGATTGCAAGTTCTGCATTAAAGTGCCCTGCTTGAGTTAGTATATACCGCGCGAGCGCACGCGCGAAATGTGAAACGCCAGCGAAAAGTACATTACAGTACCAAAATTAACTCAGTCCTCAGAGCCATTTGAACCAATATTAACTACACCATTTGAATTTTCCTGATGGATAAAATATTCGGGTGCCTTTTATAAAAGCTGATGATCCTGAGCAGAAGAAATGTTCATGCACTACGCATGGCGCTGCAGACGATGGAGAATGTTAGGAGCAATATAGTCCTAATTGCAGGGCACAACTTTTATGCTCAATGTGGTCAATGCGACACGCTCATGTGGTAGGGGTTATCCTGTGACGACGATGCAAGCATTTAGTGGTCCAGTTTGGGTGCCAACTTGTCCAATTGCCTTAGAACCACTTCTTTCACACGTACGTAACTGTAGTACTATTATTTCCTAATCAGATGAGAATCTGATTTAACGAAGAATGCATTCATGAAGACCGAACACTCGCTCAAGTTTGTACTCAGTAACTTGGTTATTTGGCATCATTTTGCGCTTACGAGACATACTGGCGGTTCTTCTACAGGTATAAAACAACATCCAACGTTCTATGCTGCTCTAAGGCAGTTTATGTACCGGTATATAATGTATACGCTTAACAAGATATTTTAGGAGATGCTATTTAGCCCACAAGCATTCTGTCATTCTAAGCATTTGCAAGCGATAACTTACTTTGAATGTGTTGTAAGCACAATTCATTTACATGCAACTTTCCTGCCATTGAAATTTTCTCAGAAAGTACCGTATTGAACACTGTAGGCACAGGACTCTGATACATGCAGTGCCCGAAGAGAAAGTAAACTACAGCTAACTACCAAGCGCACATATCGTTCGAATCGCAAGACACGCCTAGCTTTGAATGTCGCAATTGCCTTGAGCCTTTCTGGTAACCATGCAACAAGTCCTTGGTGGATTTTGCAAGCTTGTTGCCGTAAAAGTTAGTAAAGAAGAAATATCGGAAACAGGCATTGCACTTGATATCAGTTGCACTGAATCACCTGCAGGATGTTGTTAATAATAATTAAATGGCATTAAGATGACACATATTTAGAGCTGTGCTGATTATTCCCAAGAAAATAACCGTTGCTCTCAAGACATTTCATTCCGTGAATCGATGCTCTTTATTAACAAGAATAAGAACAGTAACCAGCCATTTTCAGTACCGTTTATTATCGCTATTGCAGGTTTTGCGAATCAAAGCCCATCTTAAGATTTAGTACATTCTTCGATACGACACTAAATTTGTTTATTAAGAATGGAAATAGATACCCAAGACCGTTCACGTCATATGTAAAAACCCAGTGAGTCATCCATCTTTTGACATGTTTTCCTACGTTCAACGATCCCGTAACGTATTATATATTTCCTATACAGTAAAGTTTGTGAAAGTGGCTTAAAATCCTTTGTTGTGATCTCAGATTCAATGTTGACGTCTTCCAATACATAACATGAAAATACATCACCTCCGAAGGTGAGCCTCGCTTTACGCAACTGGTAATAGCGTGAATAAAATTTATCGAAAGTGACTTGTCGCTGTTGTTACGCGTCAGGCATGTTATTTCTTAGAGCAATGATGATATTTCCGGAACTGTGCTATAGTTTTGACATGCGCTGTGGTTGACACAGACACACACATGCTTTATTTGTTTTTTACGGCATTCGCTTCTACTAGTGGCCGCTGCTAATCTACTGAGCAAGGTGGCACTGCAATTAAACAACAGAGATTCGAATTCAGAAGGACACCAACTCACAACCCCGACAGCCTATCAAATTTTAAATTTTTGGCGATTTCAAAGAATAATCTTAAGCGCGTAGTTCCTTTGCATAGATCACACTGGCACCTGTCGTTAGCAGTTGAATCACTGAAGACCAAAATTGGTTCAATAGGTGAAAAATTCGTATAGTCGCAAATTTTTGTACACTGGTAGGAGGAACTACCATGAACAATGTACTGAAAATCCTGACCGGTGGGGTGTAAGCTTGGAGGTGGTGGGAGGGGTGAGGGTATTTAAATGTTGTTTTTCTTTTTGTTTTTCTTGAATAACTCGAAATCTGCTACTTCTAGCGAAATTATTTCCCAGCACAAAATTTAACTACATTATATTTCCTACAAAAAGAGTCTTTATTGTTTTCTCTATGGCTAATAATTTCCACGGTACAGGGGATGGAAAAATCGAAAGGTATTAAAATAGTGTTTTAATGGTATGTTCGTTGTTAAATGAAGTACGGTAGAAAAACGTAGCTATAGATTATTAGTAATACTAACGCAACATATGCACATAGACAGAAACTATGTAAGCCTATGTACACTCTGGAAACTGGTGCTTACTCATGCTCTACGGCAGCTTCAGTGGTCCTCCGGCAAAAGGCAACTTCCTCCACCACGAGCGCTGCTCGTTTTTCAGTTTACAAACAAACTATACCCCGGAACATTTCCTGTACATTGCATCAACCCGGTTCCCAGAACTGCTGAAGACAGACGTTGACTGTGGATATTATATCACAGACACAGTCCCTTTGACTCTTCAGAGATGTCACTAAACCCGTCCAAAGATGTAAACAATAATGCATGAGCAACGCCTATTAGACGGAGGGGTGCCTGCAGCCGATCAGTTCTAGCCATTCCACTAGGAAGGAGGTACACGGCTCGTGTTGTCTGTAGTTCAACCATGCCTAGACGGTCAATACCACGTTTCGATCGCGTCCGCATTGTTACTTTGTCCCAGGAAGGGCTCTCAAGAAGGGACGTGTCCAGGCGTCTCGGAGTGAACTAAAGTGATGTTCGGACATGGAGGAGATACAGAGAGACAGGAACTGTCGATGACATGCCTCGCTCAGGACGCCCAAGGGCTCTACTGCAGTGGATGACCGCTACCTACGGATTATGGCTAGGAGGAACCCTGACAGCAACTCCACCATGTTGAATAATGCTTTTCTTGCAGCTACAAGAGTTTGTGTTACGACTCCAACTGTGCGCAATAGGCTGCTTGATGCGCAACTTCACTCCCGACGCCCATGGCGAGGTACATCTTTGCAACCACGACATAATGCAGTGCGGTACACATGGGCCCAACAACGTGCCAAATGGACCGCTCGGGATTGGAAACAGTTCTCTTCACGCCTTCAACCAGACAATCGTCGGAGACGTGTTTGGAGTCGAGCTGGTCAGGCTGAACGCCTTAGACACACTGTCCAGCAAGTGTAGCAAGATGACGGTTTGGGCCCGCATCTCGTGGTCGTGCGGTAGCGTTCTCGCTTCCTACGCCCGGGTTCCCGGGTTCGATTCCCGGCGGGGTCAGGGATTTTCTCTGCCTCGTGATGGCTGGGTGTTGTGTGCTGTCCTTAGGTTAGTTAGGTTTAAGTAGTTCTAAGTTCTAGGGGACTTATGACCACAGCAGTTCAGTCCCATAGTGCTCAGAGCCATTTGAACCATGACGGTTTCCTGCTGTTTTGGGGTGGTATTATGTGGGGCCGACGTACGCCGCTGGTGGTCATGGAAGGCACCGTAACGGCTATAGGATATGTGAATGCCATGCTTCGACCGATGGTGCAACCATATCGGCAGCATATTGGCGAGGCATTCGTCTTCATGGACGACAGTTCGCGCCCCCATCGTGCACAACTTGTGAATGACTTCCTTCAGGATAACGACATCGCCCGACTAGAGTGGCCAGCATGTTCTCCAGATATGAACCCTATCGAACATGCCTGGGACAGATTGAAAAGTACTGTTTATGGGGGACGTGACCCACCAAACCTCTGAGGGATCTACGCCGAATCGCCGTTGACGAGTGGAACAATCTGGATAAACAGTGCCTTGATGAATTTGTGGATAGTATGCCACGACGAATACAGGCATGCAGCGATGCAAGAAGACGTGCTACTGGATATTAGAGTTACCAGTGCGTACAGCAATCTGGATCACCATCTCCGAAGGTCTCGCTGTATGGTGGTACAACATGCAATGTGTGGTTTTCACGTGCAGTAAAAAGGGCGGAAATGATGTTTATGTTGATATCTATTCCAATTTTCTGTTCAGGTTCCAGAACTCTCGGAACCCAGATGATGCAAAACCTTTATTGATGTGTGTACATTCGATAGTGTCAATATTATTGTCTCGACTGTCAATGTCTGGAATTCCTTTACACAGCATGAGAGGTATCAAACGTATCACCCCAAGCTCAGCTTTCTCAAAATCTGAACAGCCCCGGAGGTTTAAATTGTCTCTCTCTGTGTGTCACCTATGTGTTATAAAAATTCACACATTTCAGCATAAGTCAAACAATCCATTAAAGTAGTTTACTGTTCCAGAATTTAATATGATCAGCCCCATTCCATCAACTGTATCTCATGTCTGCACACACGTCTCTCCCTTCCACCCCCCCCCCCCCACCACCCCTCCAGCCTGTTTAACCCCCAGAGTACAACGTATCCCCTAATACGGCTCTACTGCATTTGGAGGTGGTACACACATTTAATATATTTTCTTATCTCACTTCATTTAACAATAAACATTAATTTTATACCAACAGAGCAAAAATGAGTAAAATCTTCTTTGTGGGAAATTTAATGTTGTTTAATTTTCTGCTGGGAAACATTTTCGCTGGAAGCCGCGGTTTTCGAGTTGTTCAAGAAAATAAAAAAAAAATACCTTTAAATGCCCCGCGCCCGGCCACCCTCGCTCAAACCCCACAGGTCAGGATATTTAGTGTATTGTTCACGGCGCTTTCTTCTACCACTGTACAAAAATTAGATACTACGCGTATTTTTTCCCATAATTTCCGCGGTTATCGGAATTATAATGCCGTCATTGTCGAAGGATCGTTAAGACCAAAATCATTCTTTTCTCATTATTGCCTATCCGAGTTTACGTTTCTTCTCTAACAACACTGTCATCGATGGGATGTTGTTAAACCTTAATGTACCTCCCATCTCCCTTTAACAGTAACCTATGTCACTTGACACTGACCAGAGTTCCTTAACACACAAATTTCCTGATCGAGGCATTGACAGAAACAGTACATGCTTCCAGCGTGTTCTTGGTCTTCTGATACGACGCCATTCCATTGTCTTCAAATGGCTCTGAGCACTATGGGACTTAACATCTATGGTCATCAGTCCCCTAGAACTTAGAACTACTTAAACCTAACTAACCTAAGGACAGCACACAACACCCAGCCATCACGAGGCAGAGAAAATCCCTGACCCCGCCGGGAATCGAACCCGGGAACCCGGGCGTGGGAAGCGAGAACGCTACCGCACGACCACGAGATGCGGGCATTTCCATTGTCTTGCAGGAGCTGGTGGACAGTTAAGGGAACGTGACGTATAGGCTGGTATGAGTGTAATCTCTTGTCATTCAAAACATAGACAAATCCCCATTCACAATCTGTTGTAGAAATCTTCAGTCCTCTCTCTGCATGTGAGTCTAGATCTTACAAATCCTTCCCGTCGGTAACTCTTGCCTTCTCTCAGCCGTTGCATTCGTCACATCTTATCAACCAATGTTTTGCGCTATGTGTCGAAAGGACCAGCCATCATCATATAGGCCTCTCTCGGACACAGCTACGCGTACGTAACTTTCATCGAGGAAAATTGGGACTCCAGAACCGCTGCCACCCATCTCCTGTCGTCGTCGAAACAGACCTCTAGAAATTCTAAGCCCAGAATTTTGTGTAGATTCAAGCTATCCAGGCCTTTCCTCGAGTAGTGGTATATTTCTCTTTCACGTTTGCCTCTAAATTTGATTTCCACAGTAGCCGCTGATTTTGTCTTCTGCAGCTGCCAGTAGTTCAAGTGACACATCCACAAGAACAGATCAGACGCAGGCCAAACAAAAATGAAGTAAAGTTACTTTTCGGTTGCTGACGGTGCTGTCATTTCCTCTACTGTCTGCATGACGTTCTACAGTTCATCATACAGCAATGACGACACTATGCGGATTGTAGGGTTCGTTCAAAACGGTCGTGTCGGTCCCACGTCGTACCAGCTGCGAATCTGGTGCAGTGACGTGAAGAAATATGATTATTTAATGCCCTAAATTGTGGTGGATGATGAAACTTGAGACGTGTATCATGTACCTTTGAATAAGTGAATTTTACCCCCCCCCCACACACACACACCCCACTCCCGCCCACACACACATACGCTTGCACCACCAAAGAAATCATTCATCTACAGCTACATGATTACCCTCCAATTCACATTTAAGTGCTTGGCAGAGGGTTCATCGAACCACAATCATACTACCTCTCTACCATTCCACTCCCGAACAGCGCGCGGGAAAAACGAACACCTAAACCTTTCTGTTCGAGCTCTGATTTGTCTTATTTTATTTTGATGATCATTCCTACCTACATCTACATCTACAATTATACTCCGCAAGCCACCCAACGGTGTGTGGTGGAGGGCACTTTACGTGCCACTGTCATTACCTCCCTTTTCTGTTCCAGTCGCGTATGGTTCGCGGGAAGAACGACTGTCTGAAATCCTCCGTGCGCGCTCGAATCTCTCTAATTTTACATTCGTGATCTCCTCGGGAGGTATAAGTAGGGGGAAGCAATATATTCGATACCTCATCCAGAAACGCACCCTCTCGAAAACTGGCGAGCAAGCTACACCGCGATGCAGAGCGCCTCTCTTGCTGAGTCTGCCACTTGAGTTTGCTAAACATCTCCGTAAAGCTATCACGGTTACCAAATAACCCTGTGACGAAACGCGCCGCTCTTCTTTGGATCTTCTCTATCTCCTCCGTCAACCCGATCTGGTACGGATCCCACACTGATGAGCAATACTCAAGTATAGGTCAAACGAGTGTTTTGTAAGCCACCTCCTTTGTTGATGGACTACATTTTCTAAGGACTCTCCCAATGAATCTCAACCTGGTACCCGCCTTACCAACAATTAATTTTATATGATAATTCCACTTCAAATCGTTCCGCACGCATACTACCAGATATTTTACAGAAGTAAGTGCTACCAGTGTTTGTTTCGCTATCATATAATCATACAATAAAGGATCCTTCTTTCTATGTATTCGCAATACATTACATTTGTCTATGTTAAGGGTCAGTTGCCTCTCCCTGCACCAAGTGCCTATCCGCTGCAGATCTTCCTGCATTTCACTACAATTTTCTAATGCTGCATCTTCTCTGTATACTACAGCATCATCCGCGAAAAGCCGCATGGAACTTCCGACACTATCTACTAGGTCATTTATATATATTGTGAAAAGCAATGGTCCCATAACACTCTCCTGTGGCACGCCAGAGGTTACTTTAACGTCTGTAGACGTCTCTCCATTGACAACAACATACTGTGTTCTGTTTGCTAAAAACTCTTCAATCCAGCCACACACCTGGTCTGATATTCCGTAGGCTCTTACTTTGTTTATCAGGCGACAGTGCGGAACTGTATCGAACGCCTTCCGGAAGTCAAGGAAAATAGCATCTACCTGGGAGCCTATATCTAATATTTTCTGGGTCTCATGAACAATTAAAGCGAGTTGCGTCTCACACGATCGCTGTTTCCGGAATCCATGTTGATTCCTACAGAGTAGATTCTGGGTTTCCAAAAACGACATGATACCCGAGCAAAAAACATGTTCTAAAATTCTACAACAGATCGACGTCAGAGATATAGGTCTATAGTTTTGCGTATCTGCTCGACGACCCTTCTTGATGACTGGGACTACCTGTGCTCTTTTCCAATCATTTGGAATCTTCCGTTCCTCTAGAGACTTGCGGTACACAGCTGTTAGAAGGGGGGCAAGTTCTTTCGCGTACTCTGTGTAGAATCGAATTGGTATCCCGTCAGGTCCAGTGGACTTTCCTCTGTTGAGTGATTGCAGTTACTTTTCTATTCCTTGGACACTTATTTCGATGTCAGCCATTTTTTCGTTTGTGCGAGGATGTAGAGGAGGAACTGCAGTGCTGTCTTCCTCTGTGAAACAGCTTTGGAAAAAGGTGTTTAGTATTTCAGCTTTACGCGTGTCATCCTCTGTTTCAATGCCATCATCATCCCGGAGTGTCTGGATATGCTGTTTCGAGCCACTTACTGATTCAACGTAAGACCAGAACTTCCTAGGATTTTCTGTCAAGTCGGTACATAGAATTTTACTTTCGAATTCACTGAACGCTTCACGCATAGCCCTCCTTACGCTAACATTGACATCGTTTAGCTTCTGTTTGTCTGAGAGGTTTTGGCTGCGTTTACACTTGGAGTGAAGCTCTCTTTGCTTTCGCAGTAGTTTCCTAACTTTGTTGTTGAACCACGGTGGGTTTTTCCCGTCCCTCACAGTTTTACTCGGCACGTACCTGTCTAAAACGCATTTTACGATTGCCTTGAACTTTTTCCATAAACACTCAACATTGTCAGTGTCGGAACAGAAATTGTCGTTTTGATCTGTTAGGTAGTCTGAAATCTGCCTTCTATTACTCTTGCTAAACAGATAAACCTTCCTCCCTTTTTTTATATTCCTATTAACTTCCATATTCAAGGATGCTGCAACGGCCTTATGATCACTGATTCCATGTTCTGCACATATAGAGTCGAAAAGTTCGGGTCTGTTTGTTATCAGTAGGTCCAAGATGTTATCTCCACGAGTCGGTTCTCTGTTTAATTGCTCGAGGTAATTTTCGGATAGTGCACTCAGTATAATGTCATTCGATGCTCTGTCGCTACCACCCGTCCTAAACATCTGAGTGCCCCAGTCTATATCTGGTAAATTGAAATCCCCACCTAAGACTATACCATGCTGAGAAAATTTATGTGAAATGTATTCCAAATTTTCTATCAGTTGTTCTGCCACTAATGCTGCTGAGTCGGGAGGTCGGTAAAAGGAGCCAACTATTAACGTAGCTCGGTTGTTGAGTGTGACCTCCACCCATAATAATTCACAGGAACTATCCACTTCTACTTCACTACAGGATAAACTACTACTAACAGCGACAAACACGCCACCACCGGTTGCATGCAATCTATCCTTTCTGAACACCGTCTCTGCCTTTGTAAAAATTTCGGCAGAATTTATCTCTGGCTTCAGTCAGCTTTCTGTACCTATAACGATTTCAGCTTCGGTGCGTTCTATCAGCGCTTGAAGTTCCGGTACTTTACCAATGCAGCTTCGACAGTTTACAATTACAATACCGATTGCTGCTTGGCCCCCGCATGTCCTGACTTTGCCCCGCCCCCTTTGAGGCTGCTGCCCTTTCTGTACTTGCCCGAGGCCATCTAACCTAAAAAACCGCCCAGTCCACGCCACACAACCCCTGCTACCCGTGTAGCCGCTTGCTGCGTGTAGTGGACTCCTGACCTATCCAGCGGAACCCGAAACCCCACCACCCTATGGCGCAAGACGAGGAATCTGCAGCCCACACGGTCGCAGAACCGTCTCAGCCTCTGATTCAGACCCTCCACTCGGCTCTGTACCAAAGGTCCGCAGTCAGTCCTGTCGACGATGCTGCAGATGGTGAGCTCTGCTTTCATCCCGCTAGCGAGACTGGCAGTCTTCACCAAATCACATAGCCGCCGGAAGCCAGAGAGGATTTCCTCCGATCCATAGCGACACACATCATTGGTGCCGAGATGAGCGACCACCTGCCTATGGGTGCACCCTGTACCCTTCATGGCATCCGGAAGGACCCTTTCCACATCTGGAATGACTCCCCCCGGTATGCACACGGAGTGCACATTGGTTTTCTTCCCCTCTCTTGCTGCCATATCCCTAAGGGGACCCATTGAGCGCCTGACGTCGGAGCTCCCAACTACCAGTAAGCCCACCCTCTGCGACCGCCCGGATCTTGTAGACTGAGGGGCAACCTCTGGAACAGGACAAGCAGCCATGTCTGGCCGAAGATCAGTATCAGCCTGAGACAGAAGTTCTTCGTAATTTTAACACCCAGGTACTTAGTTGAATTGACAGCCTTGAGAACTGTACTATTTATCGAGTAATCGAATTCCAACGGATTTCTTTTGGAACTCATGTGGATCACCTCACACTTTTCCTTATATAGCTTCAACTGCCACCTGCCACACCATACAGCAATATTTTCTGAATCGTTTTGCAACTGATACTGGTATTCGGATGACCTTAGTAGACGGTAAATTACAGCATCATCTGCGAACAACCTAAGAGAACTGCTCAGATTGTCACCCAGGTCATTTATATAGATAAGGAACAGCAGAGGTCCCAGGACGCTTCCCTGGGGAACACTTGATATCACTTCAGTTTTACTCGACGATTTGCCGTCTATTACTACGAACTGCGACCTTCCTGACAGGAAATCACGAATCCAGTCGCACAACTGAGACGATACCCTATAGGCCCGCAGCTTGATTAGAAGTCGCTTGTGAGGAACGGTGTCAAAAGCTTTCCGGAAACCTAGAAATACGGAATCAACTTGAGATCCCCTGTCGATAGCGGCCATTACTTCGTGCGAATAAAGAGCTACCCGCGTTGCACAAGAACGATGTTTTCTGAAACCATTCTGATTACGTATCAATAGATCGTTCCCTTCGAGGTGATTTATAATGTTTGAATACAGTATATGCTCCAAAACCCTACTGCAAACCGACGTCAATGATATAGGTCTGTAGCTCGATGGATTACTCCTACTACCCTTCTTAAACACTGGTGCGACCTGCGCAATTTTCCAATCTGTAGGTACAGATCTATCGGTGAGCGAGCGGTTATATATGATTGCTAAGTAGGGAGCTATTGTATCAGCGTAATCTGAAAGGAACCTAATCGGTATACAGAACATCAGGTTATGGTAGCCATTCTTTGGAGTATATGAAGGCCATACGTCCACCTATTTTGTCCCAAGGTACTGTATCAGCGCTAATTTCCATTGTGAGATTTTGTCCCGACGTACTATATCAGCGCTAATTTCCACTGTGAGACATTATAAAAATTACGTCGACATGGTGAAAACAAAAAACGAGGAAAGCTGTGAAGTTTAATTTACTGGATGCCAACGCCCGTCTGATTGCTGCGCATGGTACTGAGGAACAACAGGAGTCCACTGAGGTTGCAGGAGATGGCGTATGAGCGCATCTATCGAACGGCACAGCGCTCTAACCAAGTTTCTTTCATTTATTTCCACAGCTGAAACATTACCTGAGTGGTAACAGGATTGCAAAAAAAAGTGTGATTCAAGAAATGTTGGTAAATAGATTGAGAGGACAGGAGTGTTAAAGTCCTACGATGGTATTAAAACAATGGATATAGTTAGTGATTATGTGGAAAAACAACTGTAGATGTATTCTAGAATGAAATAAAGTTAACGAAACTAAATGGCAAATCTATAAATATATTCTGTGGTCAGTACCTTTACTTTCGGGCACTCTGAAGAAATGTTTGCATACTCTCGACTCTGGAACATTGGATCATATTCGCCTAGACCAAGGAAATTTGATATTCTCGCTCGTGCTGAGCGAGGGAGCCGGCCGTAGTGGCCGAGCGGTTTTAGGCGCTACAGTAAACCGCGTGACTGCTACGGTCACAGGTTCGAATCCTGCCTCGGGCATGGATGTGTGTGATGTCCTTAGGTTAGTTGGGTTTAAATAGTTATAAGTCCTAGGGGACTGATGACCTCAGAAGTTAAGTGCCATTGTGCTCAGAGCCATTTGAACCATTTTTTTGAGCGAGGGAAGTGACGCGGAAGTTAACGCACTGGACTCGTATTTCGGAGGACGAAGATTCAAATTCGCTTTCGACCATCTAGATTTAGATTTTTCGTGATTTCCAATAATAGGTCCAGGCAAATACCGGTATGGTTTCTTTGAAAGGGCACGACAGATTTCCTTCCCCATAACTGAAACAGTCCCAGTATGTGTTCTGTCTCGAACGACCTCGTTGTCGACGGGACGTTAAAACCAAATCTTCCTTTTTTCGCTCGTCATGAAATTGTTTTTTTTAGTAAGAATGCATATCATTCGTTATTATAGTCGGGATAGATGAGCCTTGTTTGCTGCTGTTTCTTCCACAGGGAAGAAGTAATTCTTGAGAGGTTTGGCTCGTTTCTTTGTCACGCACTAAATGTAATAAAACCCGGTGGCTCGCAGTAGCGGAACGGCAAATACAGCGTCCGTTACGACTTACAAAATGCTCGACGCGGCACTGGAGTATTTGACCAGTGCGTTGCTAAAGAACGGATATTCCTTCGCCGAGATAAAATGAGCGTTAAGACAGCTGGTAAAATGTCATAGCGATGTACAGGCGTCTCCGAAATCCAAGGCTTTCCTGCCGCCGATACAACACGTTATTGACCGCATAGAAAAGATCTTGTAGAAACGGAGTATTGCTTTAGTCTACAGATCCACCCGGAAGGTACAGGAACATTTAAAGTCGTCCAAGGTTGCTCGAAAACCTCTGCAAAATCAGGAATTTACAGGGTATAATGTAGTTGTAGAGGCATAAACGTGGGTACTACTTAAAGAATGTTCGAAAAACGATTAAATGAACGCAAGGAAAACTGTAGAAGCGGAGAAACTGACAGATCAACCACAAGCGTATGCTGTGAACGACTATACAGAGACTATTTTGCATGTTTTAAGATGTGCCATGCAATGTCCTTTATACATGTGTTCATGTCTGAAGGGACAGACACTGCTGCGATCTACAGCTATATAATAACACAAGAAATGTAACTGCCGTGGATCGTAGCAGTGTCTGTTCCAACAGAAATGCATGCAGATTTGAAGGACATTTCATAGCATATGGTTAAACACAGACACTGCAAAACAGTATTACAAGCCTAGAGAGGCCGCGATAATTCCCTGTACGGGAATTAACAGCAGCTGTGCGACTGTAGGACGTGGATATACGATGACAAATGGGGGTTTCAGTCGGTCCGGGAGCCGTAATCGGGTAATCGAAGTGCTTAAGGCAACGGCTCGCGTAAAGCGGCAAATTCGGGTTCGAGTCCCGATCCGGTGCAAATTTTAACATGTCACCCATAAGCTGTGCAGATGAAGTCTAATCGTATTCGAAATTGCGAATACATTTCTACTATACAGGGAGTCTACAGAGATAACTAATCACCAAAGTAATTTAATCGGAAGGAGGAAGGTAGGAATTTCGGTGCTGAGAAAGTGTGTATCGATCTTCCACCATGTCTTGCCAGGAATAGCGGACGGCAGCAAAAGACAACGGCCAATTGCACTCGAATATTCAAAACACGTGAAGTCGCGCCTCTGCGTGAGAGCACGCGCAGCCAGGGTGTGCATCAGACCTTCGAAAAATCTACAACCCCCCTTGAAGATTTCCTCAGCAGAAGGGGACTAAACGTGCTTCAACAAAAAATTCATACCATCACGACATAATAGCCCTGAATGCATCAATAAGTGTAACTTTTTCGGCCTAATCTTAAACCTTCTAAAGCCCGAGTGTGGTTTCACACACAACTAGGAATACCAGATAACTACATCAGGGCGTACTGAGATCGCGCCGTGCGAAGAATACTTCGCTGCGCGGGATTAGCCGAGCGGTCTGGGTGCTGCAGTCATGGACTGTGCGGCTGGTCCCGGCGGAGGTTCGAGTCCTCCCTCGGCATGGGTATGTGTGTTTGTCCTTACGGTAATTTAGGTTAAGTATTGTGTAAGCTTAGGGACTGATGACCTTAGCAGTTAAGTACCATAAGATTTCACATACATTTGAACATTTTTGAAGAATACTTCACTAGAGGACTTGAGGGTCACTGTAAAATTTGAGAGTTCGTGTATATGCACCAGTGAACAGCGTGGGAAAGCAGACATTGATACAATGATGAGCCAAAACTTACGACCATCTGCCTAACTGCGTGTTGGTCCCATTTTGGAACGCAATACAGCAGGGGTCTTGTGTTGATACGTTGTTGGTAGGTTTTCGGAGGTATGTGGCATCAAACTTCGACGAACAGGCCACACAATTCCCATAAAATTACGGGCCGGCGAATTGCGGTCTTGGAGCTGGCGCCCAGTGGCATCCCAGTTATGTTCCATCGTGTTCAAATAAGACGAATCTGGTGGCCAAGACAGCAACAAGAGTTCACTGTTATCCTGCTTAAACGACTGTAGTACGACGCTGGCCTTGTGGTATGGACAGTTATCCTGCTGAAAGTTGGCATCGCCGCCAGGGAAAACCGGAAGCACAGTTACCAGAACACGCGGTAGTTATCACCAGATGTGTGCACAGTAGCAAGTTGCGACGCTGACGTCACAGCCGACCCAGCCACACCTCAGTATCTACATCTACATCTACATGACTACTCTGCAATTCACAATTAAGTGCGTGACAGAGGGTTCTCTACCGTTCTACTCTCGATCAACGCTCGGGAAGAACGAACACTTAAATATTTCCATGCTAACTCTGATTTCTCTTATTTTATTACAATGGTCATTTCTCCCTCTGTAGTTGGGCGCCAAGAAAACATTGTCGCATTAGGAAGAGGAAGATGGTGATTGAAATTTCACGTGAAGATTCTGCCGCAGCGAAAAACCCCTTTGTTTTAATGATTGCCAGCCCATTTCCGGCCACTGCCATATAACATTGAGATGTCATTGCGGTTTTGAGTGAATACAAGATTGTTGACGGGAGTATGAGCTCTTATTGGTGATCGACGATTCATGCAGAGTTATGCTATAGTTATCATTGTACTGAGAAATTCTAGGAGCATGTTTTGAATTGTTTTTCATTAAAAATAATGGTTTGCTGTGCGATCGCTTGTTGTACTAACCACTGCAGACAACGAAAAAAGTTGAAGACGAAAGGGTCAGTGATAACATCGCCGATCACAGCACATCTACACGTGATACCTATTGTTTATTCCAGTAACCGTGACACCAACCATGACATGAGTCAGATGATCCACAATAATGTTCATGAAGTCCACAACTTCGATTACTACCGTCGGTCCTATGAAAACCCAGATGAATGTAACATATAACATAATATTGCTCTCTTGGGCTGCGTCCGTGGCGTGGTACATGTTTCTAGCAGTCGTTCGGCTGGATGGGGCGTGTTCCGACACGACCATCGATCTGATGTAAAAAAAAAAAAAAAAACCCTTGATTCATCCGACCATGGAATACGTCTTCAGTGATCCACGATCTAATGTGCATGATCCCGTGCCTACTGTAACCGTAAATACCGATGTCATTCGCTGAACGTGGGGACAATGGTCGTCCGCTGTGGGACCCCACGTTCAATAATGTGCGCTGAGCGGTGTGCTCCGAAACACTTTTGCCTGCACCAGTACTGTATTCTGTCGTTTGATCTGTCACAGATCGCCGCCTATCCTGTTTTATAGACCGGGCAAGTCTCCGAGACGTGCATGTCCAACACCTTGTCGCCTACCATTCTGCAACCAGTTACCACAGATGCTCACGGCGGTGCTACGCGAACAGCCGATCAGCTTCACAGGTGCTTGTTCTCTGGCATCGTGCCATAACAATCTGCCCTTTGTCGAAATCGCTTATGTCAGTGGAATTCCGCATTGCGGTTCGTGTCGGCTAGTGATTCACCGCCTATCTCTCCCGCTTATATTCTTTCCTTACCGCGTCATGTGCCCATAACTCCATCGGGCAGCATGAAGTCTAGCGATGGACCGTGATTTTAATGGTTTGACCCACCAGCGTAAGACAGAATGTAAGTGAAACTGTCAGACAAAAACATAAATAGACTGTACTTATTAGTCTTGCAGTACCAGTATCCAAGAAAGTCCAGGGTGACTTCACGAGACAAGGAAATTAAATAAATAAACGAATGTCATCCGCTGACATGTTGTCAGTAAAGAAATACGCCTGGCAACCTAGAGCTGGAGGAAATGGATTAGATCCGCACATTGATTTGTTTCGAAAGCAAATGTATCATTTTCTGCTGATTATGTTGTAGTTAGTAGAGTATACTGTGATATAACTTGGTTGTGAAGGTTTGTTTTGTAATGAAGGTTTTTTGTGATAGAATTTTGTGGTAGATAATGTAGTAATAATATAAGAACTCGGAGTCTTGTGTCCGTAATATTCAATAAAACATCTTCAGGTTTTCAGACGTGTCACGTAGTTATAGCGCGATGAGCTTTGGGTCACTTGTCAATGGCCAAGAAGTACTTGGTCGAAATCTCGTGGAATTTTAACCACTTAACACGGCTGGAGGCCCAAGAACATTTTATTTGCTAATGATAGTAGTTTATAGTAGAGACTAATCTGTCTACTGCAGACAGATTAGCCGTGGATGTGGAGAAACATATAAAGAACGAAATATTACTTTGTGTCGAGGCCCCCTTAAGCATAGCTGGAAATCCGTCTGCTGAGGGAATTGTGGCCAAATTTATAGATAAACATCTATAGGATACAAGTAACTACAGTAACACAAGAAATATCACACTGTGTTAAACGCCGCCTTGTAAAATTGTATGAATATCAAAGCTAGTTAAGTATGTAAAGTGACGGCATTACATGTAAAATCGACAATAAATAAAATATTATATAATTTTTTTGATTATCGAGTAGTACGCAAATGTCCTGCATTAACCATCCCACATTGGAGCAAAGTAACGACGAACCTCTTCCGCCACTAACACCTGTCAGACGTCAACAGTGCGACCTTCTTTGTTTCTCACATGTTTAATGTGTATTCGATTTATGGCTGATTCTGTTACGTAATATTAGCTGATCTTAATAACGCCATGATACACGACAAAGTTTACGAACTAAATCCCGACAGAATGGTTTTTAAATGAAGGATAAAATTATAGGCCTATCATTATGAGTTATTCTTTTGATTCCATCTAGTAATGTACTTGTACGAATACACATGCGACGAGCGACTGTTGACTCATTTTTCCCAAAAGTCGGTTGAATGTATTTATTCAGATTTTTCAATGATTGCCCAAGGAAGCGAATAAACGGAAAAGAAAATATTTTATAAAAATAAGCACAAAACTGCGTACAGTAACTTGTGTGAGAAGTGTTGGCTGTATTTTTGTGCAGTTGTCAGCAATTGCTTACGATGTAACGCCTGTATACAGTTACATCATTACATTGGGTTTATCAGCGCTGTAGACAGCATTTATTCATTTGTTTTCCATTTATGAGACGTTCTTTTGGTGGAAACCCGTGACAAACCCAGAAGGTGGAGCAAAACGGATATTAAGCTCATAACAGAAGTGCAAGTAGTGGACTATATGTCAGAAACCTGTCCATGTGGACTTGAAACAGTCTGGAGTCACTTAACCACTTTCACTTGTACTTCATGGCCGAATAATTGCACTATCACGGGGTGCCAACGTTGGAAAATCATATGTACTGTTACTGGAGCGGTTGATCGATATAACGTTAAAGAAAAGTAGCTGTCATTTCTCTTTCTGCACTTTAATTTACTAAGTCTCATTTAGGTTTTTCACTTATTCTCAAATGCACCTCTAATTTAACTGAAAATGATTCCACGTCCGGAACGTGACTTCACAAAATACACTCCTGGAAATGGAAAAAAGAACACATTGACACCGGTGTGTCAGACCCACCATACTTGCTCCGGACACTGCGAGAGGGCTGTACAAGCAATGATCACACGCACGGCACAGCGGACACACCAGGAACCGCGGTGTTGGCCGTCGAATGGCGCTAGCTGCGCAGCATTTGTGCACCGCCGCCGTCAGTGTCAGCCAGTTTGCCGTGGCATACGGAGCTCCATCGCAGTCTTTAACACTGGTAGCATGCCGCGACAGCGTGGACGTGAACCGTATGTGCAGTTGACGGACTTTGAGCGAGGACGTATAGTGGGCATGCGGGAGGCCGGGTGGACGTACCGCCGAATTGCTCAACACGTGGGGCGTGAGGTCTCCACAGTACATCGATGTTGTCGCCAGTGGTCGGCGGAAGGTGCACGTGCCCGTCGACCTGGGACCGGACCGCAGCGACGCACGGATGCACGCCAAGACCGTAGGATCCTACGCAGTGCCGTAGGGGACCGCACCGCCACTTCCCAGCAAATTAGGGACACTGTTGCTCCTGGGGTATCGGCGAGGACCATTCGCAACCGTCTCCATGAAGCTGGGCTACGGTCCCGCACACCGTTAGGCCGTCTTCCGCTCACGCCCCAACATCGTGCAGCCCGCCTCCAGTGGTGTCGCGACAGGCGTGAATGGAGGGACGAATGGAGACGTGTCGTCTTCAGCGATGAGAGTCGCTTCTGCCTCGGTGCCAATGATGGTCGTATGCGTGTTTGGCGCCGTGCAGGTGAGCGCCACAATCAGGACTGCATACGACCGAGGCACACAGGGCCAACACCCGGCATCATGGTGTGGGGAGCGATCTCCTACACTGGCCGTACACCACTGGTGATCGTCGAGGGGACACTGAATAGTGCACGGTACATCCAAACAGTCATCGAACCCATCGTTCTACCATTCCTAGACCGGCAAGGGAACTTGCTGTTCCAACAGGACAATGCACGTCCGCATGTATCCCGTGCCACCCAACGTGCTCTAGAAGGTGTAAGTCAACTACCCTGGCCAGCAAGATCTCCGGATCTGTCCCCCATTGAGCATGTTTGGGACTGGATGAAGCGTCGTCTCACGCGGTCTGCACGTCCAGCACGAACGCTGGTCCAACTGAGCCGACAGGTGGAAATGGCATGGCAAGCCATTCCACAGGACTACATCCAGCATCTCTACAATCGTCTCCATGGGAGAACAGCAGCCTGCATTGCTGCGAAAGGTGGATATACACTGTACTAGTGCCGACATTGTGCATGCTCTGTTGCCTGTGTCTATGTGCCTGTCGTTCTGTCAGTGTGATCATGTGATGTATCTGACCCCAGGAATGTGTCAATAAAGTTTCCCCTTCCTGGGACAATGAATTCACGGTGTTCTTATTTCAATTTCCAGGAGTGTAAATTAAGGAAAATGGCTGTTTTATGTATTTTCTCGGATGCTATGCCCAACATCTGCGGTGCAAAATCATAAGTATCGTGGATAAAATAATGTAGTAATCAACTTTTATTTTGTTTTTCTTTTAGTGTGAAGTGATGGTGAGATAATTAACGCTTCTCCGTTCCTCAAAAAAATCTATATGTGTAATATCCTTCAGATAATACTGTCTGATTTGTATTTAAGAGCATAATATCCACAAATTATTAAAATGCATTATAATTTTAAATTTCTATTGTTACATTTGTGCGAGGATTATGTAATTCCGAAAGTATTTGCAGCTACTTTTCCCACTGAAGTCATACAGCCACTAACGTGTCATTTGCTCATCGGATGCCTCGATCAGACTTGAAATTGAAGTGTTACACACGTGAGTTGCAACAGAATAATTTCTGTGCCTTACGGTAGAAAAAAAATGGCTCTAGGTGTTTCTGGAACACATAGACTTTTTGTTGAGTCGCCATACGATTTATATACACCAGCCAGTAATAACAAACCAGTAAAGCTGTCAAGTGTAATTTAATCAAATTCTTCCCAGTTGTTATCACTAACTCTTTTATCCTCAGTATTAGTCATTTCCACCAGCAAAGGCTTCAAGTTTAGCTTGATCTAATTCTTCCCAGTTTTACCAAAAACTCTTTGAATCTCAGTATTAGTCATTTCCACCATAATGCTCTGAATATTATCGATCATAAGAGTTTGGAAATATGATCATTTTATCGCTTACTCTGGATATAGCATATCTTGTTGGACCAAGACTCAGCGTAATAATGTTTACACTGGATGACCTTCTAGTTTGTGAAAAAGGATCTAAGTTTCACTCGACAGTTTTGTCTTTTGATGGAACCACTTGTCTCGCTAGGACGCTGCCATGTGAGGTGTTAATGTCTGAAGTGTCTCTCAATTCAGATGTAGGATGAATGCTGCCGTAACTTCTTCTTCATTAATATTCTCCTCACTTCAAACCGCTTGTCAGAAGGAACTTGCTTCTTCATGATAGCTACACAGATATTACTACTATAGGCACATGAACCTAGTCAGCACCGAACAGTTGATAAAACATTACTGGTAGCTGTATTGATTTGAGCTATACTGATTTGAGTAGCTTAATACATGTAAACAATAAGCAGGTAAAGGCCTCTTTTGTTATAAAAAAAAATTATACGTGTATCTCAGACATGTGGAAATAAAATTTTACTACCGATATTTGCACGTGTTCTGAATTTTTCAACAACCAGGTCGTAAATACCTAAGGAACACCGGTATAATAAATTTAGCTATAACTAGGGGGAGAAAATCTTGTTTCTTTCATTTGAGTCTTCAGCTATGCAGAATGTATAGACAAAAGAATTCATTAAGCTTTAACGGTAGCGTTTAGATATTAAAACGTTATGGAAGAACGAACTCCTTTCCGTGTCATACTGACCCCAAGATAACAACATGTTTAAGAATAGAGCTGCCGAGGTTTCTAACACATGCTGGTTCGAGTCTTTTTGGCGAAAGAAGCTTTTATAAACTGAATTTGGCCGTCAAAGGGAGAGCGGGCAATTCAGAACGGTTCATGATCGTCAGACTGTGTCCCTATGTTCTGGATTACATTCCAAATCTCTCCAAAGTGTCTCGGGAGAATGAGGCAAGCCAAACTGTTAATGGTATCTGGCCGTCAAGCGGGAAAGTTCAGCTTTGCTACTCAAGGTTAGCAAGCTGTGTCAGCACTTTGTTCGTCATCAACAACACAAAGATGCTGTACACGTTCGCATCACAGTTTATGCACAGATAAACGTAAGGTATAGCCCACGCACAACGAAGGAAAAGCGGTAAAACTCATAAAGGAAGTAATCCTTTCCGGCTAGGAGCATAAAAAACTACTCGCAGCCAGAAACAGCGAACTATCATTTTTCAAAGCACTAGATCATACTTCTGACCATGACGTGGGCCGGGATTGGAAACAGCCTCCTAGAAAAAGAAACAAAATTCTGAAATTCATCTAGGTAACTCAGGGGGAACACAAGCAACGTTAATGAATATTGCTGAACGTTTCTTGGAAGTTGTTCCCTCTTTTATCTTTGGGACAGATCACTTGGCACGTACATAGTCGATTTTGACATGAGTTTGATGTACCAAAGCTATGAGTGGGCTTTATCCAGTTTTCAAAAAAAGCGTGAAGTTACATTCAGTGTCTTTTTTTTAGAAGGGATCGACAGAAAAGTTATTGCGATAACAGGGTGTGTCTGAGTAAAAATTTTCTGTGTGTAAGAGCAATAAGACGTTAGGATGCAACTGTAGGTGGGAATAAATATGAAAGGTGATGATAACAATAATTATGTTGAGGAAGTGACGAAATTTCTTACTTTGTATTTACATCGACGCAAATGTAAAGTTCTGCTGTAGTGATTACGGAGTAAGAAACCAGCGAACGACCGTCACTTCGCCTTGAAAAACAGGCAGTTCTTGGCTTGTTACACAGCGAAGCGTGGCGCTGTTTTGTTCCTTTACGGAGACCGCCGGGTCTCCTTGAAGTGCGGGCGGAGTAATCCGAGGACTGTCGTTTCCCGCTAGTGGCCGGCTCTGCAGACCGTTATGTGGTGCACGGAGGCCTTGACATACACGACAGAGTCGATAGCCGGCCGAACTAGTTTTTTAATGGATGCTGCGGCCAGCAGGGGAGACAGGCGTGTCCGACAACAGGAGAGGTTTTCAATCTCACAGAGATTCAGAAGTGTTAACTCTTTTCGAGAAAACAAATGAACTGATATAAATTATGATCAGAAGGAACATTTCTAGCTAGTATCTACTACCACGGTTTGTTCCGCATATTCACTGATGTTCCAAATTCAAAGCTGTACTCTGGCATTGTGAATATTAAAAGACCGGACCATTTGAAGCAAGCTCGAGCCCTGAAGTTTCTGTAGAAACTTAATTATGTATATAGACATCTACAGTATCTGATGAGTGAGTTTGCGAGTATCAAAATACGTGACACAAATGGCCGTATCTTTTGATTCCATTAACTTAGAAGCATACGTTTTTTACTCCGCCAATGGACCGTACAGCTTAATACTTTCATAAATTTCAGCTTGATAGCTCTACCCGTTCCTGAGTAAAAAGAGCCTTAACAGACGGACATGCAGATGGGCACTAAAGTGATACTACAAGGGTTCCTTTTTTACCGACTGAGGTGTGGAACCCACAAAAAATGTAAAACAACGAACGACTAACTTATTTCTGGACGACGCTAGAAGGAACTTCGCATAGTCAAAACGTTGTGCTAGTTTTCAGAATACTCCGGCAATTTCCACTCTGAAATCAGAATTTCAACATTTTTCTCCTGGCTGCCTTACGAACCCCTTCTTTTCAGGCATCATTAATGGAATTTTCGAAACAAGTTATTAACCTTCCGTACTATATGAAAAATATTTAGCACTTTGATTGATTCAGATGTAAATAAGTAGGTTTCCGCGGCCGTTGTACCTTTCAATAAAATCGTTGTTGGTGTACTGCGACGCCACCACGTAAAATGCTAAAATACTAAAACAGCCGATGCTTCGGCTGTGTTGCAGCGGCTATCCTGAGGGCGTTGTCAGTTACTGCTTGGGGAGGGAGAGGGGAGAAGGGAGTAATTCAGTATGCAGTGTGGGACAAAACATACCATCAGGCTTTTCAGGACGTAGTCCTCTCACGTAGAAGAAGAAAATAGTAATTAATTAGTGAATCTGAGTATTGTGCTTTGGTGAATCAGTGTTCCTTCGCCACAGCAAAACTTTCATATTCTACTAGAAAAACTGGCTTCAATATAAATCCGAAACCAGTCGAGGAGTAAAATAAAGAGCTTTTTAGCAACTGGAGCGATACTCATTAATTCAGTACAAAGTGTGAAGTAGCAGCGCACTCCAAATACGAATAAAATAAAAATAAGGAAATGTATTACACGATTATGGGACTTACTTAGGCGTTATATTTCATTTTTACCGACTCTTTAAACTACATTAATCTTGGGAAACACAGAAACGTAATGTACTAGCATACCACATGAGCCTTGTTATATAGAATGTTCAACATACCCTCCGTTAGAATTGACACATTCGATAACTTACTGTCGAATTGATTGTGGATTAGCTGTTGTTCACTTATCGCGTATGGTTTCGTAGCTTTACAACTCAACATTTTGAACTTTTAATATAAGGAAGAGCTTTATGTGGTTTCCTGTTAATTTCTGTTTCTATGTACGAGATGTGTTCAAAAAGCAACGGGAACATTCGAAGATTGCCACGAAGACGCTGAGGACGACAAGCGCCGTTGACTTCTCAGCACATCATCAACGGAAGAAATCGTGGAAAAGATGAAAGAAATGAAGTCAAAAACATATCATAATAGGCGAGGAAGCATCGGTTACCCGATATGGCTCAAACGTCGCTGTGGGAGTATTTTGGATCACCAAGACCGAAAAAAAGCCCCTCAACAAGTGTGGTCAAATATGAAAGTTATGTACAACGGATCCTTCGATTTTAACGGGAATGTGCATGATGAGTTTCCACCACAAGGTCGAATGATCGGCAAAGACTACTACTTATACGTTCAAAGCCGTTTTCGTGAAGCAATCCAGAAAAAAGACCTGGATTTGTGGCCAATAAATTCATAGATTTTGCAGAGCGATAACGTACCCCCTCCCCTCCCAACCCCCCCCCCCCCACACACACACATCGTTCCTTGTTCGTGAATTTTTTGGCCTAAGACGATACTTAATGGTGTCCTAGGCTCAATATTCGCCAGACATACCCCTTGTGACTTTTTTTGTTCCCAAAAGTAAAGTAAATCTTAAAGGGTCGTCGTTTTATAAGCAGGGTTGAGATTAAGAACGCATACCTGTAATTGCCGAAAGCTCTCCCAAAAATCGAGTTCCAGGAGAATACGGGAATTGAAAATATCGTTGCCTTAAGTGTGTAACACGAATTGGAGGCTATTTTGAAGGGGAAACGTCGATGTAGATGAATAAATAAAATTCTTTAAAAAAATACCGTTATCTTTTTAACACATCTCGTATATTCCATGAGTAATGTAGGGAAGACAGTTGTACCTGGAGAACAGTTTACCTGTACTCGATGCTTCCTAGCCAGTGTTTCAATCTAGTAGCTTATTTTAGATTCACATGAAGGAATGAGAACTAGAAATCGCCATAAGCAGTTTCTGGCATTTTTCACCGATTTGATTGTTTTGAGACATGAGGTTGTGTCATGTGTGGCATTTATAAAAATCACGAGTTGTACATATTCAAATGCTGTATAAGATATTAAAGCTGTTTGGCAGACATTGTTAATTCTTCAGTTGCACAATTTTATAGTGAGTGAAATTCTGTATTTTTAAAACTAGTTACATTACGTGTGGATGGTGAAGCCATATTTTGTCGGTCGTGCATCATCTTGTACCTTGAAAAGAAAGAAGGTTTTCTACATGGAACACGTGATATTTGAAAATGGACTGGATTTCTTTAATGTCTTAACGATTTTCCTTCTCTTGAAAATGAAAATTTGTATTAGTAACCAATAGCTTATATCTGACATTGTTCTTAACCTGAAACGGGTTTTTAATAATACTTACTCTTAATTTTCACGGTAAATGATAACAGCCAAACAGTTGCAGGGCAAAGATTTATTGAACTCCTTGACCACGGCTTCGGTGTATCTAAATATGCCTTTGTCAGAAGCAAAAGCACAATAAAATCACATCCTGCAGTGGAGATGCATAGAACAATCGTGCCAAAGGCGTCACCAGCAGTTAAAATTAAAATATCACCTCCATTCGCAGAGCACAACTATGAAGAGATGGTCGATGCGAACACGGCATATTATCAGTACTTAGCCTGTGAACTAGCGTGAAAAGAAAGAAGCACTAGGACAGACAGCGCTTCCACACTCTCTTCACGCTAGTGCTCTGCAGTTTTCCAATTGTTACTTTGTGATTATTGTGCATTGTGATTGGTTTGCTGATGATGAACTATAAGGGGTGATTAGAAAGGTTCCGTTTGTGGGCGTCGCAGCAGCTTATAAGCAACCCAGAGCGACTCCGATACCAATGTATAAGCACCGACATGTAAGCAAGGAATTAGTGTGGCCTTCGAGCGGTAACTTTTTCATCATCTCTTATATCGTGCTCAAAAATATCCGAACGACCTGAATTGCGTCCAATCAGATTTGTATGCAACCCACACAACGAATCTGTCTTCCAGCTCCTCTACTCTCCTTACGGTACAGTAGTTTGAATATACAAAGTGTTCGTTACAAGAGACAACTACAGAACTTTGTCCTGTATGGTAGTCAGTCGAGATGCAAATTAATACCACGACAATGAAAATATCAGGAACCACATTATTAGAGTTGACACATCATTGAACGTAAATAAATCGAAATTTATTACAATAAATAACATTTCGAAAATCAAGTTTCAACTTGAAATTACATGACGAACATTTTGTACTCGACCAGGACCAGGGACTACTATCCAACAACTATTCTTCCTGATAACTAACCACATGAGATCTTAAACATGGTTTCAGTCACAAACTTGAAATAATGTGGCGTAAAGTTTTGTGTCTGACGAGAATTCGAACACAGCACCTGATCGGTTGTTCACTAAGCACAATTAGATGTTAGATTTCGAAAGTTTTCACCAGTAACGAGATGATACTAAAAGTACGAGACGAAAATGTTTTACCTTGCCGGACTTCGAAACCGGCGTATATCGCCGTGGTTTTCTAGCCACAGACAAATGTTAAATATCAGTTGGTTCCACCAACAGCAAGATGTGTGTTTTAACTAGAAATAACGTGAAGATTTGGAGTCAAACACTCACATACGATCGCTAATGACTACAGCCGACGCGACATTAAATACCGAATTCTTTTTCACCAGTAGCAAGGAGTGGCGTGTTTGAACCTCAAATGGTATGATGAAAACTTGTGTATCTGACTGACAGTCGAAACCGGCAGCAATCGTTATTGTTGACAACGCACATTTACGGTGGTATTCATATGCTACAGCTTTAAATAATATGATGAAAATTTTGTGTCGGACTAGGACTCAAAACCAGACAACTGGCTTTCGTGGAGAGTTTCAGTAGTTTTGAGTCTTGGGGAAACAGTTAAATGATGGAACTGTATTGTCCCAAAGGCATCAAATCCCGCAAAAGCGGAGATCTGAGTCGGAATCCCAGTCCAACAACAATATTTTCAAAATCTCCAGTTAAAATACGGTAAGAAATAAGTGTCCTGTGACTTCACATGATAATTGGTGTATTAAAAAATAGAATTTCTGGTATAAAGAAGCTTACTGATGACAGAGATTCTACTTGCCGCCATCTCTGTCTCTGTTATGCCTAAATGGCTCTGAGCACTATAGGACTTAACTTCTGAGGTCATCAGTCCCCTAGACTTACAACTACTTAAACGTAACTAACCTAAGGACATCACACACATTCATGCCCGCGGCAGGATTCGAACGTGGGACCGTAGCAGCAGCGCGGTTCCGGACTGGAGAGCCTAGAACCGCTCGCCCACAACGGCCGGCACAGCGCGTACTTTCGACTTGATTTTGTAATCACTGAAATAAACTCACATAATGGCCATCTGCACGAACGGTAGGATGCGGAAATTTCTATATGAAGAATTCATTTCCAGTTTCCTTTTCCTTTTTCCATTCGCTTACTATATCTCGCCTTCTCGGTCTGGCTTTGTTGCCATTATCTTTGCGTATTGTATTTCTGGTTCCAAACTAAAGACAATATCCTCTTATAAAAATAAAATAATGATATACTTCTTGCACTAAAATGAAATTATTTACTGAGTCCGACTGAAATTCCCTTTTTTGTCAGCAATAACGAGACGTTCTTTAAGCATATTTTCTTTGTGTGCTAGTGAATGTAGTCTTCTTCCTCGGTGCATGCGACATATAAGTAGGGATCAACAGAAATTTTCTTCTGTGATGTTGCTCAGAAAGATCATATAAATAAAAGACGACTACTTGACTGGCAAAGTAACATTTGTGTTCTTATTTGAATCTTATCGATCCATTATTTTGGAGTTATTTGTCTTCTGTAAGTGTACTTGGGGGACGAAATGCTTAACATCGTTCATGGGGTTTCGAGGTGAGACGGAATGATTGTTAGGAAAGTTCGAGACCATTTTTTGTACATTTTTCCTGAAATAAGTCTTTGGTGTTGTTCTCTGATACATAATTTGTATTCTTAGAAATATGTACATTATTTATCAAGCAGTTAACGCCGTGCCCCAACATCCAGGTTAGCTGTTGTTATTGGATTTGGGAAACCGTTTCCAGTTCGGTCGCAGTATGGGATTTATAGTAATCGTATCTTCTGCTGTTCTCTTTATTACTGCCGGACTTTTCGGGTCCATTTCCATGTGTCTGTTTGATCCCTGCATGAGAGTAAATGCTCTAAACTGTCCATCATTTGGTTGATTGTATAATTCAGCGTGGTTCTTAGTTTTATTTTGTGTAGTTTTATTGCCATTGGTGTGACGTCGATTTTTGTATCGTACCAGATTGAGCAAATCTTTGTTGAAATTATCGAGTTACTGATGTTTTGCCAGATATTAGTCCAATTATTTGTGCGATGCCTGTTGATAATGGGATTCCGAGAATCACCCTGTGTGAATGCGACATATAGAGTGTATCAAAAGGGACTTTATAACTTTGAAAATTCGTACAAAATTGTTCATACGACTTACAGGTTTAGTTTTGGTGTCGTCTTGAACGAATATATATCCGGTTTTGACTGTCTGGTAAGACATCTGGGATTTTCAAAATGTGTGCTTTCCATGAAAGTAAATTGGTCGAAGTGCGCCATTTGTATACCCCCCAGGTTCACTGGGCCTGACACCTATTGACTTTTTCTTTTGGGGAATCATCAAGGGTACCTTGTTTGTTTCACCTTTGAAAGACTCTCCATAAGAGGTAGAATCCACATCGCAATTGACATTCTGCAGAGAGTTTGGCAAGAAATAGACTTCAGATGGGATGCGTGCCACGTAACCAATTTGTGTAGGTATATGGCAATAAACATGATGTATTTTGCTTTAGAGTGACACCAAAACCATGTCTGTACATTAAATGAATAAATCAATATGAGTTTAAAAGTTGTAAACTGTATATCTCTGTAGTGTTGATATTACACACACTCGTTAGCATAGCTACAGTATAACTGAGTTGAGGTAATATCTCCTCACGTAAGCCATAATTGTTTTTATACGGCTCACATTTTACTGGGATTTGTTTATCTTCTGGTTCGAGGCAAGTATATAATTTGCTCATTGGGAGACAATGTTCAATTATGTTTAACGTCCTGTTAATGAATAATACAGTGCTTGTATATTCCATAGTCCAAGTGTTCTTTCTTGACGGTGTACAAGTGCCGTGTGGCATGGGGCTTTAAACAGATTGCCTCTCCATATGTACCATCCGGCGCTTACTAGACTGTACGCTCATCCATTGGAGCTGCTGTGGTTCTGTATGCATTGGTGGTCCAGGGACAAACGTGACACAAATCCGAAATAATCTTTACTTCGAAAGCTGCGTTTCAGCTGATATAACTGCGTAGGCAACAGTGTCGTGATCAGTGTTCATGCAGCACGTGACATGAAGAATATTCAAGAATGTAATCCACCACGCAAACAAAATTTTACTGAAAATTGTAGACTGGTGCATAAGTTCATGGAGATTTTTTTTCGTGTGTTGTAAGTATACTTATAACTCGTCATTTTCTATTTGTGAGTCTAGAACTGCTCTTGCGGAGACTTAATGAATGAGGCATAGTTATGCGAAACGTCTTTTGAGCGTTGTAATGAGTGCGAGACGAAAAATGTTGGCACCTGTTGCCAATAACTAAGAGGTCTTGTGTTCGCCATATAATGAAATCGATTAAGGAAACTGTATCAAGTTTTGCTGCTGGACGAGAACGACTGTCTGCACTCTACTGATTTGAATGAAGAACCTATTCAGGAACTTGGCTGGAAAGCAATCCCTACCACACTTATTCTTGTGCCGTCAAACGTTTACCTATCTCGCTCCATATCGAACAGCCATCAAGAAAATTCCTTGTGGACAAATACGGACTTTAAACTTGGATTGAGAACACTTTATCTGTGAAACAGTAGCTTTCTACAGACGTGAAAACTAATAACTGCCTTAGCATTATCTGATTGTTTTATTTACTGTGAGAAAATATGTAGTTAATGATGAGTTTCTCTCATACGTTTTTCTGTTATACAAAAGAAATCAACGAGAAGCGCTGTAAAAATATACACTTTTCTTGTACAAGTGTATTAAAACTTACCGTGATAACCGTACTACTAAAGTATAATTTAATGAAACATTTTGTGTCTATAATACGAGCCTACCCAAAACTGCAACCACTTGTAAGATATTACGCACATTTGACCTCGATATGGCGTTTGTCTACATGACGTCCTGTGTCTTACACAATAAGCATTTCATAAGAACGACGAAAATATGTAAATCTATCATGGAGACCAAACCGAAATTCAGTGCACAAATTATATTATGCCGTCCGTATATCAATAAAATTGAATATTCACAAAATAATAAAAATTATGTCGGTATAAGCAGAAAATTATATGTTTTAACAAGGGTGCAGTGTAGAAATTTCTTAAATTTTTCAGCATTCGCATCAGAGGGGTAGAACTAAATGTGGAATACAAGAAATTTAAGGTGGAGAAATTAAGATTTCCCTACTGACTTTCGAACTGGAAACTTGTAGCTTAGTAAGGAAAGAGGAAAACAGCTCACAAATTATGTAGGTCACCACTGAGGTTAGAACTAACATTTGAGCTGTTACTGCTATGGTGTTTCATGATACAGGTATTTATCACGTATAATTTGAGATTAGCTGTAGATAATGCATAGAACGACCTTCCTTCAGTCAAATCTTAAATTTGAAAACCCATTATTGCACCTGAAGTGAGAACGATTCAGATTATTTATTCCAAATGACGAGAAACTATCGAGTGAATTTAGTAGCATAATTCTGAGCCACAGCGTGAAGTAAATCAATGACCACATAGTTACCGAACGTAATCTACAATGTTGACAATTCTCCATTAGATTAACGACAGGAAGAATACGTTTACTCACCCATTGTGCATCCTGAGCTGCCTAGCACTTGGGAACCTAGCAGTTTTTAAGACGCCGAAGCACCGCCTGCCACAACGTTGACAGGGAGCCGAAAGACCTAAAGTACAGCACCATTAGTTTCATTCACATTTATGTAACAATGATTCAGATGTAGAGCAAATTATATCCAGATGCGCCAACTACAACTCGAACATCATGGGTAGAGAGAAAGGGGAATTATGTGGGCGGTCCTCCTCTTCAGTAGCTGTCTTAGCTATTTTTGTCTTTCAGCGTTAAGTGTGCTGCAGGCTAAGAAGCTCATTCACCGGACGCTAGTAACATTATGAGTAACATCCATTTTAATATTATACAGTTAAAAATAATTTTCCTTAACAGTGCTTTCATTGGCACCACCTCTAATACGAAATAACACATATGAAAATAATAGTACTGATTAGAAAATGCGAATATCAAGAAAGGAATTTCGTAAACTGCGAATAACAGTCTCAAATTAGAACAGCCAACTCTGCGAAAAAATCTTGCACTATGACCGAAAAATAGGACCCAAGAAGCGGAGAAAGAAAAGGAAATTAATGAATAAGTGCTCTGGAAATTCGATTCCAGCTATTGACAACATGAAAGGAGAAGGAGTTGTGATGAGAATGTGGAACAAGGAACATAAGACGCTGATCTTAATGTCTCGGATATGTCATCGTCAAACAAAACTGTCACTCAGTATACAAGAAACAAAGGAACGTGTCATCTACACGTAACGATTACAATACAACTCAATGTAATTGCTGGTGATGCTTTATCGAGAAATTATCGAATGTAATTCGATACATTAAATACCACGATACTTATGGTCGAATCTTCCTCAGTGGAGAACAGTAACTGTAGTTCTGTTTCATCTTGCAGACTATTGAAAAGGCTACGTATCGCTTTGAAGAGAGCCCCTGCAAACATCTACTTGTGTCCTGGCACTATTTCTCATTGGATCTTACTTAACTAAAAAAACTGGGGTACATAAATGGGACCAAACCCATAGACAAATAGATGTGGAGAATAGAGATCTCACTCTTGACATCACCGTGTAGTGGCTTGAAAAAGTAAAAAATTAGTAAAGCAACTGTTTCAGATGATATGACGTTTATAAAATCAATTCAAAGTTTCAGGGTCAAACCTAATTCATTGCTTGCTTAAGAATTCTTGTGTTTAAATAGCCTAAACATAGCGAACAAACGTCAAATCAGTGTCATTGAAGATGCCTTCACGTGGTCTTAGAAACTTACTTTCGTAACTCAAGAGTAGTGTGGACAATGTCTACAGTAGTCATAGCAGTCCCCATGCTGTACAGCATGCGATCTCACTACTCGGTACAATTATGTCGTTATAGGTAAAATTTATTAGGAGATCTGGTTTGGTCTCATTTACGTGGCCCGAAAATTTTTTTTATTTAGTTAAGCAAGAACCAATGAGAAGTAGTACCAGGACACAAGTAGATGTCTGCAGGGGCTCTCTTCAAAGCGATATGTAGCCTTTTCAACAGTCTACAAGATGAAATGAAACCGCAGTTAGTGTTCCACACTGAGGAAGATTCTACCACAAATATCGTGATATTTAACGTAGCATTCTGTTCTAAGAATTACATTCGATAATTCACATATGAGTGTTCTGATAGCCTAGAGGCTTAGTTAGTGTGAAATAACCAAGGAATAAACTCTGAGTTACATCGTAATCGTTACGTGTAGATGACACGTTCCTTTGTTTCTTGTATACTGAGTGACAGTTTTGTTTGACAATGACATATCCGAGACATTAAGGTCAGCGTCTTATGTTCCTTGTTCCACGTTATCATCACAACTCCTTCTCCTTTCATGTTATCAATAGCTGGAATCTAATTTCCAGAGCACTTATTCATTAATTTACTTTCTTCTTTCACGGCTTCTTGAGTACTATTTTTCGGTCTTTGCGCAAGATTTTGTCGCACAGTTGGCTGTTCTAATTTGAGACTGTTATTCGCAGTTTATGAAATTCCTTTCTTGATATTCGCATTTTCTAATCAGTACTATTATTTTCATATGTGTTATTATGTATTAGAGGTGGTGCCAAATGAAAGCACTGTTAAGGAAAATTATTTTTAACTGTATAATATTAAAATGGATGTTACTTGCTCATAATTTTACCAGCGTCTGATGATGCTAAAAAGGTGATTCGCTTCCGGTGAATGAGCTTCTTAGTTTGCAGCACACTTAATGCTGAAAGACAAAAATAGCCAAGACAGCTATTTAAGAGGAGGACCGCCCACATTATTCCCCTTTCTCTCTACCCTTGATGTTCGAGTTGTCGTCGGAGTATCTGAATATTATTCGCTTTAGATCCGAATCATAGTTTCATAAATGTGAATGAAACCCACGGTGCTGTACGTTACGTATTTCGGCTACCTGTCAGCGTGGTGGCAGGCGGCGCTTCGGCGTCTTCAGAACTGCTAGGTTCCCAAGTGCTAGGCAGCTCAAGGTGCACAGTGGGTGAGCAAACGTACTCTTCCTATCGATAGTCTAATAGAGAATTGTCACCATTGTAGAATACATTCGGTAACTATGTGGTCATTGATTTACTTCCTACTGTGGCTCAGAATTATCCTACTAAATTCACTCGATAGTTTCTCGTCATTTCGAATAAATAATCTGAGTGATTCTCACTTTAGGTGCAATATTGGGTTTTCAGATTTATGGTTGGACTGCAGGAAGGTCGTTCTATGCATAATCTAGAGGTAATATCATATTTTCCGTTGCGAGTTACCAATTTTATTAATCATTATGGCAATAAGACCTTGCTTCCAGATGTACTAGCTCGTTAGGTAAGTGATAATGAGGCTGGGTTGTGAAAGAAAAAATTCCTTAACCCTTAGCTCTAACCTACCTATAGATATAGATAATGTGTAAGGTTTCTGCCTCATCTCTTGCCGAGCTACAAGATTACAGTTCGAAAATGTGTAAGGGAAACTTAATTTCTCCACTTTATGTCTCTTCACTACCCAGATTTAACACCCTCAATACCTAAGGGTGAAAAATTAATGAAATTTCAACCTTGCATCCTTGTTGAAATTTATGATTTCGGCTAATACTGACACAATTCTTAGATTCTGTGAATACGCCGTTTGTCTGCTTTATGTGTGGTATTACGTAATTTGTAAACTGGAATGCAGTTCGTAATACCTTCTTTGGGCCCCCAGATGCTTTATTTTTCATTGTGTGAACTCACCCTGGCCTTTGCTTCAGATATTTTTTATTAGGATCAACCATTATTTTCTTTTTATTATTGCATGCCGGTTCAAACGCTGGTCTGGCTATCCCGATTTTTATTTTCCGTTATTTCCCGAAATCGATTAATGCAAATACTGGATGTTTTCTTTGAAAGTACACGGTCGATTTTGTTCCCCATCCTTCGCAATCTTACTTTCTGCTTCGTCTCTAATGACGTCGGCGTCGGTGGAATATTAATCCCTAATCAACGTTCCTTTCTTTCTGCCCGCCGTTGGCCTCTAAATGCAAGCGCCTCACGAAGATTAAATGGTCGCAGTTCATCACATTTGCCAATAACTGAGTGAACCATAGTGGTAAACCGTAAAAACGTCGTTCATCAAAGCTGTTTGGTCTTCTTGAGTCTGGAAAAATGTTTCACGTTGAAATGATCCAACTTGCAATGAGAAAACGATTTACACATGCATACGTTTTTCATTAGACAACTAATACATACAGTACAACAGCAGCTCAAATCAAAAGCAATATTTCATGTAGCAATTTCTACTTCCTACCGATTTTCCAGTTCGTGCAGTTGGCCGTCTTGTGATTTTATTTCAGTGACTACAAAATGACGTTGAAAGTACACATTGGGTAGCCTAAGCAACGGGTGGATGTCGATGCAGACGAATAAAGAAATGAATGTTTTGAACAGAGTGTAATCCACCTGCTGGAGGCCAGAATTATCGTCAAGCGTGGAGCGCTTTCCAATACGACAAAATCATGCTCCCAGTTTATCTGTGGTTCGGTCGTCTGTTGTAATATTTCAGGCTTCTTATTCTCAAGGTCTGAGTTCGATTCACACTTTGGACAACCGTATTTAACAAGCATGAACAGACCTTCTGTACCTCTTGCTAACGCCAACTGTATAACGTAGGTTTGCATCGTGATTCCAAACCCACCTTAAACATGATGTCCTTTCGCTACCGACAGGAGGAGTGTCGGTGTAGGATGGGTCATAACAGAGACGGAGATGGCAGCTAGTAGAATCTATGGCACCAGTAAGTTTCTTTACACCAGAAATTTTATTTCATAATGAACCAGTTGTTATGTAAAGTCACAGGACCCTTATTTCTTACAGTATTTTAAATTCAGATGCTGGAAATATTGGTTCTGTACTGGGATTAGAACTCAGATCTACCCTATGGTTCGATTTGATGCCTTCGAGATGACACTGTTTCATAATTTAGTTGTTTCATCAAGATTCAAAACTTCTCAATGTCTCCACAAAAAGCGCCTATCTCGGTTCGAATCTAGGTCCAACACAAAAATTCTCATCATCTCACTTCAAAAAGTAGCCTGTGCTCACCAAAGTACAAGTTGGAAGATGATTATGAATTGTTTCGTTTCTCCGTGCGTTGCCAACAATACCATTGGTGCTGATTTCCACTCTCAGTCAGACAGAACTTTTCATCATATTATATCAGGTTCAAACATGCTACCCCCGGTTCTAGGCTCTACAGTCTGGAACCGCGCGACCGCTACGGTCGTAGGTTCGAATCCTGCCTCTGGCATGGATGTATACGATGTCCTTAGATTAGTTAGGTTTAAGTAATTCTAAGTTCTAGGGGACTGATGACCTCAGCAGTTAAGTCCCATAGTGCTCAGAGCCATCTGAACCATGCTACCCCTCCCTTCTAGTGAAAATAATCGGATATTTAAGATTTATTCGTGTGTATTCATCATCGATCATTGTGCAGTTTCGCAGCCATCACAGAATTTTGTATCGCCTAATTTCCTGTTAAAACACAGAAAAATCTTGCTACTGGTGAAACACTCCGATATTTAATATTTGTTCGTAGCTAGAAAACAATGGCGATAAGATTCGAAACCGAGTACTGTAAAACATTTTCATCTCGTAATTTCAGTTTCATCTCGTTCCTAGTGAAAACTTTCGAAATGTAACATCTGATTGTGCTTAGTGAACTATCGATTAGGTAATGAGTTCAACTCCCCGTCAAACACAAAACTTTACGCACCATCATTTCAAGTTTAATCTTGTGCACACGTTTTTGTTTATGACTGAAACCATATTTAAGATTTTATGTGGTTAGTTAAGAGGGAAAACAATTGTTGGATAGGAGTCCCCGACTGTAGTCCAGTACAAATTGTTCGTCGTATAATTTGAAGTTGAAACTCGTTTCTTGGAAACAAATTGGAGTTTTCTAGGGTGAAAGACTGTCATTTCTAATAATGTGGTTCTTGATAATTTCATCGTCGTGGTACTAATTTCCATCTGGTCTGGTTGTCATACAGAACAATGATCTCTAGAAGTCTTTTGTAATAATCATTTTATATAGTCAAAGGGCTTTACCGAAAAGAGAACAGAGGTCCCGCAAAACAGTTTCGTTATGTGGGTTGCATAGGAATCAGGCGGAGAGCAATTCTGGTCGTCCGGATACCAATGAAGATGATAGATGATCAGTACAAAGACGCAATAAGGACCGCAGAGGAAGTGACCACTATTTCATATTCTCCATATATCCAGGAAGCTTTCAAGATAGTCATTAAAGAGGAAGATATCTAACATCTGAAAACATATGATTTGTCAAGTTAACCAACTTACACAGTGCATTTATTTTGAAGCGATAACTGTGGGCCGGCCGCTTCAGTCCGGAACCGCGCTGCTGCTACGGTCGCAGATTCGAATCCTGCCTCGGGCATGGATGTGTGTGATGTTCTTAGGTTACTTAGGTTTAAGTAGTTCTAAGTCTAGGGGACTGATGACCTCCGATGTTAAGTCCCATAGTTCTTAGAACCATTTGAACCATTTGGTAATTGTGGTTAACGTAATGGATTATAAAGACATTTCAGTATATTTTTTACGCATTTTAAATGCAGCCTCATCAGACTGTTTGACACACATGCCCATAGTTATTGACCTTATGGTAGAGCTTCCGACACTGAACGGTAGAACTCTATAGCCACCAGACTCCAAAGACAACTTCACACCACTCCACAAGTGCCGCCTCGCTACACCACAACTGTTCTCACCATGGACGTCTCAAAACCATGGGCGTAAAACATCTGGGCAGTGATAGCTCTGCTACACAAGGTACTTCAGTGACCGTTTTCCTAATTTACAGTCATTTTTGTGGAACATTTACATTTACGATGGCTATTCGGAAAGTAAGAAACGATAGGTCGCGAAATGGAAACCACAGTGAGAATCAAAACTGTTTTATTTGCAACAGTTAGCTACAACTTCCAGCTATTTATCTCCATAGTCGCCGATCCGACTTAGACGTTTCTCGTAGCGTTGTACTAACTTTCCAATACCCTCGTTATAGAAGGCAGCCGCCAGTGCTTTACGCCAATTCTCTACGCTGGCCTACAGCTCGTTGTCTGTGCCAAAATGTTGTCTTCATAGCCATTGGTTCATGTGAGCAGAGATGAAACTCAGAGGGAGACAATTACGGGCTGTATAGTGGGTAATCAAACATTTCAAATTGAAAACGGTGCAGGAGCATCTTCATTTCCCCTGCAGAATGCGGCTGAGAATTGTCTTGAAGCCGGCCGCGGTGGCCGTGCGGTTCTGGCGCTGCAGTCCGGAACCGCGGGACTGCTACGGTCGCAGGTTCGAATCCTGCCTTGGGCATGGGTGTGTGTGATGTCCTTCGGTTAGTTAGGTTTAAGTAGTTCTAAGTTCTAGGGGACTTATGACCTAAGATGTTGAGTCCCATAGTGCTCAGAGCCATTTGAACCACTTTTTTCTTTTTTTTTTTTTTTGATTGTCTTGAAGAAGAAACTGCATGACAGTTATGTAAGGATGGTTGCATAGCTTCAGACAAATTTTCTCACCAAGCCCTTGTACTTGGTGGGAGACACTATTGTTCTAGGTATCTTTGTGTGCTCCCTGTGTGCTCAGAACTAAGAAGAACGACGTAACGCGATCGACGGGCATACTAGAGACCCTGCCCAACACACCTGTGCAAAACTTCATCGGATTTTCACTGTGGTTTCCATTTCGCGACCGATCGTTCCTTACTTTCCGTATAACCCTCGTAAATTAGGAATCCGTTGTCTTGAAGTGGAGAAGTGAAGGTAGAGTTTCAGTTTCGCACTGCGCTCGACCGACCTCTGATTGACGTAGATAATTATCCCATACGTGGCTAAGAGGAGATCTGGAGACCAAAACAGTTCGAAAACCATCAATAAGGAATTTTTACGCAGAACATCTGCGAATCACTATGTAAAGTTGAGTACTGGACCCTTCAGGGCTATTATTCTGTATACTACTGTAGCATTATGCTCACATGTAGCAATCTGTACTACCATTTAGTTTCAAGAGCATTCCTTTAGAAGCTGTTATTACGTCTATCGTATTGCTGAGGAATAGTTATTACTTGACGCAACTGGAGAAACTCTTCTGATTATCTGCCGTTAGCTTTGTAGTTAGAATGAGGTTGTGTCATGTAACCAGTTATGTTCAGAGTGGATGAGACTAGTTTTCAATAAGTAACGAAGGAAGATTAATTCCTAATATGCTTGAGTGCCTCGTTATCTTGAGCTCTTGGTGGATGACTTACAGAACCTTAATGCTCTTGGCCGCTCATACGGTTTCAGGGTCGAAACAGGATAGAAAAGAATGATAGACCAACATCTGAACGGTGCAGTATCACTAGCGTACAATAATATCGAGAAGGTTTTAGATATGTTTGAAATGAAATTTTTTGAGATGTGTACTGATGTATTTTAGAAGTGTCAACATGCTGTATCTTTGTCAAAGTCAAAACAGTTGTTTACTATTTGCAATTACGAGAGATAACTTACGCTTGAATGCTCACAGAGTTAGTTTCATCTATTTTCTATACAATTATGGTGGAGGGTCTGTAATTGAAATTTGCTACTTTTGCAGGCGATTCTGCTTCCACTATATTTACTAGTATCTGTATGAAGTGAAAAATACGTTTGAAAGTTTGCAAAGTCTCTTACTTGTGATATGCTCTTGACAATCCCATCCAATAACATGCACGATTCTTGGAAAGTCAAAAATTGCAAGATACAATTCTGACTTCATTTTGATTTAGATTCGGTATATTTTGAGCATAACAAGGGCATGAACAACCTCTTATAACGTAATTTTCACACTAACCTACGTTTTTGCCTCAGGTGCAGGGTGAACCAGAACTCCACCGACAAACTTCCAGAGGTTGCTCAGGGATACCTTCTGCCGCCGCAGACTATGGGTCCCTTATACCAGAATACTCAGAAGATGTCTCTGAACAACCACCGCAAGTTGGTCGATGGATTTGTGGTTCAAGATGCATATTTGAATAATCGAAGTAGTATATAGTGTTTAACGTATTGTATCTAATGTAAAAAATATAATTTTCTATAGAACACACCCAGTCAAATATTTTAGAAGTATTCTGAAGAGATCTAACACCATGAGTTTCTTAAAACAGAAAAATATTGAAAAATAAATACCAAAGCAGTTTTCTAGCAAAAGTTTTCCTAAACATAGTTCTGGTGTTATTGAGAATAGTTATCAAGGCACACTTTTCATACTGGTGCACTGTTTTCGATCGACGGTATTTCCAGAAGGAATAGAAGCACACGTCGACTCACTCATAGTACAATTTTCTTTTCACAGTTTCTGTATTTAATATTATGGTGAAATCAATTTCATTGGTAAATGGGCTTAACACAGAGGCAAACTCTCAACTTAGTAATTTCAATATAGACCAACTACATAGACAAGTCAGAACGTGGATGTGCGTTCTGTGTCAAGAGAAACAGAAATATTTGCATTCTGGAGAGCGCATTGATCAACGGAAAGATGTCAGAAAGTCTTCGGCATGACAAACAACGTGATGCATTTCATATTCCTGATAAAACATGATTATTCTGTTCGATAAATTCCTACACATACTTTCGTGAACAAGTGAGATAGTGACATGTCCCTACCAGTATACAGCATAACATTTTGCTATGATGACGGGAACGATGAGTAGTGAAATGTATTGCACCAGATACGAAAATCGTTTTGAAATGATGGTTATCAATGATTCCTCAACCAGCCCCACACTTCTCGCCGACTGATCGGATGTGGAGCCAAGGCGATATAGTTTCGTTCGATGACTCCATAGATGAGCTCAGCATTATGCCCGTAGAGTTCAAATGGTTCAAATGGCTCTAAGCATTATGGGACTTAACATCTGAGGTCTTCAGTCCCCTAGACTTAAAAATGGTTCAAATGGCTCTGAGCACTATGGGACTTAACATCTGTGGTCATCAGTCCCCTAGAACTTAGAACTACTTAAACCTAACTAACCTAAAGACATTCACACACATCCATGCTCAAGGCAGGATTCGAACCTGCGACCATAGCGGTCCCGCGGCTCCAGACTGAAGCGCCTAGAACCGCACGGCCACATCGGCCGGCCCCTAGACTTAGAACTACTTAAATCTAACTATCCTAAGGACATCACACACATCCATGCCCGAGGTATAATTCGAACCTGCGACCGTAGCAGCAGCACAGTTCCGGACTGAAGCGCCTAGAACCGCTCGGCCACAGCGGCCGGCTGCCCGTAGAATGTTGCTGAAACCATTTCGATACAGTTGTAGAGGGATGGGATTGCCCTGCTTGAGGATTCATCTCGTTCTATTTCATCCCGTACCAACATTTATCATTGAAGAATAGTTTCGCCACCTCCCGACATTGCGCGCTCTTGGCACCGGGAATGCTTTTCCTCATATAGATTTCGATGTACTCGCACTGTACCACCGGTGTGGATCACAATGTAGCACGGAACAGCTGTAGACATGACATTTTTCCATGTCCTGAGCATTCAGTGGCGGAGCTCCTACAGCCAAGCCGATCTCTGTGCCCAGTGGCGCGTAACGAGCAAAGATACACGTTTAGGGCAGTGGATTCGAGGAGGTGGTTCTCCATGTATTGGTTGCCTCTACCGTTTGTTGTTGTCCAGTGCAAAATTATGGACTGATTTGCAGTATTGTGGACAGGCTATCGCTATTAAAAGTCACTATCGTCATCAACAAATTCTTGCCCACGGCGGTTCACTCTGACAGCTACGGTTTTTCCGAATCGAACTGCTCATGGTACGCCCTTGATGTGGTGAAGAGTGTGTCAGCCGGCCGGTGTGGCCGAGCGGTTCTAGGTGCTTCAGTCCGGAACCGCGCTGCTGCTACGGTCGCAGGTTCGAATCCTGCCTCGGGCATGAATGTGTGTGATGTCCTTAGGTTAGTTAGGTTGAAGTAGTTCTAAGACTGATGACCTCAGATGTTAAGTCCCATAATGCTTAGAGCCATTTGAAGAGTGTGTCGACGACCTCAGAGATACAGTGACCACGGAATGTACAAGGTTCGTCGGCATACCATGGCGGCAGGATCGATCTTTTCAGTCAGTAGTTATCTTAAATTTCATTGCTCGTGGCAGAGTATTAGTTGTGCATGAACTTACTTAAAACTCATAAAAAATGTTACCAGGTTTATATTCATTCGTGTGTTGAAGCAGGAAATATAATTTTGTCCAAGAGAAATTTCAGTTTCTCTTTTGTCGGATAACGCATGAAAATTATGTAAAAGTATTTAACTTCTTGCAAGTTATCGATCTTGTATTAGGTGTCAACGCTCCAAAGACGATCATCTGAAGTTATGTCATTGTGTCACAGGACGCAAAGAGCCAAGAAGGTAGGGGTAAATCTGTCGTCAATTGACGGTTGGTTTCAACGCTACAGTGCTTTACTTGGCGAGGTTGTATTGGAATTGGTACGCTCTTTCCTTCATCTGACCTATGAACTGACTTTCCCAGCTAACTACAGGAGGATCTACAATTTGACATAGATTCGGAGCAACAGTGCATCTCGGTATTTTGCTCATTAAAAAATATTGCAAGAGGGGAAAGATGGAAAAAATGAGAGACATAAATTCTAGGACTAAGCAGGCATCGAACTCTATACTTTTCAGTCTTCAGTCTAGCACTTAACCACTGATCAACCGGAACAGCTTTTTAAAGCATCACATATCATTTATAATGAGAAACATCATGATATTTATGAGTCGGAATAATGAGCTGTTACCAGCATATCTTTCGTGCAAACAATGTAATGATGACTCCGACGGTACATTTAATCTGACAGCAGTTTACTGTAGTATAGATAACGTCTTAGAAACTCAGATTCCATTTTACTTGCATAAAAATGTTATATAACAATTTGTATTAGCACTTGTTATTCGAAAGAGTCCATTGCAGCCTTACGCACATAATGGCGGCCACCCCGTGCTACAGTCGCAGTGTGTGGAGCACTGCCGCCGCCGATGCATACAATCCTCTTTGACCCAGTGCTA
Source organism: Schistocerca cancellata (assembly GCF_023864275.1). Lineage (NCBI taxonomy): Eukaryota > Metazoa > Arthropoda > Insecta > Orthoptera > Acrididae > Schistocerca > Schistocerca cancellata. Next base: position 632,256,632 of record NC_064629.1, on the reverse strand, counting down.
TAACAGCATATCCTGTAAAAGCCGAAATTTCTCGGTGTGAAAAACCAGATTTCTTGTAGACTTACCTTTCCGCCCAGTTTTAAATTACTCAAAGGATACTATTCTTCCCTTTGACGTCAACTAGGCGGCATTGTCACCAGACACTGCTGCTGGTCGTCCCGGTACACCATCTCTCTGTGAACTTAACAGCTTGTTGCTAGTACGTTGTTCTCGATGTCTTCAGAGTTAGGTTAATTTGGGAATTTTTTGCCTTTTGCAATTTTCAAAAATATTAACGTCTTATAATTGCCGTTTGCAGCGTTCACAAATCTCAAATGCGTTCAGAAAACTTAAGAGCAGTTGATAGCTCAACTTCAATTGTTTTTATCTTACTGAAACGTTGAAATAGCATTTACAAGCCGTATGATCACTTGCCATCGCAGCGGACAAGTGACGGAGGAACAAAAAACACCCATCTACCTGTAACTGGTCTTGTGGTTGAAACTCTACTCGATTACGACATCTGAGAAGAAGAGCTGGTCCCACCACAAAGGTGCGTCTGAGTTTTCAACAAGAAAGCGAGAGAAAGGAAAAACATGATTATAGTTGTTACCACACTGAGTCCTTCTACCAATGTCAGGAAGCTATTGTAATTCGAACACCAAATCCCTTCAGATATATTCAGTAGAATATATTTGACAAAATGCTACAGCGTTAAACACAAGGTCAGAATATTTGTATAAATTATTCAACTATATTTTCTCGAGGAGTTTCACAAATCATGTACTCACTCCATCTGCCCTTATAGACTCGCAGCTTTGTTCGTACAATACGTTTTTTACCTTGAAAGTTTGCTTTCAGTACAAGAATTCACGCAACCAGACTTTCAAACGGAATGGTCTTTGTCCTTCGGGAATTCTATTCAAGCGCTTTACCGCAGCATCAGATCTCTGGTTACCTTATTTTCTGCCGGGTAGGAAGAGAAAGTTGTGCTGAACCAAAACGTTGCATAAGAGCGCAGTCACAGATTTATTGTCGGCACTGTAATGAAATGATGGAAAGTCAAACAGTGAATGTTAAAACCTTTACGCTGTCTGTGCTACTCCACCTGATACTGGCATTGCAAATTTACGATTCGAGGAATGTGAATAGCATAAATAGGTAGTGTACACAAAACCCCATCTCTGAGCTGGAAAAACGCCGAGTAATATTAAGGCATAGTCTCAACTGTGATGATTCTTGTTTTAATAGAGATCCGGAAATAGAATGGCAAGAGCGATGAGAGATTCAGAAAAACCACTGTGCTGGGAATGTCATAATAACAGTCCTAGGACTGAAACACAGATGAGAGGGGAAAACGACAGAAGAACTCAACGAAGAGGCGGTAAGGAGATTTCTCGCTGGGTTTGTCATGAGAAACCAACTGTTTCACATCAGTATGACTTTCTGTAAACTTGATAAAACTATTATTCACACTACTAAAGTCTGTGCAACTTTACCACTTACCAAGTATTATAAGAATAGCAGCTGCGTCGTATAACGGATAAGTTTCATGAGTAGTATTATTCCTAACTGTTCAACTGCAACTATTTCCTCAGAACTTAGTTTCCATGCTAGGAAACAAAGCTACCTGACATTGAAAATATGTTTTTCAGGCTTGAGATTCACTTCACAGCTTTTCTACTACGGTTCCGAAGTTTATATTTAAGTCTATGTTTTACTTTATACCGTCTCTCATTCACAGATATTTCAATGAACAACGAAACTCATCACAGGCATAATTGAAGCAAAATGTTCGATGAGAGATATAAATTATAATGGTACACTTATCACATGTAAAATAAATACTTTAGTGAATTTTAGTGTGAAATGCAGGGTATATCAATAAACTTATTGTTTATTTGCAACATAGTTTTACAGAATTTTTTAACCATATGATTCCGGACTGAATGTAGGTGATCCGTTTCGGTTTGCAAGACGGTAGTTCTGAATGTTCCACTCCTTAAAACGTCTCATAAATATATTCCATGAACTAAGCAAGACATTAATTGCATATCATTCAAACAAAGACGTAGGAAGGGAAGTCACGGACGCTGTACGGATCTACTGCGACAACTCCTAATGTATTTCCGGGGCAATTGCCAAGAAGTTTGAGCTGTTCACTTTCCAGTGTTTCGTGCTGGTAATTACATGTAACCTACTACGTCAAGTGCCAAGAGCATTAAGGTTCTGTAAGTCAAAGTGAAAGGCGACCCAGAATAGAATTTAAGCTGCCTGTTCGAAAGTCTGAGTTTTTTACACCTGAACTCAACTATAATGTCAAATTCAGGTTAGATTAAGTGGTAATTCAGCATAAAATGTATTATCTCGTCGACTAAACGTCATTACACACTTTAAAAACAACAAAGGTGAATTATCCTACTTGATTCGTGCGACTCACCAACGAAGTTATGCTGACATTAGGAGTGATATAACATTGGCTTACGTTACTGCTTCCTTTCCATGAACCATGGACCTTGCCCCTTGTAGGGAGGCTTGAGTGCCCCAGCGATACAAATAGCCGTACCGTACGTGCAACCACAGCGGAGGGATATTTGTTAAGAGGTCAGACGAACATATGGTTCCTGAAGCTGGGTAGCAGCCTTTTCATTAGGTGCAGGAGCAACAGTCTGGATGATTGAATGATCTGGCCTTGTAACATCAACCAAAACGGCCTTGCTTTGCCGGTACTGCGAACGGCTGAAAGCAAGGGGAAACTACAGCTGTACCTTTTCCCGAGGGTATGCAGCTCTACTGTGTGGTTAACTGATGATGGCATCCTCTTGGGTAAAATATTCCGGAGGTAAAATCGTTCCCCATTCGGATCTCCTGGCAGGGACTACTCAGGAGGACGCCGTTATCAGGGGAAACAAAACTGGCGCTCTGCGGATTGGAGCGTGGAATGACAGATCCCTTAACCGGGCAGGTAGGTTAAAAAATTTAAAAAGGGAAATAGATAGGTTAAAGTTTGATATAGGGGGAATTAGTTCAGTTCTGTGGCAGGAGGAACAGGACATCTGGTCAGGTGAATACAGGATTATAAATACAAAATCAAATAGGGATAATGCAGGAGAAGGTTTAATAATGAATAAAAAATAGGAACGTGGAGAAGCTACTATGAGCATTGCAGTGAACACATTATTGTAGCCAAGATAGACACGAAGCCCACACCCACCACAGTAGTACAACTTTATATGACAACTGGCTCCGCAGATGAGGAAGAGATTGACGAAACGTATGCTGAGATAAAGAAAATTATTCACATAGTTAAGGGAGAGAAGAATTTAATAGTCATGGAGGACTGGAAGTGGATAGTAGGCAAAGGAAGGGAAGGAAAAGTAGTATGTGAATACGGGCTAGGGAAGAGGAATGAAAGAGGAAGCCGCCTGGTAGAATTTTGCACAGAGCATAACTTTTAATCACAGCTAACACTTGGTTTAAGAATCATTAAATACGGTTGTATACATAGAAGAGACCTGGACACACTGGAAGGTTTCAGATTGATTATATAATGGTAATACAGAGATTTCCAGGGGCAGATGTGAACACTGACCACAATTTATTGGTAATGAACTTCAAATTAAAACTGAAAAAACTGCAGAAAGATAGGAATTCAAGGTGATGTGACCTGGATAAACTGAAAGAATTAGAGGTTGTAGAGAGTTTCAGAGGGAGCATTGCGGAACTTTTGATAAGAACAGGGAAAGGAATACAGTAGAAGACGAATGGGTAACTTTGAGAGATGAAATAGTGAAGGCCGCAGAAAATCAAGTAGGTAAAATGACGAGGGCTAGTAGAAATCCTTGGGTAACACAAGAGGTACTGAATTTAACTGACGAAAGGAGGAAATATAAAAAGGCAGTAAATGAAGCAGGCGAAAGGGAATACAAACGTCTAAAAGATAAGATCGACAGGAAGTACAAAATGACTAAGCGGGAATGATTAGAGGCTAAATGTAAGGATGCAGAAGCATATATCACTAGGGGTAAGACAGATTCCGCGTACAGGAAAATTAAAGGGACCCTTGGAAAAAAGAGAACCACGTGCATGAATACCAAGAGCTCAGATGGAAAAACAGTCATAAGCAAAGAAAAGAACGCAGAAAAGTGGAAGGAGTATATAGAGAGTCTATACAACGAAAATGTCCTTAAGGGCAATATTATGGAAGTGGAAGAGGATGTAGATGAAGATGAGATGGGAAACATGACACTGCGTGAAGAATTTGACAGAGCACGTAAGTCGAAACAAGGCCCCGGGCCCGTGATAGACAGCATTCCGTTACAACTACTGACAGCTTTGGGAGAGCCATCCCTGACAAAACTCTTCCATCTGGTGAATAAGATGTATGAGATAGGCGAAATACCCTCAGACTTCAGGAAAAATATAATAACTCCAATTCCAAAGAAAGCATGTGCTGCCACGTGTGAAAATTACCAGACTATCAGTTTAATAAGTCACGGTTGCTAAATATTAACACCAATTTTTTACAGAAGAATGGAAAAACTAGTATAAGGCGACCGCAGGGAAGATGAGTTTGGACTCCGGAGAAATGTAGGAACTCTACGACTTCTCATAGAAGATAGGTCGAGGAAAGGCAGACCTACGTTTATAGAATTTGTAGATTTAGAGAAAGCTTTTCACAATGTTGACTGGAATACTCTCTTTCGAGTTCTAAAGACGGCAGGGTTAAAATACAGGGAGCGGAAGGCTATTTACAATTTGTACAGAAACCAGATGGCAGTTACAAGAGTCGAGGGGCACGAAAGGGGGTCAGTGGTTGAGAAGGGAGTGAGACAGAGTTGTAGTCTATCCCCGATGTTATTCAATCTGTATATTTAGGAAGCTGCAAAGGAAACAAAAGAAAAATTTGGAGTGGGGATTATAGTTCAGGGAGAAGAAATAAAATCTTTGAGGTTTGCCGATGACATTGTAATTCTGTCAGTTATAGCAAAGGACTTGGAAGAGCAATTGAACGTAATGGACAGTGTCTTGAAAGGAGGGTATAAGACGAACATTAACAAAAGTAAAACGAGGGTAATGGAATGTAGTCGAACTAAATGAGGTGATGCTGAGAGAATTAGATTAGAAAATGTGGCACGTAAAGTAGTTAGTGAGTTTTGCTATTTGCGCACCAAAATAACTGATGATGGTCGAAGTAGAGAGGATATAAAATGTAAACTGGCAATGGCAAGGAAAGCGTTTCTGAAGAAGAGAAATTTATTAACATCGAGTATAGTTTTAAGCGACAGGCAGTCTTTTCTGGAAGTATTTGTGTGGTGTGGCCATGTCCGGCAGTGAAACGTGGGCGGTTAACAGTTTTGACAAGAAGAGACTAGAAGCTTTTGAAATTATGTGTTTCAGAAGAATGTTGAAGATTAGACGGGTAGACCATGTAACTAATGAGGAGGTACTAAATAGAACTGGGGATAAGATACATTTTTGTCGGTTGTCAGGACGCATTCTGAGGCATCAATGGATCACCAGTTTAGTACGGGAGGGAAGCGTGGGGGTGTAAAAATCGGAGAGGGAGACAAGAGATGAATACAGCAAGCAGATTCAGAAGAATGTCGGTTGTAGAAGTTACTCGGAGATGAAGAGACTTGCACAGGATACAGTAGCATGGAAAGCTGCATCAGATCTGTCCTTTGACCACAACAAAATTACTGTTATGTGCAAGGAGCAGCTGGTGAGTATAGGAGCAGAAAAACGGATCACAGGTCAGAAAATACAAATGTATGATTTTGAATGAGTCAGATGCTTTAGATGCAATCTATGTTAAGATAGAAGCAATTTTTGTACCTCTGACACAGAAGAAATAATACCTTTCTTAATACAACAGCCCGGGATGAAGTAGAGTTTTGTTCAAATAATTTTCCCGCTATAAATTAAAGAAAAAAATGGCTTACGAAAAACTGAAGAAAAACAATAACATATACGTAATGAACTGATAAAAAATTCGCATAACTGAATTTCTTGCTTTAAAATTCCTATTCACGCGAATGTGCAATGTGCTGCATACAGTTAAAATTGCTGTGAACCAGTTCGATTGGCGTTCCCTCTCGTTGTAACGGGAGCTGAATGTGAACCCTAACGTGAGTAGGTTAGTCAGGATCCGGAAACATATTACTCTGACCAATCCGTTCTTTGAATACTGTATTATTTCGAGTGTTTGTTGCCAGACGTGCTCTGTGCGGAAGGATATTATCAACCTGGAGAATGAGCTTGTTCTATTAGTACTGCGCTACATACGCATCTTGCCATTCGAAGAACCCGTACCTCCAAATTTGGTTTTCATAGTCCCGTGATCTCGAAAGGCTCTTCGCCAACAGAAATACTGCTAACCAGTCACTATATTCCTTTTTTCAAAGATATGGTATTAATAGTAACATATCTTCATCTTCTTCAATACAGCAAGCGTCGCCAATAACTGCCAAAAGTTATCTGTGAGGAGGACTAACTGTCAGTAATCGTGGGTTCCTCACAAGGGTTAGCACAGTCTAAGAGCTTTATTTTTGATTATTGTTATCCTCAGTTACAGTTACAACAAATGACTATGAGGCGATACCATCCTTTTCTCAGAAATATGCCACCTTCCTCCAAAAAGTTCTAGAAAGCTCAATAACATATTCTGTAACTGCGAATGTGATTGATCATGTGGTGATGCTAAAGTTATCCATCATTCAGCTATGGTTTAGGAACTATGTAATATAGACATTGCCGTACGTTGTTCACAAAATTGGTCACATAAAATAAAAATTTATATTATATTAATGTGAATAGAATCCATATGATAATGGAGATACAACAGTTCCAAACGCATGTTTGATGCTCCTACAGAATTACTGATAACAAATATTTGTCGCTTTCATTCGAAATTCATAAAAGCATAACTTAAGCATTACCTAACATATTCGCTTTAATCTTGAACTACACTGCTGTCCAAAATTAAAGCAACAATCGGATATTTTGCAAAGTCGTGTTTATTTTGCCACAAAACAGCGTAAACAGGTGATAGTGAAGTAGAACCAATTTAAAGAATAGAAAACGTAAATAACTGCAATACCCATAACGGTAGACAAAAATGTTCTTCGTTTTCTCCAACTTAACGGATTTGCACATGCATTCCGACGACTGGTTAATGTGCTCAGTATGGGGTGTAACCACCTCTGGCAGCAATACAGACCTGACAACTACGGCGCATGCTGTGAATGATATCATGAATCTCATATTGAGGCAATAATTCCCATTCTTACTCGAGAGCTGCTCGCAAGTCTTGGAGAATGCTTGATGGATGCTGAAATGATTCAAGCCGTCTTCCTAATGCACCCCAGACATTCTCTATGGGATTTAAATCGTGAGAGCGAGCAAGGCACGCCATGCGTGCAATATCTCCCGTCTCCAAAGAAACATCAACCGCTCTTGCTCTATGAGGTCAATCATTATCGTCCATCAATACAAAGTCTGGGCCCGCATCACTTCGCAACAACCGCACATGAGGTCCCAAGATCTCGTCGCGATATCTGACAGCAGATAAACATTGCTTATTCATCCATACAATTTCATGAATACGTATTCATGTGGTCAATATAATTCCTGCCCAAAACACTAGGGATCTTCCTCGATATCGGTCTTTTTCCATAATGTTTGGGTCCCGAAATCGTGTTCGACGTACCCTCCAGATGCGAATGCGTCGAGAATCACTCTCCAGTAAAACTGGACTCATCTGTGAAAAGAACATTGCCCCCCTCCTCGACTCCCCAGGTGCCATTTTGACGACTCCAATCTAGATGTTCCATTCTGTGAAGACACATCAGAGGTTCACATACAGCAGGTCTCCAACAATAAAGGCCACTCTGCTGAAGCGTTCTGGACAACGATTGTCTCGAGACAACACGTCTAGTGGATGCTGCGAGGTCAGATGCCAGTTACCGTGCAGTGCCAAGGCGGTAGCGTCGAGTCCTTACTTACAAATAACGCTCCTCTCTTTCTGGTATCACACGTGGTCGGCGCTGCCCTGAACTTCCGGGTACTGTTCCGGTCTTTATAATTGCTGCCACATCCGAGAAGCAACAGAACGATTCACATTAAGCCATCGGAACTCATCAGTTTGCGGCTGCCCAGCTTCCATTCTTCTTATAGCCCTCCACCGCAGAGAGTCTGGGAGGCCTCTTCTTTATGGCATACTGCACCAGTAGTGACTGTATATACACCGATTGTGGCTGTGGGACCACCCGGCGAACACTACCCCGTTTGACAGGTGCCCTGACGTCATCGTTAGCGTGTTTGCCCGTTGACCACAATGCCATTTTCCGTGCAGAAGACAAATCGTACGGATATCTGTTGACAGTTTGTATGATTATACAGTGAATTAGACACAAGACGGGGAAAGAGCGGTTCGCTGCTTTAATTTTGGACGCGAGTGTAGGTTAGGGTCTAGGTGAGTATAAAACAAAGGATATAATGCAAGGCGTTAATGAGGTTGCAGAAAAGGGAAATGAGAATGAGTCGCCAGTTTATCACATATTTATTCATCCGATGGAAGGTTTTAACTCTGGACAAAATCTGTACACACAGCATTTGATATATGTGGAATGGAATCGATAAGTACAAAGGAAGGAAAGAAGGAAGGAAGATTAGGATTAGGCGTCCCGCCGACATCGTCGTCATTAGAGACGGAGCACAAGCTCGGAATGTTTCAAGGACGGGGAAGCAAATCGGCTGTGCGCTTTCAAAGGAACGATCCCGGCATTTGCGTGGAGCGATTTAGTGAAATCAATGAAGACCTAAATATGGATGGCTGGTCACGGATTTGAACCTTCGTCCTCCGGAATGGAAGTCTAGTGTGTTAATCACTGTGCCATCTCACCCAATCGTTAATAAGTACTAATATATCTGCCGTAACGCTACAGTTTTATTTATATTTCGGTGAGAGGATGGGAAATTCATAGCTTAAAAAGGTGGCTCTTTTTTGTTTTTAGTTCACTGAACTAAGGTGGAGAAAGATTCTTTTCTAATGGAGGTTATCAATGAACATCAATTATCGAATGCGACTGTTTCGTTTCACTCGACTTCAGAAGAAGTGCGAGAAAGAATGGAATGTATTTGAATAAGTAAGGCTATTATTTATAGGAAGAAAGAATACGTATGCTATTAAAAGACGAGACCATTAAATTGATTAAATCCTCGGATTATATGAAGACTTGAATTTGTCCCTGTCAAAAGAACCATTCGGAATTCTTGCATTCGTCTTAACGATTTAGGACAAGCACCTGAATCATGATCGGTCAGAAAAGTTATTTTACTTCCGTTGCTCATAGGTGTGAGGCCAGTGGCTTAAGCATTGTGCCATTTAACTCGGTAACAGACAAACTGATGAATGAGTGGCTAATAAAAGGAATGGAAAGACAGATAAGAGGTTAACAAAACCGACGAGATGAGAATGACATGTTGTCAGCTCTGAAAATGAAATGGAGATGAGTAGGGAAATAAGACCGAAATACTGACAGAGTAACAAGAGCTTCTGCTGGAATTTTCACGATAAATTAACTGCACAACGATCTGCTGAAAGATGTGCCTTCTAGCCTGTAGAAACTGTACCCGATCATTATCCCGCAGTAAAAATTTGTAATTTCGTGTGCAGAACAGTAAAGAATGTGCCCAAGACATCCGATTGATTACGCGCATGCAGTCTAACTGGTTGCACAAACTTTAAAGAAGTAAGCACATGGTCGAAAAACTGAAATCGTTCATTTATTGTTCCTTGTTTGTTAATAAGGACTGAACAGACGTATTAAGCGCCATATTTTTCTAGTAACTGGAAGTAACTTTTATGTTCTATTATGCATCTGTGTACCCGAACATAACCAGGAGGCACATACATTGATGAGCCACAAAATTATGACCAACTGCTTAATAGGTTGTTTGTCCGTCTTTGGAACGAAATACATCACTGATTCTGCGTGTCAGGGATCCGAATGTTTGTTGGTGGGTTCGTGGAGGTATGGGGCATTAGATGTCTACGCATCGGTTGTGTAATTCGCGTAAGTAACTGGCACACAACGATGGCGGCCAACAGCGACCCAGATGGGAGATGGTTCAAAATGGCTCTGAGCACTATGGGACTTAACATCTGTGGTCATCAGCCCCCTAGAACTTAGAACTACTTAAACCTAACTAACCTAAGGACATCACACACATCCATGCCCGAGGCAGGATTCGAACCTGCGACCGTAGCAGTCCCGCGGTTCCGAACTGAGCGCCTAGAACCGCTAGACCACCGCGGCCGGCAGATGGGAGATGGGTTCCATAGGATTTACATCAGGCGAATTTGGTCTCCGAGACATCAGCGTGACTTCACTATAATGCTCCTCAAACCACTGTAGCACGGTTCTGGCTCCGAGACACGAAAAATTGTACAGCTGAAAGATACATCGCCGTCGGGGAAGACATCAAGCATGAAGGGATGCAGATGGCTTGCAGCTGTCAGTGTGTCTTCGATTACTACATTTATACTCCGCAAGCCACCCAACGGTGTGTGGCGGAGGGCACTTTGCGTGCCACTGTCATTACCTCCCTTTCCTGTTCCAGTCGCGTATGGTTCGCGGGAAGAACGACTGCCGGAAAACCTCCGTGCGCGCTCGAATCTCTTTAGTTTTACATTCGTGATCTCCTCTGGAGGTATAAATAGGAGGAAGCAATATATTCGATACCTCATCCAGAAACGCACCCTTTCGAAACCTGGACAGCAAGCTAGATCTCGATACAGAGCGCCTCTCTTGCAGAGTCTGCCACTTGAGTTTGCTAAACATCTCCGTAACACTATCACGCTTACCAAATAACCCTATGACGAAACGCGCCGCTCTTCTTTGGATCTTCTCTACCTCCTCTGTCAACCCGACCTGGTACAGATCCCACACTGATGAGCAATACTCAAGTATAGGTTGAACGAGTGTTTTGTAAGCCACCTCCTTTGTTGATGGACTACATTTTCTAAGGACTCTCCCAATGAATCTCAACCTGGCACCCGCCTTACCAACAATTAATTTTATATGATCATTCCACTTCAAATTGTTCCGTACGCATACTCCCAGATATTTTACAGAAGTAACTGCTAACAGTGTTTGTTCCGCTATCATATAATCATACAATAAAGGATCCTTCTTTCTATGCATTCGCAATACATTACATTTGTCTATGTTAAGGGTCAGTTGCCACTCCCTGCACCAAGTGCCTATCCGCTGCAGATCTTCCTGCATTTCGCTACAATTTTCTAATGCTGCAACTTCTCTGTATACTACAGCATCATCCGCGAAAAGCCGCATGGAACTTCCGACACTATCTACTAGGTCATTTATATATATTGTGAAAAGCAATGGTCCCGTAACACTCCCCTGTGGCACGCCAGAGGTTACTTTAACGTCTGTAGACGTCTCTCCATTGAGAACAACATGCTGTTTTCTGTTTGCTAAAAACTCTTCAATCCAGCCACACAGCTGGTCTGATATTCCGTAGGCTCTTTGTTTATCAGGCGACAGTGCGGAACTATATCGAATGCCTTCCGGAAGCCAAGGAAAATGGCATCTACCAGGGAGCCTGTATCAAATATTTTCTGCGTCTCATGAACAAATAAAGCGAGTTGAGTCTCACACGATCGCTGTTTCCGGAATCCATGTTGATTCCTACAGAGTAGATTCTGGGTTTCCAGAAATGACATGATACGCGAGCAAAAAACATGTTCTAAAATTCTACAACAGATCGACGTCAGAGATATAGGTCTATAGTTTTGCGTATCTGCTCGACGACCCTTCTTGATGACTGGGACTACCTGTGCTCTTTTCCAATCATTTGGAACCTTCCGTTCCTCTAGAGACTGGCGGTACACGGCTGTTAGAAGGGGGGCAAGTTCTTTCGCGTACTCTGTGTATAATCGTATTGGTATCCCGTCAGGTCCAGTGGACTTTCCTCTGTTGAGTGATTTCAGTTGCTTTTCTATTCCTTGGACACTTATTTCGATGTCAGCCATTTTTTCGTTTCGTGCGGAAGGAACTGCGATGCGGTCTTCCTCTGTGAAACAGCTTTGGAAAAATGTGTTTAGTATTTCAGCTTTACGCGTGTCATCCTCTGTTTCAATGCCATCATCATCCCGGAGTGTCTGGATATGCTGTTTCGATCCGCTTACTGATTTAACGTAAGACCAGAACTTCCTAGGATTTTCTGTCAAGTCGGTACATAGAATTTTACTTTCTAAGTCACTGAACGCTTCACGCATAGCCCTCCTTACGCTAACTTTGACATCTGCTCCCACCAGCCTGCGTCCGTGGTGTGCTGCATGTTTCGAGCCGCCGTTCTCCTCGATGACTGCGTTTGTGGAGAAGACCATCGACCTAGTGTAGCAAAAATCTGATTCACCTGAAGATCAGACATGTTTCCACCGATGGTTGGTAGAATCCCGATGGTCCCATGCCCACTGCAATCGTAACTGACGATGTTTTGGGTCAACATATGAACCCGTAGGGGTGATCTGCTGTGGAGCTCCGTGTTCAACAATGTACGGTGAAAGGGGCGGGGGGGGGGGGGGGTTCCGAAACACTTATGCTTGCACCAGCATTGTGCAGTTTCGGCAGAGATGCCACAGAACACCATCAATACTACTTTACAGAGCAGACAAGCCTCAGAATCCCACGTTCTGTGAAGAGTCGTGGACGTCCAACCATTCAGCGCCTAGTGGTAGTTTCACTGTCCTTCAACCTCTCTCCGTAGATGCTCACGACAGTAGCACGTGAACATTCGACCCGCTTCGCCGTTTTCGAGATACTTATTCACAGGCTCTGCGTAATAATAATCTGTCCTTTGACGGCCATATTTTGCTGGGGTGAGCCCCCGTTCGTGACTGCTGTGCTTACATATTTTGTTACCGTATCACGCCCCCGCAACGCCACCAGGCGGCATCCGGCATCCAACGTCGCGGTGAGCAGTGGTCATAATGTTTTGGCTTATCGGTGTATACTGCTAGCGATTGACCATTTCACTGCTGAGTGCGCCATAACAGAGAGCACATTCATTTTCTGTCGGGACATTCCACTGGCAGTGCCCGCTATGCTGAGCACGATATGGGGCTTAGCACTGCAGTGCCTGCTGTACTGTCGTTATCTTCTGTAATTATTTTCACTAATGAGTTCTTAAAATAAGCTGTACTTAGAATATTATTTATTGCTGAAGTTTCTAAAACCAGATAAAATTACAAAGAAGCGCATTTTTAGAAAGTTCTTTTATGTGATGTATTTCGAAACAAGGAACAACACAGTCTCACATCACACTGCTTACGCCAGGAAGGCGATGCCTTTCGTTTTTTGTTCTTGCTGCATGTTCGTGTTGTTTTACTAACGATTCAACGGTCGGTGCCTTTCTCGAAGGTGCAATACTTTTTCTCGTTTGGTCGACGACCTCCTAATGCTTTCATTTCTCTGTATGTCACGAATGAGGTTGAGCTGAACCTCGGTGACTGGAGTATTTTTGCCAGTGTGAACCTTCCAAATAACGTTGGAATTCAACGTCTAAGGACGGAAAAAAAGAGTTCTTTGTACCATTTCATTGTTTTACGAACACATTCCTTTGAGCTAAGTAGCGTACCGTATTTATACAGTGCACCCATAGACTCGTTATAATCCAACACACATTTTGGTTTAAATTTTTCAATATTAGTTGGGCAGTTCATTTTCAGAGTTGATTTCAAGCCATTTCAAAGCCATCAGAGTGTCTGTTGACTTAAATTCCATCGCAACTTTTTGTGGTTTGGCTTGAAGTTTCGGCGCACCTTCTCTGTTTGTACGAACTGTACCTTCTATATTTGTCCTTCTTTTCGTGCAAACAGTGGAGGAGAGATCGAGTTGTATACCAGTTGCCCAAATACTGCATGTGTTTTATAGCGTGAATTTACTAAGAAAACCTCGAAACGTATACAGTGTCCTAGGACGAATGGTTAATATTCAGGGATACGACAGGGTAGATCATTTGAAACAAAAAACTTCGTATGGACATATGCCGTACTCCGAAAGGTTTCCGAGATAGAACACATTTAATGTGCACTATTATTTATTTTCATTACTATTCAGTGCATTGTCAGGTTTACTCATGTACAGTTAGTAAACTCTAAAACATGCGTTTTTCAAAGTATCAGTTGGAAAGTACTGCTTCTGAAAACAGCAGAAAGGTTTTTTTTACTATATTTTCGCCGTCACCAGCGGACCAAAACCCAGCCGAGGATTGCAAGACGGCTGTGCGCAGCAAATGGCTGAAATTTTTACAATGTGTTCCTAAGATCCCGATCTCGAACAAACTTGAAAATTTTCTTGAGATCTTTATCCGTATCTGAGATACTAAAACTCACAGTAATCCTACTTGTACATCTAAAAAAATGCACTTGAAATCTGGTGTGAAGCGAAAACGTAGTTTATAAAGTGACTAGCATGGAGGAACGTGTTATAGTGTCTCCTTTATCATCTGGGAAACTCATGTTGTAGCACCGAGTGCGCCCTAAAACACTAATCATCATTGTAGCACCGAAGAACAGGCAAAATTTTTTTGCGCGTAAAACCCGGTCTGAAGTGTGAAATTAGTTTTACGTTATTTCAGTTTCACGTAAGTAAATTATCAAAATTTTACTGACCAGTACATTTCTTTTCATATGAGTTACATGTCCTACTGCAGCAGGGAAAAGGAGAGAACCAGCTAAAAAATGCCCCAATCGGACCTGTTTATTTAAAAGACTCTGACTGAAAATTGGGGTACCAGCTGCCTAATTCTACCTTCCTCAACAGCTTTAAAAGTTTTCCCAAAAATTTTTTCATGCGAACATATTCGCAGTTTTTTGTGCTGAGAGAGAAGAAGGCAGTGGCAGTGGCAAAGAGACTGAAAAGTAATAAATGCTGGAAGATAAAAAAAACACTCCGTCTTCAGGCCACGAGTGGCCTACGGGGACCATCCGACCACCGTGTCATCCTCAGAGGAGGATGCGGATAGGAGGGGCGTGGTGTCAGCACACCGCTCTCCCGGTCGTTATGATGGTATTCTTGACCGAAGCCGCTACTATTCGGTCGAGTAGCTCCTCAATTGGCATCACGAGGCTGAGTGCACCCCGAAAAATGGCAACAGCGCATGGCGGCTGGATGGTCACCCATCCAAGTGCCGGCCATGCCCAACAGCACTTGACTTCGGTGATCTCACGGGAACCGGTGTATCCACTGCGGCAAGACTGTTGAAATACTGGAAGATAATAGTTGTATTATAGAAGGAAAGAAGAAGAAGACGATAACGGTGTGATGGAAAGAGAGGGACACAATGGCAGTAGAACGTAGTTGACAGAGTCGGAAGTATGCTAGGAAAAAGTGAAGGAGACAGTGCCAGGGAGGAGCGGGGAGGCAAAGGGAAAGAGAAGGGGAAGCGGATGACATACAGAGTATATGACAATGACAACGAGCAAGAGAAAGACAGCGACGGTGAGACAAGACAGCAGTAGTAGGAAGTAAAGAATAAAATATAAGAAGTAAGAGAGAGCAAGAGGGAGACGGTGACAGTGAGAGAAGACTGTAGTATTAGGACAGTACGAAGGGGACTGTGGCTGTGACAAAGGAGACAATGGCAGAGAGACCCAAAGATAGAATGACAATGGGTTGGGTTGAATGAGCGGGTGAGAAAGGGCAACTGGGAGTGTATAGGTATAATCGACTTACAGTAATCGGCTAGTGGGTGCGAGTTATAGACAGCGGAGCTTCTGGGAACTTGAGGTCAACTGCATGTCTAAAAAAAGAGCGAATATACGTATTCACATGCTAAAAATTTGGGGATCTTTTTTAAAGGTGCTGACGAAGGTAGAACGAGGCAGCCGGTACTCCACTGTTCCGACAGAGACTTTTAAAATAAACAGGAACGTATTCGCATTTTTTGTGATCCGATTGGAGCATTTTCCCTCTGCTCATCGTACAATCCACGTTACAGCTGTTGTACAGTTCACAGTAAATGCAATTTTGTACTCCTGGTAGGACACACGTTACTTGTCTGAGTGCCTCTGCACGTTCCCTAACGAGGGCAGCGTCCATGATGCGAGCAAGCAGTGCATCTCGCGCGTTACAATTTAGTTTGCGCATCTCAGACTTTATCCTGTCCTGTAAACAAATACCTAATTGAATAAAGTCTGGCGTTCTTGGTGGCCAATCAGTTGTACTACCACGATCAATCTAGCGATTAGGGTAAGTGCAGTTTAAATGTTCCCTCACATGTCTGGTAAAATGTGAACGGGCTCCGCCATGCTGCAAGCACATTGCAGTCCGCGTGGCCGAAGGAACTTGCTCAAGATGTTCAACAAAACATGCAAGTAATATGTCCTGTTATTCTCTTTTCTAAAATGAATAGACCTATCAACATTATATATATCGTACCGAATCAGATAATGATAAAAAACTAATTTGTAAATTAGTTTTCACTCTAGCGTGTGTATTTTTCTGCGACCGTCGATGATTATTACTGGTGTTGTTGATTCCATTCCGTGTAAACATTGCTTCATCAGTGAATAGTATTAATGGAAGCGAATGACGATTGTCACTTAACCGGTGACAGAATTCAAGTCGTTTTGCATTTTCGCCAATTGTGGACACGTTGTATGTGTGAAGGGTAGAATTTTTCCGCATGTCATGTTCGCCATACACGTGCCCATGGGCCATTGATACGTGCAGAAAGTTGCCATGTGCTGGTAGTAGGACTACGCTACTCCAGTGTCTTACTGTTCTTGCACAGGTTGTTGAACTATACGCTCAGAAGAAAAATGGGAGCTTGTAAGAGTACTTGTTTGACGCAGTGTGCTGAAAAATCTAGTAAACACTCAGCGATCAGGAATTCGACGTGACGGAAATCGCCGACGGTATTCTTCGACAGCAGCAGGCACACTACCATCGTAGAGGCAGTAAACATTCTTCGTTAGTACAGATGTGTGGCAATTTAGCCAGAGCGTGTACAAACACAGTTAGCCGATGCTTCTCTCTGATACATTGTCAATCCCTCGCACTAGGCGTCATGTTACTGACTGCGCGGCCCCTCCCGCCGGAGGTTCGAGGCCTCCCTCGGGCATAGGTGTGTGTGTTGTTCTTAGCATAGGTTAGTTTAAGTTAGTTTAAGTAGTGTGTAATTCTAGAGACCGATGACCTCTGCAGTTTGGTCCCTTAAGAACTCACACACACACACTGCACTCACAACACAGCACGGACAACTGCGCGTTCTGCAGCCTTGTTTAGCGGCAGAAAGACATCTAGAGCAAAGAGGTTCAAAGTAACGAGGTAGATTGGGACAGAACAAAACGTCAAATGGTTAGGATGGGCGACACGTATACGTGCATCCACTGCCTCCCCCCCCCCCCAAAAAAAAACACTAAATGTGTTCTATCTCGTAAACCATGTGCATATGAAGTTTTTTCTTCAAATGAACAAACCAGTCGCATCCCTGAATACTGAAGATTCCTCCGGGGACACCCTGTATATCCGACGTTAGCTTTCCTGGCACCCTCAGCTCCAGTCGCATATATACGTCATTGGAAATGAAAGCACTACGACTGCGCACGTATATAAACGTCGCTAGTAGGTAAAGGGTTAAAACTGAAACTTCATGATGCTATAAACGCGGATGATTCGTACTTGTGTATGAAAAGGGTAAGTGTGTCAGCGAAACCGCACGAAAGAAGTATGTGTAACGCCATCTACGCTCTATACAGGATGGTAAGAAACAGTCTGAAAAGCTTGTAAGAGTGTTGCAGGGTAGGTTGTGCTGAGAAATATTTGTTAGAATGTAATCGATACGTTGCGCCTTTTCCGAATTAATTAGCACTGAAGTTAGCCAATGAGGGTGTTGCGCGCTCGAACTCAAGCGGCCTGCCAAAGACAGTATCGCAAAACATCTTCTTCGTTTAGTTTCCTGAAAACCAACACGAAAACGATACAAAAATTGGACATTGGGCGGTACTAAGGATCGAGCCCGAGCAAAAGGGTGAGCAGTCTCGTGCGCTATCTTCTACGCTATGGGAACAACTGACACTAATTGTATGTGGCGGGCCGCTTGAATTTCCGCGCGCAACGGAATGATTGGTTGTGGTTCAAATGGCTCTGAGCACTATGGGACTTAACATCTGAGGTCATCAGTCCCCTAGAACTTAGAACTACTTAAACCTAACTAACTTAAGGACATCACACACATCCATGCCCGAGGCAGGATTCGAACCTGCGACCGAAGCGCCTAGAACCCCTCGGCCACTGCGGCCGGCGAATGATTGGTTATCTTCAGTGCTAATTAACTTGGAAACGGCGCAACGCATCAAATTTTTCTTGACTATTATTTCTCAGCACAACCTACACTATAACATCCTTACAGGCTCTTCATTGTTTCTGATCACATTGTATTTAAGGATTTCTCTTTCATAAATCGCATTTAATTGTTGACTGATTGTGGGAAGATGGTATTATGTCTCACGTAAGAAACAAAAACTTCTGACGTGTCGAAATTCGATAGCGACAGGATCGTGGGCTACCGAGACTGTGGTTTATAGTTCCGCGATATTGCCAGTCGCGTTGCTCAAGGCTCCACGACTTTCTCACGAATGTGGAATCGACGGATTCAGCAGCGTCATGCTCAACGCCATGCAGTATCTCAACGTTCCAAGGCGACTAGGGCCTGTGATATTGTTGGATTGGCCGTGCAGGATCGGACAACCCCAAAAGTACCTCCAGTCAGCAAATAGGCTTATTTGAAGCAAGTCAAGAATCCAGACGGACAGTGTGGCGAAGTCTGGAGCACTACTGGCTGTCAGCATGGTGACCATTGTTGTGGCCTCCCTCAATGGGGCAGCAGAGAGAGGTGTGCCGACGAAAGTGAGGCCAATGCCATCACTAGATATAGGAGTGGCACCACATCGCCTTTTCGTACGAATCCTGGTTCTGCATACAACATGACGATAGAAATATCGATTTGTGGAGGCTCCGAGGAGAACGGACGTAGTCATTGCTTTAGTCATCGTCACATGAGCCCAGCTTTTGGTATAATTTTTGTACCCCGCCTAGGAGGCGGCGCGTGGGTATGAACGGGAAAAGGTAAGACAAGTCGGTACTGCAAGAAAATGGTTTAATGGTGCAAAAACAAGGTGATAAACGATTACATAACTTTGTACGTAGGTGCGATGCTGAAGCGAAGTGTCCTGGCTGATGAAATGGGCTGAATCTGTCGCGGAGCTCGTAGAGCTCGACAGCACCGGCTAGAGGGCGCTCTCGTCGGTGTCTCGTAGTAGTGCCAACCTAGCAGAGCGCACCTACGTTGTGGCATCGTAGATATCGATACCACAATAATGGTATGAGGTGCCACTGTATACACAATATAATCACCTCTGGTTTGCAATGCTGGTAATCTGATCAGCAGGTGTTACATTTCTGAGGTATTAAGGCCAACAACTTCGAGGTCTACATGACGTTATGCTTCAACAAAATAACGTAAGACCGCACGTTACCTTTGCTGTACCGAGCTATTTCGTTAAAAAGGGTACTCGACGAGCACCACACCTGATGAACTCTGGTATAGCGTTGAAGCAGCATGGAAAGACGTACTAAATTTGGTACTTTATATGCCTTCAATCACCTACAAATTTAATCAGATGTTCTTCCTACTATGCTGTCTTCGTCAAATAAGTTAAATTTTGCATTTTGTTGTTCTTCTTAATTTTGTAATTTTAATGGTCCGAAGAGTGTAATTACTTGAAACTGAGGCCTAATGGCCAGAACAATTTGATTTATCCTCTGAGGTTCTTTTATGGGTTTCATTCCGTTTTGCTGGCATCCGACTGGGTGTCAACATAGCTGACAGCTAATAGATTTTGTGATTTCGAAATAATTTCAGCGGTAATTAAGGGCCTGACGCCGCGAATGGACCTGCGACACCTCTTGCCTGAAGCAAGAAAGAAGCCTGGAGTCTGCAGGTAGCGTTAACTTGCAGACGGCGAACGCGGTGGGCGGCGCCGCCCCGATCGTCGACCGGCGGTGCGGGAAATTGGCAAGACGCGCCAAATAGCGGCGGCGGCAGCAGCAGCGGTATCCGCCCACTGACGAGCCTAACGGGGAGCGACCCGACTTCCTTGTTACTCACTGCTCGGGGAAAGCCTGTACACACCACCAGCCTTACGAAACACGATTCTTACACACCGCCTTAAGAAGATCAGTCCGTCACAGTCGTAAATTACACCTCTGCGTGACTGAGGTTTTTCATTTGAAAGCGTTCACTGTTATTGCAGGCGAGCTCATCATCACTACCTACGCGTTCTGCTCGTACCGCAGTTTTTACTCGGTACGTTAACCTTCGAGTCTTCCTGCTGCCAAGGAGACGCGACCTGACTCGGAGCTGCCTTTCAAGCATAGAGCGCACTGGCGTTGCTGATCGAGCTACATGTTGTCTTTAGAAAGATTTCACCTACATGTCTAGGAAAATGTCGGCAATCCCTTGAATTTGGACTCAACTACAAATAGACGGCAACATACAAGATAAATCCCCTCTCTCTCACCCCATCCAAAAACAGTTCTATGTCTGAAGGAGTGAAAATTGAACTGAAACTTCAATGTATTCTCAAGAACACTTGGATATACTCCCCTAGTTTAACCGAGGTGAGAAGCAAGATATTAAATTTTATGCTCAGTAAAGATGGAAAAGTATATGATACAATGTTTTGTAATCGCCATTTCTGTAACTTGAACATGCGACAGGGAGAAATGTACAAGTTTTGGATCAGACTCTTCTGTAGTTGCCTCCCATTTGGTACCTTTTAAACTACAGAAATTCGGGAATTTAGGAAAAAACTAGTGAAGTTATCGGGATATGAGGGAAATGTAGGATATTAGAACAGAGCAAGTTCATCTGATTACAATAAGGACGGTTCAGATCCTCGTTCGAGCATCGAGGTGTTGGTTACATGCAATCATGTGGCGAGAAAGCATCCATATAGTGACACAGGGAAATACTGGCATCAGAGCGTATGGAACCCACGTTTACTAGGTTCAAAATGTGGGGACTGTTTGCTAGGATGAGTTGGCTTGACAAGAATGACCGAAGTGGAGGATTTAATGGGTTCCCATCTAGCTTCGCAAGCAATCGCAGATAAGCTGCAATTGAGAGCTCACTTGTGGACAACGCCAGGTCGTTACTGCTGCCGTTCCGCCGATAGTGCAAGATTACTTTTGCCCAAGCCCAGGCAATGGGTACTATAGCCGTGCAGTTCCCATAATTCCGGTTGTTGTTATCATCACCAACCCTAAGGATGGCGAGATGCAGTTCTGCACTCCTGTCATTTGCTAGCTATTCTCTTCATTTCACAAGTGTTGCATCCAACGGTATTGACTTATATCTAAGCCTGTGCTTGCGATTATCTCACTCCACCATCTCTTTAACTACAATTTTAGGAACAGATCGGTCGTAATCTCCGCCTCCGTAGCTCAGTGGTCGCATAAAGTTGTATTCTGTCCATCTTGTGGATTCACCAAACTGTGATTAGTGTAATGAAAAGAATACACTTATATACCGGTTCACATATCATCATGCACGTGGAATTTCGGAATGGACTCAACATAAACTTGTAGCATTACTGCAGACGACACCGCAATACGTCAAGAGCCGGCCGGTGTGGCCGGGCGGTTCTAGGCGCCTCAATCTGGAACCGCGCAACCGCTACGGTCGCAGGTTCGAATCCTGCCTCGGGCATGAATGTGTGTGATGTTCTTAGGTTAGTTAGGTTTAAGTAGTTCTAAGTTCTAGGGGACTGATGACCTCAGATGTTAAGTCCCATAGTGCTCAGAACCATTTAATACGTCAAGATATAAGAAGTTGTGACACCAGAATAAAAGCGACATGCAGGCCAGAAAAACATTGTGGTAATCTGACTAGGGGGTCAATTCGTGAACTAGACGATAACATTAGAAATTCCAAGTTTAACGGTATTGAACTTTAAACTGATAACATTACACCATGTATTGCAGAACAAACGAAATAATCAGAACAGTTTTGCAAACTACGGAAGAGTATGGTATCCCCACGTATGAGATACTAGCTAGGGTACTCGGATTCACTCAGGGAATTGATATGAGATTGCATGGTAGATGGAATAAAAGGATAAACTTTAAAGTATAAGAGGTAAATTTTTTATTGAAAACATATTCTAACTATTTACAATGCTTGTTTATAAACAACATTTTTCACATTGTTATCCGGGGTATATATGTACAAATTTTCGAATTTCCTGCATATAGTTGACCGTGAGAGAAGCAGGAGTCTGGGGTTGATTCCACGATATTTTAAAGTTTGTTCATGCGCTTTGTTAATTTTAAAACTGTGATTGGAAATAGCAGTCTTTTAAATTGGAATGGCAGTTCAGTAGCGATCAGTGGTATTCTGGGGATGAATAGTGCGTATTTTTTGTAATTCCTAGTCATAAATTCGTTTCAAAATGGTTCAAATGGCTCTCAGCACTATGGGACTTAACATCTGAGATCATCAGTCCCCTAGACTTAGAGCTACTTAAACCTAACTAACCTAAGGGCATCACACACATCCATGCCCGAGGCAGGATTCGAACCTGCGACCGTAGCAGCAGCGTGGTTCCCGACTGAAGCGCCCTTAAGTTCGGCTTCGATGATATTATTGGACAGCTGTTTGACGATCATCCTTGTTCCATTACACAGTTTTGATGAGTTCAGGTTTCTGACTAGTATGATCGGAGATTCAGTTTTAAGTCAAAGGCAGTGTAATGGCATTCCTGGTACTTGCAAAGAGTTCAGAAATTCTGCAGGGAAGTTCACATTTTCTTCAACGTTTACCATCGTGTCTCTCGATCTGTGTGTTTTCTCTCCACCGGGAATTTTCTTTTGAATATTAAAGTTGATATCGTCGATGATATTATTTTTAGTTTCGAAAATAGCCCTTTCAATTAGCCTGTCCAGATTGGTATAGTTGTGAACAATGTTTGTATAAATTTCGTTGATGAGTTCGTGTTCAGCAGAGGCAATGTTGTAGAAATCACTGTTGGGTTTAATGATGGCGGTCGTCTGGTCAGTAGGATATGTGCCTTCGCCTATTTGTAAAAGATGTCGAGGAAAATGTGCTGTTGTTTCGTCTTTCGATACTTCAACTCTCATATTTTTGGTTAGTCGCAGTACTTGTATGTGTGGCTAGAGATGTGATTTTTTAAAGTATACATTGACATCGTCTGCTGGTGTTGACTTGGGGATAACTAGAAGTGTTTGTCGAAAATCTCCTGAGAGTATGAATAGATCTCCTCCCATCACTTCAGAGTTTCCTCGCAAATCTTGTTATGTTCTATCCATGGCTTCGAGTGATTTTTTATGTGCCATTATCCATTCGTCCCAGAAGTTAATTTTAGCTTGCGTTAGGAATTCATCCCATCCAGATGCTCTTGAGATTTTACATACCGGGAATTGATCTTCGGCTATGTTCAGTGGTAGTTATAGGGTGGGATGGGCAGTTCGTCCTCATTCCATAAGCGTGGCTGCGATGCCGGATGATGCCAGTGCAAGTGCGATGCGTCGTTTAGCACGCGTTTCCGCCAGCAATATATTTATTACAACCTTTCTCCTCGTGCTGCCTGCTGCGTCCGAATAAACAATTCCTCCAGTGCTGTTGTAAATCCGTTCCGTGATAATGTTGTTAATTTCCTCTTGACTGTCCTTGAGGAGTGGTTTGTGGTGAGTAATGTATCGAAGAAGATTTTTTTCCTTTGTAATTTCGAAGTTTAGCACACTGACGGCATCACCAGTTACACGGATGTCTAGTTGTTTACTGCTAAACATTTATCTTCTAGGCAAATGAGTGTTTCATTGAAGATATTGTCGTTGAATGCAATGGTCGGTTCATGCTAAGCTTATCGGATTTCGTACAGTATGTCAACATTTATATTGTCTTTGAAGGAGTCTCATAGCTGTTTTGCATTCGATGGGTTCCATGTTGTTAGAATTATGGCGAATAAGTCTCTCATTTGTTCAGCTGATGCTGTGAGTGAGGCTTCTGGTAGTGTTCATTCCCAGTGGTTACCGTTTTCCAGTAGTTCTAAGTATGGCATGCTTCTCTGTACGTCTGGCGTACGTAACCGCCAACAGTCTTGAGATTTGTGAAACTTGTTGGTCCCCGTATTTCGTGTATCAACACCAGGAGATAAAAACATTCGGTGTTGTTCGGATGTACGGTGTATACTCGGCCTATAGCGCCAGTTTTCATTATTTCTGGATGATCTTCTACTGGAATTCCTTGTTTTCGTCGTTGAAAGATTTTTCTTGTTGTGTTCCACGCATAATAGGTAGGGACGTCGACATATAGTAATGTTTTCGCGAATGGATCCGTTTGGCACAGTTGGTGGAAAGCTGTTAACGTTGTGTTCTGAAGTGATTCGCTTGCAATTTTTCTGGCGGTGTCCGTTCTCCAAATGCACTGCTATATGTTGCACAGTTGGTTCGCGTTTGTGTGTCTGTTTCGTTACTGTTGCTGTACCTTCCCATTTGGTACACGATGATCTCACAGTTCCTGTTTTGTTGTTCGCTGCCTTTGGCTATTTAAAATACAGACATATTGATGGATTTCGCTGAATTGCAGTATTATAAGTTTACGTGTGCTTGGAACATTTTGGTGTGTTACATGCTACGACACCTGATTATCTATTTCCAGTTCGTTCCTGCTTCGTATTCTTATTTTTGCTGTGAAACCACCGTTTTGGGGCTTCTGTATTTAAGATAGCCGTCAACTTCAGTTAGTGTGTCGTCCAAGTATGGTTTTGGGTATATTTTTGTACTTTTTCCATCACTCATACATGGCAAATTGGGGTTTAACGGTCCACATGGTCCACAAATCATGTGTTACACTACTATGTGGTTCAGTTCCGGATCTTCTTGTGGATTGGGAAATTCAGATTGGATGATTTTGTCGATATCCATCGGGTAGTTATATGAGCTTGTGTGAGTAAGGCAGTTCTCGTTTTTGCCATTCGACTGCGTAGATCCAGCGTCTAACGGTGTCAAAGATATGGTATTTTGTGGGAAC
Source organism: Schistocerca cancellata (assembly GCF_023864275.1). NCBI lineage: Eukaryota > Metazoa > Arthropoda > Insecta > Orthoptera > Acrididae > Schistocerca > Schistocerca cancellata. The sequence goes on along the minus strand of NC_064629.1, from coordinate 632,231,504 downwards.
TTCAATAAGTCTCATTTATTTTTGTTGGAAAAGTCGGGCTATTATGTCGTGTCGGTGCACAGTGTCTTGTCCGTATCTTATTAGGTTGTATTGTTTACTTGTCCTCGTCTGCGCTTCTCATAGGGCGATATTTTCATGGCTGGCCAGAGTTCAAAGTCTTTTATTATAAGAGTGTGTCGCAATACTTGTTTCCTCAATCCGTTCATTTTGTTGTTCTTCTGTTTCTCTGCTTCTCACGGTGCTCATTGTCGTTGACTGGGAACTAAAACGGGCTTCGCACTCTTCGTCTGATTCGGTTTTTCGCTGTTTTTTTTTTTTTGCCGTTTTGCTTCAGAATTGGCCGGGTTGACTGAGCGGCTCTAGGCACTACAGTCTTGAGCGGCGCGACCACTACGGTCGCAGGTTCGAATCCTGCCTCGGGCATGGATGTGTGTGATGTCCTTAGGTTAGTTAGGTTTAAGTAGTTCTAAGTTCTAGGGGACTGATGACCTCAGAAGTTAAGTCTCATAGTGCTCAGAGCCATTTGAACCATTTTTGAGAATGATATGGCGACCGGCTGTTGCCGATTGGCCCATCAGTATCTGAACGCGGAGCTCTACTTTTTTGCATGTCGTAATATGTGTCAAATCATTCTCTCCCTCAGTTCATTATGTCCTTAAAAAGCATTTTTTTTCTCACCGACCGTTGGAAGACCTCTTCAGTACTTATTCAATCAATCTGTGTGACCATCAACAGCATGCAGTTACACAATATTTCGAAGACTTCTAACCGACTTATTTCTGTCCTCCTCACTGTCCAAGTTCGAAACGAGCTTTTTATAAATCTTTTTTTGGTATCGAGATTAATATTTCTGCACAATAACAACTGTTTCTTTTTGTATAAATCTTTTCTGCCTTACGCAACCCTTGGTAGAATGTCTTTCTTGCATTTTCCATCATTTATCTCAATTCTGTGTTCCAGTCGCAGAAACGTATGCATGTGGTCGTAGACATAGGAGTGAACCTTTAAAATGTGCACGATTCTGTTTGCTTGTGTTATGGCTCCAAATAAGGCGTTTGGAATATTCCCTCAGATTATGCGGATCCTTGGGCAAGAAGAATGTAATAATTGCGATTTTAAGAAGGCAGCTGTTGACAAGCATGAATGTTACCGAACTATCAATTCAAAAAGCCATGGTTGCAAAATATTGACATGAATTATTTATAGAAGAATGGAAAAACTTGTAGAAGGAAGGAAGGGAAGACGAGGGTTTAAAGTCCCGTCTACAACGAGATCATTAGAGACGGAGCGCAAGCTCGAATTGTTTCAAGAGTGGGAAATGAAATTGGCCAACCCCACATTTTCTTGGAGCGTTTGAGGAAAATCACGGAAAACCTTAGTGACGATGGTCGAACACGGGTTTGATCTATCGTCCTCCCGAGTGGGAGTCCATTGTATTCACCATTGTGCCACCTCGTTCGGTGAAACTCTTAGAGGCCGTCGTGGGCGAATTTAGTTTCGGCGACGAGGAATGTATGAACACGTGAGGCAATACGATCTTAGAAGACTGGTTAAAGAAAGGAAAACCTAAATTTATAGCATTTGTAGATTTAGAGAAAGCTCTTGACAGCGGTGACTGGAAAACACTCTTTGAAATTCTGAAGGTTTCCCGAATAAAATACAGGCATCGGAATGTTATTTACAAATTGCACAGAAAATAGATGGTAATTATAAGAGTCAACGGATACGACAGGAAAGCAATGGTTGAGAAAAGAGTGAGACAGGATTGTAGCTTACCACCGATGTTATCTAATCTGTACACTGAGCAAGCAGTGAAGGAAACCGAGGGAAAATTTGCAAATTATGTTAAAGGTCACGGGGAGAAAATGAAAACTTTAATATTTCCGACGATATTGTAATTCTGTCAGAGACAGCAAATGGCTTGGAAGAGCCGCTGGATATAATGGATAATCGCCTGAAAAGAGGTTATAAGATGAACATCAACAAATAGAAACAAGAATAATGGATTTGGATTTAATCAGGCGATTATGAGGGTATTAGATTAGGAAATTAGATGTTAAAAGCCGTAGATCAGTTTTTGTATTTGAGCAGTGAAATAGCTGTTAATGTCAGAAGTAGAGAGAATATAAAATGTAAAATGGAGATGGCAAGAAAAGCGTTTCCGAAGAAAAGGAATTTGTTAACATTGAATATAGATTTACGTGTTAGGAAGTCTTCTCTGAAGGTATTAATGTGGAGTGTAGTCTTGTACGGAAGCGAAACGTGGATAATTAGCAGTTAAAACAAGAAGAAAATAAAAGCTTTTGAGATACAGTGCTATAGATGAAAGCTAAAGATTAGATGGTATTTCGAGTTACTAGGGAAGAGGTACAGAATCGAGCTGGAGGAAAAAGAGATTTATGGCAAAAAATGGGAAAAGAAGGGAATGGTTGACAGGACGCATCCTGAGTCGTAATGGAGGAAAGTGTGTGTGTGTGTGTGCGCGCGCGCGTGTGTATGTGTGTGTGTGTGTGTATGTTTGCGTGGGGAGGGGGAGAGCAGTAAAGTTGCAGAAAGAGATATTTCAAGTTATGAGAAAGGGGGGTGTATCACTACGACACTTAGAGTTCTCCATGGCGCTGGAAAAGTAGAAGCGCAAAGGGAACCTGTCCATTTAGAAGGTTCTTTGCTTTCTTTGGCACGACCAGAAAAGCATGGCAGTCTAACTTGGAAATTCGCAAACGGATCGAGTGACACGAAGACGATCTAGTGTAATCCACGAGTTTTTAACTTTACATCCCGTTGCCTGCAGGCCGTAGAGTGGACGAACCAGTCAGCGTAAATGAAGAGTAACGGCCAGAAACACTTCGTAAGGTGGTTCTGTTCAGTCGGAGACTTGGAGGGCGACACTCGAACACAGAGCTCTGTTGTGTTGCAGTCTGAGTGGAGTCAAGACGTCTCAGTAGCCACTGATGCTTCGAGTTATTACCTTCGCCAATGTCTGCTCCTGACGTCATCATGGATCTTCCTATTGTAACGGCCCGAGATCTACGTCTGAACGGCGCACCGTAATCCGATCCCGGAAGGAGGTAATTCTCTGCCGTTAACAAGCCTCGTCCCGCTGTAGGCTAGAGCTCTTAGTCCACTACATCATATGCCTGTAGTGTTGCGCAAGGAAAGCACTCAGCGAGAATGTTGCCCAGTCATCAGCTGGTCAATATTTTTTATTTCTAAGCCAGTCATTCATTGTCAAGATTGTCACGTTACTTACGCTCATTTCAAGTGGTGGAATACATGTACTTGTAACGGTAATGATTTATTGTCGGATACCTTATATTTCTGTGTCATTCCATTTTATTCTCCTGAAAATTTCTCTTTCAGGTTAGAATGCACTGTGGCATGTTCTAAATGGCTGGGAGTAACCAGCCTTACGCCCGTCAATAAATTTATCACTTTAGCCAGTACCTACTCTATATAAGCTAATTATAAAAACATAGTATTTACACTAACGAGCCAAAACATTATAACCACCTGCTTAACACCGTGCTGGCACTCAGCTGAACAGCAATACAGCGGGTATTCTGGGTGAAAAGGATTCGATAACTTCTTGGTAGGTTTCCGGAGGTATGTGACAACAGATGTCTACGTTCAGCTCGCGCAATTCCCGTAAATTTCGGACCAGTGGTTTGTGTGCCCAGAGCTAACGCCCAACAGCGTCACAGATGCGTTCCATTGGATTTAGATCAAGTGAAAATCTACATGAATTCACTATCACTCTCCTCAAATAACTGTAGCACCATTCTGGACTTGTAACACGAGCAGTTATCGTACTGGAAGATGCTATCCTGGTCGGAGAAGACATCAAGCGTGACGAGATGCATGTGGCAAGCAATAATGTTCATGTAGTCCACAACTGTCATGGTAACCTCGGTTACTACCACAGCTCTCATGGAACCCCAGGTAAACGTCCCTAATAGCATAATACTGGCCCTAACGGCATTGTTCGTGGCGCAGTGCATGTTTCGAGGACCCTGAATGACGGTATACCCGGAGACGATCATCGACATGACACAACAAGAAACGTGAATCATCCAATTAGGCGAGACTTTTCCACTGGTCTACGGTGCAACCTTGATGATCCTGTGTCCACTGAAATCGTAGTATGCGATGTCGTTGGGCCAACGTGGAAGCACGTAGAAGTCGTCTGATGCAGAGCCCCATGTTCAACATCGTGCGCTGAACAGTGTTCTCCGAAACACTTGTACCTGCTCCATCATCGTACTATATCGTCAGACCTGTCATAAATAGTCGGCTATCCTTATTATACAGCAGGAAAGCCTCCGACCTCCACGTTGTGTAATGAGGCGTGGACGTCCAGCACCTTGTTGCCGACTGGTGAATTCAAAGTCCTTCAACTACTTTCCAAAGATGGTCAGAGGAGCAGCATGCCAACAGTTGACCAGGTGCAAGCTGCACTTGCTAGATGCTCGTTCTCAGATGCTGGGGTATAACAATCCACCAATTGACAAAGTCGCTTATGTCTGGGGATTTCCCTGGTTGCGGCCCATATCGTCGCTAGAATGATACCCAATAGTCTTTTCTAAGGTTAAATACTCTCCTCGTTACGTCACGTTCCCGCAACGCTACGAGGCTGCATTCTGTCTTGAGATGGGCAGTGCTCATAATGTTTCGGCTCATCATTGGAAGACGTCGCAACAGACGCGTAATCCTTGGAATAAACAATGAAGACGTAACAATTTCAACATGAGTCTCTTGTCCAAATTAAAAATTTACCCATCTAGTACGTCCACCGTTTATACACACCTGTATCTTAGTTTTAGTTTTGCTGAAGTGGATACCATAGCAAGTGTAGACTTAAAACTCGTGCCAGTAGCAGAATTCGGAATGCGTATACAAACAGTCCCACACCAAGTATGAAATGTGCCACACACACACACACACACACACACACACACACACACATACACACAATATACGCATTTCACTCTTGTCATTTTTTCATTAAATCATCAATTAGTATTTGGGTGCAAAATCGCTATCTCCTGGGTAGTGGGCGCCCGAAAGCGTACGGAGGCACATTAAGTTCCATCAGGCGAATCTGAGAATAAGACATCAACTTGAGTTCACGATCATGCTCCTAAAACAAATGTAACACGATTCTGGCCTTGTGACACGGGCGGATATCCTGTTGGACGCTACCACTGACGTGTAGGGAAGGGTTGCAGGTGGTAAGCATTTGTGCTCACTTAGTGCACAGCTGTCATGGTGCCTTCGATGAGTATCATGGGTGCGATGAAAGCCCTGGTGAATGTCCCGCAAGAGTATAATACTCCAATCACAGACCTACACCAGGGGCGTGGTGCATGTTTCGAGCAGCCGTTCCCTTGGATGTCGGCGTATCCGGACCCGACTATCGACCTGGTGTACCAAGAAATGTGATTCCTGCGACAGAGTGATACATCTACATTGAACCACCGTCCAATCTTAAATATTTTCCACATTTCGCGGCCCTGTCAGCAACTGTATAAATACTAATTTTAATTTTGAAAACTAACAGCCTCAATTGCAAAGTTTACCTAGCTCTACCTAAGTTTCAGTTGGGATAACCCAACCTTCTTCAGAATAAAAGTAACTACCGTTTGTCCATAATTTTAGGTTGACGATGTCCCCTATGGACAAGCGGTAGTTACTTTTATTCTGAAGAAGGTTGTTTTATCCCGACTGAAACTTAGGTAGAGCTAGGTAAACTTTGCAGCTGAGGCTGTTGGTTTTTAAAATTAAAATTAATACCGTCCAATCACGTTTATCGCGTGGAAAATGTAATCGAAATATACGACGTCGTTGCGTCAACATCGGAGAACGTAGGGATCGTCTGCCAAGGAGCTCCATGTACCGCAATATACACTGAACGATGTGTTCTGAAACACTTGTGCCTGCACTCTGTCGTGAGATCTGCTACAGGTCGCTACCTCTACTGCTTCACTGAACGGTTAAGCCACCAACCTCCACGTTCTGTGATGGGGCGTGAACTTCCAACACCTTGCACCTACTCGTGCTTTCACCATTCTTCAACCACGTACCGTGGATGCTCACGACAGTAGCAATCTAACAGCCAACCAGCTCCGCCGTTTCCCAGATGCACGTTTGCACGCATCGGGCCATAACAATCTCGCCTTTGTCGAAGTTGTTAATGTCAGTGCATTTCACATTTTTGCCCTGTAAGTGGCTAGAATGATTGTACATACGTCAGTGATCCTCTTATATACACTGCGGTTACGGCATCGATGATTTCAGCCGTAAATAGGAATATTAAAAAGGGTAGGAAGATTTTTCTGTTTAGAAAAAGTGACAGAAAGCAGATTTCAGAGTACCTGTTGGCTCAACACAAAAGTTTTGTCTCAAGTACAGATAGTGTTGAGGATCAGTGGACAAAGTTCAAAACCGTCGTACATTATGCGTTAGATGAGTATGTGCCAAGCAAGATCGTAAGAGATGGAAAAGAGCCACCGTGGTACAACAGCCGAGTTAGAAAGCTGCTGCGGAAGCAAAGGGAACTTCACAGCAAACATAAACATAGCCAAAGCCTTGCAGACAAACAAAAATTACGCGAAGCGAAATGTAGTGTGAGGAGGGCTATGCGAGAGGCGTTCAATGAATTCGAAAGTAAAGTTCTATGTACTGACTTGGCAGAAAATCCTAAGAAATTTTGGTCTTATGTCAAAGCGGTAGGTGGATCAAAACAAAATGTCCAGACACTCTGTGACCAAAATGGTACTGAAACAGAGGATGACAGACTAAAGGCCGAAATACTAAATGTCTTTTTCCAAAGTTGTTTCACAGAGGAAGATTGCACTGTAGTTCCTTCTCTAGATTGTCGCACAGATGACAAAATGGTAGATATTGAAATAGACGACAGAGGGATAGAGAAACAATTAAAATCGCTCAAAAGAGGAAAGGCCTCTGGACCTGATGGGATACCAGTTCAATTTTACACAGAGTACGCGAAGGAACTTGCCCCCCTTCTTGCAGCGGTGTACCGTAGGTCTCTAGAAGAGCGTAGCGTTCCAAAGGATTGGAAAAGGGCACAGGTCATCCCCGTTTTCAAGAAGGGACGTCGAACAGATGTGCAGAACTATAGACCTATATCTCTAACGTCGATCAGTTGCAGAATTTTGGAACACGTATTGTGTTCGAGTATGATGACTTTTCTGGAGACTAGAAATCTACTCTGTAGGAATCAGCATGGGTTTCGAAAAAGACGGTCATGTGAAACCCAGCTCGAGCTATTCGTCCACGAGACTCAGAGGGCCATAGACACGGGTTCACAGGTAGATGCCGTGTTTCTTGACTTCCGCAAGGCGTTCGATACAGTTCCCCACAGTCGTTTAATGAACAAAGTAAGAGCATATGGACTATCAGACCAATTGTGTGATTGGATTGAGGAGTTCCTAGATAACAGGACGCAGCATGTTATTCTCAATGGAGAGAAGTCTTCCGAAGTAAGAGTGATTTCAGGTGTGCCGCAGGGGAGTGTCATAGGACCGTTGCTATTCACAATATACATAAATGACCTGGTGGATGACATCGGAAGTTCACTGAGGCTTTTTGCAGATGATGCTGTGGTGTACCGAGAGGTTGTAACAATGGAAAATTGTATTGAAATGCAGGAGGATCTGCAGCGAATTGACGCATGGTGCAGGGAATGGCAATTGAATCTCAATGTAGACAAGTGTAATGTGCTGCGAATATACAGAAAGATAGATCCTTTATCATTTAGCTACAAAATAGCAGGTCAGCAACTGGAAGCAGTTAATACCATAAATTATCTGGGAGTACGCATTAGGAGTGATTTAAAATGGAATGATCATATAATGTTGATCGTCGGTAAAGCAGATGCCAGACCGAGATTCATTGGAAGAATCCTAAGGAAATGCAATCCGAAAACAAAGGAAGTAGGTTACAGTACGCTTGTTCGCCCACTGCTTGAATACTGCTCAGCAGTGTGGGATCCGTACCAGATAGGGTTGATAGAAGAGATAGAGAAGATCCAACGGAGAGCAGCGCGCTTCGTTACAGGATCATTTAGTAATCGCGAAAGCGTTACGGAGATGATAGATAAACTCCAGTGGAAGACTCTGCAGGAGAGACGCTCAGTAGCTCGGTACGGGCTTTTATTGAAGTTTCGAGAACATACCTTCACCGAAGAGTCAAGCAGTATATTGCTCCCTCCTACGTATATCTCGCGAAGAGACCATGAGGATAAAATCAGAGAGATTAGAGCCCACACAGAGGCATACCGACAATCCTTCTTTCCACGAACAATACGAGACTGGAATAGAAGGGAGAACCGATAGAGGTACTGAAGGTACCCTCCGCCACACACCGTCAGGTGGCTTGCGGAGTATGGACGTAGATGTAGATGTAGACATCTACATGTGGACATAAATGTGGGCTGTGTCCATTCTTTACTACTATGACGGCTTGAACACCGCTGGGCACACTTTCAGTGAGGTTGGGTTGGGTTGGGTTGCTTGGGGAAGGAGACCAGACAGCGAGGTCATCGGTTTCATCGGGTTAGGGAAGGACAGGGAAGGAAGTCGGCAGTGCCCTTTCAAAGCAACCATCCCGGCATTTGCCTGGAGTGATTTAGGGAAATCACGGAAAACCTAAATCAGGATGGCCGGACGCAGTCAGTGAGTTGTCTGAATGTCTGTAGAGGAATGAAAACCCATTTTTTTCTCAAAGGCCGGAAGCGGAAAAAGTAGTGATGTTGGACACTGGGTCTGGTGTGAAGCAGTCGTCCAAACTCTTACCAGAAGTTTTCCACTCGGTTCAGGTCGTGACTCTGGTAGGTCAGCCCATTTCAGTTGTGTTATTGTCTAGAAACCATTGCCTCACAGACGCTGCTCCGTGACTGGGTGCACTGACATGCTGGTACAAACAATCGACGTCAGCAAACCGTTCCTCTATTGTACTCAGTAGATAAAGTATATCCTTTAGCACTTAGCGTTTTCTCACATGCGGTATGGGGACCATACCCCAATCACGAGAAATACCGGCATTCCGTAACATCACCTCCTCCGAACTTCACTGTTTGAAGTACACACGACGGCAGGTAATGTTCTCCGGGCAATCACCCATCCAAACACTTTCATCGTATTGCCACAGCGTGATTAATCACTCCAAATCACTTATTTGGAGTCAACCACTGTCCAGTGGCCTCGCACTTTACAGCACCTCAAGCGGCGCTTAGCGATAACTACAGAAATATGTGACTTATAAAGAGCTTCTCGACCATTGTATCAAATTACTTTTAACTCTCTACGCACATTAATTGAGCTAGCTGGACTGTTGTCAGCTCTTTGGAACTCACGAGTGATTTCTTCCGCTGATTTCATGCGATTTTTTACAATCACTCTCTCCAATGACCGACGATCCCTGTCCATCAGTATAACAGGTCTATCTGGACCTAGTTTAGCTGTGGTTCTTCCTTCGCTTCTTCACTTCACAGTCACATTACTAACAGTCAACATTGGCAACAATGCATGTGTTGAAATGTCCCTGATGGATTTGTCAGAGACAGCAAAGGACTTGGAAGAGCAGTTGAACGGAATGGACAGTGTCTTGAAAGGACGGTATAAGATGAACATCAACAAAAGCAAAACGAGGATAATGGAATGTAGTCGAATTAAGTCGGGTGATACTGAGGGAATTAGATTAGGAAATGAGACACTTAAAGTAGTAAAGGAGTTTTGCTATTTGGGGAGCAAAATAACTGATGATGGTCGAAGTAGAGAGGATATAAAATGTAGACTGGCAATGGCAAGGAAAGCGTTTCTGAAGAAGAGAAATTTGTTAACATCGAGTATTGATTTAAGTTTCAGGAAGTCGTTTCTGAAAGTATTTGTATGGAGTGTAGCCATGTATGGAAGTGAAACATGGTCGATAAATAGTTTAGACAAGAAGAAAATAGAAGCTTTCGAAATGTGGTGCCATAGAAGAATGCTGAAGATTAGATAGGTATATCACATAACTAATGAGGAGGTATTGAATAGAATTAGGGAGAAAAGGAGTTTGTGGCGCAACTTGACTAGAAGAAGGGATCGGTTGGTAGGACATGTTCTGAGGCATCAAGGGATCACCAGTTTAGTTCTGGAGCGCAGCATGGTGGGTAAAAATCGTAGAAGGAGACCAAGAGATCAACACACTAAGCAGATTCAGAAAGATGTAGGCTGCAGTAGGTACTGGGAGATGAAGAAGCTTGCACAGGATAGAATAGCATGGAGAGCTGCATCAAACCAATCTCAGGACTGAAGACCACAACAACAACAACAACATCCACTGACTAGTCCATGTTCAATGTCTCTGAGGTCTCCTTACGGACCCATTTTGCTTCTGTACCGACAACACAATCCTCCCCGCCTCATTTTATACTGGCAGGTCCGTCTCTCGTGAGGTCTAGTGGTCGAAATCGCATTATGCAGGTGTGTCTGGTACTTTGATCAGATAATGTACTTTTATTACCGCGTCACGTATCCTCAGCAAGTAACTGTGGGCTGTGGTCATAATGTTTTGGCTCCTCAACGTATGTTTTCCATGATTTCCCTAATACATTTAATCCAAACGCCGGGATGGTTACTTTGAAATGAACACTGCTGATTTGTTTCCCCAGGGCCAAGCGGTTAAAGGCGCTACAGTCTGGAACCGCGCGGCCGCTACGGTCGCAGGTTCGAATCCTGCCTCGGGCATGGACGTATGTGATGTCCTTAGGTTAGTTAGGTTTAAGTAGTTCTAAGTTCTAGGGGACTGATGACCTTAGAAGTTAAGTCCCATAGTGCTCAGAGCCATTTGAACCATTTGTTTCCCCAGTCCAAATTTCTGCTATGGTTATAATGACCTCTCGATGGGACAATAAAAACCAATCTTCCTTCCTTTTCTTCCGTTTCAATAATCAGGAACCGCGTGCGCTTAGAGTGATCCTTAGATGAAATGAACAACCAGTGAGGAAGGAAGCATGGTAAGGTTAAACGTTTCATCGACATCGAGATTGTTACAGAGTGAGCGGAAGCTTAGTTATATAAGGACGCTGAGGGAATCGCTCGTGTCCATGCTCCAGAAATTACCCCATCATCCGGCTTAAATGATTGAATAAAAACGAAAATCTTTAGTAAAAATTGGTAGGCGAGGTCTTAATTCTCGCTCCTGTCGAATGAGCGTTAGTGTTTTAATCACTGAACCATATAATTGCGTTTCATGGAGCAGTTTGGGGGACGTAACGGGTTGCTGAGCAGTTCATTTTTATCGTGTATTGCAGTCTCACTGCAGAAAGGCAGCCTCCATTTACGTAACGTTTCTGGTTTGTGAAAGTCTTAGTGCTTGGTCTTTGCCACAAGAAAGAGTGTTGCAAGGTGAAGCAGTCGGATCTGAGGTGAGAATCAATATTTGGGAGAACTACTTTCTGTCTGTAGATTCGGGGACAACTACTTCATACACTAGCGTTTAATTCAGAAGTTATGGAAAAAACTTCCTTTCTCTTGGTTTTATTGGTCAACGACAGGCGAGAACTACTTAAAATCAAAACTCATATTTCGTGCTATTCTTATGCATTTCATACTGTCACTACACTAGTTTGGGAAACGGCGGCTTTGGGTCGCATGAGATAGTTTCGACCTATATTTAAATTTTTTTAAACAAAACAGTCTACATCACGATTAATTTTTATAGCTGGGTTCACGCTCATCTAAAACTTTTTGAAAGAGACAGTTGAAGCCTTTGTCTTTTTAAACTTTTTTTAATGGATATATGACTTTCCGCTGTTTCGCTCTGTGATCCATTTGAAAATAGTTAAACGCGCGAAACTGCAGAAGGAGAATTTATAAATAAGTAGTCTTAACGGTCAAAGGCGACTATTACGCTCTTCAAATTTCTAAACTAACTCTTATTCATAAAATTCTAGTCCAGCTTTCTGTTTCATATTCTTCTTGGTTGGTTGCTGTAAACTTGTTATTACAGTGCATATGTCTATCATTTTGCTTAAAAAATGAAATCCAAATTTCTGCAGGTATTGATTTCATTATCTGAAACACAACAAAAGTTTGTCAGTTACCCCGTTGACTTGTAACCAACCGGAACTTATTTTCTCTGTAAGGCCAGATGCTCAGGAATAGCATCATAGAAGCAAAAATATCTGTTGAACATAACTTAACTTTCCTCTGCCGTCGCCAAACACACACATTATCATAACTAATAGCAAAAAAACACCAACACAAGGAAGACAAAATGAAAAGACAGAGGAAAAACTGAAACTTTGCCTTAGAGACGAAGGTGTGTGAGGAAGCTAGAAACGCACATATTAAAATATCACTATGAGAAAGGGAGCGTAGTGGTCAAAATTTGGACTAGAGTTTGGGGAGAGCCTGCTTCTATCTGCACTCCGACCATCCTGATATAGGTCTATAGATAGCTGTACCCGAAATTTGGAATGATTGCTTCAGAAAGGTCACCAGTGGTTCCATCCCTTATAAGTATCCACTGTGTGTAAATGTTTCTTTTTTAGGGGTCTTGCAGCAGTGTTGAGTATATATGACGATTTTCAGAAACAAAAATCACGTGTCTGACATCGCAAGTGTGATCGTTAAAAATCTGGATGGGCGGGACTGTGCAGCATGGGCGGAGATAGAGGGGGGGGGGGGGTTGACTGGAAGGGAGAGAAAAACTATAATTAGGAAGCAAAAATATGGTAGAGGATAGTCCACGTTAGATCTTTGGGTTGAGTGTCACTTGGCAGAAATAGAGGGTAATACTGAGTTACTCTAAGTTAACGAGTAGCAAAAGCAAGTGATCGAATGTGGTCCAAAAGGTATATTCGAGTATAAAATGAACGCCAAATGAGTAGCCATTATATACGGTGGAAAAAATGCTTTATACAGCTCTACAGTTGAAAGATACTGTTGGAGGGGCGAAAAGGCTCACTATTTTATTCTCCTGCTCAATCCTGTTTATATTCAGCTAGGCCGTTCACATTTCGACGGTCACAATATTTTGCTGGTACGAATAAATTAATATGTGAATATAGTCCCCTGAAATGGTTAAACGGGCTTCCACTTACCTTTCTCTCCAGTGGCTGTATGATCTGCTGAAAACCAAAACATGACCCCTAAAATAAGAACAAAACTTCTTTTTGCGCCACTGCCAAGTCCTGTTTCCTCAATTTGTAAAGACCTAGGTTAGCTAGAAATAACGTACAACGAAACTCACTAGACCATATTACCTGTTTCTATTGACAGTTCAGGTTTTGCAATTCTTGTCGCTGGTGCTTCTTTTCTGTATTCACAAGGTATATGAGACGTTCGGCGACAGCAACTCTACCATGAATATTTTTCTGCAGTTCCCATGGAACATTTTTCGCTGTCACTGGGTTGCCTACAAGATTACTAGGTCTAATATTAAATTTTGTGACAGTATAGTTCTTATTAGAGCCTAGAAGACCACCTACGCCTTTCATTAGCTGTTGTTTCTCATCCTGTACTGTGTTTAGAAGGCAAATAGGGCTCTTTCGCAGTGGAGTCCTTGTATAAAATGTTCTAGGTAAACTTGTCGCGTCAAATTCGGATAAAATCCCAAGCTTTCGATGATTGCCTCCACCATTATGGTCAGGAGCTATGTATGACTGTCGTGAAATTAGCGAGGCTTCCACTTTTATGGCCAAAAGGTCTGCATATTATTGCCTGGATTACGTCATGATGACATCACAGAAACAGCGCGTACTGAGTTAGTGCCTTCTATGTCCATACATTATGCTTGCGTACTTTATCGAGCCAATCAGATGTAGTCCTTTGGGCATAAAAGTGGACGCCTCGCCAGTTTCACTACAGTCAGATATTGCGCCTGTCGGCTGCAGCGCCATCACTTGCATCAGGCGGTAAACTAAGAAACCTTTTAGGAGGCGAAGCTGTTCATTTTATTATTTTCCACTTTTGTACATTACGTGAACGGCTTAACCTAGGAGCAAGAGCGAATGAAACACATCTTTCTACATTCCCCCTCTTTCCTCCCCTCCCCCCCCCCCTCCATCAACCTTCAGTCCCAAACGCAATACTCACTGCACACGCAGGTACACATTCGCACATGTTGGCGTACAAAGCGCATACTATTGTGTAGCGCACGAAAGAAAAGGGTAGAACAAAAAACCATGGTTCTGGGGAAAGAGAACGAATACAGAAAGTTTGAGACTAAAGATACACCTTCAGATATCCTTAATCTACAGTCTTATAGCGGATGCGAAAGAACTTCTACCTCCACTTCCCGCTATTCGTCTTCACGAATGATCACTATTTGAGAACTCGAGCCTTCATTTCTCGCTCTCTTTGTAGTAGCTGTTGTATGCTTGCAAGCAGCATTTGAAAGAGAGCTAGTTGTAGGCGGTGCCTATGTTAGGCGCACGATTGTGTCTGTTAGGGTAATAACATCACAGGATTAAAAAAAAAAAAAATCTGTGCGCACTCGTTGTGTGTTGCAGGTAGCATAGGTGGAAGAGGTTATTCCGTGGGAAATCGGGATTACAGGTTGCACTCAACTGCGGATCATCGCTACATCGACACGAATGGTATGTGCCATCTGAAACCTGGAAGCAGTCTAGTTTCTCAACAGAAATATGTACATAACGAATCAAACTTTTTTTCAAAGTTTAGACGAAACTCTGTGATCCCCAGGCGTAAACCAGTTACCAAAACCGATCTGTATCAGATACGTTTTATATTGATATAAAAACTGATGAGCGCAAAAGATTGTGCTCAAAGCTAAAACCCATGATAAATCGTCTTCTAGAGACCTAATTTAGTTTTTAGCGAAAAAAAGGGATAGAAGATAATGGTATAACGCCCCGCTGACAACGAGGTCACTAGAGAAGGAGCACAAGCTCAAATTAGGGAAAGACGAGGAAGGAATTTGGCCGTGCCGTTTCAAAGTAATCATCCCATCATTTACCTTTACTGATTTAAGGAAATGACGGGAAATCTTCATATGGATGGCTGGACGTGGATCTGAATCGTCATCCTCCCAAATGCTAACCACTGCACTACCTCGCTTGTTGTGTTTGTAGCGGAACTAACAAATAAAATTACTTTCGTTCGGGCAGGTACTATAGGTGTTCCAAATGCGAGGGATTATTCTCCGTGTCAACACAAAGACTGTGTCATAATTTTCATGTTAGCCCGCCATATGCTCGTAATTGGAGAGCTTGGTGGCCTGTTTTAAGCACGACAAGTCCCGCTTGACAGTGGTATCATGGCGGAAGTTGGCGAACAGTGGAAACTAAACAATTATTACAGTTGACACGGATGTTGTCATGTCAGTAATAGAGACAAATTAACAGCAATTAGTGCATCCGTGAGAAGGGCTATGAATAAAGCTGATAAAAAAAACCGCAGTCATACGTACCTTGGAGTAGTACCTTTTAGAATGTCGTAGGAACTGCTGGCACTATGTAAAATCAATTAATGGATCGAAACATTATATTTAAAAATGATTTCAAGTATTACGAACCTTCTACCGTAGCATCACTTGACTGACAGATAAAATCTCATAAATGGTTTCGGAGTTAGAAAACAAAAACTACAATGCGAACAAGGTAAAAAGCCCTGACGGAACATAGGAACTTTTATTTTGAGAAATATAACTAGCTAGGTAGTGCATGTTTAACACGTATTGTTTCAAGAAAATGTTTATCTTTTTGTCCAATAATACCTCATTTGTGACTCTTGTGTATTTGTTGGTCATAACTATGTTTAGAGCTTTTAGATGCAAATTTCAGATGCAAAAGGGAAAGCAGAAGGTGGTAAAATAAAGAAGAAAAGACAAGAAGATGTAGATTTACTCAACTACTTCAGAAAATTCTCTTTCTACTATTCTAGTCTACTGAGTTACGAACCTGTGCGGCTGGTCCCTGCGGACATGGGTGTGTCTGTTTGTCCTTAGGATAATTTAGGTTAAGTAGTGTGTAAGCTTAGGGACTGATGACCTTAGCAGTTAAGTCCCATAAGATTTCACACACATTTGAACATTTTTGAGTTACAAACAAGTACATCAAATCATCACACAACAGAAAAAGGAAAAAAAATCATGAAGACACTGTACTTCAAGACACTAAGTATCTCAAGATTTTTAAAAACAAGTTTGTTTTTATTAGGAGATAAAACGTCTTTGTAGATGATAAAGTTTCTTTTGACGTCCACAGAATCCAGTGAGGTAAACTTTGTATTCGTTCGATATGGAAACTCTGGAGATGTGGCAGATTCCTCAATATCCGGATTCTTCTGAATATTAGAGATACGTTTTAGCTTTGGTAAAGCCATCTAACTGCTCCCTCACGGAAGTAAAAGTACCGCTTCTGTTTCTTTTTTTTCCCAAGCTCTTGTTCTTCTAACAGTTTAATAGCTGCAGTCAGATAAATGTAACTATGAATACAAAGTAATTCTGTCTGCAAATTGTGTACTTCCGCCGTAGCAGGGATCTTCGTGCGCAAGAAATTGCATCTGCGTCGGCTACATCCGAAGAGAGCACAAACTCTTTAATTTCCTCAAAATTCTGATACAAAATAGCAGCACACTCAATCCAAGATCTCGTACCAGCGCAAGGCTGACGAAGATTATGCTGAAAAATAGGATTTTGTGGCCAAAAGAGTCTAGAATAATATGGTGTATTTGAATCTTGACTAAAACAAACATGCTTTCAGAAAAAAATGTGTTGCATTACTTATTGAACTCCCCTAATAAAAATCCTAACCCTGGTCGTAACTGTCTGGTGCCCGATATTGCTTTTTCAGCTTCCTGTGCTACCGTATTCTTGAGAAAAGTCAACGTGCAAATATCTATTGTACGCAGACGTACAGCTTCATATTTTAATGACCTTAATGGGTGGTAGAACGGACACATTTCCTTCTTTAAAATCATTTCTATTCAGCGTATCTATTAGAGCAGAAGTGTTTCCCTTGTACCAACGCTGGCTCAGAGTCTTAAGTATATTATGTCCACATATTTACTTCCGTATGTTACTCTCTATGAGTATTTTCACTAGTTCTGGACAGTATTCACACCAAGTCTCCAAAAACAATGTGTGTGGCGTCTACCACTGAACTTTCTGTTCGAAAAACGCCCACGTTTATGTGCACTTTGGGACGTCACTACGACGCCGTGGCTGCTTCTGATACTAAACCAAGAGTCTCTCTTGCAAGTTTTAATATTTCCAAAACTTGCCTTTTCAACCGTGTGTACAACAGATTGTCTAACAAATCTGTTTCTTCCGTTGTATATCTTGCTTAGCGAGTAGAAGAAATTGCAAGACAAATTATAGTGTCTGCGGAGTCATACAGAACATCATACCACCCTCTCTGTCTATGCGAGTGGAACAAGATAGGATAAATGGTCCAAATGGCTCTGAGCACTATGGGACTTAACATCTGAGATCATCAGTCCCCTAGAACTTAGAACTACTTAAACCTAACTAACCAAAGGACATCACACACATCCATACCCGAGGCAGGATTCGAACCTGCTACCGTAGCAGTCGTGAGGTTCCAGACTGAAGCGCCTAGAACCGCTCGGCCACAACGGCCGAAAGATAGGATACGGATAATTTTAGTTACCAAGTACCCTGCCGTACACTATACAGTACCTTGCGGAGTTTGAATGTACAAGCAGAAGGAAGGGAGGTTAATGTCCTGGTAACATCAAGGCAGGCAGTAGCTCAACTGCACAAAGATGAAGTAGAAAAACTGTAGAGTCACTGTCTGGTAGTTACCTAAAGTTATTTAGAGAAACTACCGAAAGATTGTAACAGGGTGTTCTGACGGTTACTTGATAAACATTCTTACCGAATAGTTATTGCCTTCACCACAGTAGGATATCGTTCGGAAACGTTCGGGAAACTGAGCTGCGGCGGAACTGGTTTACATTTCAATTTAGTTGTGACATCGTAAATCCTTGGCCTGTTTTGACATTATCTACTTTCCGCCGAAGCAGTTGCGACATCTCATTTTTCCTCATTCGTGGTGGTGAGTTTACTACGTCTGTGACGCATTTCGCCAAACAATATTAATCATTACTATTTTCCTGTTCTGTGTTCAAGATCACTATATTACCTAGTCTCAACGTCGATACTTAACGTTGTACAAGATCTCTCCAAGAAAATGCCTTCGCTTATACGAAACAGTGAGTGGTTGATTTTACTGTATAAGAAATACACGTTTTTCCTCGAAATATAAATTACAGCCTTATTCAAAATTTTTAGTATGTGAACTTCAACGTATAGCGTCACTTGCTATATATCTGTCAATTTACTTCTTTGCCTAAATATGGCTGCACTAGCCGCATAAGGAAAGGAAGAGTGTGACACTGTTGGCAGTGAGACTCCGAGGGATAGATTGAGCCACCTAATTGGAAACGGCTTTCTTCCTCCGCGCACAATGGCCGCTTACATCGAAATGTGTCAGAGTGTAAGTGACATATGGATGAATGTGTAGTGTGGTGGCATGTTTGTATTGTATGATGATGAGAGAAGAGAGCACATACCCTGCTGCTCACGAATAGCACCAACGGGGCCGTCGGAAAGAACGTTCCCATCCGACGCACGGGTCACCACCACCACTGTGAGATGTCCTCACTTCCTGAGACACAGAGAATTTACTCCAGGGCATCACTACAAAGCCTGGTGATCAGGAACTGTACATCACCACCTCTCCTCCGGTTGTTAGTCAAGTACTAACTGTGAAAATTTCTCCACCACCAGGACCCGAACCGACTACCTCTCAGGCATGTGCTATCGTACAGTTCGGTACCAGCTAGTACCAGCGATATCGGCAATGGTAGTAACTTACCGGATAAAGAAGTTTGATGACTGCAGTTGCGAAGGCTGTAATACTTTTATTTCAAATCTTGAAAAGTAGGGTATCATCCTGTTATGCATGTTACACAAATACGAGCATTTATTCTGTAAGATCCCTATAATGCTTCCAGAGATGTCAGAATATCTGTAGACATTCTTTAACGTGTATAGTTTTCGGTACCATAGAAGAAATACGTCTCAGTTATTAGCGGTAGTTGACAGTTATTGACACAAAGCTTGCTGTCTGAGGACATAGTAACGGATGTCGAGTCACCACACTAACCTTCGATAAAAACAGCAAGAAGGTGGAGTTACACGTCTCATCAGCCTCGAAGTCATTACAGACTGCCCGCATCTCGTGGCCGTGCGGTAGCGTTCTCGCTTCCCACGCCCGGGTTCCCGGGTTCGATTCCCGGCGGGGTCAGGGATTTTCTCTGCCTCGTGATGGCTGGGTGTTGTGTGATGTCCTTAGGTTAGTTAGGTTTAAGTAGTTCTAAGTTCTAGGGGACATATGACCACAGCAGTTGAGTCCCATAGTGCTCAGAGCCATTTGAACCATTTTTTTCATTATAGACTGCCTGCTACATTAGTTAAACAACGGTATGGTTTTAGAGGCGCTGATCTGCTGAGCATTATTCTGAAGTATAAGGGGCGATCAAAAAGTTTCCCCCTGAGTCCCTTGCTGCGGCATATATGCAACGTAGCGTGACTCTAATGGGTGTATACCCCTAAGCACCGCCATGCAGCCAAGGGATTAGTGTGCCATTCGTGTCTTTCCGACGTGCGTGTAGTAAATGCGGAAAGGTGAAATATGGCGATGTTATTGCCGAATGCGTCCAAACAAGACCAACTTGCCGTTTCTTGGCTTCCTAAGGGCAAACACCGGTAGACATCCATCACATAATGAAGTATATCCATGGGGCAGTATAGCTGTCGGAAACCTTGTGGAATGGTGCGGTAAGGGATGCAGCTGCTTCGTGTAACGCACAGCCCCATATCACAAATGTCGTAACGCAGAAGTTATGCCAACTCAAGTAGGAGACCTCGAGCGTCCGCCCTATAGTTCTGATCTTCTCCTTATGCGATTATCACGCCTTCGGTCCCTTAGAAAGGTTTTGAAGGGTGACGATCTCTGTCAGACGAAGATGTGCAGCAGGCAGTTACAGACTTCTTCAAGCAGCAGGACACGGTGTTCACCAAACGAGTATCTTCAACCTGGTGCATCGGTAGGTTGATTACCTAAATGCTCACGGCGATTTTGCCTGATTGGGATACCGATTCTGGGCTGTACGGCCTTGTGCATCTACATCTACATCTACATCTACATCTACATCTACATCAACATACATATTCCGTAAGTCACCGCACTGGACGCGGTGGAGGGTACACTGCACCATTGGTAGTCATTTCCTTTCCCGTTCCACTCGCAAACAGAGTAGGGATAAACGGCTCTCTATATCGCTTCGTATGAGACTAAATTTTTCTTATGTTATCTTCGTGGTCTTTAAACGAAATGTATCTTGGTAGCAGTATAATCGTTCTACAGTCAACTTCAAATGCCAGTTCTCTCTATGTTCTCAATAGTGTTCCTCGGAAAATACGTCGCCTTCCCTCTAGTGATTCCCATTTGAATTCCCGAAGCATCTCCGTAATACCTGCGTGTTGTTCGAACCTAACGCTGACAAATCTAGCAACCCACCTGTGAATGGCTTCGATGTCTTCAGACCTGGTGCGGATCCCAAACACTTGAGCAGTACTCAAGAACGGGTCGTACCGTTCCATTTCACATCGTCTTTCAACGTTACACCCTGTTACTTAAACGACGTGAGTGCGTTAAGCGCCGGCCGGTGTGGCCGTGCGGTTAAAGGCGCTTCAGTCTGGAACCGCGTGACTGCTACGGTCGCAGGTTAGAATCCTGCCTGAGGCATGGATGTGTGTGATGTCCTTAGGTTAGTTAGGTTTAATTAGTTCTAAGTTCTAGGCGACTGATGACCTCAGAAGTTAAGTCGCATAGTGCTCAGAGCCATTTGAACCATTTTAGTGCGTCAAGCAGGACATTGCTAATGCTGTATTCGAACATTATAAGTTCGTTCTTCCTACTCGTAGGCATTAACTTAATTTTTTCTGCATTTAGTGCTAGCTGCCATTCATCACACCAACTAGAGATATTGGCTAACTCATCTCGTACCCTGCTACAGTCACTCAACTTCGACACCTTCCCGTACACCACAAAATCATCAACAAACAACCTCACACTGCTACCCACCCTGTCCGCCAGAACATTTATGTATGTAGGAAATAATAGCAGTCCTATCACACTTCCCTGGAGCACTCCTATGATACTATTGTCCGTGATGAATATTGGCCGTCGACAACGTGCTGGGTTCTATTACTTAAGAAGTCTTCGAGCCACTCACATATCTAGTTACCTATTGCATATGCTCGTACCTTGGTGAACAGTCTGCAGAGGGGCACCGAGTTAAATGCTTTTCGGAAATCTAGAAATATGGAGTCAACCTGTTGCCCCTCATCTATAGTTCGCAATGCGCTATATCTTGTGAGAAAAGAGCTAACTGAGTTTTGCACGAGCGATGCTTTCTAAAAACGTGCTGATTCGTGGACATAAGATTTTCGACCTTAACGCAGAATATGTTCAAGAATTCTGCAGCAGACCGAAGTTAAGAATATTAGTCTGTAACTTTACGAGTCTGGTTTTTTTTTCTTTAATACACAGGAGTCACCTGCGTTTTCTTCCAATCGCTTAGGACTTTGCGCTGGGCGAGAGATTTGCGATAAAATCAAGCTAAGTAAGGGGCCAATACCATTGAGTACTCTTCGTAAAACCGAATTGAGACTACAACCTGACCTGACAATTTACTTGTTTTCAAATTGTTCTGTTGTTTCTCTACGTCAGCGGAGCTTGTTACTATGATGTCCGTACGGGACTCTGTGCGATGATCAAACGACGGCATGTTTGTACGGTTGTCCTGTGTGAATGATTTCTTAAAGGCGGAATTTAAAACTTCGGCTTTCGTTTTGCTATCTTCTGCTGCCCCACGAAACTGATAAATGAGTGAGTGAATGAAAGCCTTAATCACCTTGTCGATTTTACATACAACCAGAATTTTCTTGGGTTCCCGGCCATATATTTTTCTTAGGTTTGACGGTGGTAATCGTTGGACGCTTCACGCATGTATCTTTTCACAGACCCACGAATTTCTATTAACCTTTGCCTACCTTCATTTGCGCATTCTCTTTTGAATCGAGAATGAGACAGCCTCTTGTTTCCTCACTGTTTTCTGAATTTCGTCGTGAAACTTTTTGTTCGCCACTTACATGTAAAGGAAAGCACAGAAAGCCTAAATCGGCCGGACGGGGGCTTCATTCTCGTACCTACTGAATTTGAAATCATTTTCTTAACCATTTTCCATATCTCTCATTGTTATAGACGAATGCGTAACGTTTCCAATATGTAAAATATACATAAATATCGTGTTCCATAGGAACTTGTTCACTCCCTAGAGCCAAAATACAGTAACTTCTGAACCGCCAAAATCTTGTTAATGGTACAGTCAGTGCAAGGTGTGGAATCAATTAATATAACTTTTAATTTTTTTTATACCTCACTTACCAACAGGGTTACACAATCTCAAGAGAATTTAATATGACAACAGCATGCAATATAATTACCACTCGTAATTAAATGCATGTCTGTTAGCCACATACACATCAGTACAAACAAATGGCAGACTCTGACAGAGGTCATGCTGGTGAGGCCGAAGTCATGTCTTGAGTTACCCGTCGGTGGAGCTTTACTATTTTTTTTTTAATCGTATTGGGGGAGATAGACGTTTGTAGGCCAAATATATTGCCTACTATGTCTCGACAAACCAAATAGAAGGCAAGACTGTTTCATCTTTAGAGACTTAGAAATTTTATTGGCGAACTCCTCTTTCAACACACACTTTCATGTGATAGCTTCAATAAAGTTCTTCACAGTACAAGAAGTCTTTAAAGACGGGCAGCGTTGGCATTTAGTGAACGACTTTGGTGTTTCCCTGGATTTAATAATGACTGATGCGCTGGCTCAGCTGTTCATTATTGGAGTTAGGTGTTGTTGAAGGAATCATCCCAGCGTTCCGCTGTAGTAGGGTAAAGAAATCACAGTGTCTTACATCGGTATGATTGGACCGAAATTTGAACCTAACTCTCCAAGAAATGAGACCTGCGTCTTGACCATTGCGCACATCATGGAAATGAGGAACAGGAACTACACACTTCGTACACAGCAATCTTCTTAGTTCTGCAGGAAATTTTAAACGAAGTATGAAGTAAGTTTTAAAGTCGGAAGAAGCGCAATTTTCCTGATAATATATAAATGATCTAGGCATCGACAAACGGATAGTAAAACCGTTGTTCCCTTGTTGGTGCCAAGGAGCAGCAGTCAGAGTAATGAGTGCCTGCAGCAGGAAGAAAGGTCAGTGCTCTTAGGGCTGAGTGTTTGCCTGCTAAGAGGCGAGCCCACCCACACCCACACCCCCACCCGCGCCAAAGCTGCGGCCTCCCCCCCCCCCCCCCTCCTGTAAGGGAGGAGCGTCTCCCACCTCTGCAGCCTCCTCCAAGGACATCGCGTGACCTACACAAACCTGTCCCCCGCGTTTAAATACTGTTCGAATTATTCAGTCGACTGACCGAACAAAACTCCCACGAACTATTAATTTTGCTACACAGATAGAGAAATCCGCCCATGTCTGAATATCTCTGCCTATACAGCGTTCTCCAAGTGGGTGCAATGAAATGAATCCTGGAGGTAGTGGGGTTGGAGAACAATTTCATTGGGCTCACGTCATCCCTGAACCAGACTGCTACAATTTGGAAAACACTGAAGCGAATGGAAACTGTTAAACATTAGCTTGGTTTGCAATTTAAACTTTTAACCGAAAACTGATATTGTATACAACATCTTCAACCAGACTGATGCATTAACCACAATGGTCGCATGAATAAGATACAGAACCACCTGTGTAAAGACTGACATCGAGAGCTTCAGAAACTTACAATATTTCTTAAGAAATGTAATAGATCTGACAGCATGACAGTATTGGAAAGATTGTAGGGAAACAAATTGTAATTTGCCAGGACAGAATCAGAACAAATTGGCTCTATTAACCTAAAAATCATGTTGTCCCCACCTCTCGTGTCAGTAAGAGAGATGTGATTTCCTCAAATACGATTGCAGTGTCTCAGCAACAGCGCCATCTCACCTGGTAATGATTTAAGGAAACAAGTGAAATTTTATTCGTCATACCCATGGGACATACATCGATGACAAATGGCAATAATTTTAAGTGCTAGATAAGTATGCATTTTATTTACTGTAATTTCAGCTTACTGTAGGTTTCTTTTCTTTCTTATTTAAATTCCGGCTACAGTTTAAATACTTTTCTGTCAGTTGCATATAGTGACTTAAAGAACTCGTGAAATAAGGAAATACGGACTATCACACTGAGGTTCGCACCCGAATAAGACTGACTGTGGTGTTGTATCTGCCACTGCTGATTTCTGAGCACGAATCCCCGTAAGCAACTATTGATTTCCGTCGTGATTCTAAAGCGATCAACTTCCGTCCCATGCTTCGTTTGTCCGGAAATCACAAAGAAAATAAATCAAGTTTCCTAGAGCTTCTCAAAAATGGCTCAAATTTTTCGACACTGAACATTAACTGACTGAAAACGTCACTCTAGCATTCATACATAGTACTGTTCAAGACACTTTAGCGTTTTTGAAGAAAAACTAATTCCAGCATAACAACGTTGGAAGGTGTTTATGAGTAGCAAATTTTTGTAGATTTCAAAACGTGTTCTCATAAGCTGTCATCTCTAATAGCATTCTAAAATCATTTTTTGTAACTGTAGATGCAGATAAAATTTTTTGGAAGAGTGCAGAACAAAGTAACTAAACGTTTATAAGGCAGATAACATTATTAAAAAAAAAAAACACTTCTCTTGGAGTATGACCTTCTAATGCAAGGAATACAATGGTTAAGTTCCTATCTTGTATTCACCTCATAATACAGAAATTTATCATGAGATAAATTAACAAATACTATACTGACAATTTCACATCTTAAGTAACTCATCCCTTAACGGAGAACAACAACTTCCAAACATAGTTGACAGCAAAAACGAAGGCTCTAGGAGAGCAGTCAATAAATAAACCTAAAACTTTCTTTTCAGCTTCGCGACGGAAGATAAGTGCTGGCTGCCGTCTCCACACAGTCCATATGCTGTATGGCGCTCGTGATCCACCTAAGCGACGTAATTATCCCACGTTCGACAAAGAAAATATTTTATCGGAGGATCCCGATCTACCTGCTCCACTTCAGTGTTCAATAAATAGTTTCAACAAGGGACTTAGCCTTGCTCTGACACGGGAAAGTCTCTGCCAGTACGCCTATAATTCCCCCAGAAAACTCGTGATTCGAATATTCGAGTGGAAAAATGATTCATTTGAATATATCCACGTAATATTCACGTAATCTTTTACTAGTATCCTTCATTCTCTGGGTAGCAGTTAAAAATTGGAGTCCACTGTCGCAAAAATCCAAGTATTAGAGATTGCATTGAATAATCACAGCTTATTGTCACTTTATTGGAATTTTGCGAAGTCCATTCTTTCCAGCAAAACCTTTTCCGACTGTATATTATCTTTACAGACTAACAAGGATTTCCTCTAAAAGACCTGCACGCTTGGTCAAAAATATAGAGCAGCTTCTTCAAAGCCCATTCCAGTAGCCGCCAGTGATACGAATTGTAACTCTGGTTTCACACTATGTCTATATACTTCAAACGCCACTCTGCCAATCCCCTATGGCCAACAACTTTCGTCTTAAGAAAGCAAATAAATAAATAAATATCTTGTGTCTCTGAGCCTAATACTAGTCATTCTATTTGACTCCACTTGAGTGGTTTGTGAGTAAAATTCTCGTGTTATTCATTCAATGAATGTCTCGTTTAACCTCATCAGGTTGAGAGGACCTATTCTAATAAACCTTCCATCCCAGAAAAGTAGTAAGTAGTCACCGCGAATCCAATCCGGGACTTCCAGTCACTATTCACTGCCGGCCGGAGCGGCCGTGCGGTCCTAGGCGCTACATTCTGGAGCCGAGCGACCGCTACGGTCACAGGTTCGAATCCTGCCTCGGGCATGGATGTGTGTGATGTCCTTAGGTTAGTTAGGTTTAATTAGTTCTAAGTTCTAGGCGACTGATGACCTCAGAAGTTAAGTCGCATAGTGCTCAGAGCCATTTGAACCACTATTCACCAACACTAACAACTAGACCACAACGGCAGTCCTTAAAAAAATGACAAGTAATTCAAACCCTGCAGTGCCAAACCTGCACACCCTCACTTTACAGAATTCTTGCACCGCACTCTCAGACCTAAAAAGTCTAGAGCAACTCCCGAAAAACTTTCGCCATTTAGCATTTCAGTCTATGAGCAGTACTTTTAGAATGACTGATTTGGCTTAGTACGAAACATTAATATTGGCGATTCCTCCCTTTTCACGAATTGCCCTTTCTTAGCTGCTGTTGCTAATATTTACATTATAATGAGCAGAAACGTTTCACTGACTTCATGGAGGACACTCTTTTTAGCCCAGAAACTTGTAAGAAAGTATTCTGCAAGTGCAGGAATCCTTCTGGAGATCCAATCAGTGCTCTGCTTATGGAAAGTCAGTAACAGCTAACGGTTGCCGACAAATGTGTGCGTCCATAGCTGTGAGCAGACCTGATGCATCTCGCACTGGTGGGCTACCGAACACCTGACGCTGTTTCAGTGAAATGAAATTAAATCTGTGCTGCGGTAGACTTAAGTGTGTACACAAAATAAATTCCAGATATAAAATCCAGACTGAATTATTCATTACAGTGAAAACGGATACCTGCAAAGCTTGAAAATGGTGGTTTACAATCAGTCTTGGAGAGCCTGCAGTCGACGTTGGTTAGCTTTCTCCGAGAGAATCATGGAATAGACCTAACAACAGCTTTCTACAACTATCCTCCATACTTAACTCTCTGTGAGCTACGTTTCCCTACTTGACATCTACCCTGTTGTTTTCGTTCCTCCCTCCACTCACAGACACCTAGGCTCACGTATAATATCCAGAGTCTGTGGAGCATAAATTAAATTGTATTGAAACTATCAACCTGCATTTACTGCTTGCTACTTTCAGAAATAAATGGGGAATTCTGAAGCTCTGAATTTCTGAATGAGGTAAAGAATTACTCAAATCACGAACTGCATTCTAAGAACAGAAATAAGAAAAGTACTGTTCGCAACAAGAACCGGCCCTCAGTAGTCGATCGGTTCCTCCATGCAAAGCCTTACGTATTGTTCTGAGTTTATCAAGTACGCGGTAATGTCAAATATCTCCGCGGACACGCGAAGAAAAAACAGTATTGCTGGAATCGAACCAAGATGCTCTTAAATGAGAGCAGTTAATGGTAATTTACGGGCAGTGTATTTGTTTTTAACATTTCTTGCAATTTTCTCGTACGGAACAGGTCTATATTATAGCTACAGAATGAATATGAAAGGGACTCGTTGATAAATTTGATACACTCGAAAGGTGACCAATAAAACATATTTAATGACAGCTAAAATAACATAATAAGAGTTCATCCAATTAAAACTACAATATAATATGCATAACAATGGCAATAACTCTGCAGGGGTCAGAACGTCGCACCGTCTCTGCAAGACGAGCGTGATATACCAATAACATGCGAGTCCTCTTTGTTTAACCGGTCTTTTCTTTGTCGTGTTAGAGATTTAGCTGTACAGTGGAATTACTGTATGACGCAATATCGGATGTGGACGGTTGCAGGGTATGTGCTGTGCGCTACCTTTCTCGTAGTCGAAGAGAGTAACACAAGATCTACACTGCTTGTGATTCCAGAGTCTTCTGCATTCGACATGTTTGTTGGATCTATCGCCAATCGGTTAATAATTTTTAGAAATTTGCGTAATTTCTTTTAGGAGCGTAAATTTCAGCACTGAAGCAGGTATCAAAAATACATTTGAGATGCTTTCTCAGTTAAAATGTCGAATTTCTAAGCAAATGGAAATACTGATTATTACTCCACTACGAGAACGATACGGTAACGAACTAGTGGTTTTCATTTAAAACAACCATTCTTTCCACCGAGTAATTACTCGCTGAGATTCCGCTGTATTTAACATAACATTCGGATTGCCCAGATATAAACACTATGACGAACATGCTTATCCGAATTCTTACTTTCCTGAAATTAGCAGTCAAAGGATTTGCGAAGGCTGATTTGACACACTTTTTACGCAGTAATATTTTCATTAGCATATGAGCTCCTAGTTTCGTAAATTAGTTGATACCTAGGCAAGCATGACGGAGAAATACAGTTCCGTCAGCTTTTGGTGCAATCAGTGACTAACGTAAATGCGCTATAGTATTAGTAAACCGGAATATGAGGTGGTACGTGGAAGCAAGTCCTTGTAATGTGGAGAATATTCTGAATGCAGTCTCTGCGCTGATCCTCATGTTGGGGCGCTTACTGACCTTTTTCGATCCGAACCACACTGTTGATCTACATCTACATCTACATCCATACTCCGCAAGCCACCTGACGGTGTGTGGCGGATCTAACACCGATGCGGCTAATAATTTCCTTTCCACAGCTTTCCAATCTCAGTCCATAGCTGTTGCCTTGTAAGAGAAACTTTGCTGCTGTCTGGATGTACTTTGGAAGGTGACGGAACTAACGTGGTAAGTTGCGAAACTCTTTAGTAAAATATCGAAGTCTTGTGGAAAAAGTAACCTGTCGAAAAAAAGATAGCTTTTGTTTTCGGTGTATAGAAAAATTAAGTTCTTTGTGTTTTACCATTCGTCAGCCTCTCGAACAAGCAGATGTGACTTCAGCAACAGGTCATTTTACATTTTACGTCGGCTTAGCACAACGGTAAATAATGGGTACAATAGTATCTTATAATACCACCTGTAGCTGTTTGTTGAATAGTTCTGAGCATAAAGCGGCGATGAAAGTAGATATCATGTAATATTAAAGAGTTGCACAGAGTTCCATAGTCAATAATTTCAAGAAATTACTTGTGAAGTCAGAGTTTGAAAATAAAATACGGACAGTGGGTTGTAGCTGAAGACAATTCATTGCAACGAAAATTTCCAGAAAGGCACAAACGTGAAAATAAATAACCATGATTGCTTTATTGTTTCTATGTATACCTTTGTGACTGCAGAGGTGATTTGTTGTGGATAAGTACAAGCATGTGTACTTTTTATAGCAGCGTGGCAAAAAAGGAGTGGAGAACATACGACGCTCGACTGCTGCACTTTCGCAAAGCAGTCACTGTACTTCTAGACACTAACCCTAAATAACATCGCTTACAGTCCGATCGTTTATGAAGGTACGTCACAAAATAACAATCTTTTTCTTTCATTTGTATCAGTATACATGGTACTTTGAGAGGTGGTGTTATAGACCAAAAATGTTCTGCAAACATGCGGTCCTAATGCATCCCTTAAGAGCTATGAGCAGTTGTTTATTTTCGCTACTGTGAAACATATCTCTTCTACTGCCAACCCATTACTTTCTATATTTTTAGAGGTGTAAGTACGGACGAAAACAAGAAAAAATGGCCAGTAAAACATGGTCTCTAAAGTACATACCTTAAGAGCTCTGAGCACTAGTTCAGTAAAAGACATGTGTTTTAAAGAAGCGAAAACGAAGAAGTGCTCATAGTTCTTAAGGAATGTATTTTAGAGCCCATGTTTACCGGACATTTTTGCCTTTCTTTGGTCCTTAACAACACCACTCAAAATATGGAATATTTCTTTTAGCAGCCTGTATATTTAGTTTTAGATAGATAATTCGCCTTCAGAAAGAAATTAAGGGTAATGAACAAAATACACTGTGTGATCAAAAGTATCCGAACACCTGACTGAAAATGACTTCCAAGTTCGTAATGCTGGAATTCACTATGTTGTTGGCCCACCCTTAGCCTTGATGACAGCTTCCACTCTCGCAGGCATACGTTCAAACAGGTGCTGGAAGGTTCCTTGGGGAATGGCAGCCCATTCTTCACGGAGTGCTGCATTGAGGAGCGGTATCGATGTCGGTCGGTAAGGCCTGGCACGAAATCGGCGTTTCAAAACTTCCCGAAGGTGTTCTATAGGATTCAAGTCAGGACTGTGCAGATCAGTCCATTACAGGGATATTATTGTCGTGTAACCACTCCGCCACAGGCTGTGTATTATGAACAGGTGCTCGATCGTGTTGAAAGATGTAATCGCCATCCCCGAACTGCTCCTCAACAATGGGAAGCAAGAAGGTGCTTAAAACATCAGTGTAGATCTGTGCTGTGATAGTGCCACGCAAAACAACAAGGGGTGCAAGCCGTGATTCGTCGCTTCACACAACGTTTTCCCACTGTTCAATCGTCCAATGTTTACGCTCCTTACGCCAAGAGTGGCGTCGTTTCGCATTTATGATGTGTGGCTTATGAGCAGCCGCTCGACCATGAAATCCGTTTTCTCACCTCCCGCGTAACTGTCAGAGTACTTGCAGTGGATCCTGATGAAGTTTGGAATTCATGAGCCGGCAGCTGTGGCCGAGCGGTTCTAGGCGCTTCAGTCTGGAACCGCGCTGCTACTACGGTCGCAGGTTCGAATCCTGCCTCGGGCATGGATGTGTGTGATGTCCTTAGGTTAGTTAGGTTTAAGTAGTTGTAAGTCTAGGGGACTGATGACCTCAGATGTTAAGTCCCACAGTGCTTAGAGCCATTTTGGGATTCCTGTGTGATAGTCTGGATAGATGTCTGCCTATTACACATTACAACCCTCTTCAAATGTTGGCGGTCTTTATCAGTCAACAGCCGAGGTCAGCCTGTACGCTTTTGTGGTGTACGTGTCCCTTCACGTTTCCAATTCACTATCACATCGGAAATAGGAGTGCGGAAATCTCGCGTACAGACGTATGACACAAGTGACACCCAATCACCTGACCACCTTCGAAGTCCGTGTCTTCCGCGGAGTGCGTCATTCTGCTCTCTCACGATGTTAATAACTTCTGAGGTCACTGATATGTAGCTCTTGGCAGTATGTGACAGCACAATGCACCTAATATGAAAAACGTATGTTTTTTAGGGTGTCCAGATACTTTTGATCACATAGTGTACGTCTATACAAATCCTAGCTGTTTCACAGGGAGAGAAAGCATGGAGTTGGACAGATAATGAAATTCGCTTAATTTCTTAAAATACGATACGGAGGAAGCGAAGAAGCCTTGTCCACCCAGTCGTAATGATAACGAAAATGTAAATACATAATTAAGCTACGAAGCCTGAAACGCTTTCCTTCAACATCTATATCTACACAGATACTCTGCAAGCCACCGTACGATACGTGGCGAAGTATACCCTGTACCACTACTAGTCATTTTGTTTCCTGTTCCACTCGCAAGTAGAGCGAGGGAAAACGACTGTATATAGGACTCCGTATGACCCATAATTCCTCGAAACTTATCTTCGTGGTACTTATGCTAAATGTATGTTGACGACAGTGGAATCATTCTGCAATCAGCTTCAAATGCCGGTTCTCTAAATTTTCTCAATAATGTTTCTCGAAAAGAACGTCGCCCTCCCTCCAAGGATTCCCATTTGAGTTCCCGAAGCATCTCCGTAGCACTTTTGTGTTGTTCGAACCTACTGGTAACAAATCTAGCAGCCCGCCTCCGGATTGCTTCGATGTTCTCGTGCAATCCGACCTGGTACGCAACCCAAACACTTAGGCAGTACTCAAAAACAGGTCGTACCAGCGTCCTGTATAGGTCTCCTTTACAGGTCAACCACTCTTTCCTAAAATTCTCCCAATAAACCGAAGTCGACCATTCACCTTTCCCCCTACAGCTCTCACATGCTCGTTTCACCTCATATCACTTTACAACGTTACGCCCAGATATTTAAACGACGTGACCGCTCAAGCACGGCACTAGTAATACTGTATCCGAACATTTCAGGTGTCCTAATCTTCCGCATTAACTTATACGAGGGCTATCCACAAAGTACATTACGTTTTGGAATTAAAAAAAAAATAAAGCATTGGAATTTTTTCTTATTATATACAGATGAAAGCCACACTTAAATACTACTTTTCTACATAGTTGCCATTTAAATTAAGGCACTTATCGTAGCGATGGACTAGCTTGGAAATTCCTTCGTCGTAAAATTCGGCCGCCTGCGCCTTCAACCGCGTAATGACTGTCTTTTGGGACAGAAAAGCTGTGATTTTTGTGGATTTCTGTGATTTTTGTGGATTTCCTGGAAAGAGGCAATACAATAAACTCTCTAAGGTATTGCCAAACTCTGTACAACCTCAGAAGAGCAATACAAAACAAGCGCAGAGGAAAGTTGGGCTCAAAGATCTTGCTGATTCACGACAACGCCCGGGCCCACACGGCTAATGCCACTCGTGAAGTTCTCGAATCTTTTAAGTGGGAGTTGTTTCCTCATCCGCCGTACAGTCCCGACCTGGCACCGAGCGACTTCCACTTATTCCCAGCAATGAAGAAGTGGTTGGCTATGCAGCGTTTTGATGACGACGCACAGCTTCAAGAAGAGGTAACCACGTGGTTGAAGGCGCAGGCGGCCGAATTTTACGACGAAGGAATTTCCAAGCTCGTCCATCGCTACGATAAGTGCCTTAATTTAAATGGCAACTATGTAGAAAAGTAGTATTTAAGTGTGGCTTTCATCTGTATATAATAAAAAAATTCCAATACTTTATTTATTTTTAATTCCAAAATGTAATGTACTTTGTGGATAGCCCTCGTATTTTTCCACATTTAGGGCTAACTCCCATTCATCGCACCAACTGGAAATTTTGTTTAAGTCGTCTTGCATCTTCTTAAGTCACTCAACTTCGACACCTTACCGTACACCACGACATCATCAGCAAACAACCGCAGATTGCTGTCCACCCTGTCCGCCAAATCATTTATTTATACAGAGCATGACAGCATTCCTGTCACACTTGCCTGGGGCACTCCTGACGATACCCTTGTCTCTGATGAACACTCGCCGTCGAGGACAACATACTGCGTTCTGTCATTTAAGAAGTCTTCGAGCCACTCACATATCTGTAAACTTATTCAGTCTGCTCGTACCTTCGTTATCAGCCTGGTCCGTGTCAAATGCTTTCCGGAAATCTAGAAGTATGTAATCTGTCCGTTGTTCTTCATCCATTGTTCGCTGTACATCCTTCAGGAGGGCACACGAAATGTAGTAATTAAAACATCATCAAATGGAAGATCACATTCTCACCATTGTTTTGTTGTTTTTGTGTTGTTTTGTAATTACCGTAAAATCTTCGTTCTCATACTATTTCTGACCTGCCGGTGAGTTTGAAGTTGATTTTCTTGTATGCTAACACTATATTCGATTACTTCAACTTACTTCATGTTCTTCATTTACAGCTCACATCGACTTTCGTACAGTAACATTTGTTTTATCTCCTTCATCAATAGTGTCACTCGTGCTTCACTTACACAACTTGTGCGCAAACTACCTCGTTTCGGTAGCCTTCTTTTAAATCGAAGATGAGCTGTGCGGAAGTTGTTTTTAAGTAGGCATATTGCCAGTTGCAGTGTAACACTCTGAGACCCAGGCTATACTTATCTGTAGACACAGTACAGAGAGAACAAGAAACGTGTACCCACACTCAAAATATACAGCAAAATGACAGTTACAGCATACTCAGTTCACGGTCTGTGTTCTTAATAATAACACACCGTTGCGTAGCTCCGCATCCGGGTCAGTTACAGAGGATTCATATTTCACCGAGACAATGGAAGGACGTGTTTGACATTTCCATAATGCAGTATCCACTGGCTTCGGTATCGTAGATGACTTGTCCCACTGAATTCAAATCGTGTGCAGGAAACGAAAGAACATTCCGTCGCCAACTTCCTTATATGAGTGCGCAGTGTTATTGACGCTGTCTTTGACTTTGCTCGTAAGTTACGTTGAGATCGGTGGAAACTATTGACACTGAGAGGACAAATAACACCAATTTTTGGATTTTGTTACCTACACTTGGAGTCGCACGACCTTTTCGTGTTAACTGCAGCATGAAAGGCGGCTACGACTTGACCCAGTTTCGTCGACTTCCGCCAGGTCCAACGAAAGTGAGCGGAAGGCTGGCGGCGCACCGGCTCGAAGGCTCTCGGCTGGTCAGCCCGCCGCACGGACGCGCCTTCCCAGAACCACTGAGCTCACAGTTAGTGGGAGGCCGTAGGAGCAGGATCTGACAGCTAAACCAACACTATAGAGTGCTCACACTGACTCGGTACAGTCTCTCGAAAAAAAAAGTTTCACTGTAATAGCTGCTCTCATGATTTCTTGAAGCAATACAATACTCGACTCTGCAGTGAGTTACAAATTGTTTCAAACGCTCCAGAATCATCTCGTAAATCTTAACAAGACTGTACAATCACTGTTCCAGTTACTCGGCTGTATCAGGTGGAGTGCTGGACACTTCACTTCTGAGATGACTACAAGCAGAAAAATTAAGAGCGTTGAGGTCAGGTATAGAGTAAACGGAACTTTATCAGACGGTGATAGCAATTATATTTTACAAAAAGCAGAAAATAATGCTTCCTTTCGCTGTGTGATTAGAACTGTGGCGTTGTAAGAGTTGGGCTTGATTGCTGGACATGCTGACATACAAATACGATATATCGATTGTGTCATATTTAATACCGAAAACGGACACGGGTGACAGTATACGGTAAAGTTTACAGTAAACATTGTTCCGCAAAGGCATCGTTTGTGTTGTA
The DNA here is from genome assembly GCF_023864275.1 of Schistocerca cancellata. Lineage (NCBI taxonomy): Eukaryota > Metazoa > Arthropoda > Insecta > Orthoptera > Acrididae > Schistocerca > Schistocerca cancellata. Next base: position 632,196,739 of record NC_064629.1, on the reverse strand, counting down.
GTTGCGGATGTGTGGTTTTGAGCCGCCATTCAGCAGGCGGGAGCAAACAGACACAGTAATGTATGTGAGGGATCTCAGAACCCCGCTTTGCTGTACCCCAGGCGACATTCAGCCGCGCCTATAAGTTATAGTCTCTGTCAATAAATATTATTGACGTTGTCTTTCAGAATATGCAACAAAACAACGCTATGAGCTATACTGATACCCGGCACCTCGGAACAGGCATATTTCATTCTCTTCCTGGCTAAATTAGGAAGGCTATAAAAGTACTGCTGTAGTACGATAGGCCAGCTATCTCCTACACACGAAGACTGAAACGAGAATTATTCATTAGTTAGCCTGATACAGTCCTGTTAAGCGAAACATGATTCAGGTCTGAGCAAACTGTTTGTTTTAAAAGTTATTTCATGATAAGGGAGGACCGTCACCATGGGAAGGTTGCGTTGCTATATTGGTAAAACATTTGCTGCCGTATCAAACATATCCGCTCAATATAAGAAAATGGTTCAAATGGTTCTGAGCACTATGGGACTTAACTTCTGAGGCCATCAGTACCCTACAACTTAGAACTACTTAAACCTAACTAACCTAAGGACATCACACACAGCCATGCCTGAGGCAGGATTCGAATCTGCGACCGTAGCTGTAGCGCGGTTCCAGACTGTAGCGCCTAGAACCGCTCGGTCACTCCGGCCGGCTCAATGTAAGAAGCAATGACGTCAAACTGGTTTCTGTGCGGATACAGTCTGTTCACAAAACCCTTCCATTTGTCTCTGCGTATAAAGCTCCCCACTATAGTATCCTGGAAGACGACTGGGGACACTTAATAACCCTGCTTCGGCCTCCCTTTGTAATAGACGGAGACTTGAATTCCCATCATGTAGGGGGCTTTGATGAATGTTATCGAAGCTGATAACCTAATGATTGTCAACAATGGAGTTGCTACCATGGTATATTCTCCCTTCAGGAGACGTTCAGGAGTAAATGAAACGCTTTGTAACCATCTGTTTACTGAACTTTCAAACTGGCACATTAAAACAGATCCCATGGGATCCGATCATCTCCCAGTAGAGTTTCACGTTGATACCAAACAAGTATGTTACGCTAAAAGTAATTGGAAAATTACGGAATCCAAATGAGACAGATATACGGGTATAATTAGACAGGCACTCGAAAACATACGACGTGACTTTTTGGTAGAAGACGCGTACCGGTACCAATCTTTAACCAGCACTATGGAATTGGCAGCGGACGTCAGTTTTCCTAAGAAGAAAAGAGTTCACTGTTACAAAGCAATGTTCCCCTTCTTGGTGGAATCCCGAATGCTTTCAAGAAGTTAAAAAACACAGACTTGCTTAGAAAAAACACGGACTTGCTTAGAAAACCTATCGCCAGAATCCTACTTTTGACAATGTCCTGGAAGTGCGAAAAGTAAAAGCGCATCGTGTTTACAAATTCTTGAAAAAAGCTAAACAGGATAACTTGATTAAATTTTGCTCTTCACTCAGTAGAGCAACCAATATGATCAGCATTTGGTGTTAAAAAAGACTTTTAGAAACAGCCGACGGCCTTCTCCTATTGCTACGTCCACTACTTTGTTAAAGGTATTTATCGATACACTCGATCCTCCCATGGTGCCTCTCCTAAATCGTCCGTCTCCAGTTGACGATGACCCATATCATAACCCACTTCATCCTTTCTCTCAAAAATAACTCAATCACTCTTTAAAATTATCGAGTGACAGATGTCCTGGTATCGATTTTATTCACTACTTTATGCTTGCGAATTTGCCAGAGCCAATGGTAAAACGGATACTTTAACCATGGCTTTAAAATCGTAATTTGATACCTCGGAGTTAATAAAGATTCAAGAAAGGCAAAGGGACTATGGACAATCTATATTCGCTCGTTAAGGATATCAAGTCAGCCTTTCAAACGAGACAAACAGACGTCACCGCTTCTCTGGACATTAATGGAGTTTATGGAAACGTACACCGATTCTCTTGTACAAGCTGAAGGAATTAGGAAATCCTACAAGGATGGTTAATGGTATCTGTAACCTTGTCGCTCAAAGATCAGTCTACGTCAGATCTCCCAGAGCTTGCACAGAATATAATTTTAACCCCCCTCTTGTACACTCTGTATACTCATGATTTAGAACGAACGATTACTTCCTCCACTAAAATATTGCAACATGATATTGACGTATGTGTTTATTCCAATTCCGAATCGTGTCTTCATGCCAAAACGGCGTTACTCACTGCCATAACGCGCATCGATGACTGGCTGTCTACTAACGGGCTGGAGGTTTCGGCTGAGAAATTGTTGATTATCCCTTTTTACAAATCCAAGGCTGTTCACATTAATGATCATGCCTGGTGTGGAATGTTCACTTTTCACATAAAATTTCATGTTCGATTCCTAGGAATGGTATTTGACTCTCGGTTAAGCTGGGCGCCTCACATTCGATCTAATGTTACTAAGTGCGAAGAAGGTTTTAACGTAATTCGCTCACTCACTCGTGTGAAGTGTGGAGCGCATCAGAGTACGCTACTCATCATGTTCCGATTGATAATTCGATCTCTACTAGATTATTGCTGTCTACTGTATCACAGTACACCAAATTAGATACCCGTCGATACAGAGCCATTCGTACCTGTCTTGGAGCCTTGCACTCGACGTCCATTAATGCCCTTTTGGTGGAGCCAGGGGAAATGTGTTGACTTTAACTGCAGCTCAATGGCCTGAGTATCTATGTATATAAACCGATAGATCCAAAATTTCACTTGATGAGCTTTTATATGCCCTCAGCTTCAAGTCTGGAAAGACTTCAAACTGCCTAAAAGCGCTTCTATTTTTGCGGCGGAGACAGTGGCACTTTTGGAAGCTCTCAGGTTTGTATCTTCAGCTCTCTTCCGAAAGTTATTAATCATGTCTGACTCCGAGAGCGTCCTTAAAAATATTCAAATACCAGAGATGGAATAAAACAACCAACCGTTATATACTGGATGTTGTTTTAGAACATGTTCACATTATTCATAGAGGGCTGACCATTTGGTTTAGATGCATTGCCACGCCAGCATCCGCCATAATGAGGGAGCTGAGGTCTTAGCAAAAGAAGCCCCTCTATAGGGAATGTCATTGATTTGAAGTTGCCGTATAGACTAAATACGTGAGTTAAGAGCCACTGAAAACGTCATCTGAAAGACATGTGGAACGTGTCCCAACAAACGAAAGATGGTTATTATGCGGCCTTACAACCTCGAATTCCTGCAATGACGTGGTTTACGTGCACACATTTGGATCGATCAACAGTATCTATCCCCATTTTACTCCGCTTCAACCAAGCATATTTTTCGTTGCATTTGCATCAAATCAACATTTACGGTTCTCCTGGATGTGAATGCTATTCTGAATCGGAAGCTGATGTTAACCATATATTATTTTTGTGTCCCAAATTTGATTGTGATAGATTGGACTTTTTGAAGGCATTGTTCAGTATGGGCTACCACCCCCCTTAATCAGTTTCTTCTCTTTTGTTTAGCAAAGACATTCGACTTTAGAAAGTAATTGTTAATTTCCTTAAGAGTAGTGGGAAAATTTTTAGGTTTTAATGGTATGTGATTTTCATTTTTATGTCTTGCATGTGATGCAATCTCCGTAATGATGTGTATTGATAAGAAAAACAGTTGTCTGATTTTCTTGTAAACGTGTTTGTTATCATTTTACGGTGGACGGAATTCAGATAGCTTGAGCTCTTATTTCTGTAAATATGAATCTATTTATTCGTTTTGTACAATTCAGTGCACATTGTAACAACGTGTTTTAGACAGATTAATAGTGAGACAGTGTTGTAGCCTATTGCATTGCATTGTATTGTATTGCATGGAACTGGGGACCTAGAAACGACGGAGAGGCATCGTCCCCACAGTAGCCGTCAGTTGTTCACAACCCCACAACAGGCTACAGCAGTCTACTCACTCCACCACCGCCCCACACCAAACCCAGGGTTATTGTGTGGTTCGGCCCCCAGTGGACGATGCACCTGTGTACTGTGCTTCGGGACGATTTGTTGTCGTTGCAGGCACACCGTCCATTTCCAGACACATGTTCATAGGACCTTCTTTCCTCTATTTCTAGTCAGGAGTCCGTCCCTGCACTTTGCCGGTTTCATTTTTGTTCACCTTGTATATTGACGCCAAGAGTATTTGGTGAATACAACAGTTCGAGATGGATAGGCCAAGCAGGTCCTCTATCTTCACCTCCAACATCACCTGACGTCAATGCTTTGGATTTTTCTGTCTGGGGGTCATCTCAAAGTTGATTCATCGTGCACTCACGTTGATATAGTACAGTCTTGTCAAGATTTACGAGATTATCCGGAGGGGCGGGGAGGGGGGCGGTATGTGAAAAAGTTCGTAACTCACTGTAGAGACGAGTACAGCTTTGCATCCAAATACAAGGATGACACATTCAATATCTCCTTTAGCAGACGGTGAACAGTACATTTTAACATGCAACGTTCTGAAGTAACACTGTATTTCTTGTCAAGACAGGCCACGGATGACAATTTGAGCCCAATCAGATGGCGAATGAATCGCAAAGTTTACAGTTCAAATGTATCTACACTAACCAGGACAATATTTCGTACTGAAGTCAATGGCGGATCGGCGACACGCGTTCGCTGTTATTTCACAAAGGGCTCGTTCGCGAGCCGGTGTTTCATGGGACACATTAGCTTCTATTATCGTATAGTATGACTTGTGCCAGTTTTCTCTGTTAAACATAATACACCCTGCGTTATAGCCGATCCATGCAATGTAGCGAGCAAGCAAGAGAGACACATAAAAAGAGGAAGAGAGAACTGAACTTTTGCTGATAATAAATAATGAAAAAACCTACTAGTTCTACAGACTGCGTTAATTCAGCCGACATACTCAAGCTATTGGCATGCAGAACTACTCATTGTCATCAGGAGCAACTGACTGCCAGGATTAGTTCACTGCCCTCATATGCTAAATAAGAAAGTGCCTGGAAACCTTCAGAGATGCACCGAAAGTAGGCTGAGCCCTGAAAAGAATCGAGGCAGTCCTAGTTGGCCCTGTTGAGAAGTGACGTTAGGAGTGTGGTACTGCCCCCAGCGCTACCATTCCTGCCTGCCTGCCTTCAAACGTCAGGTGTCATTCGTTTCTTCCATTCATTGTCCAATGCGCAAAGGCAGTTCCAGCTCAGTAGGTACCTCTGAGCAATGCTAAAATTATTCCAACACAATTCACTGCCAGCATTTCTTTTAGATCATATCATGATAATATGGATTTTAGGATAACATATTAATATTATTAAACCGATACATGAGTTATTTATGTTTCCAATACAAAATACTTTCCATCAAACTAGAAAAGAGATCATTAAGACATATTTTCCTAGAACTGATTTTTGCCCCTTTTGTTGCGAGACATTAATACCCTATTGGTACCAGATGTATGGCATCAGTTTAACAGGACAGTGATGAAGCGACGAGGAAGTTATAGGCCGTGCCTTGAGGAAGCAGACATGTCGCTTTTCGTCTAAAACGAGAGAGAGAAAACAGAAAAAAACTTATTCATGGCCGATGCGTCATTTTCTAACGACGGCTTCTCCGGAATACGAGGCAATGTTTAATTACTGCACCAGCTTTGAAAGTAATCTGAGGAGATTAAAGCGGTACACTGCTGAGACCTGCTGCATCCAGTCCACTGCCTCAGTACTGAACTTGTAGGAGTAGCACAAAATGATAGGTCGTTTAACAATGATGCTTACTTGCCCCTGTTGCAGCAGAATAGTCGTGTTTCACGAACTTCCTCCTCCGAGCATTGTTAATAGCACACGTTTCTGTACTAGCTACTAATATTTGTTTTGTAAATAAAAACCGCCTTTTCTTCCTGCACTGTATTTTATTTCTCCCAGACTCGTTTCACCTTTTTCACTTTAAGGCATCATCAGTGGGATCTAGAATGACAGAAAACAGAACAGCAAGAAAAGGCGGTTTTTATTTACAAAACAAATGTTTCTGTGCTTGCTGCGGAGAATGGCCACGAAAACAAACTACTACTAATTTATATCTACAGTGCAGACGTACAGACTTAGAACTTTATGAAAATTTGTTGTGGAGGAGTAACGAAGTTTCTAATATCTGAGGTGTGACTTGCTTAAACGATATTCCTAGATTCAGTGGAAACCATATAATTCCCCTATGGAATGGTGCTATTCGTAATTATTAAGGCTAGATCTAATTTCTGCATAATCCGGTAAGTTAATCAGATAGGCATCTTTCCATTTCCGATGATTCACCCATAGTCAACACAAAAATACGTAATCTATCGTTCTTCAGACCTGCAGGAAATATGGCTTACAAGCGACGTTGATTATGAGAATAATCCGGACATTGGCCTAGAATGATTTACGACAGCCGCAAAAAAATAAAAGAAAATAGGATGGGTGGGTGGTTGGACTAATATCTGATTCCGGCTCCTCTTGAACACTTTGCCGCACGATTTCGTGGTCAAAAACTCTTCTACCAAGAATGTTTCTTAAGTACTAGCACGACAATTTCAGTAATGCCTTCACTACGTACTTTGGTAAAAAGGATGTACTGATTTGCAACTCAATGTTGTCAAATACATTCTGATATCATGTCAAATTTCCTTTGAAACTTTATAATACAGTTTGCGTAGTAAGAGTAATTACTGAAGTCATCCCGCAATGTTCTGGTTTATTCTGATGTTCGATATTCTAGAAATAGTGTGATTTATTGACACAACAGGACGTTGTCGTTCTTGTTTACTATTGGCCAAAAGGAACATCTTCAGTTGGAAAACAGAGATGAGAACTAATCTCTTCAAGCTAGATTCCTAAGATATCTGTTACTAGATTCGACTAACAGCAGCTATGCTGGTTCTTATTATTGCACACAATTAATTTTAGCACTGTACTCTTTAAGGCCGCGTTGCTTCACCTAACCAACGTTCACATAGTTAATTTTATCAACATCGATTAAGTCAACACTAGAGTTCTCAGATAATTATTTGCTGTACGAAACTCGTGGAAGCGTAGACGCATGAAACTAACGTCTTTCATCACATAGATGTAATAAACAGCAAAGAACATGAAAGTTTAAGAAACGTCAGTTTGATATCATCATTAATTACGTGAAGACACCTTTAATACGTCAAAATAAAGAAACTTTCACATAAATCTTATGCTGTCCTCTAAAAATGGCGTTCTTTAACTTTGTAAAAGTTGTAGAACACTATGTGCGCAAGATTTAGCGTAACACGCATGCGTTGTAGATCAGCTGGGACGCACCTGGGCTGAAGCGGCGGCAGCACCGGCGGCGTCAGGCACACGACTGCCGGACCGTTAGATGGCGGCAGCAGCGCAAGCCTGGAGAAAGTGCTCGCAGCCGCAAGTGGAACGTAGCCTCCAGCCGCCGACACACATGGCGCGCCCTCGCTGCTGCTCTGGACGTCTTGTGCACTGGCTCGTACGACTGTTTATTTGGCCCGGGCGCTAGGAGCAGCTCAAGAAATTAACCATTTCAAGGTATAAAGCGTAAGGACGAGAGAGGGTGGGAACGAGAGAAAATCAATAAATAATAATAATAGTAAAACACTTGTATCACATATAAAGTCATGTCAGGAATTCTATACAAGTGTCGTAAAGATCAGCTTGAACTGGAACTAGGAGAATACCAAGCAGGTTTATACCATGGAAAACTGGCCAGAACAGATGGTTACTTTGAAATTGGTAATGTATTACTACAAAAGAAGACAAAAACGAGAAGTCATAAACTTTGTAGAATTCAAAGAATCTTGTGATTCTATCCACAGATCTTGAATGATGAAGATACTAAGGAATTTCAGACTCCATCCCAAATTAATAAAAATGATAAAATTAACAAACACCAAATCTAACGTAAAGTTCAGAGGATAAATATGTGAACTATTTACAACTGAAACAGGATTAAGACAGGGAAACGGTTTATTGCCATTACTTTTCAGTAGTGCTCTGGAGTACATGGTCTCTATACAATGAAACACGTCTACCATTCAAAACTAAATTAAAACGTTATAAGACGGTGGTTCAACCACAGGCGACTTACGGAAGTGAAACTCTTTTCAAAGATATACAGGACATAAAATCCCGTCTGAGGCCTGCGATCATTTTTATGTTAATAATTGGCTACCAATGCTGTACAATCGCAATAAAGTCACGAGATGTTCAATTGACTCTTTTATTAGAACATGTTACGCGTTTCGCCATCACAAATTTCAACTCCTTCCTAACCAACCAGGCGTGTAGACTTGACAACCCAAAAAAAGTGTCCAATAACATAAGACAATAACTGCGACACAAGCAGTCTTTCTTTGAGTTGTCAAGGCTGCACACCTGGTTGGTTAGAAAGGAGTTGAAATTTGTGATGTCTGACGATGGGTGTAATCCCGAAACGCGTAACATGTTATAATAAAAGAGTCAATTGAACATCTCATTACTTTATTGCTATTGTACAGCATTGGTTGCCAATTATTAACTCTTTTCAAAGTCACTCAGAAAAGCGGAATCGACAAAATCCTAAACGTAGAGAGAAGAATAGCTAGATCATGTTTAAATAATAAATATCAGAAAGATTGACAACGGGGTATAGTGCCAAATGCATTGGTGTGCAGCGAACTAGAGCCCCTTAAGATACTATACGGAAGAAAAGGGTTGGTCACATTATCAGGACAACAGGAACCAGATTACCAAGAAAAATTATAGAGAAACCTTGGAACGTGTAACAACAGGTAGGATGGATAAAGGAAATAAGGGAAAATATGAAAGAGCTAGAATTAACCCTCGATTGACTTATTGATGAGGAACGACAACAAAAGATAAGAAGGAATGAAAAGGTACTGGGAAATGCGGAAAGAAAACTTATTTAAGATGATGACGAGAAATGATTGACTGAAGTAGTCCAATGAGGTCGTAAGTACTGAAGAAGGAGAAGAAGTAGAAGAAGAATTTAAAAAACACACACACAAGGCACTGTCGCTAGAGTGGAGGGAGGTATTGAGAGTCATGATTCCTTCGCCCCTCCCCCCCCCCCCCCCCCACCACCAAAAAAAGAAGACTTTTGGTAGAAGTGTTGATATTCTTACACATACCAGTTTCCAAATTTCGCAGTTACGGTTGGTTGGTTGATTTGGGGGGAGGGGAGAGGTCATCGGTCCCATGGGATTAGGGGACGAATTCGGCCATGCCTTTTCAAATGAAACCATCCCGGCATTTGCCTGAAGCGATTTAGGGAACTCACGGAAAACCTAAATCAGATGGCCAGACACGGGTTTAGAAGCGTCGTTCTCCCACTTGTTATCCCAGTGTGTTAACCAGTGAGCCACCTTGCTCGATATTTCGCAGCTAACTTATTACAGACTATGTTTAACAGAGAATACTCATCAGATGCTTGCACGAGGATAATTAAAAATAAAAATTAATAGTTTGGGAATCAAAAACAAAAGTTGTCTGTAAAATATTATAATTCCGTGATGTAAATTAACAAGTTTTCAGATGTTAAATACACTACTGGCCATTAAAATTGTTACACCAAGAAGAAATGCAGATGATAAACGGGTATTCATTGGACAAATATATTATACTAGAACTTACATGTGATTACATTTTCACGCAATTTGGGTGCATAGATCCTGAGAAATCAGTGCCCAGAACAACCACCTCTGGCCGTAATAACGGCCTTGATACGCCTGGGCACTGAATCAGAGCTTGGATGGCGTGTACAGGTACAGCTGCCCATGTAGCTACAACACGATACGACAGTTCATCAAGAGTAGTGGCTGGTGTATTGTAACGAGCCAGTTGGTCGGCCACCATTGCCCAGACGTTTTCAATTGGTGAGAGATCTGGAGAATGTGCTGGCCAGGGCAGCAGTCGAACATTTTCTGTATCCGGAAAGGCCCGTACAGGACCTGCAACATGCGGTCGTGCATTATCCTGCTGAAATGTAGGGTTTGTCAGGGATCGAATGAAGGGGAGAGCGACGGGTCGTATCACATCTGAAATGTAACGTCCACTTTTCAAAGTGCCGTCAATGCGAAGAAGAGGTGACCGAGACGTGTAACCAATGGCACCCCATACCATCACTCCGGGTGATACGCCAGTATGGCGATGACGAATACACGCTTCCAATGTGCGTTCACAGCGATGTCGCCAAACACGGATGCGACCATCATGATGCTGTAAACAGAACCTGGATTCATCCGCAAAAATTACGTTTTGCCATTCGTGCACCCAGGTTCGTCGTTGAGTACACCATTGCAGGCGCTCCTGCTGTGATGTAGCGTCAAGGGTAACCGCAGCCACGGTCTCCGAGCTGATAGTCCATGCTGCTGCAAACATCGTCGAACTGTTCGTGCAGATGGTTGTTGTCTTGCAAACATCCCCATCTGTTGACTCAGGGATCGAGACGTGGCTGCACGATCCTTTACAGCCTTTCGGATAAGATGCCTGTCATCTCGACTGCTAGTGATACGAGGCTGTTGGGATCTAGCATGGCGTTACGTATTACCCTCCTGAACTCCCGATTCCATATTCTGCTAACAGTCATTGGATCTCGACCAACGCGAGCAGCAATGTCGCGATACGATAAACCGCAATCGCGCTAGGCTACAATCCGACCTTTATCAAAGTCGGAAACGTGATGGTACGCATTTCTTCTCCGTACACGAGGCATTAGAAACTGAAGAAACTGCAAAAAGGTGGGAATTTGAGGAGGTGGGACCTAGATAGACTGAAAGAACCAGAGGTTCTACAGAGTTTCAAGGAGAGCATAAGGGAACAATTGACAGGAATGGGGGAAAGAAATACAGTAGAAGAAGAATGGGTAGCTTTGAGGGATGAAGTAGTGAAGGCAGCAGAGGATCAAGTAGGTAAAAAGACGAGGGCTGCTAGAAATCCTTGGGTAACAGAAGAAATATTGAATTTAATTGATGAAAGGAGACAATATAAAAATGCAGTAAATGAAGCAGACAAAAAGGAATACAAACGTCTCAAAAATGAGATTGACCGGAAGTGCAAAATGTCTAAGCAGGGATGGCTAGAGGACATATGTAAGGATGTAGAGGCTTGTCTCACCAGGGGTAAGATAGATACTGCCTACAGGAAAATTAAAGAGACCTTTGGAGAAAAGAGAGCCACTTGTATGAATATCAAGAGCTCAGATGGAAACCCAGTTCTAAGCAAAGAAGGGAAAGCAGAAAGGTGGAAGGAGTATATAGAGGGTCTATACAAGGGCGATGTAATTGAGGACAATATTATGGAAATGGAAGAAGATGTAGATGAAGATGAAATGGGAGATATGATACTGCGTGAAGAGTTTGACAGAGCACTGAAAGACCTGAGTCGAAACAAGGCCCCGGGAGTAGACAACATTCCTAATGGAATGCCTTGGAGGAGCCAGTCCTGACAAAACTCTACCATTTGGTGAGCAAGAGATATGAGACAGGCGAAATACCCTCAGACTTCAAGAAGAATATAATAATTCCAATCCCAAAGAAAGCAGGAGATGACAAATGTAAAAATTACCGAACTATCAGTTTAATAAGTCACGGCTGCAAAATACTAACGCGAATTCTTTAGAGACGAATGGCAAAACTAGTAAAAGCCGACCTCGGGGAAGATCAGTTTGGATTCCGTAGAAATATTGGAACACGTGAGGCAGTACTGACCCTACGACTTATCTTAGAAGCTAGATTAAGGGAAGACAAACCTACGTTTCTAGCATTTGTAGACTTAGAGAAAGCTTTTGACAATGTTGACTGGAATACTCTCTTTCAAACTCTGAAGGTGGCAGGGGTAAAATACAGGGAGCGAAAGGCTATTTACAATTTGTACAGAAACCAGATGGCAGTTATAAGAGTCGAGGGACACGAAAGGGAAGCAGTGGTTGGGAAGGGGGCGTGAGACAGGGTTGTAGCCTCTCCCCGATGTTGTTCAATCTGTATATTGAGCAAGCAGTGAAGGAAACAAAAGAAAAATTCGGAGTAGGTGTTAAAATCCATGGAGAAGAAATAAAAACTTTGAGGTTTGCCGATGACATTGTAATTCTGTCAGAGACAGCAAAGGACTTGGAAGAGCAGTTGAACGGAATGGATAGTGTCTTGAAAGGAGGATATAAGATGAACATCAACAAAAGCAAAACGAGGATAATGGAATGTAGTCGAATTAAGTCGGGTGATACTGAGGGAATTAGATTAGGAAATGAGACACTTAAAGTAGTAAAGGAGTTTTGCTATTTGGGGAGCAAAATAACTGATGATGGTCGAAGTAGAGAGGATATAAAATATAGACTGGCAATGGCAAGGAAAGCGTTTCTGAAGAAGAGAGACTGGTTAACATCGAGTATAGATTTAAGAGTCAGGAAGTCGTTTCTGAAAGTATTTGTATGGAGTGTAGCCATGTATGGAAGTGAAACATGGACGATAAATAGTGTGAACAAGAAGAGAATAGAAGCTTTTGAAATGTGGTGCTACAGAAGAATGCTGTAGATTAGATAGGTAGATCACATAACTAATGAGGTATTGAATAGGATTGGGGAGAAGAGGAGTTTGTGGCACAACTTGACCAGAAGAAGGGATCGGTTGGTCGGACATGTTCTGAGGCATCAAGGGATCACCAATTTAGTATTGGAGAGCATCGTGGAGGTTAAAAATCGTAGAGGGAGACCAAGAGATGAATACACTAAGCAGATTCAGAAGGATGTAGGTTGCAGTAGTTACTGGGAGATGAAGAAGCTTGCACAGGATAGAGTAGCATGGAGAGCTGCATCAAACCAGTCTCAGGACTGAAGACCACAACAACAACAACAACAACAACAACACGAGGCATCACATCAACGTTTCACCAGGCAACACCGGTCAACAGCTGCTTGTGTATGAGAAATCGGTTGGAAACTTTCCTCATGTCAGCACGTTGTAGCTTTTATACACTTGCTCTCTCTGCTTATGGCGCGTCATCTCGCGCCTCAACAGCAGCTCCTCCCATGTATCCAGTGGCTACGGCTAGTGTCGGCGTGAGTCTTCAGCAGTCCGGTTCTCCTCTCGCTTGCGCGAACAGGACTTCACGACTGGTTCTTGGCCTTGAAGCTCGCCATCTGCCTTGGTGCATATTTTCTGCTGTTCAATTTGAATCTCCATACAGAGCTTTATTTCTTGCTAGATGAGTACCCGGCGTTGACCAGGTACGTATTTATACCATTTCTATTAGTGGACATCTTTTTCCATCTCCACCGTCCTCCTCACTGACCATCCCCTTGCCCCCTCTCTCTGTCCACCTCCTCCACTCCCCACCCTCTGTCTCCTTCTATCTCTCACTCTATTCCTCTGCAGCTCTCCACTCTCTGTCCTGCTCGTGCCGCATCATGCGTGACATTTAAATTTATTGCTTCTCTGTTACTATCTCTGTTCACAAAAAAATTCGCAGACAGTACCCACATATACAGCTGAAAATACCTACAAAATTATATCACTGTATGATCTCCTCCGCCGCCACCTCTGAGTCCATCTCCTCCTGCCCTTTTGTCTCCTCCTCACTTCCTTTACTTCCTTCTCCACCCTCTCTCTGTCCATCTCCTTCTCCCTCTCTCTCTCTGTCCGTCTCCTTCTATCTCTCTCAGCTTTGCCGTAGTACGCATACGTCACATATGTTTAACACATTTAACACATATCTGTACACATACTTCAAATGTATTTGTAGCGAATTTTGTCTTATAGTTTCGATTTCACGCAGCTCAGTCTCTATGACGTCATATCTCCTGAACAACTTGTCCTAAAATGATATAATTCAGCAGGAAAATTCAGTGGTATATTTTTATAGTGTTCGCGAAATGTTTTGCAAGTAGAGTAAGTAGTAGAGACGTAATAAATTAAACCATCACGCACGATGCGACAGTTTCTCAAGCACCTCAGTGTTCATAATGTCATATTGCCTGAATTTTATGTCATACAGTGATATAATTTTGTAGGTACATTCAGCGGCATATGTGGGGATTCTATGCGAATTTTTTTGTGAACAGAGATAGTAACAGAGAAGCAATAAATTTAAATGTCATGCATGATGCGGTAGTTTTTACGCATGTCAGTGTTTATGACGTCATATCTCCTGAACTATGTGTCGTGCAATGATATAAGTTTACAAGTACGTTCAATGGTACACTTGAATACTGTCTGCAACATTGTAGTGAAAACAGTTAGTTGTAAAGAAATAATAAACTTAAAACGTCATACCTGATGCGGCAGTTTTACTGCATGAACAGCGTAGCTGTAGTAAGCGATAGATTTTTCTCCTTTCGTCATTTTGTGGGTGTTGTCAGCAAGAAAATGTTTCGTAAAGATTTTAAATTATGTCTAAAGTTTGTTGCAAGTCGTTAAGTGCTCTTATTCTCAAATACTGGATGAATAAAATCTATGAATTCACGTGTTGTGAGGTACACTATTTTTTCACCCCCACCCCGTCCCCTTTGATAGGTAAGTAGTCCTTACTCACACAACGATTCTCTTCAGACAGTAAGTGATATGTGTACCAAGTATGGTTAAAATCGGCCCCAAGGTTTAGGAGGAGATGTGGAACATGCATACATACATATATACGTAGAGCCGTTTTTATAATATGTATGGATTATATCACGTGTCGGGACTTAGTGTAAATGTACTTGCGAGGGAAGTCATAATGTTTTAGTAAACAACATTAAAAAATCAAGATGGGACAGTGAAACTTACTGATGGCATTAGTCCTTCTCTACACATTCAGCCTTAGAATTTGTCCGAACGATGGATGAATTACTGAAGGCTTTGGTTATATAAGTGTGTATTTTGGCCGTTCAGGAAACGTCCATCTCGAAATTCACCTTGTCATCATTCTGGAAATGCTTGTCACGAAGACGAAAAAGTCACTGCGTACAATTTCAGGAGAATGCGGAGGCTGAGACAAAATTTGATAGCCCAAAAAAGCATTATGTGTATCCAGCGCAGAATGATTAGGGACGTTCCTCTAGAGCAAAAACAACCCGTTGCGGACAGCTTTCCGCTACGTGTCGTCTTGACAGCCGCCCATAATATCGCCAGGAGATTCCGGTAGTCTACTACTGTAATTTTTTGCCCCGTAACGTGCATAATCTGTTACCACCACCCCACGACAATCCCAAAAAACACTCAGCTTCACCTTGCCCATTTGATTGTTGGCTCTTCGCCTTATCCGTGGTGGCGAATCCACATCTTTAGACTATTTGCTTTGACACTTTGTCTCAAAGTCGTACTGATACACCGGGCACTCGTCCATGGTGATTATCCGTCTATGGAAATCATCGAGGTTTGCCTGGCACAGCTGCAACATTCCCACATCTGCCTCGGTCCGGCGGTCTTTCTGAATGGATGCGAGCAGTCGCAGTCTTCGTAATGATCAAAATGTCGTGCAAGTTGTTGAAAACTGACCTATGACTGATTTCCATGTCTTCCGCAATCTCCACGATTGTGATACGTTGGGTTTTGAGCAACAGGGCCTTCACTTCTCTTGCAATTCACGGCCCTTCACAGACGGATGGTCCGCCACTTCTTTCTTTGTCTTTAAGACCTGTGCCAAGCAGTATTGTGATCTTGAGAAATTTGCTATTCGTATGATAGGCTTCATGAATCCCGTATCTGTATTGGGTCTAAAAACGTCGCGTGGGAAAATGACTTTTTGGGGTACTTCGAAGAGGAGCCATCCCACCAAGAGCATAGTTTGCATAATAATGTTTACAGTGCTCTGTGCTACAGCCACGATTCACGACTTTGGTGCTATTTACCGATGAATGCTTGTCCAATCGTGACGGCACTGTCATCTTGTAGAACAGTCAGATTTGGGCAGACGAAATTGTGCGTGCGCAGATAGTTAGAAGTAACCAACACAGGTTCGTTGTGAACGTATGGTTTGGAAAAATATTTTGTCGGACCATTGAACCTTATTTAATGCCAGTCAGACTAGCAGTACCGATCTACTAAATTTTGTCAGACGTGATCTTCGTACCATATTGGGTGAGGTGGCATTATTGGTTGGCCATGTAATGTGACGACGGAGCACCAACTCGTTTTGATGCAAATGTGCTGCTCCATGTTGATGTCGCATACCCAGATCGATGGACTGATAGAGGGAGACCTGTCGCCGGCCGGAGTGGCCGAGCGGTTCTTGGTGCTACAGTCTGGAACAGAGCGACCGGTACGGTCGCAGGTTCGAATCCTGCCTCGGGCATGGATGTGTGTGATGTCCTTAGGTTAGTTAGGTTTAAGTAGTTCTAAGTTCTAGGGGACTGATGACCTTAGAAGTTAAGTCCCATAGTGCCCAGAGCCATTTGAACAATTTTTTTGGAGACCTGTCCCATGCCAGTCGTCAGGCCTTACACCTCTTGGCTCTTTTCAGTGAGGCACGGTGAATACCATGGTGTATGCTGCTTATATGATGTCAGTGGTGGATCTTGTCGCATGAATAGACGCTGTGACGGAAATACATATTTCACAATGTACATCAGTCTCTACACCCCTGATGTGCAGTCTACAATCAATTTGGAGGTCAAATTTTGAAGACCTTTTGTAACGTGCTCTCATGCGCTTATTGAGCTTATGAATGAAATGAGGAATACCGACCCATTAACATATACAAACTGTTCTTTAATTCTGAAGCTTCGCAACGCACAGACCATGAATTTCCGGGTACTGCTCAACATATTAGTGGTTCCGCAAGCGCAGTCCGTACGTCCACTTTAGGCTTCGTTAACTAATTAGAATGCTGTTGGTGCTGAGTAAATGTTTAAGGAGACCAAACAACTAAGGTCATCAGCCTTCTGTTCACAGAAACAGTGTACTTAGTCTGTCTGCATATAGAGTAAATTCTGTGTGGAGATGTGAGACAGTGTTTTAAACGTTTGGGTACGTGTATCTGAGTCGTAACATGGTAACCAGCCCGGTATTCATCTAGTGTGATGTGGGAAATCGCCTGAAAACCACATGCAGGCTCGCCAGCCGACCGAGCCCTCGTCGTTAATCAACGGGCGGATTCGATCCGGGGCCGGCATACCTCTCCGTCACGGAAGCGATCAGGTTCACACGCGGGGCTAACCGGGTGGATAACTAATTAGGGTGTCAAACATAATCAAAGAGCTTTATTACAGCCTCTCTCAAACTTCAAATTAACTGTCCACCGAAATTATCCATTTCTGAACAGTAAATCTTTCTTTGTTAGCGATAGATTTCCAGTTCCGTGCAGCATACTAAGCATTCCTGTCTTTTTTTTTTTTTTATACATCCTATATAGAAATTGGGGTGAATACACCTGACATTTCGTAGCAATCAGGTTAGTGCTCAGGGAGAAACTTTCATTGCTCACTGCAGAGCAATCCCGACACCAACCGTTTTGCCTCGATGAAATACTTTTTCTGAAGTTCCTGAATCACGGAAACCGATTTTAGCGTCACTTTGACCAAACGACATTTCTTCGTGGCACTTTTAAGAGCATGTTAACAAAAAGTGTCAGAGGAAAAATCTGCATTTTGCAATGAAGTGTAGAGAGAATGTGTAGAGGAAATGTGATACTTTAAGTAGATTAGCATTACCAACAATGTAGACATCACATCATACCAAGAAACGTATTTCAGGCAACAACGCACAGCAACAAGATATAAAATTGGAGGGTACTCAGCAGTTCTAATTTACTCTGAAGACTACGGCTCTTTAACATACACACAAAAAATATAAAATACTTAAAAGTGTAAGGGCTGCAAATATGAACCACCCATGTATATACACAGAGGACTTCACGAGCCGACATAACGTCAGGGACTACAACTCAAAAGACGCTAACGGAGAAAGCCTACTTGAATGGATACACTACAAAGAGCTACATCTGAGCTACGACGTGAAGACCCTCAAAACTTTAAACTCAGAACGATGAAAAAAAAAAAGACACGGACACCAGCATATGTATCACTTCAACAGATTAGCTAAACGAATCTCTGAATCACACAAAATGCGTACTCAGCGGTTTCGCAGCCGACGTAGGCCAGTAATTGTTTCTATTGGTATCGAATTACTAATCGTAAAGTAGATAAAGAAACATCGATGGAACTTCAGTAAAGTGTGTTGGTCACAGTATGCAACAGAGACAAACAGTAACGTACGGTGCGTACCTCCTAAACTGAGAACTATTCTAGATTGGTGAGAGTACTTAGTGTGGATGGAAGAAAGAACATACCACAAGGCTTCAAGAGAGAACATGTAGCATGCTCGAACAAAGGAAGCTAACCAGTACACAGGGAATGTGAAAAAAGGCTAACTTGAAAATAATGGCTCAAATACTAAATTCCCTTGATAAACAACAGCAAAATAAACGGAAAACACTTATTCCCTCCATTAATCCCACACACATTATCAGAAAGGGCTGGGCGCTACTAAGAAAACGAAGCGCAGCAACAACAGCTGAGAAGAAACAACTAAAATTTTCATCCACTGAATAGCACAACACATTACACAACCAACAGAAAATGTGTTGCTAGATCCAGCTCGACAGGCAAACGTAAAGATAAACTGCAAAAAATTGAATAGAACATAAAAATGACCTTTCGCTCTCGATTACCTTTGGGAGAGACGAAGACAAGGTGGCTGTAAACGAATAATAAACAGGAAAGCAGCCGGTATTAACGAGATATACCCTGAATTTATAAAAGAAAACCAGGGAAGAAATCAATGAGTTGGTTAATATACTTATGCCCAGCTGTACTACATAAAGGAGATGTTCCAATTCCCTTCGAAATTTCCAACACTCTAGCTGTCTCAAAAACAAGGAAGGAGCTTCATAGCTCACCCAATCGTCGCCCAATAGCCATTAGAAGCGTATGCTACAAATTACAAGAGCACAGTTTCTCTAACAGTGTTGAAGCGGTTGTCGATACTGCTATTATACCCTTTCGGGGTGGATTCAGAAGAAACAGATGCTGCTCTGAGCACGTGATAACGTTAACATTATTAATGGAGGGAGGATTTCAAAATGCTTTTCAAACCCATGTCGAACTTGTGGAATTGACTGCAGCATATGACGCAGTTTGGCTTTCAATCTTACTGTAAATCTCAAAAACCTTATGACTAGCACACAACTTAGAGATGTGATTAAATTACGTTAGTAAATCAACCATTCATAGTCGTAGTTGGATATATCACTAGAAACACATACAAAATCAAAACTCGAGTTCCCCCAGGGTCGGTACTTGCACCATCGCTTTTCAATATCTATGTCAGCGACATGCTACTTACTATATGCCAGAAATTCAGGTACACAGACGATCTAGCCATCACAACTCAAACTAAGAAGGATAGCAAATTTTAATTAAAGACGTGGATACACTACATAATTTCTACAAAAAGTGGATATTACTCTCCAGCCCCTCCAGACCTGAGGTACGTGCATTTCACCTAAATAACCGACTATCAGCCAATCAACTAAATGTCACCTTCGGTGGGACGAGAGAAGCACTCCTTTTCCATCCTAAATACCTCGGTGTTGTTCTAGTCCGCTCATTAACACGCAAAGAATCCCTTGACTATATGAGTCAGTAATGAAAACTAGAAATAACATCGTTAAGAAATTTGCTGGGACAACATGGGTCCAAAACAAGAAGCCTTCGAACAGCAGCAGCTGATATGGTCTGTTCGACTGTTGACTATTGTGCACCCGTGCGGTTCGAAAGTGCACACGTTCAAAAATTGGACGTACAGTACATCTGGATGAAACGATAACGAGAACAATTGGTTCCTTAAAATCTGCACCTGTTTTCAGCAACACTGCACCACCTGAGCTAAGACGAGAAATGACAGCTTCACGAGAGGGGAAAATATTGCATGAAACAGAACGACTGCGAAACTTCTCCATCCATATGACCAGGGCTGGTTTAACCCATGTAGAGGCTTGGGGCTAGGAAAAATATGTGGTCCCTGTTTACTTCACGTAGGCCTAAAACACTTCTGTGAAAGTACAACAGGAATGTTAAGTGAATAATATACTTACTTCTGCGACATCAACCATGCCATGCATTTGATGATACTATACCTAATGGAACTTTCCATTTGCATAAAAAAACACACGAAGTTACCCTATTATATAAATGCAATAAATAAAAAATAGGTACTTCAAAAATTTATTTTCCTTACTTTCGTTCTAGTCAAGACAACCAGTCACCTCATGTTCGACTGTTAACAAGGCGACAGCGGAAATGCGTTCTTCCTGTATTGCAGCTTGTAATTTGTTCTTGATAACGGGTAATTTGGAGAATCCACTCTCAACTTCACAATTCGCTATTTGTATTGAGAGGAAAATTGCGTAAGCAAGCATCACATTTGGGAAAACATCACCAAGATCATTTTCAAACATTAACTCACATAATTCGACTGGTTAAATGTTTAGCAGCCTTTTCTTTGTGGACACACTTCAAAAATTCACTTCCTTCAACGAAATCACCTCGGTATTTTTCACAGAGTTTGACGTTTCTTTTAAGAGTTTTTTAGCGTCTTGCTTTACCGTATTGTATGTTAAAGGTAGGAAAAGATCGACTACTTTTTAATACTTTTTTAGTTCTGCTTGTAGTTTATCAACAACTGGAACAAATGCCACACGGTCTTTATCACGTCCAATCAATTCTTCTGATTTTTCTCCATCAGTGAGTCTTCTTGCATTGTGTTTCCTTTCGTCGCTATATTCTTTATACACATGCTCACTTAAGCTACTAGCTTGGTGTTCATATTCATCAGAATTTTTCCTAACACGGCTGAAAAACGGGAGCAATGATCGCAATTCTTGACACCCAATAATTAATTCTAGTCTAGTCTTTTGCAAATATTAGTTAGTTTTGTCCATTCGAGACAACATGTCATCCCAGAAAACAACCAATGCTGTCGTCTCCAGTTTTTTTAGTTTTTTCCGAAGTGATTTTGTCTTCTTTCTTGTCGTTGCTTTTTCTTCTTTGTTCTCGACGGTTTCTTCAAGTGACATTGCTTCCTCACGACACAACCATGTAGTATCGGGTAGTGTCTTAAGTCACCCATTATTATTCACAAGAATGTGCCAACGGTGAGTAGAAGCTACTAAAACGTCATATGGTCGTTGTAACACTTGCAAAACCCAACTGAGTCTTACGATTCCTCTCACTGTTTTGGACTATGAGGATTAACGACTGTGCAACACAGAACACATAAAAATCTAATGAATTCAATACCTCTATCTTCGCACTTAAACCTGAATATTTCCTACTCACGTTACTGGTATTGTCATATGATTGCGAACGACCGTCTTCTATCCTAATACTGTATTTTCTAAAAGATCTAAGATAAGCTTCCGAAGACTTTCTGCCGTATGACTGTGTATGGGAACAAAATACAAATATATTTCGTGGATTGTTCCCTCGAAACAATATCTTACTACAACGGATAATTGATCTTCATGTGCCGTGTGTACCGTTGAATCTATAACTAGTTCGTAGTACATTACTGTTTGAATTTCGTCAACTATTTCATTCCATACCTCGTTTCCCACTAGGACGGTGAATTCTTCACAAATAGTCTTGAACAAATATGACTGATGACCGCGACCTTAAGAGCCACGCTCTGGAATGTGATGTTTCAAAAATGGGTGAAAATGAACAATTAGTTCAAGGGAAGCTAAATACACTCCTGGAAATGGAAAAAAGAACACATTGACACCGGTGTGTCAGACCCACCATACTTGCTCCGGACACTGCGAGAGGGCTGTACAAGCAATGATCACACGCACGGCACAGCGTACACACCAGGAACCGCGGTGTTGGCCGTCGAATGGCGCTAGCTGCGCAGCATTTGTGCACCGCCGCCGTCAGTGTCAGCCAGTTTGCCGTGGCATACGGAGCTCCATCGCAGTCTTTAACACTGGTAGCATGCCGCGACAGCGTGGACGTGAACCGTATGTGCAGTTGACGGACTTTGAGCGAGGGCGTATAATGGGCATGCGGGAGGCCGGGTGGACGTACCGCCGAATTGCTCAACACGTGGGGCGTGAGGTCTCCACAGTACATCGATGTTGTCGCCAGTGGTCGGCGGAAGGTGCACGTGCCCGTCGACCTGGGACCGGACCGCAGCGACGCACGGATGCACGCCAAGACCGTAGGATCCTACGCAGTGCCGTAGGGGACCGCACCGCCACTTCCCAGCAAATTAGGGACACTGTTGCTCCTGGGGTATCGGCGAGGACCATTCGCAACCGTCTCCATGAAGTTGGGCTACGGTCCCGCACACCGTTAGGCCGTCTTCCGCTCACGCCCCAGCATCGTGCAGCCCGCCTCCAGTGGTGTCGCGACAGGCGTGAATGGAGGGACGAATGGAGACGTGTCGTCTTCAGCGATTAGAGTCGCTTCTGCCTTGGTGCCAATGATGGTCGTATGCGTGTTTGGCGCCGTGCAGGTGAGCGCCACAATCAGGACTGCATACGACTGAGGCACACAGGGCCAACACCTGGCATCATGGTGTGGGGAGCGACCTCCTATACTGGCCGTACACCACTGGTGATCGTCGAGGGGACACTGAATAGTGCACGGTACATCCAAACCGTCATCGAACCCATCGTTCTACCATTCCTAGACCGGCAAGGGAACTTGCTGTTCCAACAGGACTATGCACGTCCGCATGTATCCCGTGCCACCCAACGTGCTCTAGAAGGTGTAAGTCAACTACCCTGGCCAGCAAGATCTCCGGATCTGTCCCCCATTGAGCATGTTTGGGACTGGATGAAGCGTCGTCTCACATGGTCTGCACGTCCAGCACGAACGCTGGTCCAACTGAGGCGCCAGGTGGAAATGGCATGGCAAGCCGTTCCACAGGACTACATCCAGCATCTCTACGATCGTCTCCATGGGAGAATAGCAGCCTGCATTGCTGCGAAAGGTGGATATACACTGTACTAGTGTTGACATTGTGCATGCTCTGTTGCCTGTGTCTATGTGCCTGTGGTTCTGTCAGTGTGATCATGTGATGTATCTGACCCCAGGAATGTGTCAATAAAGTTTCCCCTTCCTGGGACAATGAATTCACGGTGTTCTTATTTCAGTTTCCAGGAGTGTAGCTACCATCATTTGAGGTTCCAAAATGTCATTATCACCACGAAAAGCCAGTCCTCGTATTGTGAAATGTTTAACAACTTCTGTCACGCGCCGAAGCACGTCTTTATAATTTTGCTGCGCTTTAATCATAATCTGCAGCTCACTGTCGATGCGTCCCTTATTCTTCGATCGCAGAAACCACGTCACTGCAACTTTGCAATGATTAACGCTGTTTTCATGAGACGTCACTTTTTCTTGTCCCTTCTTGCAGTCAGAAAATCCACAGGTTGAAAATGGAGTATACATGTTGTCTAAGCACAGAAAATACAAAATACATTTTCTGTAGATTTGAAATACAAGAGCCATTTTGTTTCGTTTTTCTCTCCATTTAGCAGTTTTCTAAAGAAAAAGTTTTTGGATGCGTACCTTTTGTGTGATTTGTAGACTTGTTCAGATTTACTTAGAGTATCTAGATTGTTCTTAAAATAGTCTATACCTTTCGCTACACCCAGTTCCAAGAATTCGTTTTTCACATTTTTTTCCATTTCGTCAGATCTCTCTACAGTGTTGAGGACTTCACTAATTCACTGTCAATACTGCCATCGGTTTGGTTTTATAATCGCCTAGCTCAACATTCATTACCGCTTCACTTACAAAATAAGACTCCATAACAATTTCAGATTCACCGGAAATTGTCAAACACTCCTTAGAAGAAGTAGGCACAGGGGCAGGAGTTTGTGGTTCAGCACAAACTTTACTAATGTTACCAGTGGAGTAACCGTTCTTAGTAAAATACGAAGTCACTTTTGGCAGTTTATTCACACATTTAGCTGCTTCTTTCTGTGCCTTTCGTTTGCTGGCACCACCGGAAAACTTTCTCCCGCAATGAGATTCCATTTGGAGTCCCGAAAACCAGAAATCAAACTCAAATATGAGCTACACACCAACTGATTAGAATAAGCGACGTCTCCTCACATACTAACAACAGAAAATCTGCAAATATTCTGTACGTTACAACTCTCTAAACAATACTGCCACAAGAGTTAACAGTTCAGCCCTACAACGACAGACAAGCGATGAAAGCAACGAACAAAAGAAGGAAGGGGCGATGGGGGAGAGTATCTCACAGCACGCAAAAGTGTCTAAAGTAGCCAACCTCTTGCTGTGGTCAAAAAATACTGCCCGACTCCACGCATACGAAGTTCAGAAGTAGACAGAACTTTTTGACGTGAAAGGATATATCCTATTGTGAAACTCCGCAGTGACTTTATTTCTCCTTGGATTGGGATTGTGTATATTAAAGCTGCATGAGACTGCAGAACACTTTTGTTCAGCGGGAAAATACGAATCTCGATTATCATGCACTATATTCGCTCTCCTTTTTAAATCTACTTTATGCTAATTTACTAAGATGGTGGATGTAACAAACGATAAAATCTGTTTCATATTTTATCCAGAGATGATGACTGTATCTCGAATGATTTTCATCAGCCGGCCAATTGAGAACTCGGTCAGAGTGGAGGAGTGGAGGCCCCCCGCCCACCTGGCAGCCCAGGTCTAGATCCCCCCTAAGCCCTCCTTCAGGCCCCCTTAATTCGGCCCTGCATATGAGCACAAGCGATCTACCACAACCTTGCTTAGAGCTCCAGAAACCAATCCGGGCAAATATCATAGAATCAAACTTTGGTATTAACGAAGAGTGGAAGAGGAGATGGGAAAGTATCAATCGCTTAGACATAGCAGATCCCACGCAAGATCATCCGGGACTGAATCTATGACCATGTGGACAAGACTGAACAGAAAAAGAACGAATAGATCATGAGAGGTGTAACTCCATGAAGTATATGAAGGGTTATAAATGACGGCGGCGTGTGACTGAGGAAATGTGGACAAACCATAGACTACTGAAGCAATCTCTTGTACCAGTACTTGATTGACAGCATTGGACTTACTAAATTATTGTTAAATTTTATAACTTCCAGGAATATATGTTTTATTATTATTAAATTTTATAACTTCCAGTAATATATGTTTTATCTTTGTGGTTTTATGTTTATTATTTTCAAACAGTATATACTGCTACTGTGTATTATAGAACAAACAGAGATTCACTTCAACTTCCTGAACCAACTGAAGGTTGCGATTCCACCTTTTCTTGTAATGTTTATTACGATTTTCGCCTGTAAATTATGAGATTCATTTTTCCTCGTATAATTACGCAATACATTGGCAATTTTAACATTTTCAAATTTGGCGATAACATAACATTTTTGAGTATTTCTGCATGAAAATATTGTGCTATGAAAATTAGTTATCCTTCAGATTTCAGTTTACAGTGACCTAGATTTAAAATAGAGTACGTACCTATGTAAACGCAATCTGATTTTTATTTTTTTTATCATTCATATCTAATGCCGCGTAGACTCGAGTATTTGCAAAATTCAGTTTACATAAACGTCAAGTAGAAGTTTATTGCTCACTGAACAAAGAATAACTTTTACGTTCCAAAATCACACTTGACTTCTTCAGAAATAAGTTGTCTTAATGTAAATGCTAAACATATACAAACGTTGTGACGTGGAATATTTTGAAATTGTTTAATGTTTTTCGTAATTGTATAAATATCCTTATATCATATATATATATATATATATATATATATATATATATATATAATTGTATAAATATCCTTATATCATATATATATATATATATATGGACATTGCCAAATTGCCAACAGACATTGCGCGTAAGGATTGCGGAGATAAGATACGAGAAATTATGGCTCATACGTAGGCACTTCTTCCCTCGCTGTATTTGCGAGTGGTACAGGGGAGGGAATGACTAATAGTGGTACCAATCCGGGCAAATGTAGATGTAGATGTGGATGTAAATCCAACTCATGGATCACACACATTGACGTATGCCTCCATTCCACATGTTCACCAGGTAAATGCTAGGATGGTGTGGTACAGCCCATAAACCTCTGTGAGATAAGAATAGATGCTGAAGCTATGAGATAGCTCGTACTTGACATGTTTTGGTGGAGAAAGGCCTCCTAATGAACATGTGAAATTTGGACTGAAAGTATTATGTTGGTGCTTGAACAGTGTCATTGCAGACTGTGTTGATGTAAACAGTGACACAATGTAGAATATAAATCTGTGAATGAACAACAGCGTGGTAGCAAGAAGAAACAGTTATGTAATCTGACAAAAATTAGTCAGTGATTTTCGGATCTCGAGAGTAATAACACGCAAACACGCATTATGCGACATAAGGGTTACGAGTGTCATTAAGGAAAGAAGATGGGAAGACTCAGAGAACAGCAGTAGCTACTTTGGTACAAAAACAAAAAAAATGACAGTGACCGGTGTTTGCATCTGCGGTCCGATGTTCCACTGGCAAGGTGCCTGTTATTCAGAAGAAGTCATTACACCGTTCAGGGTCGGCTTCGACAAGCTATAAAATGATAGATAATAGAAGGGAATTTGATGGAGCAGAAGAGAGGTTACATTTCAAGAAAGGGTAGAGACTAATGTAATTGTAAGTCTCGTAAAATAAAAAAAGGAATACATTTTCTTTTATTTAAGACCAATGAGACGAAAAATTATCTAATTCATGAGGCGGAGGAAGGAAATGGAGGGCAACACAGAAAACTGGGATGTAGAATATTCAAATACACCCATGCGAATAAGTAGCTGAATGGAAAATCTATTTTCTGGCAGTACAGAAAGAACAAGTAGTAAAGAAGAAATTACTATGAAACCGCGTGGTAGTTTTATGATCAAGAATCTGAACCTGAACGTGAACCAATGAATAATCAAATAAATAAATAAGGTTCAAAATGGTTCACATGGCTCTGAGCACTATGGGACTTAACTTCTAAGGTCATCAGTCCCCTAGAACTTAGAACTACTTAAACCTAACTAACCTAAGGACATCATACACATCCATGCCCGAGGCAGGATTCGAACCTGCGACCGTAGCGGTCACGCGGTTCCAGACTGTAGCGCCTAGAACCGCTCGGCCACCTCCGCCGGCAATAAATAAGGGGAAATTTTAGGAAACAGAAGACAAAGTGAAGTCCCGGGGTATGATGGAGACCAGCTAAAGGTTAACTCGAATTTAGAATGTGGGACAGAGAAGAGCCAAATACCTACTGTAATACGTATGGAGAAAAACAATTAGAGGAATAAATGCGTGTTACGAACGTCAAATCAGTTCAGAAAGAGTAGTTTGTAAGGGAAAAAATTTGTATGGAACCTCTTGGTAACTTGACGAGTAGGTTCCTGAGGCAAAGAATAAGCAAAACAGGAAAATACAGAAGACGGAAGATGAAGTAAAAGTTCTGAGATATAATAGGGACTAGGCAAATGTTATAGAATCTGGGACAGAGAAAAGCCAACGACGTACCATAGTATGTAAATAGAAAAATAATTAGAGAAATAAATGCATGTTGTTGACTGTAAACTAGTTGCAAGATACAGTCACGGGTCAAGATATTTTAGAAATTTTTAAAGCAAGGAAAGTGTATTATTTATTAATGATGTTGAAAGGAGGGAAATTATAATTAAAGTAAATAGTGAAATGGACAAAGAATATGTGTTTGTAGCCAAAAAGTCTAATAATTGTAAAAGGGAAGATGAGAACAGATGTGCAACTGTATAAATAAATGAGAAGTAGTGATAAAAAAGACTCTAATAACCACTTCTTTTTTCATAAATTTCTAAACTGGACTTAAAGTTAATCTTTAAAATAGTTCATCTTAACCACTTATTTATCGATCGTATGGTACTTATAACAATGCAATCTTGGTTATATTGCTAAAATTTCATGCTTGCACTTCTAATGAGTTTCACCAATGTTGCATTTACTTTTTAGTGTTCCAAGAGACAATATTACATTAATATTTATCTTCAACGGTGTCTTCGTGTAGGGGATTATTGTAACTAACACGCTTCTACATCTACATCTACATAGATACAACGCAAGCCACCGTACGGTGCGTGGCGGAGAGTATCCTGTACCACTACTAGTCATTCCCTCCCCTGTTCCACTCGCAGATACAGCAAGGGAAAAACGACTATCTATATGCCTCCGTATGAGTACTAATTTCTCTTATCTTATCTCCGCGGTCCTTATGCTCAATGTATGTTAGCGACAGTACAATCTTTCGGGAGTCAGCTTAAAATTCTGGTTCTCTAATTTTTCTTCTATAGTGTGCTTCGGCAGGAACGTCACCTTCCCTCGAGGTATTCCCATTTGAGTTCCATCTTCGTAACACTTACGTGCTGTTTGAGCCTACCAGTAAGAAATCTGGCTACCCGCCTCAGAACTGCTTCGATGTCCAACTTCAGTCCGACATGGGTCAGATCACTGAGCAGTATTCAAGAACAATTCGCACACGCGTCCACTATGCGATCTCCTTTACATGTGAGCCGGCCGCTGTGGCCGAGTGGTTCTACAGTCCGGAACCACGCGGCTGCTACGGTCGCAGGTTCGAATCCTGCTTCGGGCATGGATGTGCCGGCCGCGGTGGCCGAGCGGTTCTAGGCGCTTCAGTCCGGAAACGCGCGACTGCTACGGTCGCAGGTTCGAATCCTGCTTCGGGCATGGATGTGTGTGATGTCCTTAGGTTAGTTAGATTTAAGTAGTTCTAAGTTATAGGGGATTGATGACCTCAGATGTTAAGTCCATAGTGCTCAGAGCCATTTGAACTATTTTTGCATGGATGTGTGTGATGTCCTTAGGTTAGTTAGGTTTAGGTATTTCTAAGTCTAGGGGACTGATGGCCTCAGATGTTAAGTCCCATAGTGCTTAGAGCCATTGGAACCATTTTACATGTGAACCACACTTCCCCAACTCTTCCAATAAACCGAAATCGACCATTCGCCTTCCCTACCACAGTTCTCACATGTCCTACGCTACAGCATCATCAGCAAACAACCGCAGACTGCTGCCCACCCTGTCCACCTAACCATTTATGTATATAGAGAACAACAGCGGTCCTATCACACTTCCCTGGGGCATTCCTGACTATACGCTTGTCTCTGATAAACACTCGCCGTCGAGGACAACATACTGCGATCTAGTACTTAAGAAATCTTCGATCCACTCACATATCTGTGAACCTATTTCATATGCTCGTACCTTCGTTAACAGCGCATTGAGGCATCGTGTCAAATGCTTTCCGGAAATCTAGAAATACGGAATCAGCCTGTTTCTCTTCCTTCGTCCGTAGCCCGCAGAATATCATGTGAGAAAAGGGCGAGCTGAGTTTCATACGAGCGATATTTTCTAAAACCATGCTGATTCGTAGACATCAGCTTCTCAGCCTAAAGAAAATTTATTATACTCGAACTGACAGTATATTCAAGGATTCACAGCAACCCGAAGTTAGGGATATCGGTCTGTAATTTTGCGGGTCCGTTCTTTTACCGCTCTAACATACAGAAGCCACCTGCACTTTTTTCCCAGTAGCTAAGGAGTTTGTGGTGCGCGAGAGATTCGCAATAGTTCCCAAGGTAGGTAAGGGGCAAATGCCGTAGTCTACTCTTTGTAAAACCGAACTGGGATTCCATCCTGACCTAGTGACTTATTTGCTTTCAAATCTTTCAGTTGTTTCTCAACGCCAGGAATGTTTGTTACTATGTCGTCCATGCAGGAGTCTGTCCGATGTTCAAATGGCGGTATATTTGTACGATTCTCCTGCGTGAAAGATTTCTAGAACGCGGAATTTAAAACTTCGGCTTTTGTTTTTCCGTCTTCAACTGCTACGCCAGACTGGTCAACAAGAGACTGAATGGAAGTCTTAGACTTGCCTAGCGATTTTACATAGCACCAGAATTTTCTCGAGTTCTCTGAAGGTGGTAGTTGCATGCTTCGAGTATAGATCTTTTCACAAACGCACGAATCTCTACTAAACATTGCTTCTCGTCATTTATGTGTTCCCTTTTGAACGGAGAGTGCAACAGAGTCTGTTTCCTCAGCATCTTCCGAATTTCGTTATGAAACCATGGTGGATCTTTCCCATCCTTTATCCACTTACTAGGTACATAGCTCTCCACACCACGATTTAAAGTCTGCTTTAATTTTACCCATAATTCCACTAACTCCACCTTACTGGAACTAATTTACTTCAATTAACTCTCTAAGGGAGATGCTAACAACTGCTTATCTGCTCTATTTACAGAAACCCTCTCCTAGCCTTCTTGACTGATTTATTAACCTTCGTAACCATAATTGCTATAATGACATCATGATCGCTAATTCCCGTTTCTATACCGACATTATCGATAAGATCCGGCCTGGTTATAGCTACAATATCTTAAGACATTTCCATTGCGTGTACGCTGCCGAGCTAGCTGCTCAAGACAGTTTTTAAAAAACGTTTCAAAAGTATTTCAGACGTCTGTCTGTCTGTATCCCCCGCAATGAATCCATAGTCATCCCAGTCTATGCTTGGTAGGTTAAAATCCCCTGTAACTAGCATTACATGATTTGGGTACTTAAACGCTACTGACCATGGACTTGCTTTGAATGGCTCACATCGGGTGGCCGGTAAAAACTGCAACAATTTACTTGGTTTCACCTGCACCTGTTATACGCGGCCAGATAACTTCTTCCGCTTCTATGGCCTCTAATATGTCTTTCCAATATACGTTCCATGACTCGCTAAATGTATCAGCTTTGGCTATATCGATGGTTGAGTTCTTCTTCAGTTGTGCCTGTAAAAACTTGTGCTTGACTGGGAAATGAGATAAAAGTGAGTGGCCTTCCAACAGTTTGAAGGTAACGTGAAGTACCAAGTGATTATATCCTGATACTTTGATTTCTTTTATCGGAAGTAAAGATTTTAACTACTTTCCAGCGAAAACTAAGCACTGCTTATTCATTGACAATTCTCGTGCTCTGTGCAACGCTGGAGCTAAACATGTGATAGTGCTCGTATCGAATAGACATTAATACTGAAATAATCTTCTACATGGCATGGAAACGTCACTTAGTACCTGTCGCTGCTTCGACGTTTGATGCAGTGGAAACAAGTAAGGTGATCTAGTGCCCCTTGAGGAAGGAAGGAAGCTTAAGGTTTAAAGGCCCGTCGCCAAGAAGGTTATTAGAGACGGAGCACAAGCTCGGTTTGTTTCAGGGATGGGAAAAGAAATCACCTGTGCCCTTCCAAAGGAAGGGCCAATACAGAGGCTTATTGACAATCATTCAACCCACGCCTTATTCGCGAATGGAACAGGGCTGGAGGGACCAGATAGTGGTACCGAAAGTACCCTCTGCCACACACCATTAGGTGGCTCGCGGAGTATGATGTAGATGTAGATGTAGATGAATCATCCCGGCATTTGCCTGGAGCGATTCAGAGAAATCACGGAATGCTAAATCAGGATGGTCGGACGCAATGTGAACGATGGAAACGAATGAAACCGGTAGAAGATCGTAAGAAACAGAACTGTTAGTTTCTCTAAAAAGAATAAAGAGTTTCCCAGTTAGTTTTCTGTCCAAAGTACAAAAAACTTAATAATTTTATTCGACTGTGTAAAGAAATTTTATATGGTCTTTGCGCCATTGCTATCTGGTAGCTACACACATGTGTTGCATCACCCCAGTTCGACCGGCCGTTGTGATCCGAACGGTTCTAGGCGCTTCAGTCCGGAACCACGCGGCTGCTACGGTCGCAGGTTCGAATCCTGTCTCGAGTATGGATGTGTGTGATGTCATTAGGTCAGTTAGGTTTAAGTAGCTCTGAGTCTAGGGGACTGATGACCTCAGATGTTAAGTCCCATAGTGCTTAGAGCCATTTGAACCATTTTTCACCCCAGTTCCCAGAACTCCTGAAGATAGACGTTGACTGTGGATATTGTATCATAGACACAGTCCCTTTGACGGTTCAGGGATATCACTAAACCCTCCCAAAGATGGAAATAACCATGCATGAGCAGCGCCTATTAGACGGAGGGGGTCCGACAGCCGATCAGTTCTAGTCCTTCCACCTGGAAGAAGGTAGATGGCTAGTGTTGTCTGTAGCGCAATCATTCCTAGAAGGTCAATACCGCTGATCGATCACGTCCGCTTTGTTACTTTGTGCCAGGAAGGCTCTCAACAAGCAAAGTGTCCAGGCGTCTCGGAGTGAACCAAAGCGATGTTGTTTGGACACGAAGGCGATACAGAGAGACAGGAACTATCGATGACATGCCTCGCTCGGTCCCTCCAAGGGCTACTACTGCAGTGGATGACCGCTACCTACGGAATATGGCTCGGAGGAACCCTGACAGCAACGCCACCATGTTGAACAATGCTTTTCGTGCAGCCACAGGACGTCGCGTTACGGGTCAAACTGTACGCAACAGGCTGCATGATGCGTAATTTAACTTCCGACGTCCATGGCGAGGTCCATTTTTGCAACCACGACACCATGCAGCGCGGTACAGATGGGCCCAACAACATGGCGAATGGACCGCTCACTATTGGCATCACGTTCTCTTCACCGGTGACTGTCGCATATGCCTTCAACCAGACAATCGTCGGAGACGTGTTTGGAGGCAACCCAGTCAGGCTGAACGCGTTAGACACACTGTCCAGCGAGTGCAGCAAGGTGGAGATTCCCTGCTGTTTTGGGGTGACATTGTGTGGTGCCGACGTACACTGCTGGTGGTCATGGAAGGCGCCGTAACGTCTGTACGATACGTGAATGTCATCCTCCGACCGATAGTGCAACCATATCGGCAGCATATTGGCGAGGCATTCGTCTTCATGGACAAAAATTCGCTCTCACATCGTGCACATTTTGTGAATGATTTCCTTCAGGATAACGTCATCGCTCGACTAGAGTGGCCAGCATGTTCTCCTGACAAGAACCCTATCGAACATGCTTGAGATAGATTGAAAAGGGCTGTTTATGGACGACGTGACCCACCAACCATTCTGAGGGATCTACGCCGAATCGCCGTTGAGGAGTGGGACAATCTGGACAAACAGTGCCTTGATGAACTTGTGGATAGTATGCCACGACGAATACAGGCATGCATCAGTGCAAGAGGACGTGCTACTGGGTATTAGAGTTACCAGTGTGTACAGCAGTCTGGACCACCACTTCTGAAGGTCTCGCTGTGTGGTGATACAACATGGAATGTGTGGTTTTCATGAGCAATAAAAAGGGCGGCAATGATGTTTATGTTGATATCGATTCCAATTTTCTGTACAGGTTTCGGAACTCTCGGAACAGAGATGATGCAATACTTTTTTTGATGTGTAAATAACTTTCAATATGTGTCTGCAATTACTTTAGTCTTCATACACTCCTGGAAATGGAAAAAAGAACACATTGACACCGGTGTGTCAGACCCACCATACTTGCTCCGGACACTGCGAGAGGGCTGTACAAGCAATGATCACACGCACGGCACAGCGGACACACCAGGAACCGCGGTGTTGGCCGTCGAATGGCGCTAGCTGTGCAGCATTTGTGCACCGCCGCCGTCAGTGTCAGCCAGTTTGCTGTGGCATACGGAGCTCCATCGCAGTCTTTAACACTGGTAGCATGCCGCGACAGCGTGGACGTGAACCGTATGTGCAGTTGACGGACTTTGAGCGAGGGCGTATAGTGGGCATGCGGGAGGCCGGGTGGACGTACCGCCGAATTGCTCAACACGTGGAGCGTGAGGTCTCCACAGTACATCGATGTTGTCGCCAGTGGTCGGCGGAAGGTGCACGTGCCCGTCGACCTGGGACCGGACCGCAGCGACGCACGGATGCACGCCAAGACCGTAGGATCCTACGTAGTGCCGTAGGGGACCGCACCGCCACTTCCCAGCAAATTAGGGACACTGTTGCTCCTGGGGTATCGGCGAGGACCATTCGCAACCGTCTCCATGAAGCTGGGCTACGGTCCCGCACACCGTTAGGCCGTCTTCCGCTCACGCCCCAACATCGTGCAGCCCGCCTCCAGTGGTGTCGCGACAGGCGTGAATGGAGGGACGAATGGAGACGTGTCGTCTTCAACGATGAGAGTCGCTTCTGCCTTGGTGCCAATGATGGTCGTATGCGTGTTTGGCGCCGTGCAGGTGAGCGCCACAATCAGGACTGCATACGACCGAGGCACACAGGGCCAACACCCGGCATCATGGTGTGGGGAGCGATCTCCTACACTGGTCGTACACCACTTGTGATCGTCGAGGGGACACTGAATAGTGCACGGTACATCCAAACCGTCATCGAACCCATCGTTCTACCATTCCTAGACCGGCAAGGGAACTTGCTGTTCCAACAGGACAATGCACGTCCGCATGTATCCCGTGTCACCCAACGTGCTCTAGAAGGTGTAAGTCAACTACCCTGGCCAGCAAGATCTCCGGATCTGTCCCCCATTGAGCATGTTTGGGACTGGATGAAGCGTCGTCTCACGCGGTCTGCACGTCCAGTACGAACGCTGGTCCAACTGAGGCGCCAGGTGGAAATGGCATGGCAAGCCGTTCCACAGGACTACATCCAGCATCTCTACGATCGTCTCCATGGGAGAATAGCAGCCTGCATTGCTGCGAAAGGTGAATATACACTGTACTAGTGCCGACATTGTGCATGCTCTGTTGCCTGTGTCTATGTGCCTGTGGTTCTGTCAGTGTGATCATGTGATGTATCTGACCCCAGGAATGTGTCAATTAAGTTTCCCCTTCCTGGGACAATGAATTCACGGTGTTCTTATTTCAATTTCCAGGAGTGTATTTGGACTGGTGAGCGTTTTTAACAAATTCTTCAGATTAGTTCGTGATAAAGAAGTATGTGCGGCCTCATGATGTGGCATATCCAATGGTTGACACCACTCACCTGTGGTTACTTTTTCATTTTGTTTCATACGAAATATATTTCTGGTTCCTGGATAACGACATTAAATTGCCAAAAGAATAGCACGTAAAATTAACTGTAAACATATTTGCGCACCCTTGTCAAAAACTCGTACGTAGTGCTCTTTGCAAATATAATACTGTTTTTTTACTATGAGCTTTGAAAAAAAGTAGGTCTTTTGTAGTACGTTGACGAGTCCGAAACAGGAAATGTTGGATAGGGAATTCTGTATCTAATGAGGAAGTATATATGTCTGCTACAAAAACGGAAGGTATTCCAGCGCTTTACTTAAGAAAACAGAAAAATTTACCAATATTCTCTGAATTAAAATAAGATTTGCAGTACCGTAACTGGCTGTTCTACGTACCATTGTTATACGCACAACGTTCTGCTGCTGCTGATAAGAGAGTTACACCAAAATTATGTCCACCGTACTTCTGAACACCCAATGCTATTTATCTGAACATAATTACAAGACATTTTAATGCTCAAGTGGTTATTCATAGCAAAACATACCACTTAGATTATTTTCAAAATTCGTTGCCTCCCAAGTACACCTCGTCAACAAATTTTCGAAGGAACACCATGTTCATTATTCACTTTGCACCTTCGTTTAGGAAGTGTTTATCTTAAAACTTCCCGACTCCCGTCTTATTTCGAATTTTTCAACTAATCATCGATTGCGTGTGAACCAAAGCAACAAATTCCACGTATAGTTTAATTTCCTAATTGCAATACAGTGCGGCACAACTAAAGGCAATAAACGAAGATCTAGCCTCGCCTTCCGATATGGCATTCTGTTTGAACAGTATCTAGACACCTGTTCATGGACAGTAACATTGCGTGTGTCCGCCCTTCGCCTTTATGATGACTTGAACTCTGATGGGAATACTTTCAGTAAGATGTCTTAATGTCTGTGGAGGGATGATTTCCCATTTATCCTCAAGAGCCGAAGACAGGGGAGCTATTGATACTGGACGCTGAGGTCAGGAGCGAATACGGCGTTCTGACACCTCCCAAAGGTGTTCAGTGCGTTCAGGTTGGGACTGAAGACAGGCCAGTCCATTTCAGAACTTTTATGTCTACAAACCACTCCTCACATATGCTGCTTTATGACAGTGTGCATTGTTCTGGTGACACAATCATTGTCTCCGAACTGTATGCACTACATGAGGCTCAGAAAGTGTTCATTTATTAAACGCAATGAGGGCACCACACACTAACCACGAGAAACACCCCCAGACCGTAATAGCACCTCCTCCATTCTTCACTGTTGGCACTACACATGTTGGCATTCGCCAATCCCTAACCCAGACCCTTCCATTGGATTGTTAAGCCGGTCTGAGTGGCCGTGCGGTTCTAGGCGCTGCAGTCTGGAACCGCGTGACCGCTACGGTCGCAGGTTCGAATCCTGCCTCGGGCATGGATGTGTGTGATGTCCTTAGGTTAGTTAGGTTTAAGTAGTTCTAAGTTCTAGGGGACTGATGACCACAGCAGTTAAGTCCCATAGTGCTCAGAGCCATTTGAACCATTTGATTGTTAAAGGCCATAGCGTGATCCATAACTCCAAATCACTCGTTCCCAATCATCCACTGTCCAGTGGCGTTGCTATTTACAGCACATCAAGCTTCGCTTAGCTTTGACTATAGAAATGTGTGGCTTATGAGGAGCTACGCTACCGTTGTGTCCCATTTTTTATAATTCCCTACGCTCATTCATTGTGCTAGCCGGTCTGCTGGTAACACTTTGGAACTGACGAGAGATTCCTTCCAATGATTTGATGTGATTTTTTACAGCCACCTTTCGCACTGCTCGACTGTCCCTACCTGTCAGTACATGAGGTCCGCTTGGCTTTGATTTACCTGTCGTTGTTCGTTCACGTCTCCGCTTCACAATCCTATTACCAACAGTCGACTGCGACAGCTTTAAAAGGGTTGAAATGACCTTTATGGGTATGCAACTCGGGAGACATCCAGCGACTCCACTGAACTCTTCTGACATACCCAGTCAGCTGTTACAAACAACAAGTTCCTCTACTGACAGCACGATACTCCCTGCCTGTTTTTATACTGGCGGGTACGACTCTCGTGACATTTGGTAGTCCATTCCGCATTACATGGGGCGTCCGGATACCTTTTATCAGAAACTGTACACATATTTCAGCGATAACTTTTCCCGTGACTTTCGTGATTGTTGTCGAGCACCCAGCACCACGTGATGTCGCTTTGCAAGAAGAATGTGTGGTGATCGGTTTGTAGGTTGAATTATTTTGGACTTATAGTGGATTAGTGTATGAGGAAGTATTTGTAGGGATAGCAGAACTTTGTTCACATCACTCTTTCGTACTGAGGTATTTAATAGAGTTTCAAAAGGGCAACTTCAATTTACAAGACGATCCACACTAAAAATGACCTTCATAAAATGACCTTCATTATTGGCCACAGAACTGCCACCAGACAGAGAAATCTTTGGGCCTGACTGCACCTGAAATTTATACCATCATGGAAGACCACTTTAAAGTGAATATGTTTTTTTTCTTTGTTGTATCACGTTCCCAGACAGAGGAAAAAAAGAAATTTTTTTTTCTATAGTGAAAATCCATAAAGCAAAAAGTCTGAAGCTACGCATTTTTCTGGAAATCTATTAATGACTATTGTCTTCATCGCAGAGAGAGTGTTCAGTTGTGTGATACTTAACTCCTCCACAAAATTAATCAGTAGGCCGTGGAGCAATAGCTGCATTACCTTGAAAGGGGGCTTAAAAACAAGCTATTTCGTCATGTCAGCGCTCCAGTACAGTGGTCAAACACTTATGCTAACTATTCAATTACAGTACATTTCAAATTTCTTGAGCAACTGAAGTTGCACAATCTGTTTTTTTTTCCTGCTTACACGAATGAAGGCTTGTCTCTAAAAACGATCCTTTCAGAGATTGGGGCAATAACTAAACTGACATGACACAGAAAACTCCGAAAAAATTTGGTTGTAGTTTTTATTAACCATCAAGGGATGCAATGAATGTACTAGAAGTTATTTTGACTTATTAAAATAAATCAGACTGACTGTAATAATACTGTACTGGTTTTTGTAGAGACACACATTGCACATTTTCATGAACATTCTCAAATAGAGACACAACTAGTCTTTCTAAAGTGGAAAATACATGACGACTAAACTAGTGAACAATCAGATAATGTTCCTGCGTGATATACCTGGCATTTAAACTGTTGAAGTTGACATACTCCACTTCGTCGACGAACTTATTATTATTTTCCCCTCCGAGTATAAATAAGCAGTAATCAGTACTGGTTTCAAATTCACTCATTTAGCCGGCCGCGGTGGCCGTGCGGTTAAAGGCGCTCCAGTCCGGAGCCGCGCTGCTGCTGCGGTCGCAGGTTCAAATCCTGCCTCGGGCATGGGTGTGTGTGATGTCCTTAGGTTAGTTAGGTTTAAGTAGTTCTAAGTTCTCGGGGACTGATGACCACAGCAGTTGAGTCCCATAGTGCTCAGAGCCATTTGAACCATTTTTTCACTCATTTATTTTTGTGCATAAATTACTCATATTTTCCGTTTTTGATCATATGACTTTTCTTGTTTCGAAATCGGTTCATATTGGTTTTCTTGCTGTTATGTTTAAGTTCATACGAGTGTGTAAATTTTATCTTTCCATTTGGAAGCTAAACCCGTTAATTTCTTTCACTGATTGAGAGACTAGTACACTAGACGCAGACATACTTTCTTATGTCACTTGTAGCTGTCTGTAATCTGAGGATCTACGTTATGTCAGACAGTTTAGTGCAATACCACTCCACACACGATAACCGCCGCAGAGCCAGCGTCGAAGGTGTGGGGCTTAAGGCTGTAGGAGCTCGGGTCGACACACACACACACACACAATGTGTATGCGTTCCGTGTGCCTGGCATCACAAGTGAATATCAACCGCGTAGCTTTCATCGTAGCATTAGAAAGGAGCTCTTGTGTAGCTGCTCAGTATCCCATTTCACTTCCTCTCTCGTTGTTTGTGGACCGTGTAAAATCCGGAAGCCATAACAAATCACGCTTTAGATACGGTTCATTAAGAGACCTCAAGAAGCAGACTGATTGTCATATTTCTCAAAACGTTAACCAAGAATA
Source organism: Schistocerca cancellata (assembly GCF_023864275.1). Lineage (NCBI taxonomy): Eukaryota > Metazoa > Arthropoda > Insecta > Orthoptera > Acrididae > Schistocerca > Schistocerca cancellata. Next base: position 632,157,583 of record NC_064629.1, on the reverse strand, counting down.
CGTCATTTTCCTTGCCCGAAAACATTTTCTATGAGGGAACACGCACAAGAGTTCAAATATGAATTTGTAGAAATTAGATTACCTCTTGAGTATAATGAAATACTTGTTCGACACTAGAGAAAAACGTTTGCACTCTTTGCTATCTGCTATTAGTGTGCGACTATCCTTACGCGGTGACAAGAAACATGAAAAGAATTAAGTCAGTAGTATTTGATAAGAAGTTTAGTATGGATGTGCTCCGCCAGAAATCCACAATACGTTAATTAAAGTTATTTATTTCTCTGGAACGCTTTCCAGAATTTCACCTCTAGCCTATCCTGTAAGAGACGATTAATGTATTTTCTTGTTCCGTTCTGAAATGTGAGCATTCGCTTTAGGTGTGCTGCGTTCTTTTTCTGAAATTACCAAAATTGAGCCGGCCGCGGTGGTCGTGCGGTTCTGGCGCTGCAGTCCGGAACCGCGGGACTGCTACGGTCGCAGGTTCGAATCCTGCATCGGGCATGGGTGTGTGTGATGTCCTTAGGTTAGTTAGGTTTAAGTAGTTCTAAGTTCTAGGGGACTTATGACCTAAGATGTTGAGTCCCATAGTGCTCAGAGCCATTTGAACCATTTTTGAACCAAAATTGCTCTGGCAAAGTAACGTTTTCTCAAATGTTCAAAACTGTTCCAAGATATAACTTGCGCATGTACCTAGGTACAAATAATCTTTTCAAATTTAAAATTGTTTCAGTGAAAAAATCTTGTCCATACTCTGTGTGTTACTTTATTACTCAGCTACACAGTAATATTCTGTAAGTGAAATAAAATTAAGAAAAAGTATTACCAAAAACCAGTTACAGTTAGAAACATTTGGAAATAGAAGCTGTAGGGAACTAACACAAATTTCCGTTTTCAGGAAAGGAGAACTTGCCAAGACATTAAACAAACTCGATTCATTTGAAAATATCAAGTGTACGATAGCATAAAACCTTTTTTTTCCTTTATTGTAATTTTAATCACCTATACAGGCGGGCTGGCAGCAGCACATTACGCTGCTCTTCAGCCTTAAGTGGAAACAATAACATGACATAGAGGTGATACAGACAATACAAAAAACGGCGGGCAAAAAATGGAGGTACAAAAAAAACAATAAACAGGAAGCCGTTCACGTTGGACGATAAAAACACTAACACTTATGGACACGGCGCACAAAACACGGAGAACGGCGATGGCACATGTGAACAGTGGAGTCGTAACTGCACGAAACACAAAACGAAGCACACACACGAGATACTGATGGCGATGATCTCCGGCGCGCGAATGTTCACTATGCGTGTGCGAGTCCGGGGACCATAAAACCTTCTGTTGCAAGGTACAAAATGGTGCACTACCGAAGAAGTTTGGTTTAACCGTCCATATATTATGTAACTAGTACTAAGTATATGCTGAATTTTACTCACCACGAAACTCTCTGGCGGAAGAATTAGCACTATTCTCCAAATATCTCTAATACACTGATCAGCCAGAACATTATGACCACCGACTTATTATCGGTTTAAGCCCGTCCAAGCGATAGAGGCGTCACCTGGCGAGGAATGATATAGTCAGAAACATGCACGGTGCATGTAGTATCAGTGAGCTTGCTGTCCGTGTCTGGAATGGGGAAGCCGCGTTTGAGTGAGGACAGATTGTGATGGTCCAGAGACTCGGTTCGAGCATTTCGGAAACTGCACGACATGTCGGGTGTTTGAGGAGTGCTGTGATGCGTGTCTTCAACACGTGGCGAAACCAACATGAAACAACACCCAGACGTCGTGGTGTTGGGCGGCCAACCCTTATTACAGATGTCGGACATCGTAGGCTGGACAGACTGGTAAAACATGACAGGTGGCAACTGTGGCGGAACTAACACCAGAATTTAATGCTGGGCAGAGTACAGTTGTACCTAAACACACAGCGCACCGGACGATTGGCCTCCGCATGTGTCAATTTTGACACCACGACATCGGCAACTACGACTGAAATGGGCACGTGACCATCGGGACTGGACGTTGGCGCACTGGCACAGCGTTGCATAGTCTGATGAATCCCGATACCTTCTTCACCAAGCCGATGGGAGGGCGCGAATGTGTCGCCTTCCAGGGGAACAGCTGCTTGCCATGTGTAACGAGGGACAGAGACAAACTGGCGGCGGCTCCATTATCCTCTGGGAATATCCACGTTAGCGTCCATGGCTCCAGTGAAGCTCGTGTAAGGCACCATGACGACCAAGCAGTATCATACATTGGTTTCTGACGACGTACATCCCTTGATGACGATCATGTTTCCCGATGGCAGCGGCATTTTTCAGTAAGATAATGCGCCATGTCACAAGGCCAGGAGTGTAATTGAGTGGTTCGAGGAACACAATGACGAGTTACAATCTCGCCAAATCTGAACCCCATCGAACACATCTGGGATATGATTGAACGTGGCGTCAGAACTCATCGCCACCCTGCACGGAATTTACGGAAATTAAGTGACTTGTGTGTGCAGATGTGATGCCAACTTCCTCCAGAGACCTATCAAGGCCTGATTGCTTCCATGCCACGATGCGTCGCTGCTGTTATCCATGCAAAATGTATATATACTGGCTATTAGGTAGGTGGTAATAATGTTTACTATGGATGTGCTCCACAATACGTTAATTAAAGTACTAGACGGAATCTGTGTTCCTTGACGTGCCACTGTCTATTGTGGCTTTCAAAATCAGGACACCCACAAATTAAAATATACTGCTCCTTCTTTCTCTGCTTCAATATTACCAAAAGACCAACATATGTTCTGCTGATGGATCTATTTGTATAAGTTACCAATAAGTGAATCTATCGTTGGTGCGTAGAAGACTCACTTTGTCAGTATCTACAATCTGAAAACATTCATCAACGAAGTGGAATTTTCGAACAGGTGACTTAGTGGGCCTTGTAATTTTACTCTTCTGGCAAACTGTACATGCGTTAGTGTATTGCTTTATGTTCTTCTTTCAGTTCCTCGTCAATCTATGTTTGAAAAGAGTCCGGTGCATTCATTGACCAATCTAGCATGAAATTAACTTCATATAGGTCAAACTGACTTATAATTACTGATATTTGTTTGTTTTCGTACGCAGTTAGAATTTGATACTAATCTTTTGAGAGGATTATCTTCGGATAAAATTCCTTGTGAAGAGTGTTTAAGTTGACGTCATGTATTTGTGGGACTGCATAGTAATCTGGGAGGCTGCGGTCATTTAGATGATAATAATCTCCACAAACAAGACAAACGTAATCCGGTTTGTAACTGGTTGAACAATTTTGTGCATTCATGTATTCGAATCTTTACTTTACCATATGTAGTTTGTAATTTTTTTAAAGAGTTATATAAAATTTACAGGTTACGTGAAATAAATAAATTGTTCCAGCTATTTCAATACATTCTACAGTATATTCGATTTCACTTACAATTGAGTGTTGTTGTCAGTAAGTCTTTTGTTATTGAGGTCAACGAAAAGATGAAACGATGAAGAAAGTCTGCGTCTAACGTGTCATTCGAAGTTCTTGAGTTAATAGCTGGCCAATGAAAGCTGTTTTAAGCCTAGGTCAGTATCAGTAATTTTGAACCGTTGGATTGAGTCTGAGAAACATTCTCTGCGAAGAGTTTATATTCAGTCATTTTCGTTTCATCATTTTTTTAATTGCTGCTGGAACAGAGTAGCCTGCTCTATTGTCTACCAAAAACAGTTGCCCTATATCGTAATCTTTGACGATCCATAGATACTGGCGACCTATAATACCATCTATTGGAGAACATTTGGGCGCTATTGTATTTGCCTCTTTTCATTCCTCAGTTCTGCCATTCACAAGCTTCAACATATTTTTCTGGAACACAGTCATCACCAAAACGAAAATCGCAGTAAACACACACACACACACACATTTCCTTGAATATCCTCGTGGCGAAGTAACAGACACTGCTGTGATTAATGTGCAGGTGTATACTGATAGACTCCGACTAACTGCTCGCATGCCTCCTGCCCAAATCCCCGTCGTGCTGAGAGCTACTCTGCAATAAGAATGGCTTCTGTTTCCTACGGTCATCGAAAATACCATCGTTAGTGGCACGACATATCGCTTTCATGTGCTGAATTACATGTCTCCACAATGCCGCAACACTTGCTACAAAAATACAGACAAATAGCTTTCGTAAATCGCAAACTCATTCTAATCTCGAATACCTGTAAAATGGTTTTTCTGTGAGTTTTTTCATAGTTTATGTATTCTACGCTGTAGAATATGTGAGCTGTTATACGTCGTGTTAATATCAAGCAGCTGCGTGGTAGAACCACCGCCTAGGCGTGTATTAGCTGCTTCACATCATCGATACTATTTACAGGAATCTCGTGAAGCCACTAATATAGTACCCTACAGTCTTGTACCCCAGCACCTGACTCACTTCATAATTTCAACTAAGGAAACTTATTCATCAACGTTTCGTAATTCCACAGATATTCGCATTTAATTTGAAGCGGAGACCCAGCAAAAAGTTACGCAGCCCAACTTTCTCTCCACACTGTGGTTTAGTCGGCAGCTGAATTGGAGACGCCGACGTAATCAACACTGCCAGACGATTTCCGCTTCTACCTAAGCCGGTAGACTTACCTGTAGAATAGTGTGGCCGTTACACTCCTCTGTTACAATATGTCAGTTTCTTCAATGAACAAAAATTTACAATGATAATTCTTATCCGAGTCACACACCTTACAAGTAAGTTCCACCACAGATTACCCTTTGCCTTAAGTTGTTTCTGCGGCGCTATTTCAGTGTGGAAAATGAGAATCTGGAAGTGTTTGAGGGCCATAAAGGATCCTCACACTAAAACAGCGCTTTACTTTGTTCTTATAATTGGTTGGCTCTGAGCACTATGCGACTTAACTTCTGAGGTCATCAGTCGCCTAGAATTTAGAACTAATTAAGCCTAATTAACCTAAGGACATCACACACATCCATGCCCGAGGCAGGATTCGAACCTGCGACCGTAGCAGTCGCTCGGTTCCAGACTCTTCTTATTATTGTCCGTGTGGTAAGTAATTACCCTCATTATGTTTCCAGTAATTCTAAGACTCGATATGGGTGACATGTTACAATGATGATAACTCTTCAAAACAATTTCCTAAAACGGCCCTTGTGGTAACGTTTCTGCTGTGCAAAACGTGCGGAAAATGTGTGATGTGAAGCTAGTAACACGTTAGGAAGGTCGACACGGACAGTTGCTCTGACTGCAAGACTGAATTTCACGGGCAATGTCGTTCTTCAGGAACATTTGGTTGCCATGGAATTAAGTAGACTTAGATTGTTTTTGACCAAGCCATAGGCGCAAGAATGATTTCTTTAGACATTTATAGAACGCTTCTTGTAGATTTCCATTATGGGGATCTCTTGAAGAAATTTATGGCAGAAAATATTAAAATGTGTTACACAGATACGGATCGCATAATATATCGTGTAACGGCCTCAAATATTTGTGATGTGCACAGCTGGTTTGACACATCGGGTTACCCTGAAAATAAGATAAGTCGATAAGAAGAAAGTGTGTGTAGTGAAAGCTGATTTATCAGGTGACATTGTTGTAGAATTTACAAGGCTGAGAGCAAAAATGTACACTTCCAGCACTGTAACAAACCGTGTAATGCGTAGAGCGCAAGGTGTGAAATGCACATCAGCTAAGGAATTAATCACTGATGATTACAGAGAATGTGTATTAAATTTTGTTGATAAATCGGCTATTCAGTATATAGTCGTAATTTGATCCTAGCTACATATACATTGCCGGAAAAAATTAGTACGCCTGGAACGAAGACGTCGATTTTGATCCGATGACGGCATATGCCACCTCGGGGACAGTAAATGTATTGATAATGGTTTCACCGTCGTCCGCCAATAGATAGCATAGTGGCACAGTTACTAGAGCGTCATCTCTGTCCACCGTTTAATAGCGAATGCTCACAGCCGGAAGGCGGGTTCAGAAGTATGAAGCAAGCAGGCAACCATGCCACGGAGATTTGCTCGTGCTTCCTACAGCTAACTGAGCGAGTTTGAAAGGGGTCAAATTGTGGCCTTCCGAGTGGCGGGATGGTCCTCTCGGAGAACTGCCACCCAAGTGGGACTTGCTGCGTCTGTTGCTCACGCGACATCCTGTCACCCGTTGATGAGATTCTGGACGTCCACGCAGCACAGACACCCACCACAATCGTCCTACTGTAAGAGCAGCAACGACAGATCGTACAGTTACCACAGCATAGACAGGAGGTTTGTGAGCCCAGACGTGACAACACGAACTGTTGCGAACTGGTTATTAGCAGTGGGAGTAAGGCACACACACCTCTAGTCCGTCTTCCACTCACGCCACGGCATCGACGTTCACGGCTTGACTGGTACCGTCAGAGTATCACTTGGAAGATGAAAGGGGTGCCATGATCTTCAGCAATGAAAGCAGATGCACATAAGTGATGGTCGTTTGCGCGTATGACGTAGACCTGGTGAGAGGGCGTTCGTCTGGGGTGCGATAAGTTCACCTTTGTTATTTCTGGAGGCGACGCTAACCAGCGCTCGGTACGTGCAAACTGTTGTTAGACCCGTTATTTGCCATTCTTGCAATAGGAAGGTGACGTGTTGCTCCAACAGGATAAAGCTCGCCCATACACTGCCCGTGAAACTCTACGTGTTCTGCAAGACGTGCAGACTGGCCAGCACAATCTCCGGACGTGTCTTTAATCGAGCACATGTGGAATATGATGGAACGACAAGTAACTCCTGAGACTCGTCAGTCAATAACTCTTACAAAACTACGTGAACAGGTCGAGGAGGCGTGGTAAAAGGTATCCCAGGACATCATTTGCTATGTGTACGATCGACTGGATGCCAGAACCAATGCCTGCGCTGCCACCAGTGGAGGCTAACTCACATGCTAATGTGGGTGTTTCAGTATGGTCAGTACCTGGTACTTCAGAAGTGCTTATGGTATTGATCAGCAAATGTAATCATTTCATGTACACCATATGTACTTTTGCAACAATAAATCTAGAGAGAATCGAATACATTTAAAAGAGTGCACTAATTTTTTTTCCAGCAGTGTAGCTTCCACTACAGAGGAACGTAAATTGGCATTATCGACGAAAGATGACAAACGCTTCATATACGACGATAAAGTGAACACTGTTGCGTTGGCTCATATTCAACATAGGTAGTCAGCAGCTGTGTGTGCAACAGCGGGTGATTTGGAGTTAATTTATCAGTAAAATACAGGTTATGAATGTAATGTTTTGAAACTGTAATCTACCGTGTTGCAGATGTAGAAAAGATGTAAACTGAAGTTGTAATTTACATGTGATGTTAATATACCATACTGAAATTGCAACCTGTAAGTTGTAGATATAAAAAAAGATGTAATGGTAGCAGTAACTGAAATTATAGCCTACTTGTCACAGATATATTATGGTAATGAAAATGTATCGTACTGGTTATAGATGTATTATGAAAATCATTTTAATTGATTCACATACGACTTCTTGTTAGTATAAATTGTATTAAGTAAGCGAAACATTTTTTTGTCTTTTTCCAGAAAACATTATTTTTGTATGACCTAGATTTCGGGTTATAAGCGTGTTTTCCAGTACGCAACTGACTCCAAAGATGGCAACCAAGCAAAAGTAATCTTATATGAACTTCTATCAGTTCTCTACTTACACTTCATCTCTGCTGGTTATTTCGACACATATTTTTATCGTAGATCGATATAACCTTCACTTGGACGGAATTTAACTAGGACTGAACATACACTGGAGTATACCTATGTGCACAGGTATGGGTAATTGTGGCACTAAGTAAAACAAGAGAAAGGCTGCCACTCTTCTGTAGCAGATCGATACGTGGAGCACATAACGCATAGCAGGAAATAGCATTATCTTTTTTCCCAGAAGTAGCACACACATAAATAGGTAAGACCACACAGATACTCAAACGCACTCTCCCTTGGCCACTGCAAGACTAGTTTAGTTAGTGCATATGAGTGGCTGTGTGGCTGTGTGTGAAAGTGTGTACAACTGCTGCAATAAACAGCTAGTGGTCGAAAGATAGTGTGAATGCTGTTTTCTCTTATTTTTCTCCCCACATCGATCCACTACTGGTGAGTGATTGCCTTTCTCTTATTTTACGTTTCAGAATAATACAGGCACTGCAACGTCGTATTTGTTTACATATTTTCACTCTCAATATCTAAGTTCACGAAGAACAGTGCAAGGAAAAACTTGTGGATCAATGCCTTGCGACGAAATGTAGCACATCAGTAAAATACAGTGCAATATGTTTTGAGAATGTCCACGGAACTCAGTCTCACCAAACATCGTAATGTGTGTCGCATCAGAGTGTTTCATTTTTTTCGTCGTTTCTGTCTTACACGTAGAATGTAAGTTGCACTGAACAATTCCTGAATGATTGTAATGTTTCAGTGTTTGATATCTATTTATTTGACAGAATTTGATGTTAAACTTATTGCCCTTTACTGTTGGCAGCTGGTGTGACAGCAGCTGGCTATGCATTGCATATTCAAAGTAAATGTTTACATTTGAGATAATGCAGAGATTGAATGTTGTAGCTAGGCAACAAATTACTGGTTTAAAATTTTCAATATATTAATCCTTATTTGACATGCGCTGCTAATTTCGTGCATCTGTTCGTTCTCTAGTGTTGCCAAAAGACGTTTTCCTCAATCCAGATGTATCATCTCATTACATTGTTGTTCATTTGATGCGAAAGTTGTACATTGTGTGAGAAGTAAAGATGCAGGACTGGAAGAAAATCAACCTTTTTCAGCAGCCCAACTGTCACATCAAGCAGCAAAATAGTCTGTTGAATCATGCGATATACGCGTTCAGAAGAACTACAAAGATTAAGAATATTTCAGTGCTTTACAGTGTATCTAGTGTAAATGAAGAGTTCTCGTGTTAGTTTTTCAAGACAACATGTTCCGTTGTTCTAACAAAATGTGGCTCAGCTTTGAGGTTATTTGTATCAATGCTTAAATTTTATTCTACAAGATTATATGATTATGTCAAGGTTATACTTGATACTTGCTTGCCACATCCTAGAACAGTAAGTGGTAACAAATTGGCGCACCTGGTCTCACAAGTAATGCAATGTGCATGTCCACGGATTTCCATTGATTTAATCGTTACTGACTTTATGAGTGTTTACACAAGACTTTACTTCTGCACTTGAGCGCTTACATGAGATATCGATAGTCACGTGATAATCACTTTGTATTGCAGTTTAGTATGGCTCATGCACTGAGAATGCTGAAAGTCCTTTTCTCACAGAAACAAAAGTGAATGCAAATGCAGTACTTTAATTATCTTTGCAGGACTGTGACTACATTTGTGATAAAGTACGCTGGTTAATAAGTTGCAAGTTTGTTTTGTTCGCCGGCCCTAGTGGCCGAGCGGTTCTAGTCGCTTCAGTCTGGAACCGCGCGACCGCTACGGTCGCAGGATCGAATCCTGCCTCGGGCATGGATGTATGTGATGTCCTTAGGTTAGTTAGGTTTAAGTAGTTCTGAGTTCTAGGGGACTGATGACCTCAGAAGTTAAGTCCCATAGTGCTCAGAGCCATTTGAACCATTTTTGTTTTGTTCGTGAAATGAAAATAAGAGTTAATTTCACAAAGCACTAGAGTATTGCTTTGTTGCACATAAAACAATAATTTAATTGCATAGCCCATTTGTTGAAGAAATTCCTTTTTACCGACTTAATAACTGAATAAATAACGTGTATCATAATTAAGAGCGTAAACGCATACAGTTGAAAGTACAAGATGTTAGAAGAAAAAGAGTCTCAATAAACAAGTGCTTTAAAATGTTCTTTGCTTTTCGTATTTTTGGAGGAGATGATATGGACCCAAACAAGAAAAATAGTCCAGTAAACATGAACAATATGCATACTGTAAGAACTATGAGCACTTACTCGTCTTCGCTACTGTGAAACACATCTACTGAACGAGTGCTCATAGCTCTTAAGATATGTACTTTAGAGTCCATATTTACTGGACATTTTTTTCTTGTTTTGGTCTATACTACTCGCCCCAAAATATGGAGAGCGAATCGCTTGAAGTAGAAGAGATTTGTTTCACAGTACCGAAAATGAAGAAGTTCTCATAGCTCTTAAGGTATGCATTTAGAGCCTATTTTGCTTCTTGTGTCGCGTACTTTCGGTTGTATCCGTTTACGCCATTAGTTATGATGCACCCCATATGTGCACTGCTTGCTTTAATGGGAAGTTAAAATCATGACTGAAATATACGAGGGTTGGAACTTAAGTAGTGGCAACTATTTATTCCCGACCGATACAAAGGAGTTACATGTTTGCACCTGTTACTGTCTTTCAAAGTAGTCACCAGCGTTGTGTAGAACCCGTTGCCAGCGATGTGGAAGGCATAGTATACCGTCAGCAGACCCTGTTCTGTTGATGGTGCAAATGGAGCAGTCTAAAGTTATGGTGATTCTCGTGTACGACTGTTATGGTGTAACCATAACGCATTGCGTTCCTCCACGGCAGATCGTCAATGCACACTATTACTGTTCGTTTTTGGAGCATCAGCTGCGTCCAGCTTCGCGAAAGAAGCAGCGACACTTTCTGCGCAACCTACCCATCATTTTGCACGACAATGCGCGGGCGCATACAGCGCAACCTGTGGCTGATCTGTTCGGTCGATGGGACTGGGAAATACTGTATCATCCACCATACCCGCCGGAATTAAGTCCTTGTGACTTTGATTTGATTCCGAAGATGAAGGAAACACTTAGTGGCATTCGCTTCAGAACTATTCCAGAGATTCGACAGGCAGTAGACCGCTCCTGGAGGCCGAACCGCACAATAACCCTGGGTTCGGTGTGGGGCGGCGGTGGGGTGAGTGGACTGCTGTGGCCTGTCGTTTGGTTGTGAACCACCGAGGGCTATGGCGGGACGTAGCCTCTCCGTAGTTTCTAGTTCCCCGGTTTAATGTATACATACATACCTTCCCGTGACCACCACTGCCATTAATCACATACAGCGGCTACATTCCTGAGAAGACTTTCTGCAATATCGCGAAAAGAACATCCAGCTTGTATAGTCTTATCACACTACCTCGTTCGAACTCGGTAGCCAAGTGTTGATAATGGCGTCTTCGTCGTCTTAAAGACAATCTTGACTAACATCAATTCACTACGTCCAATCTCAATGGTAACTAATGCTCACGACCGTTACGGGACGTATTTAAAGCAAACCTGATTTGCGTCCTCATAAGTGACGCTACTAACGCCATTCTTACGCGACTGGCGCGAAGTCTGAATAGACGTCATCTTTCAGATGTGGATACACGCCTACCAACTTTCGTTTATCTCGCATAACTCCTTCTTTGTTTGGGATTTTTCCCTTATTTCTAATGTTCTGCTGCTCTGTGCTAGCCGTAGAGCATCACAACTGTTACACTGCAATCGGTAAACGTCTGACTTTTGGTAAGCGTCGGTGTCATTTTCCTTCTTTAAAATGTCAGTATTGAACTATTATTTTGTTAAGCAATTTTTATTATTTGTTTGTTAAAGCTATTACCAGTTCTGCGTGTCTGCTTTTTCCTATATGTCAGTATGTCTCAGGTTCCTTGCATTAATGTGGTCTTGTAAAACAGTGACAGTTGCAGATCCAAACTGTTATAACCGTTATTGTGAAACCCTAGACTTATTTCATTAGTTTCTGTACTACAGCCAAATCTTCTCATTGTCTGACGAAGGTCGATCGGACTGAGAATGATATTTCGCCACAGAAACGCTCCAAATCACCAGGGTGTAGCGGAACACGGAGACAAATGGTACACGAAACTTATCATTTTCCTTCTTCTCTTGTGCCATCTCTCGACGATGGTAAATGGACAACAGTTACTGCAAAACGGATAAGGTAGTAGCAGTTAGTTAAGTGGAAGTGTGGACAAAAGCTGGTTGTCACTAGTGTACGCAGAGACTTTAAATTGTAAAGCTTTCCGAGTAATTTGTAATTTATAGTTACAATGTTTTCATACGAAGGGCAGTCAAACGAAAATGAGACAGATGGATAAAAGTAAATTAACTGTTTATTAATTCAAAAGTAAACGCCATAACTGTTAAAACATTTATCCCACTGTCAGGCAAGACAGCCAGTGCCTTCACGGAAAAACGTTTGCAGTTGCCTACGGAACCCAGGAACGCACCTCTTCGTCCGAAGCAAATCGACCTCCACGAATGTTTTTCTTCGGTGCTCCAAAAATACTGAAAGCGCTTGGGAAGAGATCAGGACTGTACGCAGAATGTGTAAGGGGTTCCCAGCGAAACTTCTGCAGCGGGTCACTCGTATCAGAAAGCTAACATGAAGTTTGGCTGCACAGTCTGTAATACATTGATGAACCAAAACGTTATGACCACTGCCCGCTTCGAGGTTAAATACCGCCTGGTAACGTTGCTGGCACAAGACGGAGGGCAGAAACGAACGGGGAATCATTTTAGCGACGTTACGTTTCGCAAACAAAAGGAAAATTGTTGTGGCATGGCACCTGGTAAGGAGCATCTCGAAAACGGCGAAGCAGGCCGACTGTCCGAGTGCTACGGTCGCCAGCATCTAAAGAAGGTGAAACCACGAGTTGGCGGTAAGTTGTTGGACGTTCATGATTCAACACAGAAGACGAAGGTCGGAGGTTTGATCCCTTTTTAAAGCAGATTAGGCGGCGGATTGTGGCAGATCTGACGACAGAATACAATGATGCTGCTGCCCACCCTGTTAGCCGTGCGGTCTAACGCACGGTTTTCGGGGCGGGAAGAGCGCGTGGTCCTCGGCACGAATCCTTTCGGCGGACTTGTCTCGAGGTCCGGTGAGCCGGCAAGTCTGTGAATGGTTTTTAGGCGGTTTTCCATCTGCCTCGGCGAATGTGGGCTGGTTCCCCTTATTCCGCCTCAGCTACAATATGTCGGCGATTGCTGCGCAAACAAGTTCTCCACGTACGCGTCCACCGGGCACCGAACCGCACAATAACCCTGAAAGAGTGGTTCGGTGTGGGGCGGCGGAGGGGTGAAGAGGACTGCGGTAGTCGTCGTGGGGTTGTGGACCACTGCGGCTGTGGCGGCGACGGAGCCTCTCCGTCGTTTATAGGTCCCCGGTTAACACACAACATGATGCTGCAGGCAGAACTGTTTTGGAGCACGCCGTTCAGTGTACATGGTTTAACAGGAAGCTCCGCAATAAACGACCCAGCGGCGCGGGATTAGCCGAGCGCTCTGAGGCGCTGCAGTCATGGACTGTGCGGCTGGTCCCGGCGGAGGTTCGAGTCCTCCCACAGGCATGGGTGTGTGTGTTTGTCCTTAGGGTAATTTAGGTTAAGTAGTGAGTAAGCTTAGGGGCTGATGACCTTAGCAGTTAAGTCCCATAATATTTCACACACATTTTTGAATAAACGACCCTGCATGCTCCCTTGTTGACCCAACACCATTTTCAGTTATGATTACAGTCGGCATGAGCTCATCGAGATTGGACCATGAATCAATGGAAACGTGTTACTTAGTAGGATGCATCATGTTCCTTGTTACACCAAGTCGAGGGTCGTATCCGAATACAGCGCCATTCAGGCGAACAGCTAAGCTACTCGAAATATGCACCATCCCACGGACGCAGACTGTTGTTGGGCAGTATTGTGCTCTGGAGTACAGTCTCCTATGCTTCCATGGGATTCGTCGTAGTAATCGGAGGCACCATGACAGCTGTGGACTGCACGAATATCATTGCGGACCGTCTGCATCCTTTAGTGCTTGATATATTCTCCGAGGCGATAGCATCTTCCAGTGGGGCGCCCCCCACCCCTTCCTTGCATGGCCGTCCGCATTGCCACCCGCGCCGCCCCCGCCAGTCAGCCCACATACTGTTCGTTCGTTTCTTTCGTCAGTCAACTCGACTGAATCGAGTTATTGAGTAGTTTTACTTTCCTATGTAACAAGCGCGTCCGCGACATTATATTTTATACGTTTCTGTCTAGCACATAGACAGCAACACCTACGACCTACGAGAAAAGTCGCGGCCATTCTAGTGATTTCGATACGTTATTTTGTCTGGTATTTGTTCGAGAAAAGTCGCAAATATTCTACTGTTTTCTTGTACAGAGAACTTTCGATACGTAGCGTTATAAATATGGACTATTCGCCGAATAGGACGCTAGTTTACATTCAGAAGCAGATATATTAAGACTGAAGGATGAATAAGTAAAAAGTTCTAGTTGTAGCAAGTGCTAGTGTCAAGATTAGTCAAGAGTGAGAGTGGTAAGTTGGTTGTGAAGTATTAATAATAGTAATTCACAGTAATTTCCCAGTAAAAATATTGTTACGAGACTCGTAACAATATTTTTAGTAATAACGTAACAACAGTTTCTCATACCTAACTTTTTATTACGGTAAAAGTAAAGAGAGCTCAAGGTATATTTAGCGCCCCCTTCTTGAGGTTTTTCTGTATCCGCCACTGTAGTGAACTCACATTGATGTATTGGTCTCGAAATTCGCCTTATCTGAAACCGGTGGAAGACATGTGGGACACTGTCTAACGTCAGCTCCGCGCCCGCAAACTACCCGTCAGTAATTTACGGGATTAGTGTGATCTGTGCGTAGACATCTGGTGCCATATACCTCCCGAAACCTACCAACGACTTATCGAATCCGTTCACTCCAAAGACGGATCAACAAGCTATTAATGAAATGGTCATAATGTTTTGGCTCATCAATATATCTGTTTTACCAGCAGTGGGACTTAGATGAAATTCAGGAAGTGGCGCATGCACGTATTTTGTGAAACATACTGTTTTACAAATAATAGGAACGTGGTGGCATATATATATATATATATATATATATATATATATATATATATATATATATATATATATATTACTCACTTAATAAACTAAAAATAACTCCACTTTGTAAACACGTGCAGAAGGGAGTGCAGGCACTTACGTAGTTTCTGTCCATATGCATTTATTATGTTAATGGTGTCAGTAAATCATCTCTTCTTTCCATATAGTGATAACACATTTTGTATGCCAGCACACTGTGTCACCAGTGATTCATAAGGCACGCTGTGAAGGGCCTTGAAGACTTTGTGAAAGCCCTGTAGTTCCGTATTGTGACGTAGCGGGGTAGATTGAGTGGGGAATCACTTTCCAGACATATGAAGGAGGAAAGTGCATGAATACAATCCGGCAACCTATCTTTCTTTGCGACCGAGCGGGTTGGCGCAGTGCTTTGCAGACTGGGCTCGCTTTCGGGACGACGACGTTTCAAACACGAGTTCGGGCATCCAAATTTAGATTTCGGTGATTTCCCTCAATCGCTCCAGTCAAATTTCGGTGTGGTTCCTCTGAAAGGGCACGTCTGATTTCCTTCTCCACCCTTGACATAATCCGAGCTTGTGCCCCATCTCTTAATGACCTCGATGTCGGCGGTACCTTAAACCCAATCTTCCTTCCTTCCTTTTAACTTTCCTTACGTTTCTATCCCTCACATCCTCCCTCCCCGCCCCCTCCACCCTGTTACACCCTCGGAAACAATTTATCTCTTAGCACGACTGTAGTGCGCATAGATGTGGTACACGCCTTTACTATTTGTGTTTAACGCACCTCATTTAAAGACAAACGGTTTTATACAGTTAGAACAATATTTTAATTCTGCGATTTTTAAGTTCCCCGCAACGCGGAAACTATTACATTTTTTATGTAATTTGTTTTTGTATTGAGAAACATTTTCACTAGAGACCGCGGTTTTCGAGTCATTCGAGAAAAACATAAAAACGTGAACTTTAAACCCACCCCAACGTCAAGGCTCACACCCTGCCGTTAAGGATTTTTGGTATGTTGTTCAGGACACTCCCTCCTAGCTCTCTGCAAAAATTTGCGACTACACGATTTTTTCCCCTGATTTTCCTTCGTTGACTGGACTAATGTTGATACAATGTTATTGATATTGTGCGGTGTTTAACCCGCCAGGATAGCCGAGAGCGCTAACGCGCTGCTTCCGGGACTCGGGTAGGAGCGCCGGCCCCAGATCGAATCCGTCCGGCGGATTAACGACGGCCGGTGTGCCGGCAAGCCTGGATATGGTTTTTAGGCGGTTTTCCACATCCTCCTAGATGAATACCGGTCTGGTCCCCACGTCCCGCCTTAGTTACACGACTCGCAGACATTTGAACCACATTCACACTATTTCACGATACACACTAGACGCAGACAGCTGGGGTACACTGATTCCATCCCGGGGGGTATGTGGTGGCGGCAGGAAGGGCATCCGGCCACCCCTTAAAATTAACCATGCCAAATCCGTACTTAACCCTGCCGACCCTGCGCACAATGCGGGATAACGGCGGTAGCAAAAGAAAGAAAGAAAAGATTGTGCGGTGCTTCTGTTACTTTCTACAAAGTCGCCATGTTCGTCGAAGAATTTTTAGTAACGTGACATACGCTTTTCCAAACCAGTTTTGCACCCGGTCGGGTCCTGTGCTCGTAACCAGCTGTTCACTCTTGATGTGAATTCATTAGCGGTGTTGAGGTGCTTACCTCCAAGATGACCTTTCAGTTGGGGGAACATGTGAAAATCACTTGGGGCAAGATATGATCAATATGGAGGCTGCGGAAACACTTCCCACTTGAATCGTCTGAGTTACATCTGGGTCATTCGAGCTGCATGAGGCCGAGCATTACCATGAAGGAAGAGAACCTTGCGAGACAAAGGCCCAGGACGTTCCTTTTGATGGCAGCTCGCTGATTTCTCGAGACATTACATTACCTCTCTGTATTCATTGTCGTGTTGCGAGGCAGATAATGAACAAGTAACACTCCCTGACAGTCTCAAAAGATGATTGCCATATCTTTCCCTGTTCAATGTCTGACCTTTGCCTTTTTGGAGCACTTTCGCCAGGTTTCTTCCACACCATACTCTGAAGTTTTGTCTCAGGGGTCGAATGACAGACCCAGGTCTCATTCCCACTTCAATGTGTATAGAGGTTAAATCCCGAGCCAGCCGGTGTGCTCGAGTGGTTGTAGGCGCTTCAGTCTGGAACCGCGCGACCGCTACGGTCGCAGGTTCGAATCCTGCCTCAGGCATGTATGTGTGTGATGTCCCTAGGTTAGTTAGGTTCAAGTAGTTCTAAGTTCTAGGGGACTGATGACCGCAGATGTTAAGTCCCATTGTGACCAGATCCATTTGACCATTTTTTTTTTAATCCCGATGGATATCGACAGCGGATAGTTGTTGTTCTGTGGAAAACAAATGACAGAGCGCATCTCACAAGCGGACACACTTTGCTTCGGTAAGCCCATGCAAACTGGCACCATACTGGCAAGACACGGCGGCACGCATCATAAGCCGATGTGAGCGTTCTCAACACACACCAGTCGAAATTACCGGCCCTGACATGTTACATGCACAATTTGTTTTGCACAGAGATGAAATAGGTAACTTACTTATTGGACGACCTTCGTAGTACTAATAGAATGGTTCCTTTCTTGAACAAATCTATAATACATAATGAAAAGGAACGAGTTACTGCAGGAACGTTCCTTGCTCTCACAATATTAGAAAAGTTTGTAGATTTCTCCTTCCTTTCTAATACTGCTAGACATCGAAACTCTTTTTAAAGTGCTATTCGACGTACCGTTTGCGTTATTTCTGTAATATCGAAAACGATATACCAAATAACTGAAGATTTTGTTTTGCATCGTAATCGAAGTACTTTTTTTAAAGAGGAATGTGGCAAAAAAATATTGCCTACGTCGTACAAGTGGCTTTCCAGAAACTAATAATCTCAGAAACTTTTCCATGAATGTTAAGTACGGTGCGTGTCTTAGATTTCGTGCGCTTCGCTGAAAGATGAACTCCTTGAGTTACTGCCTACGCGACGCACTGATGTCAGCGTCCAAACACAAGATGCTGATGTCAGCTGGTGTTTATAAACACATTCCACGTTAGCGGCTCTCCACAAATATTCATACGTACGGTCAGATATAATGTGTCACGAATCTTTTGAAAAATTCTCGTTATTTTATATGACTGTTAGAAGCAACACAGGAAAGGCTTATTAAGAGGTTATGTGATAACATAATTTGATCAGCACCAAGTCATAACATAGCCCAGAAACACAAACGAAATACAGATCCACCAAAACTCACTCTCATATTCGCGACTCATTGTGTGTCCGCATCGTACTTCTTCAGGCCAACCAAATTAGCCCCAAACAACTTTTTCTTCCGTGAAAATTTGTTAGTGAAACATATCGCTGCTACATGAATTGTAAAGATGTGTTAGAATACAGTATGCTAATAACTACCACGGCACGATACTCTCTGTTTGCTGCTCGCTGTTGAAATATAAGATTCTATGAATTGTGTACTCTGACTACTTTGATCTGTGATGAAAAAGGCTTGTTCGAAATCCATAATCAGTCCCAGAATTAAACAAAGCAATAATAAAACAGCTAGGAAGGAAAACATATAATTATGACTTAGTACTCGCCTCCTGTTACATCATTTAATACCACAGTCGTCACTGCTACTTAGCACCAGAAACTTATTCTTCCTAACACTTGTAAAGATGACTTTCACCAATTTCAGCAAATTAACTTACTAGGTTTTCGGTTTTCTGTATGAACCAATTCATAAGCGAGAATACAGAAGTAGAATCGCGAAATTTTTTTTTCCACAGTGGTGATATGGCCCTTTCGGAGCTACAACCGATCTTTTTTTGCAATTTGAAAAACAGTTACTATATTACCTAAAGTACAATGCAGATAGATTATTGCTTATAAAGCGTAACTTTCGGGATAAAACTGAATGAAGATCTACATTCAGTCTTCGCGGAGAATCAATTTAAGCAATGGAGGAAAATTATGTATTGTGAGAAAATAAAACGCCCAAAGTCGTCGTTAAGATTTTATTTATTTTGTTGCAACCAGTTTCGGCGCTTCAGTGCGCCATCTTCAGGCTGAAGTTGATGCGGAAGGGGTTGAACGATCCCTATAAATATCGCATCAGTGGCCAGCATAGCTGGATACGCAGATTATGGGAAAACTTAGGTGTCAGCACTCTAACAATCGTGTCAGCCCCTTCCGCATTAACTTCAGCCTGAAGATGGCGCGCTGAAGCCCCAAAACTGGTTGCAACAAAATAAATGAAATCTTAAGGACGGGTGTAAGTGTTTTAATTTCTCACAATAGTAAACGGCCGTCGTCATAGAGACCTCCTGCCAAAAGGATGGACATACAGAAAATTATGTATGTTATTTTGTGAACGAACATAGCTGAAATATTGCCCAACACTCCATATACACTCTAAAATGTTGTGAAGAATAAAAAAAAAAATACTGTTAAGTAACAAAATCTAAAGAAAGATTTGAGGCTTAACGTACACCGTTGTGCAAAAGTGAAAGGTATTGGGATTTGGTACGTTATTTGTTTACATGAGAAGAGAATTCCAAATATACTGTGTGTGTTCATATGACCAAAGTTCATTTCTTTCCTACTCTGATCCATGTACATAATTGACAGTATTCATGCATACGTTCCAAAATCTGTTTAAACATGTGATTTACGAAAGGCTTGAGAGAATTTCAGATTTGTCCAGCTTCCCATTCTGTACCTGTTTTACAAGCCGTGTGTTTCTGACAACGTCAAGAGAATTTCGGTTAGAGATAGCACAAATACAGTGTAATTTGTTTCTGAGAGTTATCAAATAAAAGTTCTGATAAATGTTTTCTGACAAAGGATTTCCATTCTGCATCATAGAAATTATAAAAGTATTTGCGTATGAAACGCTGTTTTAAAGCTAACAACAATGTAAATGATAATAAAGCTTAGACAAAGCTGCGGTCTACCATCAGTTCACTTTATGCACTGACGAAGTGGCTGAGGCATAGAAAGCAAAAGTGCCTACTGGAATTCAGCTACGACAGCGAACAGCCTCTTAACATAGATGACCAAGACATTTTAACAACGCCACATGACTTGTACGAATCACATCATAAACAAAATTTCTGGAAGATAAAATTGCAATATCTCGACGTCAAAAACTAAGATGATGGCATTTAGAGGAAGACTTATTGGATCGAAAATCAATATCGGTCATGTGATGCTAGAACAAGTCACGCACAAGTATGACCGAGATATTGAAGATAAGGTTGGAAGTTTTTCCAAAACATGTGGTACATTACTTATGATGCAAGGAAGACACCGCAGGAAATGAACACAAATTTCATACTAGGAAACGATGACAATCTCAGCTCTGTTGTTTGGGAGTGAGATATGTGTGATTAAACATCGAGATGAATCTCAGATCCAAGAAACAGAAATGAAATTCTAATGTGCAGTTACAAGCTGCTCCAAAAGAGACAGTATAAGAAATGAGAATGTCAGAGACGAACTAGACCTAGTCTCTAGAAGCAAAATTAATGAATTTAGAAATATATGATACAGTCATGAGCTGAGAATAGATGAAAATCGTACACCAAAATAAGCTGTAAGTAGTGACGGATTTACGCTGTTTGGGGCATCGGATGCAGCGAAATATTGGGCCCTCCACGGAGAAAAGGAAGAAAATGCTACATGCTAATCATATCTTCAAAGGAATAAAAAGATTTTATCGCATTATTTTTATCTCCAATAAAATCTGAATATGACGTCCATAACTTTTTTCTTATTCTCTGGCCCATTTTAGAACAGATCCGCTTATTTGCGCGTTAGCTTCCTATTTGCTCAACCACCGGCGTCTTCAGCGGTAACTTCCACCATTAATTAGCCAGTCCCTTGAGTGTCAAGCCAGCGCTTCAAAGATTTATATAATGAACAGTAGCATTAAATTATCACAAAACCTTGAAGTAAAAGTTGAACATAAATGGACTCGGCTCAAAAATCCGTCAAAACTGCGTTTCATGAAACTTGAGTTTATAACTTCTTGTAATTGTACGGTATTGTCGCAACAATCCGTTTTTAAACTCATTATATCCCCGTGTAGGTATAAACTAAACATAGGTGAAAATTTTAAACCTGCCTAACCAAGAAAATTTTTTTCCAAATTGCATCTGATCCAAGATTGTGTTAACGCAGCTCTAACGTCTGTCACGTTAAGTTGATAGACTGGAGCTTTCTGTGTATTCTTTGAAGGTGTTAGCAGTAGTCCAATCGCAGAGCAGCTGCCAAAAGCCGCTGTATCTACTTCGTTGAACGCATTCAGTTTAGTAGTTTCCTTTATACAAGTTTGTGAAGAAGTAAACATTAAGTGTCTATGAGTGTTTAGTAGAATTTATCAATAGCTTTCTAAGTGTCTGCGTCTTTTGCGACCTGCAATAATGTATTTCATTTAATCAAATATTTATGAAAAACAAATTTCCTAGAAGTAAACGTTATAGAAATACATGTTTTCACAATGTATACCGCACTTGGCTTAGTCGGCGGATGATCCACTGTGCGGACAAAGTTAGTACCTACTGTTAGAACACAGGCCTTAAACAATTCTGCGAGTTTAATGGTGTTGAATACACTGCCCCCTTAAGTAACAACAAAAAACGTTGTCTTTCTCTTCTTCCAGCCTTGAAGATGGTCCTGGATATTTTCGAAGCACTTAAGTCATACTTTTTGTCTCGTGACAACTGCCCTCAGATTTTGCAAAAATTTCTTCTCTAACAGCTCTTTCTCATTATGGTTGATATTTTTAGCAGATCAGGTAGATGTGTTTGTTGCTACCATTTAAAAGTTGACAGTCGAAATATGTTGCGCACTGAAACGTTTAATTTCATTGTCAGTCTTATATAAAAGTTAATTTCTAGAAAGGTCAACAGAGTCATAACATCAGTAGTTAAAGAATTGTTGAAAAATCTTGTAGAGGAAGGAATTATTACAGAAAAAGAGGTCTTCAAATCATTCTAAACACTTTTGATGGCCGTGTGGGTTACATAAAAAATTGGACCTCGGTTCGGTATTCGTCCGCAGCTCGTGGTCTCGCGGTCGCGTTCTCGCTTCCAGAGCACGGGGTCCCGGGTTCGATTCCCGTCGGGGTCAGGGATTTTTCACCTGCCTCGAGGATGACTGGGTGTTTGTGTTGTCCTCATCATTTCATCATCATTCATGAAAGTGTCGAGATTGGGCTGAGTAAAGGTTGGGAATTTGTACGGACATTGATATCCGCGCAGTTGAGCGCCCCACAAACCAGGCATCATCATCATCATCGGCTCAGTATTCGGACATTCGGGGTCTACCTTGGATTCGTTGCGACACTCTGCCTTAATGGTCTTATGTTCAGATTTATCTTAGATTTTTGTCTCAACATAACAGTCCTCTGTCCGCGTTCAACGAGAATCCGCAAATCGATAAGTTTGGACAAGTTAAAAACATGACGGAACAGCATATCAGAGATTAGGTAACGAAGTAATTGCCTATAGAAGAAAGGTGGATGTTTAAAAAAAAAGTTTCTTTGGAAAATGTAGAGAAAATTATTAATTTTGCGCCAGGTTTGAAAGGGACAAGTGCTGCAGTAGAAAGGGTTTTTAGTTTGATTAACATGTACTAGCATGACGAAAAAGGTCGTGCTACTTTTTATACAATGACAGCTATTACTATTGTAAAAAGTCAATTCAATATGTCTTGCAGATAATTTTATTATTGTCTTTTTTCTAACAAGGCATTACTAGGATCCATTCCTTCTTATGATAAATATACAAAAGGTGAAACTTAGGATTAAATGCATAATTTATATCTGATTACTGACTAGTAATGTTTCTTACCTTTTAGAATTAATGAATTGTATCTGTTTAAAATAGAAAATGACTAAATATTTTAGAAAATATATCCAAGCTACACACATCAAAAAAAGTTTTGCGTCACCTCGGTTCCGAGAGTTCTGGATCCTATAGAGAAAATTGAAATAGAGATCAAAATAAACATCATTTCCGACCTTTTTATTGCTCATGAAAACCACATATTGCATGTTGAACCACCATACAGCGAGACCTTCAGAGGTGGTGGTCCAGACTGCTGTACACACCGGTACCTCTAATACCCAGTAGCACGTCCTCTTGCATCGATACATGCCTATATTCGTCGTGGAATACTATCCACAAGTTCATCAAGTCTGTGTTGGTCCAGATTGTCGCACTCCTCAACGACGATTCGGCGTAGATCCCTCAGAGTGGTTGATGGGTCACGTCGTCCATAAACAGCCCTTTTCAATCCATCCCAGACATGTTTGATAGGGTTCATGTCTGGAAAACATGCTGGCCACTCTAGTCGAGCGATGTCGTTATCCTGAAGGAAGTCATTCACAAGATGTGCAAGATGGGGGCGCGAAGACGAATGCCTCACCAATATGCTGCCGATATGGTTGCAGTATGGGTCGGATGATGGCATTCACGTATCGTACGTCCGTTACGTCACCTTCCATGATCACCAGCGGCGTACGTCAGCCCCACATAATGCCACCCCAAAACAGCAGGGAACCTCCACCTTGCTGCACTTGCTGGACAATGTGTCTAAGGTGTTCAGCCTGACCGGGTTGCCTCCAAACACGTCTCCGGCGATTGTCTGGTTGAAGGCATATGCGACACTCATCGGTGAAGAGAACATGATGCTAATCCTGAGCGGTCCATTCGGCATATTGTTGGGCCCATCTGTACCGCGTTGCATGGTGTTGTGATTCCAAAGATGGGCCTCGCCATGGACGTCGGGAGTAATGTTGCACATCATGCAGTCTATTGCACATAGTTTTGAGTCGCAACACGATGTCCTGTGGCAGCATGAAAAGCATTATTCAATTGAACGGCCTGGGCGAGGCATGTCATCGACGGTTCCTGTCTCTCTCTATCTCCTCCATGTCCAAACAACATCGCTTTGTTTCACTCAGAGACGCTTGGAGGCTTTCCTTGTTGAGAGCCCTTCCTGGCACAAAGAAACATTGCAGATGTGATCGAACCGCTGTATTGACCGTCTAGACATGACTGAACTACAGACAACACGAGCCGTGTGCCTCCTTCCTGGTGGAATGACTGGAACTGATCGGCTGTCGGACCCCTCCGTCTAACAGGCGCTGCTGATGCATAGTTGTTTACATCTTTGGGCGGTTTTAGTGACATCTTTGAACAGTCAAAAGGACTGAGTCTGTGATACAATACCCATCTTCAACGTCTTCAGGAATTTTGTGAACCAGGCTGATGCAAAACTTTCTTTGATGTGAGTATTAAAATCAAAAGGAATATTGTTTTGTCTCTTTATTTCTGCAAAAAGAATATTATTCATGTGTATGTATTTACATTTTCTTTTCTAATTCACAAAATGAAGATACAATCTTGCCATAAATTTTTCAGCATCTTCATCATGATAGGCCTATTATTGATTTCAAAATACTATCACGATAACTGACAAGAAAGGTGGGCTGAAGTGTAAAGTATAAACATAAGTGTCCCGGTTTTTTCTCTATGAAATCTGTTCAGCTTAGTGCACTGTCTCACGATCTGAGGGAATGTGACACTGTTGATAGTGATCCGTCCATTGGATGGAGATGTCAACCCATTAGTACCTGAATTTATTTTTTCTTGAATTTTTTTTGTTTTTTGTTTTACTGTGTCTCTACAAGGCACAAATTACACAACTTAATGTTTTTACCAACGTCATTACTGCCTTTAGCGAGAAATTTGATGTTGCCATATAGTATCGCTTGGCGTTATCAGTACCTAAATTTATATGGTTTACTACTTCAACAAAATAAATAAGTTTGTATAAATTTAATATAAACTCTTCATCATAAAATTGATGTTTTATGTCACAAGACAATTGACATGCCTAAAAGAATCAAATACTTCAACTCAGTATTATTGTACATGAAACGGAATAAAACAATCTATACACAATCCCAACTTACACTTGGAACACATTGTTCTCACAATAGATTTACAGTCCTTGGGAGCACACGTCTTTTTCTTCTTTCATTTTGTATGTTGGACGAGGTGGTCAGTTTTATTAAATCTAATTGAATCTTATACAACGACTGTCAGAAGATGCCCTTGATGCAGAAAGTCTTCTGGCTTCTTTTTATAAAGCTTGATATTTCTGCAAGTATACTGCTACTACTTCCCTCTTGAATTCCAGAAGAGAAATATTTTAGTTTCTTCCTTTATTATACAAAATCCAACTGTTTTGTATGGGAACATCTAACATCCATGTACAGATAGACCAGTACCATTTCTTGCTTCTCATTCCATTATGGTAGCATGCTAGATTCTGATCCATCTTATCAGTGCCTCCCAAATATGTATTGTATTTTTCCTACCAGCTTTGGTCCTAGAATCAATATATTTTGATTTTTTAGTTGTGAAAAGCTCTTGACTTGGTCAACTTCTTGAGCACCACATGGAAAAGAGATCATTGTGACAACTGAGCTGTCCAGCCACAGCTCATGCAATAACCCACCATTCTTCTCTATTGCTGTCTCAAAATGTCAACGATCTTTCTTGGAAAATGATTTTTTGTATTCCAGTGGGCATTATTTTAGAATTCTGTTTTCTCTGATGGTACTGATGGCAGAGTATCCATAGTACTTGAGAAATTAAAGAGATATGCCTCTGAAAATAGGTTGTCCATATAGAACCAGTAGCAACATTCTCTCTTCACTTCGGGGATTTCATCTAATAAAAGAAGTAATGGGCTTGCCGCCTTGCCAAAAAACTGCTCATAGATGGCATTTTCTGTTGGACCTTTCCCTTGATAGAGTTCATAATTTACCAAATATCCATCCATCCTGAGGCACCAAATCTTATAGTTGAATCCAATAGGCTTACGACAGACGAATTGTTTACACATGAGGCGGCCAAGGTAGTTCACCATACATTCATCATATGACAGGTGTTCCTCAGGTATGAATTTCTCAATCCAATGCTTCTTCAACATTTCCATAACTGGACGGATTTTGGATGCATTGTCATTATGATCGATCTTAGTGTTATCTGTGCAGTGAAGAAACCTACATTTTTCTAAAAATCTGTCTCTTTTCATAGACCAAGACAAATCCGAGTTTTTCATGTCATCTTTTGAGTCCCAGCAGTTCCTTTTAGAAGGTAATTTACCATAGCCATTAACATACAAAATGAAGATGAAACTTACATTTACATAACATCAAGTATTGAAGAAATTATTTGTATTAATTTAACAAGAAAGTGTGCACAACCTATTAGAAAATGCAAAGGTGAAAAAAATCTGGATACAGCAGGACGTGAACCCGCTGGTGGACATGCTGTTGTAAGCTTTCCTGTTAACCATTTTTTCCATTGTTGCTATTAGAGGATCACAGAAAATAAAGCGCTGTTGCAAAGAAGGGTTATGACTTGATTCTCATAAGTGTTGAGGATCATTCTTAAAGAATCAATCACACTGACGACACACTGGCAACTGAGAGCATTGAACAAGTAAAATGCCTTTCATATTCAAAACACCTGATTCCTATAGAGCTTGCGTAGAGGTCTTTTAAGGAATGTATTGCACAGAAGATGCCAAGATCCAAGGCTACCAAATTTTCGAACTGCACTGAAGGAGAAACGCAATCACATATCCACAAAACTTTTGGACATTTTCATGGAAAGCATACCTTGTGGATGCAGACTGTTCACTGTAGCACAGTACGGGAAAAATACTTGCATTTACTGGTTGTTCCATTGGTCCTTGATATAATATAGTATATATTATGAATGAGAAATGATGGCAATGATGTAATATTCTGCAACATCTCACAACCACACATATTTATCCTTGCCCTTGACAGTGATGTAACAGCCAAAAACTGGTTTATAAATAATAAACATTGTAGAATATTAAACATAAGTAGTTTTTCATTCATAATCAAAAGACACTTATAGATCTGTTGATGACAATTCTCATAATCACACATTACTGCTGTGTGCATGGATATTTGCTTTGCGATGCCCTGCATCTCTCCACAATCGTGAATTACTGCTGCTTTGCATAAAACAAGTCACTGTATTCTCTAAAAATTTATATAGGCGTTTGATAAGTGTGGATTCAAGCCACATAATGTGTAAAACAATATACTACTGTCCATTAGCAAGGGTGTTTGCAAGGTAAAGATAGAAACTACGACAAGTCATACCACCATGCAGGCTTAAGATGGCTGAACTCCTTTAGAGTCAACCAAAGGAAAGTCCACGATGGAATAATGACAATATGAAAAGACAGATTGCTACTAACCACATAGAGGAGGCACTGAATCACTCACAGAAACAATGAAATGACTGCTAAACTTTTAGCTTTCAGACATAATTTCTCCTTCAGAAGCAGAAACACACACACACGCAAAAGCATGATTCACAAACACACACATGGCTACTGTCTACAGCTGCTCAGATGTGAGTGTCTGGGTTTAACTCTGACAAAAAAGGGGTTAACTATTATCTTATTTTACTTTGGGAGCAGAGGTGGAACAAATAACATCAATGAGATGCTACAAAGAAGTTTCAGGGACAGACTATAATAAGTACCGAATAATTTATTTGTATCATCAATCTAGAATGACAGTAATGATGACACAAGAGAAATCACAACAAGAATGAAAGCAGCGCTATGTGCCCCAGCTGCAGCATAAGCTGTCAATAAAGTAGGTCGTGAAGGCATTTACAGTGTATACGCAGCAATGTGTTGAAATTTCGAGAAATCTGCAGGCAAAATAGAAGTCTATTTCAGTTGAAAATAGGAGATAAAACTGAAAGCACTTGTGATCATAACATTTTGAAGAGAGTCTGACCAGTCTATTGATTTTAGTTAGTTGCAATTCAGTGGGCCCATTGTAGTCCATCTCCTAGTGTGATGTCAATAAAAAATTTTAATAGGCATGTGTACTTCTTGTACATTTGAGCTATCAATATTGAATAAATTTAGCCTGAAGTAGGATGGAAAGAGCCTCATACAGCTGTAGGTTACAGTAGGGTGCAGCAGGCTTCTAGCCAAGAAACTCAGTATAGGTTGGTACCAAAAGAGAGTAGGACGAAAATAGTCTTGCTGCTGGGTAGTAGTCATGGGAGGGGTGTAGGCCAGATGGTGCAGGAAGAGTTAGAAGCAGGATACCAGGTCACAAGTATTGTGAAGCCAAGTGCTAGTCTTAGCCAGGTGACAGAGGATGTAAGAAAACTGTGCAAAAGTTTTGGCAAAGAGGATCAGGTTATTATAGTAGGTGGAGCAGGAAATAACCTTGCCAAGAACAGTAATTACAGCATTAGAGGTGACCTGGATAAAATAGGAGTAGCAACTACACACAAATGTGAGTTTTAAGGAGGCCCTGGAGTGCCATGACCAGCCTTGGGTTAATACAGCTGTGAGCCATGTTAAGTCTGAGTTGAGCAGGTTACTGCTGTCTGAAATGAATTCTCATATACCAGGTGTACCGGTATGAAATGAGCTTTTTTTTGTGAAAATGAAACACTAGTTTTGAAATGAAAAGTAAAAACATTTTGATGTGGTTCATCAGTTTCTCCCGCGTATTTGTTGCTCGAACAGTCCACGGGTATACTGCCGGTTCATAGTGTCCAACAGGCACAATATTTCGGCGATCAGACATGTCGCCATCGTCAGGTGCGCTGACGAACTGAGCTCCTGAGGGCGGGCGGCTGACACCCACGTCTTCGGGACCGCTGGCGCGCGGGCGTGGACAGCGAAGAGAGCGGCCCGCGGGGATTTAAATCGGCCGCCCGCCCTCAGGAGCTCAGTTTGACAGCGCACCTGACGATGGTGACATGTTTGATTGCCGAAATATTGTGCCCGTTGGACACTATGAACCGGCAGTATACCCGTGGACTGTTCGAGCTAAAAACATTTTATTCAAAGTACAGACCATTGCTTTCTATACATTTTGATCACCTTTCTGGCAATTTGTGGACACCACGCCAATAGAAATGTTCGTCTTTTGAAGCAAACCAATCAGTACCCAATTTTCGACTTCTTCGTAGGAATCGAAGTGTTCCTCAGCCAATGCGTGTCCCATTGATGAAAACAAATGGTAGTCAGAAGGGCCCAAGTCTGGTGAACACGGCGGGTGGGGTAGCAGCTCCCAGCCAAGTGTTTTGATTGTATCCTGAACCAGTTTTGCTTTGTGTGCAGGTGCATTGTAGTGTAAAAAAATTACTTTGCCATGTCTTCTGGCCCATTCTGGTCTGTTTTCGATCAATGCATAGTTCAAATTGATCATTTGTTGTCTGTAGCAATTAGTATTCACAGTTTCACCGGGTTTTAGAAGCTCATGATACACCACACCTTTCTGATCCCACCAAACACAGAGCATTGTCTTCTTGCCGAATCGATCTGGTTTTGCAGTCGATGTTGATGGTTGTCCCGTATTAACCCATGATTTTTCCCGTTTAGGATTCTTAAAATAAATCCATTTTTCATCGCCAGTAACAATTCGATGCAAAGTTAATTTTCTTTCACGTCTTTGAAGCAAAATTTGACAAATGGTTTTTCGGTTTTCCATCTGTCTTTCATTCAATTCATGTGGCACCCATTTTCCACACTTTTAGATCTTTCCCATTGCTTTCAAACGGTCAGAAATTGTTTGTTGTGCAACATTTAGTATTGCTGCCATTTGCTTCTGACTCAAAAGTATCATCTTCATCCAATATTGCTTGCAATTCGGCGTCTTCGAACTTTTTTGGTGGTCTTCCACGTTCATTTCTTATATCAAAATCATTATTTCTGAACTGTTGAAACCATCTTTTGCATGTTGCTTCTGATAGAGCATGATCACCATATGCCTCAACAAGCATTCGATGCGACTCTGCAGCACTTTTTTTCAAATGAAAACAAAGAATTAATGCTTTCCGCAAATCATCACTTTCTGGTACAAAATTTGGCATTGTTAACACGATGAAAACATATGATGTTGTTTGCTCCATGACTTGATGTATACTAAATATCTTTGACAGATGTCATACCAACCAAATAAAAAAAAATTAAGGCCCTATCGACACACTTGTATCTTAACGCTCATTTCATACCGGTACTCCTGGTAAGTGCAGTGCTCGTTGCCACAATTGGGAGATGGGGTTATACTAGACATGGCCTGCACCTGAATAGGAGAGGGAAAGGTAGGTTGGCTGAACTTCTTGCAGGAAATGTATGGGGCCACCATCACACAATGCAGGATCCCTGTGGTTACTGATGTCAGAGAGGTACCTCTTTTAGGTTAGAATCAAGTTTCAGGCACCATATTTTGAAGGAAGTCACTATAAAGAATAACCCCACAAGAATGCATGGAAAAGTATGGACAGGGACTGTGGATAGGTGGTGCTTGGTTGGAGTGTGGATCGACCATGAGGCATACCAAGATACTCTGTGCAGTTGCGATGATGCTGTGTCCCAGATGGTGCAGTGGTTACTGCATCTGCCTAGGAAGCAGGAGATCCTGGGTTTGAATCCTGGTCTGGTACACATTTTTGACTCGTCACTGCTGATTCTGCTTAATGTCCTACTGCAACTGAAGGCATTCATCTCCCTTCAATTTACATATAGTGTTTCACAGTTGCAGGACCTATGTGATGTCTGTTCTTTCAAAGGAACAGACACCATGCATTCACAGGAGTCAATAGGACATTATCAAATTCTTTTTAAAAAAGTACATGCTAACACTAAGAGGAAATTGTTTATAAATGAATATATTCATACAAATTACTCATTTTATTTAAAACTGTGTTTAAAAGTGAATATACAAATTATATGTATTTACAACAACAGTTTGTTTCATAAGTACAATATATATATATATATATATATATATATATATATATATATATATATATATATATATATATATATGTGCTGACATTTTTCATTTATTCATTGGCAGCAAAAGGCACATAGTGGCAAGCATCTTTGTTTATTTGTGATTACAATTGTGTTGGTCATTTATATAATCAAGAAATTTTTATTACAAAATATTCACTTTAATTTCATACAATGAAGGTGGTTCAGAAACAGTGACATTTAAGGGCACTTCTAGATTGACATTCAAACTGTAAGCTCAAAAACTAGTATCTATCAGAAGCTTTACACAGAATTGTTTTCTTCAATAATATTCCCATCCACAAAAAGGATATGGACAATACCTTCTTTTCGTTTTCCACTTGTCACAGTCTTAATACATGCTGGTCTTCCTCCAAGATAAAATAGAGTTTCACTGCCATCTTCTACAAATTCATGCTGAAAACATAAGGGTTTATGGAAAAACAGACTTCAAGAATTCACAGAAATTAATGTAATCCTGTGGGCTTCTATACTTTAATGCATGAACTGGATACCCTTGGGCCTTAGACTTGCATCTTAACTAAGAAATTTTTATCATCTGAAATGTTAGGAAAGTTAACGTTTCTTCTATGTATTAGGGAACTGGTGTTGACTGATTCTGAATTCACTGCATAGTGTGACTCTTCAAGGTTAAGCTCAAATCCACTGTACTCAATGAAACTCATTCTTTGTGAGTAAAACATGACTTTGATATAATTAACGCCCTAAGTTTGACAATATTGTGAAAAGGATAGTTACTGCTCACCATATAGTGGAGATACTCAGTCACAGATAAGCACAACAAAAAGACTGTAAGAAAGTAAGCTTTTGGCCAACAAGGCCTTCATCATAAACAGAAAACACACACAGGCAAGGGCAGATTAAAGGGTGGTGGGGGGGGAGGGGGGGGGGGGGCAGAACGGGCAATCACTCCCTACAAAAGTTGAAACTAAATTAAAATCAAATGGTAATTTTTGTAATCTGCACCAATGGTAAGCATGTGAATTTAGAGTTTTGGTTAGTGGTTTTAGTCATTTAATTCAGTATTCCCTAAGCCGTCTTACTTTACGTGCCCAAGAGAATGTACAACCTGTACCAGTGACTTGTGCTCCCCCTCCTGGTTGAATTGTGGGTGCCAAATATTAGCGGGGCTTCCTGATCTGCCAAAGCAGCATGCTTTACAATTATAATTTTCAAAATATACATACAAATACATTTATGAACTAAACTGGCAAAAATATAGTTGTGAACAAATTAAGAACTACAGTTTTAAAAGTATTTTATTCTAATTTCAGTTTATTTGCTTTTAACTTACTTATCAACTGTGTGTTAACAAAAGGCTTATGAGCTTGCTGCTGTCCATTAACAATTATATAAAAGACAAAAGTTACTTAGAAAAAGGTTGTGAATGCTACACATTTCAAGAAATTTAAAACTTTTTTGTCTAATATAAAACATATTTTTGCAATTGTTTGATATTTTTAAGTATCAAAACAGCTTAAAACAGTAGTTTCTGAAGGTTTTTTCCTTTAAATTTCAAGGAGAGTAACCCTGGGTCTTCTGTCTCTTCTAGGCAACTGCCCTCACTCACAAGACTTCTTTAATCTATTGTTACTCACACATACGACACACACACACACACACACACACACACACACACACACACACACACTCCTGAGGCAGCCAGAGACTGTGATTGTGTGTATGTGTGTTTTCTATTTCCAATCAAGGCCTTGTTGGTCAGAAGCTTACATTCAGACAGTCTTTTTGTTGCACCCATCCGTGTCTAAGAATTTCCGCTATATGGTGAGTAGCAACTATCCTTTTCATAATATTGTCGTAGTCCATCCTGAATTTTCCACTGTTTGACATCATAAGTTTGTATTTCTGACACAAGGGAACACTGTGGGATCTCAGTTTCCATATTTAGTATAAAGGAGTGTTGCTCGAGCAATAGCATCTCTTTTAATTTGGCACTGTGAAATGGATTTCTCACCATCATGCCAAGTTTGACTCATTGTTCTTCTAGTCTCAATTAAAAGTTGATGCATTTAATCAAATATTGATTACTGAGTTATTACATTTACATAGTCAACTGTTCTGTGTCATTGTTACAGCCCCTTTTGCCTACATGTGTGATTTGGACTAATTGATAATCACTGAGAGAACATCAACAGCTATTCCAAACATGTTCAGCACTACAACATCATATATGATATTTTTATATATTAAAAAGAGTGATTGATACTAACACTAGACTAGGTGTCTAACTTGCAAACTGTATGTAACTGGGAGACAATGACATCCATAATATAAATTGAAGACCTAAAATCTTTTCAGTATGTATACAGAAAAAAATATTGGTAACAATTATGTACTAGTGTGACTTTACTGTGACTTAGAACGCTTCACTGCAGGTACTAAAAGTGTCCAGAAGAATCCTCACTTAGTTTACATCCAAAGACACTGTGTTTAACTGATAAGTCCATTATCTTATTTCACTACTTACTCTATCACATCAGACACACAACTGTAAATGACTTCTCCTTGTAAATTCTGTTGACAGTCACTTTGGCCAATAAACTTCCAGATTCATAATAATGTGGCACTGTAACTTAACTAAAATTTCCTTACTGCTAAATAGTGTCTCCTGTATGAGTTCTAAGAAATCTGTTCATCCCATTTCAGTATCTCTTACTGCCTCCATTCAGCTTGTCTACACTGAGTCCTAAGAGAAAGTGAATCTAGTTTGCTTTGACTTTGTTCTAATACACTGTTGTTTGTTTGATGTTATCCTCACACAATGTTTTGTTAAAATTGAAGCCCTGTGGTGGACTCAACAGAAATTAATGAGTTTTAATTGACATACGATTTACAATGATACAAAAAAATTAAATGATCAGAGTATTAACATGTCAAAAATGAGTATTTCACACCAAATGCTGATATAAGAAGTCCTACAGTTCTTGACATTGAGCCAGATGAGGTTTCAGTGTCTGAGGAACAGCATTCCATCTAACTTGGATCCTGGATGTTACATCTAAGTTCATCAGTATTGCCTATTAGAGTAATATCGTAAACAGGCCATTGAATGATAAAAAACTCAAATGTATTAAATGGGGTGTTTTTTTGTGGGGCTGGGTGTCAGGGGATTAGGGAGCAGGTGGAGGAGCAGATACATGCATGCCAGACAAATAATCAAGGTAGAGAAGATGAATTACTGAATATTGTTTGTAACACATGGATAAACATGTTTCTTGAAATAACAAGTGGGAACGTTGTGTTGAGCCTTGAAGTACCTCTGCTGGAGCCATACATTTTGACAGCATGGACTGCTCATGACACTCAATGGTGCAAAAATTGTGAGTACCTATTTACTGCCTAAGAAGTATTCATCCCTCACTGTAATCAAAACTGAACTGAAGCCAATTGGAAAAACTGATCTTCTGCCATTTGGTACATCACTGTACACATTGGCAAGTCTTTAATCTGTGCAGAAAAATGTATGTGAAAAATCTGATATAAAACCTGACAGCTGACCAACAATCACAGAGACTAAGTCTGAGTAATTTACTTAAAGCAGCAATAAACTTGGCCATCCATCATCACAATAAGTGCAGCCATCTGTACAGACTAGTGACACTGTACAATGAAGAGGATTCCAGAGGAAGTGTTATCTTCTGCTTGAGCTGTTCTGCCACTGAATCTACTCATGTTATAGCAGTAAATGTCATGCGATTTTAACACAAAGCTGAAGATTCAAATCCACTCCTTTATTGATATTCTAAAAAACATTTCATCAGTACTGGTTGTGCTGAAAGTATCAGTATGATGTAAGTTTAATATAATATTACTGTATTTCACTTACTAACTCACCAGTAACATATCAAAAATATTTTTTTGTGAAAGAGCTCATGGCTCTCTCTCCAGCTCAGACTACTTTCTCCTTGAGTGTTTGGCCACAATGCAGTAATTATTTATTTCATACAAAAATGCAACTATGTTATATCAGTAAACACCACTGTTAGAAAATGGTGATTTTTTTAGCATTATGTATCACAATATTTGGACAGCCTCCCCCATTCCCACACCATCTGCTTCATCTTCATCTATATCTACAGTTACATCTATATACATACTCCACAAGCTACTGTAAGTACCACTACTCTTTTATTTCCTTTTCTGTTCCACTCGCAAATAGGGCGAGAGAAAAATAGCTGTCTATATGCCTCCAAATGAGCACTAATCTCTCTAATCTTATCTTCAAGGTCCTTTCGTGAAATGCATGTTGGCGGCAATAAGATTGTTCTGCATTCAGCCTCAAATACCAGTTCTGTAAATCTTCTCAGTAGTGCTCCTCGAGAAGAATGTTACCTTCCCTCCGTGGTCCCCATTTGACTTCCCGAAGCATCTCCATAATACTTGCGTGTCATTTGAACCTAGTGGTAACAAATCTAGCAGCCCACCTCTAAATTGCTTCAATGCCTTCCTTTAATGGAACCTAGTACAGATCCCAAATACTCAAACAGTACTTAACAATAGGTCACACTAGTGTCCTAGCAATAAACCAAAGTCAATCATTACCATTCCCCACTAGGGTCCTTACATGCTCATTCCCTTTTGTATTGCTTTGTAATGCTACACCTAGATATTTAATCAATGTGACTGTTTCAAGCAATGCGCTACTAACACCATACTCAAACATTATGGTTTTTTTCCCCTACTCATCTGCATTAACTTATATTTTTGTACATTTAGAGCTAACTGACATTCATCTCATCAAATATAAATTTTGTCTAAGTCATCCTGTATCCTTCTACAGTCACTCAATGATGATACCTTCCCATACACCACAGTAAACAGCCACAGACTGCTGCTTTCCCTGTCTGACAGGGTATATAAAATGTAACACCAGTCCTATCACACTTCCGTAGGTCACTCCTGACAATACCCTTGTCTCTGATGAACACCCGCCATTGAAAACAACATATAGGGTTGTTTTATTTAAGAAGTATTCCTGCAGAAGCCTGTTTAGGGAACTAGGGATACTAACTACAGCTTCCCAATATATTTATTCCTTAATGAAATTTGTCATTAAAAATATATAACTTTTTCAAACCAACAGCTCAATTCATGGAATCAATACTAGAAATAAGAATAATCTTCGCAAGGATTTAAAGTCACTTAGTCTTGTACAAAAAGGTGTGCATTATTCAGGAACACACATTTTCAATAACTTGCCAGCAGCCATAAAAAGCTTAACAACCAATGAAATTCAGTTTAAGAGAAGCCTAAAGGATTTATTGGTGGCCAACTCCTTCTACTCCATTGATGAATTTCTTAGTAAAACCAACTGATTTGTATATAAGTACAACATTACTTCTGCCCAATTTCAGTGCAGTAATGTGTTCACTGAAAATTTGTGTGTCTGTGTCTGTGTGTGTGTGTGTGTGTGTGTGTGTGTGTGTGTGTGTGTGTGTGTGTGGTTGTGTGTAAGTATAATCTAACTTCTGCATCATTTCAGTGTAGTAATGTGTTCATTGTAGATAAGTATTTCAGTAGTTGTATTACATGTTTATTACCTTATAAATAAATAAAAAACTTTTTTTATTTTAAATTCAGTGCATTAGTATTTGTAAAATGACTCTTAGTGTTCATTAAAAAATGACGATCATTCCACTTGGGATCTGTGGAATGGTACATTAGCTTATTTGTTTTAGTTGTAAATATTTGTCATGTATTGTTGTTTTTCTGACATGTTCCACATCCTGGAGGACCTCCTCACTACGGATCAATTGGAATGAAAGTAAATCTAATCTAAAAAAAAAAATCTAATCATTCTCATACCTGGGAACCTATTCTGCATGCTTGTATATTCATTAACAGTCAGGAGTGTGGCACCACGTCAAATGCTTTATGGAAATTAGGAACATGGTATCCACCTGTTGCCCTTCATTCATGATTTGCCGAATCTCATGTGAGAAAAAGGCAATCTGAGTTTTGCACAAGTAATGATTACTGAAACAATGCTGATTTGCAAACAGAAGCATTTCCCTCTCAAGGAAATTTATATTTGAACTGAGACTGTTCAAGGATTCTGCAGCAAACCAATGTTAAAGATATTGCTCTGCAATTTTGCAGGTCCATTCTTTTACCTTTCTTATATACAGGAGTCATGTGTGCTTTTTTCTACTCATTTGGGACTTTGTGCTGGGTGAGAGA
Source organism: Schistocerca cancellata (assembly GCF_023864275.1). Classification (NCBI taxonomy): domain Eukaryota; kingdom Metazoa; phylum Arthropoda; class Insecta; order Orthoptera; family Acrididae; genus Schistocerca; species Schistocerca cancellata. The sequence goes on along the minus strand of NC_064629.1, from coordinate 632,120,469 downwards.
TTTGTGATAAATGCAAGCTAAGTAAGGGACCAATGCTGTAGAGTACTGTTTGTAAAACGAAACTGGAAATACATCCGGGCCTGCAACTTACGTGCTTTCAACTCTTTCAGTTGTTTCTCTACACCAGCAATAGTTATTACTGTATCCTCTGCACAGGAGTCTCTGTGATGGTCAAATGAAGGTATGTTTGTATGATTCCCCTGTGTGAATGATTTCTTAAATGCAAGATTTAAAACTCTGGCATTACTTTTGTGGTCTTCTACTGCCACACCAGACTGGTCAACAAGTGACTGGATACAAGGCTTAGACTCACTTAGCAATTTTATGTAGGACCAGAATTTTCTCAGGTCAACAAGATCTATTACTAAGGTATGACAGTGGTAGTTTCATAAGTTTTGCACATTGATCTTTCTTCAGATGCACAAATTTCTATTAATTTTTGCCTGCCATCATTTCTGCTTTCTCTTTTGAACCAAGAGTGCAACAACCTTTTGTTCCTCAGCATTTTTTAAAATTTTGTTTTAAAATCACGGTGGATCTTTTCCATCCATAATCTACTTACTCAGCACATGCTTCTCCAGAGTATGATTTACAATCCATTTAAACTTTGTACATAATTCTTCTACATCCATCACACTGAAACTAAATGCTGTCAATTCATTGTGATATCTGTACCTTTGCATTCATATCTTGAGGTGGTGTAGAGTTCTGTGTATAAACGCCTCTCAAAGCTGTAGTTGTTTTAACTTTTTTTTATGAATGCACAAGGTAATGGAAATTTTTCACCAAAGCAGCATGTGCTTTAGGCAGTATGATGGTGACCACTGGCTGATTCAAAAGGGTTACTGCATTTTTGAAAAGCTTTTGTGGTTATTGTTGGCACAAATCTGAATAATACATTCACAAAGGTTCGCCATTAGTCACCAGACAAATTCTGTAACTTGGTCACACAGCATACTTTGATGTTGATAAACTGCACTGATTTGTTATGTGATATTTTATAAGAAAATATTCCGTATTTTCCTACAGCTTTTAGGTATATACTTAATATCAACATTTAAAGAGTATGATTCAAACCATATAGATGGAGTCATCCTCAGGTTGCAGTCATTAGTGTGGGATGCCTAGCTTTGAATAACATTTATTTCTCTTATAATTTGCATGTCTTTTTCATTTACAAACAGTTATGTAATTATGCTGTTCAAAAATAAGTGTCTGCTATTTCATCATCTTTACAGTTCATGGTTGTCATTGCTTGTTTAAAAAGGTTAACAGACAATAACAAACATCAATAAAGATGAATAAAAGGGCCACATTAATGTGTGTACAAAATAAGTATACCATTGTTTGTTAACATTGTAACAGAATTAAAGATGAAGGCAAACGAAATGAAGATGCAGGCAAATGAAATGAAAAATACAGGACACTGTACAATGTGGCTTTACTAAAATTATAGTTCATATATCTGACACATCATGAATTACTGTGAGGCATGAATAGGTACCATGATGGCAATCCATTAGGATCAGTATTTGCTCAAGTATGTACAAATGTGAGAATACTGTACACCTCTATTAAACTGAATGAGGTAGTGCATTTGTTAAGAAACTGACCTCAGTTCTGGGGGATAAGGAATCATGCTCTGCCTCACCATCATGATTTAATTTTTCTGTGGATTTCTTAAATCACTTTGGGCAAACAGTGGGATGATTCCATCAACAACAGCAAGATTAACCATCTGTCCCCTCCTCATTAAACACATCTATATGTCTGTATATATAACACATTTTCCCTACTATGAAACTGGTAAATCCTATGTTATTGTAAAATTACCCTTGAAGAAATAAATTACATACTATAGACTTCTACTGCAGTTATAAATATTCCCTTACTACAAAATGAAAATGGAGTTTGTGTTTTCAAATCTCTTTATTACATTTCTATCTGTTCTAGAAGTATGTATGAAAGTTTTCAGTAATATTTATGGCTGCACCAAATGATACAGAACTGTGCTGGTAACATTTCTATAATAAAAGACCTTTCCGAAAAATCCGAGACATAAGATAAGGGTACCAAGAATGGATAAGATGTTCCTGTCATGCTGTGTAGTGGCATCTGTATTGTAGACTGTTAAATATATATTTATAAATTTTGAATGAAGCACACATATTCACGTAAACTGATGAAAATAAATTACAATTTTCTGTTAATACTCAATTACTGCTGAAAACTAGAATATGGAAGTTAGAAAGCACTTATTGATAATTAAATTTCTAAAATAGTTCTGTACACAGAAAAACAGGAAATAAAGACAAAATATGACTTACAGTACATTCCAAATTCTCGCCATTTGCCCAAACATCTAGTGTACTTTTTTCTGAAAATAAATTAGGTTATATTTGAAAAACATATTAGCAAAAACCAATTAGAGTACAAATGATAACTTTAAAATCTACATCTACAGCTACATGATTACTCTGCAATTCACATTTAAGTGCTTGGCAGAGGGTTCATTGAACCACAATCATACTATCTCTCTACCAATCCCCTCCCGAACAGCGTGCGGGAAAAACGAACACCTAAACCTTTCTGTTCGAGCTCTGATTTTTCTTATTTTATTTTGATGATCATTCCTACCTATGTAGGTTGGGCTCAACAAAATATTTTCGCATTCGGAAGAGAAAGTTGGTGACTGAAATTTCGTAAATAGATCTCACCGTGACGAAAAACGTCTTTGCTTTAATGATTTCCATCCCAACTCGCGTATCATATCTGCCACTCTCTCTCCTCTATTACATGATAATACAAAACGAGCTGCCCTTTTTTGCACCCTTTTGATGTCCTCTGTCAATCCCACCTGGTAAGGATCCCACACCGCGCAGCAATATTCTAACAGAGGACGAACGAGTGTAGTATAATCTGTCTCTTTAGTGGACTTGTTGCATCTTCTAAGTGTCCTGCCAATGAAATGCAACCTTCAGCTCACCTTCCCCACAATATTATCCATGTGGTCTTTCCAACTGAAGTTGTTCGTAATTTTATCACCCAGGTACTTAGTTGAATTGACAGCCTTGAGGATTGTACTATTTATCGAGTAATCGAATTCCAAAGGATTTCTTTTGGAACTCATGTGGACGACCTCACACTTTTCGTTATTTATTGTCAACTGCCACCTGCCACAATATACAGCAATCTTTTCTAAATCGCTTTGCAACTGATACTTGTCTTCAGATGACCTTACTAAACGGTAAATTACAGCATCATCTGCGAACAATCTAAGAGAACTGCTCAGATTGTCACCCAGGTCATTTATATAGATCAGGAACAGCAGAGGTCCCAGGATGCTTCCCTGGGGAACACCTGATATCACTTCAGTTTTACTCGATGATTTGCCGTCTATTACTATGAACTGCAACCTTCCTGACAGGAAATCACGAATCCAGTCCCTGAGACGATACCCCATAGGCCCGCAGCTTGATTATAAGTTGCTTAGTACATATGTGAGGAACGGTGTCAAAAGCTTTCCGGAAATCTATAAATATGGAATCAACTTGAGATCCCCTGTCGATAGCGGCCATTACTTCGTGCGAATAAAGAGCTAGCTGCGTTGCACAAGAACGATGTTTTCTGAAACCATGCTGATTACGTATCAATAGATCGTTCTCTTGGAGGTGATTCATAATGTTTGAATACAATATATGCTCCAAAACCCTACCTCAAACCGACGTCAATGATATAGGTCTGTAGTTCGATGGATTACTCCTACTACCCTTCTCAAACACTGGTGCGACCTGCGCAATTTTCCAATCTGTAGGTACAGATCTATCGGTGAGCGAGCGGTTGTATATGATTGCTATGTAGGAGAAATTGTATCAGCGTAATCTGAAAGGAACCTAATCGGTATACAATCTGGATCTGAAGACTTGCCCGTATCAAGCAATTTGAGTTGCTTCGCAACCCATAAGGTATCTACTTGCTACACCTCATTTAGTTGCAAGCAAAATACCTGTAAAGTAAATGCAATAAACAGCAAAATGTACTCATAAACTAATTATGTGAGTGAGCTATCAGCACAGATAATATAGTGCTTAAACAGCTGCATTAGAAATGGTGTTCTATGTATTCATCATAAAGGCCTTTCTTGCAATATTAGGAGACAAGTAAACCATTTTCATAGTACACCCACTTCCATGTATTTCACTTTTATAGAAAATAATATTATTGTTAGATGTGAGAGAAGCTGATGAAGTCTATATACTATAAAATTAAATATCAGATAACCTACAGTAGCCTTGACTCACACCTTAGTACATATGTTATACTCAGAAAGAATACATACTCCATACTTATAAACTTATAATTATCAAAGTATATCTAGATAAATTTAAACTCCTTCTATGAATGTACTCCTGTGGTTAATGTGTGTAGTTATGTGTCTTTTGCATCATGTATGTGGACCTGAAATTCTATATTTGTGTACATATACAGGGTGAATATTAATAAAACTGGCAAGCTGCAGGGACAGACTCCTGACTGGTAATTGAGGACAAAAGGTCCTATGAATATGTGCCCGGAAATGCACTGTTGCTACAATAGCTGGTGCTGGCAAATGACAGCATGTTTTACAATTCCTGTGACCACATTCCATGTATTCGTTTTGTCCTGCAGGGTGTGTGATTGACACAGAGTACTTTAAGCAGCAGAATGGTTTGTCAGTAAAGAGGACTGGTGACAGAAATCCCATAATTGTGATGGTCTGGTGCAAAAACCATCAACAAAATTCTTCCCTGTAGTGAGGATTCACTGCTGATAACCTCTGCACTCATTGCAGGTGATAGGGATATTAGTGGTTGTCATGCAGAATACACATAATTGTACTTTGGGTTAAACTATGTTAACAGGCCACTTGCCTGGAGCTTGTACTAAGGTTTGTCTCAATGTCCTGTAGAACCAGGTCATCCAAATCTAGTGTATGTACAATCCACAACCTCCCAGCATGTTCATCTGTCTGAAAGGACCCATGATCATACAAATGCCAAAAAAGGGCTTGAAATATTGAGTGATGTGATTAATGTCTGTGAAGGTACTTGTTTTGTTACAGCCATGCTGCCTCTCGACTATTTCCATCTGCTTGGCTGTACATAAACATCATCTTGGCTTGTTCTTGACATGAATACAACACCATTATGCTACTTGCAGTAAGCTGTGTCAATCACACAGCCTGCAACACACAAGGAACACATGGCACATGGTCAGAGGAACTTTCATTCATTAGTGGCATCTTCGTGGCAGTGATGCATTTCTGAACATATGCTCATAGGACATTTTATCCCACATTTCCAGCCAGGAATCTGTTCCTGAAGTTTGTTGGTTTTATTAATGTTCCTCCTGTATAACTAGAATATTTCTTACTTTACTAAAACCAATCAAGATGTTTCAATAACCTATCAGATACCACGTGTGGTGTCTTTTGTGTCTGTCTATATGTATGTATGTACATAAAAATATGTTTTCTTATACTTACTTAAGTAGAATATTGTTCATTTTATTACAGTCAGTCAATGTGTGTTGATGAGAAAGCTACCAGACTAGACATAATATTACAACTTATATGTGTCTATATTTTGTACCTGAATATAAATTTGAAAATTCCATGATTTCATATGTTTTGACAAGTCCTGCATCATGAATGTGGTGTGTGTGTGTGTGTGTGTGTGTGTGTGTGTGTGTGTGTGTGTGTGTGTGTGTGTATGTGTGTGTGATAGTATCATAAATCTCTTATAACTTTCAGTACTTAAAAAAATTAAGAATTTTCTATGTGATCCTGTTGTTATTCATTCTGTGTAAATGACCACAGAACTGTGATTAATGTGTTCTAATTGAATTAACATTTCCTTTAAACTGATGAATTCTGTTTGATTGTTTTCTTCATCTGTGATTTTCTCCAATATTTTTCTTCCTTGTTTATAATTTGTCATCTGCTACATAATATCATAGTTTCAGACAAGTATAGCACTTCTGTCTCAATCAGTGTTTCATAATATTACAGTTTTACCATTTTTATTCAGAAATTTCTATTATATGTGTTCAAGTGGGCTTGTATGCCATTTGTAGTCTTGTAATTCTTTCTTTGTTAGAACTTCTTGATGAACCCCTGCCAGTTTAATAATCTTAGCTGTTGTTGTGCTCTTCAGTCCTAAGATTGCAGCTCTCCATGCTAGTTCATTTTGTGCAAGTGTCTTCATCTCACCATTAACTACAACAATTTCATCCTTTGTTTCTTTTATTGCATGCACTATGTACAGTTTTAGTAACAGGAGGAATATGCTGCAACTGAAACTCTCAACAACCTCTGATTATTTCAGTTTATACAAATCCTGTCACCTTCATTTCCTATAATTTTCAAATTTCTTCAGCTGTAATATGCATTTCATAATTATTAAATTATGATCTATTTCCACATCAAGACCTGGAAATATTTTGCAGTTCTATATCTGGTTTTGAAATATCTCTCTTACCATTATATAATCTATATGTAACCTTATGGTGCTCAACGTCTCTTCCACATAAACAACTATCCTTCCATGATACTTAAACCAAGTGTTAGGCATTATTAAATTGTGCTCTTTGCTGAATTATAACTAGCAGCTTATCCTTTGGTTCCTTTCTCCCATTCCATATCCTCTTACTATTTTTCTTCTCTTCCTTTGCCTACTATGAAATTAGAGTCCCCACTACACTTGAGTTTTCATCTTCACTAGCATACTAAATAATTAATTTTATCTCATGTTATATTTTTTCAATCTCTTCATCATCTGCAGAGCTATTAAACATATATACTTGTACAATGGTGGTGGGTCATGGCTTTGTGCGTGTCTTGGTTGTGATGAACTACTTACTATTCTGTTCCCAGTAACTCACTTTCATTCCTATTTTCTTATTCATTATCAGACCTACTCCTTCATTACCTCTATCTGATATTGTGTTGACAACACTATACCAGCCTCACAAGGAATCCTGCTCTCTGTGTCACTACATTTCACTTATCTCCACTATATTTAACTTACAATGATCCATTTTTGTTTCACATATCTACCCAGTAAAGTGATCTACAATTCCACAATCTGACCTGTAGAATGAGAAATCCATTTCGGGGTCTATTTTACTTCCAGAATATTTTACCCTGGAAGCTGCAGTTCTTTGGAAAATGTAATAACTGTAGTTCCCCCTTGCTTTTAGCTGTCCACAGGACCAACATACTAAGAACTAATAGACTAATATTACAAGGCCAGATCAGTCAATCTTCAAGACAATAACTGTTGCAGAGGATGACACCCCACTTCTCTAAACATATGTTAGTCCAGCCTCACCAAAGACACCACTTCATTGTGGATGTACCTAAGACATGGCTCGTTGCATTATTGAGACACTCATTTAAATATTCATATTTGTCTATAGGGGAGATTTTCCAAATGTGATGGCTGAAGGGTAATTCTTGAACCCCTGTTCTGCATACTGTATGAAATACTTCTCCTATGGAATTCTGGAGTTCCGTCTTTGGTACTGTTTCATGAAGCTTCTATACTCATAGAACTTTATCTTGTATATTATTGGAGAAGATTGTAATTCCATCAGCAGATGCTAGCCAATGAAGATTAATGCAGATTAGGAGACATCTGCCAACAGTTGAACCCTTACATTCATTTTGATATTTTCTAATTGCTTTGTCCAAAATTCTCTTTGTTTTTCAATAAGTTTGTGTAAAATGAATATTGATTTACCAGTGAAAAATGCTTTTCTAAAAGCCATTTGCAGTACTGTAAGCACATCCTGTGCTACTGTTTTTAAGTTACTGTTAATAAATCAGTTATGAAGTACCAAATACACTTATACTTCTATAGTTATTACAATGGGGTTTCTTGAATTTCTTGAATAATGATGGTTTCTGACAATTCTCCAAATTTTGGTACAATTTGCTGCTTCCAATAAAACTTATAAAGCTATGATAGGCTGTTATATACATTTTCCCTGTATTTAATTAGTTCTGCATTGAAACCATTTAAACTAGTCTTTCATTATGCCAAATGATTTTTAAACAATTTATCCATTCTGCATATTGTATTAATCATTTGTTTAGGACACAGCAGACACATTTGAAATTAGTAACATAATTAATTTCAATAACATTATAGCTAATGACATGGAGCAGTAGTCTAAAGTTATTTTTTTCCTTTAAATGTGCAACTATATTTACATAATAAAGTTAATGATTAGTGACACCTTGCTTAAATAATCAGTTGTTCTTTATGATCTCTTTCACTGAGTAGTAACATTTATGTATTGTATTATCATGTAAATCTTTCAATAGACCTAACCTCATGTTCAGAATGTTCTTGTGTTTCAGGCTGTCGAAAATTTATGTTCCCTTACATTGGAAGAGTCTTAACATATAATTTTAATCAATGAACAGGAAGCATAAAATTCAAGGATGCCCAAGTCCAGGGGCAAGGGGGGGGGGCACACTACCCTCCCCTGCCCCCACCCCTTCCAAACCCAGAGTAAGGTAAAAATATAGTGTAGTCAGAGTCAGGTGTTTTTCTTTCACAAAAAAAGATTTGAGTCAGTGTTATGCCGGTTTTTAACAGGATCAGAACTGGAAATTTTTTATGGTTACTTACGTCACCATTCACCTTCTCAAATATTAAAAACATTCCATATTTCATACCCCAAGTCTAGCCCCCCCCCCCCCCCCCCCCCTCCTTACAAACTATCATATGGGTGCCCTTGACAACATTGTCTTTATTTCTTGTGCTATATGAACAATCAAATAGATGTATAAGGATGGGACTTTTAAAAGTTTTAGTTTTTTAAATAATATTCAGCTAACGTATGTCTGATATGTTGTTTCTAGAGATTCAGTACACATGGTGTATTAATAGAGCCTCCCCCATAAAACTAAGTCATACCTTATTATTGATCAAAAATACTGTGGTGAGTAATTTTCCATGTTCCATGTCAGTGGCACTGGATAATATTTGCAATGCAAATGCACAGCTACATAACGTACTTGAAAAGTACTCAGTATACATATTTCAGTTTAAATGATCTGGATTTACTTCTAAAAATATGACAGTTTCTATGTGTGCTATGTCTTTACTTGGTAGCTTATTTCAGTTTCCTTGCATTCTGACTGTTAGTTTGTACACTGTGCCATATGTTTTTGACATGTCCACCTGGAACCATGTTTTTAAGTTATCAAGAGTGTTACATATGTAGTCAGAGATTTTATTCTGCTTCACAGTTTCAATTAAATTCATCTATAGTATGCAAACTCTAAGAATTACTGTTATCTTTGATGTTATGATGCAGCAATATTGTACTCATTACTTATTGCTGGATTCTGGAACTTTTTAAGCTAAGCATGCCCTTTTCTCTGGAGGGAGCATTGCTTTGCTGTCTGGTATAATGCAACAATGCTGCAGTGGTAGGGGTCATGCATCACCTTGGTATGTGCAGTGGAGTTGTTGGGATTCTGGACAGAGCAACGACGTGCAGCTGCATCGCAGATAGACGATATGAAGAAATTGGTAGAAAGTATAATTAAGACTTGAAAGTGTTATGCTGTTTTATAGGAGAAAATTACTAAGAGTAATTCAATTATTTTGCTGACAGCCACATGGAATTAGTTACGAGATTCATGGTTGAAGCAGTGTCATCTTTATGAATCAGTCACTTTCATGGAGGAATATATTGAGAGTAGAAAATAAATGTAAAGACTTCCATGATCAGTGATTACCTATTTAAGTAATGTGGAAATGCAACATAGCAATGGTTACTTCAGTATGAATGAGAAATGAGCTTTTAGCTGTTAACACAAGATTGGATGAATTTAGGTATTGTTAGTGAAGTGTGGTACATGCGAGAAGGACGATAAAACAAAGTAATTTGAGTTGTACTGTTATTATTTCAAAGTGTCATTTTCCATTTTTCTACTAAACATCTTTAATATCTGAAAAAGACACACATTTATACTGGGCACATGGTCAGCTTTATTTCATAACAAAGTGTGTTCTCTATGTAAAGCTGCTGTTCTCAAGTCTGATGGTGCAACTGCCATAAAAATTAATCTACTACAACTGAAGGAGTAGCTTTACAAAACATAACTGATGTAAAATTGATGGGGACTGGCATATAATCAAGATAGAAAAGGAAGAAAATATGACCAAGAATAGAGTCCCGAGGGACACCTTGCCACACGTATTTGCTATTTTAAAGGATAATTTAGTGTATTCGAGAAGATAATTACTCTTATGTTACATAGGTATGATGTAAGTCACTGTAATAAACTGTCCCTCATAGTATATTCATTTGTTTTGTGGGCTAGTAAGATGTGGTTTACTAAATCAAAGCTCTTTGTGAGGCCATAGCAGGTTCTTGTCACTGTATTAATCTTGCCTAGTGAGATACTTATACTGTCAACATAGTTATTTTTAGTGTCTATCTTGTAATCCCACCATATGTGTCAATGTATGATGCCACATTATCAATATGCCATACCTACATCTACCGTGGTTACTGTGAGAAGGGAACAACTCAGTGTCTCTGGCTAGCATGTCATGTGAGCCTATCAGGAAGCCAGTTTAAGGTCAAGTGGCTGCTGGTCCACTCTCACTTCTGCATGCAAGTGAATGTGCTCACCCCCATGGTGTACATACTCACAACGAATCTGTCCTACAGTAGTTATTTGTTGGACTGTTTGCATTACAAATGGGCCTGGTCGGGCTCTGAGTATAGTGCCAACGGCCTACCACTCTTCTGCTTCAGTGGACTGTGACACCATTATTTGCTTAAGTGATTAATTTTCACCTCACATATGAGTGGTTTCCGCCATCATAATTCAATTTGTGGTGCTATCTGTTTTTATTTGTAGTCTTGGACAATTCACAGGATCAGTAACTCTTGTGAACAAAGTGTCATTTATTTTGTGTTTCAGCATTCTCAACAAGAGTTAATAAATGGCTTTTGTAACCTAAATTGGGTACTACAAAAGTCCACAGATTTTTTTCTTGCTGGAAACCAAGTTGGTTATTCAAAATAATCTTATGTTTTACAATAAAATTTTGTATCTGGGTAGCAGCTAGCTTCTGAATAACTTTTGACAAGGGAGAAAGAAGAGAGATATGTTGATAATATCCTCTACCTTCCTTTGGCCCTTTATTGGAGAGTGGTTTCGATTCTGCATATTTTGATAAATCTAGGAAACAGCTTTGTTCAAAAAGCTTCTTTATTACTGTAGCTGGTGGTTGACTTATTTTATGTGCTGATTTAAGTACTTTTGTGGGTATTCCATTATCAAATTCAGAAGTTTTCTTTTTCAATGATAGTAAAATATTTATATGTTCTTTGTTGAAATATTTCTGAATTTTGTGATAGCAGTATCAAAGTCATCTTCATCAAACACACCCAGCACAGTGTGTGTTGCTCACAGTTACATGGGAGATGCCACTTTTGAACCTCCCAACACTGCATCACTGGGCGAGCTTGCTCTTACATCACCCGCTGTTCCAGTAGGGAGGTGCATGAATACATGCCGCCAGAGGACGCTAAATACACATGACCTCACTGCGTGTAACTCTGATTGTCTGGCTTGAATTTTTTAGCAACCACACTCAGAGCTTCACCCCAGAGGCTCAATGGATCTACAGACTTATTAGTCTTAGTACGGAAGACTGCAGTGAGGAAAATACATTGCTGTAGCACAATGTTACCAAATGTTACTGTGTGTCAGTGAGTTATCTGAGTGTATCACCAATAAAGACTATCTGTTTTATCAACAACATGACTCTCACTGTATGCAGCTCAGCTTCACAGGAGAACCTACAGCTCTTTAAAGTTATATATATTTCCATTATTAATGTTATTACATGTTGCCTTTTTGGAGATGTCTGATTGCCTTTATTAGCAATACATATATATTAGTCAATACATCAAAAATATACTCAAACTTTTCATCAGTCCCAAAGTGATTTAGTTTTTCAGGTAATATGCAACACTAAACTCTGATATAACATGTTTGAAAAACTCATTGAAGCACTGTGGTACTTCTTCAGGATTTATAATAGCATCATTTTCAATATTAATCTTAGAAATTTTGCTGTTACCAGATTTTTCACCAAATTCAGATTTAATACTGAATCAATTTATGTCTTAAAATTAAACTATCATTTGACATTTACTTTGCTGCCTTCACAGCTTCCTTAAATACAATTTATAATGCTTAACATGCACAATAAACACCTCATAGCTGTGTTGGCAACATGTCTGACTGTCATGTGGAGGACTTGGGTTGAATGTCTGGTACTGCCATGAATTTTTATTTAGTAGGAGCACTGGAATGGAGTTCACTCAGCCTTGTGATGTTAACTGAGGCGTTACCAGAATGTGAAGTAGTATCTCTGAGGTCTGGAAAGCTGAAAACAGCTGGGGGAACATGTGTGCTGACTCCATACACCTCCATATTGGATCAGAACGATGCCGTATGGCAGAGGATAGTATGATAGCTGCTTGGCATTGTGCAGTCCTTTGCAACTGATCATAGTGTTTAGATTTTCTTTTTTATAATATAATCAATAAAGAAAAATATCTCTCTTTTATTTTAGTTCTATTTGTAACAGCCCTTTCAGAGTGCTAAGGATTTTTATGCCTTCACTGATCTATTTAAATTTGTTATCAGTTTGGTTTAGCAAGTTTTAGGTAGAAAGATTTTGTTGGGTACTTCTAAAGAATTAATTACAAACTTATTGAACTGTTCACTATTTGAAATATTTTTGTCGTAGTGCCTTTCTGTTTTCTTTGACATGTCACGAGACACAATCAAATTTTCTTGATTGAGTTTCTTTTTCAAATCGTTTCACGTGCCCTATAATGCAATAAGCACTCTGCTCATCACCAAATTTTACACAAAATGTTGTTGTTGTTGTGGTCTTCAGTCCTGAGACTGGTTTGATGCAGCTCTCCATGCTACTCTATCCTGTGCAAGCTTCTTCATCTCCCAGTACCTACTGCATCCTACATCCTTCTGAATCTGCTTAGTATATTCATCTCTTGGTCTCCCCCTACGATTTTTACCCTCCACGCTGCCCTCCAATACTAAATTGGTGATCCCTTGATGCCTCAGAACATGTCCTACCAACCGATCCCTTCTTCTGGTCAAGTTGTGCCACAAACTTCTCTTCTCCCCAATCCTATTCAATACTTCCTCATTAGTTACGTGATCTACCCATCTAATCTTCAGCATTCTTCTGTAACACCACATTTCGAAAGCTTCTATTCTCTTCTTGTCCAAACTATTTATCATCCATGTTTCGCTTCCATACATGGCTACACTCCATACAAATACTTTCAGAAATGACTTCCTGACACTTAAATCTATACTCGATGTTAACAAATTTCTCTTCTTCAGAAATGCTTTCCTTGCCATTGCCAGTCTACATTTTATATCCTCTCTACTTCGACCATCATCAGTTATTTTTCTCCCCAAATAGCAAAACTCCTTTACTACTTTAAGTGCCTCATTTCCTAATCTAATACCCTCAACATCACCCAACTTAATTCGACTACATTCCATTATCCTCGTTTTGCTTTTGTTGATGTTCATCTTACATCCTCCTTTCAAGACACTGTCCATTCCGTTCAACTGCTCTTCCAAGTCCTTTGCTGTCTCTGACAGAATTACAATGTCATCGGCGAACCTCAAAATTTTTATTTCTTCTCCATGGACTTTAATACCTACTCCGAATTTTTCTTTTGTTTCCTTTACTGCTTGCTCAATATACAGATTGAATAACATTGGGGAGAGGCTACAACCCTGTCTTACTCCCTTCCCAACCAATGCTTCCCTTTCATGTCCCTCGACTCTTATAACTGCCATCTGGTTTCTGTACAAATTGTAAAAAATGCTAGAAACATAGGTTTGCCTTTCCTTAATCTTTCTTCTAACATAAGTCGTAAGGTCAGTATTGCCTCACGTGTTCCAGTATTTCTACGGAATCCAAACTGATCTTCCCCGATGTCGGCTTCTACTAGTTTTTCCATTCGTCTGTAAAGAATTCGTGTTAGTATTTTGCAGCTGTGGCTTATTAAACTGATTGTTCAGTAATTTTCACATCTGTCAACAACGGCTTTCTTTGGGATTGGAATTATTATATTCTTCTTGAAAACTGAGGGTATTTCGCCTGTTTCATACATCTTGCTCACCAGATGGTAGAGTTTTGTCAGGACTGGCTCTCCCAAGGCCGTCAGTAGTTTCAATGGAATGTTGTCTACTCCAGGGGCCTTGTTTCGACTCAGGTCTTTCAGTGCTCTGTCAAACTCTTCACGCAGTATCGTATCTCCCATTTCATCTTCATCTACATCCTCTTCCATTTCCATAATATTGTCCTCAAGTGCATCGCCCTTGTATAGACCCTCTATGCACAAAATATGCTTCATAATAATAAGAAATATATTTGTCTCCACAATCTTTTCAACATAATTGGCATTAAATATGATGTATAAATCAGTTCAAGAAGAAAAGGGAAGAATTAGTCATGAACCTACTGAGAAAAATCCTGATATCTACATCTACATGACTACTCCTCAAGCCATACTTAAGTGCTTGGCAGAGGGTTCACTGAATCACCTTCGGGCTATTTCTCTTACATTTGACTCTCTCACACTGCAAGGGAAAAACAAGCACTTAAATATTTCCATGCAAGCTCAGATTTATCTTATTTTCTTTTGATGATCATTTCTCTCTGTTGAGGTGGGCATCAACAAAATATTTTTGTATTAAGAGAAGAAACGTGATGACTGAAATTTCATGAAAAGATCTCACTGTAGCAAAAAACACCATTGTTTTTGCAATAATGTAAAACAAGATACCCTTAGAATTTTTTCAGTGTCCTTTGTATGTTTAACCTGTAATGATTTAAGGCATCACAGAGCACTTAAATCAAGATTATCAGATCCTGACTTGAACACCAGAACTAAGAAACTGATAACTTAATAGCTGTTCCATCTTCCTCAAATACTGTGGGTCAGTTTCTTGCATCTTATCAACAGTGATCTTCCTCCCAAGTTTGTAACATGTGTAATGCTTCACTATAAGCTACATGGAGTAATTTGGTCTTCACTTGTGTTGTTAGTTGATAAATATCTACCCTGTTCATATGAAGTGGCAAACCTATACAATAAGAGATTTGTGTATCCTGCACTATTTTGTTTGACAATATTGTGAACCTAAATCATGAAAGGCAGCACTGACCCTAACCAGACTCAATTTGCATGAAATACACAGGACAATGTAGATGTTATTTCCAATTAAAAGAATTTTCTGAATTGGTTTATTTTTGAACATGATCTTCCATGCACTCTACATAATGTCAGTGATCAAAATCACCTCTGATGATGGTAGATTTCAATTTTCCTTGTCTCCATTTCTGACTGCAACTGCATTCATGGATCAGAACAATGTAAAATGCCTCTTGGTGATTCAAATATATTTTCTGGTTATAGGACTAAGAATCATTTGAAGTAACTGCACACTGAAAAAGGTTTAGACTACAATGGAACACAGTCTAATATGTTTTCCAGTTCAATTAACACTTCTTATAATGTGATAACATGTAAATAGGAGTTCTCATAATACCATTCTGTTCCAAAGTAAAAGTCTCTTTAAGTCAGCTTCCATGGTCTATCCATCCTGTTTTACATGAAAATTTTTTTGACAGTACTAAATTATATCCCTACTTCAAATATGAGTTCACTGATTTGGTGAAAACAATCACTGTTCCAAAGGTTTTCTCATTTCTCTGCCAAATCTCAGTTTTCAGGATGCTTTTAATTAATTAAAAGTCAGCCTGTACAACAAAGAGAATATTAACAAGTTTTCATTTTTAAATTGGCAAAACTGTTCCAACATTTACAAGCTTATATCCTCAAACAAGGATGACCAAAAGAGTACAGCTTTCGGCTTAGTCTCAGGACCATAGTTTTATAATACTGATAAATTCAACCACTTTATACCCAGAAAACCTGTGCAGTCACTGATATTAATGATACGATATCACAATTCAAATTTCTTTCAATTGATTCAGTTGTTTAATTTTTAGAGTAATATATTTATTAACTTACCTAAAATAACTCTGAATGATCCACTTTCAAGCTCTACCAGCCATGTCTTTTTCGTTTTTCGTTGTATTTCTGTGAACTTTTGGTAGCTTTTGTCATTTACACAGAGCTCATAAGAAAAGGAAAATGCTCCAGCTGGCATAACTTTAAGCACACATCTAGCATTTCCAATGTTGAATATTTCATCACCAACCAATTTAAACATCCAGTCACGGTGGATGATTTCCTATCAACAAGAATAGATGTAAATTATTTTCTACTTTTCCCTATTTTTATGTCAAATTACAGAGAAAAAGGTACACAAAATAATTAAAGTGGTGTACATGAAAGATGAAACTCCTCTGCAAGATACTAATTTGGGCAAATACATTACATAAGTTACAAACTGATTCCTATGCAAGCTATGAAACCCCTAAATAGAGATGAAAAGGCACCAGTTAACTTTTCTCTGAAATAAAACAAGTTGTCATCACAGACTATGATTTGGGGATATTACCATTACTTGTTGTCTGTAACACATTGGTTTTTGAGTGTTAACTTGATGTACCCTGGGCCTTTTCACTGGCATATCCATTTGAGAGGTTAGTATACTGAAAACAACACATATGGTATGACAGAAGTCTAAGCTAGCCTTACTTACTTCTCCCAAATTGTCCCTCACTAATGAGAGTTACTGTGTCTCCTGTATATTATATTTATCTTTTTGGACACTGGATGTGCATAATGCTTACAAACAGGGACCAAGAAATGCTCTACTAATTTCATATTCACATTAATCTTGGTCTAGGTGAAGACTTTTGTTTCTGCATGTTTCTCATTGCTGAAGAGATCAATTCTACGTAATTTTTATGTTGTCTCATGATTGAGTCTTGTGAGTATGAGTAACAAGAGGAGAATATTATGACAATTATGATATCTATAGTAGGAAACCTCTTCCCTTTTCATCATATTGATCATTTTGCTATACTTAACCTAGTCCTAGATGTATAAATGAGATCACTGTAATGCACACTTTTTTCCTTAATCTAGTGTGAAATAGCTAATTTAGGATCTACTGAAACACTGGGAATACATAGCAATCTAGATGACAGTGTGCCAGTTTAAGATGAATTAATTAGATTTAGTTTATGCCAGTTTCTCACCATTCACAGAAATATATATAAATTACTTAACCTTGGGTTTGTTAACTTTAATTTTATTGTTGCTATACTAATACGAACAAATTTTGCCACTTCATTCCTAAAGCAAAAGAAAAAAGAATAATTACCATTAATATCTAATTTCACTGTATCATTTTTCAGTAGGCAGCAGTGCACAACTATATCAAATGCCTTACATAAATCAAGTAATGCAGCATCTACCTGGACACCAGTGTCTATCACCTTCTGGGGCTCATGGAGAAAAAGAGTGGGCTGGAACTTTTGGGTTTTACACAGTCATTGTTTTCAGAACCCATGTTGTTCCCTACAGGAGAGATTTTCTCTCTCCAGTAATGTTACAATATGCTAGCATAAAACATGTTCCAAAATTGTACAGCTGACTAATGTCAGAGATATAGGTCTTTAGTTTTGATTGTCTGTTCAACAACCCTCCTTGAAAATGGAAATGACTGGCACAGTTTTCCAATCATCAGGGACACTTTGCTCCCCCAGAGACCTATTCTACACTGCTGCTAGAAGTGGGACAAATTTTTTCACAAACTCTATGTAGAATCATAATGGTATCCCATCAAGTCCAGTGTCAAGTCATTTCAGTTGATTTTCTATCCCATGGTCACATATTTTGATATCAGCCATTTTTTCACTCATGCAATGATTTAAAGGAGGCACTACAGTATGATCTTCCTCTGTGAAACAGTTTTCGAAAAAGACTTTTAGTATTTCTGTCTTTTCTGTATCATTCTCTGTGTCAATGCCATTATGGTCACACAGTGTCTGCACAGACGGCTTCAACTTATTTACTGATTTAAAATAACACAGAAACTTTGTAGGATTTTCTGTCAAGTCAGTAGACAGAATTTTACTGAACCACAGGGGGAGAGGGGTCTTTTTTGTCCCTCACAACTTTGCTCGGTATCAGTGGTGGCTCAAATATACGCAATGTGGAGCTGCAGCACCTTTTTCTTTTTACTTTCATTATTTCATTGTTCTTGTGCAATATATAATCTCTACACTTAATGTCAGTAGCCATCTCTCAGTTTATGGAAAAAAATCTTTGTATGGAACTGTGCACTTTGCATTTGTGGTGGTGTGGTGTTTGGTTGTTGTGCACATGTGCACATAGGGAGCTGCACATGAGGCTGCAATGGGAAGGGAGCACTGTCACTTCCACAGAGCTGACCACAGAATGCTGGTGGAAAGTAGTTTTTGTTTTGTTTTTACTCCGTGTGTTGTGCTTAACCATGTATCATTTGCTTGAATGATGTAAAGTGTGAAAATGGATTGCCATCATGCTTACGTCTATTCTTTTCAATTAAGTTTTTTTGTTTTTTTTTTTTTTTTTTTTGTTTTACAGAAAACTTTATGTATGGTCTAGCATCCCCAAGAAGTAAGATTTAAGTTTTCACAGCTGTCTCTCTATGAGAAAATTACAGTTAAGAAAAGGGGTCATTCAAAACGTGGTATTCTAACATCTCAGCCAGACATAGGCAATAACAAGAAATATGTATGCAGCTTTAATTCCAAATGGTTCAAATGGAATAGTTGGATTTGTAGCTGAGAAGTAAAAAAGTACTGTTTTGCTTTCCATGTTTGCAGTTTGGAGGTGATGTAATGGGGACACAAGATGGTTTTAGAATTATAATAAAAATGAAAGAAAAATTTATAAAGCATGAGAAGTTAAAGAATAATGTTGATTGGAAACTTTACAAGTCCCTCATGTCGACAAGATGAAAAAGACAATTCAGTAAATACAGAGGTATTTAGAGGATTAATAATTTTTGCATCTAAATTACATTCAGATTGTAAGAATCACTTAGAAACCAGTGCAGTCTTCAAAGGTGTTTTTGGGACAATTCAGAATTACACAATTGACTGCCTGCTACAAAGGACATAAGGACATAAATTAGAAATGCTACCTTTGTAGCTCTCATTGCTGATGACACAACATATGTTTTGGATCACACTTACATGGTTCACGTTCTCCAGTACATATTGTCTGAAGAAATATTTTAGCACTTTTGAGGATTCTTTATTCCAGAAAACCATACTGTAGATGGCACATACTTTAGAATAATGGCACATACTTTAGAATAATAGGACATATTCCTTCTAGGAAATGGACAAAAACTGACTGCTCAGACATTTGGTGGTGCAAAGCCATGGAAGGCAAAAAAGAAGGAGTTCAAGTGAAAACCAAAGCTGTTTCTAGTTATGCACATTTCATTCCATATTATGCTTAATTTAATAATGAGAAATGCAGGAGTATTACATGAAACACAAAAATATTTTTCTCTAACATTACAGTTATTCCAATATTCTTCTCAATATCACTGCAATATGTGTCCATTCTCAAGAAGCATTGGGACATCACCATTCCATGTCCATCTTCTACAAGGTGGAACTTCAACATACAGAGTTCATGAAAATCTGCAACCATTATAAAACAGCACTGGTGAAATGCGGTGAATATCAAATGCAGATCAAACCATGGCAGAAGCAATAGAAATTTTAAAATACCTGAATGATGATAATTCCAGGTTTTGGTTAGAGCTTTTTCAAAAGATTACTCCTCATTTTGTATAATTTAGCACCACAGATAATCTTGAGAAATTGGTGTTTTTAAGGGTAATGAAGGTATAACAATATTCAAAACTTCTGTTTTAGTATTAAGAAACTAAAAGTACTGTGAGCATTCTTCAAAGATACTCATGGTAACAGCTAAGGAAGAGTGTGACAGTATATGTGTTGATATAATGGACAGATAATCTTCCACTAAATACTTAGTAGTTGCTAAATGTTCAACAAGAAAAGTCTTCCTAGTTTTAATAGTTTTAAGAATGAACATCCTGCATAAAGGATAGTACTGACCACTAAAGCATAACCCATGATCGATAAAAAATAATTTGAAACTGAACTAGAAGTATACTGCAGGTCTGATATTCATGAATACTGCAAATTAACTGAGCTGCTGAAATTTATCTTTTTTTTTTTTTTTTAAAAAAAAGCAGGAAAGGTAGACAAAGTTCTTAATGAAGTTTTGAAACTCTTGAAAATTCTCATGTTGGTCCCTGTAACTACAAGAGAGGCAGAACGCTGTTTTTCAACACAACAATTGAAATGAATAAAAAGTTTTCTAAAAACTGCTATGAATTTGGAAAGACTAAATGTGCTTATAATGCGTCCAATGAAGAACTATTTTGTACGATATCATCCAGAGACCAAGGAGAAAATAATCAATTCTTTCATGCAAATTAAAACAAGAAAATGGATTTCCATTTTCAGTGACTGGATCAAGCTTCAAATGTAACAATCTAGCTCAAAATAAATAAAAAATTGACTTTTTTCTTTTAGGATTTTATCAAGTTTCTGAATAAATTTTCTTTTTATGCTAGGTTGTTTTCTTTTACACAGTTTCAAAACAAAGGCTAAACATTTTCTGAAGCAGCATCCCCACTGACTGCAGCTATGAGCTGCCACAGCTCAACATACAGCTGTCCAAAGCATACAGTACAGTGGTCTTTGACTTTGTCCATTGATACTCAATAATGTTAGTGCTGGAGCTGAAATTTTCATGCTGACTGCTCAGATAATCTAAAATCTGTTTCTTGTCACTCTTGCTACACACAAAGATCTTCCAACCTTTCTGTATATTTACAGCCACATGAAGTGATACTGTAATGACCTTATAATCACTGGTTCCCTGTCCTATGCTAACTGAGTCAAAAAGTTTGGGTCTCTTTTTCACCAGCACATCTGAAAAGTTACCTTTACTATTTGGCTCTCTTATTAAGTGCTCAAGGTAATTTTTAGGTAAACCATTTAAAATAATTTCATATGGTTTCCTGTCCTTACTATCTGCACTAATCACTTGATTCTCCCAGTGTATAGCTGGCAGTTGAAAGCTTCACCTAAGACTATACAATGAGCAGGAATTTTACATGAAATTGTCTCAAAGTTTTCCTTCCAATGTTCCACGACTAATGTATCAGAGTCAGTTGTTTACAATGAACAAAGTTAAACTGAATTAGGAGAACACAATCTTCCTTCTTGGGAACAGGTCTTGAAACAGTTTCTCCTTCCTCCACACTGTCACCCCCTCCCAGTTCATATTCCCACATCGCCTTCAGTGTGTGCTGCTTCCCACTGGCCACTACAGCCATGCCAGCCTATAAACCTGCCACCCCCCCCCCCCCCCCATTCCAAGTTGGTAAACTGGCCACCCACCTCCAAACTGCTGTTCATCCACCCCAAGCCCTTTCCCTGCCTCCCACCTCCCTCTCCCTCTACCCACCTCATCCAACACCTCTCCCTCTATCCACCTCATCCAACACTACCCCCAACACAACCAGTTCACCTGCCACAAAATAGCATTGGCATTGTCAGTCTAGCTGGCACCATGTAGATTCTTATGCTTTGTGTGTGTGTGTGTGTGTGTTTTTTTTCACATACCATAGTTTATTCCAGCTCGTCAAAGGATAACTCCAAAAGCTAACAAGTTTTCCTTGTTTAGTGTGTGCCTATCAACAACTCAGTGCTTCTGCTTTTTGATGAGTGGTTGCCTTCAATCATAAAGTATTTACAGTCTTCAAACAGTCATGAAGAAAATAAACTCATCTGGTTTGAACAAGAGTTCTTGAACCAGAGTGTGTATTAACAACAAATAAACAAAGGGCTCTAAACTGAGGTTAATCCTGAACAGATACCACAGCACAAGGCTGGTGATAAGAAAGAATTAGCATAAACAGGATCAAAAGGCAGAAGAGCTCTAGAATGAAGCAAACACTGTGGGAAAATGTTACTAACTAGTAATTACACAGACCACTATGCTACAATATCATTCAAGTCCTAGTAGGACAGTCCCAAGTTAAAATGTTGAGAACTCAGACTCAGTTCAAGATAAAGTCCATGAAGGATAGTCCAGTATTAAGTTTCTAGTCTGATGAAAACATAGTTAAGTCTAGTGCATTGCAGGTAAAAACAAAGTCCACAATTCACAGAAGTCCACTCAGAGACATTGTTGTGGTGGCTTCATTGTGAGTTCCTGATTGAAGAAAGGCATAAGCATTTGGAGTCTGGCCCAGGAAACTCACTTGGAGTGAACTGGCCTCTCAGGGCCTATGCACTGGCCTAAGTATAGGCCTTGGCATAAGGATACAGTCAGTCTTACCTTCTGTCACAGGACCATGGGCCTAGAAACCTCTGCTGACATTTTGGTTGCCATCTGGTGAGTGCATGTAGCTTGGTAGCCCTTGACAGTCATCTGTTAGGAAGTAGGCTGCCTGCATAACTTGATAGCAATGTTGGTTGCTGGTGGAGCAGGCATAATTCCATGATATAGCTGCCACTACTACTCCTGACATAGGGGGACTGAAAGTATGCAGTCACCATGTTTGATCTACATTAACACTTGTAATCACCCAAACTATTTGCACTTGGAATCTGTACTAATATCACTAGGTATTAACATTATTTTTATGGTCGTAAACATGCATCTATCCCCAGTGTTCACCTTATCTTTATGATATAGTCCCAGTCAGAATTTGGAATATCATTATTTCACTGCTACAAACTTCTGGTTTCAGCCAGCTTTCTGTTCCTACTGCTAAGTGGGCCTAGTAGTAAGTGGTCAATTACATATAACTTAATGTGACAATAGTACAAAAAAAGGGGGGGCGGCAAATTTGAAATACTCTTGTCAGATGATCTGAAGGAAGATTCTTTTGTATGCTTAAGTGAACATTGGTTGAGCAGTGATATGCTGACAGTTACAAAACTACCAGAATTAACACTATCCTCATTGTTCTGTACAATATCCTCTGCCCATGGTGGGACATGCATTTTTGTTAGAAGCAGCATGAAACATTGCTGCTTAAAATCCTTAGAGATGCTAGGAAAGGAAAAAGACTTTCAGATTTGAGCTATGGAAACAACTTTGCCAAAAACAATTACAGTCTGCCCCTATAGAAGACCACATAGGGTCTTGGGTATATGCCTAGAGAAACTAGACACTGTGCTCAGTCAACTGAACACTAATAAGAAAAATCTACTAGTATGTGCAGATTTTAATATAAATTTTCAGGAAAACTCAAATGGAAAGCAAAATCTCATGATTATACTTTCAGCATATAAATTCTCCCACTAGAATTACGAAAACTACATGTACCACTATTGAGCAAAATAATGACTTCCAGGCTGGAACTGTAAATACTGGATTTAGTGACCATAATTGACAGTAGGTCTACATTGCTGTCCAAAAAAATCCAAAACCAAAATGCAAACAGAATTACTCAAAGAAGAATGAATCCTATGTGAACAAAACATATGTACCTTCAGACATCTGTTAGTTAAGAAAACATGGAATGTAGCATATCAGCATAGGAGTACATGGGAGTCAAAGAAGAGTGAATCCTATGTGAACAAAACCTAGGTACCTTCAGACACCTGTTATCTAAGAAAACATGGAATGCAGCATATGAGCATGGGAGTACATGTAAAATATTTACCAAAATATTTACTAACTACTATGAAACTCCATTCTCAGTGAAAAAACATAGACTAAGCTCCATTAAAAAAATAAGTCTTGGATAACAGCTGGTATTACGATCTCAAGCAAAAAAGACAAAACTACTATATGATATTATAAAGACAGCAGATGTATGATGAATTTCATGCTTACTACAGAAAATACAAGACAATACTTAAAAATGTTGTGAAGGAAGCAAAAACAAAGGCAAATGACCTTTATATACAACTTGGGAAGTCGTGAAATAACAGACAGGTGATGTCACTATCAGAAATGCCAATATCAAGCTATGTTAAGATGGAGAGAAAATAACAGACCCAAGGAAAGTAGAATATATCTTCAACAACTATTTTACAAACATAAGTGGGCAACTAATCATTCAGATTAACTCAATTAACAAAAATGCAACAGCACCATCATTTAAGATCAACAGCTCAGCTACGTAACTATTTCTGCACCTGATGAATGAAGAAGAAATCTTGGCAATCTTAAAACGTGAAAAATGTAACAAGTCTTCTGAAGTAGATGGTATATCTGACAAACTGATAAAAACCTGTAGTGAACTCATAGTAAAATCAGTGACACATTTATGCAATAGTTCACTAGCATCAAGGATTGTAGCACTTAACCACCATAACACCAAGGAAATGGTCACACAAACTGTAAAAACACAGTAGTCAAACAAAGCTTTGAAAAGAGTTTCTTGGGCTTTGGGTCCAGTATAATGTCAGATGGAGAAGTCATACTCACAACCGCATCAAAAAAATTGAGTACATCTTGCTATGTGATGAGGATACTTGAAAGTTGCTGCAGCAAAGACTACCTAGAAAGTGTGTACTATGCAAATGTTTAGTCATTTTCTGGGGAGCTTCTCCAAACAGCATTAAGTTATTCAGAATCCAAAAAACAAACAGAAGGTACCACACACAGAAAACCTTGCAAGGCACTCTGCAAAAACTGCAAATCTCTCCACTTTCATGCTTGCATATATGAGGACATGCTCAAAATAAATGCTCCAAATTTTTTATGTGAAAACTCTTACAGATTTTTAAATAAAAGAAATTTTATTAACATTCTACATCTTTATTCTTCATGTCTACATATTTATTTCTCAACATAGTTACACTGGCGATGAAGATGTTTCTGCCAATGAGAGACCAGTTTGTTGAAACCATGTCTGTAGAGTGTTTGACTTTCTTGACAGAGTCACAAACTCACCTCTGCTTGTACCACTTCATCACTATCAAAGTTAAGTCCTAAAAGGTGTTCTTTAAGTTTTGTAAACAGACGAAAATCATATTTGGCCAAGTTGGGACTGTATGGAGCATGATTGACGACAGTGAACCCAAGGTGTTAGATCGTTGCAGATGTCACAGCACTCATATGTGTTCTGGCATTGTCATGCTGAAAAGAGGGTACTCCATGTGTAGATGAACTCTTTGAATTAATGATTTCAGTTTTCTGAGCACCACTCATGGAGCAACATAGTATGTTACACACCACTATGTTACATGCTACAATTTGGAGATTACTAGTGGCAGACGGTTGCAATTCATGTCAGAAAAGCAGAAAAGTCGACTAATATACATTACGTGTGATATCTCAACCAATATTGGGAACAGAATAAAAAATTTGGAGGAATTACTTTCCAGCACACCCCCATACATAAAACCATAGTATTCATAAAACAGTATGGGATTGAAAATCCCACACTCTTCACCCAAAATGAAGATGTACATACACGCAACAAAGATATTTAGAAAATTACCAAAAAACACGTAGTCAGTAAACAGTGTTGCAGGATTCACAGCTGCCATGAAGGCATATGTAATGGACCATTTCTTCTATAGCCCGAAATAATTCTTTTATAAGTCATACTGTATCAATACCAATAATAATGTACCAGTGTTATGCATTGGAACCATAGTAGCACTGTAACCACTGAAGCAATGTTAATACTGTACCAATAATTTGTACCATAACCACAGGTAATTAATGATGTTTTATAATGATAGAAACATTATTGTTTTTAATGGTATCCAACATCTTACTGTACATTCTAGGTACCCACAAGATCTCATGGCCAAATAAATAAATAAATAAATTGTTATTGTTTATATGCCAGACTAGTTCTGTGACCTTTACATAGATGCCACTGCAGTTAATTAATACCATATTAACATTTTCTTCCTCCCGACTGCTATGATCAATGCTACACTGTCTAGTATCACAGCACATCTCGCTGGGCCTGTGGAGGGATTTCTTTGTCCTAAGAAACCCTCATGTGCACAAGAAATGTACTCTGCCACCTTACAGCCACTTCCTGAATATCGTTCATATCTAACTGGTTAAGGATGGGAGGGATCCTACAATTCTCCACCCAATAATGAAGGACAAAAAATCCACATCCAAGGTTTTTGTGGAATCATCTGAGCCTCTGGTTTTAGAATTCCTCTGGGCTGCTGCAAAATGATAGCACTGCATCCACCCTGTGGGTGAAGGTACTTGTTTTCACCAAATCAGCCAGCTGCCTGTTGGAACTGAAGATGGCCTCCAAACTCAGCTGGCAGGTGTCATTCGTTACTACATGAGCCATGATTTAGAGGTGACTGCACACAGTGTGCTCAATTACTGCCAGCAGAGCTTCCTCTACTACCTGGATGAGACTCGCCAGCAAGCAAACAGAGTAGACACTGCCCTTCTTACCTGCTCTGCCAATTTTTTTCCCTGAGAGGCCCCATTATCTGCCCATCACTGGAGCTTTCAATGACAAGCAATCCCACCCTCTACAATTGTCCTGACCTATCAGGAAGATCACCCACTCTCTCCATGGGTGAGGCATCCCGTGCTGTCTCAGATGAATTTCCAGCATTAGGCAATACCTCAAACCTGTTTTTAATAGGTAGGGTGATAGCAGAGTGGCAGGTACCCGCTTTCACCTTCCACACAAAGATTCGCAACTCTGCCAATGTTTGCTGGCACCATTAGGTAAGCGACGACAGGCCAGGATGTGCAGATCAGAAGGTGCGCTGGCATCTGGGATCTCAGTTGACGCTATAGGCTCCAGAGGTAAATAAATGTCGTGTGATGAGGGCCTCCTGTTGGGTAGGCCATTCGCTCGGTGCAAGTCTTTTGATTTGACGCCACTTCAGTGACTTGCACATTGATGGGGATGAAATGATGATGACCAGGACAATACAACACCCAGTCCCTGAGCAGAGAAAATCTCTGACCCAGCCAGGAATCGAACCTAGGCCCTTAGGATTGACATTCTGTCGCACTGACCACTTAGCTACCAGAGCAAGACAGCTCCAGAGCTGCCAAAGCAATTTTCTCAGGTGTCTTGATGCCTCCTCAGCCAAGGGCAGCAGCCTGATGTCTGTTGATTGTGGCCAACACAGCATCCAACTGTTTATGGACAGGGGGTTTGACGGATCTGCACACAGCAGTGCAGTTAGCTATAGAGTGTGAGGAGATTGATTTGTCAACTAGCACGCAGGGCAAATGGACAGTGTTTGCAGCTAGTATAAAAGTTTCACATGATGATGAATGGGGTAAGTAAAGAGGCAGTGTCACCAGCCTCAGAGGAAGTGAAGTTTTAGAGGTAGAGGGCCAGGGAAGAATAAGGTATTAAACACCAACGAGAATCGCAGGTCCACCTGTGGTCATTCCCACTAAGACTGGATGGTGTGAAATCATATAGAGAGATGGTTTATGAAATAAGAGGAATAGTTGGTTTTTGCAGGATATTATTGGACACAGGGTGCATGTGTTGGTTGCAAGTAGTGCTCTGGTGAAATATATGCAATGGGACCCACCACGATACAGATGGCGTGGAGTGGGAGATAAAGATGACAACCATTGGGCTACATGAACATTGACTTTTGTCTGGATGTGGTTCAATTTACATAATGTGTAGAGATTGTGCCACATGTGAGTGAGGGCTACAACATGATTCTAGGATTAGATTTCTTATATCGGCATTGTATCATAATTGATCTATGGCAGGATAGGGTGGAGTTGATAGGAAAATGTTTCAGTTAGATGAAGCCATTGCCAGTGTAGAGATGCCACGAGATGAGTCTATCACAAAATACAAACTGATTAAACCACAAATGACCACACTAAGAGTTGATTCGCAGGGTACTGGTAAATCACTCTGGGTTAGTGTTGAACTAGCTTGCTGGTTGGAATTTTGTGTGTGGTGGAACCATTAGAAGAGAATAAAGTACTAGATCAGGCAGGCTGCTTAGTTAAAAGAGGTATTGTATCCATACAAGAAATATAGGGTGAAACAAAGGTATCTGTTTCTACAGATAATTTTAGTGCAGAGGACATTGGACTAACAAAGGGGTTGTTCATCGCTAATATGAATATGCTGAAAGAAGCAGAGCGGGACATGAGGGATGTCAGCCATGGACAATCGCCGCACGCCATTCACACTGCACTAAAAGAAAAAGTGGAGCACCTAGAGGGATGCAATAGGGAACAGATGGCAAAATTACTTTTGGAACTTAATAGAATTTAAGGATATATTTTTTTCAAAAGGGGCAGAAGTATATGCATTATGTCTGTGATTATCACCTCTGATAATAAAATTAAAACAGTTTGGAATATTGTTAAAAGGGAAACAGGGAAATCGAGAGTGCAGGAAGACTGTATTTCTATCAAACTCAATAAAAAGTTTGTTAACGAAAAGTCAGAAACAGAAAAAAGTTTTTAATAATCATTTTTAAATGTAGAGGAAACAGGATTCCGCTATTCATTAGAAAATGCAAGGCTGCATATGGAAGAGGCAATACCTATGCAGTTTGACAAAACTGAAATTCAACCCACCTCTCCTACTGAAATTATGAAGATAAATTCACTCAAAAGTAAAAGCTCACATGGAACTGATGGCATTCCCAAGAGAGTATTAAAAGCTCGTTCCCAACAGATAAGTTGGATTCTCAGCCACATATGTAGCAGCTGACTGAAACAGGGCATCTTTCGAGACAGACTGAAATATGCTATTGTTAAACCATTGAATAAAAAAGGAGACAGGTCTGTTGCTAACAACTACCACCCAATCTCAGGTATTCTATTTATCCAAAATTCACAAAAAAGTAATGTATTCAAGAGTAGTTTCAGATATTTTAAAAAATTAAGTGTTAATAAAACATCATTTCGGCTTTCAGAACGGCTTTCCAACAGAAAATGCTATATATTCTTTCTCTTACCAAATATTAAATGCTCTGAATAACCAAACATCACTCACTGTCATATTCTGTGATCTCTCAAAGGCATTTGACTGTGTGAATCATGAAGTTCTTCTAGATAAGCTTAAGCATTGTGATATGAGTGGGACAATGCACAAATTGTTTAATTAATATTTAAGACTGCAGAAGGTTGAAATTAACAGTACAGATAGTCTGAAAAAAATCAGCAGAGTCCTCTAACTAGGAGGTATCAAGAATCGTGTCCTGCAGGGTTCAGTCTTGGCTCCCTTATCGTTTTCTTAACATAAACTGAAGAGCCAAAGTGGTACACCTGCCTAACATAATGCAGGGCCCCCACGAGCACGCAGAAGTGCCGCAACATGACATGGCATAGCCTCGACTAATATCTGAAGTAGTGCTGGAGGGAACTAACACCACGGATCCTGCAGGGCTGTCCATAAATCCATGAGTACAAGGGTGCGGAGATCTCTTCTGAATGGCATGTTCCAAGGCATCCCAGATATGCTCAATAATCTTCATGTCTGCAGAGTATGGTGGCCAGAAGAAGAGTTTAAACTCATAAGAGTGTTCCTGGAGCAATTCTGGGCATATAGGCTGTCACATTGTCCTGCTGTAATTGCCCAAGTCCTTTGGAATGCACAATGGACATGAATGGATGCATACGATCAGACAGGATGCTCGTGTATATGTTACCTGTCAGACTCATGTCTGAAGGTATCCGGGTTCCCATACCACTCCAGCTGCAAATGTCTCACACCATTACAGAACCTCCACCAACTTGAACAATCTCCTACTGACATGCAGGGTCCATGGATTCATGAGGTTGTCTCCATACCCATACATGTCCATCTGCTTTATACAATTTGAAATAAGGCTCATCTGAGCAGGCAACCTGTTTCCAGTCACCAACAGTCCAATGTTTGTGTTGACAGGCACAGGTGAGGTGTAAAGTTTCATGTTGCGCTGTCATCAGAGGTACACGAGTGGGCCCTCGGCTCCAAAAGCGCATATCAGTGATGTTTTGTTGAATGGTTCACATGCTGTCACTTGTTGATGACCCAGTATCGAAATCTGCATTAATTTGCAGGAGGGTTGCATTTCTGTCACATTCAACAATTCTCTTCAGTTGTCACTGGTCCCGCTCTTGCAGGATCTTTTCCCAGCCACAGCATTATTGGAGATTTGATGTTTTACCGGATTCCTGATATTCATGGTACACTCATGAAATGGTCGCAAAGGAAAATCGCACTTCATTGCTACCTCGGAGATGCTATGTCCCATCACTTGTGTGCTGTCTACAACATCATCTTCAAACTCACTTAAATCTTGATAACCTGCCATTGTAGCAGCAGTAACTGGTCTAACAACTGTGCTAGACACTTGTTGTCTTATATAGGCATTGCCAACTGCAGGGCCATATTCTCCCTGTTTACATATCTCTGTATTTGAATACGTGTGCCTGTACTGGTTTCTTTGGCACTTTAGTGTATATTAGTGACTTGCCACTCTATATTCATGAAGATACAAAGCTAGTTCTTGTTGCAATGATACAAGTATAGTAATCTCACCCAAAAAACAAGAATTAGCTGAGGAAATTGTAAATAATGTCTTTTAGAAAATTATTAAGTGGTTCTCTACAAATGGACTCTCACTGAATTTTGAGAAAGCACAGTATATACAGTTCTGCACAGTAAATGGCATAACACCACTGATAAATATAGACTTTGAACAGAAGTCTGTTGCTAAGGCAGAATATTCACAATTTCTGGTTGTGTGCACTTATGAGAAATTGAATTGGAAGAAACATGTTGATGATCTGCTGAAACAGTTAGGTTCAGCTAATTATGCTATTAGGGTTATTGCAAATGTTGGTGATAAACATATTAGTAAATAAGCCTACTATGCCTATTTTCACTTACAGCTTTCACATGGCATCATATTTTGCAGTAATTTATCATTAAGGAAAAAAGTATTCATTGCACAAAAATTTGTAATTGGGTAATAGCAGGAGCTTACCAAAGATCACCTTGCAGATATTTATTTATGGAACTCAGGATATTCACAGTAGCTTTACAATACATATTACCACTTATGAAATTTATTATTAATAAACCATTCCAATTCAAAAACAATAGCAAAGTACATAGCTACAACACTAGAAGAAAGGATGATCTTCACTATTCTGGGTTAAATCCAACTTTGGCACAGAAAGGGTGAATTATGCAGCCACCAAAATCTTTGATCAGTTGCCAAAGAGCATTAAAACTTTCTCAGATAGCCAAACTACATTTAAAAAGAAATTAAAAGAATTTCTGAATGTCAACTCCTTCTACGAAATAGATGAATATATAATTGAAGAAAGTAATAGTCCATGGGGAACAGGAATAATCATCATGCCAAAATAATCAATGGCTGAAACCCAAAAATATAAGTTTTGTTATGATTACAGACACCTAAATACAAAAACTATTATGGACACCTCATCTCTGCCAAACATCATAGAAACCTTGGATTATTCAGGACAACGCAAATAATTTTCAACAACGGATTTCAAGAATGGTTATCACCACACAGAGGCTGCACCAGAGGATCAATGCAAAACAGTGTTCTCAGCACCCTGTAGACACTATCAGTTCAGAAGAATGCCATTTGGATTTTAAAAAATGCACCTGCAATGTTTCACAGATTGTTGGACAGAGTACTCAGAGGGCTAAAACCATAGCAATGTTTAATGTATCTTGATGACATAATTGTCTATAGGAGTGATATGGAATGGCATATGCTGCAATTAATGGAAGTATTCCTAAGGTTAAGAGGAGTGAAGTTAACACTGAGTGCAGAAAAGTGTAATTTTATGACGGAAGATGCAGCATATTACAGTCATATCATAAGTAAAGATGGTGTTAAGGCAGACCCAAAATTAATTAGAGCTGTACATGCATTTCATGTACCAGAATCTGTAAAGGAGCTTCAATCAGTCTTAGGATTTACAAACTATTACTGCCAGTTTGTAAAGGGATTTGTGGATACTGCCAGATTACTTACACAATTAAAAAAGGGTACAACATTTGTGTAGTCAGAAGAGTGCCAGCATATTTTTGAGTAGCAAAAAGAAGCTTTAACATTGAGTGCAATATTGGTATTTCTGGATTTTAATAAAGAATTTGTTTTATCATGTGATGCATCAAATCATGCACTTGGGTGTCTCGTCACAAGAGGTAGAAAGTGCAGAACTTCTGGTAGGCTAGTATCAAGACAACTAAATTCCATGTAAAGAAGTTATTCCACAACAGAGAAAGAGATGTGAAGCCTTATTTATAGAATCACATATTTCAAATGTTTTCAGTATGGTAAAATGTTTAGAGTAATAACACATCACATGGCATTAAAATGGTTGTTGGGGTTAAAGGATCCTTCCAGTATGTTGGCATGATAGGCAGTAAGACTAAGTGAATTTGATTTCACAGTCATGAATGAACCTGGGAAGCAGCACAGAAATGCAGATGGTTTTAGTAGAAAAGTAACAGCATTACATTTTTGTGGCAATGAACATAAGAAATGGCAAACTGCACAAAGAATGGATGACAAATTAAGCAGTATTTTAAGCATCACTGTTTTGTATGCAGGATGGGTTGCTATGCAGAGAAACCAAGCTGGGACTTTAGGTAGTGGTGCCAGCAAAGCTAAGAAATAGAGTGCTATAAGAAGCTCATTATCATATATTAGCAGATCATGGGGTTGCAGATCTACCAAAAGAAGCGTAGCAGAAAGGTATCGGTGGAAGAATAGACAGACACACATAAACCAGTGCATGCAGAATTGCATTCAGTGCACAAAGAGAGCAGATTTGTGTCAAACAAGAGTCCCATTGCAGAGGATGCTTGAAGCATTAGCACCATATAAATTTCTGGGGACTCAATAAAACATCTGTGGGGGATAAGTACATACTCACAATCATACAGCATTTTTCAAGATATGCAGAAATGGTCATGATGCCAAACCAGTAGGAAGCAACAGTGGCACAAGCACTTGTGAATAATTGGATACTGAAACAATAGCAAGGGAGAGTGAATGAACTACATGTCAGATCTATTCAGGGAATTGTGTAAGTTACTGAATGTGAAAAAGTTAAGGATGAGTCCTCTTCATCCACAAGCCAGCGGAAGAACTGAAAGAGTGTATAGTACAATCAGGAAGATGCTTGGGTATTATTTTGACTCACATCACACCAAGTGGGATGCCTGTTTGAAGGACACTAACTCCACCTACAACTCAAAGCAGCATACAAACACTGGATTATCACCATATGAAGTAATATATGGTCATAGAATGCCATCACTATTTGACATATTGAAAATGAAGAATGGGAAGACTGGAGATTCTGTTAAGGGATTTGTCAGATTGATTAAGGAAATTTGCAATAGAGTATGCACAAGCACTGGAGACACAGGAAGAAGCCAAAGGGAAAGACAAAGAAGTTTTTTATGCAGTAGCAGGGGCCATACCAAGAGACTACGTCGCCAGTAAATGCCAAGATTCAGTTGCCAATGAGAATGAAAGTTATGCATGAAACTATTTCAAGGGAGTCCGGACGTTATTCCAGGCATAGGAGATGTGGACTGGAAAGAGAGAGTGTGGGGACAGGTATCGGAAGATAAACAAGAGGTTGTGGATGAAATAGTAATGAGTAACTTGTATGCATTAAGGCCTAGTAGATAATCATTTAATTGTTTTTATATTTAAGGGGGAGGACATTAATGGGTATTCCTGTCATAGGTGAGGTCCAGGTAAGATGATGCAGTTCATAGCATGATTACTGACTTCCATTGGGATGGAAGTGTTGCAGAACCAGCACCTAGAAGGGGGGAGTGCTGTTTGCTAAGCAGGAAGATGTAGTGATCATCAGTCATCGCTGGGTGATACAGACGTTATTCAATGCATGGGATATGCATAATGAGGTGAAAAGATTGGAAGAAGCATTCAACAAATTCTGTCAGGGTTGGAAAGGCACAGGCTACACAAAGGAAGTGCTATGGTATGTGAGAGAGTACATGGAGCATATGAGAAATTAAGGAGTGAGATGACCAGGTACTCTGGATTATTCCACACACAAGAAGGAAGAGTGGTTGGATCAACTTATGAAAACAATATTTGGCACTGCTGATGAGGAATGTTTGAAGGGTGAACAACACTGTAGAAGAGGTTAAGCACTGGGTACAAGGGAGCACAGCCATGAGTGATTGGCACACAATGCAGATTGCGACTTTAGAGAAGGACATATTGAATAACACACAGTCACTATAACAACTGACCAGAGAAGTTATGTGGAATGCCAGAGCTGCAGAAGAAGCAGTTAACCAGAATATCAGAGAACTAAAAACTGAAGTAGAAGTCTTAGTTATGAAAGTAATAATGAAAAATGATTGCAGTCCATAAAAGATAGTGTTTGGGAAGCACGAGGAAGAGTAACAGAACTATGGGAGGCTGTGCAGCAGGCTGTAAGAGGTCAGCTAGGGGTAAACTTGTTGACACCAGAGCAGTATTTAGATGAGCTAAGGGAAGTACAGAAGGAACTACCACTGGAGTTGGGGTTGTTCTAGAACTTGAGCACAAAAATTTACCTTTCATTTCCAGGTAGCCACAGTATAAGTGAGAAGTGATGAAGCAAAAGTTTGCATTCCATTTCTGTACCAGTAGTAGGTAAACAAGCATGTCCCAAGTGCTACATAGTTCATGCATATCCTGTAAATGAAAAAATTTGTAAGCGTAAAAATTCAATGACTATTATTAACTGCAAAAAAGAAGGGGAGTGACATGCAAATTGAGGAAGCAAAGCTACAGAAATGCTACTCAGGGGAAATCACAATCAGTTTGAATATGATAATAAGAGAGGGGCAGGATTCCTGTGAGGTGAAATTGCTAATGGGACAAAAGGAGGCAAGAGAATGCAATAAAGAAGTGATCGAACCAGAATTGTGCTTTCAGCATGTCGAGACCCATTGGTTGCTCTCTACCTGTGACAAAATGGTAGTAATGGCTAGTTGTTTTGAGCAGATGAAGCTTACACCAGCAAAGGGGCTAGAATTAAACCAGAATGGTTTGTTATTAAATGGAACAGCATACGCAATAATGGGGCCTACTTTCCGACTGTCAACCATGACTTCAGTGTTAACTCAACTGAATATTTCATAGCATTGTTTGTATTGGCCAGAGGAGCCCATGGAAGTGCTATGTGCCACAAATAAAACTAGCTTAAATCAAACTCTAGGGCCAGAATTAATGCAGTCTATAAACATGCAAATAAACCAGCAGGAGTCATGAGTCTCCCTGGAAATCTTATTGCAGCAAGTAAATTCATAGAAGGAAAATAAGTACCAGAAAGAAATGACATTAACTATTGTCATACCAACCACCACAGTGGCACTTGTTCTGCTAAGTGTAGTCCTTATTATGTTATGCAGAAGGTGGAGCACAAGATTGAGTTTGGACCCAGCCATCATTCAGATTCCAGTGGATTGGATACCCTGAGCATAAAAGCAGGAGAATATAGATGAACACACAAGGGGGCAATATTAAGGACAACTGATTCATTTTAGCTTGTAAATTTGGAAATAGAATTACAAGTTATTGTGCAAGAAGCCTAGTAATGAAATTAGTTCCATGGTGTTTAAATTAAGGAGCAGGGCAAGGGGCCCTGTAGAATTGTGTAAGGTTAAGTGATACTGTTAATAAAACCAGTTGTTAGAATAATTCTTAAGAAGTGAATTAGGGCCAGAAGGGCTGGTCAGCAGGAACTCTAGTGTAAAGAATAATCTAGTTTGGGCAACCTAGGGGCCAGGTATTGATAAAAAGGAGGGCAAATACCGTATCGACTGTATTTGGTCAAAAAGTATGCCAGAGTGGAAGTGAGTTGCAACAGAGTCAGCCACAAACAGGTAAGAGTGTTATGCACTGTGAAGGAAAACATGGCAGATGGGCATTGTGCAGCTCTGTGCAGTATAGCAACAGCTAATGCTGCAATACATTAGCGGAAAGACAGTAGTCTGCCCTCACTTGCCACAATGGAAGTGTTTAGAGTATGTGCCTTAAGCCCTAAACAAACATAGTCTGGAGCATATAAGTACTCAACCACTCGTGAACTAAATTATTCTCATCTCAATATCACAGCCTAGACCACAAGACTCTGACACCCTGAGTGACATCCTGGAATGCAGTACAGAGTCCGCTGTTCAACCACTGGATGGGAAAGCCTTTCCTGGGTCATCCTGAGACATTGCTGACAGTGGCATTCGAGTGACACCACACTTGGCTCCACTGTTTGTGCTGTCAGCAATGCCAGACATGTATTGTTTCACATGAGAGGTAACTGGACACCTCCACCAAGCCACTCCTCATGCACTATGATTGAGTCCTGGAATAATGACGTTAATAAAGCAAACCTACTGCCATCCTTATGTCTTATTTCACTCTCCATGAGTGACAATCCATGATTCATCTAATGGATTGTTTTTTTATGTAATGAAACAATAACAATTCTTTCCACTCTTTCCACCTATCTATTTGCAATACATTACATTTTTTCATGTTGATGGTCAACATGACACAAGCTTCAATCCTCTGTATTTCACTATAATTTTCTATTGTTGTGACTTCTCTATGTTGAACTGCATAATCCAAAAACACCCAATGGAAGTTCTGACATTAACCACTGGATCATTTATAAATATTGTACAGTAATGGTCCAGTAACACCACTCTGAAGTTAACACAATGACATGATGTGTTCTATTTGCTTGTCACTCCTCAATCCAATCACAGATCTGATCTGATATTCAGTATGCTCATGTTTTATTCATTTGGAGGTAATGGGAACTTTACCAAATACCTCACAGAAGTCAAGAAACTAAGCATCAGCCTGACACTAGTAGTTACTGTCTTCTGGGTTTGTGGCAGAACAGAATGAGCTGAGTGTCACAAAACTCTTCTTTCAAGAATCCATGCTAATTCCTACAGATGAGATTTTTCATCCCCAGAAAGGTAATAATATACTAGTTTGAAAAATTCTGCAGATTGAGATTACTGATATTGATGTGTTGTTGCATGCAACTATCCAGTGACTCTTTCTGAAATGGCAATGATCTACACATTTTCCAAACATTTGCCACACGTAATTCATTCAGTTATCTGTGATAGAATTCTGAGTAATAAGTTTTTTTGTATAGTCAATGTAGAATCATGTAGGTATCTCCATCAGATCCAGTCACCTTTCTTCAGCTGAGTAGTTTTACTTGATTTTCTATTCTAGTGCTTATCTTGATATTTATTATTTTGGCATTCATATGATAACTGGAAGGAAGAACTGTAATGTGGTCTTCCTCAGTGAAACAATTTCAGAAAATGGAATTTAGTATCCTGCCCTACACTCTGACATCTTCAGTTTTCATGCCAGTATGGTCATGAATGGATAGATGGCTTTCATCCATTTACTGACTTATTGCTAGACCAAAACTTCTTAGCATTTTTTGTTAGAATCAGGTAATCATGAGTCACTCTCAGATTAAGTGCTAAAATTAATTTTCAGGTAAGGTATATAAAACAATATCACATAAATCCCTGTCCTTACTAACCACCCCAATCATTTGAATATCTCAGTCTGCAGCTAGTATGTTGCAATCTCTCTCTAATACCATAGCATGATCAGAAACTTTATGTGCAACTTTCTCCAAGTTTTCCCTGAAATATTTCACCAATACAACTCTGCAGGTATGTTCAACACTTTATCTCTGTGATAAGGGGTTACCTGCAATTTTTCACAAAATAACCGTTTTACATGAAATTTAAACCACTATTTAGTTTATAATGAAATTTATATGCAAGACTTTTCCACAGACAAAACTCAAAACAACTGTTTGAATCCCATTAGCTGCTGGAGATTAAAGCAATAACTTCCTGTTTCCAACTGCATGCTCTAAAATAATGGGTTACTAGACCACCAAGGGAAAAATAGTTTTCCCTATAGCTGTGAAGAAATGAATATACTTTATAGAATGTGGAAAATCAAAGGAGATAAACAGAAAACTATCAAAAACTATCACTTTTCCCTATTGTTTACAGTGGTACACATGCTTATTGCTCCTATGATGAAGTTTTTGGAAACAAAAAAGTTTGTACTGACCATATGAGAGCATGGGAAATGATAGTAGATATAACAACTCTGAAATTCTTCATTAAAAATGTGAGTGAATGATATAATGTACATTAACTGGTCCTGAAATCTATTTGGTGGAGAAGCCCAAGTAGCTGTTCCAGAGGCTGGTGTAGTTTACAGCAATATGGGCATATGCAACAAGAGACAGAGGAGGGTAGCTGTCCTACTGAACTCGAATTCTTGCTGTGCCACAAAAACAGATATATCAATTTGAAGAAAGCTGTAACATGTAATGGATACTGATTGGTAATAAGTGTATATGGAGCCATTTATCATGAAACCTCAAAACTATTTTGCAGTTTGTCACTGTTCTCTTTACAGCTGAAAATGTCAGATGGCTCTGGGTTCTATTTGTGATGTTGTTTCTTGTATCACTAGTCACTGTAACCCCCTCCCCCCCCTCCCCCACCCCTATCTCAGATCATGGGTATGCTCCTTTTGAATAGCAACCAATCAATTGGCATAGATCATTAAACTAAAGTTATCAGCATCTATCCTGCTTTGTAAATAAAAAAAAAAGGCAGCAAGATACAAATGATCTATCTGACCCATTTTTCATTAGTTATTTTATGGGGTATTTCATTTTTTTTCTAATTTGTTTGTTACATTAAGCACCATATTTTCAACAAACATTGCAATCTTATTCTGAGCAGCTTTGTGATTTTACAGAAAGGCAGAAGATTTTTCAGTATAATTACCTCAGTTAGTTACACCCTCATATGTACACGATACACAACATTCAGCTATTCCTGAGACCACTGTAAAAATACATTCAAGGAAATAACTAAAATATGTGCAAAGAAAGAACATCTCTAAGATAGAGTAAAGTCATGCATCTCCCTTAAGTTCATGGTTTTGTAGATTTCGAATTAAGATAAGAACTTACTTTTCCATCAACTCTTACGATGC
This sequence comes from Schistocerca cancellata, assembly GCF_023864275.1. Lineage (NCBI taxonomy): Eukaryota > Metazoa > Arthropoda > Insecta > Orthoptera > Acrididae > Schistocerca > Schistocerca cancellata. Next base: position 632,081,281 of record NC_064629.1, on the reverse strand, counting down.
GTTTACCAGATGCTGTGCCATGTTCAAATTCAATCCTATGAACTCCATCATTGAGAGGCACATCCCATATGGCAACTAGATCACCAGAAGCCTGTTCTGATTCCTTGTGAAACAAAATTCACACTCTTAATAAAAACAATGTTAGCTGTGATCTGTTCATAACATTTACATCTACACTGATACTCCACAATCCCCCTTACGGAGCATGGCACAGAAATCATGATCCAGTTTGTATTAACATACAGGGTGTTACAAAAAGGTACAGCCAAACTTTGAGGAAATATTCCTCACACACAAATAAAGAAAAGATGTTATGTGTACATGTGTCTGGAAATGCTTAATTTCCATGTTAGAGCTCATTTTAGTTTCTTCCACCTACACTCAATGGAGCACGTTATCATGATTTCATACAGGACACTCTACCTGTACTGCTAAAACATGTGCCTTTACAAGTACAACATGTGGTTTATGCACAATGGAACTCCTGCACATTTCAGTCGAAGTGTTCATACGCTTCTCAACAACAGATTCGGTGACTGATGGATTGGTAGAGGCAGACCAATTCCATGGCCTCCACACTCTCCTGACCTCAACCCTCTTGATTTTCATTTATGGGGCCATTTGAAAGCTCTTCTCTACGCAACCCCGGTACCAAATGTAGAGACTCTTTGTGCTCGTATTGTGGGCGGCTGTGATACAATACACCATTCTCCAGGGCTGCATCAGCGCATCAGGGATTCCATGCGACGGAGGGTGAATGCATGTATCCTCGCTAACGGAGGACATTTTGAACATTTCCTGTAACAAAGTGTTTGAAGTCACACTGGTACGTTCTGTTGCTGTGTGTTTCCATTCCATGATTAATGTGATTTGAAGAGAAGTAATAAAATGAGCTCTAACATGGAAAGTAAGCATTTTTGGACACATGTCCACATAACATATTTTCTTTCTCTTTGTGTGAGGAATGTTTCCTGAAAGTTTGGCCGTACCTTTTTTTAACACCCTGTATATGAAACAGTGACAGCTTGTGATAAATGTTATTAACTGTAAATCAATATGAAATATAAAAATTAGTTTGAATCAAAATGTCTATGTCTGCAATGTATATTATGTCAGGCAATGATAGTACTACTATGCAGACACTGAAGAAACACACACCTTCATATTATACAGCAAAATAATAACATAGGGAATTCATGCACAGAGATGAGTCAACTGAAGATGAACAAATTGGGAAAGCATTAACACATATTACTCAAAATCATACTAGTCACCTGCAACAACTAATGGACTATGAAACAAATTGGTATTACAATTGTATCAGACAGTATTCATAGAATATTTATTGCTTCTTTTGAATCAGAGAATGTCTCAAATTCTGAGAAATGCTCAATAACTATAACATCAATAAATTGATCATGGAAGTCAATAATGCCTTCACAAAATACGTAAATGTCTTGGCTATATATCATGAAAGTCAATAACGCCTTCACAAAATACATAAATGTCTTGGCTATATATTGTGGCAGATGATGAAAAACAGATAAACCTGTTAAAATCAGAAATCAACAATAATGTGGAAACATTCCACTGTCTTGATCTAGGACAAGTTTCCAATCAAGTAGTCCATTGTTTTCTGGAGTCAAGTAGACTTAGGTGGACAGGGGCTATGTTCTATTCCATTTTCTCAATTTAATTATTTCAAAACCCATTCATCATATTTATTATGTTGTCAAATCTAAATTACATATAATGCTAACATGTGGCATTCCACCCTTTCATAACAATACTCCTAGTCACTATCAACTTAAAACCATACAAGCTTTACATCATAATGCTTTCAAATCTTACATCTACATTATTACATAGATTCAGCCTGCATGACTGTTACCACTTTCCTGTTTTATTGAGTGAGATGTGCTATCAGAAATTTTGCCCTGGTAATAGTGCTTTGAAGGCTGTGCAGTACTTGATATTTAGAAAAGAAAGAGCATTTCATTCTACTGGAACTGTAGTATACTATCAATGGGAGCAGATTAGCACATTAAGAAATTCTAAACTCCTTTTATTGATTATTAAATTGAAGAAATCAGGTAAACTTTTAAACTTTAGTGAAATAACAGTGTTTGCATTGCTTTTTCCACTGATTGTTTTTATTTTATTATTTAAATGCCATTTGTCCCCACCTAGCCTGATCCACAAGTACATCATTTCTGATACCAGTCTCTACCTACTTCTCAGCTTACAAATTACATCACTCAATGTGCACATGATGCTTACAGTAAGTTTTTCACTCACCTGAATTCCCTCATTCTACTTCATTCAGTGCCAAATTAGTTGATATTAGTGTGCCAGTATTATTTATTTTTTGTTGTTATAAAATGTCCAACCATTTAAGATGACAATATTTCTGTATTCCGGTCAGAAGGTACCATATTTAAGTGTAAACTGTGTCAGAGAATTATCTTGCCCACTACATTGGTTTTGGATAAGTTCAGTGAGCTATTCAAGAAGCATTGAGAAACAAGTTACACATTGGTTAGAAAGAGGTTTACAGTCATCTGTTAATCAACTCTGAATATTTATTTTTCCATTACTGGTGCATAATCAAACATTTTACTCTGTAAATACCACTATGAATCAGAATCTTCAGGTATACCAAAATGGCTTTCATCCATTCTAATATGCCTGAAGAATTCTGAAGATCTGCTTTCAGTCTTATTTTTAACACCTCATATTTCACCATGTTTGTGAAACAAACCAACTGATTATGAAAAGACTGTATATTTTTGTAACCTTTTTAGGCATCGTATTTCTTTTACCTCTCTACATACCTTACTATGTATGGATGTTTCACCTGTACTTTCATGTATCACTACACTAATATTCAGCACATAGTCTATAGACTTATATGATCATACAGACTGGTTCAAAGCTTAACTACACCTTAAAAAAACTTGAATCCAGGAAAATATTCCTAAATGAAGTGTTAAAATGTAATTAAAATACCAGGGAAAAGCCCAAAATAGTTCCAGAAAACACATTTCATTCCGTAGCAGAGTGTTCTGAATAGAGAAACTTTGCCATGGCATCTGGTTTGCCATCAGATGACATTGTGCAAATTCCACATTGCTTCGGAGCAACAGTCTGACATCTTCAGGTGGTTAAACCTTGCTGGTGGCTAAGTACGACTGATGGTATCTGCCATCTACCTGAAAATCAATGCACATGCAAGATTTCCATGCCTGTGCATTCTTTGCATGCATGTTCGTCTTGTGACTCGTCGATCTTTCAAAGTGCCGCCGCACAGTTACGCGCGTCTTCTACATGCGGCGCTGTCTGCCAGCCATGCAGCAGCAGCATCACCTAAGCGGCCAGCCAGCCAGCGGCGGCTAGACTTGGACTCAATTATGGTTTGACTGTTAAAGTGTACACACGTCTTACTCTGTTTACTTGATCTGTGACTTTCATGTATTGCGTCTTCCTTGAAATATATCTGTTCAACTTGAAGTTATAACAATTGGTGATGGGGATGGGATTTTTCTTTTCCATCATTGACACACATGTTTCCATGGCTACTTTAGAGCAACTATTGCAAGGTCTCATAGAACAGCAAACGCTTCTCACAAATGCGATTTGTGATTTCGTCGCGGCATCTCTCGTCATTGTCTCTACATACTTTTCCTCCTTATGACAAGATGGCAGAAGACTGGTCTGATTACGAAAAACGTCTTCGATAGCACTTCTTGGCATTTCATGTTGTGGACAAACAAACATATAAGTCTCTGTTCCTTTCATGGATTTCACCTCAAATGTATCGGTTGTTGTAGCAATTGGCTCCTTTGAAAGATCCTGCGTCTTTGTCCTTTGCTGAAATGTGCTCATTTCTGCCCATCTATTTTCAAAAGCAAACGCATGTGGTAGCCTCTCGTGTTGCCTTTTATCGTTGTCAAAAACAACTGAATCAATCCTATCACGCTTGGGCTGCTGAACTTCACGGCCTCAGTAGAAAGTGTCAGTTTGTTACTGAAGTTCACAAAGAATCCTATGCCGATTCCATGGTACGGGATGCTATTATCCGATCGGCGCCTGACAAAGAAGTTAGGCAATGTGCCCTTCAGTTGGCAAATCCGACTCTAGCTGAAGTCCTATCCATCGCTCAGTCCTTTGAAATTTCTCGTGCCGCTGGAGTGCAAATAGAGGCATGGGGCAATGTCGGGGAAATACAACCTCTGTGCGATGTTGACGAAGCGTGTGGTGTGTTCCCAAGCACAGCCTCGGCCTAACTGTAAGCAAACCTCTAAGAAACTGCAGCAAAACCCACGGCAACTTCCTTCATGTCTGCGGTGTTTTACGAAACATTCACGAGAAGATTGTCCACAACGTTGGGCCGTGTGTCACAAATGCAAAAAAAAGGGTCATGTCATCCGTTTGCCAATACGACCGCATACATGATGTTCATGAACATGACGCTGATTCTGATTCTGTGTTGTCTGTCAATTGTACTTCTTCCCTTTCAGGGAAGTTATTCCTCACTGTCCAAATACTTGGTCGAGATGTTCGCATGCAGGTGGATACTGGTTCTGCTGCCACTATCATCAATTCTCAGACGTATCTTCAGTTGGGTTCTCCAATCCTGTCACCTGTCACTACACAATTATGGACTTAAAATAAACAGAAGATTTCTCTCTTGGGACAATTTGATGCTGAGGTATCTTACAAATCTGTTGTTTGTGCTGTTCCCATATTTGTGGTCAACCATAGTAATGTGGAGAATCTTTTTGGTTTCGATGCCTTTCGTGTTTTTGGGTTCTCCATAGATGACACTGTCAATATCATCTCTGATGCTATTCCTTATGCTCAATTGGATTCCTTGTCGACAACATTTTTGTCCCTTTTTTCTCTTGGGTTAGGCCATGCAAACAACTTTGAAGCTCATATCACACTCATACCCACTGCTCGGCCTAAGTTTTTTTGGGCTCAGCACATTCCTGTGGCCCTTCATGATCAGGTCAAACGGGAGCTGGATCATCTCACTGCTTCAGGGGTCTTGCTTCCTGTCACTTCGAGTGAGTGGTCCTCTCCTGTCATTGCCGTTGCTAAGCCAAATGGTGATATTCGTCTCTGTGGTGATTTCAAAGCCACTGTAAATGCTCAATGCCTTATCGACACTTACCCTATGTTTCGACCTGAAGAATTGTTCACTAAACTTGCTGGAGGCCAGTATGTTTCTAAACTTGACCTGTCAGAAGCTTATCATCAACTTCCTCTCGGCGCTGCTTCCCAGCATTTTCTGGTCCTTAACATGCCTTTCGGCCTCTATCAATACCAACGATTGCCATTCGGGGTTGCCAGCACCCCTGCTCTGTTTCAGCGATTCTTGGAACAATTATTGCTCACTGTCCCTGTGTGTATAAATTACCAGGACGACATTGTTGTCACTGGCTCTACCACTGACGAACATCTTCAAAATCTCCACACACTTTTTCATGTCTTACAGACTGCTGGTCTTAAGTGTAATCTTCAGAAATCAATATTTTTTCAGGCATCTATCATGTACTTGGGGTTTCAACTCTCTCGGGATGGTATTCGTCCTCTTCAGCAAACTGTCGCTGCAATCAATGCCCTTCCTCACCCTGCATCTGTTAAGGAACTGCAGGCCTTCTTGGGGAAAATAGCATACTATCACAAGTTTTTACCATTTGCTGCTTCGGTGGCTCAGCCGTTGCATCGTCTGTTGCATAAAAATGTGCCTTTTCACTGGTCTGCGTCATGCGAAACGGCTTTCCAGAAATTGAAGACTATGCTGAAACAGGTCCCGTGCCTGGCCACTTATCGACCTGGCCAACATGTTGTTCTTGCCACAGATGCCTCTCAATGCGAGGTCAGTGAAGTCCTTGCACACTGTTTTTCTGACGGTTCTGAACAACCCATTGCTTATGCCTCCAAAACGCTCACGGATGCCCAACGAAAGTACTCTCAAATTGAAAAAGAAGCTTTGGCCAATATTTATGCTCTACATAAGTTTGGTGTTTTTCTCTATGGATCCAAATTTCATCTTGTTATGGATCACAAACCACTTGTTTCCTTGTTTCATCCATCAACGTCACTTCCCAACAAGGCTGCACACCGCCTCCAGCATTGGGCTCTTTACTTGTCTCGTTTATATTATGAGATTAATTTCCGGCCGACGGCTCAACATGCGAATGCTGATGCACTGTCTCGCCTTCCCATGGGTCCTGATCTGGCATTCAATAGGGACGAACTTTTGTGTTTCCACCTGGATGTTGCCGAGCAGCAGGTTGTGGACAGTTCCCCATCACCGGGGACTCTGTGTGAGCTCTGATTTCCTTTATTTTATTATGCTGATTGTTCCTCCCTATGTAGGTTGGCATCAGAAAAAAATTTTTTATTCAGAGGAAAAAGTTGGTGATTGAAATTTTGTGAGAAGATCCCTCCTCAATGAGAAATGCCTTTGTCTTAATGATGTCCACTATAAATCTTGTATCATGTCTGTGACACTCTCTCCCCTATTTCTTGATAGTACAAAATGTGATGCTCTTCTTTGAAATTTCTCAATGTACTCCATTAATCCTATATGGTAAGGATACCACACCATGCAGCAGTGCTCCAAAAGAGAATGGACAAGCGTACTATATCTGTTGCAGCTTCTAAGTATTCTAAAATCACAATCTTTGGTTTGCCTTTACCACAACATTTTCTATGCATTCTTTCCAATTTAAGTTGTTCTTAATTGTAATTCCTAGGTATTTAGTTGAATTTATGACATTTAGATTTGATTGATTTATAAGGTAACTGAAGTTTAACAGATTTCTTTTAACACTCATGTAGATGACCTCACACTTTTAGTTATTTAGTGACAATTGCCAATTTTTGCACCATACAGACATCTTTTCTAAATCATTTTGCAATTTGTTTTGATCTTTTGATGACTTTAATTATTTCTAGCAATGAATGAAAAGTTTTGACAGTAACAAATGTTCACATGGCTTATACACTTTTGAAAATTTGAGCAGTGATTAAGACTGTGTCTTTCTCATGCAACAGCAAGAAAGGCAAGTGAACTATACATTTTACGTGATCTACAATAGTTTATTTTATGATTTCCTTAATTCCATCATAGTAAAGAAAGCTCTAGGTTTTTCTAAATGTCTTGAGTGAGTGCTATATGATTATGGCAATTTTTCTGATAATAAGTGTCATTATCCAGTCTAAAGAAATGTGTTTGAAAGGGGCTTTGAAATGAAATCTACTACCACCACCACACTACCATGACCACTAAGATCATAAGCAATCCACCAAAAAAGGGCTGCTAAAAGACTGAATGCAAATTGAACATAAATTAATACTAAAACAGTTGTTTTTAAGCATCTGAATTTCTAAATTTAAAACATAAAACAATTTTGAAAGTGTACATACCTGCTGAACTACTTGTTGAATTGACTGTTAGTGGCATGTTAGTAGCAGGTCTATTGGTCCTGCACAAGAAATGCAGGGAACAGTAAGACCTCAAGATTCTATACCCAAGCTTCTATACCCATCCCCTTTAGCAATACATTCAAGATACTGTTTCCCACTGAAACTGAAACTATCCCAGTGCAATGCACTTCATGTGTTGAGAAGCATGGTGTGTCTTGTATTGGGGGATTCAAGCACAGAAGGGTAAGAATCAGTTAAGCACTAGCAGTTTTAACGTACATCAAATAATGGCACCCCTAAGAAGAATTGCAGCAAGAGATAAAAATATCACCTTCTACATTTAGTTGTGCACATGAGTCCTCATTAAACATGTTGAAGATGCTGTTCTGATGGCCACTGAGGGAACAGCTTTGGAACCTGCTACATACTGTGACACACATAGCAGCAGATGATGCTTGGCATCTGGGCTCTGAGATCGTACTTTTATCATTCCAGTGACTGACAGGGGAGGTTGGGCAGATTATCCTCACTCCTAGAATTTCAGTGAAGCTCATAACCTCTAGCATTGACCCCAGAACTGATCATCGAATCTGGTTCTGTGTCAGGGAAGGCTTAAACCAAATTTTTTGAAAGTCTTGTGACTTTCTGGACTTGTACAACTGATAGCCATCTACCTGACTGTAATTTTGGTGCCTATGAGAGATTTTTAGATGATATGATTCTCCATTCATTCCAAATAGTAACAGATTTAGGAGACCCACAGAAATGCACTGACAGAAGTGACTTAAAATCTTAGTGATCACCTGCCAAAGCTGGGATTAGAGTGCCTTGTGTTAGGAAGAGAGAAAGATCTGCTTAACTTAGAGAACAGACTGTTGTCAAGATTTGAAACTCCATTAGGGGTAGCACCAGTTTTGTAAAATCCTCCAGTCTGTCATTTTAAAAAAGCAGTATTTATGAGGGTCATCCACAAAGTAAGTTCCTTTTCTATCTCTATCCACAGCAGTGCTACGATCAAGCTCTGAGCATGTGTGGTAGTTACTCTGACTCAAGGAGAAGACATGTACACTATTTCCAGATCACTGCTGCCAACATGTGCTTTGTAGTACTTCTTTATAATGTCAACTGTAATTGAAAACGCCGCCACGTGTGAAATCAGATCTGTGATTCGTTTTCTAAATGCAAAAAAAGTTAAACCAAAGGAAATTCATTGTCAAATCTGCAAGATTTATGGACAAACTGCTATGAGTGATTCAATGGTTAGAAGATGGGTCAGACGGTTCAATGAAGGATGTGATCAAGTGCATGATGAAGAATGAAGTGGCTGTCTGTTGTCACTGATGAACTGGTTCACACAATCATCCTCTGTACAGACTGGACCTCACTCCTAGTGACTTTCATCTCTTCTTACACCTAAAATCTGTCCTCAGAGGTTAACACTTCAACAATGATGCCAAGCTGAAAGAACATGTTACCACATGGTTGAATACACAGGCGGCAACCTTCTATGAAGAAGGCATACAAAAACTTGTGCCATGCTATGACAAGTGCCTACAAAATTTTGGAAGCTATGTAGAAAAGTAGTTTAACAGTTGTAGATTTTTGTGCAATAAATATTTTTCCTGTATCTGTACACGTTTGTTTTATATAACCAAACAGAACTTACTTTGTGAACATACCTTGTATATACTGTGTTAGAAAAGTAAAACATGCAAAGAATAAGGTAAAACATTATTAAACAAGAAAGAAACAAAAATAGTAACCCAAATGAAACTGAGCATCCAGAAAATAATGTTGGCAGAAATGATGACACTTTCAAATCATTGGCAACAAATTCAATGATACTTCATCATTGTGGCAGCAAACACTGCACCCAGTATTAAACAACCAAATACAGACGCATTAGATTTACTTCATCAGACACTACATGCACCACCAACAGACTTAAGTTTCAAAAATGTAACTTTTGAGAAGCTTGCAAAGTCCACTAAAAAGTAATAATTCTGCTGACTATAATTTCATTTCTTAATGAATACTAAAATCAGTTGCTGACTTGATAGGATCAACTTAAATTTATCGTTGTAAGCAATCAGTGACTCAGGACATATTTCCTGACAGATGTAAAACTGCAGTACCGGTAGTAGCACCCATCTACAAAACTGGAGCTAAGAAAGGATGGTAACACTAAGTATAGACTCCTTTCAGTCTTTTCAGAAGTTCCTGAGAAAGTGACCTATGATCAAATACTGGCATGAACTTGTTAACTGCCTCTTAGTTGGGCTTTTATAAAGGATTCTCCAAATAGAAAACAATACAAAACCTTACAAATGAAGTGCAAACAGAACTAAACAAGGAAATAAGGAAAATTACCTTCTTCATATATTCTGTGACCTTACTAAAGTCTTCAATTATACAAATCACAAAATTCTAACTGACAGACTAAAGTATTATGGCATTAACAGTAGCCCTCTTGCAGGATGGAGTGTTATCTTCATAGCACAAAGCGGATGGTCTCATTAACAGACTTTGTTACAGGTATGAAACTAAACTCAGCATGGGGAAACATAACATGTTGAGTGCTACAAGAATCAGAACTAAGCCCACTCTTGTTTCTAACCCACACACATGATCCTCCAGTGATTTTAAAGGGAAGTTCAAAAGCTGTAATATTTGCTGCTGACACAAGCATACTAATTGAGGGTCCAAGTTCAACTGTAGAAGTTAATAGCTGAACTCTTTTACAAGTGGATCACAGCTAATGGCCATACTCTCACAAACACTCATATTTTGCAATTTCAAACCAGCCATAAAGACCTGTTAAAATGGTAGTGAGACATTAATGGTCATATACTGAAAGTCATTGGGGGTACAGTTGGATAACAAGTTAAAATAGAGTTGGAAGATAGATAAATTAACCAAGAAGCTCAGCTCAGAGTGTTATGCCCTTGGAGGCATTTCTCATTGTGTAGCATTGTTATCAAGTAAATATCAAGCTGTTAATAGCAGATAAACTTCAGATGTATAGTATAACTGAGGTGACAGTAGCTTTTCTCAAAGTAGCAGCTTTCTTTCCTATTTACATGATTAAATTTAGACAGCATAAGTGTGAACAGGATTAAGCAGTAGACCTGCAGTGACAGTTTATTGTTAATATGGTACCATATACTGTTTAAGTTTGTGACTCATTTTACATCTCTGTAGGTTCTCCTTCTTGATGGGGTCTACAGAACATGATGACTAAATGAATGAATTAATGATTAAATATTGTGCATATTAACAAGGTTTTCATGGTGTATGGTTGACTATGCAATGAATGAGATGGTAGCTAATTTCTCCCAAATAATACAAAGACACTGTGAACTTTTAAATCTGCACTTGATAAATATACCACAGTCAAAATAATCTTGTGCCCCCATGCCCTAAGACAGTAAGAAGAGGTTTGGAAAAATGCAGGACACCAATGTACAATCTTATTATAAGGACCTGTATGGCATCAGTTCTCTTCCCTCTGCTGAACAAACACTGATGACAAATGTTTCTTTTATTGTCTGGGGTGAAAAGGGGGCTACCACTACTCTGTTACTGTCCATTAAATGTCCTAGAGGTAGGAATAAACCTGTAGTGTTTGAAACATTGTGTTTTAGTCATCCTGCATAATTTTTACAGGGATTCAGAATACTGAAATTCAAGATGTAAGTATGACATGCAGCAATACTTGCTGGGATTTGTAATTAATGTTGTGGCACTCAACTTAACTTGATAAAAATAATAAAATCACTTAACATAAACAATAAAACAGAAATGTAGTTTGAAGAATGTTTTTATTATAAACATGAAATTATGATGTTTTTCAAAGTAAACTACTTATCAGTGTTAGATGTATTCATTACTACAAGACTAGGTCTCAGAATGATTGTCATATTTACAGAATTCATCTTAAACTTAGTAGCAAAGACTCTGCAACTGGCAGTTTCCAGATAACAATTAAGAAGTGAGTTGATGCAGGTTGCTATTATAGAGTACAGGAATGCTGAGAAGCATGAAAATAAGTTAATATGACCTTTAATAAATAGAGCGGCATACTAAAGCTCACCTCTATTTCTTTAGATTTTGGAAATAAATCCCCATTATCTTTGTTGTCTCATTTTCATTTCATGTGTGTAAGTGAAGCTGAATGATGTTAATCCTTGTACTATAGTAGTGTTCTTATTCATTACATGTGCCACAGAAACAAGGATAAGAATAATAGCACTCCATCTTCAGGCCACAAATGGCCCATCGGGACCATCCGACCGCCGTGTCATCCTCAGGTGATGATAGGAGGGGCGTGAGGTCAGCACACTGCTCTCCTGGTCGTTATGATGGTTTTCTTTGACCGGAGCAGCTACTATTCAGTCGAGTAGCTCCTCAATTGGCATCACAAGGCTGAGTGCACCCCAAAAAATGGCAACAGCACATGGTGGCCTGGATGGTCACCCATCCAAGTGCTGGCCACACCTGACAGCGCTTAACTGCGGTGATCTGACGGGAACCAGTGTATCCACTGTAGCAAGGCTGTTGCCATAAGAGTAATAGACTCATTCCATAAAAGACTTTTTTTTCCAGTGGACTCCTATATAGCTTACAAGGGAAAAGTTTAACCAATTTAACTGGTTGAACCAATGAAACCTGAAGATAAATATGATAATGGAAGTACACAGTGGAACATAAATGTTGCAGGAAAGTTCTTACACACACACACACACACACACACACACACACACACACACACACACACACACACATTGTGACATTGTCCCGGCTGACTTCATATCCCAGGCAGTTATAATTAAAGTGCAGCTAGTCACAGAGGTCCAGTGTGTGCGATAAGTATTGTAGAGTAGATAGTCTAATGTGTTCATGTGAAACCGATTTACACTGGAAAGAAATTAATTCTACTTTTGGACACCAGGTGCAAATCTGGCACTGTGAATACAAGAAAGACATAGATAAATGTTTTAGTATGTAATGGATTAGGAAAGGGACATGAGCAGAAAACGTCAAACAAGTGAGAAAGACATAATTTTGAATTCATTATTAACCACCACCTGCACAGTTTGTTCAATATGAGCACTGGAAATGTCAAGGAGATGCTGCATCTGTAAAACAATGTGATCAACAGTTGCTCACAGCAGTTCTGGTGGAATTTGAGCAACATGATCCTCTACACTTGAATTCAGATCAGGTAGGGACAGAATACATCTGTGGTAAATGCACTTCTTTTAGATATCCCAAGAGCCAAAAGTCACACAAATTCAGATCAGGTGATCTTACACAATTGCATCTGGAAAACCTATGGAGATAACACATTCCTTGAAGTTTGTATTTAGCAGGCCTTTCACAGGATGAGCAACATGAGATGTTGCACCACCTTCCATGAAGGCAGTGATTCCCATCAGTTACACTCTTCCAAAGCACGAAACACATGCTGTACAAGGACACCTCGATAACATGCAGACATTACTGTACACCTGATGGAACCTCTGTCTGTGTTATTTCAAAAGACGAATAGGCCAAGAATAAAGGAGCTTGTGAATCAACATAAGTGCATGCCACGGTGAGTGCAGTGGATCTTCATGCACAACATATTGTTTAACAGCAGCCAAAATTCGACATTTTGGTGTACTCACTGCACCCTGTAGTGTAAAATGTGCCTTGTCACTCCATTGAATATTGCCCAGTGACATGTCATCAATTTCAGTCCACACCAGAAACCAAAAAGGAAATTCATAATGTTGCTGTGGATCACAAGGTTTCAGTTGCTGCACCCTGTGGTTCTTGTATGGGCACTAGTGTAAAATAAACTGCAAAACTTTCCATAATGCTGACCATGGGATGGACAGTTCTCATGGCACTGCATGAGTACTAGAACTACCCGGGACATGTGCTGCTTGGTTAGTTACGGCAACAGCAACCTTGTCAACAACTTGCACTGGAATAGAATGTCTTCTTTTTTCCTCTACCATATGTCACACAGGATCATCTGTGTTTTTGAATTTCATTATCATCTTCTTTAAACCATTTAAAGATATTGGGCCCCTCCTCAGACCTTTCAGTCAACAATACTCTCTCAATGTAGCACTAATTGCTGCCGTTCACAAAAATAGTTTCACTAACAGCACACGGTCTCTCTTCTTGATAGCTGCACTGCTCACTCATGTTACGGCTTGTCAAATGACAGTGTGGTTGTCATGCTGTCATACAAACAGTGTACAGTGCTAGACTTGCACATAGTGACCAAAACTGGAACTAATTTTTTCCCAGCATAAATCAGTTGCCGGCCGAAGTGGCCGTGCGGTTAAAGGCGCTGCAGTCTGGAACCGCAAGACCGCTACGGTCGCAGGTTCGAATCCTGCCTCGGGCATGGATGTTTGTGATGTCCTTAGGTTAGTTAGGTTTAACTAGTTCTAAGTTCTAGGGGACTCATGACCTCAGCAGTTGAGTCCCATAGTGCTCAGAGCCATTTGAACCATAAATCAGTTCTGCATTAACTCATTATCATATCTACCAAGTTTCACTGCCAAACAATAACTATGGTCCACAATGGACATTTGTGAGCAGCTGCACTTTAATTATAGCCACCTGGTACATGGTGTCCCAGGAAGAATGGTCAGCATACAGGAATATGACAGGAATGCTCATTTGAAGCAATAAACTTCATGTAGACATATGACCTATTCCAAATGGTTTCCAAGATAAAACACATTTAATGTACATTTGTTTTTGGGCTAGTGATGCTCACAAATGTGTCTTACTGCACAACCTCTTTGATGTTTTATTCTAGCCTAACATACCTCATTGCTTTTAACCTCTTTGCTCGAGATGTCTTTCTGCCATTAAACTAGTCTGCTGAATGCATAGTTGTTCATGATGTGTTTCAAGTGAAGCAATGAGAGGGATTGAGAGTGTGTCAAGGAGAAGCATTGATTAACTGTGTTTGTACACATGCTGGCAAAATGTCACACATGTACACTGATGAAGAATATGAATGTAAGTTGTATGTTTATGGCTTCTGTGATGTTAGTGCTCCTGCTGCTGATGAACAGTATCATCGACGCTTTCTGACGTGTCAAATTCCTTATCGTAAAATGTTTACCAGTTTTCAGCACATTGGATGAAATAGGTATTCTTCCCAAGTTCCACTTTTCTTCTGAACATGTAGTTCAAAAACCTGTGCAGGAACAGCATCACATTGTTGAAATGGTGAAGTGTATTCCTACCAGTACGCAGCAACTTTCTGCATGTATCAATGTCACATGAACACATGTATGGCAAACATTTCATATGAAAAACTTATACCCATTTGACATACAGTGTGTCTATGACCTTCACATTAGTGGCAATGCCACACAACTTCAATTTTATCTCTTTCTTCCATCAGTACTATTCAATGATAAAGCCACATTTACATGGAATGGAATCATTGGTTGTGTGGTGTGGCATGACTGATAACATATCAATAGGTCCAGTCATTTTAGAAGAGCAAGTGATAGGGCAGAATTACTTGCATTTTTTGGAAAATTTATTTGATGAACACCTTGAGGTTGTTCCTTTTGCCACATGGACTGCGATGTACTTCCAGCATGACGGAGCCCCCACAAATTTTACCAGCTAAGTGAGGGAACATCTCAACCACATTTAACCTAATTGCTGGATTGGTTGTGGTAGTACAGTTAATTGGACACCAAGGCCACTATACCTTACACCATTAGATTTTTATTTGTGGGGCTGGATGAAGTTTAAACTGTACAAATGAAATTCGAATAAGCAAGATGAACTGCTTGGTCACATTGTAGATGCTGCTGCCTTTATTAGAGAAACTAGACACACTCAGGCAATCAAAACAATGCATTCTCTCAAGAGTGCACAAATACATTGAAACTATGGTGAATTCAAACATTTATTATGAACCATACAAAAACTGGAATGTGATATGTATGATGATGCTTGGGGGTGAATGTGTTACAACCCATATATTTCAATGGATATTTTGTTGTAATGTTTAACAATTCCTACACATGTGTAAACCTGGTAGTGCATTGGATAATACAAAAAATAAATGACAGTGCTCATTAAATGTGTTCTGTCTCAGAAACCATTCAATATAGGGCCCTTGCCCATATGAATTTTTTTGCTTCAAATGATGATTCCTGTCATATCTCTGAATATGGACCATTCTTCCTGTATGTATATAGCTCTGAAGAAAGATTCATCTGAAAGCTAGCAAAGTTCTCAGTCTTGTTCATATGCCTGTCAACAATTCTGTACCACCACTATTCAGTGAGTTGTCACCTTCACTCCTTAAATTTAAGGCTGAAGACAGAAATAGTTTTATTTAAGCAAATATGTCTGCTCAGGACAGCCTCTCAGTGTAACCCAAAGTTCTTGGTTTTCCACGCAGGAAAGTAATTGAAAGATCACACCCTTTGGGCAAACTCAGCCAGTTGGAAACTCAATACATTTATAAAAGTTCAACTTGCTAAGAAAGATAAGGAGATCATTGCCTCATTGTACATTAATTTCCATAAAATGTTTCTCATTAAAAGCCAGTCTCAATTTGATAACATCAATAGACTTTGTCAATGTAATACTGTATTTAGTGAAAAAATAAACATGCTACCCAAGACTTAGTCTTATATTACACAGAAACAGGAAAATTATGTAGCAGTAAATAGTTGGTTGTATTCACAACTGATTAAATATACTGAAAGAAATACACAGTTGGATTATGTTCGCTATTTAGGAATAATGGGTGAATGGTAAGGGTTTAAGAATAAAGTGCAGAGAAGAAAAACACTACATAAACAAAGAAACGTTTTTGGTATTGTTGAAGCCATTCTCACTGTTGCTTGCAGCCAAATGTTCAGTAATAATTAAATTGGGTTATGGCAAAAATGATTTTATTGTGTCAGTTGAAGATTACATAAATCAAACCTTGAATTTTCTGCAAGCCAGTGTACTTAGCACGATTCAACAGATACAAGTAACAACAGTCACTATAAATGAAATTGAAAAACTCATTAAATCTTTGAAAAGTAAAAATTCTATTGGAGTTCACAGCATAACTAGTAAATTTTTAATGTTTTGGCAACTATGTAAGAAGAATCCCTTGACAAATTTTCAATGGACCATTTAAGAAGGCAAACTCAGCCATGTGGCTTAAATATCAGTTGTAAAACCACTGTATTAATAAGAGATAAGGCAAATACTTCTAACTATCAACCAGTGTCACTACTGATCAGCTTTTGCAAAGGCTTTAGAAAAAGTAATGCAATCTACAATTGCAAGCACCCTAGTGAGCATAGTACCATCAGCAAGTCAGTTCAGATTTCAGAAGCGGTTATCAACAGAAGATAGAATATTTCCATTTGCTGCCAATGCTTTGGAGTCTAACAACAAATAAATGATGATTTTTGGAATATTTTGCGATCTATCAAAAGCATCTGACTGTATCAGTCACTAAATACTTTTACACAAAACTACATATCTAGGTAAAAGTGTTTGATTCACACCTCCCTAACAGAAAACAAGAAGTTATACTGGACAGTCAAGTAGGTATCACAATATTATCAGAATGGGATACCAACACATGTGGAGTGTCTCAGGGTTCAATTCTGGGCCCCCCTACTTTTTTTTATTAATGATCTACCTCTTTCACAGATAATTGTAAATACATAATTTTTACTGATACTACTTACTGATAAGCAACTAGACAAACTTGATGTGTCAGCCAATAAGGTTTTTAGGGATATTGTGAACTGGTTTAACACAAATGGTCTTTTTGTTAATTACACTAAAACAAACTATATTCAAATGTCTAAAGATGAGGAAATAGGAGGAAAACTAGGTGACCAGCAGATGGCTAGCATGAATGCTTCAAAATAATGGGGCTTACATACTAATAGCAAATTAAATGGATCAAACCACATCCTGGGTCTGTTCAAAAGACTGAGTTCAGTGGCTTATGCTTTACGCCTTGACTGCTCTTATAGAAATGTCGGAACCATTAAGTCAACTTATATGATTATTTTCCTGCCATTATGCCATATGGTATAATATTTTGGGGAAATCAGCCACTAGCTACAAAAGCACTATACGTACAGAAAAGAGCCATAAGAATCATGAGTGGAGTCAATCTTTTTAAGGAACTTGAAACTCTGAAATCAAGTACATGATACATATTCTCTCTGATGTGTTTCAAAAGGGAAAAATGCTCTTTTTTAAACCTAATAGTGAGTATCATTGTCATGATACTAGAAGAATAGACCAATATGCAAACCTGAAGATTTTTACTGCCATCCCTTCTCAAATATTGTGTTTAGTTGATGACAAGCTCTTGTTCAAAAAAGCCTACGGCATTTCCTATTGTAGTGGGTTGTTTTATATAACTGAAGACTTCCTGAGCCACAGTGTATAGTAGCCATGTATCTGTAAGTCTCAGACACATTCCCAGATCCTTGTATGTGTTTCTGCCTATTTATTATTGGAAACATATTTATTTTTTCCTAATAGATTAATTTTATGTAATATTTATTTATATGTAAAATATAATTTTCTGGAATAGATCCTAAGTTGTAGATATTCTAATATGAAACTGATTAGTGCTATTTACATAATACCATAGACTGTAACCACACCAGACGTGTAAAACTGACATGTTCCATATCAAATATTCACAACATGGATAAGCAGAACACAAAATAAATAAAGAATAGTAACTTCAATGAAAATAAACGAGCTGATACAGCATTACAACATAAAGAAAGAAAAAGTAATTGCTGTAATGTTAGAATTTTTGAAAAAACAGAAAACCATCCAACAATATGGGAAAATTCTAAGGATGCAAGGACCTCAAAAACAGAAAAGGTAAGTTACAGTTTAATATTTTATCAACATCAAGTTCATTTGGAGTGTACACTAGTTCAGTTGGATGAAGGTAGAAAATTAAATACGCCAAGACCTAGTTGAAGGAACACCATGCATTAATAAGAACTCATTAAAGAAAAAGACAGGAAAAAGAAATGATGATAGCCAGAGAAGAATTTGAAGTATAGACTTCCATAATGGAAGTACGGTAAGCCTACCTCGACTGGTGTCTTGTATATTATGAAAATAACTGGTGTCAAAAAGCAAGATAAGAATACAATTTTTCTTATGTGTGGCTGTTCCAATCTTTTCTTTATACACACGTGTTACATATTTAACATGGTTTATAATATTAAAGTATTAAAATGGAAGAACTGGTCTCCTAAAGCATATCTTAAAAAATTGAAACTAATGTCTTTGTTTCACTGATGATAAATTTATAATCATATGTTCAGAATTTTTCGTCCTAGAGAGCAAGTATTCACACAGGGCGATACTTTTCTTTTATCTTGATTCCGTCATCAAGGAAAATAAAAATCAACATGGTTGGACCAGAATCTGAATCAATTTCTTTCTGCTTACAAGTGAAGCATTGAAGCATTTTATTGCTACTTTTTCCTTTTTAACAATCAGTACAAAAAATCTCTTAGCAACAAAAATGTATTAAGTTAAATTAATTAACTCACCACTACAGACAATCAGCGTAAATTTTAACCACTCAATGTATCTTTGAAGTACTTAATATTTTTGTTTCAAATGGCTGGTGTTCCACCTGCTGGCATTATTCTGTTGTAAAAGTAAGTTTTACTGTTTCTGTTACTTCTAGAAGAAATCAATGCCAGTAAGTGGAACACCAGCCATCTGAAAGGAAAATAGTTGGCAGTACAAAGATAGCCTGCCTGGTAAAAAGTTAGCCTGACAGGCTGTACCTGTATTGTATGCATTTCATAAATTAAACTGGTATCTGTTGTAAAGTAACATTATGGAATGTGTCAAAGATAAGGCGTCAATTAAAAAAAAAAAGATACGGAAAGCAGCATACTTGTCGTCCTGAGAAATAAGTATTCCCTTTGTGTGTGTTTATTGTGCTGTCTATGAAGTCAAATACCATATTAATACGTTAAAACAATAACAGGTATATCATGGATGGCAAAAGAAGCATTACCAGTAAAATGTTATCTACCTACTGTTTAGTAAACTTAAGTCTGAAGAGACAGATTTTTCTGTAAAGATATTTTGAATCTTTGGTCTAAAGGTGTTTCTTTAATTAGATTTAATGGGAAATAATAGTACTAGTTGTCATATAAGGTAATCTGGTACAGTTTCTTTCGATACATGTGATAACATTTTAAACATGAGTACAGTTTTGTCACTGTGTGAAGGAAGTGATTTTGCGTCGTCATATTTAGAGGAACTTTATACGTTACTAAAGTTATTTTATTTAGCTATTACTTAGTTACTAAAGTTATTTATTTATTTTGGAGTTCCATGGATCCTTGACGATAGCGCATCGCCAGGATGTAGGACAGAACGTGTCACATTTGTCACGAGATTGTTTCCACAATTACACCTACACTCTGCGAATCTCAATAAAGTGCACGTCTTTACTAGGTAATAAATATTACGGACGAGATTATGAAACGCTATAAAACGTATGTCTTTACTAATAAGTACTACAGATGAGAGTATGTAGACTATACAAGTGTGGTTTTTTTTTTTTTTGCTTGATTGCTAACATAACAGTACAAAAAACACAGTACGGTATGTGTATCCGTTACAAACATCTGCTTAACCAAGTCTCCATCAAAAGTTCGTGTGTTAGCAGCCGTAGGGTATAAGATTTATATCTCTTACGTGTTATAACGTTTCAATATGAAAGAGAAATAAATGCAACCAAATACGAAAATTAAGCTCACAGTCAGACTTTTCGTAAAGAAACTGTCGTCTAGCTACAACAGATTGTAAATTGCTAGGGTGAATGACACTGCAGACTAAGGTACACACCTTGCTCATCACCGTGTTCGATGTTTTAAACAGCTCTTCCAGTTCACCCCAACAGCCACAGTGTCAATGCAAGACGGCGAACACGACCGATTATTGAGTTGCGTGTTCATGAACAAGCCAGGTGGGTCAACTGTAACATTTACAGGTAGGCCACCGCATATTGATCGTTCTCAGGGCTGGTCAATATTCTGCTTTAGAATTCTGCCTCCACCCACCTGTCCGGCAAACTTGTGTTATACAACATTCTGTGTGGAGAGCGTCCTGCTTCCGTGTGAGCGAGCAAACCGAGCTAAACATGAAGAAGACGAACGCCCTTTCACCAGTGGCTGATATTGGCATAACGACCATCACCACTACTACTGTTACTACTAAGACGATGACGGCGACTACCGCTATTACTACTAATAATGATAATAATAATAATAATAATAAAATGGTTCAAATGGTTCTGAGCACTATGCGACTTAACTTCTGAGGTCATCAGTCGCCTAGAACGTAGAACTAATTAAACCTAACTAACCTAAGGACATCACACACATCCAAGCCCGAGGCAGGATTCGAACCTGCGACCGCAGCGGTCACGCGGTACCAGACTGAAGCGTCTAAACCGCACGGCCACACCGGCCGGCAATAATAATAATAACAATACAAGACATAATAACAATACAAGACATGACAATGTAGCAAAAATAATACATCAACAACTTGCCATACAACATAAACTAATAAAACAACACATTCCCACATACAAGAATGCACCACAAAATGTACTGGAGAATGATGAATACGAATTATACTGGAACAGAACCATTATAACAGATAAAACAACAACACATGACAAACCTGACATAGTCACCAATAAAAAGAAGAAATTAACACAACTAATCGAAATGTCCATACCCAATACAACAAATATACAGAAGAAAACAGGAGAAAAAATTGAAAAATACATCCAACTGGCTGAGGAAGTCAAAGACATGTGGCATCAGGATAAAGTTGACATCATACCACTTATACTATCAACTACAGGAGTCATACCACACAATATCCACCAGTACATCAACGCAATACAGCTACATCCAAACGTATATATACAACTACAGAAATCTGTAATTATTGATACATGTTCAATTACCCGAAAGTTGCTAAATGCAATGTAACATATACCGTACAGTTAAAAGGAAGTCACGCTTGATCAAGGTCCGCGTCACTTTTCATTTTTGACCAGACGTAACGTCTGAGAAAAGAAAGACAATAATGATAATAATGACACTCACTTTCACTTACAGATGAAATGGTATATTGGGCGTCTGAACATTGTTACTCGCGAAACAAGTTACCCAGCGATCCGTCTTCTTCCCTAATATTTTGATGACATCGTCATACCATGTGTCTCGGCTTTCAAGTATTCGCGGTACTGGTACTGACGTATAACTAAGAGCTGTTTAGCGATCCTGGGCCATACTGTCCGTCAAATACATTTTTACGCATTTAAGACAAGAAAAACTCCTTTAAACTGAAGCACTCGTTGCAGGAATGGTAGCAATCAGACAAACAAGTCTGAAAGCTTCTGGAAGAATTTGGTCCATTTCATTCTCAGTCATTCTTTTGATTACGTCTTCCAAACTGACATAGTGAAATGTTTGTTTAGGCTGAGAAGAACATACAGTCTCCCACCTCTACGCGAAACTGCGAGCGACGTTTGTGATAATGAATCCACGCCGTCTACAAAGAAATACTGAGCATAATTGGCGAACTGAGTAGTATCGTCTAAGTTAAGAAACAGCAGCTTTTTTATCCAACACCTCGAAATACACCTATTTATATTTTGACATCCAGCGCCGGCTTTAGGGTGGGGCGACCCGGGCGGTCGCCCAGGGCGCCGGGGCCCAAGGGGCGCCACGTACTAAACGCATGTAAAAAAAAAAAATACAATTTACAATCACCCATTTCGCGAAACTAAAATATTATTCAGTCTCATTCAACATACGTCACTAATCTCACGAATGCGCGATGAATTCGGGGTAGCAGAAGAGAAATCATGCTGAATGCAATCTTCGTATTGTCTGCAACCATCCATGTTTGACGCGGGCTAGCACGGGCTCTACCAAAGCGCCTCTCTTATTTGTTTCAAGAACTGCAACAAGGAAGAGCCCATGCAGCCGCACCATCTCTCGTTCACAACAGAAACTACCGGTCGCTCCAAATAAAAGAAAATACAGACTGTGAAATATACATTACATTATGATTTAATTAATACGAATGTATTTATATCGAATATTTGTGACTTAATGACTCATGTACATTAATTAATAGATCATGCAATGCGTGCACTTCATTCATAGAGAATTCTCCCCTAACGTACTGAAATAATACAGCGCCACACAATGTTTGTTAGACTGCATATGTTGGCAGCGCTACGATTTGCACCCGCGTGTCAGTAATTGTCAGTAAGAGTCGGAGGCAGCGGTCATGTTTTCGTGGCTGAATAATTGTGAGTCTCACCAAAACAAAGAAATGGCTTGACCAATTTGAATAATTTTTGTTTTGTTTTGTTCGCTTTAGTACAGGGGTGCTTCAGAAAAGAAAAGAAATATTTGGGATATACGAGCCTGTTTCAACCACATTTTACGCATCTTTTCTTTGTTTGGAACACGCAAAAACAATTTTCTGGAGTTTTTGTAGCTGTACAGTGCAGTACTACGCAATATTTTTAGAAAATTTCCCAAAACGTGAATGCCCAAACAATATATCACAGCTATACTGACTGTTACGGCAGCGACAGCAGCATGCTGGACTGACGTCACAGGCTACACAAGACTCACATGGAGCGTCTTAGCGGGCTCTCAGATTATTTGGATTTCATTTCCATTTTAAAAAATAAAATACTCAAATTTACGATGGAAAAAACCATGTTATGATCATAAGATGACGCCATTAACCATTTAAGACGATTTCTAGAAAACAGTCAAATACCGTGTTGCAAAGCACTGCCAGGTTCGCTATTTATACAATAAAGGGCGCCAACTGGACGACTCGCCCGGGGCACCTGGATGCTAAGGCCGGCCCTGTTGACATCAATGGGTTGCCAATCCATCATTTCAACTCTATTCTTGTAAGCTTCAGGTTGTGAATTAGTCGTGCATTTCATGGATTTTAAAAAGTCTATCAATTTACCTTCATTTCTTAAGGTTTTCGTGTAAGCTACGCATTCTGAGACAGCATTATTGCAAAACTGCTCAAACCATGAAGTTTGGAATGTACGTGTTTTGAACTCATCTTTCTGAAGAAAGGTGTAACGTCGGCGCTTGGACGTCCTTTCTTCAAAATTACATATCGTTCAGTTTCACATCTCATTGAAAAGGAAAGATCGTACAAGGAAGTGATGATGTCCTCACTCAAAGGCGTTACATTAGTACTTGTACAAGGATGTGCTTCATCCATAGTTACTACACATGGGACAGCTAATGTAATGGAAACCTGGAGTGGTGGCAGCCCTGGATCTACGATAACTCTGAACCGGGGCAAAAACTTGACAGTGGCGCCCCCCCCTCCACCCCCCCTCCTCCCGCCCGTCTCACCCAACACTCCTCTCGATCGAATTTTCAAAAAATTTTCATTTTGTAGTGCACATCTTTCTGAAGAGTTTGATATATAAAACACATATGTTCGTGGAAATGTGAGAAATATTATTTGGTCTTAAGTGTGCCAAAAGTGCAATGCAACTCCTTTTCACACAGTATTCTTGTATCGTACGTCACTGTATTTCAAATGTGTATATTTTGTAATGGAAGCTATCAAACTTATATTCGGGACAGTGGAAATTAAAATGCCCTGTGGTGCATCTCCTGCTCCCAGTCGGTTGGTTTGACATCCTACCCCTCTCTCTCTCTCTCTCTCTCTCTCAAAAAAAAAAAAAAAAAAAAAAAAAAAAAAAAAAAAAAAAAAACATTAGTACTGGGTTAGATTATTTGTGGCCTGGAGAATAAGAACTCTTCAGAAAATTTTCACTCTTTATGGCCTATTAGCTAGTAACTTCCTCTTTTGTGTGACATAAAAGTAAATATAGGAATCATATTACCAGTAAAGACAAGAGACAAGCAAGACAGTACACATTTCTTCAATCCTTAGATCCCAGCATTTTTTCTATCTAGTCTCGCTACAGCTTTACACAGCGTGCTTTCATTTCTCCGAAAGGATCTATTACCTCATCAAAGTTCGTCAAACGTCTTGCTACATGAAAAATCAAAATGTAGTTGTCTAATACTGAAAAAAACTGTTAACAAGGATAGTACCCAAGACTAGTGTGCTTTCTCGATTTGGTTACGTATATTTTGCCACTGTCTGCTAGGTAAAACGAAATAGGCCTTTCTAATATTGCAGCAGTTGTGACACACGCCAAATAAGCGAGACTGTTTTGGCACAAATGGTCGTTTTGCGAACCTCATTTGCATAAATAACACGACAGAGTATAATTCAATAAGTACCAATATCAAACGCCTATTAGGCCTACCACAAGCAAAACGTTTTATGTCACGAAATACTTTAACATATTCATACGCTCCAGTTCCCCAAACATAAGATCGAAAAGTGGTAGCAGTACAAAATTTTGATAAAAATTAGGAATCGTCATAATCTTCTATATAATTTGTGATGTCGCCGTTTCTTCTCCTTCCTCGTTCTAACAAACAAGCTTGTCAACACGAATTCTGAAAATTTTCTTGCCATTGTCAAAACTTATTCTGGTTAACTTCTCTAACCTTGCCAGAATCACAGATTTAGTTACCCTGCGTTTAGTCTCCGGTTAGGCGTTTTTACGTGTTTGTTCAAATGGTTCAAATGGCTCTAAGCACTATGGGACTTAACATCTGAGGTCATCAGTCCCCTAGACTTAGAACTACTTAAACCTAACTAACCTAAGAACATCACACACATCCATGCCCGAGGCAGGATTCGAACCTGCGACCGTAGAAGCAGCGCGGTTCCGGACAGAAGCACCTAGAACCGCTCGGCCACAGAGGCCGGCACGTGTTTTTAGGCGCTTTGTGAAACAAGGTTTTTTTCTTCGAGAATATGATTTTGGCGCCCCATGAAATTGCCGCCCGGGGCAGATACCCCGGTTTGCCTCCCTCCCCCCCACCCCTTCTTATACTCGGGCCTGAGTGGAGGATACTCTGCATCGTTGTTCTTTTTCGGTGTTCAGAAAAATTGTTTATCAGCGTTTCCTAGTGTCCTCAGAATCTTGTTTGCAAAAGACTGTGGACAGCAATTTTAGTAACGGTAAATCGCCCTCCCAGCTACTATGCCTGCTTCGTGCACTGGCGTGTCCCGAACTCCTTTCAGAAAAGTCAATGAAATTATTTTGGTTACGTCGTCTCCCGCGGGCTGTTCGCGGAGTTTAGTCCGCATTTCCTGACCTAATTGTGGATTAACTGGCTTTAAAGGCACTTGCATGTTATAAAACGGTTAATTCATGCGCAGCGATTGGTGACGTTACGGAGAACTGCCCCGAGCCGTGCGCATCTGGCGCGCCGAGTAATGTTTCGCGCGCTAGGCACTCGGCCGAGCAGCCGCCAGAGACACCTATGAAGCAAATCCTCACTGATGTGGCAAGACTCAACGCCACGCTGGCAGATGGCAGCCCAAGGAGCATGCGGCGCAGCGGTGAGCAGCCGCCACGGAAATTCGAATGGTGTTGGTTCCATAGACACTTTTGGCGCAATGCTTTCGACGTTCACAACCGTGCGGGTTCCCAAAGAAAACAACGGACGCGCATAGGCACGCGTGTCCGTTCTACAACCAGTAAGCGCCTACCTGAAATGCATAATGCCACAGTTTCTGCTAAATCTGAATCTTCAAGATTGTTCGTCTTGGATAAGACGTCTGGAATGAAATTTTTGGTCGACACAGATTTGAAGATGAGTGTTGTTCCTCGGGTCGCGAAGGACAAGCCTCAATTTTGCGCCGTCCCTGTACTAACGGCTGCAAATCGATCTTCAATTCAGATATTTGGCTGGAGGCATATGACACTGAATCTGCGGGATAGTTTTTCAAAAAATGGTTCAAATGGCCCTGAGCACTATGGGACTTAACTGCTGAGGTCATCAGTCCCTTAGAACTTAGAGCTACTTAAACCTAACTAACCTAAGGACATCTAAGGTGACCATTTTTTCGAGACTCAAATTCGGGACATTAACATATTTCCTAGGCCCAAATCCGGGACACATTAAAAATTTTGCAACATAGGCTATATTTATTTATTTATTTATTATATGAGAAGAAGGTTTCAATTAAATGTAATAAATACAAAAATCAATTAAATTTGGTACAAAGAAAAGCACATTTACATTTTATTAATACCTAGTGATCAGGGCAATTGTATTTATCGGTGCTGTGAATTTTCTTTATCAAGTCTGTGTTTTTCAACAACATATGAAAAAACTCGACACGAGTTTCATCATAATTTATTCTACTTACTAACATTGCTTTCTTGGTTTCTACAGCCAACTGTGTTTTGTCACTTGTCCATATATTGTTCATGTGGGAAAATACCCTTTCAGTAGCAGCATTAGTGCCAGGAAGGCAGAAAAGAAACTCCACTAGCTTGAGTACATTTGAGAATGGCACATGATTCTGGCTGAAATGAGAAATAATCTCAACCCATCTTTGACCTGGAACAGTGTTGTTAGCAGTCCATTCAATGATTTTCTCAGTGGTGACAAACTGTTTGACACTGACATACTCATCATACATTAAATTTCCTGCAAACTGAACATATGGCACAGTTTCGCTAACTAGAGAAGAAGTTCTTTCAATGTCATCCCATACAGGTGTTTGATTCAAGGTAACCCAATTGTAGCAGTCCAAGTTGTGGAAACTTTTTTCAGTCCACTTTTTTAAGTAGGATAGAGCAGTTTCATAGAAAAATAATACAGCACAATGAAAACTCGTTACCTCTGCTGGAAGCAGACCTACCTCTGTTTCAAGAGTTTCAAGAATTGTTTTAACTCTTGAGGGAAGGAACTGGTCTTCAATTTTGGACTGCAATGTAGTTTTCAACTTACTAATACAATCAGCCACTTCAAATATAGTGACTGTCTGTCCTTTAACTTTTTTAACTGCTTCATGAAATGGTGAAGCCTGACTGTGTACAAAGTATAGCCATACTTCAGACAAAGGGTTTTGAAAGAAGTTTTGAAGTAACAATGGACACTTTTTTTCAGACTGGAAGTATGATTTTAGTGGTTTAAACATTTTGATGACTCACTCAACTGCAGGCAACAGTGCTAACCATCTTGTTTGAGCATAACCCAAAATCATTGCAAAATCTGTTTCAACAAAGCTGCAAAAGTCCTTCAGAGTTTCAACTCTCACAGTGTTTATTTGAAATACAGAAGTATTTTGGAAACTACCATTTCTGTATCTACAGGCAAAATATCAAAGGCTGCTCGAACAGTATTATGCAGTATATGAGCAGCACAACCAACCCCTATCAGTCTATGACCGAGTTCCACATTATTCTGACCTTTCCTTTCAGCACCTCCAAAATTGCAATTAGTGTTATCGTCACACAGTCCAACAACTTTTTCTTCTAGGCTGTTTTTTTCTGAGGCAGTCTGTTAAATAGCCACTCACAATAGTAGATGTTTCCCCAGGCAACGATTTTAATTGTAATAATCTTACTTTTACACCAGTTTTGTAATCAAAATATCTGACGAGGATAGGAAAGACCTTAATCTCTTTGTGGTTAGATGCATCAGTCAGAAGTGAAATAAATGTCACTTTTTCTAAATCACGTCGCAACATATCTAATGCATGACGAGCTAACACATTCATAATTATTGCCTCTGTTTTTGTACGTGCACAAGCAAATTTAGACTCTAATGTCGCTTGAAGAAGCTTCGATGTACAGTCCATAGAACTGAAACTATGATTGTGCTGAGTTGTATGATACGCAAAAACTCCCTCAGTTGCAACTAACCTCTCCTCCTGACCACAAAGTTTCTCTGATGTAAAAAATGACTTTAATGTTGCACAAGACGCTGCTGCAGAGACTGCTCTTTTATGTTTGTCACTTTTTAAATGTAGTTGTATATCACCACGTCCACTGTGACTTAGTGAGAAACTAGAAGCTCATGTGTTGCACCTCACATTTCCTTTTGAGTCCGAAGAACTGATGTCACTGTTGAATGGAAATTCTTTCTGCAATTGTTCATTGAAAGAGCACTTGCGCTTCTTTGAACTCATTCTTGCGAAGAAGTATTGTTATTGCTATTGACGAGGAAAAATAACTAAACTTATCAAACGTAATATACCATAACACGACGTAACACAAAATTGAATCTGATATAATATGGTGCACACAGATGACAAATGGTAGTATTCTAGAGACCAGCATACACTGCGTTGGAGACGCCAAAGTCAACGAGAGCGTATATTACTGTTCGCTTGTTCGAGTTACTTTGTATTTCGTCTGCATGTTTGCCATAAAACCTCCTCTGCCTCTTCCATGGCTATCAGAAAATATGCAGATTTCTTCCTTCTTCTGTTCACGTTACGGTTACAACCGTTTCGACTGCGCCAATGCGTTCGAGTGCGACTTTTTCCCAGTTGCCGTGGTCTCTGACTGCCCATTAGCTGTTCGAGCTGCGGCCAACACGTGTTTGCACAGTAGAAACAGTTTGGTAACGGTTTCGACAATTTGTCGTACCCTCTTGTCAAACAATTTCCCACCATAACTAAAACTAATAATAAAATATACCGATACAGGTGAAATGCATGTCTAATTCGGGACAAATTGGGTCATGATTGTTAATTTCGGGACAAACAGGTGTCCCGAATTACCTTTGAAAAAATTCGGGACAGCACACAAAAATCGGGACTGTCCCGAAAAAACGGGACGGATGGTCACCTTAAAGGACATCACACACATCCGTGACCAAGGCAGGATTCGAACCTGCGACCGTAGCGGTCGCGCTGTTCCAGACTGAAGCGCCTACAACCGCTCGGCC
Source organism: Schistocerca cancellata (assembly GCF_023864275.1). NCBI lineage: Eukaryota > Metazoa > Arthropoda > Insecta > Orthoptera > Acrididae > Schistocerca > Schistocerca cancellata. The sequence continues at coordinate 632,051,921 of NC_064629.1, read as the reverse complement.
ACACCGGCCGGCCGATAGTTTTTCACCTTCGTGGCTTTTATTACAAGCCGACGTGTCTGGCCCCATGCTGAGTGCTGATTTTCTTAAATGTTTTTCATTGTCTACGGACCTCCGTAATCATTTTCTTGTGCAGTCTCTGGCTGTAACCAGGCACCCTCCCGCGTCGGACACCAGATGCGGTCTTGCGGGATCGGAAGGCATGAAGATTTCCGCGTCTCCCGCGTCGCAACAACTTCTACTCACTCCGTGCACGCCTCGCTGCGGAGCGCACACCGCAAGAAGTCTGTGTTACCTCTTCCCCAAAACTATACGGAGCGAACTTCACTTCAACAGCAATGCACTTCACTACAGCAGGAGATTACTCATCTCAATGAACTTTTCCTCAAAGAAGAAGAATCTGTAAAAAGCCTAGCTGACCGCAATGATACACTCAAGCAGCGGATCGCTGATGTGGAGAAAGCTCTGTATGAGGCTCAGGATGAATTACGAGGTTTAATGGCGGCACCCATTGATCCTGCCCAGCCGACCAACAACATTGCGCAGCAGTTGCTTCAGAAATTCCCTGCGATTACGGACCTGGTATTGGCACTGAGTCAGCGGCAACATTCCACCGTCCACCACACTCACACGATAACCTTTCGCTTTCCGCGCACACCGACTACCTCCGGAGAAGTTAAGGGCGGCTAAAGCCTCTTCCGAAGTAATGTTAATAGACGAAACAGTGCGTCGGCCGCCCCCTAACAAATGGTTCTCAAAAAGGAAAAGTCTTGGCGTTTGTGCGATGACTGTAGGGGAGTGAACCCCCGCACTACGCCAGAGCGGTATCCAATACCGAACGTTTTGGGTTTCACAACCATTTTAGGAGGTGCCTCTGTGTTCAGCGTCATAGGCTGCACTAAGGCTTTTCCACAAATTCTAATGGCAGAGACAGAAAAGCACAACACCGCTGTCACGACGCCTTTTGGGCTATTTCAACACAACGTGATGTCTTTCGGTCTTCGTAACGCCGCTCAGACGTGGCAGCGTTTTATGGACGAGATTCTACACAATTTAAGCCACGTTTTTTGCTATCTGGACGATGTTTTTTTCTGATTGTATGAGTAATCATAGTTCCCATTTGAATGCAGTTTTCTCTCGTCTTGACGCATACGGCGTTAAAACTGACAAGGAAAGTGTGTATTTTGCTAAGGACAAAGTGCATTTCTTGGGTTATCTTGTATCAGGAGATGATACTTCCCCAACTCCTCAGAGGGTCTCAGATATTTTGCAGATGCCTCTTCCCATCACATTCAAGGAGTCACGAAGGTTTGTGGGTATGGCCGATTATTACCGGCGACACCTGCCGAAGTTTTCAGAAATTATAGAACCTATCAATGACCTGCTAAAGGGCAAATACACCTTCGGTGTCATAAAAGTCCCCAGGACGAGTCTGGCCGACGAGGCTTTCAAGTCCGTGAAACTGTCTTTGGTGAAGACTGTCTTATTGGTCTACCCCAATTCCGGTGCCCAGATGGCTCTTTTTGTTGATGCCAGCCATACGGCTGTTGCGGCAGTACTCCAGCAATTAGTATCATTAGTGTGGCAGTCACTGGTCTTCTTTTAAAACGGTCTGGCTACACAGCAAAAAAACTGGAGTGTATTTGACAGAGAGCTCCTTGCTGCGTAATATTAATATTCTGCTGATGCCAGCTACATCTCTGGTTCCGACAACATTGTCGCGGATTGTTTATCTCGCAGTTCTACATCTTAGATGTGTATTAATTAGACAGCTGTCGCAAAAGACCAAGATTCTGATGCATCTTTACAACAGTCTCAGCTCGATCCCGCATCCACTAGTCTGAAACCTGAACGTATGCCAATACAGGGTTCCCAGTCGCATCTACGGTGTGACACTTCTCAAAATGTTTTGTGCCCGTTTATTCCATTAAGTTGGCGGAGCACCATCTTCGATGTTTTGCACGCCTTGTCACATCCTAACGTCACCGTTTCTGCTAAGTTCGTGGCCTCCGAAGTGGTGTGGCCAGGAATGCGGAAAGATTGGCAGTGCTGGGCGCGTAATTGTATACCATGCCAGAAAAACAAAATTGGTCGCCAGACGACCTGTCTTGTAGATGCATTCCCCACCCCTACAGGTCGTTCTGCCCACATTCATGTTGACACCGCTCGGAGGCGTTTCGTCGTCACCTTAAGTGGCAGGTTTAGGAGGTGGCGGGAGGCGTCCCAGGGTGGCCGGAGGCATGCCAAGTGTCTGACATTTCTGCTTGCACCGTTGCCCGAGGTATCATCTCCACATTGTTTGCACTGTTCAGTATTCCTACAGCACTTACATCTGAAAGAGGCCGTCAATTTGATTCCCAACTTTTTTTTTTTTTTTTTTTTTTTTGGTGAATTGTTACGTATGACAGATTTCAAAACCTTAAAGCTACGAGCTACCATCCCTGTAAGAATGGGATGGTAGTAAGTATGCATCGTACTCTGAAGGCTGCCTTGGCGTTCCACGGTGGAATCTAGGCAGTTGCTTTGCCTATGGTTCTGTTGGGACTCCGCAGCGTATTAAATGACAATATTAGGTGTTCTTCAGTGCATTTAGTCTACGGCGAATCATTTAAGGTGCACGATGAATTTTTTGCTTCATCCCATTTGAGTGACTGGGGAACAGGCGAGTATGGCCAATTTCTGCGTTAGCTGCAGGTAGCAAAGCGCGTGCTACTCTCTCCTCCCCCACTGCGGCACCGTTCTCGACCAATCTTTTTCTGTGAAGATCTCTTCACTTGCCCTCAGGTATGGATTAGGACGACACCGTCAGGCCGCCATTGGCTCCTATTTATTTAGGACCATTTACTGTGATTTCCCGTAACACCAAGACCTTGTCCTCCCCCGGTAGCTGAGTGGATGCCGGCACAGTTACTCAGCGTGTTACGTCAGGGGGTTAGCTGCCGCCGGCCGGAGTAGCCGAGCGGTTCTAGGCGCTACAGTCTGGAACCGCGCGACCGCTACGGTCGCAGGTTCGAATCCTGCCTCGGGCATGGATGTGTGTGATGTCCTTAGTTAGGTTTAAGTAGTTCTAAGTTCTAGGGGACTGATGACCTCAGAAGTTAAGTCCCATAGTGCTCAGAGCCATTTGAACCATTTTTGGTTAGCTGCCCTCTGTAAGAAAAAACTGAGTTAATCAATCAACGACGAACTGAAACGGGTGTCTTGCGACGTCCGCCCCGACCAGATGCAACGAACGAAAACGAACAAAATGAGATAAAAAAAGTGGTCTGTGTGAGAGAATGTCAATCCTAAGGGCCCGGGTTCGATTCCCGGCTGGGTCGGAGATTTTCTCCTCTCAGGGATTGGGTGTTGTATTGTCCTAATCATCATCATTTCATCTTCATCGACGCGCAAGTCGCCGAAGTGGCGTCAAATCGAAAGACTTGCACCCGGCGAACGGTCTACCCGACCGGAGGTCCTAGTCACACGACATTTACATTTTTACCAAGACCTTCATAGTTGATGAAAACGAAAATCATGTCACAGTCTCAGTTGACCACCTGAAACCGGCGTTTACCGAGTTACAAGCCCCCTCCCCTCCCCCCCCCCCCCCCCTGGTGCGTGGATCCTTCGGCCAATCTTCCTCAGCCTCTCGTGCCGGATATCCTTTCCCCTCCCGCCCCTCAGACCTGTTCTGGCAGATATACCAAATGCATGTACCGTGAGGTCCAGGGTGTTACAGGTTTCCAGAGTAACAGTGTCTCGTTTATTAGAGTGGACCTCTCCAAAATGGGGGGGGGGAGGGGGCGGGGAAGGGGGGGGGGCTAATGTGACGAGTGTATCAGTCAACGACCAAGACGTCGAACATTATATTGTATATCCTTTGCATCTTCGTTTTACTACTGTCTAGCTGTGAAAAACGTGCCTGTGTTGTGCGCTTTTGTTGAGAAGTAAATTGCGGTAAATAAAGAAGGATTCATTAAAGTTCTTACTGTGTGTACTTGTATTCTATACCTTCTACAAGTAATGAGATGTTGTAGTATGTGCTTCATTATCAACATCTTTTATTAATAACTGATAAGCCTGTTTACTTACCTCACACTGCAAAACGTACACAGTGGCGAATTTTGACCAATAGTTTAGCCTTGTGCAGCACAGAAAAAATTTTCATTTGAATTTTTACCTTGTTGGATAGTGTACGTGCAAGGTATTGTAAGTGGCAAATGGCACAAAACTTACTACCAAACTATTATAAAAGGTTTTCTTGAAAACGGTCTAGAACCATTAGTCTGGAACACTACCCTTGATGCAAATACATCGCAATTATCTCGTTTGTGGCGAATATATTCATTCTCTTCGAGGATTGTCACATAGCGACTAGGATCAGTGATTATGGCGCGATTGTTGCAACAGTGTTCACCAATGTGAAAAGAGCATAAAATTAAGTACAAAAGCGTACTTGCCCAGGAAAATGGATAAGAGGGTGACCTCATTTCTCAAACAAGAGCTAGGATCATTTAATTTGGGAAATGAACAGTTCTGCACCGTTGCTTAATGAACAAAGTAAGAGTGCACAGAATATCAGATCAGCTTCGTTATTGGAATGTAGAGTTTCTAGCATATTGCAAATAGCACATCCTTCTTAGCCTTCCGTCAGTCGCAACCTTTTTGTAACTTCGTTCGCTTGCAATGTGCCAAAAAAGCACACAATTTCTAACAGTCCTAACTTCCAATCCCTTTTGGATCTGGGGGATGTTTCTTCGTAGTTACCTTCCTTAGGATCTGTGGTAAGAGATTAAAAAAAGAACTGAAAGAAAGAGTTTTTTACTGTCCAAAACACAGGCTTTTAAAAATAACCATTTTTCGAGCTCTCCACTGTACTTCATTCAAAATTTGGACTGAATGGTGACCCTAAATGTTAAAAGAAAACACAAAAAACGAGGTAGGCACTTCAGCCTGATCCTAATGAGCTCAGTTCTCCTCAGATTCGATGGACTTAGGCCCCTCAGAAAAAAATTGGAAGGATTTCAACTTTGCATCCATCGCAGACGTTGTTTGCGTGTTTATTTCAGATTGGCTTGGCGCAACTGGACATGGTAAGCCTCCTCAAACCAGTTTCAGTCGTTCCGGGCATGCACCTACGCCTCTTGAAAGGTGGTCCGTCTTTATGATTGTCATTACCAAACTTGAATTTCCTAAAGTGGATTTGGAGGCTGGAGGGGATCCCATGTCTCTTCTGGCTCCTACTCTGCAGCTCTGGGAAAGCCAATTTTTTGAGGAACACCCTTCTGTGCAATGACTCTATATCATTGCCTACACAGACGAGGAAGGAGTTGATCCCAGCCATATTCATCATCGAATAAGGGCTTACCATAGGCCAACCTTGTTATTTATGCATACATCATATATTGTACACATTTGGTGTGCAGTATCCACTCCATGTTTTGTGCAGCTGTAGCAAGTTATGATCTCTGGCCACTTCGCCTGTTCAGATGAAGGTTCAACAGCATTGTCATCATGAAAGGAAGAAACAAGGATCACATTTCTTTGCTCTCTTGTAATGTGAAATATCAGAGCTTTCCCATCATAGAACAAGAACATACTGTCATATTGCTACCTTCCTTCCACATTCAGAGAGGCTGAGGCAATTGTCTCTTGTTTATCCTTACTGTACCAATGTAGGCGAGCTCATGCTTTTCCAGCTCATCAACAGGCGCAAAATCGGTAAATTGTCTGACGTGATATTTCGTCCACTTCCCAATTAGGGCTGAACTATTCGTCTGGTGACGTCAGGTGGTTTATTGCTCACTCCAGACTGTGTACCAGCGTACACTTTCAAGTCGTACATGTAGGTCAGTTTTGCATCCACAAGGGCGAACAGTTTGAGTTAGTTAGTTTCATGTTCCATAGATCATTTTGCACTAGATTAGATTAGATTTAGATTAGATTAATATTTGTTCTATAGATCATGAATACGACACTTCGTAATGATGTGGAACGTGTCAGGTTAATAAAAGATGTCTGTACAAGATGTTACATGACACAAAATATTGCATGACACTAATGTTTAAGTAGTTTTTTTATTTTATTTTTCCCCCTTAATTTATATCTAAAAATTCAGCCAATGAGTAGAAGGAGTTGTCATCTAGAAATTCTTTTAATTTATTTTTAAATGTTAGTTGGCTATCTGTCAGGCTTTTGATGCTGTTTGGTAGGTGACCAAAGACTTTTGTGGCAGCATAATTTACCCCTTTCTGTGCCAAAGTCAGATTTAACTCTGCATAGTGAAGATCATCCTTTCTCCTGCTGTTATAGCTATGCACACTGCTATTACTTTTGAACTGGGTTGGATTATTAACAACAAATTTCATAAGTGAATATATATACCGTGAGGTTACTGTGAGGATCCCTAGATCCTTAAATAGATGTCTGCAGGGTGACTATGGGTGGGCTCCAGCAATTATTCTGATTACACGTTTTTGAGCAATGAATACTTTTCTACTCAACGATGCTAAAAGAAATATAGATCGTAATGACGTGGAACGAGTCATTTCACATTCACATCACAAATTAATTTGTACATATGGTTACATTATGAATGTTTCTAAGTTTTTTTTTTAAGAAAAAAGATATACATATGTTGTGAGTCCTACTCACCACCTTTATCACATTACAGGAATAGAAATTCTTTTTTCAAATTTGACTTTGCTGTCTGTCAGACACTGATCACTGAGTTAGTGATCAAAAATTTCTATTGCAGCATTGTGAACTCCATTTTTTGCTAAAGACAACCTTAATGTGGAGTAATGAATGTCATTTTTCCTTTTGGTATTGTAATTATGTTCAGCATTGTTCCTTTTGAACTGCAGTGGATTATTTACAACAAACTTCGTGAGGGAATAAACATACTGTGCAGCAGTAGTCGGCATGCCCAGCTCCTTAAACATATCTCTACAAGATGATCGTGCGTTGGCACCAGGTATTGTTCTTACGTCACATTTTTGTGCAATGAAGAATTTGTTTCCTAAAGATGAGTGACCCCAGAACTTTATTCCATACAACATTATTGGTAGAAAATAGGCAAAATATGTCAACTTATTGATTTGTCTCTCCTCAAGATTTGCAATGATTTTAAGTGCAAAGGTGACTGAACTAAGTCGTTTTAGTAGTTCCAAAATATGCTTATTCCAATTTAAATTCCCATCAGTATGGACACTTATGAATTTTGAAGTTTGTATCCTATTTTTTATTTCCTCGCCATATGCTACACTTATCATTGGTGCAGTGCCTCCAGATATGCGGAACTGAAAATCTTGTATCTTTTCAAAATTGAGGGTGAGATCATTTGCAACAAATCAGTCAATGATACTTTTAAGAACGTCTTTTACCATTTCTTCTGTTTCTGTATGTATGATTGAATTTATTACAATGCTAGGGTCATCTTCAAGAAGAACTAATTCTGCTTGTTGTATATTAGATGGAACACCGTGTACGTATATGAGGAACAATGGTGGACGTAAGGTCGAGCCTGGGGAAACCCCATACGTGACTTCTTCCTAGTCAGAATCATGTCCCCAGCCTATATTGGCTGTATTCCTAAGTACAACTTTCTGCATCATTTTGATTGAATATGACATTGTCCATTGCTTGGTTATACCATCAGTCCAATAAAACTTCAGTTTTCAGGAGGATACTGTGATTCACACAGTCAAATGCCTTAGATAGGTGGCAGAAAATACTGACCGGTGCTATTTTATTATTTAATGCTCATGAAATCTGGTATGTGAACATGTAAATGGCATTTTCAGTAGAGCAACCCTTCTGAAACCTAAACTGTAATTTTTTGAGGATATTATTGTCACTAAGATGAGATACTAGTCTAGAATACATCACCTCAAAAATTTTGAAAACGATGTCAGCACTGAAACAGGTCAGAAGTTACTGACATCTCTTTTGTCACCTTTTCTTAAAGAGGGGTTTAGCAATTGCATATTTCAATCATTCTGCAAAAATGCCTTGAGTTAGGGACTGTGTGTTGTGTTGTCCTAATCATCATCATTTCACCCTCATCGACGCGCAAGTCGCCGAAGTGGCGTCAAATCGACAGACTTGCAGCCGGCGAACGGTCTACCCGACGGGAGGCCCTAGTCGCACGACATTTATTCATTCAGTAATGCATTACGCATTTCAGATAAGACTGGGCTTGCTTTACGGGAACAAATCTTTAGTATACTGAAAGTCTTATATAATATACTGACAAATTTTTAGGACCATATTGTCTCCCAACTTGTTGGGTTTTGAGGGAATATACTGACAAAAAGGGTTTCTTCCTCTGAAACCTGGAAGCATTTCGTCGTTGGTGACGTTTTTTTCCAAGAGAATAGTTCTTTTGACAATTCTCCACAAATAATTCAAAGATTTCACTAATAGGACCTGTAACGCAGCAAGTTATCACGAGATGACATTCGTTGCAGTAAGGCAGGCAGCCGTTTAGTAAGGTGGTTGCAGGATGGCTACGTTTTTTTTCGCTTTGCTCACAGCACAGCTGACGCTGCCTGCCATGAGAACTGCATAGCGTAACATTCAGTCGATACGAAGATTCATACCCTCTACGAATCTAAATAATCCATATTAGTTATTATTCGATTTTGTTCAAATTTGGTACACAGCCTTTTGTTATTAATGGAATGATGCTGTCAAAATTACAGATTTTTATTTAATCATAGTTTTGGAGATAAAGAGAATTACCTAAAACTCCTAAAACCTATGCTTGCTTTTTAAAACCATGTTATGAAGAATAACAGATTGACTTTCATTATCATTTGAAGCCATTCCAAAGTTATCAGTGCATAAAAATCAATTAATTAGAATTTTCTTTTTAAAACTTTAGTCACTGTGAGGCATATAATACAAAAATCAGTCAAAATTATTATCTGATTATATTTTGCTGTGTGAGTGCGTGAGGATGATTGAGAGGATAGGTAACGTATGTCGATGTGTGCTTACTTTTGTATAAAAGTAGCCAGAATGGAAGTTGGAGGCGGGATAAGTTTATTTATCAATTTGAAGAATATTTCGCACTTCGTTTATTTTGATTAAACAAAATACAAGAACTTGAAGTTTTACTGGCATTAATTACTATCAAATTAGTAATTGGATAAGGCAAGATTTGCCGCTTGAATGATCTGGAAGGAACGTTCTGATTGGTCGGTTAGATCAACAGCCAATCAGAATTAAGCTGTTCCCGTGCGAAAAGAGGAGTGGGCATATAGGAGACTACCTCGAGAAGAGTCGCTTGCTATCCGGTCTACGGATAACACGCTGACAGATCGCTCCTTAAAAATACTCTGTAAGATGAGGAAATAGTGAGCTAATTTCGGTTCGAAAATATCGTGATTGAAGCGACTGGAGTTACGAACATTTGAATGAAACTTTGGTGTTTCTAAATTAAATAGTTTGAGAGGTGAACTTTCTGCTTGTAGTAACAACTCCGCGTGGCGTGTTTACTGCTCTGTACGGAATATTTTGGCGAGCACTTCTTACGAAGAAGACCACTGGAACGCCCGAATGTTTAACTCGCGAATAGTTGTGGGTCTGTGACTGGTAGAATGTGAAAATTAGTACGGTTGGACTTACTAAAATTCTGGTAGCTTTTCGAGTGAATACTTGTAACACGGAGAGTGAACTTTGAATGATAACGTTTTACCGTATTAAATGCGGACTTGATAGCCATTTCATGTGTTTCAATATAAATAAAAAGCAGAGTAATCTAATTTTAAACGCTTTTCTGCAAGTAGACTGAAGACCCCGAATGCCAGATTTTTTAATCATGAACTTTCAGGAACTGACATTCAACTAGAGTTACGCAGCCTCTGTGTGGTAGGTATTATGTGGTGGTTTCATCAACGCTGCTTTACACTGCGCCGGCCGAGGTGGCCGAGTGGTTCTAGGCGCTACAGTCTGGGACCGCGCGACCACTACGGTCGCAGGTTCGAATCCTGCCTCGGGCATGGATGTGTGTGATGTCCTTAGGTTAGTTAGGTTTAAGTAGTTCTAAGTTCTAGGGGCCTGATGACCTCGGAAGTTACGTCCCATAGTGCTCAGAGCCATTTGAACCAATTTTTTTACGCTGCCTGGCACGTATCTGCTACCACAGAGTGAAGGGACATCGGCCAGAATCCTATCGAGGTAGGTGAACTGAACGATAGCGTTAACAAAAACGTAGACGACCGACGCTGCACCTCCGCAGACGGACCCTGTAATACTTTATCCTTTGCTCTCGGGAATTGCGATCAACGTAGCGAAGTAGTTGATCAAGGTTCTGTTCTAAATCGTCTTAGGCTCATGACCTGTCAAATTTTTCAATTCCATTGTTTTCGCGACCCCAGAGCTCTTCCTAACTTTGACGATTTCCTTTTTAGATGCCTGCAACGTACGGTAAACCAATAGACGACCAAACTTCACTCACACATGTTGGCCTAATGTCCCTCGTTCGAGCAAAATTCCCCCTGATGCCCTCCATGTATTGAATGGTGTATCTCACAATAATTTCAAGCATGCTGTTAGTGAAAAAGTGACTCCATCACTCAACTGGGGTTTTGGCCCGATCTATCTGCTCCTGTGACCCCTGGAAGGTAAGTGAGAATATATTCAGGTCCTCTGCACTTTCTATTCCGTGCCTTCCTGGTCCATTTTGTCTTCTTATTCTTCCTTAAAGCCTCTGCATAGTCAGGCCGCACGGGATAACTGCGCGGTCTTAGGGGTCTTGTCACGGTTCACGTGGCTCCCCCCGTCGGAGGTTCGAGTCCTCCCTTGGGCATGGGTGTATGTGTTGTCCTTAGTGCAAGTTAGTTTAAGTTAGATTAAGTAGTATGTAAGACTAGGGAGCGATGTTCTCAGCAGTTTGATCCCATAGAACCTTACCACAAATTTATATCGTCAAAATTGTCAGTATACTCTGGTTCAGTAGCCGTATAATTCTTTTCTACTTCTGACGCAATACTGCTTTCTTCACCTAAATATGCTTTTAGCACTGGATCCTCATCATCATCAACTGTCAATAACCTTATTACCTCCTCGACATTCATTTCATTACTCAAATCTAACGTCCTTTTTGCCATATTACCCTAAAATCTGGAACAAAGGACAAACTAAGTAAATTAGTTACTTTAACGAGTTCAGTCACAATGTGTAAATTACGCATACCTCATGAAAACACCATTGTTTCCTATAAATCAAAGAAAATAATTCTATAAACTTTTGAAATGTAACCAATAAATATGAATGCAAGAAAACCGTTCAAAATACGAACTTCAGAAACAGTGACATCTTCAGTCGCAATGTGGTTTTCTGGTCACTTGCTCTGGCCATCTCTGCTACGTGTGACGACGTACAGGGCCAACTGCAGTGGAAGACCTCCCAGAGCCTGTATTAAGAAAATCTCCAACCCAGCCAGGAATCGAACACAGGCCCTTAGGATTGACATTCTGTCGTGCTGACCACTCAGCTACCGGGGGTGGACTCCAAGTATATTGTGAATAAGACATTTCACAATAGACTGTCTAAGGGCCATCTTTATGCACAGAATCATAATTCAAAATGAGGATCGCTAGGCGCCTTCCAATGTTAATATGGCTTTTAGTGTCAGGAGAGTAGTGGGACAACAAGAGCACCATTGCGTTTTGTTAGTGTGGGTTGCCTACATCAAGGGCAGGTATGCACTCAGGGGCAAAGCTATTGTTCTCCTTTGACTGACAGATACTTAACCTATTGTTCTGTTAAAAGGATCCTTCCTTTTGACTGACAGGTCCTTAACCTATTGCTCCCCCCCCCCTCCCCAGCCAACCCCTCAGAAAACCTTCAACCCAACCCCTCCTCCTTGTTGCTACAGGTACATTTTCAGGTCTGAGTTATAAGAATAGCCCCTCTCACTTTCATCAATTTGATTGAGTACTTAATTAAATTGATCAATTAATTAACCACCCCTCTGGCAACCCCTACCACTCCCCACCCCTGGAAATTGGAGGGAGAAAGACTCAGTTGATTGGTCATTTGCAGGGAATTCGATTGCAGTTTATGGAATATTGTTTAAACAATTTAGACAATGTATAGAATATTGCTTAATTATTTATATGGCAGCATATGGAATATAGTTTATTTGTTTAGTTAAAGAATTTGTGAGAACGTCGATTGCAGTGTATGGAATATTGTTTAAAGAATTTAGAAAATGTGTGAAATATTGTTTATTTAAACAATTTATGGGATTGAAAGCAGTGTATGGAATGTATCGAAATTGGTAGTTCTGTGGTGGAGAGAAAGGATCTCATAACAGGAAGTTCAAAGATAGATTGTTTATTTATTTAAAAAATCTGTTTTTGGGGTTGGATTTCTCTTGCTCATTATTCTGTGCTGTTTGGAAAGATGTAGGTCTTGTAAGAAGTAATTACATAGGGGCAAACATGTTGCATAACCTAATGTTCGGCACTGTGCTTTGGGTGTCTTAACCTGATGTTCAGCCCTTCCTGAGCATTAACCTATTGTTCTGTTACCATCCAGGGGAGCTGTGAGACCAAATCATCATAAGCGAGAAGCTTTCTCGGACTCTCTGAACCGGTGTACAGAGAATGGGCAAGCCCCAGCTCGGAACAAAGTCGTCCGCTGAGACGCTGTTTCCACCCCCGACGTGCTTGCTTGCTGTGCTGTGCTTTCTACAGCCATCTCCAGACTCACGAGAATATTGGGAAACAGGCACATATTTATCAGCATAACTACAATTTAATATTATGATTGCTACCACAGTCTGACATCGAGCAATGTACTGGATATGTCTCTCCTTTACGGCAGTGGTTGTGGAACGAATCTCAGTATCTATAGCACACATAATTTTCCACGTAAGAAAAACCTTCATCCCCTTACAGCTATCAATGTGCTGAATCTATACCTCCCTCACGATAGGACATGCAGTAGCGACCACCAGATACTTGTAAATATACCGCGAAGACTGTTGTACAAAGGCTGGGTTGGTTCCCCTCAGCACAAAGGCATCACTGTTTCTGGCCCCAACCTATTTGATTGCTTGCTTGCTTTCTACATCCATCTCAAGACTCTTGGATTACAAGAACACATCTATTTTCACATGGTTTGCTAGAATATTATACCATTTACTTCTTGATATGAAGCACATAGCAGTATGCTACTGATCGCTTGCTGAGTATAATTCCGAAGATATAGACCGGAAATTATTTCTCTATAAACCTGAAACTTTAGCGAGGTGCAGGGTGCTGTAAACCGCTGAGTAACTAGAAACGTATCCCGTCTGTGAAAACCTTTAAGTGAAACCACGAAAAAAATGGAGGGAACTGAAATTTCCACTCGCGAATACCGATGTCGGTGATTCCAAATCATCCCCATAATTTACAAAGTCAACTAAGGTGTTTCTCGCGTCTAGAGAACCAGCAAACGTGTCTTACACTCGTCTTTCACCTGCTAGATGCACGCACTACAATCGATGTTCTCTCAACTAAATAAAGGCGCTAAATGAGCAGAAGTAGTCAACCAGACAATTTACATGGGAGGGAATAATGGTCCAGCATAAACACACGTCCACACTGAATCTTCTCAGATTTCCAAGCGATCACGGAAGCTGTCCAACACATACTAAGTATTAGTTCGCTATTCGGTCGTCTACAGGACGACACGCTTAAGTCAGCTACATTCCTGCATCCCAACAGACCTTTCCATTCGGGCAGCTCCTGCCGTTAGTCGGAAACGTGAATCATTCCCGCCACGCACTCCCAGACAGAATCCTCCTATAAAACCGGCTACATATATATTTTATCACTGTACTTAAAATTAAATAATACACTCCTGGAAATTGAAATAAGAACACCGTGAATTCATTGTCCCAGGAAGGGGAAACTTTATTGACACATTCCTGGGGTCAGATACATCACATGATCACACTGACAGAACCACAGGCACATAGACACAGGCAACAGAGCATGCACAATGTCGGCACTAGTACAGTGTATATCCACCTTTCGCAGCAATGCAGGCTGCTATTCTCCCATGGAGACGATCGTAGAGATGCTGGATGTAGTCCTGTGGAACGGCTTGCCATGCCATTTCCACCTGGCCCCTCAGTTGGACCAGCGTTCGTGCTGGACGTGCAGACCGCGTGAGACGACGCTTCATCCAGTCGCAAACATGCTCAATGGGGGACAGATCCGGAGATCTTGCTGGCCAGGGTAGTTGACTTACACCTTCTAGAGCACGTTGGGTGGCACGGGATACATGCGGACGTGCATTGTCCTGTTGAAACAGCAAGTTCCCTTGCCGGTCTAGGAATGGTAGAACGATGGGTTCGATGACGGTTTGGATGTACCGTGCACTATTCAGTGTCCCCTCGACGATTACCAGTGGTGTACGGCCAGTGTAGGAGATCGCTCCCCACACCATGATGCCGGGTGTTGGCCCTGTGTGCCTCGGTCGTATGCCGTCCTGATTGTGGCGCTCACCTGCACGGCGCCAAACACGCATACGACCATCATTGGCACCAAGGCAGAAGCGACTCTCATCGCTGAAGACGACACGTCTCCATTCGTCCCTCCATTCACGCCTGTCGCGACACCACTGGAGGCGGGCTGCACGATGTTGGGGCGTGAGCGGAAGACGGCCTAACGGTGTGCGGGACCGTAGCCCAGCCTCATGGAGACGGTTGCGAATGGTCCTCGCCGATACCCCAGGAGCAACAGTGTCCCTAATTTGCTGGGAAGTGGCGGTGCGGTCCCCTACGGCACTGCGTAGGATCCTACGGTCTTGGCGTGCATCCGTGCGTCGCTGCGGTCCGGTTCCAGGTCGACGGGCACGTGCACCTTCCGCCGACCACTGGCGACAACATCGATGTACTGTGGAGACCTCACGCCCCACGTGTTGAGGAATTCGGCGGTACGTCCACCCGGCCTCCCGCATGCCCACTATACGCCCTCGCTCAAAGTCCGTCAACTGCACATACGGTTCATATCCACGCTGTCGCGGCATGCTACCAGTGTTAAAGACTGCGATGGAGCTCCGAATGCCACGGGAAGCTGGCTGACACTGACGGCGGCGGTGCACAAATGCTGCGCAGCTGGCGCCATTCGACGGCCAACACCGCGGTTCCTGGTGTGTCCGCTGTGCCGTGCGTGTGATCATTGCTTGTACAGCCCTCTCGCAGTGTCCGGAGCAAGTATGGTGGGTCTGACACACTGGTGTCAATGTGTTCTTTTTTCCATTTCCAGGAGTGTACGATCGCAGACTCACTGGACGACACTCGACAATGAGCGAAGTGTCGGAGATACATCCTACTAATGGTTGTGGCCCTGGAAATAGAAATATCTGTACCATTCTTATGACTTGACATACTTTTCCCTTTGCTATCACAGTATTCCATTTCAAATCCATACCTTCCTTACGAGTGGGCATAGTCATTTCATTTGTACATGTTGGAACACACACACACATACTTTATAAGCCTGATGCTCAAGGCAAACCTATCATCCACCCCTATTACTGAGTGTAAAACTCCGCCAATAACTGATTGCTGGCGATACGAAATAATATTGAGCGCTGATAGAAAGCACCGAAGCTGAAATCGTTATAGGTACAGAAAGCTGGCTGATGCCAGAGATAAATTCTGCCGAAATTTTTACAAAGGTACAGACGGTGTTTAGAAAGGATAGATTGCATGCAACCGGTGGTGGAGTGTTCGTCGCTGTTAGTAGTAGTTTATACTGTAGTGAAGTAGAAGTGGATAGTTCCTGTGAATTATTATGGGTGGAGGTTACACTCAACAACCGAGCTAGGTTAATAATTGGCTCCTTTTACCGACCTCCCGACTCAGCGGCATTAGTGGCAGAACAACTGAGAGAAAATTTGGAATACATTTCACATAAATTTTCTCAGCATGTTATAGTCTTAGGTGGAGATTTCAATTTACCAGATATAGACTGGGACACTCAGATGTTTAGGACGGGTGGTAGGGACAGAGCATCGAGTGACATTATACTGAGTGCACTATCCGAAAATTACCTCGAGCAATTAAACAGAGAACCGACTCGTGGAGATAACATCTTGGACCTACTGATAACAAACAGACCCGATCTTTTCGACTCTGTATGTGCAGAACAGGGAATCAGTGATCATAAGGCCGTTGCAGCATCCCTGAATATGGAAGTTAATAGGAATATAAAAAATGGGAGGAAGGTTTATCTGTTTAGCAAGAGTAATAGAAGGCAGATTTCAGACTACCTAACAGATCAAAACGAAAATTTCTGTTCCGACACTTACAATGTTGAGTGTTTATAGATAAAGTTCAAGGCAATCGTAAAATGCGTTTTAGACAGGTATGTGCCGAGTAAAACTGTGAGGGACGGGAAAAACCCACCGTGGTACAACAACAAAGTTAGGAAACTACTGCGAAAGCAAAGAGAGCTTCACTCCAAGTTTAAAGGCAGCCAAAACCTCTCACAAGGGGAGGCCGCCAATTGTGAAATTCAGATTCTATTCATACTGCGCATAATAAAAGCTCATGGCCAGAGGTGTAATGTGGCAAAGCACCAAGATGCACTTCTCAGCCGTTGTCGAGAAAATCGACAGTTAAAAGAAACCGTTCCGGTGAAATACTCTCTACGATTTATGATTTCCCACAGCGTCGTGGCGCAGCGGTAAGCGCTCGGGTTTGTAATCCGAAGGTCGCCGAATCGAATCTCCCGCCATGCAATTTTTTTTTAGTATTTGTTTTTTGTAATTCAAATATATATATAAAATTCCCGGCAATCAGTTGCAACAATTATGCATATAATAAGTTGTTGGAAGCCGTTTGTCGTGGAAAAACTGGCGACTTCGAACATGATTATGTTTTCCGCAAACAAAGTTGTATTTCACAAATGTTGTTAATTGTCTTCATAATGTTTACACGTGTAGTTAACGGAAGACGTAGAAACGATATTCCGAAACGAATACGTATAGTGTAAGTCAAACGTTCGAATTACGAACCCGAGCGCTTACCGCTGCGCCACGACGCTGTAGGAACTCATAAATCGTGGGGAGTATTTCACCGCAACGGTTTCTTTTAACTGTCGATTTTCTCGACAACGGCTGAGAAGTGCATCTTGGTGCTTTGCCACATTACACCTCTGGTCATGAGCTTTTATTATGCGCAGTATGAATCGAATCTGAATTTCACAATTGGCGGCCTCCCCTTGTCAGACAAACAGAAGCTAAACGATGTCAAAGTTAGCGTAAGGAGGGCTATGCGTGAAGCGTTCAGTGAATTCGAAAGTAAAATTCTATGTACCGACTTGACAGAAAATCCTAAGAAGTTCTGGTCTTACGTTAAATCAGTAAGTGGCTCGAAACAGCATATCCAGACACTCCGGGATGATGAAGGCATTGAAACAGAGGATGACACGCGTAAAGCTGAAATACTAAACACCTTTTTCCAAAGCCGTTTCACAGAGGAAGTCCGCACTGCAGTTTCTTCTCTAAATCCTCGTACAGACGAAAAAATGGCTGTCATCGAAATAAGTGTCCAAGGAATAGAAAAGCAACTGGAATCACTCAACAGAGGAAAGTCCACTGGACCTGACGGGATACCAATTCGATTCTACACAGAGTACGCGAAAGAACTTGCCCCCCTTCTAACAGCCGTGTACCGCAAGTCTCTAGAGGAACGGAAGGTTCCAAATGATTGGAAAAGAGCACAGGTAGTCCCAGTCTTCAAGAAGGGTCGTCGAGCAGATGCGCAAAACTATAGACCTATATCTCTGACGTCGATCTGTTGTAGAATTTTATAACATGATTTTTGCTCGAGTATCATGTCGTTTTTGGAAACCCAGAATCTACTACGTAGGAATCAACATGGATTCCGGAAACAGCGATCGTGTGAGACCCAACTCGCTTTATTTGTTCATGAGACCCAGAAAATATTAGATACAGGCTCCCAGGTAGATGCTATTTTTCTTGACTTCCGGAAGGCGTTTGATACAGTTCCGCACTGTCGCCTGATAAACAAAATAAGAGCCTACTGAATGTCAGACCAGCTGTGTGGCTGGATTGAAGAGTTTTTAGCAAACAGAACACAGCATGTTGTTATCAATGGAGAGACGTCTACAGACGTTAAAGTAACCTCTGGCGTGCCACAGGGGAGTGTTATGGGACCATTGCATTTCACGATATATATAAATGACCTAGTAGATAGTGTCGGAAGTTCCATGCGGCTTTTCGCGGATGATGCTGTAGTATACAGAGAAGTTGCAGCATTAGAAAATTGTAGCGAAATGCAGGAAGATCTGCAGCGAATAGGCACTTGGTGCAGGGAGTGGCAACTGACCCTTAACATAGACAAAGGTAATGTATTGCGAATACATAGAAAGAAGGATCCTTTATTGTGTGATTATATGATAGCGGAACAAACACTGGTAGCAGTTACTTCTGTAAAATATCTGGGAGTATGCGTGCGGAACGATTTGAAGTGGAATGATAATATAAAATTAATTGTTGGTAAGGCGGGTACCAGGTTGAGATTCATTGGGAGAGTCCTTAGAAAATGTAGTCCATCAACAAAGGAGGTGGCTTACAAAACACTCGTTCGACCTATACTTTAGTATTGCTCATCAGTGTGGGATCCGTACCAGATCGAGTTGACGGAGGAGATAGGGAAGAGCGGCGCGTTTCGTCACAGGGTTATTTGGTAACCGTGATAGCGTTACGGAGATGTTTAACAAACTCAAGTGGCAGACTCTGCAAGAGAGGCGCTCTGCATCGCGGTGTAGCTTGCTCGCCAGGTTTCGAGAGGGTGCGTTTCTGGATGAGGTATCGAATATATTGCTTCCCCCTACTTATACCTCCCGAGGAGATCACGAATGTAAAATTAGAGAGATTAGAGCGCGCACGGAGGCTTTCAGACAGTCGTTCTTCCCGCGAACCATACGCGACTGGAACAGGAAAGGGAGGTAATGACAGTGGCACGTAAAGTGCCCTCCGCCACACACCGTTGGGTGGCTTGCAGAGTGTAAATGTAGATGTAGATGTACAAAATCAGCGATGGGTGGATATGTTTCGTAAGTTTTTCTTACGAGTGGTACCACTGTGTCTTAGAAAGAGAGGCATAATCGTCTTACAAACCGCCAGATGTTAAAAAACACGATCGCAACAACTACTATATGTTACTGTCAGACGCGGTCTTGGTTCTAAAGGTGCAGACAAGTATCCATGTTAAAAGCTATACCGGCTATATAAATCGAGGTATGGCATTACCTCCGAATCAAGTGGTTTTTCCAGACAAGTACCGCAACTCTGAATATAGACAGTGATCGCCAGAGCGTATATTTTCAGACCAACAATGGAGTTACACGTCACCGATGGTGCAACCTCGTAATAAAATTACCAAATTTAGGAAGTGATTTTACAACTCCGTCATGCCGCTGCTTGATATTTCTCCAGTATTTTTAACGCATTCTGTCTTGATGCCATGTCAGAAGTTCTGCGATATATCCACTGAGTTATAGGTGATGATTGATTGAGAAGGATCACTAACAGTAGATGGTATGCTGATTGAGGTCGTAAGAAATGTACACTAGTTTCCCAGTTCTCTAGTGCTACGCTTTCTGGTAGAAATGATGTCTATGATTTGGAATCAAGTCTCTCCAGTCAACCACATATCTGCATTGTATCCGATGGAGAATTCCTTTAATAATTACAGCCACAAGTGAATCATATTTCTGACACTCTCATATCTCGAAAGGAGACACCTTTTTCGAACCTGTCTGCTGCAGTAAAATTTTAGATAGCCCCTATGCCTTCGCCAACTGCTGCCATTTCTGTGGCTTTGCGCAGGTGATAGTTCATTTTAGGTCGGAACTGAGCAGACGTCAGAGAGAACTATATCTACCACCTTCTGCAACACGTGTAGAAACAGAGTGACCTGAGTTAGTGCGACAGGACCGTGTTTCGTCCATTCGGTGGAAATGGGAACATGTTGTCGTAGCCCCACCAACAGTGTACAATGCGTAAGGTCAGCGCCAAACATAGCCAGCTCCTGCAACACGAGGTAATGTAAAAGACAGTATGGGAACTGGGAGAAGGACGAGGATTTTGCTACTACATTGTTGCGAGTCCCCAAACTACATACAGCTACTGCAGTCCGAAGCAGATCCGTGTCCCTCAGGGCCCATTCACATCTATCACCCCAACATGCTATCGTTATTCTGTACCATCCAACAGAGAAAAATTACGAACTATAAAAGCTCCACTAACTTCATCCGAAGAGAACTCGATAAGATTTTTACTGCATTACTCTCCTCCCATATGTTAAAAAAAATACTGTCTGTGTGCCGACATCGAGCACATGTGACGTTCCTATTAAATATGCAGGTATTGATCCACCAGTGTAAAGTTCCATCGCCTGTACTGTAGAGGGATGACCGTATCCCACAAACTATACTATAAGTTGCAAGAGACGCTCTCTGTGACCCTGTGTCGTTATTTGAAACAGTGTTTTTTTTCTGCTGTAACACGCTTTGTACACTGCCATACATTTTGTTTTTTCTGCCACGACTTCGAGGTCTGTGTCAGGTCCTAAACTGACAATAGCACGTTCTGATACATTGCCTCTCACAGAAAACCAGACGTCGCAGGGTGCAAATCATGTTGTTACTACTGCTACCCTAACACACCACACACACTGGATGATTTTAGATAAGACAGTTACAACATAAGGAAACTGGAAGAGTTTGGCGGTGTTGTGGAGCGTTTCCAAACTGCAGTCCGAAGGTGATTGATGATCTCTACATTTAAACTCAACTGTCACAGTGACAGAATGGCTGATGGCTCTGCATTCCATTTCAACTGATTCCTCATATTGCAGTCACGTACGCTATCACTGTTTCGGTCCTAGCCATCCCCAGAAGGTGTTGCCCCTCCACCAACACTCTTTCTCCATCTCAAACAAACGATGTCAGTTAATCATTATGTGGTAACCAACAGCATACCAGTGGACGGATGGAATGGAAAAGACACCGTCGATGTACTGTAATAATAAGCATCGCAGTTGATAGTGCAAACAATTTTAGCAATTTTACAGTAATTTCAACACCGATCAATGATGCGACTGCATATTTCCCAATGTCAGTATCGTCGCTAAACTGCCGATTCTCAACTTTGCGAGTATGATTGCCAATGTAGATAGGTGACTGTGTAGTACATCCATTCATTGTTAATTCTCGAACATATACATCATCAAAGTATACCACACAGTGCTCTACGTACGTCTAGCACCTCGACCATAGCGCATAATTGGTCTACCTCTATGCAAATGGGAGTCAGAGAGCACTCTCGCAGTCTTAGGATAAAATTAGAGACTGATAGAACCCCTAGCACTGTCTTTGACCAACCTGCCCTGCAGCACCATTAGCGATTTAATCTGCAGCTGAGCAGAGATAGACTGTTACATTCCGTGTCTCGTGAAGGAATGGACCTTGTGAGTCCTAGCCCATCCAAGTGCACAAGATATGTAAATACAAACCCCTTCTGCTCTCTACAGACTCCTCCCCATCGTTCCGTATCGAAACCGGTTTTCATAACTGAGTACCACATGGATGACCAGATTTAGGTTAATAATGACAGCATTTTTAGCCAGTTTTTATAGAAATGCAACCACCTCCATTTGGGCGATATTTTTGTTGATCAACGAGATTTCTGGGCGACACAGGCAAATCTAGGTGTATTTTTATGCACTTATTTTAGAATAATATTATTTACAATGTTGTTCCCCTATCCGTTCCCTTGTGAAATACTGAAATATTTCAACCCTTAGCTCTACCAGTCTCCAAATAACGACTCCAGAGCTAACACTTATCTGCTACAGATAGGAAATTAGTGCATACATATTTTTAATTTATCATACTGCTAGTGGACGAATAAAAATCGGGGTTTCTTCTTTCTTGTTACAATCTTATCCGTAATTAAAAACTATCTGAAGAACATACAGCACAAACATAATAAACGGCAGCACTTAAGTAAGAATTGAACTGATTAACGAAACGAAAACTGAACTCAAGTTAGGACAACAATGCACAGTAGTTGGTCCAAAATGGCTCAAATGGCCCTGAGCACTATGAGCCTTAACTTCTGAGGTCATCAGTCCCCTAGAACTTAGAATTACTTAAACCTAACTAACCAAAGGACATCACACACATCCATGCCCGAGGCAGGATTCAAACCTGCGGCCGTAGAGGTCGCGCGGTTCCAGACTGTAGCGCCTAGAACCGCTCGGCCACCGCGGCCGGCTACAGTAGTTGGTGTTGGATAAAGCAAGGCAGGCAAAAACCGATAGTGTAATCGATATATCGGCAGTTTAAATTTATTAAATCTATCGATAGCCTTGTTGTCTGTCGATAGTGTGCATCTCTTTTTCGTCGTATGATTGAAAATGAAAATATGAGGGACGATCAAAAAGTTTCCGTTAGCAGACCGTACAGTCCAGAACTGGTATGCCACTCAGGCAAACCGTCCCACCGACGCACCAGGTTGAAGATACCTTTTTGACAAACGCCGTGTCTTTCGACAGTCAAGAAAATAACATCAAGTTGGTCCTGTATACATGTATTTGGTAATAACATCACCATAGTTCACGTTTCCATATTTGCCTCACGCATGCCGAAAGAACACGAATGCCAGAGGAATCCCTTGCCTGTATGTCGATGCTTATATACGCGCATCGAATTCGCGTTACGTTGCATGTACCCTGCAGCAACGCTCTCAAACAGAAACTTTTTGATAGCCCCTTTATAGCTTCCAATTTAAATTTATGACAGCTAGATAGTGTGCAATTTCATTTAGGTGGGGTGGGGGCATTCAGACCCCGTGGATCTCCCTCCCCTCCCCTCCGCCCCGTTGGGTGCGTTCTTGCTTCGTCGCATACAAGAGAACTTGGCGACGAATACTCGAAACATTGTCCATGTCTTGGACTCCTGTGGAGCACACAGGTCAGAGCTCATTATCTCCGCTGCGTGCGTACCTTGAAATGGGAGATTTGAAAGTGAGCCAATCTTCAAACGTATTTTACATCCTAAGGGTACATTTTCGAACATGGATTCGGTATCAGAATTTTATATAGTAAGTCCTCCTACAAACCCTAGAAGCCTGTAATTAGAATTGTGAGACATCTTGTAGTCGCAGGACTTCTACCAAAACCTTAAACAATTTTGGTCATGTAATTAAGGTGTCCGTTACATAAAAATTAGTGCACAGACGTTTATTGACGAAGTTGGAAGTAAAGGAGATAATGGGGAAACGAAATCCCAAATGTTGTGTTATGTCTTCGAATGCTATTTCTCAAAAAAAAAAAAAAAATCAGGAGAAGCTGCCTCCATGCTGTTACATTACGGCTGCAAAGACGAGTAGTGCCGGCATAGTTCAAAAACTGAGGAATAGTGGAAATCGCTAAAATTAAATAAGGTAGCGCGCCCCGGCAGAGTCACTGTTCAGGTAATACATTCGCAAGAGAGTTAGCTCCGTCCTTGAATATAATTTGGTGCACATCCCTGGGGGAGAGAACAATTCCCAGTGATTGGGAAAAAGCATAGGTCACATCCATCTACAACAAAGACAACAGAACTGAACTACAAAACCACCTTCCTATTTAACTCACATGTAAGTGTAAGAAAATTTTAGAACACACATAATGACACACCTTGAACAGGATGACCTTCCCAAAGAAAACCAGCAGTTTTGAAAACAATGATCTTCCGAAATTCAAATTCCACTCTTCACACCTTGTGTTTTCTATCTCTTGTCTGGAGTTAGCTATATGGGTTCCTACTAGAGTTCCGAAAAATTATCGATTCGGTCCAACACCGACTATTTCGAAGAAAATACGATCGCATCGCGCACCTAACCAGGTTACGACGGAATAAAAAAACAATGACAGGTACAACGAAGCAGGCAGAGACGAACGCAGAAGCAGTACCTGTATCCGGTGTGTTCCATGCAGGTCCAATACGATCATTCCTGGTGCACTGAGTTAACTGCGATCTTTTGATTTTTGCAGATGATATGTTCATCGATGAGGAAGTTCATTCGTATAAAATTTGTAGTAATATCCTGTTAGACCTAGAAAAATACCTGCCTGTTATAAATGCTTGCAGCTAGCTCTTAATGATGTAGGGGAAAGTAAAGTTGACTACACAGTTAAGGAATCATGTTACACGAAGAACTTCGAATAATAATGAGATATTAAATGACTGTACGAGCTCAGGCTTCGATTCATTGGTACAAAACTGGTACACTGAAGGTAGTGTACAAAAAGTGCTGATTATAAAAAGCACTGAAATACTGCTCTAAAATGTGGGATTGACCACAGACTGGACCAACAGGGACATCAAGTGCATGCAAAGATACCAATGGCACAGTAGAGGTGTTAGTGGCGAAAGAGTGTTTATGAAGAAAAACCTTGCACGCCTCACAAAAACTTCCCAGAATCGGGTTTCAGGATGGAAACTAAGAATACTCTTTAGTCTCCTGCACAACGATTCAGGACCTAAAGATAAAATTACACTAATAACCGCTGTTACAAGGGGCGTAAAAGCAAACTTTCTTTCCACGCCCCATCCGTGAATGGGACGTGGAAGAACCATAATATTTGGTAAAATCAAAAATACCCTTTGCCACACGCTTTCAATGCACGGTCGTAGAAGTAGGTGTAAGCGAAGTACATAGTGCGTACACTAGCTACATTCCGAGCGCGATTTGTTCTCCTTCTTTTGGTCCCACCCAATGTACATGGAGCAATGTACAAAAAGCACGATAAGTGACGTGATAGTAGTACACTATTACTACTACTGCTTATAAAATATATAAATTTTAAAAGTCCGGAAGTGACACTCGGCAACAAACTGTATTACGCCATTGATGAGAAGGATGCGATTGCAAGCAAACGAGGATTACTTCCAAATAACGGATAAACTGAAGGGCTGCTCGAACAAACTGAAGGAAGAGACATATTCTTCCCTGCTATGGTCTGATAATGCAGGTCAGTCTATGATTCACTCTGCCCAGATATCTCCAGGGCTCTTCCAGACTTCAGTGCATGAGGCATAACTTTATTAAAGAAGAACGAAGGAAGAGCTGAGAGCTAAGCTCTTCTCATAAGAAAACAGCTACGTTGGTACAACCCCTTCAACGACAAAAAATGAGGGAATGAAACCTTTTACCGAGAATGCGAAATGCTACAGTGTTTCAAAATAAGACAAATCACATGAAGAGGTAACTGTATATAATTGGAGTAACCATCGTTCACTAATGAAGCTGACACGTTCGTTGGATATTACAGTGTTACAGTGTGGTTCGCGATACACTTTTGAGTGTTTCGCCAGTCATTTTGCATGAAATCGTGCTCAGTGGTGAAATGCCAGAGCACTCACAATCCAAAAGTGTCGGGTTCGATCCCTGTTCAATCCTAGAACTTTTACCTGTCACTTACCACTTCTTTCACCTATGGCAGTGTTTGTTGATGTAAAAAATGCTGAGTGACACCGTGTTTCGGAACCCACGCTAAACTGTAGGTCC
The DNA here is from genome assembly GCF_023864275.1 of Schistocerca cancellata. Classification (NCBI taxonomy): domain Eukaryota; kingdom Metazoa; phylum Arthropoda; class Insecta; order Orthoptera; family Acrididae; genus Schistocerca; species Schistocerca cancellata. The sequence continues at coordinate 632,026,340 of NC_064629.1, read as the reverse complement.
GCCTATAAATAGCTGGGTAATTCGGTCCGAAGGTCGGAGAAAGGCGACGGTGTACCACTTGTAATAGGACTCCGCCTAGTAAAGCACTGTGGAGACTGATGTGATTACTGCTTTACCTTTTCACTGCCACGGAAGCTCTGGAGATTTATTGCATTGTAGGCTAATATTAGGTAAAACATAAAAATAATAAAACAAAAATGGCAATATACGAGGCTAGGCTGAAAAATAATGCACACGTGCTTCTAGGACACGAACAAAAAGGATTAGGAAGTTCGGTCGAAAAGTGTGTTAAAGTATAATCCGTAAGGTTTAACTAACTTAACTCCTCCCGATCAGGCCATGAAGGCCCAACGGTATTGACTGGTCGTCGTGTCATCCACAGCTCATACGCGCCACTGGATGTATATATGGAGGGGCATGTGGTCAGCACACCGCTCTCTCGGCCGGATGTCAGTTTCCGAGACCGGAGCCGCTACTTCTCGTCAAGTAGCTCCTCAGTTTGCCTCACAAGGGCTGAGTGCACCCCGCTTGCCAACAGTGCTTGGCAGACCGGATGGTCACCCATCCAAGTGCTAGCCCAGCCCAACAGCACTTAACTTTGGTTATTTGACGGGAATCGGTGTTACCACTGCGGCAAGGCCGTTAGCTTCGTAATGTTTAAAATCATATATTTATTTTTCAGCATAGTCACCGTTAAGAGTGAGACATTTCTGCCAATGTGTAACAATTTTTTTCATCACGCTACTTCAAAATTTTTCCGACTTTTCTCGAATATAGGAATTGACAGTCGCCTTCACCTCATCGTCCGAGGTGTAATGAATACCTGTGATATCTCTTTTGAGTATAGGAAAAAAAGAAAAATCAAAAGGGGCAAGATCAGGGGAGTAAGAAATGTGTGCATTCGATTCAAACTTCAGGTTTCGGAGACCCTCTTCATTTGTGCGCGAGGTGTGTGGACTACTGTAGTCACGTTGCAAGATTATTGACGCCAGGCTATTTCTAACAGAACCAACTCGACGTTGTAGGTATTTTAAGAGATTGTATGTACCATTGGCCCTCGTACCAGATAATCGGTCTCATAAACTCAATGAACATCCCAAAACACAGCCTTTTTTATTTTTTAAAGAAGATGGTTGTGTTTCAAATTTTTTTCACCTCGGAAGAAGGCGAATGTCAGTATTCAGTACTAAGTCTTTTCTCTTCTGGGCCGTAATGATGGACCCATAATTGTCACCCGTCATAATGTTCAAGGAAATTTGGAAATTTGTGTTACGGCCTTACCGGACCAAACTGCTGAGGTCATCGGTCCCTAAGCTTACGCACTACTTAATCTAACTTAAACTAACTTACGCTAGGGACAACACACACACCCATACCCGAGGGAGGACTCGAACCTCCGACGGGGAGAGCCGTGCGGACCGTGACAAGGCGCCTAAGACCACAAGGCTACCCAGCGCGGCCAAGGAAGTCACCTCCTTCGTCATGGTAGTGCTGCAAAACTTCTCTCAACGGTCCAATCGACCGTGTTTGTTCTCGTCTGTGAGACGGCGTGGTACTCAACGTGCACAGATTTTACGGTAACCAAATTATTCAATAATGAAACTGACACGTTCGTTGGTTTTCCAGTATGGTTTGTGATACGCTTTTGAGTGATTCGCTAGTTGTTTTGCATCAAATCGTCGACGAGTTTGGGATGTTTATCGTTTGTGGCAGTGATAGGATGTCCGCTGTGTGTTTCATCAACAATTATGTCTTTTCCAGGCTCGCAAGCACGAAATCTTATTACCCTACGATTTACAGTAGACCTATCAACAGCGTTGTCACTATATGAGTCTCACAAGGATTCGCTTTTACAGCAGTTAAAAATTCGATAACAGCACGCTGTTTAACTCGCGTTGACATAGCAATAGACCACTTCTCCATACTTTCGCTATTCAAAATACACTGGATGAATGCAACGGATTCAAACTGCGCATGAGTATACGTAGAGCGGGAAGTTATCTTCCACGCGTTTCTCAACGCGTAGAGTAATTTTGAAAGATAAGTATACTCCATTCATAACTGCATAAGATAAATATGAGGGCAAGTTAATATGAACTGGTCTTCAATTACTATTCAAAAGCGTAAAATTTGTATATGAGGGACGTATTCCCTAATTGTGCTTTTAGTCGTAGGTAGACGTCACGTTAAGTACCTCCAGACTGCGCATTACCTCTGTAGGAGACTTTGTGGGAAGGAAGCTCGAAAAGTCTGTTCAAAAGAATATTTTTGGTAGTTCCCTGTAGTTATCAGCGGCATTTCATTAGGTAAATCTACTCCTATTCCATCTACAAAACAGAGGTGACGTTTTTGGTAACAGACTACCAACTATACTGTTGGCCGTTTGATGTCACGTTTATCTTCGAATAGAAAAGTGAAGATTCGAATAAGGTAATTGTTTACATCATTAGTTAAGATAATAGGAATTGGTTTCTGTTAATGAGTGCTGCTGCGATACACATGGTGGGATCTTGTTGTATGTCTGAATGAAGTCTTCCACACGTATGCTGCTGATGAGATACTCTTAAGTTTCCAGAGGAATGGCACTGCTGAAATTCGACGACATTTCTGTGAGTGTTACATCCAGCACCATCTAACGAAATGTCTAGATGTAGCGGATCTTTCCACGCCTGCACTTGCATGATGGTCGTCAATCGCTGAAGTCCTACATCTGAGTGAGTCACAGGAAGTGTGTGTGTGTGTGTGTGTGTGTGTGTGTGTGTGTGTGTGTGTGTAGGAAATAGACACAAAGCTTCTGTAGAATAGCGTTTCAGAGATACCCATGGTAAAAAAAAAAAAAAAAAAAAAAAAAAAAACATTTCCGATAATCTGGACGGCTAGTAGGGCAGCTGCCAGACTATGTTCTCCTGCTGTGACTGGTCGTCAGAGGTATCGGGGAATTGTTGGTATTTGAGTTTTACCGTTATTTTTCGGCGCGGATGACATCTCCTGAGCCAACTTCATTGGTCTCTTGTACATAAGATTCTTCTGTGAGTGGTACCGCTTCATGATGTGACAAAACTGCCGATGTTTCGGCTACTATTGCAGTGTCTGGGCGTCCTGGCACACAGAGTATAGTAGCGCTACAAACATTGACACTATTGGTCCTCTACAGCTGTGCCAGACAGCTTGTACAGGCCGTCCGTTGACTCTGAAGTGAACTGATCCAGATAATCTCTGAAACTTGAAGGTTTACTTCTGGCGGTAATTCCTGGAAAACTGACACCTTCAGCTACAGCTCTACTTTTGAAATAAGTACATGGTGAATAACATAAGCCTCAAGACTTGTATATCGCATTGTAGGTAAAATGTTGGCATACAGGTATTCTCTGACATTAATCGTCAAATGAATAAAATATTCTACGGCCAGTAAGATTAAAAAATGGTTCAAATGGCTCTGAGCACTATGGGACTCAACTGCTGTGGTCATAAGTCCCCTAGAACTTAGAACTACTTAAACCTAACTAACCTAAGGACATCACACACATCCACGCCCGAGGCAGGATTCGAACCTGCGACCGTAGCGGTCGTGCGGTTCCAGACTGTAGCGCCTTTAACCGCTCGGCCACTCCGGCCGGCAGTAATATTAAATGTGGTATATAATTATCTGTTAGGTTGCTGCCCTTTCCAACGCTGAATGATCATGCTATTAGACAACTACATTCATTTACATAACTCGAGAAATACAGAAGGTGGTACGATGGTTCCTCATTTTGTAAAGTAGGCCATCCAGAATGATTTTCAACAACGCCTCACAGTGCTGGACATGTGACCTCTTTGAAGCAAGGATTGACCTGCCGTAGCGATTTTTGGGCTGCAGTCACTCGACGAAGAGTCACATGTATGTTCAGAAGAATTTAGGTCTGGGAAACGAGATGGCCATTCTAGACGTGTGATGCCCGTGTGTTATATGGACTCATCTACCAGATCCTGCTTGTGGTGTTATGTTATCACAGTCTAACAAAGGGAAGTCAGATCTGTATGCACCATGAAAAAGCCGCTCATACGATTGCAAGATAACACGGATATAAACAGCACTCGTGACAGTGGGGAAAAAAAAGAAGCGTAGGGACGTACGTGATCCTAACATGCTGCCGAGAGCGGAAACATTCACGCCTCGTTTCAGTTTCATTCCATAATATTCTCAATGTTTTAACGGAGTGACAATGCTAGGAGCGTGCTAGATCGTGACTGAGCCGTAAACAGGACAATTAACACAATATACCTGGGTATATTAACTGTGGGCAAAGCACTTCATCACATTCATAAAGTCACGCGCTGCTTTTGTGTAAAGGGAATTCATCTGGCTGATCGTCGACCATACAGAGGAGCCTCTCGAAGCTGTAGATACACCATTCTGAAGAGATATGTACGGCCCAAACACTACTGTTATTTCCATAGCCAGAGTAGATGTTGTGTTGGTTGGAGATCTTTGGGCACTTATGGCAAGATGATCTCGGGAATGCCTCGAAAACCTTGTATCTACTGCTGCTGAATGTCTTCTTTCTCTTGAAATCTACCCCAAGGCCATGAAATGGACAACTTTCAACTCCCAGTCTATCTCACCCTGACTGTGGCCAACTTCTACACCGACGCGCCAAAGAAACTGGTATAGTCATACATATTCAAATACAGAGATATGTAAACAGGCAGAATACGGCGCTGCGATCGGCAACGCCTGTATAAGACAACAAGTGTCTGTTGAAGTTGTTGGATCGGTTACTGCTGCTAAATCGCGCGACCACTACGGTCGCAGGTTAGAATCCTGCCTCGGGCATGATTGTGTGTGATGTCCTTAGGTTAGTTAGGTTTAAGTAGTTCTAAGTTCTAGGTGACTGATGACCTCAGATGCTAAGTCCCATAGTGCTCAGAGCCATTTGAACCATTTGAACTGGACCAACGACGACTGAAGAGAATCATTCAACGAGTCAGAATTGCAACCCTTCGCAAATTGCTACAGATTTCAATGCTGGGTCGTTAATAAGTGTGGGCGTGCGAGCCATTCGACGAAACATCATCGATATGGGCTTTCGGAGCCGAAGGCCCACTCTTGTACCCTTGATGACTACACGACACAAAGCTTTACGCCTCGCTTGCGCCCGTTAACACCAACATTGGACTGTTGATGACTGGCAACATATTGCCTGGTCAGACGAGCCTCGTTTCAGTTCACAAATCAACACGCGGGAAGTCGATAATGCGTGCACAAACAGATGCCCGCTGCGCGGTCTTAGGCGCCTTTCACGGTCCGCGCTGCTCCCCCCGACGGAGGTTCGAGTCCTCCCTCGGGCATGGGTGTGTGTGTTGTCCTTAGCGGAAGTTAGTTTAAGTTAGATTAAGTAGTGCGTAAGCTTAGGGACCGATGACCTCTGCAGTTTGGTCCCATAAGACCTTACCACAAATTTCCAAAAATTTCCAAACAGATGCCCTGGGAACAGTATGAAATGTGACACAGTGATACAGATAAGGCATACACCCTAAATTGCATCTAGCAGATGTACGTGTACGGGTATGGAGGCAACCTCATGACTCCATGGACGCTGCATGTCAGCAGGGGTGGCCGGAGTGGCCGTGCGGTTCTAGGCGCTGCAGTCTGGAGCCGAGCGACAGCTACGGTCGCAGGTTCGAATCCTGCCTCGGGCATGGATGTGTGTGATGTCCTTAGGTTAGTTAGGTTTAAGTGGTTCTAAGTTCTAGGCAACTGATGACCTCAGAAGTTAATTCGCATAGTGCTCAGAGCCATTTTGTCATCAGGGGATTGTTCAAGCTAGCGCAGCCTCCGTAATGGTATGGGGCGTGTGCAGTTGGTGTGACATGGGATCCCTGACACGTCTGGATACGACTCTGACAGGTGACACGTACGTTAACATCCTGTCTGATTACTTGCCTCCATTCATATCCATTGTGTATTCCGACGGACTTCGACAATTCCAGCAGAACAAATGACAACCCACACGTCCAGAATTGCTACAGAGTGGCTCCATGAACTCTCCTCTGAGTTTAAATACTTCCACTGGCCACCAAACTTCCAGACATGGGCATTATTGAGCACATCTGGGATGCCTTGCAACGTGTTGTTCAGAAGAGATCTTCACCCCCTCGTACTGTTGCAGATTTATGGACAGCCTTGTAGGATTCATGGCGTCAGTTACCTCCAGTATTACTTCAGACATCAGTCGAGTCCATGCCACGTCGAGTTGCGGCACTTCTGCGTTCTCTCAGGGACTGTGCACGGTATTAGGCAGGTGTACCAGTTTCTTTGGCTCTTCAGTGTAATATGCCAACGGTTTGGCCATGCGTATTGCAATTTAAATTTGTTTGCCATGCCATCCTGCTCACACGGATTAACAGAACTCTCCCAGGCGTGCTGTATACAGGGTGTTTCAAAAATGACCGGTATATTTGAAACGGCAATAAAAACTAAACGAGCAGCGATAGAAATACACCGTTTGTTGCAATATGCTTGGGACAACAGTACATTTTCAGGCGGACAAACTTTAGAAATTACAGTAGTTACAATTTTCAACAACAGATGGCGCTGCAAGTGATGTGAACGATATAGAAGACAACGCCGTCTGTGGGTGCGCCATTCTGTACGTCGTCTTTCTGCTGTAAGCGTGTCCTGTTCACAACGTGCAAGTGTGCTGTAGACAACATGGTTTATTCCTTAGAACAGAGGATTTTTCTGGTGTTGGAATTCCACCGCCTAGAACACAGTGTTGTCGCAACAAGACGAAGTTTTCAACGGAGGTTTAATGTAACCAAAGGACCGAAAAGCGATACAATAAAGGATCTGTTTGAAAAATTTCAACGGACTGGGAACGTGACGGATGAACGTGCTGGAAAGGTAGGGCGACTGCGTACGGCAACCACAGAGGGCAACCACAGAGGGCAACGCGCAGCTAGTGCAGCAGGTGATCCAACAGCGGCCTCGGGTTTCCGTTCGCCGTGTTGCAGCTGCGGTCCAAATGACGCCAACGTCCACGTATCGTCTCATGCGCCAGAGTTTACACCTCTATCCATACAAAATTCAAACGCGGCAACCCCTCAGCGCCGCTACCATTGCTGCACGAGAGACATTCGCTAACGATATAGTGCACAGGATTGATGACGGCGATATGCATGTGGGCAGCGTTTGGTTTACTGACGAAGCTTATTTTTACCTGGACGGCTTCGTCAATAAACAGAACTGGCGCATATGGGGAACCGAAAAGCCCCATGTTGCAGTCCCATCGTCCCTGCATCCTCAAAAAGTATTGGTCTGGGCCGCCATTTCTTCCAAAGGAATCACTGGCCCATTTTTCAGATCCGAAACGATTACTGCATCACGATATCTGGACATTCTTCGTGAATTTGTGGCGGTACAAACTGCCTTAGACGACACTGCGAACACCTCGTGGTTTATGCAAGATGGTGCCCGGCCACATCGCACGGCCGACGTCTTTAATTTCCTGAATGAATATTTCGACGATCGTGTGATTGCTTTGGGCTATCCGAAACATACAGGAGGCGGCGTGGATTGGCCTCCCTATACGCAAGACATGAACCCCTGTGACTTCTTTCTGTGGGGACACTTGAAAGACCAGGTGTACCGCCAGAATCCAGAAACAATTGAACAGCTGAAGCAGTACATCTCATCTGCATGTGAAGCCATTCCGCCAGACACGTTGTCAAAGGTTTCGGGTAATTTCATTCAGAGACTACGCCATATTATTGCTACGCATGGTGGATATGTGGAAAATATCGTACTATAGTGTTTCCCAGACCGCAGCGCCATCTGTTGTTGAAAATTGTAACTACTGTAATTTCGAAAGTTTGTCTGCCTGAAAATGTACTGTTGTCCCAAGCATATTGCAACAAACGGTGTATTTCTATCGCTGCTCGTTTAGTTTTTATTGCCGTTTCAAATATACCGGTCATTTTTGAAACACCCTGTATGTTGTGATCACTTATTTGTGTGATGTCGTGTCACGGTTTAGCTTGTGCAGTGTCACCATGACGCACTAGTTACTCGTGGTTGTCGGAGAGCACGCAGAAATGCCGCAACACGTCTTGGCATGGATTCGACTAATGTCTGAAGTCGTGGTGGAGGGAACTGACACCATGAATCCTGCAAGGCTCTCCATAAATACGTAACAGTACGAGGGTGTGGAGATCTCTTCTGTACAGCACGTTGCAAGGCATGTACATAAATGAAAACACTGAACGGCGTACAGCCATAGGACGTCAATTGCTGCTGTTTGCTTCTTGTTTGGGTGTGGCTGGAGATTCTTCCAATAGAGTGAGATGGTGAAATTAACTGGAAGTGTGATAGCAATGATTAAATTGATTCTGATTACCCTAATTAGCTGACGACTTTAAATTTAACCTGCGACTTTATTGCTGTCCCGACAGCAGCCGGCACCTGACTCAGTCACGTGTAACTGGGATTTTAATATTAATAAAAATAGACAATAGAGCGAAGCCAAAGACCAAGCCTAAAACAGACAGATCTGGTAAAATGTTGCATATATTGTCCCGGAATAATACATTAAATAAGAAGGAGTATGTTACAAGTGGGTAACGGTTACTACACACAAATTAAGCTAAGAAACTGGCGGGAACGAGTCTTGTTTTAGGTCAAGACACAAGAACAATTAAAAATGAAACAATTTACGGTCATTGTGATGAATGGTGTAACCCCTTAATTACTAGAGAGTGTGCAGAGAGATAATTGAAACACTAACAGCCATGAGAATAGGGGAGACTGACCCAGGCATGGGTGGTTTCTTTTGCTATTACGGAAACTTGATGCGTTCCCGCGCCTACGATTTTGTACACGCGCTATTGCTTCGCGTCGGGAACTAATTACTGACCGTACTGTAGCGAGCCGCGCGATCAATAGCCGCTGCCGATGCAAGAAGCATGCACACCCGTACATAATGGCGGCAACTTGCTAGCTGGCGATGCCCACGAACCTGCTCCTATTAAGAAGTGAGTTCAGGTGGGCCGTTGATTGCACCCCCCATCATTTTTGTGCACTATGATCCAACGACTCTGTATGCCTCCACCGGCAAGAAAAGGAGCTCCGTGGCCAACTTAACAGGGGCTCCTTATGAATTTGTTGCGGCCCGTCAAGGCAGTGCCTGCAGTCTACAGCTTGGAAGAATGAAATTCATACTAATGGCTACACTGGCTTTCAGGAATACGCCATATTGTACAAATTCTACTTTAATGAAGCCAGGCATCAAAAAATTATAATCCCTTCACGAGCTCGGCATCCTGCTGTTAAGCAAGCTTACAGAGGTCCTTAATGGCCGTGGAAAATTCATTTGACACGATTTAATTGTCAGTTAATTGACTTTTAAACTACTGGGCCGATTCTCCTGTGACCTATATCAGTCGGCTCGTAATTTGAAGACAAAGCTGAATCTACGATCAAAAGTATTAATTAAATTTTATTTCGGCTCTCTCCCCGTGCTTCCACACGCTTCGTCGTCAGGTGGTGCAACACCCCCACCAATGTTACTTAGCAGGTAGATAGGCATCCGTAAGGACTTATTATTCTCATATTATTATTTTACAATCAGTTCTTATGACAAAGTCTAATCCCGAATAACCTTTAAAAATTGCAGACACTACACTGGCCTTACTCGAACTGGAGAATGATGTCCCTCTGCTACACTAAATCGTATACCACACAACCTCATAGGCTCTCACGCTCGGCGACTTAGCTTCGGATGCTGCCCTACATACTTCCCCTTTCCCGTGGGAAAGACTAAGTTCTGTATACCAAATGAAGATTGTTCCCATTCTTCTTGAGCATGGTGAAAATCTGTTGTTAAGTCTTTAGGTAAATTAATTTTTCGCATTGCCGAAGCTTTGGTTCATATAAAAAAGTTCAGTGGGGTCTAGGTCAAGTCGTTGAGCAGGCGTGTACGACAAATCTATATTCTTTTTTAAAGCCAAAATACAACGATCCTTGCGTTTTGGACAGGTTCATTAACATGCTAATACAAAAAAGTCCAATTTCAGTCTGTTGCAGTAATATTTTTTACGGACCGATGACCTTAAGCAGTTTGGTCCCTTAGAAATTCACACACATTTGAACAGTAGGATGTCTTTATTAATACTTCTGGTCTTTTCTCTTCAAAGGTAACTGATGTTCCATGGTCGAACTAGGAGAAACGACTCAAGGCCACCATAAACTCCCACTGAATTTCACTATCAGCAGAACACTCGTGTAAATACCATCAGCTTGGCAAGTAACAAGTCTACATAGCCTGTTGTAAGTACCATAACTCTCCACTCCATAAAACGGCTTTCCATTGTTCCGCATACTGATGACCCCGTCGTTTGCACTTTGGATTCAAGCATTCAGTCTTGTGATTAATAGTGTTTGAACGGCACTACGACCGTTAAAACTGAGTCCCATCACATCTTAAGGGCTTGTTATTCTACTGACCTCTGTTCCTGAACTATAACGGAAGTCGTTTGAAATACTGTAGTAGATTTGGATGTCTGCTTTCTTAGTCGTACCAAAGCGATGATTGGAATTAGTGCTACTTGGCTTTCTTACTGACAAAGGGGTTTATTTCAACAACACTCCGAAACCAGTACGCTCATGTGCACTACCAAAATGTTATTCAAGCAGTGATTTTGACAACTTTTTATTGCTCCTGACATCAGTGAGCTGTTGAAGCAGCGTCACAGAATCGGTCACGGACGTTCGACAATGGTCAGAAAATGTCTGAGATGTTTCTCAAATTATTTAAAACTACAAGTGAACTGCGTGTGCCTAGTTGCTCGTGCAGCTTGCCTATTGAGCACCTTACTTCAGTAAGAGTAATTCTGAACTTTCATTCTTCTTACAATTTTATTTTCTTGTTGTAACTGATTTCAGCTCTTTCCAAAATATAATTTTTTGTAGTCTTTTAAGAGATCGACAACATAGTGAGAAAAATAAACGTAACCGTCCAGAATTTGTGAACTACATAGCACACTGTCACTGCGTATTGAGAAATGTAGTTGCCTGGAAGCCAGTGCACAGCAGCATAAATTAAATCTATACTTCCTAACTTTTTTTAATTCGTAAATATCTCAGTTTTATTGATATTATTCCTTATGTTCATTTCATTCGAGGGGAGGGAAAAATTTAATTTACTTGGAATATGTAGGGAATTTAGTTGCAGCGACGTTATATCACCAGCTTTCCATATTTTCGCCTGAGTTGTTATAAGTTGGAGAATCCTAATGTAGGCGCTTTTTGGTGCATGTTCTGTGATGAGTTCCTCAGTGTATAGGAGTATAGTGCAGTACACTTACAGGTCCGTGAAAACAGGCTCGTTACTGCCACACGTATTGAAACAGTTAAAATTGCTTTCTTTGTTTGTGTGCAGACAGCACATTGTGTGCAGGTTCTATTAATATCGGCTCCAGGATCAGCAGCTACAGCGCAAAAATTGTGTCTAGTTTGCGTCTACGAATGTGCAGAAGAAGCAGGTTGGAAACTTTCAGGGACTATCTCAGATTTACAGCTCAGACGAACTAAATAGCACTACTATCATCGGATCCGCGAATATGTAAAACTTACGAAATGCCCCTGGCGGAGTTACAAGACTTATATAACCCATAAAATTATACCCTGTTTCAACATTCGCGGTTCTTTAGGGGGACAAATACTGACAAGCGTTCCATTGAACATTTTCTTTCTCTGTTCGTGATGTTATGATATTGCGTTCAATACCAAGGCAACGATGTTTACAGAATGTGGTCGATGCAGCGAAACTGCAAATCACATGTAGCGCTTAATTCACGAACGATGGTTCCAAAAGTGATATCTGATATGAAGCGAACACCGAATAACAAAGCCGTTGATACACAACATCGCACAATAGTCCAAATCATATCAATAGTAAAGCAAGGTCGTCTTACTGAGATTATATGGCACGCGACGGTAGGCTTCATACAGCAACGTCAGGTAAAGGGTTTCTTTGTGGCCCAAGCATCTATACAGTGCTGCGACTAACGGCCGGGAACACGTCACTGTTTTTTAGCGCCGCTCAACTGCAGGTTTGTCTCTGACCCACTAGCACGGTCAACATGAAGCGGTACTATATCTCTACCCACTTTAATCGTACTTGGTAGTAGTCGTAACTGCTGGTTCACGTAGTTGATTATTGGTGGAAACGAGGCTGACCGCTTGGACGGAATGCATTCCTGACATCACTTACCTTGCAGTGTAGGGAAAACCGGTGTAAATAATTCTCTTATGATTCCTAAGATTTCTCAAAACTGGGGATAAAGCCGGCTGCGACAGGATGCTGCAGCAAGTGGCTCAACTGATTCTGTTGTTCTATCTGAACATACCTGTTATGCAGGAGTTTCTTTGTTCCTGCAGTTGCAGTTGCTGTTTTCGAAGATCTATAAATTATGTACCGTAAACGAAAAAATACCCGGTGCTCCAATGAGCAGCTGTACAATTCCAGTTTTCAGCCGTAACGCGGATCCCAACAAAATATTAAATTTTATTGTCTTTTCGTTTCTCCTTTCATACCGAGTCGTTTAAGCCTTTGTCTCCCCTGTAACTTGCATCTACATCTGTCTCTATTAACCGTAACATCCAAATTCACTAAAAAATAAATGTAAAATATATCTATTTAAAAAATCAGATAAAAATTCGCTTGACGCCTTCCTGGGAGACAATCTCCACTCCTTCAAAGCTAACTATGTAATTATAGACCAGAGGTGGCTTAAATTCAAAGGAATATTATCGGCGGCAGTTCAGAGATTTATACTGAATAAATTAATAAAAGATGATATTGATCCCCAATGGCACATAAAACAGGTCAAAACACTGTTGCTGAAGCAAAGGAAAAAACGTGGCACATTTAAAGAGTGCAAAATCTTCAAGATTGTCGATTTTTTAATGAAGTTCTAAACTTAGCGCGGACTTCAATGCTAGATGATATTAATAGCTTCCACAATGAAACTCTGTCTCGAAATCTGACAAGAAATCCAAAGAGATTCTGGTCATATGTGAAGTACATCAGCCAAGGGCTCCCGACGAGGGAGACGGAGTGGGGGGGAGGGGGGGGGGCAGGACTAGATCTGGGGGTATGGAGTATTTTTGACATTTTGGAAGACGAATGGCGACATGTAAACAGCTATAAAAAGTTCCACTTCTGAACGTATTAAAAACCTGCGCAATTGCGACTTTTAAATCACTTTATTGAAATAAAAACACCTGACTACACTATGAATTTTCCTTTCCCTGAGAGTTGCCTTAAGGTATGAGTGCCCTTGACACCAGCGGCAAGGGACAATCAATACCCTCACTGCTCGATACCAGTGGTAATATTAATGATGACAGTGTCACTAAAGCGGAGTTATTAAACACAGTTTTCCAAAAGCCCTTCACCAAAGAAGGCGAAGTAAATATTCCAGAATTAGAATCAAGAACAGCTGCCAACATCCGTAACTTAGTAGTAGATATCCTCGGTATAGCGAAGCAGCTAATAATACTTAATAAACGCAAGTCTTCCGGCCTACATTTTATATGGATTAGGTTCCTTTCAGAGTATGCGAGTACAGTAGCTCCATACTAAGCACCTAGGTGCAACCACTCGCTTGGCGAAAGATCCGTATCTAAAGACCGAAAAGTTACACAGGTGACACCAGTACTCAAGAAAGGAAATAGGAGTAATACGATGAATTGAAGACACGTATCACTCGCGACAATTTTTCGTAGGATTTTGGAAAATATACTGTGTTAGAACATTATGGATTACCTCTAAGAAAACGGTCTGTTGACACATACATGGTACGGATTCAGAAAATATTGTGCTTGTGAAACACAACTAACTCTTCGGTCTCACGAAGTAAGTGAGTGCTATCGACAAGGATTCTCAAACTGTTTTCGTATTTCTAGAGTTTCAGGCGGCTTTTGACACCGTTACTCACAAGAGACTTCTAATCAAATTAAAATCAAAATAAAAATTCTAATCTATGGAGTGTCGTTCCAGTTGTGCGACTGGATTCGTGATTTCCTGTCGGAAAGATCACAGCACCTAGTAATCGACGGAAAATCATCGAGAAAAGCAGAAGTGATATCTGACGTTCCCCACTGAGGTGTTAGGCCCTCTCCTGTTCCTAATCTATATTAACGATTTGGGAGACAGTCTGAGCAGCCTTCTTAGATTGTTAGCAGATGATGCTGTCACTTACCGTTCAGTAAAGTCATCAGAAGGCCAAAACCGTTTGCAACATGATTTAGACACATACGTATGGTGCGAAACTGGCAGTTATCTCTGAATAAGGAAAAATGTGAAGCCATCCACATGAGTCACATTTCGGTAACACGATAAATCACAAAAATTTAAAGGCTGTGAATTCAGCTAAATATCTAGGCATTACAATTACGGACAATTTAAATTGGAACGATGGTCTAGATAATGCTGTAAGGCAGGCGGACTGCGGTTTATTGGCAGAACACTTTGAAGATGCAAGAGATCCATTGAAGAAACAGTCTACACTACGTTTGGCCGACCTCTGCTAGGGTACTGCTGTACGGTATGGGATTTTACCACATAGGATTGATGAGGCCATCGAATAAGTCCAAAGAAGAGCAGATCGTATTATCGCGAAATAGGGGAGAGGCTGTCGCAGTTATGATAAGCGAGTTCTAAATCTACATCTACATACATACTCCACAACCTATCGTGCGGCTCATGGCGGAGGGTACCACGTACCACAACTTTCCATTTCCTTTCCTGTTCTGCTCGCAAACATTGCGAGGGAAAAACGACTGTGTAGAGGCCTCCAAACGAGTCGTAATTTCTTGCATCTTATCTTCGTGGTACCTACGCGAAATGTACGTTGGAGGTAGTAGAATCGTTTTGCAGTTGGCCTCGGATGTCGGTTCTCAAAATTTCCGCGATAGTGCCTCGCGAAAAGATCGACGTCTTCTCTCCAAGGCCGCGCGGGGTAGCCGTGCGGTCTTAGGCACCTTGCCACTGTTCGCGCGACTCCTCCCGTCGGAGGTTCGAGTCCTCCCTTGGGCATGGGTGTGTGTGTGTGTTGTCCTTAGCGTAAGTTAGATTAAGTAGCGTGTAAGCCTACGGACCGATGACCTCAGCAGTTTGGTCTCGTAGAACTTACCACAAATTTTCCCTCCAGGGATTCACATTTGACTTCACGAAGCACTTGCGTGCTGATCGAACCTATCGGTAACAAATCTAGCAGCACGCCTCCTAATTGTTTCCGTGTCTTCCTTTAATCCGACCTGGTGGGGA
Organism: Schistocerca cancellata; assembly: GCF_023864275.1. Lineage (NCBI taxonomy): Eukaryota > Metazoa > Arthropoda > Insecta > Orthoptera > Acrididae > Schistocerca > Schistocerca cancellata. The sequence continues at coordinate 632,011,029 of NC_064629.1, read as the reverse complement.
TCCAAAACACTCGAACAGTACTCAAGAATGGGTCCACTAGCGTTTTATGCGCCGTCTCCTTTCTGGATGAGCTACACTTTCCTAAAATTCTCCCAATATAACGAAATCCATCATTCGCCTTCCCTGCGACCAACCTGACACGCTCCTTCCATTTTATATCGCTTTGCAGCGTTACGTCTAGATATCTAATCGATTTGACTTTACAATGAAATGAACACCCTCAGCTGCTTACAGGGGTTGACATACGTCAACGGGGACAGATGAAAATGTATGCCCCGACCGGGACTCGAACCCGGGATCTCCTGCTTACATGACAGACGCACTATCCATCTTTTTTTTTTTTATTCATTTTGTTCGATATAATTCGTTGCGTTTGGTCGGGGCGGACGTCACAAGACAGCCGTTCGAATTGATTATTGGTTCCTTGACTCAGTTTTTCTTATTACAGAGAGCACGCAGCCCTCTGACCGAACACGCTGAGCTACCGTGCCGGCGTAAATCTCATTTTGTTCGTTTTCGTTCGTTGTATCTGCTCGGGGCAGACGTCGCAAGACACCCGTTTCAGTTCGTCGTTGATACATTAACTCAGTTTTTTTTATTACAGAGGGCAGGTAACCCTTTGACCGAACACGCTGAGTTACCATGCCGGCGATCCATCTGAGTCACCGAGGACACAGAGAATAGCGCGACTGCAGTGATTTATCTCTGGCACGCCTCCCGCGAAACCCACATTCTCAGCGTATTGTCCCGCACTACATTCGTAGTGCCCCCGCCTATTATACTCATTACTCGCGGAGTGTTGCCGATTCCCGTAAGAGTTCGGGCACTGTGCATTCGCACAGAAGAAGAAGTTGGTCAAGTGGCCGGTGAGCCTTAACTATATATTTACTAAGATGGTATCTGTTCTTCCGGACAGATACCATCTTAGTAAACCGATTTGACTGCCAAGCAGCACCCTACTAATGCTGTATTCGAACGTTACAGGATTGTATCTCCTACTCACCCGCATTAACCTACATTTTTCTACACGTAGAACAAGCTGTCAGCCATCACACCACCCAGAAATTCTGCCTAAAGACATTTTGTATACGTCTACAGTCACTCAACAATGACACCCTCCCGTACACCACAACGTCATCAGCAAATAGCCACGAATTGTTGCTCACACTGTCAGTCAGTTCATTTATATACAGAGAATAACAGCCGTACTGTGACACTTGCCTGGGGCACTCCTGACGATACCCTTGTATCTGTTTGGTCAGTCATTGAAACAAAGGCGTTTATCGTTACGCCGAGATCTTTTTGCGAAATTTCAATCACTAACTTTATCTTCTGAATGCGAAAATATTTTATTGACGCTCATTTACATAAGAAGGAATGGTCATCGTAACACATTAAGAGAAAACAGATCAAGTACGGAAAAATTTAAGCTTTCATTTTTTCCATTCCCTCTTAGAGAGTGGAACGGTAGAGAAGTAGTCTGAAGGTGGTTCAATGAACCTTCTGCCAGACACTTTAATGTGAATTGCAGAGTAGCCATGTAGATGTAAGTGTAGATATTATTCAGAATTCGCCGTCGGAAATATGACTGTTACTTTCGAACATCTTTCAACGTTTGCCGTCCGCCCCTGTCGTCCATGTGACTGGTATACAGAACGACCATATCCGTCTTGGAGGGTCCCGTTGAAAACCGAAGCTGCAATAAACGCACACATTATTTTCGTCGTTTTTAACACTTTCAATCGCCCCTGACACAACCACCTCTTCCAACCTACCCAAACCCGTCCCACCGCAATCCGCCACCGCTGTTGAGCATACAGGGCCAGTGTACTGTATTTTGTATAGCGTGTGAAGATATGTTTTATATTATAGAATAACAGTCGGGACCGCGCCGCGTCCCTGTTGTGTAGCGCCACTAGTGGGCCGGCGTGGCATTACTCCTTGGCTCCCAGCCACGGTCGATATGAGGCGGCACTAAAGATACCGTAACAGTGGCAAAAAACTTGATTTACCTTCCGATACAGAGAATAAACGTGAGCGTCAAGTTAGAATACTGAACCTCGATATGTACGCGTGCATAGAAATTTTATCCTAATTTTTGCAGAATTTTGAGCTACTAATGCCAGTGGCATACCAAACTTTTGTATGTCGCCTTCTATTTAATATTGGAAGAAAATCTACATCTACATCTACATCTACATCTACATCTACATCTACATCCATACTCCGCAAGCCACCTGACGGTGTGTGGCGGAGGGTACCTTGAGTACCTCTACCTGTTCTCCCTTCTATTCCAGTCTCGTATTGTTCGTGGAAAGAAGGATTGTCGGTATGCCTCTGTGTGGGCTCTAATTCTCTGATTTTATTCCCATGGTCTCTTCGCGAGATATACATAGGAGGGAGCAATATACTGCTTGACTCCTCGGTGAAGGTATGTTCTCGAAACTTCAACAAAAGCACGTACCGAGCTACTGAGCGTCTCTCCTGCAGAGTCTTCCACTGGAGTTTATCTATCATCTCCGTAACGCGTTCGCGATTACTAAATGATCCTGTAACGAAGCGCTCTGCTCTCCGTTGGATCTTCTCTATCTCTTCTATCAACCCCACCTGGTACGGATCCCAGACTGCTGAGCAGTATTCAAGCAGTGGGCGAACAAGCGTACTGTAACCTACTTCCTTTGTTTTCGGATTGTATATCCTTAGGATTCTTCCAATGAATCTCAGTCTGGCGTCTGCCTTACCGACGATCAACTTTATATGATCATTCCATTTTAAATCACTCCTAATGCCTACTCCCAGATAATTTATGGAATTAACTGCTTACAGTTGCTGACCTGCTATATTGTAGCTAAATGATAAGGGATCTTTCTTTCTATGTATTCGCAGCACATTACACTTGTCTACATTGAGATTCAATTGCCATTCCCTGCACCATGCGTCAATTCGCTGCAAATCCTCCTGCATTTCAGTACAATTTTCCATTGTTACAACCTCTCGATATACCACAGCATCATCCGCAAAAAGCCTCAGTGAACTTCCGATGTCATCCACAAGATCATTTATGTACATTGCGAATAGCAACGGTCCTACAACACTCCCCTGCGGCACACCTGAAATCACTCTTACTTCGGAAGACTTCTCTCCATTGAGAATGACATGCTGCGTTCTGTTATCTAGGAACTCTTCAATCCAATCACGCAATTGGTCTGATAGTCCATATGCTCTTACTTTGTTCATTAAACGACTGCGGGGAACTGTATCGAACGCCTTGCGGAAGTCAAGAAACTCAGCATCTACCTGTGAACCCGTGTCTATGGCCCTCTGAGTCTCGTGGACGAATAGCGCGAGCTGGGTTTCACACGATCGTCTATTTCGAAACCCATGCTGATTCCTACAGAGTAGATTTATAGTCTCCAGAAAAGTCATTATACTCGAACATAATACGTGTTCCAAAATTTTACAACTGATCGACGTTAGAGATATAGGTCTATAGTTCTGCACATCTGTTGGACGTCCCTTCTTGAAAACGGGGATGATTTGTGCCCTTTTCCAATCCTTTGGAACGCTACGCACTTCTAGAGACCTACGGTACACCGCTGCAAGAAGGGGGGCAAGTTCCTTCGCGTACTCTGTGTAAAATCGAACTAGTCCAGCGGCCTTTCTTCTTTTGAGCGATTTTAATTGTTTCTCTATCCCTCTGCCGTCTATTTCGATATCTACCATTTTGTCATCTGTGCGACAATCTAGAGAAGGAACTACAGTGCAGTCTTCCTCTGTGAAACAGCTTTGGAAAAAGACATTTAGTATTTCGGCCTTTAGTCTGTCATCCTCTGTTTCAGTACCGTTTTGGTCACAGAGTGTCTGGACATTTTGTTTTGATCTACCTACCGCTTTGACATAAGACCAAAATTTCTTGGGATTTTCTGCCAAGTCAGTACATAGAACTTTACTTTAGAATTCATTGAACGCCTCTCGCATAGCCCTCCTCACACTAATTTCGCTTTGCGTAATTTTTGTTTGTCTGCAAGGCTTTGGCTATGTTTATGTTTGTTGTGAAGTTCCCTTTGCTTCCGCAGCAGTTTTCTAACTCAGTTGTTGTACCACGGTGGCTCTTTTCCATCTCTTACGATCTTGCTTGGCACATACTCATCTAACGCATATTGTACGACGGTTTTGAACTTTGTCCACTAATCGTGATAACAGCTTATCCGAGTATATTGAAGATCCGAAACCAAATTAATATTTTTTAAACTGGATACCTTACAGCCATTGAAAATACTCTAAAATTGCATGTATAATAGGTTTTGGACAGACTGTGCATTTCTTTTCAGACGGAATGCAGCACATCCACCTGCGTTGATCGTGAGTTCTTAAGAGAAACAGTGGAAGGGAAGAAGTTATATGAACTGAATTGTTTAATTTTTTGAATTTATTGTTGTGCTGATGTGGCCTTCAATCCAGAGAAAAGTTTGACGCAGCTCTCCATGCTACCCTACGCTGTGCAAGCTGCTTCACTCCAAGTACCTACTGCAACCTACATCCTTCTGAATTTGCTTAGTGTATTCATTTCTTGGTCTCCCTCTGCGATTTTTACCCCCCACGCTGCCCTCCAATACTGAATTGGTGATCCCTTGATGCCTCAGAAGACGTCCTGTATACCGATCCCTTCTTCTAGTGAAGTTGTGTCACGAATTCCTCTTCTTCCCAGTTCTTTTCAGTACCTCCTCATTAGTTACGTGACCTATCCGTCTAATCTTCAGCATTCTTCTGTAGCACCACATTTCGAAAGCCTCTATTCTCTCCTTTCTAAATTATTTATCGTCTATGTTTCTCTTCCATACATGGCTACACACCATACAAATACTTTCAGAAACGACTTCCTGACACTTAAATCTATACTCAACGTTAACAAATTTCTCTTCTTCAGAAACGCTTTCTTTCCCATTTCCAGTCTACATTTATATCCTCTCTACTTCGACGGTCATCAGTTATTTTTCTCCCCAAATAGCAAAACTTATCTACTACTTTAAACGTCTCATTTCCTAATCTACAGTAATTCCCTCAGCATCACCTGATTTAATTAGACTACTTCCATTATCCTAGTTTTGTTTTTATTGCTGTTCATCTTATATCCTCCTTTCAAGACACTATCCATTGCATTCAACTGCTCTTCCAGGTCCTTTGCTGTCTCTGACAGAATTACAATGTCACCGGAAAACCTCAAAGTTTTTATTTCTTCTCCATGGATTTTAATTCCTACTCCAAATTTTTCTTTTGTTTCCTTTACTGCTTGCTCAATATACAGATTGAATAACATCGGGGATACGCTACAAGCCTGTCTCACTCCCTTCCCAACCGCTGCTTCCCTTTCATGCACCCCGACTCTTATAACTGCCATCTGGTTTCTGTACAAATTGTAAATAGCATTTCGTTCCCTGTGTTTGACCCCTACCACCTTCAGAATATGAAATAAATATGGAGCAATATTAAGTGTAAGGGCTCGAAAGAAGACGTTACTAAAGTTGAGGAAATATAGTGTTAAAATTTAAATAGTAGTTTTAACGGGAAAGCTAAGAATTCTCTCCGTTTATCATCTTCGTAGAGATTGTTCTGAAACAATTACAGTAACATCAGCTACCACGGACGTCTATCAGGAGACATTCCTGGTACATTCCGACCATGAAAAGAAGGATGAGGGCCATAAGTATGTCACAAAATAGGAAAGGCTCTTTACCACTTTACAGTGATTCGTTAATTACAGATACTGATTGTTTTCATGTTCTCCCCTGCCGCCACACATTGCTGTTGCAAGCAGTTTTTCCCGGGAGACTCTGTGCGTGCCCATGTATGTTCTCATCACACTGTCACTGCGTGAAATCAACCCTATGTTTAAAGAGCAAGAAAGCGAAATGGAAGTGACGCAGTATTTGTAAATGCAAGCTACTATCTTATCTTGTTTTCAAAGACGCGGTTCGTTGTAGTTTGTGCGAGAGATTACTGGTAGACTGCAGAACCCCTTGTGGCAGTAGTAATGACGTTATCGGTGCTTAACACCCGTTGCCGGAAAACATTTGCTTCGAACTGATAAGAGTCCGCGTGGAGTAGGCGGCGTGGGGAAGAGAGAACATGGGGAACCGCACGTTACCATATTTAAAACACTTGATGGAGGGGGTGAGGGGGGAGGGGTAGGACTTCTGTGGAACCTCGAAAGCAACAAGATCACTTGAAGGACACGTACTAATAAAGATAGAAAACCTGATTAACTTTTACGGATTTTTCTTGTGAGATAGGGAGATTGGCACGACACACGATAAATTACACACATCAAAAAAAGTTTTGCATCACCCTGGTTCCCAGACCTCCTGAAGATAGACGTTGACTGTGAGTATTGTATCACAGAGACAGTCCCTTTGACTGATCAGAGATGTCACTAAAAGGTGTAAACAACCATTCATTAGCAGCGCCTATTAGACGGATGGGATCCGACAGCCGATCAGCTCCAGTCATTCGACCTGGAAGGAGGTTCACGGATCGCGTTGTCTGTAGTTCAGCCATGCCTAGACGGTCAATAGTGCGGTTCGATCGTGTTGGCATTGTTACTTTGTGCCAGGAAGGGCTCTCAACAAGGGAAGTGTCCAGGCGTCTTAGAGTGAACCAAAGCGATGTTGTTCGGACATGGAGGAGATACAGAGAGACAGGCACTGTCGATGATATTCCTCGATCAGGCCACCCAGGGGCTACTACTGCAGAGGGTGACCGCTGCCTACGGATCATGCTCGGAGAAACACTGACAGCAACGCCACCATGTTGAATAATGCTTTTCGTGCAGTCACAGGACGTCGTGTTACGACTCAAACTGTGCATAATAGGCTGAATGATGCACAACTTCACTCCAAACGTACATGACGAGGCCCATCTTTGCAACCAAGACACCATGCAGCACGGCACAGATAGGCCCAACAACATGCCGAATGGACCGCTCAGAACTGGCATCACGTTCTCATCACCGATGAGTGTCGCGTATGCCTTCAACCAGACAATCGTCGGAGACGTGTTTGGAGGCAACCCAGTCAGGCTGAACGCCTTAGACACACTGTCCAGCGAGTGCTGCAAGGTGGAGGTTCCCTGCTGTTTTGGCATGGCATTATGTGGGGCCGACGTACGCCTCTGGTGATCATGGTAGGCGTCGTAACGGCTGTACGATACGTGAATGCCATCCTCCGACCAATAGTGCAACCATATCGGCAGCATATTGGCGAGGCATTCGTCTTTGTAGACGAGAGTTCGGCCCCCCCCTCCCCCCTCCCTCCATTGTGCACATCTCGTGAATGACTTTCTTCAGTATAATGACATCGCTCGACTAGAGTGACCAGCATGTTCTCCAGACATGAACCCTATCGAACATACCTGGGATAGATTAAAAAGGGCTGTTTATGGACGACGTGCCCCACCAACCACTCTGAGGGCTCTACTCTGAATCGTTGTTGAGGAGTGTGACAATATGGACCAACATTGCCTTGATTAACTTGTGGATAGTATGCCACTACGAATACAGGCATGCATCAATCCAAGAGGACTTGTTACTGGGTATTATACGTACCGGTGTATACAGCAATCTGGACCAACACTTCTGAAGGTGTCGTTGTATGGTGGTACAACATGCAATGTGTGGTTTCATGAGCAATAAAAATGGCGGAAATGTTATTTATGTTGATCTCTATCCCAATTTCCGGCCGTGTGACCGAGCGGTTCTAGGCGATTCAATCCGGAACCACGCGGCTGCCACAGTCGCTGGTTCGAATCCTGCCTCGGACATGGATGTGTGTGATGTCCTTAGGTTAGTTAGGTTTAAGTAGTTCTATGTGTAGGGGACTGATGACCTCAGATGTTAAGTCCCATAGTGCTTATAGCCATTTGAACCATTTGAACCACCTATTCCAATTTTCCGACACTCTCGGAACCGAGGCGATGCAAAACTTTTTTTGATGTGTGTGAAAGTAAATACTCCTATTTGTGGCATGTGATTATATTATATTAGATCAGATACTCCGTTCATTATATAAACCTCGGTGGTTGGTTATTTGGTGAGAAGATTCTTGAGAATGTGGAACAAACCAGAACAAGTATTACGTACTTAAAATGAACTGGTGTGGTAAATTTGGGTCACTGACCGTAAGTGAAATAGTCCTCAGAGGGAAGGAAGAAGTAAAAAAAAGTTTGAAATGCATAATTACAGTTATCACAATACTGTGCTGAAGATATGCAGAAGTCAGATGTTAAGTAGCATCTTCACTGATCAGCCAGAATACTATGACCACCTACCTAATAGCCTGTATGTCCACTTTTGGCACGGATAACAGCCGCGACGAGTAGTTGCATGGAAGCAGTGATTCACTGGTGGGTCTCTGGAGGGAGATGACACCACATCTGCACACAAAAGTCACCTAATTCCCATAAATTCCGTGCAGGGGGCGATGAGGTCTGACGCCACGTTCTATCACATCCCAGATGTGTTCGATCGGGTTCAGATCTGGCGAGCTGAGAGTCCAGAACATCAGTTGGAACTCGTCACTGTGTTACTCGAACCACTCCATGACACTCCTGGCTTTGTGTCATGGTGCGCTATCTTGGTGAAAAATGTCACTACCATTGGGAAAAGCGGTTCTAGGCGCTTTAGTACGGAACCGCGCTGCTGGTGCGGTCACTGGTTCGAATCCTTCCTCGGGCATTGATGTGTGCGATGTCCTTAGGTTAGTTAGGTTTAAGTAGTTCTAAGTCTAGGGGTCTGATGACCTCAGATGTTAAAAGTCCTATAGTGCTCAGAGCCATTTGAACCATTGGGAAACATGATCCTCATAAAGGGGAGTAAGTGGTCTGCAACCGTGTACGATACTCCTTGGCCGTCATGGGGCCCTGCACGACCTCCACTGAACCCAAGGATACCCACGTGAACGATCCCTAGAGCATAATGGGGCCGCCGCCAGCTTGTCTCCGTCCTGTAGTTCAGGTTCAAGGAACTGTCCTCCTAGAAGACGACGGGTTCGCTCCCTCCCATCGGCATGGTGAAGAAGTATCAGGTCACGTAAGGCTCTGACACTGCGCCAACGTCCAATGCAGATGGTCAAGTGCCCATTTCAGTCGTAGCTGCCGATGTCGTGCTGTTAACATTGGCGCATGCATGGGTCTTCAGCTGGGGAGGCCAATTTTTTACGAGTGTTCGAAGCACTGTGTGTTTAGACGCACTTGTACCCTGCCAGCATTAATTACTGATTTTAGTTCCGCCACAATTCACCGCCTGTCCTGTTTTACCAGTTGCCCATCCATCTGTAATGAGGGATGGCCGCCAAACTCAATGTCGTCTGGACGATGTTTCGCCACATATTGAAGACTCTCACCACAGCACTCCTGGAAAATCCGACAAGTCGATAGAGTTTCCGAAACGCTCGTGCCGAGCCCCTGGCCCATCACAAGGGTGAAAATTAATAAAACCGTCGTGTCTGGAAATGGAGGAAAAAAGGTCCCATGAAGATGAGTCCGGAAATGCATCGTTGCCACGGCAGATGGCGCTGACGAATGAACATTCCTCTGACCACGTGCCGTGCGTTCCTTGTGGGTTGCAGGCTATGTGATTGACACAACATACTTTAAATAGCATAATGGTGCGGTATTCATGTCGGTAAAGAGCCAAGCAGATGGAATCGGTCGAAAGGCATCATTACTATACCAAAAGAAGTACCCTCAGAGACACCAAACACATTATACAGTATTTCAAGCCCTTTCAGGGCGTTTGTGTGATCATGGGTCCTTTCAGACTGCAGGGCGATGCCGAGCTGTGCGTAGACCAGATTTGGAGGACCAGATTCTACAGGATACTTAAACGAACTCTAGGGTACAAGCACCAAGCAAATGTCCCGCCAACACAATGTTAGACAAAGTACGATTATGTGTTTCCTGCGTTACAGCCGCTACCATGTAGGCCACTTTGAGCATTTGTTGTAACGTGGATGCTATACAGCTCTGTACTCTGTGCCGGTACGATTTGTTGTCGTTGCACGCACACAGTCCATTTCCGCTCACATTTTTATTGGGGCCTTTTTTCCCCTCTATTTCCAGTCAGGAATCAGTCCCTGCAGCTTTTCGGTTTTATTAATGTTCACTCTGTGTATTTATCGATCACACCCGCTAAGAAATACTTCACTGAAGTAGAATAAGTTGGCCACTTGTAAATTTAACGCTTCTCTTACACTGCGTTTTATTAGTAGCTAAATTTTTAATGGTAGCCACCAAATTATTAAAATTGTGTTTTCCTGAATAACAGACACATCCTGGACCGATGGAAGTGATTCTAAATCTTTATGCAGATTGTCTGCATTAATATTATTTATTCTGCTTTTATATTTTTACGTCACCTTTTTGGAGCACATTCAAATCGCGTATAATGCATTGTTTAGACGTTTGTGCAGTTTTGTGGTACGCACTTCCCAACGAAATGTGTTATTAGCTGCGCGTATTGAACCTGACGGGCCACTCAACCACCGCCTACGAATGGAGTCATTCACATCCTGTATGGAGGGTCATTGGGTCAACTAACGACTCTCCCGACGATGCAATTTTCCAGTTGGAGCCGTTACTTCTCGTTCAAACAGGTCCTCAGTTGGCTTCACGAGGCTGAGTGCACCCCGTTCCATTCCACTGACCAAGACAAAATTTCTGGCAGTACCTAAAAATGAACCCGGGTCCTCTCAACAGCAATCAGACAGACTGAGCTCTTAGCTAAAGTTAGTAGTTTGTTATAATCTCAACAATTTAACACTTTCAGATTCTTCTATCAACAAGTTTTATTAATAAGCTGGACGGATACCTGCGTCTAGTTCGTTTTTTAAAGCTAACAGACCTAAAACAGTCTAGAAATCATCTATTAATATACGTAAAAATCTCATTAACGCCTGAAGTATACTGGATTTCTTATTTGTTGGAATGTTTATACCATCTGCAAACAAATCAGTTTGATCATCGGTTAATGTTGCTGACGAAATATCATTAATAATCTGTCGAAAAAGTTTTCATCACCTGCTTATCTGCAGACGTATGTGGATTTAGATACAAGGCAGAATACAAATAAAAATTAAGCGTTATGAAACTAAAAGAATTAGTCTACCATGAAAAAACACAAATTATTAACCAAAATTAAGGTTGTCTGTTCGAAAGTGCGCATTTGTGAAATTAAAAACTGTTATTGGGTAACGTTAAATACCGCGTAGTGTATCACGTGTCTTGTTCAAAATGGCTCTGAGCAATATGAGACTTAACATCTGAGGTCATCAGTCCCCTAGAACTTAGAACTACTTAAACCTAACTAACCTAAGGACTTCACACACATCCATGCCCGAGGTAGAATTCGAACCTGCGACCGTAGTGGTCGCGCGGTTCCAGACTGAAGCGCCTAGAACCGCTCGGCCACCACGGCTGGCCACGTGTCTTGTAACGTGCTTATATCGTCCTTAGCATGCTGTGCACAAGGCGGATGACACGTTGCTGCTCCGTTCTTCAATCAGAAGGGTCCTTGCGACGACATACTGCAAGCTTTAACTGGTCCCATGCTCTAAGTCTACTTTCTCCTCTTACACTTAACACGTCCTCCGATAACTCTGTGTATTTCCGTTTGGTGATGCATTTTGGGGTCAGACAATGACTAGGTTAATTTGATGAAATGCAGATATAACACAGACATTATTTACTAATGAAGAATACAACTTCCGTTATCGCACATATAAAAATACGCACTGCCTTTACGGTGTACCACAATTACATTCTGAAATTATCAAATTTGAGAGGAGCGACATTCATGTTCTAACCAGGCCGTGCCTCCCGAAGAAGTAGTGCGTTTGGCATCTATGTTTGCTGTGCTTTTCGAAAGACACTGCTGGCCTCAGAGATAAACGTCTTCAACCCACTGACAATATTCTATTGTAGCATATGTTGCGTTCAGTCCTGTACAGCAATCTTTGCTGTAATCGACTATAGAAATATTGTACAGTAATAATTACATATATGCAAGGGTACCGTGCCCTTACAAACATGCTCAGCCAAGCTAATGTCAGCAGATGTCATTCCATTCTGTGAGTCCTACCCATGGAAGAACGTGTTCACGAGTTGGACGCGGCGTGTTCGCACATTACCTTGTTGAAAGACGAAGCAATCGTCGAAATGTTGACTGTAGGGCTGGACAGTTTGTTGGTGGATTCTGTTTCGCTGCCGCACATTATAGTGGTGAGATGCCCCCGACACCTGTACATGATACCGACCCAAACAGATTGACACACCTCTCGGCACCTCTCGGCTTTCAGACGTGAATTAGCACCTAGCCGCCTCCATACATCGACGATGCTCGTAAGGTGTCAGACAAACCTCACATTCGCTGGTGAAGAGAAAACGATGGCATTGATCCAAATTACGTCCCAAGCGTTTCGTTGTCCACCTTCTTCAGGCAACATGGTGCTGAGGGCGTATGCTTCTGTTCGTAATGGAAGTCTAGGAGCCAAGTTGATTCTATGAAACGGTTTCGTACTTTCTCCTCTGTCATAAACCTCCCAATTGTCTCCAAAAAACTAAGTGCGTTGTTCTGTTGCACCCTGCTTGGGGGTGTCTATAGGTCATTATTTTCAGGCAGCAATCTTCAATTATTGTTGCTGAGCACAGGCGACAACAAAGAGGAAGATTTTCATAGTTTTGTGTCTCGCGATAGCGGCTGAATTATCGAAACATATCTTTGTGTTGTAATTCAGTTCGGCGGACAAATTCTTCTACTGGCGCCCTACTTAAAGTAAAGTGAGAATACCACCAACGTCTAAGCTTTAAACTACCCCTCGAGGCATTTTGGGGACAGACTGAAAAATGTTGTTCAAATGTGTGTGAAATTTTATGGGACTTAACTGCTAAGGTCATCAGTCCCTAAGCTTACACACTACTTAACCTAAATTATCCTAAGGACAAGCACACACACCCATGCCCGAGGGAGGACTCGAACCTCCGCCAGGACCAGCCGCACAGTCCATGACTGCAACGCCTAGACCGCTCGGCTAATCCCACGCGGCGGACAGACTGAATAGTGTGCTACAGCACTATTATGCTGTTCACAGTTGAACAGGACTGATAATGCAGTGTACTTTTACTTCCATTACCCGATGAATGAATATTGTGATTTCCTGTTTTCAAAAGACTATTGAGTAACAGATTTATAGTCAAAACAGCACAGTCGTGAGGGTAATGCAAAACTTTTTGAACAGTATATTTGCAAGAAAAAGTAAGTACCCTTAGATAGATGCTTGTGGGACATATGTAATTATATTCTAGTCCTCTGAAGACCGATAGCTTCATACAGAACTTCAGTTCAACCTGCATTATTATTATGTTACTTTCTCTTACCATTTACCTCTATCCTGCAGCTACATTTGTGCTTGATACCTCACTATAGGGTTTATAGTGGTTATTATACCGGGCTGTACGCCGGCTACGTTGGTTTCCAGCACTAAATCCGCAGCCTGTGGGTACCTTTCATCAGTACCGTTGGTGCTTATCCTTCTGAAGTCTGTTGACGAGTATCACAGGTGCATTGCTTGTTATGGACACGTTACTGCTAATAAACAATCTGCTGAAACACTGATTGCTAGCAGGCGCCACCAGGGGCGTCGTCATCGCTCACTTGCAGTGCGCTCACCAACAACGGCGGTACTGCAAACAGGGGACTAGGTTGCATCCGCGGGTCACGTGCCTGACTTTATAAGATTAGATTACATTATATGTACTTTTCCTCCCAATTGATCCATAGTGAAGAGATCCTCTGACATGTGGAACATGTCAGCAAACAAGAATTCACAACAAATACTTACGAAGGAAGAACAGATATGCTAATGTACTTTCCACAGTAGCCACTCATCATCAAATAAAAAATGAAAAAATAAAATAAACATTTTACAGCACTTACTTAGAAGGATCAAATTACCGCATAAAATTTGTACATAAATCGGATTGTACATAATAGTCACATTACGCAAGATTATAAACAGCACACACACATCAATCGATTTTGCTAAGAAATTCTTCAACTGAAATTTATTATTAGTTAAACATTTTATGGCTGCTGGCATGTTATTGAAAATGTGTAGTGGACACCTATCTGAACTGAAGTAAGTGACTTTAAATCTTTATGGAAGTTATCCTTATTTCTAGTATTGATTCCATGAACTGAGCTGTTGGTTTGAAAAAATATATATTTTTAATGAAAAATGTCACAAAGGAATAAACATACTGGGAAGCAATAGTTCGTATCACCAGTTCCTTAAACAGCCTTCTGTGGGACGTTCTTGAGTTCACGTTACAAATAATTCGTATTGCACGTTTTTAGGCTCGGAAAACCTTAGCTTGGCTTGATCAGTTACGCCAGAAATTAATCCCTTATGACATTATGGAATGAAAGTTAGCATAGTAGTTCAGCTATGTGTGACAACATTCGCATAGCAAATAGAGATTTATTTAGGCGATTAAGCAATTCTGTGGTATGTCACCCCCCCCCCCCCCCCCGTTAAATTTATTATCAAGCTGTAATTCCAAGAATTTAACACTGTCAACTTCTTCCATCTGCTTGTAGTCATATTTTGGGCACATACTGGCAGAAAACCTTTTACAAGTTCTGAACTTGCATATAGTATATTTTTACAAGGTTTAGTCAGAGAAATTGGCTAGAAATCGTTTATTAATGCCCATGAATATTTCATTAACGTCCTTTCTAAGGCTATACTTGATTTACTATTTATTGCAATGTTTTCATAATCTCCAGTGAAAGCAAACTAGGCATCTGGTAGTGTTACTTATGAAGGTCATTGATATACAGAAGAAAAGGTAAGGGCACTAATATGGAACCTTAGGGGACACCACATGTTATTGGTTCCCAGTTGCATGATGTTTTATAGCTACATTTTGCAGCATTTCCTGTTACACCTTAATATTCTAATTTACTTAAAAGGATATTGTGATTTACACAGTCAAATACCTTCGACAGATCTAAATATATACCAGTACCCTGTAATTAATTGTCTAATGAATTAGGTACATTCTAATTCTATGTATAGATACCCTTCCAATATCGGAACAATTTAGAAATCAAAATTGTGACTTGGATAATATTTTGTCTGCAGTCAGATGGTTAAGAAGACGACCGTGTATTATATTTTCTAAAATTTTTGAGAACGCCGGAAAAAGTGAAATTGGTCGGAAGTTCGAGGTATTTCTGTATCTCTTTCTTATACAAAGGCTTAACGTCAGCATATTTCAACCATTCAGGACATGTTCCACTGATAAAAGACTGGTTGCACAAATAACTTAAAATGTCTCTAGCTCAGAGGCGCACTGTATAATTAGCTTTGTTGATATATTATCATAACCACTAGAATTTTTTGATTTTAAGGATTTTATGGTGGACGTTACTTCTACTGGTGTTGTGAGCGTCACACTAATATTATTGTAGTTATTTGTAGTGACTGGTCTGAGATATTCCATGCCAGCGTCTACTGAACCTGACAACCCCATATTTTCAGTAACTGTCATGAAGCGCTTGTTGAAAAGTTCGGCAACACTGCACATATCTGTTACCCGTACATCATTTAATCGTAATGTTGTGTGCTCCTCTTCAGCTCTGGTTCTATCAGTTTCTTGCCTCACTATATCCCATATTGTCTTCATTTTGTTATCTGATGTGACAATCCTTTGCTGATAATGCATTTGTTTTGATGTCCGTATTACTATCTTCAATACTTTGTGGTATGTTTCGTCATGATCTATAGCATGTACATAAGAGGTGTTTCTGACTGATAGATACAGCTTCCTTTTTGTCTTAGAGGATACATTTATTCCTTGAGTAAACCGTGAATTTTTGATGGACTTACTAATCTGGGTTAGTTGTGGGGGAAAACAGTTTTCAAATAAGTTAAGGACATTATTAATAAAAATGTTGTATTTCTCATTCCTGCTATGAGCATTGTACACATTACTCCAACTCATGTGTTTGAGGAGTTTCCGAAAACAATCAACCTGCTGGTACTCGGTAGGCCTTCTACTTCTGTAGCAACTGCTTCCAGATACTGCGCTAGGCAAAGTTTATTAAAGTCCATGTTATTAAATTTATGTCAATTCCTGATGAATGTGGAAACTCCTCCATCCTCAATTTCTGCTCTCCAAAACTGAGAAGCTAACGTAAATCCTGCAACACTTAACACAACTGTATCAATGGTTACTCGATGTTCAGTAAGGGATAATATGTCAACTGGGTTGGATGACTCTAACTCATCAATGCAGGTAAGTGCTTCATTAATTTTACTTCTTAGCCCTCGAATATTTTGATGCACTAAAGATAGTTGTCACTTCGCATTGGCTGAGTTAAAAGTGGATGAAAACAGAATTTCCGTTGACTGGTGAAAATTTTTAACCAACAGCTGTGTTTGCTGATCCAATGCGACAGAATTATGCTATTTAGTTTCCTTCTCAAACGGAAGGTTTGTGTAAATCCTGACCACTCCTGGAACTTACCTTCTTTCTGGTTTACATAGTCTAAAAAAGGTGCTCCTCCAAAACCTGTAGCCACAGGTATTTTACAACTCACGACAGTGCCTCTCCCCCATAAATTTCCTGCTATTAGTCCAGCCAGTTTATCCTTCCCTTTCCTGTTCAGTTGTAGGCCGTGCCTAGTATAATCCCACGTACTGAGAGAATCCACAGGAACCACACAAACATGTGACGCAGCACACGACCCAAGCAGCCGTTTCAACTCCAAATTAACTCTCCAGACAGAAGAGTTCAAGTGAAGTCCGTCATGGCGTCTCAGAAAAGACACAAACTCCACACTGGTGTGTCTCAATGCTGATGCAATCATTACCAGGTCACACTCTATATCGTACCCAGAATCTCTGTCAGTACTGTTGCCTGGCGCACCCACAATAACCGTGGTGTCTTCCTGTCTTTATAGACAGAACCTAAATCCTTTGTCACCCGACCCAGAGCAACACTAGGTTAAAGAAATTGGTGACCTGTTATTCTGACCCCTATTCATCCTGCAGAAATTTGCCTACACTTCTGGCATGAGAACTACCAAACAACATAAATCTCTTTTTCTTTGCTAACTTCCCTACATTCTTCCTCAGTTTTCTACTCAAAGTTTTTTGTGCCCCAGCTACACCTACCACTGCCTGAGGCTCGTAGGTTTCTAATTGAAGCAACAGATTGAACTTATTTTTTGAATTCACTACAAAGATATCTGAGGAGGTTATAAGCCTGTTCCAGCTGTTACCTGTTCCCATTTTCCACCTCTCTTTACCATTTTCTCTCCTCAATCTGTCCAGATCTTTTTTAGCCCGGTCTGACTCAGCCTGAAGGGCAGCAATTTTGCCCTCCGTTTCCACTATCTTCCCATCTCTATTACATATCCTGCAGAACCAGTGATGAGTTTGATTCACTTCCCCAATTCCAAAGCCGCTACCGTCACCGCAGTGGCAAAAGCTAGTGCTTCCATCGCACCAAACCCCGGAGCTAAGAGTTCTACGGTAAGCCAAGCACTTTTCACTCATGGTAAAAGTAATACTTTAGTGAGAATAGGTCAATTAAATTACCGAAAAAAACCAAGAAAACAGGCTTACGAAAATTAGGCCTGTCCGCAAGTGTATGTATATGTGGTGTCGATAGCTACGATGCCACAGCGTAGGTGCCCGTTCTCAGGTTGTCACTACGAGAACGGAAGATCTTCGCCGACCACAGCGCCCTCTAGCCGACGCTGTGCAGCTCTACGAGCGCCGCTCCACTTTCGCTCAGTTCATCAAGAGCAGACGGCCGAGACACTTCGCCTCAGCTTCGCTTGGTGTAGAGACTTTGTTCTACTTACGACGGGTCTAAGGCCTCGCATCTACGTGCTCATCTGTACAAAGTTATGTATGCATCTGTATATATTCATGCACCAGTAAACTCCTTTTACTTACTTGAAGTACCGACGTGTTTTACCTCACCTGCTTCTACTCGCTTCCTTCATTCGGCCAACCTTTAAGTTTTCAGGAGAAGACCCACGCTCCGCCTTCCAGGCGGGATACAAAAGTATGTAAAGCTACTATGTGCAAAGTTTCTAGATCCAGCAAATTAAATTTAAGCTGCGTTTCGTAAATAAAAATTGAAACACTCAAGGTATACGCTGTATTAACTTGATGGAAAGAGAAAAGAGCAATTAAATGAGATTCTTTAAGTTTACTGCTCCAAAACGTAAACAAAAATATGGGCCAAGTGCCTGTGAATATCTTTCCGACAATGAGTATTTAAATGGCTGCCCAATCTTCGACAGGCAGTTCTTCTCTCAGCTCTGAGCTGTACTCTGGCCACTTACAGTGGCCCTGCTATCGCATTTCCGTCATGGGACCGCATCTACAATGTATCGTGACGTCGCTCTAGCAGCCACCAGGGATGGAACTTTAGCCATCGAACTTGTGGCTAAGAGTGACCGTTTCGATCAACATCATGAAGGACTCTTGATTGTGTAATCCTATATCTGATATTTTAGTTGTGCTCTTTTTAATGCTGCATTATGTTGAACTTAGTTTCTTCCATCCCCTGTTGCTAAACATATTCTGACTGGTTTGATGAGGCCAGCTGTGTCTTCCTCTCCTGAGTAACGATACTAGACAGATGGGCTTGATGACATAGAGCAGAGCTCCTACAGCAGTACACTGATCCAGCGTTGTGCCAAAGGGCTCACTGGGAGTCGCTCTGCCTGCTGGTTAGTGCCCGGGCGATTACTTAAACAAGGAATACTTTGGTTCACGGCGTACGTGATTTCTGCAGATGAAACACCGCTAAAAACCCGTACTGGTGCTAATAAATACTGGCTGTCCCGCAGACTGGGAATGCGTCGAAGCAAGAATCATCGAGTCCATCAAACGTCACAAAAGGTCACCGCCACTCGGCCATCATCTTGAAAGGACCGCCAGCCAAGGGCATCCAGCTGCAGCCTGATGGGACGAGGGTCGAATTCAGGCCGTCCCAGCCACCGAGCAACTTGATCGTTCACCAGCGCCAGTCGCTGCCAGCTCGCCGCCGGTACGAGGTTCTCTCCCTTCTAACACCACCTGACGTGGGCCTGAGTTTTGCTATGAACTGATGGGTGTCATAAAGGGCCTATACAGCTTCCGAGTAGTTCTGACTCACCTCAACCCACCGCCCTCCACAACAGCGTACCCACACCTTCTTCAAGTGATATGAGAAGTGCTGATGGAGTCAGCAGTGATGAATCGATGTTTGCAGCAGCAAAGGGCATCAAAGGTAAGTTGCAGCATATGCATCCTATAACCCCTCGTGCCGTCGTTGTATCTGTTGTTCCTGAATTTGTCCTCGTCCCACTACCGTATGTTTCTTTATTATGGTGCAAATGGCTCTAAGCACTATGGGACTTAACATCTGAGGTCATCAGTCCCCTTCAATTAGAACTACTTAAACCTAACTAACCTAAGGACATCATACACATCCATGCCGGAGGCACGATTCGAACCTGCGACAGTAGTAGCAGCGCGGTTCCGGACTGAAGCGCCCAGAACCGCTCGATCAGCGGCCGGCTATTTCAGGTATAGAATCGGTTGTGGTACCTGAGAAGGGCACAGGGGAGGAATCCTTGACAAATGTAGTTCGCGCACAGTGTAGCCTACCAAGTCATGTGGCCCTGTGCATCGAATCACACGATGTGGTATGCTGGGTATACCTACAAAGAAGGTATTACTCCAGGCAGTGTAAGGAGAGTTGGAAGGATGAATGTACTAGGCAAACTGAGGCCAGTGTAGCCGTTACGCTATTTAAGACATAATTGTTGTGAATAGTGTTGTTATGTGAATTATGAATTTATTAGCTATCCAAGGGTGTACGCTAGTGGATATGCGGTTGATGTCCACAGAGTGCGTTTCCTTTCTGTTTCTCCACCGCAATCCTACTTGTTCTGTTTTCTGGTACTGTAGTTGTAAACCATGGTACAGCGCTGACGAAGTAAAACATAGATACTTTTTTTGTGTTTACATAATGTGATGCTGACTCAAAGCCATGTAGCAGTACTCTGAGAAACCACAGATGCGAGATGGGTCATTAGCCACGATGTTATCGTTATACCGCTTCAGATCTCTCGAAATTCAGCACCACATCACGATAGCAGAAAATCTACCTATTATACACTCCTGGAAATTGAAATAAGAACACCGTGAATTCATTGTCCCAGGAAGGGGAAACTTTATTGACACATTCCTGGGGTCAGATACATCACATGATCACACTGACAGAACCACAGGCACATAGACACAGGCAACAGAGCATGCACAATGTCGGCACTAGTACAGTGTATATCCACCTTTCGCAGCAATGCAGGCTGCTATTGTCCCATGGAGACGATCGTAGAGATGCTGGATGTAGTCCTGTGGAACGGCTTGCCATGCCTTTTCCACCTGGCGCCTCAGTTGGACCAGCGTTCGTGCTGGACGTGCAGACCGCGTGAGACGACGCTTCATCCAGTCCCAAACATGCTCAATGGGGGACAGATCCGGAGATCTTGCTGGCCAGGGTAGTTGACTTACACCTTCTAGAGCACGTTGGGTGGCACGGGATACATGCGGACGTGCATTGTCCTGTTGGAACAGCAAGTTCCCTTGCCGGTCTAGGAATGGTAGAACGATGGGTTCGATGACGGTTTGGATGTACCGTGCACTATTCAGTGTCCCCTCGACGATCACAGTGGTGTACGGCCAGTGTAGGAAATCGCTCCCCACACCATGATGCCGGGTGTTGGCCCTGTGTGCCTCGGTCGTATGCAGTCCTGATTGTGGCGCTCACCTGCACGGCGCCAAACACGCATACGACCATCATTGGCACCAAGGCAGAAGCGACTCTCATCGCTGAAGACGACACGTCTCCATTCGTCCCTCCATTCACGCCTGTCGCGACACCACTGGAGGCGGGCTGCACGATGCTGGGGCGTGAGTGGAAGACGGCCCAACGGTGTGCGGGACCGTAGCCCAGCTTCATGGAGACGGTTGCGAATGGTCCTCGCCGATACCCCAGGAGCAACAGTGTCCCAAATTTGCTGGGAAGTGGCGGTGCGGTCCCCTACGGCACTGCGTAGGATCCTACGGTCTTGGAGTGCATCCGTGCGTCGCTGCGGTCCGGTCCCAGGTCGACCGGCACGTGCGCCTTCCGCCGACCACTGGCGACAACATCGATGTACTGTGGAGACCTCACGCCCCACGTGTTGAGCAATTCGACGGTACGTCCACCCGGCCTCCCGCATGCCCACTATACGCCCTCGCTCAAAGTCCGTCAACTGCACATACGGTTCACGTCCACGCTGTCGCGGCATTCTACCAGTGTTAAAGACTGCGATGGAGCTCCGTATGCCACGGCAAACTGGCTGACACTGACGACGGCGGTGCACAAATGCTGCGCAGCTAGCGCCATTCGACGGCCAACACCGCGGTTCCTGGTGTGTCCGCTGTGCCGTGCGTGTGATCATTGCTTGTACAGCCCTCTCGCAGTGTCCGGAGCAAGTATGGTGGGTCTGATACACCGGTGTCAATGTGTTCTTTTTTCCATTTCCAGGAGTGTAACTTTCCGAACCAGTGTACGAGATAACGAGAACGTATCAGCCATCAAGGGGAGAGTTATGGAGAATTATCGATTTGTATTAAGGGGCACAGGTTACAGCTAGAAAAGCACCTGTGGTTAAGTAAGAACGTCAGTCGTACCACAGAACTTACGAAGTACGATACGCTGGACGGATCTCTCGGGGTAGAGAGGTGAAGTTTAGGGTGTAAGTGACAGTTTACCGGACATTATGATCAGAAATGCAATTTTATCATGGATTTCTTCTGTAATTAGTCCGTGTTAATCTCTTCTTTCCATACTTACGTGCTTATTTGTCACAACGTAATGATACAGCATAGCCGGCCGGAGTGTCCGAGCTGTTCTAGGCGCTTCAGTCCGGAACCGCACGACCGCTACGGTCGCAGGTTCAAATCCTGCCTCGGCCATGGATTAGTGTGACGTTCTTAGGGTAGTTAGGTTTAAGTAGTTCTAAGTTCGAGGGGACTGATGACCTCAGATGTTAAGTCCCATAGTGCTCAGAGCCATTTGAACCATTTGATACAGCATAATAGGCTATTAGGTAGTGTGTCAAGTGAAGAGTTGGGTAACAAGATGAAGAAGATAATTGGTACATTGTTAAGGCCGTGCGGTTAAAGGCGCTGCAGTCTGGAACCGCAAGACCGCTACAGTCGCAGGTTCGAATCCTGCCTCGGGCATGGATGTTTGTGATGTCCTTAGGTTAGTTAGGTTTAACTAGTTCTAAGTTCTAGGGGACTAATGACCTCAGAAGCTGAGTCCCATAGTGCTCAGAGCCATTTGAACCATTTTTTGTTAAGGTTAAGTGTGGAGTCACGGAAGATAATACTTGGAAAAGGTTAGATTCAAAGGCTTGTAATGTTAACAGCAATAGTGTTATAGGATGCCTCCCGGATTAACACACCCCTATTCATACGAGATGGTTTGAAGCAGCTGCTGACATAGACTAAAAGCGAGTTGCGGAATCCTCAGTGAGATAACCTGTACAATGCTGTAGGGGACAGCTAGTGAACCGGGGAAAGGAACCCGAGCTTGTGTAGTATAAGTGTGATAATGCAGCTTTGATATTTGCCCTCACGACTATTGCTAGTTTTTAGGGACAACCAGTGGATGGGGGTATAAAAACTCTGAAGAGATTTCAGATGTGTCTGGGTATCTGTCTTAACTGTTGCAGCTTCACAGACGGACTGTTATGGATGTTGAGAGCCAAGACTGACCAGATGTGTCTGCAATCAATAAAGAATAAACTAGCTGCACGTGCAGCAATAGTGACAATTTAGGGGGCCGATTTCTTCGAAAAGGGGGAGAGCGTCATTACACGAGCCGAGGTAGATAGTCTTGACGCCGTAAAGCGACCCACTTGTGGCAGTACGCTGACGCAATGTTGTGCCACGATTCTCACCGGGCGTCGCCGTCCGCCAGCCTTTCAGTGCCCGGATGACTACCATAACCACTTTGGCTCGCAGCGTATATGACTTCTGCAGCTAGAACACCACAAAAACCCGTTTGGACCCGAATAAATACTGGCTGGGGATGCGGCGAAACGGTGAATCATCGAGTCATGAGCTGTCATAGTACCGATCTCTGTCGTGAGGTCACTACCATTTTGTCCTCTTCGTGACAGGACTGCCTACCAAAAGGATCCAGCCGCTGCCCGATGAGTCGAGGGTCGAAGTGAGGTCCTCCTATCCACCGAGCTACAAGGTCGCTCGCCAGCGCGAGTTGCCACCAAGCGAGTTCAGCATCGCTTGACGCGGGCCTCAGTCGTACTACGTACTACTGACTCATTACGACCCATTATTCTCCATCACAGCATACCCGCACCCTCTACAACTATGCCAACCTCTTCATCTCAGAGTAGCATTTACACACGATGTCCTCAATTAGTTGTTGGATATATTTTAATATCTGTCTTGACAGATTTTACTCTCTGCAGCTCCCTTTAATACTATGGAAGCTATTCCATGATGTCTTGGCACATCCCCTAGTTTCTTTCCTCGCAGTTTCTGCGGACAGCCTCGCCGTGTCTTAGCTTATCCATCCAGATAATTTTCAACATCCTTCTATAGTACCACAGGATCCAACCTCGATTCTCTTCTTCTCAGGTTTTTCACAGTCTAAGAATCACTTTCATACAAGGCTGTATTCTTAGAAATTTCTTCCTCAAATTAATGTCGGTGTTTGATATTAGGAGAATTCTTTCGGTCAGGAATGCCGTCTTGCCTGTGCTAGCCTGCGTTTTATTTTCTCCTTGCTTCATCCGTCATACGTTATTTTGCTTCCAATCTTCACTTCGTCTGCTTGGTGGTCCTCATTTTTTATTGTATTTTTTTCACTAATCTCATTTATGCTGACACTCTTACTTACGTCTTTCTTCGATTTACTCTCAATCCATATTCCATGTCCAAGAGACCCTTAATTCCTTTCAGTGCATCCTGTGATTCTTCCACGCTTTCGCTGAGGATAACAATGTCATCAGTGAATCTTACGATTGATATTCTTCCATCTTGATTCAAACCCCACTCCTGAATTTATGTATATTTTCGTCTTTGTTTCTTCGTTGCACAGAATGTACAGTAGAGAAGAAAGGCCGTTGTAAGACTTTGTGGTCTCGTGACCTTCATTGCTTACATATTCCGCCCTCACAATCATATTCCGCACATCAAGACGCTTTATTCGAACCCGAACTCGATAAGAAAAAGTCAATGTTGTATGAATTCATGTAAATGATATCCAAATAAAAAGTGCGCACCGAGGTTGAAAGACTCGAGGCTGGCATACACACATACATTCCAGACACGACGGTCACAGGAGCTTTTAGTTTGAGAGAGGCAGACCACACACCAGGAGGCCGGTCTCTTCAGAGGATGAGTCAACCTCGGCCGCCTGTGGAGCAGACAGCGTGTGCCCGAGTGAAAGGGGGAACGACCCCGTGTTTGGCTTAAAAGCAAATTCCGTTACATTGTGTGGGAGCATCCAACCTACGCATTCTTTACACATAGCACGAAGTTTCAGAGATTTTCGCGGGGAGACAGCAAACGCCAAACGCCAATACTACAGATTTCCGGATTGGCCCCCTTAAACGAAACGTCATTCTCCCATTTTAGAAGAGCAATGCTGATTGGCAGACGATATTTCTGACGCCTTGAGCTGAAGGAGTAATGGAAGAGACTGAAAGATATACCCCTTCACGTCTGGCGTGGAGAGACGCCGTTCCGTTGTCGCTCTTGGAGTGAGGAACAAGTCTCTCCTCAGTACTTCACTGGGAGAGCACCTCTGTCGAGAGCGAATCGAAGTGCGACTCTATATTGAGTCCTTGCGATTAAGCGTTGTTCAGTGTGTTGGCCGACACACTTATCGTGCGGCGTGAATGGACAGAATTATAGTTAAACGTCTGCGAGCGTATTTTTGAATGGCATCGCAGTGGACTGGTTATCTGACCGGTGTACCACGCCAATAGTTAGACTAGGGGCGAATAGGAATCCTTGACTTGATCAAGGCGTAGGGAGAGTTTCATTGGCGAAGGTCAATCCAGATAGAACGAGAGTTATGTTATTTGTCAGCAGCGAGCGGCGCAGACAGCAGTGATTGCAGCTTATGGTATTGTGCGCTACAGCTATTGCAAGCCCCATATTTCCTCCACAACAGTACACTTCACTGCATATCACACGCAACAGCCTCGACTGTACCTAGCAACATTCTAAAGGATAATTAGTCAAGTTGAGTAGGAGCGCCTCTGAGGCATTCTGCCAAGTCAATAACAATCTTAAACTTTGTATAGAAATTTCGTTAGCGAATCCTATCCTTGAGAGGTAACTTCACATTCCGAAAAGAACCAGGATATAACTTGTTCAATTCATAACTAAAAGGGCCATTGTGATTTCTCAGAATTTTTGCAAAATAAATAATAGTTTTCGTTATTTTCATGTTTTTCTTACACTAACTGGCACTACTCCAGTACCCAAGTATCCCACTAGTTACGTAAGAAATTTTGTGAATTTTTGTGTCATTTCCTTACAGCGGATGACTCCAAAAGATATTTATTGCTGGAAGTTTTTCAGGCATTTCTCTTTAGGAGCGTCTGTCTGACTTCTGTAGTAGTTTGGGGGTGGAAATTGCATCTTGCAGGAGCCACAGGGTAAAGGGTACATCTCAGATTAATCTGTTGTGCAGAATAACAGAATAGCAGACCAACCCCACGTTCACCACAGAAAATGGCGACCCTGACAGGATAGGTGAAATAGGTAAGCTACCAGGACAGGAAAGTGTCAGGATAGTTAGTTATGGCAGGTCGCAGCAGTAGCACTTTGAAGAAATTTCTTTCATGTATTAAGTAGCTATTTGCAAAGATTGGGATCAGAATAGATACAGGTAGTGAAGAAGTCAGAATTGTAGGGAAAAGGGCGTGTGTTATTGTGTTGGAAAATTTTGCATTTTTTACCATTTTTGTGTAGCTGTTAGGGCATAGGATTTTCAAGTGATAGGCACAGACGCAGAGTGACGCAGAGACGCAGTGTGACGCAGCACCATATAAGTTAGAATTAAGAAATAACATTTTTCTTCCTTTGCTAGCGCACAGGTAGAGATTGGAGACTGTAGTAGAGCAGACAGAACATTAGATGAGAAGACACGACGTTGTTGTTGTTGTTGGTTCAACCAACTGGTGTGTGGTCGTACAGTTTTGTAGATAGGGTTGTAGTGTGTTGAAAGAATTTCCATGTTAACGAGAGCACAAGCCAAAAGGTTAGGTGAGAGACAGCAAGTAGACAAGTTGTGGGAGAATCAACCAGATAGACAGCAAGTAAACGAGCTTATTGAGAATAGGACAGAAGGTGAACCTGAGAATAGGACAGACGGTGAATCAGAGAATAGGACAGCCGAGGAGCTGCAGAATCAGCAGGCTCAGTTAGACTGGGATAAAATTGAGACAGATCAGACAGATGGGAATCGAAGGGATGAGAACATCGAATTTCCAGAATATGAAATTCCAGGTAGGGCACATTCTGAGCCAGAAATAGACAACCCACGTAGGAAATGGCAAAGACTATAAGCGAAACGAGCACAGGAAACGCGTTTGTTTGCCGCATATTCAGGGACAGAATACGCGTCAATACAGTCAATGAACCGGCAGTTAGCTAACGTTCAAAGAGAAATAGACAGTGAGGAAGAGGGGGAACATTTAGAATACGTCGAACCTATCGTACACATTCTAAATATGCCCCAACAGCAGACACAGAATTTTGCGGAGTTACGAGCGCCACGAAAAGGTTCCGTAACAGACGCAACTGTACCTGCAAACACAAGACATACACAACAGAGAGGGCAGAATGCGGAGTTGTTTGAGCCACGTAATGATTCAACGACAAACGCAACTAGTCCTCAACACAGACAGCACGGGTTATTGCAGTTATCAAACTTAGAAACGCCACAGCATAGCCCAGTGAACGACGTAACTGGCCGAGTGGAAAACAATAGATCGAGAATACATAGTTCTGCAGGAGGCAGTGTTACAGGACAGGACGCGATCATGGAGATCTTACAAAAAATGAACGCTAGTATGACGAAACAGAATCAGGATATTAATACACAGATGACAAAACAGTATCAGGAATTGAAACAGGATAATCAGAACTTGAGACAAGAGATCAAGAGACAGATTCAACAGGTCAAAATTCAGATGAAAGAAGGGATCGTTAGAATTGATAGACAGATCACTCAGATAAATGAAGACGCGAAAGAATCTAGAGAAAGAATTCAGGTACTAACACAAGGTCAACAGCAATTACACACTGACATGGACAAGGTCCAATTGGACATCGTAAACGTTGACAAAAAGGGGGAACGTTTTACGAAAAAAGCCACTCGAACAGCAATACAAATTTCGGAAGAACAAGCAATTCAAAGCAAGGTCGCAAAGGTTGCACTGAAAAAATATGATCAGCGGATCAATGAAATAGAACTTAAAAACAAAGATCAGTTTGAAAAGCTTCGAACAGAGTTGATACTGTAAGTAGGCTGTTTATATTTTCTTATTGGCAAAGTTACGTAGCGCTCTATATGAAAATCACTGGCTGTGCTGTGTGCAGTCTGTGGCTAGTTTGCATTGTTGTCTGCCATTGTAGAGGGGCAGCTATATGTTAACAGCGCGTAGCGTTGCTCAGTTGGAGGTGAGCCGCCAGCAGTGGTGGATGTGGGGGGAGAGATGGCGGAGGTTTGATAATCTGTAAGACTGGATGTCAATTATGAATAGTAAGGTAAATACATTGTTTGTCCTCTATTAATATCTTTCATTTGCTAACTATCTCTATCAGTAGTTAGTGCCTTCCGTAGTTTGAATCTTTTATTTAGCTGGCAGTAGTGGCGCTCGCTGTATTGCAGTAGTTCGAGTAACGAAGATTTTTGTGAGGTAAGTGATTTCTGAAAGGTATAGTTTAATGTTACTCAGGGCCATTCTTTTGCAAGGATTTTTTGATAGTCAGATTGCGTTGCGCAAAAATTATAGTCTGTCAGTTTAAGCACAGTCGTGTATAAGTTGTTCTAAGGGGACGTTTCATATGTCGACCCTTAGCCTAGGATACCTCACTGGAATCTTCTGATTTTTTTTCTTGTAGTTTGTATATTTAGTGTAGCTTTTGTTTATTGCTAGCGCGTAATTGTAGAGAGAATCTCCTTTGTAGTTGCAGTCTTTCATTGTTGTACTGTAAAACAGTTGTGGCATGCATGTAGATTTGCACCAAGTACTTCGCAGCTGTAATTAACTAGATATTATTTTCAGTGCTATGTTAATGTGTTCTCTTATTTTTGCTATTCAAATTGTGCTTTTCTGTGTTATCGTGTGAAATATTGTGACAATAATGGCGTGTGAAAAACGTAACACTCGGCTCCAAAGTAAAATGAGAAATGACAGTGAAGACGAAAGCAGTGTGTTGGCCCCACCATGTAATGAATTAACTAATATTCAAAGTAGTAATTTGGTAACTGTGCATAGGGAAATGGAGCGGGCGTCAAACAATGGCGTAGACATTCAAACAGGTAGTGAACAGGGAAGCATTATCGATCGATCGGTCGGCAACAGCTCGCCTCAGGAATCCGAAATGACAGGACACAATCTTGCAAATACTGTAGATTCAGGTTTTGCGTCCTCACCGTTTTCTCAAATAAGTCAAGACACATTTTCAGCTTGTCAAAATGTGAATGTTGCCGGTGCAAATGCACTGCCGAAAAGAGTAGAGGAACAGATTCCAGACACTAATGCATTGTTATTACAACTAATGCAACAAATGGAACAAAATCAGAGACAAACACAGCAAAAGCTGCAAAAGTTAGACACAATGGAACAACACCAGAAACAAACACAGCAACAGTTACACACAATGGAACAAAATCAGAGACAAACACAGCAAAAGCTTCAAAAGTTAGACACCACGCTTGAACAAACACGTGAAGATTTAACTACTGAGTTACATAACATTGAATCGAAATGTCAAAAAGTCTGTAATGACGTAAAAACACAAATTTGTGAGCATTTTCAGCCTATTTTTTCGCGGCATGAAAATGCATTACAGAATCATGAAGCAGCCATAAAAGAACTGCAAACTATTGTTCATGAAAATCATGAGACCTTGCAAGCTAAAATGGACTCAGTTGCATCTACCGATTCGGTTACGCAACTTGCAAAAACTCAGGAAAACTTAAAGGACACAGTAGAAAGACACTTGGGGGAAATTAGTTCATTATCAGAGAAAGTAGCCGAACTTTCGGATCAGGTCACTAACTTATCTACAAAGGTAGATGATGATCTGAATGACACAAGACCCGTAGCCTTCACTGACACAGAAGAGTATGAACAAATTAGAAAATTCAAACAAAATCAAAATCAAATCAATACACAGTACAAAAGAGAAATCCGGGAAGTACAAGATCAGCTGACACAGGTAATACAAGAATTACATATTTCAGAGGATACTCACGCTCCAACACGGGAAGAGGAACTTAGAAATACGGAAAAGCCACAAAATAATAGCACAGGGCATTTCGGTAATTATGAAACAAATTGGCATGGTACACCGAATTTTGAGATGGAACCGCCAAAACGACGTGACAATGACCGACATGCTACTCGCCGACACGATGATTTTGACTATAAGCTGTTCATTACTACACATAAATTCAAAACGTTTAAGAATTCTGCCAACGACATTCATCCACAAGTATGGCTCCATCAATTCTCTCATTGTTTCCCTCCCAACTGGTCATTGGAGCACAAGTTAGAATTTATGTGTGGCTACTTAGAGAATGAACCAGCTGTAAGAATGCGATCGGTCATTCACGATTGCCACAGTGAAGGAGATTTTTATCATGCCTTCCTCTCAGCATATTGGTCTCAAGTTACACAAGACCGTGTAAAACATAACATCATAATGATGAAACACTTCGAACAATCTGAATTTTCCAGTCTTGTGAAATATTTTGAAGACATGTTGCACAAGAATCAATACCCGTCAAACCCATACAGCCCCTCAGAACTCATCCGCATTTGCTTAATCAAACTGCCTGAACATTTACGACATATTATTTTAGCAGGACGTTGCAAAGACGACATTGAAGCTTTTCAGGGACTGTTACAAGAATTAGAAATTGACACAGACAGTCGTGGGATGCGAAAACAGGAAAACAATCACTACAGGTCACATCCGTCACAATTCCGTGACGACAGAAACGATAACTGGACGCGACAAGGCTGTTCTCACCACACAAATCGTGACCAAAATAGACACCACCCGTATGACAACCGTTGGCAGAGTAGTCATAATTACAGGGAAAGATCACCTCTCCGCAGTAATGACTATCACAGAGACAATCAGAGAAACAGACAATATGGGAACCAAAATAATTATTATCAAGGGAGACAGAATAACTTTAGACGCAAAGGTCCAGCGCGCAGTTACGATTCCGGGAGAAATTCTCCACCACGTGACCGACAAGAAAGAAACTATCGAATCTACCGACATGACGACAGACGATATGATCGTAATGACAGACCTGAATTGCATCAGAACTGGCGAGATTTAAACAGAGCAGAGCACTCTCGTCACGATGAATTTGTA
Source organism: Schistocerca cancellata (assembly GCF_023864275.1). Classification (NCBI taxonomy): domain Eukaryota; kingdom Metazoa; phylum Arthropoda; class Insecta; order Orthoptera; family Acrididae; genus Schistocerca; species Schistocerca cancellata. The sequence continues at coordinate 631,980,247 of NC_064629.1, read as the reverse complement.
GAAGTTAGGTCTCCAAATCCCAATAACGACGCGCGCCAACAAAGAGACAATAGGCAATGACTCACTCCGCTGGCAGCCACAATACGTACTTATGAAACTGACGACGCAGCTGCTGTAGCTAGTAATTACGTGAAAATGGAAGACATTAGGGACATCTTACTCCAGGAACACGACGTAAAACATAACAACATTGCATATCCTGCGATTCATATTACTGTAAATGACGTAAAATTTACGGCAGTACTTGACTCTGGCAGTCCCATTTCAGTAATTAGTGAAACAGCTTTTAGCAAATGCAACAAATCGAACGATTGCCCCACACTTCCATTACGTAAGATTAAATTACAAGGTGCAATCTTTGGAAAAGGTGTAGATGTACGCCAACAAACCAATTTAGAATTCTTTTGCCAAAGCCACAGCTTCTCTATGAACTTTCTTATTGTTCCATTATTGTCGACGGAAATTATACTGGGAGTAGACTTTTTGAATGAATACAAAGCAATCTTAAGCTTTCACGATGCTGAAATAAGTTTAGAGAAAGAAGGTAAGTCAATAGCTTTGAAATTTGAAGACTGGCTCTCAAACCATGATGAGGAAATTAATCGGCTTTACGTTCTGTTAGACAACAGTTCGGAATTTTCTACGGAACTAGACACTAACAATCACTCTGCAAGTACTGACAGGGATGATATCGACGACATGTTTGAAATTAATGAGTTAATTCAGAATAAAATTCAAACAATTGAGAATTGTAATGAAACTGATAGGCAGGACCTTTTTGAGATTTTACAAGCACATTCCACAGTTTTTACTCACAAAACAGGAACGATCAAGGGATTTCAATACCAATTTCGTGTTCGTGAGCATACTAAATTTTGTGTTAGACCATACGTAATTCCAGCACATTATAGGGACCGTGTTAGAACAGAAATACAATCTATGCTTAATGAGGGCATTATTGAGCCTGCAGTAAGCTCATACAACAACCCATTACATGTTGTTGAGAAGAAAAATGGATCGATCAGGCTTGTTTTAGATTCGAGACAAATCAATACTATCATTATTCCTGAAAAAGACAGGCCGCAGACGATGGAAGAACTTCTTCAAAATTTTAATGGTGTAAAAGTGTTGTCTTCCATTGACCTCAGATCCAGCTTTTATCAGATCGAACTTCATCCAGAATGCAGAAAATACACAGCTTTCCTTTGTTTCGGCGTTTGTTATCAGTTTCGGAAACTTCCTTTTGGTTTGAACATTTCTTCGGCAGCATTCATTCGTGGGTTAAATTCCATATTACCTGAGTTCTTAAAACGTCACATCACCTTATATGTGGACGATATTCTAATAGCAGAAGCTTCATGGGAACAACATAACCGCATCCTCAACACTTTGTTACGTATTTTTGCAGATTCTGGAATTACAGTTAACTTGGAAAAGTCTGAATTCGGTAGGTCAAAGGTGAAGTTTTTGGGACATATTATTTCTTCTGAAGGCATTCAGCCGGATCCTGAAAAGTTAGAAGCAATCAGAGCCATTCCAGTTCCATCCACAAAAAAAACAAGTCCGTAGTTTTCTAGGTCTCGTAAATTTTTACCGTCGTTTTCTGAATATGCATATTCTAGTTACACCAAAACTTTGTTCTCTCACTGGAAAAAATACTATTTGGAAATGGGACGAACAAGCACAGTTGGAATTCAATTCTTTGAAAGAAGCGTTACTTCACGCGCCAATACTAGCTCATCCAGATCTGTCACAAGATTTCTGCCTTAGCACGGATTCTTCTAAAGTCGGTCTTGGTGCCCACTTATTTCAAGAAGCCATAGAAAATGACACTACTGTTCAAAAAACCATTGCTTTTGCTAGCCGAGTGCTAACAAAATCTGAAAAAAATTATTCCGTTACTGAATTAGAAGCTTTAGCTATCGTTTGGGCATTTAACAAATTCCGTTTCTTTCTTTCTGGTAAGCACGTAAAAGTATACAGTGATCATCGTGCATTACAATTTCTTATGTCTTCAAAATTAAATCATGATAGGTTAAAACGTTGGGCATTGTTTCTGCAAGAATTCCGCTTCACAATAGTGTACATTCCCGGCAAGGAGAACATTGTTGCGGACGCGCTGTCACGCGCACCGGCTGGGCTTGAGAAAAGTAACACAGAAGGCAACCTCGAGAAATATTTCAGTATTCTTTACATTCAGAAAGTCGCCTTTGAAAACTTCATCACATCTTTAAAGGACATTGCTCATGAACAAGATAAAGATCCGATTTGGAAAGACATCAAAAGTAAATGGCATGAAAAGACACACACTCAGATTCGGCATTATTATCTGGTTAGAAACAACATACTCTTCAAACGCTGCACTGTTGATGACAAGCTATGGGTACTTTGCATTCCAGACGATTTTGTTAATAAGCTCATTTGGTACATTCATTTCAGCTATGCACATTTTGGCCCACGAAAATGTTATCATATTCTTCGAACGACTTGTTATTTTAACAATATGGAAAAGCGAATTCGAAGAGTCTTGTCTATTTGTAAACTTTGTCAAAAGGCGAAACCGTCTACTATCTCACATCGTGCTCCGTTGTTTCCAATTATTCCTTCTAAATTAAAAGAATTTGCTGCTGTTGATCTTTTGGGACCCCTTGTCAGAACATCGAATGGATTTTCGTACGTTCTAGTCGCTGTTGAACTTACTTCAAAATTTGTTTCTTTCACTCCGTTACGTAAAGCCACTGGACGGTCTGTATCCAACGCCTTTGTTAAAAATTTCTTACGTGGAGTTGGACAGGTTAGTAAAGTCATTTCAGATAACGGACCGCAATTCAGATCTGCTGCTTGGTCACGCATGCTTCGGAATCATAAAATCAAACCTGTTTTTATTTCATTGTATTCACCACATTGTAACCCGTCTGAACGGATTATGAAAGAAATCAATAAGCTTTGCAGACTTTATTGTCACAGAAAGCATTAGCATTGGGACAGATATTTACACTTATTTCAAAATGTGCTGAATGAAATGCCTCATGATTCCACTGCTTTACCACCTACTCTTGTACTGAAGAATGTAGAACCTCCGAACAGAATCAGAGAGCTTGAACCTTTCCCGAATACACGTAAACTTCGACACAAAGACATAATTGATTTGGCTCTTAAAAATATAAAATCTGCAGCAGACAAAAGGAGAAAACTACACGGTAAAGCAAATGCAAAGAAATTATATATTGGTCAGAAAGTTCTCATTAAAGCTCATTCATTGTCACACAAGAAGAAACACTTGAGTCACAAATTCTTTCTAGTTTACAATGGACCTTACAGAATCCGACGTATACCACATGATAATTGCGTTGAAGTTGAAACTCTGCGTACTAGGAAGAGTAAAGGTTTACACCACGTTTCTCATGTAAAACCATTTATTGACAGATAATCTGCTTTTTAACTTAGTCTTTGCAATTTTCACTTCACGCTACTTGTACAATTTGTCACACTGAGAAACTGTTAACATGCAACTATGTTTTAAAGCTAACTAACCATCCAGTCAAGAAACAAGAGAACTTATTTAAACAGAAATTACGAATGCATTGTTATTGCGAACAGACGACACAGTGTTATTGTGTGTGTACATTCTTGCTTGTTAGTTGCATGATTACGTAACGACTATTAGGCTTACATACTTAGAACATATACCAGCACTGCTAATGAAATTTTCATGCAACATTTTGGTTTGCTTGAGAGTGGATTCTGGATTTGAGGTGCTTTCTGTGAAATGCCAAATGACACAGTGGTTAGTTTATGTGACAGCTACACGATTTTATCACGACGCTGCTAATGCGTGACAATTTACAATGTTGCTTTTGTGGTGTATCTGTTTTATATCTGCACAGTTTTTTTTGAATTCTTCTATAAAGTGAAACATGTTTTAGTGGTGACTTTTGTGCTATTGCTACAAGGAGACAGCCTTTTCCGTAGCACAACAATACGTTACAGCACAGTAATTTCTTCATCACAACAATAAGCGTAATAACTAAGTTATCTATACGCAAAGCATTTCACTTTTGTGTATCATGAGGTAAGTACATTGACTTCTGCAGAACTTAGCTTTCGGAGGACAATAACTACGACACTTCCCTGATTAATTTTGTACTTAAAACATTTATTTTTAAAGATTTTTGAATTACAAAGAAAGTTTTTCGTGATACATTTCATTCCATTGCTGTAATCTGTAACACCTGAGGGTATAATTACAATAAACCTCAGGGGGGTACACGCCTACTTTGTGTACCATGTGTTTGGCAAGCACAAGGAGCCCTAGCTAATAGGGTATTTGCTTATACAATTTAACACATCGGTACCATTTTGCTCTCACACATAATTACACAGCTATCTGATCATTTAACTGAGAGAGACAAACCTTTTCACTACGTCAGTGACACATGTTTACGTAATTACACCGTTGGGTAACTTCACACTTATGAAATTGTATTTTGTCTGTACTTTGTGAACTGTTTAATTTTTTCGGAACCATTGTGATACTATGAGAGCTTTGAATGATGTGTTTGGTATGAGATCATGATTTTTTAAAGTACGTTTGAGGTAGATGACACTATTGACATGAGCAAAGCATTTTCTTTAGGTTTTGAAATTATTGCAGAAAGCTACGACGTTTTTGAGATTTGACTGAGGTGTTATGATGTTATTATTACGATGACGATGTGTATTATGCTGCTGAGGTATGTTTATGATCAATAAGCTAATGCTATATGAGTTATTTGATTATGCTACGTATGTTATGATGTAACATTGAAGAAGTGTTGACGAATAAGGTAAGGAATAATGAGTAGTGTTTAGGGACTCTTGACTTGTGAAAAAGGATGTTGGAAACCGAGAATCGTACTTTAAGAGTTATGAAATGTGTGTGTAAATGCGTGAATGTATCACAATGCCGGCGAAAATTTTTTGGACACTGTTATATTCATAAGATTTGGTTTCTACAGATTTGTAACGCAAATTCTTGACCTGTGAAGACTGTCACTGTAGCGGTAAATATTTCCGTAAGAAAGTTAAGTGACCACCTGCACGTGCGTCGTCAGGACACAGCTGTGTCAAACACCTGGAGAACAAGCCATTAGGGTGTGCCTTTCATCGCTAATGCGACACGCTCGTTACTTGAAAACATATGATTTTTGTAATGCGTTGTGGGCACACAGCTGTGTCAAACACCTGGAGAACAAGCCATTAGGGTGTGCCTTTCATCGCTAATGCGACACCCTCGTTACTTGAAAACATATGATTACTCGCACTTTGTGCTAATTACTGAAATGCTTATGAACTGATGGGAAATATTCGTACATCTGCACACCTGATTATGACAAGTGTCTTTCTCCGAGAGTTGAGTGCTACTGACTTATGAAACGTCACATGACTACTGAATGATATTTTTATGCTTTGCTTTTCATAGTTGCTTATTTCATTTGATATCTGGTTTCCAGCTGTGTTGCAGCATTGCTTTTATAAAATGAAATGCATTTGCTAATGTGAACACTTTCTGTCAACAGATCTATTAAATAATTATTTTATGATCCACATTCTTTAAAAAAGGAGCTCTTGGAAAGGAAAGAACAATAAGAAGGAACTAGTAACAGTAACACATAATTTTCTTTTCAAGTACATGGTAATATTTCTTTTTACAATCAGTTGTTGTGGTGCACCACTTTAATTACATAGACATTAAGATGTTAATATATATTTTCCTTTTCTGGATTGTTGTTTTTACTGTAATATTTCTTCTGCTTGAGCTTTGTCATGTTTAGAGATAAGTTGCTGCCGCTGTTTGCCAGGCATAGTGCTACTAAATTTCACTTTGTATTACTCTGTTGAGCTAGTTTTACTATTGATTTATTTTTATTGTTGCTGCACATTGGCTCATATTATTTGTAATGTTGCATTGCTTGGTAATTTAGATTTACTGTAGCTTGCTTTGCGATTTTCCATTTTTTTTGTCATTGCTGTTTGTGATAATTTGTTATGTTCTGCTGCATTGCCTCGTCCCTTAGTTTAGCATCTGAGCTCAGTAGATTTAAGTTAGCTTAAGAGGGGGTAGACTATATAAGAGAATGAGTTGCGATAAATTGGAAGAAATGCATTGAGAAGCTATATGAAAATGGTTTGGGCAAAAAAAAAGGATACTGTACAGTGGAGAAAAACTATTTTTGACAGAGGATGTGAACAGAATACAGAAAGCAAGCTTAAATAGGACTTTTGGGAATAATGATGAACGAAGGGAGATCTCCATGCAAAATACTGCAGTAAAACAAACCCTGTCCTTTCCTTTTGTGTTATTCCGCTATATGTTTGTGTACCCTTGTGTATTTGTGTTTTTTCTGTCTTTATGTGTTTAGCTGATGAGAGCTATGTTGTAGACTTTTTCTAATACTCTGTTATTTACTTTGTAAAGATGTTTAGACATTATTTATTCTGTTTTAATGCTCATGTGTGAAGTTGATGTTTCGCAAGTTATTCTGATTTTTTTATGTATGTACTCATGTCATAATTCCTGTAACACTGATGTATATGTTTATTTCTATTCTGTTGTAAAGCCTGTACTACAAATGTTATCTGTATTGCTATGTTTTTAATGATGTATTTTGTACCTTTGTAATTGTATTCTCATGTTATAATATTGTAATTGACACCAGTTAATCAAATTAAGTAACTTGTAAGTTCCATTTCACTGCACGCGTTTCTGTTGGTCATACTATATGGACAATATGTGAAAAAAAGAGGACTGTTAGTGTCTGGACGTGTGTTGATAATTCAGCAAGGGACTGGTTAACAGCATTGCTGGCTCTAAGGACAATTAAAAAAAAAACTTTGTGAGTGCACAAGTGGTGGTTTATGGACTTGCTATATAGTACAAGACTCTTCGATGGTGATTGTGCACCTGCACAGTCGCAACAGATGGCTGCTAGCCATCTCTACAAGGACTATAGTGGGTCTACACCTTTGATGACTCACCAACACCATTATTTCTACAAGGATTGCAGTGGGTCTGCACCTCTGGTGACCCACCAATACCATAATCTCTATCAGGACTACAGTGGGTCTGCTCTGTGATGACCTACCTACCAGTATTCTTTAAAACTTCGACTGACCCTGCTGTGGGTTTGCTCTGTTGTGGCCCATTACCTGTCTGCATGTCAAGAGTCAACACTGTCTTTCCGTTGGAAGGACAACACTACTTCTTCAAGACTGCATGGAAATCCATTACTTCCGTGTGCATTTTCTTTTACTGCTCAGACTTTGAGAAAAACACTGCTATTTTACTGTGATGAACGATCAGGACTGTCTTTATGGACTGTGAGAAAATTTTAGCTTTTGACCAACATTGTATTAATAAGTGTGTGCATTTGATATCTTTGTTATTGTAATTACGAAAAATTTTATCAAATCATTATTGGCCACTGGCCAAAAACATTTGTAAAATTTTTTGTGGGGAGCATGGGGGCTATGTAAGTAGGCTGTTTATATTTTCTTATTGGCAAAGTTACGTAGCGCTCTATATGAAAATCACTGGCTGTGCTGTGTGCAGTCTGTGGCTAGTTTGCATTGTTGTCTGCCATTGTAGAGGGGCAGCTATATGTTAACAGTGCGTAGCGTTGCTCAGTTGGAGGTGAGCCGCCAGCAGTGGTGGATGTGGGGAGAGAGATGGCGGAGGTTTGATAATCTGTAAGACTGGATGTCAATTATGAATAGTAAGGTAAATACATTGTTTGTTCTCTATTAATATCTTTCATTTGCTAACTATCTCTATCAGTAGTTAGTGCCTTCCGTAGTTTGAATCTTTTATTTAGCTGGCAGTAGTGGCGCTCGCTGTATTGCAGTAGTTCGAGTAACGAAGATTTTTGTGAGGTAAGTGATTTCTGAAAGGTATAGTTTAATGTTACTCAGGGCCATTCTTTTGCAGGGATTTTTTGATAGTCAGATTGCGTTGCGCAAAAATTATAGTCTGTCAGTTTAAGCACAGTCGTGTATAAGTTGTTCTAAGGGGACGTTTCAATACAAACTATCGAAGAAAAGATCGAGACTGATTACACCTGTAGCGAAACAACTAACGCGTCAACCATTAATTCAGTACACGAACACGCGCCGTCTAAGAAAGTTCAAGTAGAACCAAGGCTAGACGTAACACTCGCGCAGAAATCGAAACTGAAAACCCAGATTAAAGTAATACATGACATGCCACAGGACCAGGCACAGTACCTAGAAAAACGGAACACATACATTCAGTCGATACCAATTAAAAGACAGGCAACTGAACCAGTAAACCCAACGACACAACATAATAGCAGCACAGGTACTATCCGCGAACGACGAGAGTAGAAAAACACGAACAACACTTTTGTTCACCGATGATACGATATGACGCGGATATGAGTCAGGAAATTGAGAATAGGCAGATAGGCAGTAGATTACCAGAGAATAAACACGACGACACAAGCAGTGGCAGATTATTAGACTCTATGAATCAGCCACAAACCGGATTTATGAGTAGATATGATACAGACCACTTACTTACAGTTAGAAAATTTCAACATTTCAAGGAAGAAGGCGGTAGCTTGCATTCACGCACATTCATTGGCCAGTTTCAAGTAGGCTTACCAAACCGCTGGAGCGTAGCTCACAAACTTGACTTCATTTGTGCACACATGTCAGGGACAGTAGCAGAGGTGATGCAAAAGATCGCGGCTACCTGTACGTCTTACTTACAGTTCAGAACAGCATTTCTCGAAAGATATTGGTCCAAGAGGGCGCAAAATAAAATTAAATACGAGTTACTTCAGATGACACCGTATGAAAACTCAGGAGAGAAAAGCGTGGCAAAATTGTTTGATACAATGGACAAAAAGAATCAATGCCTAGACAAACCATACAGTAACGGAGAGCTGATACGTCTGTGTAGAAAGAAATTACCGGTAAAGTATCAACAGGCGACAGTAGAAAAAATGAAAATACCGAAGAATTCAAAGAGGTTTTAAGGGAACTTGAAATTATGTTTAAAGAAGACGAGGTGAAAGAAAAAAGAAAGGAAAGGGTCCGCAGCTCGTGGTCGTGCGGAAGCGTTCTCGCTTCCTGCGCCCGGGTTCCCGGGTTCCATTACCGGCGGGGTCAGGGATTTTCTCTGCCTCGTGATGACTGGGTGTTGTGTGCTGTTCTTAGGTTAGGTTTATGTAGTTCTAAGTTCTAGGGGACTGATGACCATAGATGTTAAGTCCCATAGTGCTCAGAGCCATTTGAACCATTTTTGAAAGGAAAGGGAACAGCAAAAGGAGAGGACTAGGAACGAATATTCCAATAATGATAATAATCGTAATCCTAACACCAATAATTTCAAGCAATTTAACAGACGAGGACAGTGGCACAATGGAGACAATTGGCATAGAAACGATAACCAGAATAATTGGTACCGAAATAGGAACGGTAATGGACACTCATATAGTGGCGGATATGGATTTAGGAATCAAAATGCCAACGGTCAAGGGTACTTTGAAAGAGGTCACGAAGTTAGAAACAGCAACTGGCGAGACCAGGGCGCGAATAATTACCGAGGAAATTATGGTCCACAAAGACAAGAAGAACACAGCAAAGAGAAACCAGATGTAGAAATTATGCCACCAAATACTGCAAAACGTAAGGATTGACGTGAAAAATCCGGAAGGGGTTAGGCAAACTAACGTCCACCCTATCTTATACTAACCACTAAATCAAAAAATAAATTAAGAATCAACAAAATAACACATTAATTAAAAGAAAAAGAGACACAATACACACTAACAATCTCTTGTAGTGTCAAGTACACTACAACATGCACACAAACAGTAAATGGTACACACAATTAAAAGAATGAAGAAGTGGTAGGACATAATTAGAATAAAGAAAAGAAATCATATATATATATATATATATAAATTTTTGCCACTATATAAAAATCAGAGTTTTTTTTTGTAAATAACAATTATATGTAAAACAAAAACTGTAAATATTTCTACCCGTCAGAGGGACATCGCCACCAACACCAATCACCAGCTCCCTTTTCTGTGTTGGCAGAACAGCCAACACCGTGTTACCAGTGGAGGCCGAAATGCACGCGTTTTAGCTGACGCAGGCTGGCGTGAGGTCTGGAACATGACAAGGAATAAGAATTCAGAAAGCGGACGTAATTAGTTTGATACTTAACTTTAATCCATTAATGATGAACGTCGCTCTTGACGGTACATGATTCACAATATTATCTGTTCAGAATACATTCTTCAAAAATATGGCGCCTTGCTAGGTCGCAGCAAATGACGTAGTTGAAGGCTATGCTAAACTGTCGTCTCTGCAAATGAGAGCGTATGTAGACAGTGAACCATCGCTAGCAAAGTCGGCTGTACAACTGGGGCGAGTGCTAGGGAGTCGCTCTAGACTAGACCTGCCGTGTGGCGGCGCTCGGTCTGCAATCACTGATAGTCGCGACACGCGGGTCCGACGTATACTAACGGACGGCGGCCGATTTAAAGGCTACCATCTAGCAAGTGTGGTGTCTGGCGGTAACACCACATGCCTCCCCCGCAAATCGGCGAACGGTGATGGTATAAGGCCTCCGTCCGCCGTGGGGATGACCCCATGTTGACGTAGGCGATGAGGTGGGGAGCCTAACAACAGGCGAGGCTGTGTCACCCGCACCCTGCCATTCGGACCGCGGGGAGCTGAAAACCTACTCCAGGGTGCACGCCAACATGCAGTGTATGCGCCCGTAGAGAGACAGGAGGAGCCCAAGGGTCGACCTCCATCGGGTCGGGGCACCCGACGGGCGAAGACGACATATGGTCCGGAACGGGCAAGAGTTCCATGTCGGAGCGCAACTGGTCACGGGGAGCGATCGGCGGCGCATGACCCAGGGGGGCGCCCGGCGGCTGCAGCGACGCGTCCACTGCGGGTGTCGCCGGCGGGAGAACTGACGGCGGCGGCGGCGGCGGCGGCGCGTCGCCATGGGGCAAAATGGAAGGCAGCGTCGGTAACACCTGGGGCTGAGGCGAGCTAGTAGATGGGTCCCCAGGGCGCTGACCGGACGGCACCGTCGCTGAAAGCAGACGGCGAACGGCAGAGCCCGTGCGACGACAGAGGCGCAGCTGATTGAGAGGCCGGCGCACCTCACCAGATGCCCCCAAAACCAGAGACATAGCGCGTCCGAGGCAGCGAAGAACGCGCCCTTCGAGCCAACGCCGTGAACCTCGATAGTGGCGGTAGTAGACAACGTTGTCTGGGGCAAAAGCAGGTGTCTGCCGCTGCACAGGAACCTGATGCGGCCGATGTAGCAAAGACATCAAGGTTCGATGATGGCGACCGTGGAGCAACTCAGCCGGCGACCGACCATCTCAGGGCTGAGAGCGATACGAGGACAAAAAGAGCAATAACGCGTCCTCCCGAGAATGCGACTCTTTCAGCTTCAACATCTGTGACTTGAAAGTCCTGACCAATCGTTCAGCGGCACCGTTTGACTGTGGCGAAAACGGCGCGGACGTCAGATGTTGAATGCCATTGGCCTTGCAGAATGACTGAAATTCCGCGGACATGAATTGTGGGCCATTGTCGGAGACAATAGTCTGTGGAAGACCTTCAATGCAAAAGATAGCAGATAACGCTTGGATGGTGGCAGATAATGTCGTGGAAGACATCCGGACAATAAAAGGAAAATTACTGAATGAATATGTCACAACCAACCATCGAGCAATCCAGAATGGACCAGCAAGATCGATGTGTAAGCGTTGCCAAGGGAAAGTGGCTTTTGGCCATGCAAAGAATTTCCGCGGTGGTGCTGATTGTTGTTCAGCACACACCATGCAAGAAGAGCACATATTCGTAATTGCGGCATCGATTCCGAACCAAGTACAGTGCTGACAAGCAAGTTGTTTCGTTCTCACTATACCGCAATGTCCTCGGTGGAGAAGCTTTAAGACAGAGAACTGTAACGAACGTGGGACCATGACCCTGGACTGATCATTATCAGAACGCAACAGCGAAACACCACGTCGAACAAAAAGTCTCTCCTTGTGAGCAAAAAATCGGCGAACCAATGGGTCCCCGATCAACGACTTTGTCAAGGGCCATCGCGTAGCAACAAAACGCAGAATGGTAGCAAGGACAGGGTCGGAAGTTGTGGCTGTAGCTACACAACGAAAATCAATCGGAAACGATTCGACCACGTCATCGGTTTCCGAATCAATGAACATGCAAGCCATTTCGGAGGAATTGAATGTCCTATAATCAGCAACAGGCAAATGGGACAACGCATCGGCGTATCTGTGCTTAGCAGTGGACCGATACAAGATATCGTAGCTGTACTGCGAGAGGAATATAGACCAGCGAATGAATTTCTGCGCTGTACGTGGAGGTATAGGCTTGTTCGAATGAAAAAGCGATGTCAAAGGTTTGTGGTCTGTGATTATGGTAAAGTGACGACCATACAAGAAGTCATGAAACTTTGTAACACCAAATACGAGAGCCAATGCTTCTTTCTCGATCTGTGAATAATTTCGTTGCGCAGACGAGAGCAATTTGGACACAAAGGCAATAGGGCGATCGTGCGAGCCATCTTTGTGCGCAAGCACAGCACCGATCCCGAAATCCGATGCATCCACCATCAACAAAAGGGGCTTCTGGGGATCGAATGGCGTAAGGCAAGTATTGGAAAGCAACGCCGATTTCAACTGGCGAAAGGCGCTTTCGCATACCATCGTCCTGACGAACGGAACACCTTTACGGCGTAAGCGATGAAGCGGAGCTGAAATGGAAGAGGCATGCGGCACGTATCTGTGATAATAGTTGATTTTTCCCAGAACACTCTGTAGCTGCTTCAAATTCTGCTGCGAAGGTAAGTATTGTATGGCACGGAGGTGCGTGGGACTGGGATGTATGCCTTGGGCATTGAGTACATGGCCCGGGTATGGCAAGTTACGAGCAAAAAACACACATTTGTCCTTCCGTAAGCGAAGACCATTTTGGCGCAAGACCTGAAATAATGTTCTGAGATTGGCTAAATGTTCTTCTTCCGTCTTTCCGGAGATCACAATATCGTCCAGATAGTTTACTGCAGTAGGGACCGACGCACAAACAGTTTGTAGATATTGCTGAAACAATGCAGGGGCGGATGCGCACCCGAATGGCAGTCGTTTGAATTGATACAAACCAAGATGCATGTTAACCACCAAAACGCGCTGGCATTCTTCGTCCATTGGTATTTGAAAGTACGCATCTGCTAGGTCCAACTTCGAAAAATATTGCCCGGGCACAGTTTGTCAAAAAGATCTTCCAGGCAGGGTAAAGGAAAAGTTGTAATCACTAGTTGTGGATTCACTGTTGCCTTGAAGTCCACACAAAGTCCAAAGTCTCAATTTTCCTGAAGGTTTTGCAAAATTACTAAGGGTGATGCCCAGAGAGAAGCCTGCACATGTTCAATTACACCCTGTGATTCCAAATCATGTAATGTTTTTGCAACCTTATCACGCAGTGCGTGGGGAACATTGAGGGCACTGAAAAATTTTGGTTGCGCGTTTACTTTCAGTTCCAAATGTGCTTTATAGTTCTCCTTAGTGCAACCGAGGCCCGGTGCAAATATGTCTGCAAATTTTTCACATAGGCGAGAAACACTGCCTGAAGGCACAGTCTAGTTCACTGATAGGACCTGATTTACTATAGACAAGTTAAACAACTGAAATAAATCGAAACCAAACAAGTTCACTGCAGAAGATGAACGAAGGACGTAAAATTACACAAGTTTTGTTTGTCCCTCGTATGTTGCAAGAAGGCTGCACTGTCCTAACACAGGGATGTCTTGACCTGAACAGTTAGTTAACTTAACATTTGCGGGACGCAACGGAGGTGTGCCCAGCAGTTTGTAAGTGTCTTGATTGATCATTGAAACTGCAGCTGCAGTATCGAGCTGGAATGGTATCACTTTGCCATTAATGTCCAAGCCTACAAAAAGTTTTTTGTCCTGCTGACGACAAGAGCGACTGTCTCGTGCAATGTGAACGGACATTGGTATAAAATCACTTGCAACTTGACGGGAGTTCCGGTGATGTCGACGCACACTATTTGTGGGACGAACACAGTCACTGTTAGAGAGAGTGGCACTCTGTGGAGTGGTATGAACGACATGAATTTCCATGGGCGAAGTTTCGCGTACCTGAGTATCCTTGGTTCGATTCCGATTCTGGCGTAAAGCAAAGGGCCTGGAATGGTTTGGAGTTCCTGATGTGAGCTTTTTCTGGCAAACACTCTGAACATGTCCTTTTTTATTACAGTAAAAGCAAATAGCTTGGCGTGATGGGCAATTCTCACACGAATGTTTAGTAGCGCACCGTGGGCATGATTTGAGCACTGCATTTGCTTGCCGGCGTGGCACATGTGGCTGCGAGCCTGGCGGCAGCGGCGCGGCTGGGCGCGAGGGCTGTTTACTGGTCAGTGCAGCTCTCCCAGAGGGCCGGTTAACTTGACACACGGCTGGCGAAGTTTCAAATGATTGCTGAGCAAAGTCAAGTGTGTCCTGCCGATCCAATATGTCCATCACTTGTTGAAGGGGGGATTGATTAGTTTCAAAATCTGTTCCCTTATACGAACATCAGAAACGTTCTGTGCAATTGCATCACGTACCATGGTATCTGAATATGGGAGTCCACATTGACACTCAAAAGCACAATCCCTAGTAAGGCCTTGCAAGGTTGCAACCCACTCCCGATTAGTCTGACCTGCCGTACGTTTTGTACAAAAGAAGGTATACCGTTTCGCAACTACACTGACTGATTGTTTGAAATATGCATCTAATGCAGACAAAATTTCTTCGTAGGACAGAGTTGCTACATCGGGGAAATAATTTGACTATCACACGGTAGGTGGTTTGCACACCGACGGACGACAAAAGGAAAGGCTGCCACTCGTTACCTTGACTTCTGTAGGCGGCGAGATTGAATCCAAATTGGGATGACCACTCTGTCCAGCTTTCCAGTGCAGCATCAAAAGGCCTGAGGGTCAGTGCAACTGCGTGTTGTGGTTGCGTTAGCGGTGGAGCGGCGGCTGCCGCATCGTTTTGCATTGCACGTTGACACTGGACGAGCTGTCCAAGGGCATCCAGTAATTCCTGCGTCTGCTGATTCTGTAAGCGATAAAATTCGGACAGTACATCAGGAGATTGTGGTGAAGCCATTACACAACGAAATCAGGGCAGTCGCAACGACATATATCAGTATAGTTAAGAACACCGTTTTTACTGCTCGTCGCCAATTTTGCGTTGGCAGAAGAGACAACACCGTGTTACCAGTGGAGGCCGAAATGCACGCGTTTCCGCTGACGCAGGCTGGCGTGAGGAGGGAAGAACTATACTGACGTGAGGTCTGGAACATGACAAGGAATGAGAATTCAGAAAGCGGACGTAATTAGTTTGGTATTTAAATTTAATCCATTAATGATGAACGTCGCTCTTGACGGTACATGATTCACAATATTATCTGTTCAGAATACATTCTTGAAGAATATGGAGCCTTGCTAGGTCGTAGCAAATGACGTAGCTGAAGGCTATGCTAAACTGTCGTCTCTGCAAATGAGAGCGTATGTAGACAGTGAACCATCGCTAGCAAAGTCGGCTGTACAACTGGGGCGAGTGCTAGGGAGTCGCTCTAGACTAGACCTGCCATGTGGCGGCGCTCGGTCTGCAATCACTGATAGTGGCGACACGCGGGTCCGACGTATACTAACGGACGGCGGCCGGTTTAAAGGCTACCACCTAGCAAGTGTGGTGTCTGGCGGTGACACCACAACCTTAACACCGGATGCTTCAAGATAGCGACGGAGGGGGTACAGACATGTTGAGAAAGCACTTAGGGCAATAACAACAACATGAAGACCAACGCCACACTGGAAATGCAGGTTGCAACCAGGTTGGACTTCGGGAGGACAACGCACAGCACGGACATTTCATATGTCACGACACTGCTACACAACGGAAGAGCGTGGGGAGAATCATAATACGACGAGACGACAATGAAAGTACAAAAAAATTACTAAGATCTTGTACTCATCAAGTAAGAGTTGGAAACTACTACAACCACCTCTCCAAAAATAAACCTTGAATCCTCAAACAAATACAAGCGAACGACAAACGGAATATTAAGTAGTACAAACCAACATAATCTAGAAATAGATTCAGCAAAATGAACAGTATTCTCCCTACCACATCATCAGATTACCATACCTAACCAGGTGTGGAGTACCAAGACGTCACAGCACAATATTGGGTGACGATCGTCGGTAGTCAACTACAATCGTCGTACTGCCATACTGTCCCAGGTGTGACAGCAAAGGACTACGAAGACATCACTGTTTATGCAGTAAACCACGGTCATCATCATCGGTTATAAGTACCACTCCATGATGACAATGTTAACAAGTAAGACCCGACATCGCATGCCAGAGTGCATCTCTCGTGACTTGTGATACCCATACAGATGGGTCGACGCCTTCCAGTATTTCAGTGGGGATCATGGAGCACAGAAACTGACGCTGCAAAAAAGGAAAAAACTCATAAAACACAAATGTAGAGTTAAAAAACGATATATTTGTAAAAGTGCCTTTTTCATTTCTTGTAAAAGTAATTACTTTTATTATGTATGTAAAGTCCACAACTTACAGATACCTTAAACCTTTTGTGAAGAAACTTAGTTAGTATCGTTATACAATCTCACAAACTCACGGAAAGTCTATTTATTTCTTTTATATGTAAAATTAGAAAAGGATTCATGCAGGAATTTTCTTCTTTAAGTAACTTTCGAAAACACCTTTTTGGGGTAATAATATTAATACTGAGGATAGAATTAAGAGGAAACACTCATTCATTCTTACAAAAAAAAAAAAAACAGTGATACATAAAGAAAAAGATAATGCCTAAATAAATAAAATGAAGTAACACAGCAGAGCTTTTGCGAAAATTTACTCTAGATATAACCACACTAAAACATGATACACTGTACACTTATGAGTTTACAAAAATTAATATTGTGAAAACAATTTTTGGAAATGAAAAAGAAAAACAGAAACAAGTAATGGCAAGGACAAAGAATAACAACCTTTGTAAAGTCTATATTTGCCTAACAACAAAACATAAATTTTAGAATTAAAAAATAGAAACAATAGCTATAAACAAATCATTAGAAAAAATTGTCAACAATGGCTGATAAAAGTTTATTGCAAAATCTAAAGAAACAATTTTTGCCTGACTTTGTCAATGTTTTCCTCGGCATTGAAAAACCCCAGACAAAAATTTTGTCAGAAGCAGGGAGGTATGTAAGACATCGTCGTCTCCTGACCTTCATTGCTTACATATTCCGCCCTCAAAATCATATTCTGCACATCAAGACGCTTCATTCAAACATGAACTCGGTAAGATAAAGTCAATGTTGTATGAATTCATGTAAACGATATGCAAATAGCAAGTGCTCACCGAGGTTGAAAGACTCGAGGCTGGCATACACACATACATTCCAGACACGACGGTCACAGGAGCTTTTAGTTTGAGAGAAGCAGACTACACACCGGGAGGCCGGTCCCTTCAGAGCATGAGTCAATCTCGGCCGCCTGTGGAGCAGACAGAGTGTGCCCGAGTGAAAGGGGGAACGACCCCGTGTTTGGCTTAAAAGCAAATTCTGCTACTACGCATTCTTTACACATAGCACGCAGTTTCAGAGATTTTCACAGGGAGACAGCAAACGCCAAACGCCGATAATTCAGATTTCCGGATTGGCCCCCTTAAACGAAACGTCATTCTCCCATTTTAGAAGAGCAATGCTGATTGGCAGACGATATTCCTGATGCCTTGAGCTGAAGGAGTAATGGAAGAGACTGAAAGATATACCCCTTCACGTCTGGCGCGGAGAGGCGCCATTCCGTTGTCGCTCTTGGAGCGAGGAACAAGTCTCTCCTCAGTACTTCACTGGGAGAGCACCTCTGTCGAGAGTGAATCGAAGTGCGACTCTATATTGAGTCCTTGCGATTAAGCGTTGTTCAGTGTGTTAGCCGACACACTTATCATGTGGCGTGAATGGTCAGTTATAGTTAAAGGCCTGCGAGCAAATTTTTGAGTAGCATCGCGGTGGACTGGTTATCTGACTGATGTACCACGCCAATAGTTAGACTAGGGGCGAATAGGAATCCTTGACTTCATCAAGGCATAGGGAGAGTTTCGTTGGCAAAGGTCAATCCAGATAGAATGAGAGTTATGTTATTTGTCAGCAGCGAGCAGCGTAGACAGCAGTCATCGCAGCTTATGGTATTGTGTGCTACAGCTATTGCAAACCCCCTATTTCCTCCACAACAGTACACTTCACTGCATTTCACACGCAACAGCCTCAGCCGTACCTAGCAACATTCTAAAGGATAATTATTCAAGTTGAGTAGGCGCGCCTCTCAGCCATTCTGCCAAGTCAATAGCAATCTTAAACTTTGTATAGAAATTTCATTAGCGAATCCTATCCTTGAGAGGTAACTTCACATTCCGAAGAGAACCAGGATATAACTTGTTCTATTCATAACTAAAAGTGCCATTGTGATTTCTCAGAATTTTTGCGAAATAGTTTTCGTTAGTTTCATGTTTTTCTTACACTAACTGGCACTACTCCAGTACCCAAGTATTCCACTAGTTACGTAAGAAATTTTGTGAATTTTTGTGCCATTTCCTTACAGCGGACGACTCCAGAAGATATTTATTGCTGAAAGTTTTTCAGGCATTTCTCTTTAGAACGTTAGGAGCGTCTGTCTGACTTCTGTAGTAGTTTGGGGGTGGAAATTGCATCTTGCAGGAGCCACAGGGTAAAGGGTACATCTCAGATTAATCCGTTGCACAGAATAACAGAACAGCAGATCAACCCCACACGCTCACACCGTGTTTCTGTCTTACACGCATTTTGCTCCAAGCACTTCCTTCTTCGTCTTCTACCCATATTGTTCCTTCTTGGTTCTTATGCTTATTGTACATTACCCGTATTTCTCTACAGCTTAAACCTATTTTTCAGAT
Organism: Schistocerca cancellata; assembly: GCF_023864275.1. Lineage (NCBI taxonomy): Eukaryota > Metazoa > Arthropoda > Insecta > Orthoptera > Acrididae > Schistocerca > Schistocerca cancellata. The sequence goes on along the minus strand of NC_064629.1, from coordinate 631,961,145 downwards.
AATTTAGAACGTTTTGCATCATTTTCGATTGTCAAAAGCTTTTTCTATGTCGACAAACCCTAAAAGGTATTCTCATTTTCCTTTTAAATCACAGGTCACATGTCCTGTGGATTCACATTAAGTGTCTCTAATTCAGCTTTCTCATGCTGTTGATCATTGTTGATTCCTCCATCTTTTAACGGCAGTTTCCAATTCCCAGGATAAGGGGGTCCCCTAACCTCTGTCTGCTCCTCCGCCCTCTCTGACAAGGCCATTGGCAGAACGAGGTTGAAAACTAATACTGGAAGTACACGGTTAATACTACTGATGATTTTAGAAATTTAAGCAGTAGCTGCTATCGAATCTCGGACCCAGGACGTTTTTATTATTAGCGAAAGACGCTCCCCATAGATCACTGTTCAGTATGTACACTACTCTTTTCAATTTTACTACCGTAAACGTCATACGATACTTGTATATTCTGCGGTGACAAGGTGCGGAGGGAAGAGCAGGAATTTGGAGTTGTAGTTTCACAGAATCTTAGGTAAGGGCAGAGCAAGGTTCTCGGATGCTGTATCAATACTGGAGATCATTCGTGCAAAGTCTAAACGTGGGGCTGTAGGAAGATATTGTTTATGAATGCAGTACCGTAGGTCTCCTCAAGTTGGAAGGAAGCACTTGTCAGGCACTGTCAGTGCAGGATTACCTCTTGTGTAGCCGTCTGTAGCAGGATCACATTAGGGGACTGATGACCACAGATGTTAAGTCCCATAGTGCTCAGAGCCATTGAGCCAGGATGACATTATAATGTGTCCTGAGCTCATACTAAAGAGTGTCTTGGATTCTAACATCCTGAAAAGGCGATGGAGGACCATACACTTCAAAACAGTCCCCACTCACTTGGTGAGGACAATACTTCGATAACCTCCTGGGCATGTATAGATGTTTAAGGGTTTGAGGAGAAGAACTGAAATACCTTGCGTCCACCACGTGAGAAAACTGCATATTTGTTGTACGAACTTACAAATACCGAAAAGGATTTTTCTAATTTTCTCACTGAGTTATCAGAATACGCTGTAATTAATTCTTTCGTGCCTTGGAAAGGTTAATTTCTCAGGATCCAACTCTCTATTACTGGTGTCAACAATCGCTCCGTGGCAGTGGAAAACTGGATCCTCTCTGGCGTTGAAATCAACTGAAGTAAAATGCAGCATTATGATCGGCAACAGCGTCTGGGCAATGTGACAATTGCTGAAGTGGTTATCATGCCTTATTACACCAGTAATAAAGACACTAGCATCCTTGCCTGGAATTCTCCTTATGGTCATGCACACAACAGTAGGAATTCTGGGACAACTTATAGAGTCCAGTAACTCTTGCCACAAAATGTCTTTGATATCCTTAGGCACTTGACCATTGGCACCAAGAAGACTGTGAGGTTCTCTGCAGCTGATCAGCACGTGAACATATAGAGAGTCGCACGCCTGCCCCCTCGCTCTACCCTCTTCGCGGTTGTTCTACAGATTTTGAAATAAATTCATCATTGGCTTCGTGGATCATGATCTTAACGTCATCTACACATTTATGGACACTACCTTCATGTTTAAACACAACGAGTTGGCTATCGGGTGTCTAGTTAGGCTTGTTAAGCAACCATTTCGTGGAAGAAAATTACTCTGTAGCAGTACTGAAGTGTCGTCTATTCAGGAGGCACAAAAATTTTTGTCATTCGGCTCTCAGCAGGTTGATATCTGAGAGATTTGGTTTTGGAATCCTATTTCGTGTTATATGCATTGACATTTCCATTATGTAAGAACCACATCGTCCTTGAGAACTTCTTGATCTAAGCCTTCGTTAGGTGAGCAGCAGTGTCAGATAATTTCAAATGTGTTTTTGTAAACACAGACAGCAAGGATTATTCTGTGCTAAATTTTGGAGTTGCTCCACGTGACGACCGATACTATTTGCGTAATATCCGCAGCAGAATGGAACACATCTTAGAGTCGAGATTTTACTTTACCTTTCTCCTTATCTTTCGGTCCGCGTAGGGTAGCCGCGCGGTCTTGGGCGCCTTGTCACGGTCCTTGCGGCTGCTCCCGTCCGAGGTTCGAGTCCTTCCTCGAGCATGGGTGTGTGTGTTGTCCGTAGCGTAAGTTAGATTAAGTAGTGTGTAGTCTTAGGGACAGATGACCTCAGCAGTTTGGTCCCATAAAACGTTACCACAAATTTCCAATTTTTCTTTCGGTTGAAGTGGGATGCTGTGATGGTGTAGGAATTATTTGAGGGCATTATGGGTTTCCTCGGAATATATTAAGTCCCGTGTTCTCAGAGATTATACCTTTTTCAAAATCGTCACAGAAGAAGAGTGATGTGTGGTATGATGGCTGCTGAATTTTTTTTAGTTCTTCACTGTAAGTTTCTAATTCTGGGGAGTTGATGGCGACTGGATGATTTGTAATACATTCCTTAACTGTTTTATGCCTTCCTGTAGATGAGAATATACGTAACTTATGAAGTATGCTCTTCTATAACATGTGCCGGTTGTGTTATACCAAGACAACGATTGCAAGTGCATTTGAAGTTGCTAGTCATAGGGTGGCTGCTTATGATAAACCGTTTTCCTGAAACTAACGATTATGGTTATTTTCGAAAAGCGTGAATTATTTTTGCTTCTGACTGCAATATCTACCCATGGCTTTTATCTTCCGGGCCTTATTTTCGTCACTGAATACCAGACATTCAAAACTTCAGATAGCTAAGTTGCCCGGAAAAGTAATCGGAAAAGTAATTGCAAGTACAGGTTTCCCACATTTTCACCAAGGTAGTAGGTCTGTTGCACGCCTTGCTGTTATGTCCATAGTATTGTATGTATTGTATTGTGTGTTAACCGGGGACCTAGAAACGACAGAGAGGCTCCGTCCCCGCCGCAGCCGCAGTGGTCCACAACCCCACTACGACTACCACAGTCCACTCACCCCTCCGCTGCCCCACACCGAACCCAGGGTTATTGTGCGGTTCGGCCCCCGATGGACCGCCCAGGGAACGTCTCACACCAGACGAGTGTAACCCCTATGTTTGCGTGGTAGAATAGTGGTGGTGTACGCGTAGGTGGAGAACTTGTTTGCGCAGCAATCGCCGACATAGTGTAACTGAGGCGGAATAAGGGGAGCCAGTCCGCATTCGCCGAGGCAGATGGAAAATCGCCTAAAAACCATCCACAGACTGGTCGGTTCACCGGACCTCGACACATATCCGTCGGGCGGATTCGTGCCGGGGACCAGGCGCTCCTTCCCGCCCGGAAAGCCGTGCTTTAGACGCCACGGCCAACGGGAAGGGCCTATGTCCATAGTACTTCTACTCGGAAAATAGCTATTGAATTTGTAATGCATAGGCTTACTTTAAGCCAAATCAATACTGTCATTGAATTCTCGGGCAATCTTGGAGAGCTGAAGATCAGTACATAATATTTCTTCAATTTTTATACATAAATATGCAAGTATCTACATCAGTCAATAGCCATGGTAGAAGTGTTGATCTTGTCCGATTTGATCATAATTATTTAATCACTGCGAATTTTTGTTATTTATATATGTTCTGTTTTTTGTCATTATAAAAAATCCTTGAGACATTATGAGTTCTGAGAGGTCCACCGACAGTGGTGCACCCAACTACAGCACTGGACACAAGGTGTCGTCTTTTCAGACGAGTCCCGGTTCTGCATACCGCATCATGATGGACGTATCAATGTGTAGAGGCTCTGAGGAGAAACAACAAAGCAAGATTGTATTCGCTATCGTCATACACGTCTAGCACCTTGTGTGATGATATGGAGTGCTACTGGGTACACAATACGATCATCTGTGGTTCGCACAGCTAGTTGTTTGGACAGCAAGCATTACATTTCTAGCATGTTAAGGGCGGTGACTGCAGTCTATCTTGGATGTCTTCGTGACATAGTTCAACAAGATAACGCAAGACCTTGTGTTTCTTGTTCTGTCCTGACTTACCTCGATACAGAGGATGTTCAGCTGTTGTCCTTGCTAGCACGATCACTGACCCACTGAAAACATCTGGTCATTTGTTGCCGAGAGACTGACACGCCACCACTCACCAGAGACCACAGACGAACTCTTTCATAGATTTGACGCAGTATGGAATGATGTACCTGCATCTGTCATGCAAGCTTAGCTCGACTCTGTGCCCAGCCTGGTTAGAGCCATTGTTCCTTTCAGAGGTGGCAACTCTCTCTACTAAATATCGACCCTGTGGACCCCCAGATCACTTACACATTTAATCATGAATTCTTCCTAATATAGTGTGCGTTTGCCCCATGAAATACAGGCATTTCCGAAGTCGGATGGCTTTCGTGCCAGCCGTACCGCAGATATTTCCACAACGAAGGGGTATCTGTGCAGAGGCCAGATGCATGTGGTTCCTGAAAAGGGGCAGCAGCCTTTCCAATTGTTGGAGGGGCAACAGTCTGATTGATCTGGCCTAATAACATCAGCCAACATGACCTCGCTGTGTTGTTACTGCGAACGACTGAATGCAGGGGAAAACTGCAGCTTTACCGAGGACATGAAGCTCTGATTTATGCTTAAGTGATAATGGCATCCTCTTTGGAAAAATATTCCAGAGCTAAAATAGTTTCCTCATTCGGATACTCAGGAGTATGTCGTCATCAGAGAAACAAAACTAGCATTCTATAGGTCGGAGCATGGAATGTTAGATCCCTTAATTGGGCAGTTAGGCTAGAAAATTTAAAAAGAGGGAAATTGATAAGCTTAAGTTCCAAATAATGGGAATTAGCAAAGTTCGGTGTCGGTGGCAAGAGAAGCAGGGTTCCCCGTCAGGTGAGTACGGGATTATAAATACAAAATCAAGTAGCTGTAACGCAGGAGAACGTCCAGTGATGAATAAGAAAACAGGAATGCGGATAAACTCTTGTGGGCAGCATAGTGAACGCATTAGCGTAGCTAACATGGAGACAAGTTAATACTTCCCACAATAGTACAAGTTTGTATTTCAACTACAGGGGTGGAAAATAATATGGAAATGCATGCATGAACATTGTACTCAATGCGTTCCAAGTGTCAGTCGTGGCCAGAACACAGTTCAGTGTAGTTGTGAGTGCGTTATTCCGGAGCTCAATGCACGCGATCATAGGCAAATTGTTTATTGCTCGTATGGTGTGTGCTTCCGATAACCAAGACAACCGAAGTGTTTGATGTCTCAGGAGGTATCGTATCAAAGATTTATACTGCATACAGGGAAGGCAGAAAAAAATCATCCGCTAAGTCACAACGCGGACGAAAGATCGTGTTGAGAGATGGTGACAGACGGTCACTGAAAAAGATTAAGACGAAAAATAAGCGGACAACAGCTGCAGAAGTCATTGCAGAACTGAATGTCGCACTTGCGAACCCTGTCGTGGTAAAAATAATATGAAGGGAACTCCATATTCTGGGAATTGTAGGGTGAGCTGGAATTCCAAAATCATTCATTAGTGATAAATGACGGGAATTTGGTGGTGATTTGGGCAGCCATATTGTGGTATACCATGGACCACATTGTCACTCAGCAAGGTCGCATTACTGCCAAGGATTATGTGATCATTTTAGCTGATCAGGTCGCTCACATGTAAAATGTTTGTTCCCCAGTAGTGATGCTGAGTTGCAAGACGACAGAGGACCTGTTCACACAGCTCGCAACGTCGAAGACTGGTTTTATGAACACGAGGATGAATTGTCGCATCCCCCGGCAACCACAGCGACGTTACCTCAATATTATTGAACCTCTATGGTCTGCTATCCACCTTCATCATCGCTATGAGAACTTGCTACTATTTTGCAGAAAAATGACATAGGAGTCCCTTGAAAACTGTATAGGATCCTTATCTATCCAGTCAGAGACGACTGAAAGCTGTTTTGAAAGCTAACGGTTTTCCTTCACCATATTAGGCATGGTAATGCGTTGTGTTTTTCGTGTTCCCATATTTATGTCCACCCCTTTTAGCTCCGAAGATGATGAAGAGATTGAAAGAATGTATGATGAGATAAAAGAAATTATTCAAGCATTTGAGAGAGAGACAAAATTAATTGTGATGGGTTACTGGAATTCAGTGGGAGGAGGACGAAGAGAAGGAAAAGTAGTAGGTTAATATGGACTGAGGGGAAGAGATGAAAGAGAAAGTCGCCTGGGAGAATTTAGCAAAGACCATAAAGAATCATGAAAGACGGTTGTATACGTGGGAGAGACCTAGAGACACTGGGAGGTTTCAGAGTGAATATATAGTGGTAAAGCAGAATTTAGGAACCAGATTTTAAAATGTGAGACATTTCCAGCGTATGATGTGGCCTCTGATCATAATTTATTGGTTATCAACTGTAGATTAAAATTGAAGAACCAGCAAAAAGATAGAAAATTAAGAAACTGGGACCTGGATATGTAGAAGGAACCAGAAGTTTTTGAAAGTTTCAGAGGAATCATTAGGCAACGACTGAGCAAACAGGGAAAAGCAGTACAATAGAAGACAAATGGGTAGCATTGAGAGATGAAAAAGTGTAGACAGCAGTTGATCAAATAGGTAAAAAGACAAAGCTTAGGAGAAACCCGCATATATCACAGGATATAGTTAATTTAGTTGTTAAAAGGAGTATATATGCTAAAGAGCCAAAGAAACTGGTATACGTGCCTAATATCGCGTAGTGCCCCGCGAGCACGCAGAAGTGCCACAACACGACGTGGCATGGACTCGACTAATGTCTGAAGTAGTGCTGGAGGAAACTGACACCATGAATCGTGCAGCGTTGTCCATAAATCCGAGAGAACGACGGGGTGGAGATCTCTTCTGAACAGCACGTTGCAAGGCATCCCAGATATGCTCAATAATGTTCATTTGTGGGGAGTTTGGTGGCCAGCGGCAGTGTTTTAACTTAGAAGAGTGTTCCTGGAGCCACTATGTAGCACTTCTGAACGTGTGGGGTGTCGCATTGTCCTGCTGGAGTTGCCCAAGTCCGTCGGAATGTACAATTGACACGATTGGATGAGGGTGGTCAGACTGGATGTTTACACACGTGTCACCTGTCAGAGTCGTAGCTAGACATATCACGCTCCACACCATTACAGAGTCTCTACCAGCTTGAACAATCCCCTGCTGACATGCAGGGTCCATGGATTCGTGAGGTTGTCTCCATACCCGTACACGTCCATCCGCTCGAAACAATTTGACATGAGACTCTTCCGACCAGGCAACATGTTTCCAGTCATCAACAGTCCAATGACGGTGTTGACGGACCCAGTTCAGTCATCAACAGTCCAATGACGGTGTTGACGGGCCCAGGCGAGGCGTACAGCTTTGTGCCGTGCAGTCATCAAGAGTACACGAGTGGACCTTAAGCTCTGAAAGCCCATATCGATGATGTTTCGTTGAATGGTTGCCACGCTGATACTTGTTGATGGCTGGTTCAAATGGCTCTGAGCACTATGGGACTCAACTGCTGTGGTCATTAGTCCCCTAGAACTTAGAACTACTTAAACCTAACTAACCTAAGGACATCACACACACCCATGCCCGAGGCAGGATTCGAACCTGCGACTGTAGCAGCAGCGCGGCTCCGGACTGGAGCGCCTAGAACCGCACCGCCACCGCGGCCAGTACTTGTTGATGGTCCAACATTGAAATCTGCAGCAGTTTGAGGAAGGGTTTCACTTCTGTAACGTTGAATGATGGTCTTCAGTCGTCATTGCTCCCGTTCTTGCAGTATGTCGGAGATTTGATGTTTTACCGAATTTGTGATATTCACGGTACACTCATGAAATGGTCGTACGGGAAAATCCCTACTTCATCGCTACCTCGGAGATGCTGTGTCCCATCGCTGGTGCGCCAACTATACCACCACGTTCAAACTAACAATTGTTGATAATCTACCACTGTAGCAGGAGTAACCCATATAACAATTGCGTCAGACACTTGTTGTCTTATATAGACGTTGCCGACCGCAACGCCGTGTTCTGCCTGTTTACGTATCTCTATATTTGAATACGCATGCCTATACCAGTTTCTTTGGCGCTTCAGTTTATGAAAGTGCAGCAAAGGATGCAGGCGAAAGGGAATACGAAAGCCTAAAAAATGAGACTGACAAAGAGTGCAAAATGATAACACAGGGTTGGTTAGAGGACACATGTAAGTCTATAGAAGCATGTATAACTAGGAAAAACATAGATACCGCCTACAGGAAAATTAAAGTGGCCTTTGAGGCAAGGAGAAGCAGCTGTTTGAATACGAAGAGGTCAGATGGAAAGCCAGTACTAAGCAAAGAAGGGAAGATCAAAGGTGGAAGGAATGTGTAGTAGGGCTATACAAAGGAAATGAACTTGAAGGCAATATTATAGAAAAGGAAGATCAGGAAGATGAAGGTGAGATAGGAGATATGATAGTGCAAGAAGAATTTGTCAGAGAACTGATAGACCTACGACGAAACATGGCCCCTGAATAGAATACATTCCCTCAGAGGTGCTGATATCCTTGTGAGAGTCAGCCTAGACCAAACTATTCTACCTATTGTGCCAGATATGTGGTAAAAGGGAAATACCCATAGACTTAAGAAGAATGTAATAATAATTTAAGCTCAAAAGAAGGCGGGTGCTGAAAGGCGTGAATATTACCGAACTACCAGTTTAATAAGTCATGGTTACAAGATACTGACACGATTTATTTATAGAAGAATGGAAAAATTAGTAGACACCGATGTTGGGAAAGATTAGTTTTGAAAGGGAACGTGCGAGGCAGTACTTACCTTATGATTTCTCTTGGAAGATACAACCCTAAAGAGAACAACTGAAATGACTGTCGGAACGTCGGCATTTTTAGTTGTTTCAATGTTTCATAACTACCTGGCCTAATGCCCAAAATGATTTTATTTATTTATTTATTCAAATAGCCGTTTTACAGGCGCGGTAAACCAGTATTTCAGTTGGCGAAGAGTTCTCGGGCCTCCAGCCGGGTGGCTTCCTAGTCTCTTCCCGATTTCTTTTATTTCAAGCTCCATTTCTTCTGACCTTTCCCGCTTCTCTCCTCATAAACTGAATTTCTGTGGTAGTAATACCACTTGGGTGTTTGTCTTGTAATGCCAAACTTTCCATACCATACTCTGTAATTGGTCCCATAAATGAACTGTAAATTTGCATATTAGTTTTCATACCTACCTCTTTTTCCCTATTACTGTGTTATTCATCTAATAGTACACTGAGACTGATTTCTTAATTGTGTTTATAACCTCTTGTTCCATTACTCCATTATTACTTTGTATAAGAAAAGCTAAACGCCGCCCGAACAGGCCATGAAGGCCCAACGGTACCGATTGGCCGCCGTATCTTCCTGAGCCCACAGGCGTCACTGGATGCGGATATTGAGGGGCATGTGGTCAGCACATCGCTTTCCCGACCGTGTGTCAGTTTACGAGGCCGTATTACTTTGTATGGTGACAAGATATTAAAAATTTTCTACTTTTTATGAGATTATCGCTATTGAGTTCTTCTTCCTGCCTTGTTTTGAAACCCACCTCACTTGGTTTTTGTCTATATTCGCTGTCATTCCCTACCTCTTCGGTTCCTCATGCCGTTCCACTACAACCTGCTAAAACCTTTGTGGTGTCTAAGTCACTAATACTATATCATCTGAAGTGAGCAATGTTCGCAGGTAGACTGGTGTAGTCTATACATTCCTAGCTTGTTCTGTAGTTTTGACGCTTACACTTGTTTTTGTTGAGTTTTATAGAAAGATGTTAAAGATTAATGGGCTGAGGCTTTGTTCCTTTCTCCATTGTAAATTCTTCTGATTTTTCATCGTCAATACGAATCACTCCTGTCGGTCGTTCACACGCCCTCTTCACGGCTATCACCAATTTGATTGGTAACCTCTTTGCTACCAGTGCTTCCCACAGCTACTGCGTTGGCACAGAGTCATATGTAGCTTTAAGATCGAGAAACGCGAGATAAAGCTCCGGTTCATCGTCTATGGTCTTCTCCATGATGGTTCTTACAATGTAGATGTGGTCTTGCGATAAATTCTGTCTTAAGGAAAGAAATTTGTGAAACGATTGGCTCAAATGGTTCAAATGGCTCTGAGCACTATGCGACTTAACTTCTGAGGTCATGAGTCGCCTAGAACTTAGAACTAATTAAACCTAACTAACCTAAGGACATCACACACATCCATGCCCGAGGCAGGATTCGAACCTGCGACCGCAGCGGTCGCTCGGTTCCAGACTGCAGCGCCTAGAACCTCACGGCCACTCCGGCCGGCTATGTGAAACGATTATTCCTGTTCGCACAAGTAGTTTTCTGTCTGGATTTTGGTCTTTTTAGAGTGTCTGTTAACAAGACAATGTCATCTGCGAATGCCAGGCAGTCCACACAGATATCATCTTTTTGACTTCCCCATTTGATGTGTTTCTTGTTGGATTTTCTCCACAGTCCGACAACCTTTCGCAGGGGGCAGCTTAAAAGCAAAGGTGATAGTCCATCAGGCGAATTCTCCACGGAAGTTGACTTTAGAGGAAACATTTGTTAATGAGGCTTGACTAGTGTTTGTAATTTTTGGATCTAAAGTGTATTTTTTCATAAGATCGGCGCTGGATTTCCTGTTATGTAAATTGAAGGTGGAGGGGGCGAAAGGAATGGAAGGGGGTGGACTATTGATGTCAGCTGCATCGGGACTTCGTGTAGAATCAGGGCGACGATTGAGAATGTGTGTCGGACCGAGAGTCGAAACCGGAATCTCCTGTTTACTAGACAGTTGCGTTAATCACTGCCCCACCCGGACACGGTATTTACCGCAGCTGCGCGGACTATCTCGGCACACCTCTCGGCCGACCCACATTCCCTCCGAGCTGCTTGCTGCTTTGAGATTCCCGCAGGAGCTCGGACGTAATTGTGCATCCGCGCTGATAGTGGTGGATTCATTACCTATTGAAGAGAATTAATTATATTCTATTACCATTTTCTATTCTTTCGGATGTGTTTTGTTACACTGCCAGACAAAAAAATGAAGCACTCAGAAGAGAAGAGGAAACGAAATGAAACATCACAGCTTGAGTGAGTATGTGATGTTTTTTCAGTAATGACAAAATTCAAAACGGAGTCAAATTACAAAGAACTTGGCAGTATGAGCCCACTTACCAGTATAACGTTCCAGCCCCTCTGTTCTGGATGCAGGCACGGAGTCGGTTGACAAACGTTTTATAAAACTGTTGTACCCTCTCTTGAGACAAGCTGGCCCACAACTGTTGTAACTGGTCCTTGGTTTCATGTATACTGGCAGTGGGAAGGTGTTGATATCCGAACTGGTCCCAGACATGTTCTATAGGGGGCAGATCTGGGGATATTGTCGGCCACGGAAGTACCTCAGTAACACGCAGGCAGTTTATGAAGACATGTGAGACACGTCGACGAGCGTTGTCCTGTTGAAAAATGGCACCGCGATGCTGTCATACGAGAGAAGCCCATGAGGGCTAGGATGTCCGTGACATACTGTAATGCCGTCACTACCAGACGTGACATAAAGTCATACCCGATGGCTTCCCATACCATAACGGCCGGAGTAATATCTCTTTGTCTCTCTAAAACATTGGAGGAGTTGGACTTCTTTTCACGTAGGCGCTATACTCGCTGACAATAGCCACCCGGGGTAGCGCAGAACCGACAAAATGTTACGCCATTCACCAGCAGTCCATGAGTCCATGTTATCTAGTCATGGCACCACTCCAAACGCTGCCGTTTGTGTTGCGATGTCGTATGGAGTCCGTTACTTATTCTAGGATGGCAAGCGCAGATGTACCTGGTGCACAATACGACAATCCTCCCTTGTGGTGGTCATACGTGGTCGACCAGAACCTTGACTACGAGTATTCCTCTCATCACGTTCCCATGCAGTCCAACATCGGGCACTGTCACACCCGAATGCCCAACAAATCTGGATACTGTACGATTGAACAGCCGGCCAAATGAAGAACCACTATGAGGCCCCTTTCAAACTCAGTCAGGTCTCACACTAGTATGCCGTGTCTCAGTGTCCACCACAGTGACTGCCCAACATCTAACGCTGTTCACGCATCTTATATACAGTGTGGGGTAAATAAAAGTGTCCCGGACGTGTGGATATGATTTGACGTGAATTTGTGGCAGCGTTAACGGAGGAGGAAACGACCTACAATTACTTCCAACAGATTGGAGTAACTGCCCATACAGCCGGCCGAACCTGGAGAACATATTTACACAGTCTTCACGCCTGATAGAGTTATTAGCAGAGATCAGACTGGTCGTGGCCCTAGCTGGCCACCCAGGTCATCTGATCTGTCAGTGAGCGATTACTTTGTCTGGGGAGCCCTCAAGTCTAAGGTGTTGCGCAGCAACTCTCATAGTCTTCAAGAACTGCAGCATAACGTTCCGGATGAAATTGCAGCAATTCTAACATTTCAACTTTGATATGCCTCCAGCAACTTGCTGACCAGGGCTCAAAAGTGTCAACATATGAGATGTCGTCACTTTCAGCATGTACTAAGGTGAAGTTATTACTGTATTTTCCTTTCTCTGCCGTGTTTCTTTGTACCCTCGAACTCTGTTCTCCGGGTCATTTTTATTTGCCCTACTCTGTACCTTACCAGGTCTGGCGGTAACATTAGTGACATCCTAGTCACTTCGAGCCGTCGGGAATTCGGAACTGGACCGTAAAAGCCACTACATGTGAGCCCCCAAGTGCACCAGGTCCATGTTCTGTTCGGCTGCAGGAACGCAGATGATTTGCAGAGCAAAGACTCTCGTTTAAAACGGTTCTGGCAAATGGTCATGTCTGCTGCACATGGAGCTTGTAGGTACTGGGGAGACAAAAGAATGCCTCTAGCGGAAACGTTCTTGGTGTGGGTGTGATTCTTTTTAGTGTGGGAAAATTGCTTATTACAGAACTACTACGAAAGTAGTTTTTAAATAGTTCGACTCATGAGAAGAAGAATCTGTGCTGGTCGATCAGACGCATGAAATCAACCACAGAAAAACTTGTGTAGCGCTAGGGAGAAATCTACTTATTGTAGGGGGCTTAACTGATAATCTTCAGAAGAAAGATTTCGATGTGAGCTTCGCCACAGTTTGGAGGTCATCCTGTACTTTGGTTCTGAGTGCACTGACTCTTAGAGTAATAACCAGAAGCAATCTGCCCAGATATTTTCTTACGATAACTGCAGGCTACGAGTACATACTATAGTCTCATTGATTATTGTTCTTATTAAATGAAATCCAACTGTTTTAAATTACATTCAAATAATTTGTTCTTATCAAAACGCCGTAGTCTATGCGAGCTAGTTTCTATCAATTCCAAAGGTTGTAGGATGATTACTGTAGGATAATTATTAACTTGTGTTCGCACTACCCGGTCGCTGTAGACTGATATACGTTCATAATCTCTTCTTAGATGATTCTATAGCTTTCAATATTTTTTCCAACATTTGAGAATAGGAGCTCTCGAAACTATCCAGTTTTAAAGTATATGGCATATTGGTTGTTGTTTGGAGATATTTTATATAAAAATAGCCGAGTACTCAGTGCTTTCTTGGTATGTATTTATTCTAATCTTCTGTAAGTCCATTTCCTCCTTTCCCCTTTCTCTGTCCATCTCCTCCTCTGCATCTCTCACCGTCTCCTCCTCCCTCTTTCTCTTTTCGCCTACTCCACACCCATCATAATCTCAGTCTACCTCCTTCTGACGCTCACTCTGTCCATCTGCTACAGCCCCTCTCCCTGCCCATCGGTGCCTCCTTCGTCTCTCTGTCCACCTCCTCCTCCTTTCTATACATCTCTTCTTCCCCCTCTCTCTATCCATCGGTTCCTCCCCCAAGTTACTGTCCGTCTCCTTCTCCCTCTCTCTCTGTCCGTCTCCTCTGCTCTGTCTGTCTCCTCCTCCCTCTATCCATCTCCTCCTTTTCCCTTTTTCTATCTCCTCCTCCCCCTCTTTCTGTTCATCTCCTTCTCTTCCCTTTCTGTCCCCATTTCCTCCTCTCCCTCTCTCTACCCACATTCTCCTCCCCATATCTGTGTCCATCTCCTCCCCTTATCTCTCTACATCATTACGTTTTCAACCCCATCAACACAGCAAATTCGTCGTTCCTACCCCAACAATATTTCTTTCCAGATAGTAAGTAACATGTGTACCAACTTCGGTTGAAACGGATCCTCGAGTTTATGAGAAGCTTTTTACCAGCGGATTTTCCCGGGTTCGGAAATATCAAATATATTTGACCAATATTTGACATATTTCTCACATACTTCTACACGTATTTCACATGTAGCCCTGTTGAATTTCGCCGTGCAGTGTCGTTTTCAAGCAGCTCAGTTTTTATGGCGTCATATCTTCCGAACTGTATGTCGTACAATGATATAATTTGACAAGTACATTTAGTGGTATATGTAGATACTTCTTGGGAAATGTGTTGTGAATAGAGTCAGTAGCAAAAAAGTAATAAATGAAAAAGTCATGCCTGACGCGGCAGTATTACTACATGAACAGCGAAAATATAGTAAGCGGTAAACTTTTTTCCTTTAACCATTTTGTGAAGGGTGTCTGCGAGGATAGGTCTCTTGAGGGTTTGAAATTATGTATGAAGTTGTTTGCAAGTCACTAAGTGCTCTCGTTCCGAAATATTGGATGAATACATTCTGGCTATTTGCGCATCATGAGCTACGTTTCATTTTTACCCCATCCCTTTCAGCGATAGGTGGTTGTTGACCCCACAGTGATTCGTTAGAGACAGAAAGTGTTATATGTATCAAGTTTGGTTGAAATCGATCCAGTGGTTTGGGTGGAGATGTGGAACATAGATACATTTTTACAGTATGTTTGAATTTCCAAAGATCTGATTTTCCATAAACCAGAGTGAACATTGATATGTGGTGGCAAAAATATCACAAATTGCTTAATTTCTGACTGAATTATTCAATTTAAAAATAAAAAAATTGCGATTTCAAGGTTTCGGCATTTACTGGATGTAAGGTACATTGTATAAAGACTCTTCATTTCACTAGGAAGATGCGCCTCGAAATGATGGCAGTGCTATAGTCTCGGGAAAAGGAAGTAGTAGTATTCAGTTTATTAGTATGGTCTACTACCATGCATTCTTTCGAAATAGCGTATCTTAGAATGTTTCTTGCGTAAGCTCCATTTCTAATCGACACTAGTACTTGCTGGCAGCAGGTAAAAAGTGAGTGGGTTGCCTACCCCACTGGTGCCTAAAAATCGGTGGGTAGGAGTCTGTTCATAGCGATGTCTTTCAATTGCCCGACAAAGATGCGCAGGTGGCATCGATGGTGTTACCAGACTAGAGTTCTTTGAGGAATCCTTTGGCATTTTATTTGATAGCATGTCAGTGTTGCAACCACCTTCTTCGACAAACACTCTTTTCTGCTTGAGATCAAGTTCAGATTTTGTCGAATGGTTATGAACGGTCACTAGTGGTTCCATCCTGTATACCAGACCAACAACTGCCATCATGATACACTCGAAAGGGATGAGATCACATTCAGTGCGGCTCCAAGCGCATAATGTCCTTAGAGAAGAGTTGAATCGTCCAGGGGTGTCAGCAGTGTCAAAAGTTGTCAAGAACGTCGTCCTGTTGCACATCGCACGGCAAATTGTCGTTATCGATCGTGAAATGTGTGAAATCGAATACCCCAAGAGACACCTCCTCAGGCCTTCTCTTGTCGATTACGAGCAGCGGTGTGGCCGAAATATTTCCCTCGCCCACACATAAGAAAACCGCGTGATTTCGACGTTGGTCTGTATAGCAGAGGCTTCACGAGAAGGGGTAAAATGTAAGGAGAGGTGTGACCGCGTTTTGATGGTGTGACACGTCCACAGTTGTGTTGGTCAGAATTGTGGTGCCAATGTTATATCATTAACCCACTTCACACCTCACACGAACTTCTGATTTTTCCTTGCATGTGTTGACACCTTATTGTTTGAAGCGTCAACGAGCCCGTGTGTGACGTCGCAGGGCGTTTCGCCTCTACACCATTACAGAGGAAGGTTGGAGGCACCTTCGAGTTAAAGTTCAGGTTCATTGTAATCGGTAGGAGCACAGGACGAAGGAAGTGGAGACCGTTCGGTCTACACCTAACAGAAATATGAAGAAGGAAGCAAGCAGAGAATCGAGTGTGTAAGGAAGTGACTGCGACTTGTTTTAAGGGACCATAGGGACATTCAGCTGAAGTGACTTAAGGAAATCACAGGGAAACCGAAATCATGAGGGCTGCTCAGAGAATTAATTATCCTTCGAATTACGAGTATAGCAACTTAATCGCTATGTCACCCCACTCTTCAGCGGAGATGGTAACTGATAACTGAAGACCGGAAATGGGAAACGCAGAAAGTGACAAAACTAGATATTTTATCTGTAAATCCACTGACGGGCTATGGCTAGTAACTTGAGATACACACATCAAAAAACGTTTTGCATCGCCTCGGTTCCCAGAAATCATGAAGATAGACGTCGAATGTGGATATTTTATCACAGACACAGTTCCTTTGACTGTTCAGAGATGTCACTAACCACCCAAAGATGTAAACAACCATGCATGAGCAGCGCATATTAGACGGAGGGGGTCCGACAGCCGATCCGTGCCAGTCATTCCACCAGGAAGAAGGTACACGGCTCGTGTTGTCTATAGTTCAGCCATGCCTAGACGATCAATACCGCGGTGCAATCGCGTCCGCATTGTTACTTTGAGCCAGGAAGGGCTCTCCACAAGGGAAGTGTCCAAGCGTCTCGGAGTGACCCAAAGTGATGTTGTTCGGAAATGGAGGAGACACAGAGAGACAGGAACTGTTGATTACGTCCCTCGCTTAGGCCGCCCAAGGGCTAATACTGCAGTGTATGACCGCTACCTGCGCATTGTGGCTAGGAGGAACCCTGGCAGCAACGCCACCATGTTGAATAATGCTTTTCGTGCAGCCGTGTTACGACTCAAACTGTGCGCTATAGACTGCATGATGAGCAACTGCCCTCCCGACGTCCATGACGAGGTCCATTTTGGCAACCACGACACCGTGCAGAACTGTACACATGGGCCCAACAACATGCTGAATGGACCGCTCAGGATTGGCTCACGTTCTCTTCGCCGATGAGTGTCACATATGCCTTTGACCAGACAATCGTCGGAGGTGTGCTTGGAAGTAACCCGGCCAGGCTGAACTCTTTAGACACACTGTCCAGCGAGTGCAGCAAGGTGGAGGTTCTCTACTGTTTTGGGGTGTCATTATGTGGGGCCGATGTAAGCCGCTGGTGGTCATGGAAGGCGCCGTAGTGGCTGTATGATACATGAATTCCATACTCCGACCAATAGTGCAACATACTGGTGAGGCATCCGTGTACATGGATGACAATTCGCACCCCCATTGTGCACATCTTGTGAATGACTTCCTTCATGATAACGACATCGCTCGACTAGAGTGACCAGCATGTTATCAAGACATGAACCCTATCGAACATGCCTGTTATACATTGAAAAGGGCTGTTTATGGGTGACGTGACCCACCAACCACTCTCAGGGATCTACACCAAATCGCCGTTGAGGAGTGGGACAATCTGGACCAACAGTGCCTTGATTAACTTGTGGATAGTATGCCACAACGACTACAGGCATGCATCGATGCAAGAGGACGTGGTACTGGATATTAGAGGTACCGGTGTGTACAGCAACCTGGACCACCACTTCTGAAGGTCTCGCTGTATGGTGATACAACATGCAATGTGTGGTTTTCATGAGCAACAAAAAGGGCAGAAATGATGTTTATGTTAATCTCTGTTCCAATTTTCTGTACAGGTTTTGGAACTCTCGGTACCGAGGTGATGCAAAACTTTTTTGATGTGTGTATTTTGGAAGAACGAAAGAAACCTCCTTGTACTTCAAAACGCCAATACTAGATATAGCAGCATGTAAGTTCCTTTGTTCGTGATTTGGGGAACGCTGTTGTACTGAGCGTGTTTGACCGTGGCGACAAACATTTTATAGTCTGTTTTTCACTCGCTTTCCTACGAGCAACAAGCAGTAGTAAATTTTACTTCAGTTCAGTTATTTTCAACGTGAATCTTTAGACTCGAGTGCTTCACGATGGAAAGAAAAGGCAAGATTAGAAACTTAAAGAATATTGAGCTAAGAATTCTAGAAACCCTGTATGTAACAAGCAAAGAGACTGCTTATGCTCAGAAAGAACCACCCCAACGTGATGTAAGATGAAATCACCATAATTTAACGGCGTCTTGTGCAGCATAATGAAATCAAACAAAATTTCGTTTAATTTCTGAGTTCAAACTGCATACTCTTCCCATCCTAATAATATACCTCCCCTTATTGACCAATAAATTAAATGCTGAAAGAAAGAAGCAGCTATCAGTCATGTTCGATTATCTTAAAATGAAATACAAGGAATTTTATTTCTCGTTGTGTCAGTGATGTAAATGCTATATTTTTTGTTATTGTTCAGAAATAAGTAAGGCTATCGGTGTGCATTAAGTAATTCCTTGGGGGTGAAGCATGGCACTTACACCTTGCCTAGTTATTCGTTTATATTTTTCAATTATAAAATTATAACACTTTTGCTACAATTTTTGTGTCCGAAGTTACAAATGAGACGAAACTATCATAATTTGCATCCATTCGAATAAAATGGTTTTTAATGGGAATCTTTCATGCTTTTTTCCTGTTTTCTTAAAATTTCAAATTTCGCACTTTCAGCGTTTCCCATTCCCAGCCTAAAATTTCTGATCACTAGACTATTCGCCAATAACTTGGTTTAAATTACTGAATTCCCGCTGTACGTTCATCAAATGCGGAGTTGTGACGCTGATGATGACGACCCATCCGTAATGTTGGAACTTTAAGCTCTGCTCATAGTGTTCTTCAGGGGAGTATATTATGTGTCTGCAGCGGATTTGTTACGTCCCTTCATTTTTGTGTCCATAATCAGACATCGATACAGCTAAAATTTGAAATCGTCCTGTAGTGGACAGTGTTGCATTTTACAGACATTATATTCCTAAATAATTTTCTACGTGTCTGCGGTGAAGAGGAAATTTTGTATAGTCGTGTTGGTCATTCTTTGTACCATCTTCAACATGTTGAAGATCAACGAGGTAAAAATAAAAAGAACAGTAGTTGTATACATTCAGACTATAAAGCTGTATTAAAGAAATTTATTACAACTATGTCACTTCGAAGAACTTGGCTCATGTCAGTGAGATTACATTATTGTTAGAGGATCAAATATTACATCTATTGGTATTCACCATATTTTGTCCACTCATTGATCCGTTTTCTTGTGGAGCAAACTGATGAGACTTATGCCTCTAAACAATACGTAGCGAATAACTAAAGAGTTGAGATTTAGGGAATGATGTCGCAGCTGCAGGCGAGGCCGCCGTCCCCCTGCTTGCAGAGCACGTGGCACAGCGCGTCCCAGTCCTCCTCCGTCTCCGCCGCCTCAAACGTCGCCATTGACTTCGTCATTGTTCTCAGCACGGTGTCTTGCTTCTTACATTCGCTGCAGCCATAAACCTGAAACATTTTAACTGTTACATTTCTAAACTACGTGAAATTTCTTGAGAATTAATGAGTAAGCCATTCTAAGAATGGAGTTAAAAATGCACTGTACAAAAGAGTAGCTTAAAATTAAACGAAGAAAAAACTGACCAACTTCGACAAAAATTTGTATTTTGTATCAAATGTTACGGTGAACTTTTCCCATTATTTTTCTATGAAAATCCGAGCTTTCGATATGTCTACCACTGTCTTCGTCGAGAAGGCAACTGCCTGTCAAAGAAGCAACTGAATCACACAGATGTAAATTAAGTAGTAATAACCACTGCGAACAGAGACTACATTGGTGCCAGCGATGAAAAGATATCCAAAGCGGTTTTGTTGCCATCACGGGACGTATCTTGATTGGATCAACAAAAAATAGACAAAAGTTAATGTCTCTGAGCACTATGGGACTTAACTTCTAAGGTCATCAGTCCCCTAGAACTTAGAACTACTTAAACCTAACTAACCTAAGGGCATCACACACACCCATGACCGAGGCAGGATTCGAACCTGCGACCGTAACAGTCAAGCGGTTCCAGACTGTAGCGCTTAGAACCGCTGGGCCACACCGGCCGGCACAAAAGTTAAGATGGCGGTTTTAATGTTTCAGGTGTTATACGTTGTTTTTCTCCACTTAAGCAGAACGTAAAGAAGTTCATTCAACCATGTAAAACTATGAGAAAAGTCCTTCTCCGGGATGTTGTTTAAGAGAGAGGGGGGAGGAGACGTTCATGAAATTGACCGAAAATTCCAGTTTTGAATCTACAGTAAAGGAAACAAAACAAAAGTTCGGAGTAGGCATTAAAATCCATGGAGAAGAAATAAAAACTTTAAGGTTCGCCGATGGCATTGTAATTCTGTCAGAGGCTGCAAAGGACCTGGAAGAGCAGTTGAACGGGATAGACAGTGTCTTGAAAGGAGGATATAAGATGAACATCAACAAAACAAAACGAGGATAATGGAATGTAGTCGAATTAAGTCAGGTGATGCTGAGGGAATTAGATTAGGAAATGAGACACTTAAAGTAGTGAAGGAGTTTTGCTATTTGGGGAGCAAAATAACTGATGATGGTCGAAGTAGAGAGGATATAAAATGTAGACTGGCAATGGCAAGGAAAGCGTTTCTGAAGAAGAGAAATTTGTTAACATCGAGTATTGATTTAAGTGTCAGGAAGTCGTTTCTGAAAGGATTTGTATGGAGTGTAGCCATATATGGAAGTGAAACATGGATGATAAACAGTTTGACAAGAAGAGAATAGAAGCTTTCGAAATGTGGTGCTACAGAAGAATGCTGAAGATTAGATGGGTAGATCACATAACTAATGAGGAGGTATTGAACAGAATTGGAGAGAAGAGGAGTTTGTGGCACGACTTGACTAGAAGAAGGGATCGGTTGGTAGGACATGTTCTGAGGCATCAAGGGTTCACCAATTTAGTACTGGAGGGCAGCGTGGAGAGTAAAAATCATAGAGGGAGACCGAGAGATGTATACACTAAGCAGATTCAGAAGGATGTAGGCTGCAGTAGGTACTGGGAGATGAAGAAGCTTGCACAAGATAGAGTAGCATGGAGAGCTGCATCAAACCAGTCTCAGGACTGAAGACCACAACAACAATATCTACTTATTAGTAGAACTCATAGACAATAAGTTCCCATAGTTGCGGTGATGAAATCGTATCCGAAGTGCCTGAAAAATAATTAAATGTGTGACGCAATCTTGTTGCCACGCCTATTGTTTGAAGCAAAACTTCAGTACTGGCTCGGTTTACAACGATTCCGTGGACTACTTTTAAGCAAACCTGCGCAGGATACACCTAGAAGGCTGTGAATCCTGAACTTCTAAAAACGTGTGTTCATACAAATGAGCCTCTAAATTCACTCACATGGAAACTGTGCCCTTTTCATCCACTACTGTTGCAGAATTGCAATATATGATGTAGTTCTTGTATTTAATGATGGGAACATAGAGAGGATGAAGATGATAGAGACACTTGCTTTAATGTAGGAAATTTCACACAAGACATCTTTAGAGAAACAGATTTGCACATTTTCTACGCAGCTGAAAAGTCATTGAAGACCTGGCAAAGGAAAGAAGGTAGAAAACGAGAAACCAGAAGAGAAGCCTTGAAGAGAAAGAGGACCTTGAGTAAAAATCCGGGACCTTCTGAAGAGGTGGCACAATAAAAACATTAGATTGAATTTTAAATTGCATTCCCTCAAAGCTATGGTTTTTTAAGTTTATGTACCTTTTACTCAGAACCTATGAAGGCTATAACTACGAAATTTTGTGCACTTATTTCCAAAAACGCAATAAATGTTGTCTCAAGAGTAAATTTTGAAATTATGAGTCTAAGCTGAGACATGGGGTGAAGTGCTTGGAAATTTGCCTGCATTTTATATTACACTCACAGAATTGTAATTAAAAATTGTTAAAATTCTCCTATTTGATATATTCAAGAACGTCTTGGAAGATCTTACTATATGCAAAGAGATTGAACAAAGAAAATTTATAGAAATCTCTTGAATAGTTTCTGAGAAAAAGGTACATATATTATTTTCTGAAAATAAAATTTTTATATTACATAAAAAGTTAAATATATATAATCAAGGAAATTAACAGTAAATGTGTTAAATTTATGTTACGCATCTTACAAAGTTTCATTTCTGTATCTTCAAGTGAATTTGGTGCTTTCTTTAAGTGGTGTGTGTTTTTCATGAACGTCCCCTGAAGCGCCTAGAGCCGCTCGGCCACACTGGCCGGCAAAGAGGCTAAGGAAATTATAACGTGCATAACATGTTTAACATTAATACGACATATGCAGTCAGCAATATGTAGAAGTGAGCACTTAATACTGAGCCACTACCGAGGAGATAATCCCTTATCTATATTGTGATGGAAACAAAAGACGCAGCACTGGTTACAGTGCGTAGTACTACACATATACGATTCCGTTACTTATTTGTCAGTCAGTTGCTTTCCCGATGATGATAATGGTGGACACTATTGAATGCTTGAATTTTTGTACAGAATTAACGCGAAAAGTACCGTTTAATACAACAACTCTGTCATGAAATGCTCCATGAGTATATTAAATTAAGTATTAAATTAAAATTATTTCTTTTACTCTCTGTTTTGTGGAAAAAGGAGTGAATAGTGAGAAATTCTACGTCCTATTGAGATTAATTGTTGAAACTGAAGTGTAATCCCGTAAAAACGTTCAAGAAACATGCATCCTAAGCAAAGATGATAACTGCATCGACAAAATGGGATGGAGTGTTCGAAAAATCCAAAAATTTAATTAAAAATCAGAATTTTGTGCATAAATACACAAGGAATCTGATGTCTGGAAAGTGATACTTGCTAAAACGTCTGGTAGAAGCAATGGGAATGAAAAACAATTGTTGATGACAATTAAGATACATCAGCTCTGGTAAATTATCACAAGTGTTCTCTGCACTGTTCCTCCCGAGGCAATGCAAAACACCGAATTTGATGACCTTGACAGAGTGGAATTGAATAAAAAACTGACTGTAGGAAACAGATTTATCCAGAACCAAAGACTGTTGTAACGACTTAAGTCTACTAGCAAAATAATGAGAAGAGTGACAGAGACTGGCCAATGAATAATGGTTAGGGTATAATAAAGTACATTATATTTTGCCCACGCACTCGATTATTAGAGAAGGAACAAACAATGGTGTATTTAATGCCAATAAAGATCGCTCTGTGCATGTATGATAAAAAAGTAGTGTAAAAAAATTATCGACTGTTCTCGTACACTCAAACTGGAGAAATTAAGAAAGGCAATACAGTTTATTTTCGGAACTATTTTGTTAATCGTATAATATTAGTGTATTGACGCTTCTATTTATCAGCTGTTCCATTTGATTAGACAGGTGTTCTTCCTTTATATTGACGTTCTTCTTTATGCTACGTAACTAAAAAGTAATAAAGAAGAAAAGTTATTTGATTTACACACTGTAAGAAGAGTCGCATAAATCATATCTATAACTGAAATCAAATACTGATAAAATTCTAAAAAAAAAAATATTTGAGTGGAGGAAACGATCTAGTCCAATAAATTGAGAGTAGGAGTGTGAGTAAGACAGTTCGAGGTACCTGAGTGTTGCTATTATTTGGAAGGGCAAATGTTTTTGAGAGAGAGGCACAAAAAAGCTACAAAGGAGGTTCGCTTTGTTTCACAGGAAGTTTCTATTTTCTTAGAGAGAAAGAGAAGGCTGAAAAATAGTTAATAAATATATAGCGCAACCAATATTATTTGCTGCTGTGTTTTAAATAAACAAAAATATGAAACAGAGTATAACGGAAAGTCGAAGAGTTTCTAGCTGTCATAGTTCTTCTGCAGTCAAAGTGACTAACTTAAAGATATATCCTGTGCGAATAATCAGGTGAGGTACGTTTTTAGGAAATGTACGCCTGCTCGGAGTTTATGTAATGTAGGCAGGTTACAATAATGGAACGTTATTGCATGCAGTGATACTATTAACTGTTTAAAAATCATTAAACCCGAACTTGAAATAGTAAGGCAAATATAATCCAGATACACATTGAGATAAGATTCGTTTACAGTCTTTAAATGTGAAAAGACATTGTAATAAAGATGAGAGGTAACAAAACGAGAACTATTAGAACAACGCGGTAAGAATGCGGCCTATAGCCCCTGAAGTGAAATCCACAATTTGTGCAGGTGAAACGAAACTCGGTGAGTACAGTGACAAACAGTAACCGGCCTAATGGTCCACATTAATATTCTGGAGGAGACAGATTGTAATCAAGATACAGCTATATCTGAGTCACGTTTTCCCTAAAATTTTGGGTCGGTTCATTTCACAAATCCACGGTCAAGACACTTTCACCACAATTCTCGAACGGAGGTAGCTCATCATAGCCAATAGTCTCACTGCAGACCAGATTATGATAGTTGCATGTGACGTACCCTCACATGAATCAAAGTAATAGGAAATTTGTGGTTTGCTGAGGGAAAACAACATGGAAAATAATAGATTAGCTGAATGGAACAGCTGTACGTGAGAAAATTCAGTTTTCTCTTTTGAAAGTTACTGAGACTGTTTATTTGGCTGCAATGAATTTAGTCATGTAGTTATATTGAGGTCATTTAAAGTCTGTCTTACACTTCTGAAAAATTCTGTTAAATTTTGCCACAAACTATTCAAAATTACATTAGGATTTTCTTAACTAAAAAACTTGAAAATCAAAATACATGTTGATTTTCAAAATAATTTACTGATTCTACCTAGAATGATGATTCTACCGTTTGGTCATTAATACACTGATTGAAATGTTTCTGTTCCATTCATTCCAAGAAACACATTGTACTACTTCAACTAATCTTCGCTTCAGGATATAGTTTACTCACTTCACACCAAATTAATCATTATTATCCATTCTGTAAGAGCTCAACACGTCATGCTGACAAATGGCTGTACCTGGTCAGTACAGTAACACGAATGCTTGACACAAAACAAAAATTCCCTGCATTTTCTTCAGTGCAAGAAGCATTTGTTTGTTTTTAAACTTACGCTTAAGAAGAAATACCCCCTGAACCAGTAAGGAAGTTGCCACGGTGTCACATGTATACAACCACGGAAGAATTGAAATTACTTGGGTAGTTACTGACGTTGAACAATATACTGGATTTAAAGAGTGGTGAAATTTTGAAGAAATGTTTTGTAACGTAGCTGTGAAAGCAAGTTTACCTGCCCAATAAGTGTGCCGTGATACGCCTAATAAAAATTTTCTGGCCTTATGACAATATACACTTATGAGTAATTGAATTATAGACAGTTGCTATGTTAGAGAGAGGAAGCTTCTTCCCTCACGGTGAATGGATTAGTCTGACTTGTGAAGCGACTGAGATGTCTGCACGATGGTCGAGCTCATAAGAGGCAGGACGAACGATATGAGCCCATTAGTTGGCGATCAAATCATGGCTGCCCTGGAAAGGAGGGGGTGTATGCTTTGGACTGTTCGCGGGCCATCCTTCTTGAGTGTACTGGGGGTACTTCGATTCGGGAAAAACTGACGCCCATAGTCAGCTTTCGTGATCAACAGCACATGGATAATGAAGTTTCGCCGCCGACTGTCACAGATCATTTCAAGGGATTGACGGGACACATTGCAGCATATTACCCCCAAATTCAGCGCTGGATGCCAACAATCTGTGAGCAGCCAAATGATTGAGAGACACTTCCCCCTTATGACGTGCAGAAGTCACATCCCATTATTACACATCGGCTCCCCGCATATCACTGAGCACAGAGATTAAAATCGATTCTGGGACACGAAGCACGGAGAAAGTTCTCCCGTACGGATGAATCGCGTTACAAGCCGATGACAGGCTACGAGTACATCGGAAACCGCCTGAGGTGATGCCTGCTTACTGGTTAGACTGCTTATTGGTAAGACTGGTGACAAAACGAGGTGACGCAGTGGTTAAGACAATGTATTCGCATTCAAAAGGAGCATGTTTCATATCCCCATCAAGTCTTATAGAGCTATGTTTGCATAGTTTCTCTCTATTAACGTGAATCCTGGGATATTTAGTTTTAAACGGCCGATTTCTTTCCCCACTCTTGTCCCATTCAAACTTGTGGTCCGTCCTTTATCAACTCATCGTCGAAAAGACGCTAAACCTTGATATTCATACCCTTCTTCAGCAAGATGTGGAGGAGGAATTCTCGCGTGGAAGATGCTTACTTGGGAAGTTATGGGATACTTATTGACCTGCTATCGTCTCTTACAAGCGGGAGATGCAGAGACGTATTGTCCGATCAAGTGCTAGTATTTGTTCGCCTTCAGAAGCCGACCTGTACATTTAACAAAACTGTGTATCATTCCATAACTCCAGAGCTGTGTTAGAATGGGTTGAGGAATCCACTATGAATCTGAAAGCGCTTGTGTGGCGTCGTGATTATCACGAACGAACACAACACTTCAATACTAGTGCTAGATTGGTAATATCATTCCTTGTTTCAGGAATGTATGAATCGATTCTTTTTATGCTGTGTCGTACATAACAGTCGGAGTCCAAAGAAGAATTGACCGGGACTTGCGGAGATGCTAATCACTATAGCAAATCGCTGCCGACCTGCACGCACCGGGTAATGTGGTGTGATCCCATAACCGAGTTCCAAGAACAAAGGAACGCAAAGGAGCTGTAGCAGAAGAACATTTATAGACATACCGTCACAGGACGAAACCACTGTATATTGTGCTCCTTTCGGTGAGGGAGAATTAGACTTGCTTTTTCTGACTGTATCGATATGTGGTAGTTTGTGGACTATCTAGGCTTCTTGGCTCTAACTCATGTATATCAACAATCAATAAATGTATTACGACTCGATTTCAATGAAAGTTTCAATTTTTCTTCCTGAGGTTCAACCATGTATTAATATTCAGATAAATAAATTCTTTCAGATACCGTATTAAAACAGTGGAAGTATCCGTACGTATAAAGGAAGGGCAGATTAGTGTTAGATTTCCGTGCTTACAGCATTTCATGATTGACACATGGTTTTGGAACGTATCATGGAAGATACAGAACATGTTGATGGATTATCACAAGAGTAACGCCATTATCAGCGCAATACCAGGTGACTTTGTCATTTAGTGATATAGTACATTTCATAATTCCTAGTGTACCTTTTACGTTATTACTAACTTTTGCCACGAAAGTGTAGAAGGTGTTGAAGTCAAAAAATCGTAGAGATCAGTTGGAGTAAATGTGTGGCGTAGCTTGGAAGTCGTAGGCACTGAACTAAGTACTCATGGACACTTGCGTTGTAAAATATAGAGGAAGCTTGTTATATTAATATCAAAATCGTTGATTTAACATTTATACTCGTAAGACAGGGCACTGTTTCCTTAAAAAGAAGTGTGCGTAAAACACTTAAGTGATAAAAGCCATGGGATGGCGATATGCACATATACAGGTGGCGGTAGTATTGTGTACACAAGGTATAAAAGGGCAATACATTGGCAGAAATGTAGTTTGTATTCGGGTCATTATGGGAGCACGACGGAAATTAACAGATTCTGAACGCTGAATGGTAGTTGTATCTAGACGCTTGGGACATTCCATTTCGGACATCACTAGGGAATTCAATGTTCCGCGAGCCTCAGTGTCAAGAGTTTGTCGAGAATACCAAATTTCAGACATTACCTCACGCCAAGGACAACGCAGTGGCCGACGGGCTTCACTTAACTACCGAGGGCAGCGGCATTTGCGTAGAGTGGTCAGTGCCAACAGACAAGCAACACTGCGTGAAATAACTCCAGAAATAAATGTGAGACATACGAGGCACGTATCCATTAGGACAGTGCAGCGAAATTTGGCATTAATGGACTCCGACAACAGACGACCAACGCGAGTGCCTTTGCTAACAGCTCGACATCGTCTGCAATGCCTCTCCTGGGCTCTTGACCATTTCAATTAGACCTTAGAGTGGCACAGACCCCACGAACCCATGGATCGAGGTTGTTAACAAGTCCCTGTGCAAACTCGTGGTGGCTTCGTAATTGTGTGGGTTGTGTTCACATGGAATATACTGGATCCTTTGTTCCAACTGAACCGATCATTGACTGGAAATGGTTATGCTCGGTTACTTGGAGACCATTTGCAGACATTCATGGAGCTCATGTTCCCAAACAAAGATGAAATTTTTCTGGACGGCAATGAGTCATGTTACCGGGACACAATAGCTCGCGACTGGTTGAAGAACATTCTGGACAGTTCGAGCGAAAGATTTGGCCACAGATATCGCCCAACATGAATCCCACCGAACATTTATGGGACATAATCGTGCACTCACTCCTGCACCAGCAGGTCTTTCGCAATTATGGACGGCTATAGAGACAGCATGACTCAATATTTCTGCAGGTGACTTCCAACGACTAATCGAGTCCATGCCACATCGAGCTGCTGCACTACGAAGGATAAAAGGAGATCCGACACGGTATTAAAAGATATCCCATGACTTTTGTCACCTCAGTGTAAAGCGAACCATTAAGGCATACATCGGACTGGTTACAGTGTGGGAACTGGGTGAGTTGAATGAACTAACCGTGACATTCTGCAGTGAACAGAAGGCGTCACAGATGGCTGTCCAGTTGGCGGCGGGCCGCGGGAACAGCTGCCTGCAGCGACACAACGGGTAGCCCAACCCGTTTTGGCAGAGCGTGGGACACACAGTGTTGCGCGGCTTGACGCCACTCTGCTTGTCCGTGGCACTGTGCGTCAGGTTGGATGGCAAGGCAGCCTCGAAGAGAGAGACGCACGAGTCAGCGCCCAGCCCGTTGATGCAGAGGTCTACGTAGGTACGGCGCTCACTCAGCAGCTGCGGTGGCAGCGCCACTGCCGACAGCGCGCCCGCCGCCACCACCATGCATGTCAGCCTCAGTGCCGCCTGCATGCTCTGCAACAAACAGAAGTCATCACAGCTACACACTTCTGCATCTCTTTTGCAACCATCGTCGTCGTGGCAAATTGTTTGGTGTCCCCCGAAACATATATACCCACAACATTCGTGAGTATTGCTCATCAGTCTGGGACCCACCCGGATAGCTGTGCATCTTAAATCGCCCTCTTCTGAGACGTGAAGTTGGGGCGGACCAGGCCCGAATCTACTTGGTGGGTTAACGACGAGGCCCGATTTGCCGACAAGCTAAAAAAAAAAACAAAAAAAAGTTCAGATGTGTGTGAAATCTTATGGGACTTAACTGCTAAGGTCATCAGTCCCTAAACTTACACACTACTTAACCAAAATTCTAAATTATCCTAAGGACAAACACACACACCCATGCCCGAGGGAGGACTCCTCGAACCTCCGCTGGGACCAGCCGCACAGTCCATGACTGCAGCGCCAGAGACCGCTCGGTGCCGACAAGCCTGGAAGTGGTTTACGGGCAGTCCCAGACTGGGTGAATAACGAGCTTGTACCCATGTTACATCTTAGATAAACGCTACACAAACATTAGAAAACTCTCTCAAACTTGCACATGGACTTTACTCTACACGCAGAAAGATGGAGTACACTGATTGCGTCTTTGGGGAGGGGGCTGGGGGTGGTAGAAGGGGAAAATAGAAGACAGATGACCTTAAACCTTCTTGAACTGATAATCAGTATCAGTCTGAGACCCTTACCAGGTTAAATTAATAAAGGACATAGACAAGATCCACCGGAGAACGAAACAACGAAACGTTTCGTCACGGAATCGCTTAGTTGGTGCCTGAGCGTTACGGAGATGCTCAACAAACTCCAGCGGCAGACGCTACGAGAGAAGTGTCATGAATCATGGAGAGGTTCACTATTGAGTTTCCAAGAGAGTCCGTTCCGGGAAGATTCGGACAACATATTACTTCCACCCACGTACGTCTCGCGTAATAACCATACCGAGAAAATTCGAGAAATTAGAGTGGCAGGGGTAAAATACAGGAAGCGAAAGGCTATTTGCAATTTGTACAGAAACCAGATGGTAGTTATAAGAGTCGAGGGACATGAAAGGGAAGCAGTATTTGGGAAGGGAGTGAGACAGGCTTGTAGCCTATCCCTGATGTTATTCAAACTGTATATTGAGCAAGCAGTAAAGGAAACAAAAGAAAAATTCGGAGTTGGAACTAAAATCCATGGAAAAGAAATAAAAACTTTGAGGTTCGCCTTCCCGGGTTCGATTCCCGGCGGGGTCAGGGATTTTCTCTGCCTCGTGATGACTGGGTGTTGTGTGATGTCCTTAGGTTAGTTAGGTTAAAGTAGTTCTAAGTTCTAGGGGACTGATGACCATAGATGTTACGTCCCATAGTGCTCAGAGCCATTTGAACCATTTTTTGAGGTTCGCCGATGACATTGTAATTCTGTCAGAGACAGCAAAGGACCTGGAAGAGCAGCTGAACGGAATGCGCCATGTCTTGAAAGGAGGATATAAGATGAACATCAACAAAAGCAAAACGGGAATAATGGAATATAGTCGAATAAAATCGGGTGATGCTGTAGGAATTAGATTAGGAATTGAGACGCTTAAAGTGGTAAATGAGTTTCGCCATTTGGGGAGCAAAATACCTGATGATGGTCGAAGTAGAGAGGATATAAAATGTATGCTGGCAATGGCAAGGAAAGCGTTTCTGAAGAAAGAAATTTGTTAACATCGAGTATAGATTTAAGTGTCAGGTAGTCGTTTCTGAAAGTATTTGTATGGAGAGTAACCATGTATGGAAGTAAAACGTGGACGATAAATAGTTTGGACAAGAAGAGAGTAGAAGCTTTCGAAATGTGGTGCTACAGAAGAATGCTGAAGATTAGATGGGTAGATCACATAACTAATGAGGAGGTATTGAATAGAATCGGGGCGAAGAGGAATTTGTGGCACAACTTGACTAGAAGAAGGGATCGGTTGGTAGGACATGTTCTGAGGAATCAATGGATCACCAATTTAGTGTTGGAGGGCAGCGTGGAGTGTAAAAATCATAGAGGGAGACCAAGAGATGAATACACTAAGCAGATTCAGAAGGATGTAGGTTGCAGTAGGTACTGGGAGATGAAGAACCTTGCCCAGGATAGAGTAGCATGGACAGTTGCATCAAACCAGTCTCTGGACTGAAGACCACAACAACAACAACAGAGGTTTCGTGACAATCATCTTTCCCATACGTCATTCACGAATGGAACAGGGAAGGGAGGTCAGTGAGTGGTGCCAGAAGTACCCTTCACCACGCACCATTAGGTGACTTGCGAAGGATAGACGTAGATGTAGACGACGAGTACAGACTACTGTGAGAAAACCTATGAAGTCCTTTCCCTGCGTAGTCTATGCCGTGGCATCTATACCGAGGTTGGCAAGGAGTGTGTCGACGCGAGCCACTCTGAGAAAAGGTATCGTCACCGACATTTAACTAGCTAGGGAAAAGTAGGTTATGACGTACAGATGGTGACCATTCAACTATGCGTCCGTGTCCTGAGTTAAATGTTCCATATCAAGAGGCAGACTGGGATGTTGTTGATAGAGATTCATTCATAGGAAGGGAACGTTCAGCTTTTTCTATCCCCTTGCGATTATTCGTGTGTGCCACATCGGTATTTAACTTTTACCTGCAACAGGAGTATCAGGTGACAGAAGACTGCATAATTGGCAGTGATGTAGGATATGGACGTCTAATTTGCCTGAGAAGAAATTTATGGCACATGTGGACTGAAAAAAGGAATCAGTTGATAAGACACATCCTGATGCATCAAGAAAACTTCAGTTTGGTCACGGAGAGAAGTGGGTGCAATGGGGCAAGGCTCTAAAATTTATGGAGGGAGACCAAAGCACGATTCCACTAAGCAGGTTCCAATGGGTGAGGCCGCAGTAGTTACAGCAGAAGAAGAAGTTTGCACGGGATAGACTAGCGAGGAATAAAGACAACATTTTTTTTTTGTAACTCCGAGTATAAGTTCAGATTAAAAATCCAAAGCATTTGTTTTAATTTCCGGTTAGTCATGCGCGCACCTTTAACCACTTAAAGTTTGTATATTTGGAAAAAAATTAAAGTGGACTGTGATGAGTGTATCATCGCCAAATGGAGACACCGAAAAAGATGGCGCAGTGACAAAACACTACACTCATATTCTGGAGAAAGTCGGTTCAAACCCTCGTCCAACCATCCAGATTTCGGTTTTCTATGGCTTCCCTCAATCACTTAAAGCGAATGGTGGTATAGTTGTTTTGATAGGCCACGGACGATTTCCTTCCCGAAACTGAATCTATGCGTCGTCTCTAATGACATCGTGGTCGACGGGATGTCATACCCTAAGTCTCCTCCTTTCCTTCGATTGCGGCCATGAGTCACAACGCGAGACGGTGTTCAACTAACTTTCAACAGAATAAATACTTTGCTTGTTTTCAGAAAGACAACACCAGTTAACTATTTTCAGACCAATAGAAATACCGTTACTGACAGGCTTATGAAGCCACTATGACTGGCAATTATGCTATCTGAATTTGTGCTCTGAATCAGAGAAATAGCGGACATGATTTTGAGGTATTGCCTACCACTTTGCTAGAATTCCAACACACGCTAAAGTAATACTCACTTGGGATGGAGTGTAAGAGTTCATTTCTCAACCGTGGCTAGCTGATGCATTTTCAATAAACGACAGGTGTGATGCCATGTTAAAATACCAAGCAGTATTTGTGTGAAATTTTATTGGAGGATTTGTCTCAGCCGCCTTGAGAAATCGTAAGTACACGAAATTTAATGTAACTCATGTCGTCGATGATATTAAAATTTCTAGAGAAGGATTTGTGAGCTTTGAGCTTTCCCTAACCAACTTCTCAGATAAGTTCAATGCGGTTAATATTCAACGAATTTATGGAACACAGATCAAGTGAAATTCATTATGATTATTCTTAAGCGATATTAAAACACACCTGTGACCAATTGATTCACTATAAAATACCACGTCTGGAGAGAAGAAATGAACCATGATGTGGTGGATCTGGCCACCAGTAACACTGAAACATACTTTAGTTTTATGTAACAATAACAGAAACCAGGAAAGCTCAAGCCACTGTCCTCTTAAGAGAATAATTCCGCCATCGCCCTGTTTCTTATTTTTTATTTTTATTTACACACATTGAAAAGAGTTTTGCATCACCTCGTTTCCGAGAGTTCCGGAACCTATACAGAAAATTGGAATAGAGATCAACATAAACATCATTTCCATCCTTTTTATTGCTCATGAAAACTGCACATTGCATGTTGTACCACCCCACTGCAGTAGTAGCCCTTGGGCGGCCTGAGCGAGGCATGTCATCTACAGTACCTGTCTCTGTATCTCTTCCATGAACCAACAACATCGCTTTGGTTCACTCCGAGTCGCCTGGACACATCCCTTGTTGATAGCCCTTCCTGACACAAAGTAACAATGCGGACGCGATCGAACCGCGGTATTGACCGTCTAGGCATGGTTGAACTACTACAACCAACACGAGCCGTATGCCTCCTTCCTGGTGGAATGACTGGAACTGATCGGCTGTCAGACCCCCTCCGTCTTTACATCTTTTGGCGAGTTTAGTGACATCATTCAAAGAGACTGTGGCTGTGACACAATATACACAGTCAACGTCTGTCTTCAGGAGTTCTGGGAACAGGGGTGTTGCAGAACTTTTTGTGATGTGTTTATATCTTTCTGTGCGAGCTCTTGTTTCCTTTATTTTCTTATGAAGATCGTTTCTCCCTCCGTTGATCGGTGACAGCAAAATGTTTTCGCTTTCGGAGGAGAAAGTTGGTGGCTGAAATTTCGTGAGAAGATTCTGCCGCAACGAGAAGCGCATTTGTTTTGTTGATGTCCGTCCCAAATCCTGTATCATGTCCGTGACACTCTCTCCCCTCTTTCTTGACAACACAAAACGCGCTGCCCTTCTTTGAACTTTCTCGATGTACTCTGTTAATCCTATCTAATAAGGATCCCCGATCGCGCAGTAGTACTTCAATACAGAATGGACAAGCGTGGTATAGGCAGCCTCTTCAGTAAATCTTTTGCATCTTCTAAGTGTTCTGCCAGTAAAAGTAGTCTTTGTTTTGCCTTCCCCAGAACTTTTTCTATGTGTTCTGTCAAATTTAAGTTGTTCGTAAAAGTAATTACTAGATATTTAGCTGAATTAGATTTCACAGATTTATCGTGTGAGCGAAGTTTAACGGATTCCTTTTGACGCTCGTGTGGATGACGTCACACTTTTCATTATTTAGGGTCAAATGACAATTTTCACACCATACAGATATCTTATCTCAATCATTTGGCAATTGATTTTGATATTCTGATGAATTTACTAGACGATAAACGACAACATCATCTGCAGATAACCTAAGACTCCTGCTCATATTGTGTATTAAATCGTTCATATAGAGAAGGAACAACAGACGACCTATAATACTACCTTGGAGAAATTTCAGACAATAAAATTTCGCTTTAACAGGTGTTCCATCTCAAAGACTGTATGCATTCGATTTTTTTACAGTTAAGAGTTAATCTTCTCTGAAAGCCACATGCTACGCTGTTAGCTATGTCATTTACATTACTTTCCACATCTTTCACGATAATATTTATGTCATCTGCATAATATTTGTGCCATCTGTTATGGTTAGTGGCAAATTATTGATATATATCAAGCAAAGCAATGGACCCAGAACACTACGCTGTTGCACCTCCCACCTTACATGACTCCTGTCAGATTCAAATCTCTTCTCTGTTTCTTTACACTGGAGGACAGAATTGTGCTTCCCGCTTTCCAGGTATGAAGTGAAAGATTGTTGAGCTTTTTACCTAATCCCTTAGTGTTCTAACTTATTCAGATGCATTGCTTGGCCCACGCAGTCATGTTATTTTGTTAAATCAAAGAAAGTAGCTACTGTCCTCAACTTATTGTTTAGCTCTAATTGTACCTCACACATACAAGAATAACTTGTATTTTCTGTAGGTTCCTCTTTCCTGAAACATAACTGCGAGCCTGAGAGAAACTTATGGGTACCGAGATGTGCTATTACTCTCATGTACATTGCTTACTCAAAAACTTTTGGAAACACTCGTAACAACGAAACTGGTCGGTAATTATCTGCCTTCTCTCTATCACTTTTTTTACGAAATAGTTTAAATAAAGAGTATTTCTGTCTATCAACGAACAGACCCCACATAAAAGAAACATTTCACAAATGACTGAGTCTAGAACTAGTGTATGGTGCAGTGATCTGCATAATAGTACTTGAAATCTCATCACACCGTTAATGACATAATAATTTAATCATTTCCATCTTTGCTTGTTTCCTGCAGCTGTATGTTATGTAGCCTTTTCGGAACATCAGCTATAAAGTGCTCTGCATATTTACCGGTATCAGTCAAATTTTTATTTAATTTGTCGACTATCGACATAGATTGCTTAATAAATACCTTGCACAATTCTGTTAGATCACTAATAACTTCAGTCTCATACAAGAGTGATGTAATGTGTTGGGCACTACACTCTGCCCTGATACCTCTTTTACAGTTTGTCACATGGTTGTAGTTTTATTCTGAGAGCCGTTTAATCTCTTGGCGTAATGCGTCATTTTAGCCGGTCTCGTAACATTACACAGCACTTTGAGGTGAAAATGAAATGTTGTGTGGCGAGGGCCTTCCGGCGGGTACACCCGATCGCTCACTGCAAGTCTTTTGAGGTGACACCGCTTCGGCGACTTGCGCGTCGATGAGGATAAAATGATGATCATGAAGACGACACAAACACCGAGGCCCTGAGTGGAGAAAATCTGAAAGCCAGTCGGTAATCGAAACTGGGCCCCCCGATATGACAAGCCGGCGCCGTGACCACGTCTTTTTAATTATAAAAAAAATTGTGAAGAGTTGAGTGGTCAGTTCTGAGCTAGTGGAGACAGAGTGGGTAGGGGTGGAAAGCCGAGGCCTGGCTACGACGCCTTCCCCTTCCCATTCCTGAATCACTCCCCTCTAGTTTTTTTTTAACCGGGAACAGGGTATGTAAACAAAATATCTTTATTTGTACAATCATAAATACAACAGAAATGCCATCCTTCCGGCGGAATCATTACACTCTAACAAGGCGAGCAAAAGCCTTTGTTAACAAGGTGTCGGAAAAGACTTGCAGGCAACTGCCCGGCAAATGGAACGTGGAGGCAGAGTGTAATGTTGGGGGAATGACCAGCGTGCTCTGGGATAGAGCATAAAAGAAAGGAGGTGCGTGTCAGTGAGCCTACTCCACTATGGATTACGATACAGAAAGTAGCGCGGAGAGTCTCAGATGCCAGCAGGGAGAGAGGGAGGGGGGGAGGGGAGTATCGTCCGCGTATAGCAACATCCAGCTGAGCGGGGGTGATGCAAAGATCGCGTGTAGGTATTTGGCGAAGAAGTCGCGGTAGCGTGGCCCGTGCTCGACTTCACTGTGGGCGCCAGAAGTCAAGGTGTGACTTGTCGCCATTATTATACATGTAGGTGATCGTCCACCCCTTGACCCATACAATCGCATGATTTTTGGTGGCGGGAAAATAAGTATCCTCAGGATGGATAAAAGTCCATGGGTCAATCTAATCCGGCGGAACGCGGAGGTAACAGGCAACTAACTGTCGACCAAGTTTCCAGAGGTCACTGGTGGCCGCACAAGTCAGTTGGTGGACATCGTCATCCATGAGGTGGCAAATTGAACAAAGGCGGAAGTCTATTAGTCCGATGGCGCGAAGATGTTGATTTGTGGCGAATTTTCCACATGAGACGTGGTACCATGTTGCCCGGACGTTGGAGGGAAAGAAAAGCTGGTGGATATGACGCCAAACCGTGGGCCACCGCGTCGATGGATGTCTAAGTTCGATGTTGTTGCTGTATATGTAACGAAACAGTGGGGTGTAAAAATCTTCAGGTCGAGGAGAACGCGTGTTAAGTAAGTGTGTGTGAGCATAACTGAAGTCGACGATGAAGTCAGAAATGTGCGTCAGATGGTGCTTGATGTGTCCGACTGGTACTGGTGGCGTTATGGTAGCGGGAATAAGAATTTCCAGCAACCTGCGCGTAAGGGAGGGCCCCCCGTTCCACCGCATGTGCATGGTGGACAGTACAAGGACGCAGCCCCGAGTCACACATTCACAAGGCTGAGGCCTGCGGAGCGGTTGTAGTGTGAGCGTTTCGTAATGGACCTTAAATAGCGTACCGGCCATAAGAAAGTATCCGAAAGCAGCCTGGAGGCTGCCTGCGTCCAATAATTGATGGCAGCGGAAGTACCTGTGCGATGTGGACCATTCTGGACGCCACATGTTGTTTGAGGTATTGGATACATTGCAAAGAATCGAGACGGCGGAGGAGATTTTGCGGCACCGCCGTGCGGATAATGTGGAGAGCAAGCCGAAAATTGATGGCAGTGGAGCGGCGCACGGTGGAGGTGAAAATGATAACAAGGTATCGTAGCTTCTGTACACACGGGAGAGGTGCTAAGTCGTCATGTGAGAGACCGCGTCCAATAGATACTGCCGTGGATTTAGCCACGTTCATGTTACTGCCAGCTGCTGTTGCGAACGTTGATATCAAACCAATCACCGTTTGTGTTTCATTACGTGAGCGGACCGAGAGGAGGACGTAGTCCGCATACTCACGACACCGAAAACTGTGCTGTCGCAAAGTGAGACCAGAAAGGTGGCTCCTCAGATTCCCGATGAGTAGCTCCAGGTTTATGGCATAAAGTGGGGTCGAAAGTGGGCAACCTTGCCTTATGGAACGCCGGATCGGCACTGGTCCCGCCACACGGCCATTGACCTGAGTCAGCGGTTCGGCGGTGCCGTACAGGCGCCGCATGACATCGATAAAGGCGGGTGAAAAACTCATTCATCTCATTACTGAGAACAGAAAACGATGCCGCACCTTGTCGAATGCGCTGTCAAAATCAACGGCAACCACCGCGGCGCGGGGTCTGCACGCTGCCAGTGCAATTAAATCACGACATTCTCCTGTCGCCGTTTGTATATTAACTGAGCCACCCAGAGTTGTCTGTTCCGGGGATAGAATGCTAGGCAGGATCTTGTGGCATCGCGTCGCCAGTAGGAGTGTAAAAAATTTATAGTCTGCGTTAAGCAGAGTCAGGGGATGGTAATGTGCTGTAGTCATTCCCGGAGTCGGTTTGTGGATGGGTATAATAATTCCAGTGACGGCGGTACGGCTTTCCCCACTGTCATCAGTTCATAAAACATCGTCGTCCACCGTGACGCCATTAGAGCGAGGAAAGTGTGATAAAATTCAAACGGCAATCCGTCAACAGTGACTTATTCTGAGCACCTTTGTTGATTGCATCGTGAGCTTCGTTGCGCGTAACTGGCTCTATCAGCTCGTCCGCTTCGTCCTCAGCGCGGTTGTTAGTAGTCTTCTCCTGGTAAAATGTGCGGTAGTGGTCTACAAAGGTATTGGAGATTTCGGTCTGGCAACTTTCTGGGCACGACAAGTGCAGATCTCGGTGATGAGTCGTTGTCGTCGGTGTTTCCTGTCGGAGGTGATAAGATGCATGGTGTAATGTTCTTCTTCCGCCGAATCTTGACGTCGGGTCCGCACCACCGCCCCCTGCAGTCTACAGCGTGACAACGTTACAATTTGTGCCTTAATACTGCTGCGTTCCCTCTGGGTTTCAGGGGTGGGCGTCTGGGCGTCCAGGTCCCGGAGAACGGCGAAGAAATAGTCGGTAGTGTGCCGGCGCCACGCAGCTACTTCCGTGCCATACTGAATCAAGGTACGTCGAATGGCAGGTTTGGCACATTCCAGCCACCAAGTCAAGATTGTGCAGTAATTGGGTAAGCGACGTTCTCAGGTAGCTTATGTCTCGGTAACACGTTGAAGACATTCGGGATCATGAAGATGGGAGGTGTTTAGCTTCCACGGTGCACGACTACGCCATACCACTTGCTGTGGAAGGAGAATGTTGCATATGTAGGCACAGTGGTCCGAAAAGGCCAAGGGCCAAAGTTCTGCACCTTGGACTGCAGGTGTGAGTTCCCGAGAGACGTAAATCCTATAAAGGGGGCTCGCGGAGTGACTCTTCTGGTGAGGATGTCCAGGTGCGTCGCCGTGCCGAACTTCCGAAGTGGCGCGGAGTGACAGATCACGGACGACAAGGTGCAGTTCTTGATCCTTAGGGTGCGGAACATAATTAAAATCACCCCAAAGCAAGTAAAGGTCACAGCGTCCAAGAAACATAGGGGTGGTTTCTTCTGAATAGAAGTGTGTTCTGTGGCGTCTGCGGGAGGAGCCTGACGGAGCTGATGTTGACAACACGCGTCCCCACGACGGTGACGGCCATGCCTCTGGCCGATAGAAGGTATGTGATATCAGCCACAGGAATGCCTTCTCGGGCGCAGATGGCTATGCCACGTCCCAGGTGGTCACAAGGAGAAGGATAAGTCTTATATCCCGCGACGTCTGAAAGTGTGGCCAAGTGTACTTTCTGTAGTACTGCGATATCGACGTCCGATGCCCATATCATCTCTCGCAACAGTTGAATTTTCATGGGGGAGCTAATGGTGTTAGTGTTGAGCATCGCTACTCGGTAGGTTTGGAGTCGTACCCCGCCGTGGGGGGAACTCCATCAGCGGAGGGTGAAGAGGAGAGAGGCAACGGCGAGTCATGATGTACGCCACCTGACTGTGTTTCAGCTTCGTAACTAGGCTTCTGTCTGAGGTAACTCCGTCCCCAGCGTGTGGTTCGGGCCTTCGTCGACGTCCTCACTCTACGCCATTGAAGACGTTGTGATGTTCTTACGTTCCACTTCGTTCGTAGGAGCGGAGGACGTCTCGGCGGCAGTCGCAACGGCGGAGTCCATTAGTTCAGGAGCACCTGGGCGAGCCAGCAGAGTGGGCACCGGACCAGCCACAGCCACAGCCGGCGTCATGTTGTCGTCATTCGTGTCGTCATGCAGGTTCTCCAAGGCCTCGTCGGGCCGGACGGTCCCTGGAGCCTCAGGGAGGTGATCTGTCTCGCTCCGTACGGCGCCTCCGCTGATGGAGTTCCCCTCCACTTGCGCCTTTTAGGTGAACGTTGCTTGCGTGTTCGTCCCTCTGTGTCGGACGACGGGAGGGAGTCGCGGCGGTCAGGGAGGAAGGGTCACCGATACATGGTCCGACGGTCGGTGGCCGGCGGGAGGAGAAGAGAGCCCGGATAAAACCGTCGTCGGAGTCGGAGGCGCCACGGTAGCGCCTGGCAATTGGGTGAGTCGTCGCTGAAGTCACTCAGACCTGAGATGGCCTTCTTTTTCGCACCCGAAACAGGTCTTTGATTGGCCGTCGTATATGACGACCGCGCGGCACCCGCTGATTTGCAGGTAAGATGGCGCGTGGCGATGGAGATCGATGGTGATTTGTCGTACACCGTTAAGAACGGGGTACGTTTGGAATTGCGCCCAGCGTTCGGCAGTGTGGCCATGTACAGTGCCATAGGGGCGGAAAAAAATGGTTCAAATGGCTCTGAGCACTATGGGACTTAACATCTGTGGACGTCAGTCCCCTAGCACTTAGAACTACTTAAACCTAACTAATCTAAGGACACCACACACATCCATGCCCGAGGCAGGATTCGAACCTGCGACCGTAGCGGTCACCCGGTTCCAGACTGAAGCGCCTAGAACCGCACGGCCACACCGGCCGGCATAGGGGCGGAAAGCCGCGATAATGTCTTCCACCGGGAGCTCCAACGGGAGTTGGAAAACTCATATAGTGCGCATTCCCAAGCATGCGTGGTCGACAGTGACCGCAACGACATTTCCGTCGGCGTGGTAAAAGCGTAGTCCGTGTTTTGTGTCGCGAAGTATTCTTTCGCACACCGCGTCACTGACGACTTTGACGTACACCTTACTGCTTAATATGGACAAATGGATGCCCAAGATGTCGGAAGCTGGGATCTTAGCGACGTCGCGTAGGAAACGTTCCACTTCCAAGGCCTTCCGTAGTGTGTAGTCGTTGCAGAAGCTCAATCGTAGAGTTGATTTTCTAGAACGGTTGGTCATGGTTCCACTACACTTGAGTGACGGCCGCTGAAAAGTAAACAACAGCGAGCGCGCGCGCTCCACAGGCAAAAACAACAGCACGTCCGCACTGCACGGCTGCGAAAGCCGGACTGACTCAGCTACGGTGCGGACAGTTTGAGGTATTGTTTGTAGTAAAATGCTGGTACTGGACTCTAACTGTCGTTCATATTCTGATACTGCTCCCGTTGCATCCTACGTGACATTCTAATGCCATTAGTCATCCAAGCCGGTTGATTATTAGTACTGCATGTATACCTGCAATTTTTGACGGGAAAGAGTTATAAAAAAGTGATAAAAGTTTTGAAGAAATGTATTCTTTTGTTCACTACTTTGGGATATGACTCTGATTTCGTTTCAGAGTACTCGTACTATCTATACAGCTTGATCTGACACGTCATTGTCAATTTATCCTCACGCTGTTCTCTTCAAATAGAGAACAATCAATGAAGGTATTGTGTATGATCGTACCGCTGTTTTCCTGAACTCTAATTGCCAAGTAATCTGTCTGTACCAGGATGTAAGATACAAGTACAGTTAGTGAATTTTCCATATTTCGTACATTCTCATTTCTTACGCAATAAATAAATAACTTTCTGCAGTGAGTAGCCGGCCGCTGGTGGCCGGGCGGTTCTAGGCGCTTCAGTCTGGAACCGCGCGACCGCTACGGTCGCAGGTTCGAATCTTGCCTCAGGCATGGCTGTGTGTTATGTCCTTAGGTTAGTTAGGTTTAAGTAGTTCTAAGTGCTAGGGGACTGATGACCACAGATGTTAAGTCCCATAGTGCTCAGAGCCATTTGAACCATTTTGTAGTGAGTAGATTTGGAAAACAACATTATACGGCGTGCGCTTGTAGCTACTTTTCATAAATGTACTTTGCTCTGATTGGACAAGAACGGCAGACGGCACGATATTGGAATTTGACAGCTTTTGTACACGTGTTTGTAGTTGATTTGTTAACAATGTTGCACTAGTTATATGGGTTGGGGGCATAAGTTTGGTTCTAGTAACTGAGTACATTTATAGGTGCAAGCACACTTACTATTTAACAACAATGAAACTATGCAGAGTGCCAAAAATGTATTCCATATTTTGAAAGGTGATAGTACGGACGAAGGCAAGTCCAGTGAACACGGATTCTAAAATGTATACTTTAAGAGCTATTAGCACTGTTTCATCTTTGCTACTGTTAAACACAACCTTTCTACTGCAGGCTCTTTGCTATTGCCAACGACCTACAGAACGTAATAAACAAATGAGGACACATTCCTTTGTTATCGTCCGTGGATACAGCATGCAAAAAACACGTTTTAGCGTTGTTACTGTAAACCATATTCACAGTTCTGGGTAAGGGCAGCAGGTACCTTAGTTCTAATGGAACCAGTTTGTGTTTTGATAAGTTTGTGGAATACTTTTACATTGTTGTTTTATCTGTGCACTTACCAGCATAATGAAAGCCTATTATTCCGAAAGAGAAGGTCAGACATGATCGTCTGTTATAGTCTGCCAAATGGAAGTAACCTTCGAGCCCGTGTCCTACACACAGAACAATATCCAGAACAGAAGGTACCATCTGTACAATTATTCAGCTGTCTTTTCCTGTGACTATCAGACTGTGGCTCTGTAGCCCCAGCAGCAGTGGCTCGAGGC
This sequence comes from Schistocerca cancellata, assembly GCF_023864275.1. NCBI lineage: Eukaryota > Metazoa > Arthropoda > Insecta > Orthoptera > Acrididae > Schistocerca > Schistocerca cancellata. The sequence continues at coordinate 631,918,326 of NC_064629.1, read as the reverse complement.
AGACCTCTCACTATTCGCACTGTATTATGAAGCGGCGACTATTGCAACGAATGGAAGAAGATCTTGGAATCAGCGTTTGTACTATTCTAGCATCTATCGAGGTTAGTCATCCTCTAGCCTGGGCGATCCTGCATACACAGTTACAGTGTCGATATCATTTTCAGCGTGTCCAAGACTTCGGACGAGAGATAAGCCTCTCAGAAAGCAATTATACCAATGTCTGTTCTAAGTCGTGATCGTGTTAGATAAGTGATGAACCCCATTACTTATGCCAGAGAACATTCAAGTATTGTGGCTAACAGTGGTCGCTCATACATAGCTGCAGATACTGCTGGTACTGAGCAGCCTCAGCTCATGAACCATAGGTTCTCCAAACCTTCATCCAACTAAGATGGGGCACGTTTTCTGAGTTGCTCGCCGTTTGCCACGATCCAGTGGACACGGACACAGTTAGCATAAATCCTTCCCAACCTCCACCCCCCCCCCCCCCATGCACACACACCTTCCCTTCTTCCTGCAACAGGTGATGATGTTAGTTCGGATGTCAAATTTGTGATAGGGGAGAGATATGCCTGGGATTCAGCTTTGGACGTCACGTCGCCATTATATACGCCTCTGCCACACCCTCGGTTTAAGATACGGGCCCGGTCACACCACACTTTTACGTCCACAGGCGATGGACGTCCCATGACATCCATGCAAAGACTACTGTATGTCTCGGGAATAAAACTTCTCGGCGTCCGGCGACCGGTCTCTACGGCTGAGAAATGTGGAAGGGGAACTGACTCAAACACCTAGTAAAACTAGAGATGGGAAGATGTGCGCTGTTTCGCGAGATGGAGGGACGCATGCTATAAAACCCTTTTAACGTCAGTTTGTAGCGTCCTGCAGCGAGAATTATGTAAGTGATAGCATACCCAACATATTTTGAAGATGGAAAAAAGGAGGCGTAGAAACAGAAGAGTAGTAGGTTGTAAATGCACGAATCGAAAGGGTATAGAACGTCAATTGTTGACTGCGGACATGAAGCTGGACTGGTGAGGGAAAGCAGTTCGAGAACATCGTGCATGTGTGGGCGGTACGAAAGGTTTAACATGCATGTTAATAACCTGATTGTCCAGAAGAAAATCGCCCTGGAAGGGCATTTGTCGTCGAGATGGGAAGGAAGAAACTTGCCATCGAGACGGAAAAGGAGAACACTTCCTAGTCGGCGGCTTAGTGTCAGCTGCGTCTGCTCCGCCGGACACCCAGCGACCCGTGCCACCTGCTACCTCCGCGCCGCCCGAGCACGCGGGCAGGGGCATCCGAACTCACAGCGTCTGCCCACTACCTTCACGCTGCCAAGAGACACCGCTAGACGACTCCAGCGCGGCTTTGGCTTCGCCGCCAGCAAATTGTCAATTGTTCTCCCATCCAAGTCCGCCTGCTAGTTCATTTTGTCTCTTAGCAACCACGTTTGAAAACAATGATAGCGACCCCGAGAAACTTGTTATTTCCATTTCAGTTATATTAGCAATCAGTAAATTGTACAAAATGGCTCTGAGCACTATGGGACTTAACTTCTGAGGTCATCAGTCCCCTAGAACTTAGAACTACTTAAACCTAACTAACCTAAGGACATCACACACAGGCATGCCCGAGGCAGGATTCGAACCTGCGAACGTAGCGGTCGCTAAATTGTACATGTAAAGCCGTTTTCTAGAAGCACTTTTCTTTAGAAGAATAAGTGTTCGTGATTAACCTGCTTTACATTCTTTCCGGCCGCGGTGGCCGAGCGGTTCTAGGCGCTTCAGTCCGGAACCGCGCGACTGCTACGGTCGCAAGTTCGAACCCTGCCTCGGGCATGGATGTGTGTGATATCCTTAGGTTAGTTAGGTTTAAGTAGTTCTAAGTTCTAGGGGACTGATGACCTCAGATGTTAAGTCCCATAGTGCTCAGAGCCATTTGAGCCATTTTACATTCTTGCGGCTGCTCCCCTAATCCATTCATACAAATTATAAAAATGGGTGTACGTATGTATGTATCTATGCATGCATGTCCACCCCGATAGCTTGTGGTTAGCGTGACGAATTGCCATCCAACGGGCCCGGGTTCGATTCCCGGCTGGGTCGGAGATTTTCGCCGCTCAGGGACTGGGTGTTGTGTTGTCTTCGTCATCATTTCATCCTCATGTGGCGTCGAATGTAATAAGACCTGCGCCAAGGTGGCCGGACCTGACCCGCAAGGGGCCTCCTGGCCAATGACGCCAATCGCTCATTTCCATTATGCATGCATGCATGCATGCATGTATGTATGTATATTCCACATATCCTGCTAAACCATTGGACCGGTTTCAACCAAACTTGGTACACGTATCACTTACAGTCTGGAAAGAATCGCTGTGTGACACCCTACACAAAATGAAGAAAGAAAAAAGTTTATCGCTTGCTACATTTTCACTTTTCATGTAGCAAACAGCCGCATCAGGTATGACATTTTAATTTATTGCTTCTTTACTGCTAACTGTAGTTTTGATACATTTTGCAGCCAGTATTCACGTATAGCACTGAATGTACCTCCAAAATAGTATCATTATGGGCCACAGAGTTCAGGAGATATGATGTCATAAACAGTGAATGCGTGAATACCTACCGCAAGATCCAAAACTTTTGAATTTATTACCTCGTTGCTACTAACTCTATTCGCAACATGTTTCGCAGACAGTACTCATATTAGCCGGTGAATGTACCTACAAAATTATATCATTGCGCAAGTCATAGCTAGTGAGATATGACATCATGAAAACGAAACTACAGACCGAAATTCGCTGTAGAGTCAGGGAAATATGTGTACAAATGTGTGCAAGATATGTTAAAGATATTTGAAATAAATATGGAAAGCGTATAGGTAGGCAAATCCGCAGATAAAAAACTCTTGCGAAGCAGATGGATTGGTTTCAAACAAACTTGGTACACATATTATTTATTATCTGCATGGAAAGACTGTGGTGGTAGGAACCAACAACTGGCAACTAGAGTGTGGGTGATAACGTGGAGAAAGAATGTGTGGAGGAAGAGATGGACAGACAGAGAGGGGGGAGGAAGCGATGGACATAGATATGGGGGAGGAAATGAACAGTGAGAGGGAGAGGGGGAAATGGCCAGAGAAAGGAAGGAAGAGGAGATGGACAGAGAAGATGGACAGAGAGATGGAAGGAGATGGACAGAGAGATGGGGAGGAGGAAATGGACAGAGAGAAGAGGAGGAGGAGAGGAACAGAGAGAGGAGGAGGAGGAGGAGGAGGAGGAGGAAGAGATGACGAGAGAAAAGGCGAAGATGAGATAGAAAGGGTGATGAGGAGATAGAGGGGATAGGAGAAGTTGGAGAGACGGGGAGCTGGAGAAGATGGACTTAGGGGGGAGGAGTAAATGGAAAGAGGGAGAAGGAGCAGATGGATGGAGAGATGGGGTAGTAACAGACAGACAGAGAGAGGGGCAGGTGGAGATGGACACAGAGAAGGCGGTGGAGGAGGTAGACAGAGAGGTGGGGGAGAAGGAGAGAGAGAGGGGCGAGAAGGGAATGGACTGAGAGGGGAGGGGAGCGGAGGAGACGGGCAGAGAGAGGGGGAACGAGGAGGTGGACTTTAGAAATGGAGTAAATACAAACTCGGGCAATGCCGGGTACTCAACTACTCCATTTGTACGATTTGCAAATGTCACATTCATGTGCTGTGTAAGATGCTGTGATTCCTCTTATTTAATACGAAAATGCCGCACCCAAGTGCCATTTACGATATCGTAATTCCCTTTATTTGCCGCAAAAATGCCACACTCAAGAGTAATTTAATACACTACAACTTCCATAATTGCTCTTCCATACACGGCATACAGTAGCATTCATTTTAGTCATGCACGCGGCACAGTGATACATTTGATATATTTTCAGTGGAAACATGAATTAAATGACACTCTGCAATCTCAGGACTCTGAGATTTTCGTCTCTCTTCTCATCAAATTCGTCGTTTCGCTAGTTGAAACTCTAATGTTGTGCCATAATATAGACAATCTCAATGGTTGTATATTAAAGACTCCTTAATTCAACACTCCTTGCCCAACGACGTTTTTAATAACAGAAATTTGTTTGAGGCATAACCTAAAGATATGAACTAATGACTACATTCGCTCAGTATAGTAGAAAATACTTACCTCTAAGTTATAAAAGCCGGAAGAAGAACGTTATCACACCTCGAACAGGGGCCTTTACTCGCCAATCAATTCTCGGAAATCCCTTGTTACTTCTTACCTGAAACAAAAACAATCTTTCTATTACCCGTGTAACAAAAGCTGTATACTGATTTTGTATTCACTTGTCCCAGATGTACCTGAAAATCTCGGTGAATGGTCTGAGAAAATAAAGGAAACAATAATTAAAAAGAAAACATCTTTAACGGTCTTCAGAGCAATTACCATTAGGTACGAAACAATTCTGAAATCGGTTGTAATGCTGTTGGCAACGGTCAGCAAAGGTTTCTTGTGTAACCACCCGAAGCACCGTGGTTACGCATTGTTGGATATCCACATCTTTACAGGAGATGAGACCTGGTGCTACCAATACGATCCTGAGACTAAGCGACAGTTGATGATATCGTGTTCATCGTCTTCCCGCCTCCAAAAAGATTTTGTTGGCAAAATCCAAGATTAAGATGATGCCGTTTTCGACAGCAAAGACTTGATCCATCATGAATATCTACTCGAGTGAGGAGGGGAGGACGATGAACATCATGCCATGCCATACTTAGTATCTGGATGGTATTGGTAGCACCAGGTCTCATCTGCTGTAATGATGCGGATGTCCAACGTGTGACCACGGCGATTCGAATGATTCCACAGTAAGCGTTTTCTACAGTTTCCAACACCTTTAAAACCTATGTCAGAAGCGTGTTGTAGCTGAAGGTGATTACTTGAAGGCCAGTAAGGGTATGCTGTGTGTAACGCTTGTTTCCATTATTTTTGGGACCTTTCACCGAACATTTCAGACGCATCTTGTACATGTATACTTTTCGTCAGACATAATATGGTGAGGGTGTTAAATACGTTGCAAGATTTATTGACATAAGATTGACTTGGTAAGTAATGCATGTACGAGACAAAATCTCGCGGTATGAAAACCTCATTTCTAGGAATACGCTCATACTCTCTTCTCCGCACATGCTTATACCGTTTTTATTATTTAATAAGAAAACTTCGACCACACAAACAGGTGCTTCATTTCACATTTCCACAACGTATAACGGTTCTTCTTCGGCTGGATTTGGCGAAAGACAGACTTTTCTCGTTCTTGGTGGAACAAGAGAGAGAAAGATGTCGAAGAGTCTACATCTACACCATCTCTGCCATCTTAGTCACTTATTGCTTGTATACTACTCTACTTATCCTTCATTATGGCTATTTCGTCTGGTAGGTGCAATTTACACAAAAGTCAGTGGAGGGAAATAAACTGTTTAAATCTGCCTGCTCACAGTTTACGCATCAGGGAGCCGTTGACATCTTTCTAGGGAAGCCCATCAAATAGGCAGGTGCCACATATACGATATGTGTTCAATAAGTAATGCAGTACATTTTTTTTCTCGACCCGTTACGGCTGAAAAACGCGGAATTTGTTGAGTGGCGTCCTGGAATATTCTCACTTTAGCCCCTTTAGTTTCACGAAGTTCCGCTAGGTGGCAACGCTATACATAGCTTTGAAAGTGGCGTCCGTAAGGGAGATGCGTTCCAAGCAGAGAACAGACATTTAGTTCCTTTTGGCACAAAACCAGAGCATCGAAGATATTCATAAGCCTTTGCAGGATGTCTATGGAGATCTGATAGTGAACAAAAGCTCAGTGAGTCGTCGAGTGGGTCGTCTGCCGTCATCGAAACAAGGTGGCGCAAACCTGTCCCATCTCCCTCGTGCGGGCCGGCCGCACTCAACCTAAGGAAACTGAAGAAACGACTTCGGTGAGTTTGTCGTCACTAAAGTGCAAACAACGCAAGGCCTCACACAAGTCAGCACACCCGAGTGGAGCTCACAAAACTTCCTCAACCGCCCTACAGCACCTTCCGACTGCCATCTGTTTGGCCCAACGAAGAATTCATGGCCCAATGAAGGATTCCGCAGGAAGCAGTACGTGGATTATAGGAACGTTATGGATGCAGCGAGGCTTTGCCTCTGACGTCGACAACTACAGTGGGAGACCATGGGGGCATACAAGCCCTCCCATTATGGTGGCAGAAGGCCATCGCACTGAACGGAAATTATGTTGAAAGCTTTTTAGCCAGAAGAGCGCGGAATAATATGGTTTATGGGAACTTTGAATAAAACTAATGTGCTTTCAGGAAAAAAAATTGTGTTGCATTACTTACTGAACGTCCCTCGTATTTACTCTGCAAATTAAAATACGTGCACCAAAGATATTAGATATTTGTTACTGAAAAATATTTGTAGAGACCATGTTGAAAACCTGGTCTTGTAGTTAAATTGGGTTTCGTGATATATCAAACGCGATTGGTCAAGTGTTATCCAGATAAGATTTTGCGGAATTTGTTGCATTTACCCGAGTGTCAAACATATTTATGTCTTTTCGTTCTGCGCTTCATTTATCCACTCGATGTCCACTGTGAGGTGCATCCAATGACTAGTGCACTTTCGAAGCCACTAAGCTCTCTTGAAACGACCATTCTGCTGTTCTCGCTTCTCTACTGAAAACAAAATACTCCCCGCCTTCTTTTATACTGGCGATTTGGCGTTTTTTAATATCTAGTGGTTAATTTCGCATCACATTGGCGTCTCCGGGTACTTCTGAGCAGATAGAGTGTTTACTATTTTTGGGTATGCAGTATTTTGGGTCCTAGCTGCCTCATCCTGAACGAAATAACTAATTTTATTTACGTCTCATTAATCTTATAGTCAAAAGACACTAGATTTTAATGTTTAATGATTTCCACATCTTTACTTTTGTTCCGTATTTGCAAATCTTTGTAACGTCCTATTGCCTCCAGATGTTAATGGTGGTTGGTTGTTTGGGGAAGGAGACCAGACAGCGTGGTCATCGGTCTCATCGAATTAGGGAAGGATGGGGAAGGAAGTCGGCCGTGCCCTTTTAGAGGAACCATCCCAGCATTTGCCTGGAGTGATTTAGGGAAATCACGGAAAACCTAAATCAGGATGGCCGGACCCGGGATTGAACCGTCGTCCTCCCGAATGCGAGTCCAGTGTCTACCCGCTGCCAGATGTTAATGGCTTTAGTATAGACTTCCAGTAGGAAGTATCATTTAACTGAATATCTGTTTCCATATATAACATCCAGCTGTACTTCTCGTAAAAATCCTGATTATAGAATAATAAAGAAGGAAGGATAACTAGGGTTAAACATTCCGTCGACATCCAAGCCACTGAAGACAGAGCAGTAGCTAACTTGCACAAGAATTGATGACGAGATTGTCCATAGCCCTGTAGAAGGAACGAGCCTGACATTCGTCCAAAGTGATTTAGGGAAACCACGAGAAATTTAATTCACGTCTGTCATGTGGGATTTGAAGTCAGTTCCTTACTAATGTGGGGCCAATTTCCTGAACTGAGCCACATTGATATACACTCCTGGAAATTGAAATAAGAACACCGTGAATTCATTGTCACAGGAAGGAGAAACTTTATTGACACATTCCTGGGGTCAGATACATCACATGATCACACTGACAGAACCACAGGCACATAGACACAGGCAACAGAGCATGCACAATGTCGGCACTAGTACAGTGTATATCCACCTTTCGCAGCAATGCAGGCTGCTATTCTCCCATGGAGACGATCGTAGAGATGCTGGATGTAGTCCTGTGGAACGGCTTGCCATGCCATTTCCACCTGGCGCCTCAGTTGGACCAGCGTTCGTGCTGGACGTGCAGACCGCGTGAGACGACGCTTCATCCAGTCCCAAACATGCTCAATGGGGGACAGATCCGGAGATCTTGCTGGCCAGGGTAGTTGACTTACACCTTCTAGAGCACGTTGGGTGGCACGGGATACATGCGGACGTGCATTGTCCTGTTGGAACAGCAAGTTCCCTTGCCGGTCTAGGAATGGTAGAACGATGGGTTCGATGACGGTTTGGATGTACCGTGCACTATTCAGTGTCCCCTCGACGATCACCAGTGGTGTACGGCCAGTGTAGGAGATCGCTCCCCACACCATGATGCCGGGTGTTGGCCCTGTGTGTCTCGGTCGTATGCAGTCCTGATTGTGGCGCTCACCTGCACGGCGCCAAACACGCATATGACCATCATTAGCACCAAGGCAGAGGCGACTCTCATCGCTGAAGACGACACGTCTCCATTCGTCCCTCCATTCACGCCTGTCGCGACACCACTGGAGGCGGGCTGCACGATGTTGGGGCGTGAGCGGAAGACGGCCTAACGGTGTGCGGGACCGTAGCCCAGCTTCATGGAGACGGTTGCAAATGGTCCTCGCCGATACCCCAGGAGCAACAGTGTCCCTAATTTGCTGGGAAGTGGCGGTGCGGTCCCCTACGGCACTGCGTAGGATCCTACGGTCTTGGCGTGCATCCGTGCGTCGCTGCGGTCCGGTCCCAGGTCGACGGGCACGTGCACCTTCCGCCGACCACTGGCGACAACATCGATGTACTGTGGAGACCTCACGCCTCACGTGTTGAGCAATTCGGCGGTACGTCCACCCGGCCTCCCGCATGCCCACTATACGCCCTCGCTCAAAGTCCGTCAACTGCACATACGGTTCACGTCCACGCTGTCGCGGCATGCTACCAGTGTTAAAGACTGCGATGGAGCTCCGTATGCCACGGCAAACTGGCTGACACTGACGGCGGCGGTACACAAATGCTGCGCAGCTAGCGCCATTCGACGGCCAAAACCGCGGTTCCTGGTGTGTCCGCTGTGCCGTGCGTGTGATCATTGCTTGTACAGCCCACTCGCAGTGTCCGGAGCAAGTATGGTGGGTCTGACACACCGGTGTCAATGTGTTCTTTTTTCCATTTCCAGGAGTGTAGATGACGTCTAGATTTAAGACGGTCAGTTGAAGAGACAAGTACCAACGGCAACAATGGGCGAATTCACGACTGAAAGTAGTTCAGAGTCTCACCTACGAGAGTTTAGACTTGACCAAAGTCATGGTCGCTCTTATGCACTTGACCCAGCTACATGGTTACAAAACTTCTCGAGAAACACTCCACCGCTAATTACTGTCTCGAGAGCCTTTCTCCCATCAGGAGTTTTGTGGTATTTATGACACTCGTTGCAAAATATGCGTTACACACAGACGCTGGAACTAGCGTCCAGTCATCGTAGGCCGTTTTGTTCGGCACAGATCTTAATTAAAAAGTAAGCGATCGTTAGAGCTATGTATTGTGCGCGGTGGCAGCTGCGCACACAATGGGCGCAAGTTTTTTCATTAGTGGGCGGTACCGCCTCCCCTCGCCGCCCATAAAACGCGACCCGCATCGCGTTCGGTAATCACAGCAGCGGCATCAACTGCGCCCGGCCGTATCTCCCGCGCCCTTGCCTGCCTCTCCATGTATCACTCCCTCGCTGTACGTCTGTTTTTGCAGAGGAGGTTACTGACGCAATTCAGCCACAAGCATTTCCTAACACGGACATGCACTTCAGTCTGAGAATCATCTACCTAACCCGTCACCGATTCTGATCATCTTTCGCACGACTGTGGCAGATACTTAGAGCTAACAAATGCTGCTCTAGTCAATGCCCTTCTCAGATTTCTACGTTGAACAGAGGTTGAAAGTTTTACAAAACACGTGCCAGAAGAAGTCGCACCAATTTGTATAAAAAATTATTTTTAACGCTTTCCTCAGGAGGCCACACGAAGTGTAAGTGGTTGCAATAACATACTAGACCGCTTGGGAACAAACGATCCTGAGCAATTAAAGACAGTTATGGCGGATACAGGGATTAGTGGCCACTATATCGTTATAGCGAGACTGAATATCGTAACATCGAAATCTACCAAAAACAAAAGCAAAATATGTGTATTTAAAGAATCAGATACAAATTCGCTGACGGTTTTCTGAGAGACAGTCCCCTTTCTCTCCAAACCAAGTATGTAAACATAGAGCTGATGTGGCCTACATTCAAAGAAATAGTAGTGACGGAAATTGATTAATATCAAGCAAAGCAAACCAATAAGAGGCGGGACAGATCAAGCGTGATACATAAAACAGGTCAGGACACAGTTGCAGAAGCAACAAAAAAAGCATTCCAAGTTTAAAATCATGCAAAATCTCCAATATTGACGATGTTTTGCAAAAGCTCGAAATTGAGCGTGTGGCGGTTCAATGCGAGACGCTTTTAATAGCTTTCACAATTATACTCTCTCTCAAAATATGTCAGAAAATCCAGAGATATTTTGGTTATTTGTAAAATACACCATTAAAAACGCACAATTATTATCTTCACTGAGCGATAGCAATGGTAAGGTTACCATTGACAACGCCACTAAAGCGGAGTTACTAAACACGGTTTTCGGAAATTGGTTCACCAAAGAAGATGCAGTAAACGTTCCAGAATTCAAATCAAGGACAACTGCTGGCTTTATTAACTTGGAAGTAGATATTCCGTTGTAGCGAAGCAACTAAAGTCACTTAATAAAGGTAAGTCTTCCGGTCCAATTGAGTACCAATTCTGTTCCATTCGGAGTGTGCTGATAAAATAACTCCATATTTAACAATATATGAGTATATAACCGCTCTCTCAACGAAACATCCGTACCTAAGCACTGTAAAGTTGCACAGATCACACCAATGCACTCCCGCCGGAGGTTCGAGTCCTCCCTCGGACATGAGTGTGTGTATTGTCTTTAGCGTAAGTTTAAGTAGTGTGTAAGTCTAGGGACCGATGACCTCAGCAGTTTGGTCCCATAGGAATTCATACACAGCAATGCGCAACAAAGTAAATAGAAGTAGTCTACTGAATTATAGATTCATATCACTGACTGCAATTTGAAAGAAGATATTGGAGCATATACCGTGTACAGACATTATGAATTACCTCGAACAAAACTGTCTATTGACACATAGTCAGTACGGATTCAGATAATATCGTTCTTGAGAAACATAAGTAGACCTTTATTCACACGAAATAATGAGTGCTTTCAACAAGGGATTTCAAGTTGATTCTATATATCTAGATTTCCAGAAGGTTTATGACAACGTTCCTCGCAAGCGGCTTATAATCAAATTGCTTGCCTACGGTGTACCGGATCAGTTGGGAGATGGATTCGTTTTCTGTCAGAAGGGACACAGGTCACAGTAATGTGTGAAAAGTCATCAAGTGAAACAGTAATGATATCTGGCGTTTTCCAAGAAAGTGGTATAATTTATATAAACTATTTGACAGATAGTGTGAACAGTCCTCTTACATTGTTTATAGATGATGTCATTTACAATCTAGTAAAGTCATCAGAACATTAATACTATTTAAGAAATGATTTAGACAAGGTATCTGTGTGTTTGCAATTGTGGCAATTGACCCTGAACAATAAAAGATCTGAAGTCCTCCACATGAGTGCTAAAAGGAATCCGTTAAATTTGGGTCACACGATAAATCACACAAATTTAAAGGCTGTAGATTCAGCTAAACACCTAGGGATTACAATTTCGAAAAACTTAAATTGGAACCAACACGTAGAATATGTTTCGGAAAGAGCGAACCAATGACTGCGGTTTAGAAGATACAACAAATCTACTAAAGAGATACCCAACATTACGCTTGTCCGTTGTGTGCTAGAATGATACTTACTAGATGATACTGACGGAAGACAACGTAAATGTTCAAAGAAGGACAGCTCGTTTTTCATTATCACGAAATAGGGGAGAGAATGTCACGGATTTGACACGCGATCTGGAAAGGCAATCATTAAAACAGTGGCGTTTATCGCAGCGGAGAGATGTTTTCACAAAACTTGAATCATAATTTTCCTCCTACGAATGAGAAAATATTCCTTGACTCCCATCTACAAAGGGAGAAATGACAACCGTAATAAAATAAGAGAAATCAGAGCTCGCACGGAAAGATTTAGGGGTTCATTTTCCCCACGTGCTATTCGATAGTCGATATAGTCGGTTGAGAAATAGTCTGAAAGTGATTCTGGGAACCCTCTGCCAAGCACCTGGATGTGAACTGCAGAGTAGTCATATAGATGTAGATATCAGTTTGGGCCGATGCTACAGCATGAACTGCAGATATTGTCCTCTTACCACCGTAACGATGAGACTGTTGATTTTTTCCTATGAAACTTCGCTATTTGTGTTGCGCATGATCACATATTTCTTCTCTTTTACCACACCCCTCACCCGTCTGGAGACGAATATCTCGTGGCGTGAAAATAGTAACAACTTGAATACCGTAAATGTGTGCCAGACGTCGAGAAGCGACGCTAGCGCAAGCTGTTAAGGTGACTTACTATTCATCTGTTGGTTAGTTGATTTGGGGAAGGGTAGCAAACAGCGAGGTCATCGGTCCCATAGGATTAGGGAAGAATGGGGAAGGAAATCGGCCATGCCTTCTCAAAGGAACCACTCCCGCGTTTGCCTGAAGCGATTTAGGGAAATCACGGAAAACCTAAATCAGGATGGCCGGACTCAGGTTTGAACTATCGTCGTTCCGAACGCGAGTCCCCTGTGCTAACCACTGTGCCACCTCGCTCGGTGCTACACATCTGTCCCTACAGTGATCAAGCCTTATCATTTATTACTTTCTTGTAATTTTCCACCAAATACTACAACAAATCATATTTCATCGCAAAGTAAGAGTAAAAAATGACAAAATTACAAAACAGAACTTCAGCCGCGTACGGGCATTGAAATAATTCAGTGGGCAATGTTGAAAATTTGTGCTTGACCGGGACTGGAACCCGGATGCTCCACTTCTCTAGAACGGTTATCTTAGTCGCCTATGCCGCCTGCAAACACTTCATGGCCCACCAGACAGAATAGATAGCACACACATATATGTATGAAAGAAGAAGACTCTTTGTACTTTCAGAGCGGATGCACAATAATATCGAACCTCTGCGGGACTTCACGAGTGCAGCTAGCAGTTGGGCAACGGAAGTGGGCACTACTTGCGCGTGACAGGTCGAGAATTTGGATCGGACCGTGAAGCGTTTCCGGATGGCCGAGGTAGTTGGGGCCGGGGGCATATGCTGAATTACACTCCTGGAAAAAAAATCGTTGTAATGCTAAGAGCTTTTGAGATTAATCAATGAAATTTGGTACACCCACTTAAAAACGTGTTCTTTATGGGCGACACAATTTTCAAAGATCTCCATCTTACACTTCTTTTTACTAGAGTTTACATTTTCCGATAATGTGTACTTTTTCAGTGTACCGTTTTTTCTTACAGGTTTGTCATGATGTACTTGTAAAGTATGTATCTCTTTGTCAATAGGCCTATTAGGACCGCCAAGGTACTTATCATCTTACAGTTTCTGACCCTTGAGTTCTTTTTTTAATTCCAAAAGCCTGCCACCCAACCTCTTTTGAATGTGCCCAGTACATTCCAGTTTCTCAATCTTACGATCAGCTCTGTAAGGGTTACTATCAGAAATAGTTTTAAAGGAACTACAATCACCATCACCAAGATACGTGACATAGAGAACCCCGTATCTTTCAACACTTTTTTGAAACATAAATTTCATACCAGTTGCTTCCATCCCACCACTATACCCCAAACATTTCCTACAGCACGCTTTTTAATTTTCACTCTGCCATTTATTCTCTTCTCCTGTTCTGTCACATTTCTTCCTAAGAGCACAAAAACTACAGGACTTGCTCATCAACTGAAGTCAGTCAGTCAGTTAGTTAGTTAGTTAAATGTTCCATGGATGATTTTGCACTATAGATCTTTAATATGTGGAACCAGTCATTTTACATTCATATCGCAAATTACTTTGTACCTGTGGTTACATTCCGAACATTTCTAAGACCTTTTTTTTACAAAAAGGAAAAAGAGGCATACATATGTGATTTGGTAATTCCTACCCACCATCTTTGACACTTTTCAATAATAGAAATTCCTCAACGGAATAGAAGGAGTTGTCAAAGAGGGACTTTCTCCGTTTCTTATCAAATTTTAATTTGCTATCTGTCTGACATTTTATATCACCGGGTAAGTGATCAAAAATTTTTGTTACAGCGTTCTGTACCCCTTTTTATGCTGAAGACAACTTTAATGTGGAGTAATGAAGATCATTTTTCCTTCTGGTATTGTAGTTATATACCTCATTGTTCCTTTTGAACTGTAGTGAATTATTTACAACAAACTTCCTGAGGGAATACATACACTGTGAAGCAGTAGCCGGAGTGCCCAACTCCTTAAACAGATGTCTACAAGATGATCGTGGATGAGTACCACATATTATTCTTACGTGTTTGTCGAATGAAGACTTTCTTTCTTAAAGATGAGTTACCCCAGAATATTACTCTGCACGACATTATTGAATGAAAATATGCAAAATATGTCAACTTACTGATTTGTCTCTCCCCAAGATTTTCAATGATTCTACTAGCAAATGTTGCTGAAGAAGTTGTTTTAGGAGTTCTAAAATGGGTTTTTCCCGATTATTCTTATCAATATGGACCCCTAAGAATATTGAAATTTCCATCCTATAAATTATTTGCTTGCCATATGTTACACTTATCATTGATGTAGTACCTCTATATGTGCAGGACTCTTTAAAATTGAGGATGTGACCATCCGGAGAAAACCAGTCAATGATACTTTCAAAAACTTTGGTTATCATTTCTTCTGTTACTGTGGGTATGCTTGGACTGATTACAATACTAGTGTCATCTGCAAAAACAACTAGTTCTGCTCGTATATTAAACTGAAGATCGTTTACACATGTAAGGAACACTAGTGGACCTAAGATTGCCCCATGGGCAACCCCATACGTGATGTCTTCACAGTCCGAATTATGTCCCTTGACTATCTTGCTTGAATTTCTAAGTACGATTTTCTGCATTCTTTTGATTAGACATGACATTATCCATTGGCTGCCTATACCACCAGTCCCGTAAAATTTCAATTTATCTAGGAGAATGCTGATTCACACAGTCAAATGCCTTAGAGAGGTCGCAGAAAACACCAACCGGTAATATTTTATTTTTTAATGGTTGTAAAATCTGGTGAGTGAACGTGTAAATGCCATTCTCAGTAGGCCAACCCTTCTGAAACCCGAACTGTGATTTACTAATGACACTTATTGCTAAGGTGAGATACTATTATAGAATACATCACCTTCTCAAAAATTTTGAAAAATGATGTCATCAGTGAAAGAGGTCGGTAATTATTACATCTCTCTTATCACCTTTAAAGGGAGGTTTACCAACGGCATATTTCACTCTCTCTGGAAAAATGCCCTGAGTCAGTTATATTTCAGATAAAACTGGGATTTTTACATGGGAACAAATTCTTAGTGCTCTATTGGAAGCACTTACAAAACGAGATAAGCTTTTATTTGTGAGAGGATGAATAATTTTCATAAATTCAGAAGGAGAAGTTCATATGCATGAATTTTGTGAAAGTTTCATTTTCAACGTATTGCTGTGATTTTGCTCTTGAACTGTTTGTCCTTGTACTTCGAAAATTTGTGGTAAGTTCTTATGGGGCCAAACTGCTGAGGTCATCAGTCCCTAGGCTTACATACTACTTAATCTAACTTCAACTAACTTACGCTAAGGACGACACACACACACCCATGCCCGAGGGACGACTCGAACCTACGACGGGGGGCGCCGCGTGAACTGTGGCAAGGCGCCTAAGACCACGCAGCTATCCCGCGCGGCTCCCTGTACTTTCTGCTCTATTTAAGGAGTGATGATTAAATGCATTTGCTGTCTATAACTCATCGTTTATAGCCCTTCCATTCAGTTCAATAGTAATGTTGTCTTGTTCTTTGGCTGGTTGTCCTGTCTCTTGCTTCACTACGTTCCATGTAGCCTTAAGTCTGTTGTCGGAAGTACTGATATCTGGTGTTATGTGCATATTCTTTTTTTAATAATTTTTAGTAGTTTTTTAATGTGCAACTACTGCAAGATTCTTACTCGTATTTGCCAAAAAATACATTTTCCTTTTTCTTTCACAAGGTATTTAAACGCCTGTAGTGATCCACCGTTTTTTGCCTGGCTGTTAATTTCCTTTTTGATTAGTCTATGAAGATTATGATGTTTCTTGTCAGTATCAGTACAGATGACACTCCATAGAATGAAATGTGATCACACTTCAAACATGTGTCATCACAGGAAACGCATAAACCAGTACTGGGCACATTATATTTATCTGTCTGTAGGTCACTATTTAGTATCACAGTTTCCTGCACTACATAAGTAAGATTTCGTTTAAATTCCTCCTCTAAAACATGCAGAAGTTCTATTTTTGTGTAACTGTTCCTTACGGCAGGGGATGGCATGTTTATAATTCCATAAAACAAGTCCGTACATTCCGTGCCAACACCCAAGCACCTCATCCCACAACACAGTCTCAGGTTTCTTCATATGTCCAGTTATTCACTTCAGCAGTTTTGAAACTAACATCGGGCTGTCAGCTGTCACAAAATAAATGCAAAGTATAGGCTGTGATATAAATTCAAAGCATGGACACCACAGTTAGCACAAACACAAGGAGATTGAATTACTTTTGACAGAATGCTGAAATTTATAAGTCTAAATCCACTTGACATTTCATCTTCTGCCTTGAAATCGTAGCGAGCAGTGCCTCAGCCAACTTTTTTGCTTGAAGCACTTCGTTTATTCGACATACAATCTTGTTTCATAATCCAATAAATACGACAAAAATCTTGTACCTAGTACGAGGGTTGCTAGAAGGGCACACATATTGTGTGCCCAGCATGGAGGCCATTTGCATCATCACTCGGGTTCATTCTATTCCTTCAGTTTCCTATCCTCATAAACTATATTTACTTTTAAGACACAACGCCTTCTCAGTGCCCAGAGGAGGTTGCGACTGAAGCTAACCTTACCAATTCAGACAGCTGAAGTCCTAACTGGTTAGCGCATACAACAATTACATACATTGTGGCTAGTTGTTTAACAGTGAACGCTGTTCTTTATTTTCATGTATATTTGTGGAACATTCTCAGAAATTCGCCGGGGCGTGGTGGTGGTGGTAGTGGTGGTGGTGGGGGGGGGGGGGCAATTTATGTTATTACCGTGGCGTGTCTAGTTTTTTATATGAATGACAGTTATGAGTGCCTGTCCAGTGTTGGTATGGATGACTATCGAATAGGAAAAAAGGAGAAAAGTGGAAACTTGCTGCCAGCCAAAGTCTATTCCTCTCAAATACTAAGATGGGTGTCGTTGTGGTAATCGACCACATTCAAGGGACGGAAAACCATAGAAAATATCACAAATACTCAATCCATGACTCCATCGACACTCTGACAATACAGCCACAAAGATAATTAGTTAGTTAGTTAGTTATCTAGCTAGTTAAATATTCCACTTCCATATCATTCTTCTACCGAGCGAGGTGGCGCAGTGGTTAGCACACTGGACTCGCATTCGGGAGGACGACGGTTCAATCCCGTCTCCAGCCATCCTGATTTAGGTTTTCCGTGATTTCCCTGAATCGCTTCAGGCAAATGCCGGGATGGTTCCTTTGAAAGGGCACGGCCGATTTCCTTCCCAATCCTTCCCTAACCCGAGCATGAGCTCCGTCTCTAATGACCTCGTTGTCGACGGGACGTTAAACACTAACCACCACCACCACCATCCATATCATTCTATCCCTCAGTTCAGTTTAATATAACATTTTCGTAGTGATTCTTTCACTGGATGATGATGTTAGACTCCTGTTCCTTCCCCTGTCTCCTCCCCTTCCTTACTTGGTACCAACACTCAGCAAACCCACAGAGTTTTCCTCGCGCCCAACAGTTACATTTATTGAAATCATTTGGAACGCGTCAGTTTACAGGATACAAGTCCTGCTCATGCAACTACACTTAAAAACAAGGGTTTTTTCCCTGCAGGCTATCAGATTTATGTAAAAATTCATTCATGGAACAGAAGGAGTTGTCCAGGAGAATAAAATTTAGATTAGATTTGCTATCTGTAAATCATTTTATGTTAATGGGCAACTGACCAAAGATTTTTGTTGCTGCATATTGAAATCCTTTGTGAGTCATTGGCAGTGGGTAATAAAGGTCATTTTTCCTTCCAGTGTCGTTTGTATGGGCCTTAATGTTCTTCTCAAATTGTGATGGATATTTTATGACAAGATTCATTCACGCACTTATTTACTGAGACGACGCAGTTAAAATGCCTAGTTCCTTGAAGAGCTACCTGAATTACATCAAAGAGTGCACGCTACGAAGTATCCTTAGCATATGTTCTTTTGTGCAGTCAGTAAACTCTTTCTAAGTGATTTCTAAGTAATTGTGTAGGAAATCGAAATACTCTATAATTAACTACTAAAGAGGATTTTTATATAGCGTGATTCAGCTGCCCCTATCCATGGGTTTTATGTACCCCACAACGCCCTCAAATACCACCTGCAAGATTTCCATATTCTCTCGCTCGCTATACGTGAACTTTTAGTCCTACAGAAATTATAAACAGGATCTTTTCATAGGAAATTTAATATTACATTTCGTACTAGATACGTTTCCGCTAGAGACCACAAGTTTTCGAATTGTTCAAGAAAAACGCAGAAAAGTGACCTTCAAATGCGTTTTTCTTGAGTAACTCGAAAATTGTGGTTATCAACGATAACATATCCCAGTACAAAATTTAACTACATTAAATTTCCTGCAAAGAGGACCTGTTCATTTTTCTGTAAGGCTACTAGTTTGCGTTTAATGTGCGAGAAAATATGTAACGCTTGTATGTGATTTTGGAAGTCATTGTGGGTTGCATAAAACCTATTGGTAGGGGCAGCTGATGGCTCTGAGCACTATGGGACTTAACATCTGAGGTCATCAGTCCCCTAGAACGTAGAACTACATAAGCCTAACTGACCTACGGACATCACACGCATCTATTCGTTTTCATCGAAAGTATTACTTATATATATATGACTGTTGTATGGAGAGAACCGTAAACTCACCGATTTTGCCTTGCGCCCACTAGGTTAATGTTTTCTGCGCGATGTCACAGACGAAACTGTGTGGGCCGTTTTTCTTCTGTGAGAAGGCTGTGATGGTTACCTGTTACCGCGATATGTTGCTGTTATCGTTGTTTTCATGATCGACTGCTGGTTCAGAGAATTTAATTATCCAACAAGGCAGGGCTCACCCTCACTGACATCGATGTTCGTCGCTACCGAAAAGACAAACTTCCACATCGCTAAGTTGGGCGTAGTTGTGAAGATGGTGTGGCTCTATTGCCTTGGGTTCCCAGGCTCCCAGCTCGCCTTACCTAACACATTGTGACTTTTTCTTTTGGGGGTACATTAAGGACCCCGTTTACGTACCGCCACTGCCAAGAAAACGGGAACAGCTCAGAGAACGCATCAGTGCTGGTCTGATAACCAGCGACAGGATGTTGCTGCATAAGGTATGGATCAAGTTGACTACCATTTGTATCTGTGTCATGCGACCAGAGGGCCAATCATAGAACATTTGTAGCGTGTAAATTGCAAACTTGTTGAGGTTACCATTCTGTTCATGTATCAATCATATTTTTACATGTAATATTTTGAAAAATTTAGAGCTTTCAAAACGAATGAATAATTTATTGTAGTCGTCATATTCCGAAGAAATGGCTTAGCCACAACCTAGAGGATTGTTTTCAGATTGAATATTTTGCTCTTCTGTGGAGTGCTCGCTATTTTGAAACTTCATGGGAGTTTCAAACCGTTTATCCAACCGGGACGTGTTGAAGGTAGAAGAGAAGTACTGGTGGAAGTGAAGCTTTAAGGGCGGGTCGCGAGTCGTGGCTAACTGGCTAGGTCGCCAAGAACACTGCCCTCGAAAAGGAAGGGTCCGAGTTCGAGTTACAGTCTGGTACACAGTTTTAATCTGCCAGGTAGTTACATGGGAAAAGATATTTACAGTTAAGGGGTCCAAGCGGCGGCAGCAGCAATGTCCATGCTACACTGAATATAACTTGCATTCAACATGGGCATGGTTAGTCCTCCGGTTTTCATCACGGTAAGCAAACGCTCGTTGCGGGTAAGGAATGATGTAACATACAACAAGAAATCCGTTATAGCTCATGTACGAGGGGACTTTTAAAAAGTAAGTCCCACGCTAAAACCACTGCGCATCAAGAATGGCGCATTGTCGGGAAAAAGTATAAGGGGCGATCAAAAAGTTTCCGTTTGAGGGCATTGCTGCAGCGTATATGCAACTTAGCGCGACTACAATGCGGGTATATAAGCACCGACATGTAGGCAGGGGATTAGTGTGACACGTTTCTCCGAAGTGTGTGCGGTAAATGCGGCAACGTGAACGATGACGACCTTGTTACCAAATGCCTCCAAACAGGACCAACGTACTGTTATGCTTTTCTTGAATGCCAAAGGACAAACACCGGTAGACATCCATCAGCCGGCCGCGGTGGTCTAGCGGTTCTGGCGCTGCACTCCGGAACCGCGGGACTGCTACGGTCGCAGGTTCGAATCCTGCCTCGGGTATGGGTGTGTGTGATGTCCTTAGGTTAGTTAGGTTTAAGTAGTTCTAAGTTCTAGGGGACTTATGACCTAAGATGTTGAGTCCCATAGTGCTCAGAGCAATTTGAACCGGTAGACATCCATCGGAGAATGGAGAATGTGTAAGGGGCAGCATGTCTGTCGAAAACCCCAGTTGTGGAATGGTGCGCAAAGTTCCGAGCTGTTTCATATCGCAAATGTTGCAAAGCAAAAGCTGCGCCAACTAAAATGGGAGACACTCGAGCACCAGCTCTACAGTAGTGATCTCTTCCCATGCGATTATCACGCCATCGGTCCCCTACAAAAGCCTTTGAAGAATCGACAATTCCTGCCGGAAGAGGATGTGCAGCAGGCAGTTAGAGCAGCAGGATATCTTCAACTTGGTGCATCGGTGGGATGATTGCCTCAGTGCTCACGGCTTTTTTGCCTGATTAGTATGTCTATTCTGGACAGCTTGGCCTTCGAACGGAAAATTTTTGATCGCCCCTCATACATGTTCCGCGTGTGCTGCCGATACACTTCTGCTGCGGTACAGTTATCAGATGCACCGTAGTGGGCAAATTAAATGGCACGGCAACTGTTGGAAAGTTATTCCAAAACTAAAGTGTACAGGACAGTACGATTCTTGTAAGCGGAGGCTTCTGTGGCCTTTGTCACTGTCAATAAATTTATTTTATTCATATTGACAATGCGGTCAACAGCTCAGAAGAATTTTATTGACAGTACGATTCTAGTGGGCAAAAGTGTAAACTTCACACAGACTCTTCGGGAAATTCTGTCATTATATGGACAGATAAAATGTTGCAACCAGCCGTACTGAAATGGTACCAACAAACTGAGCAAGACTGCACTGACGTGGCTGATGCTTTTCGAGAAGTAAGGCGCTTTACATCGACCACGGACGACAATTTTCAGGGAATAAAGGAACTGACACGCAGCAATTTCAGATTTTCCAACGATGAGGACGTTCACACAGCTGTTCTTGAATATCTCCATGACCAAGGAGTGGGTTTCTATCGTCGTAGAATTGAACGACTGGTATAACGTTCGAGCCATGTTTTACAGAGGCTTGGTGACAGTGTTGAAAAATAGTATCATGTAACGGTGTCGCTTTGAAGTTTAGTGCGTCATTCAATAAAAGTTGCTAGACCTGACAAAATAACGTGTAACTTCCTTTTTGTATGACGATGGTTCTTACCCGCGTCCAGCCATCCTGATTTAGGTTTTCTGTGATTTCACTAAATCGCTTCAGGCAAATACCGGGATGGTTCCTTTGAAACCGACTGGTTCCGGCCCACTTCGTTCCCCATCCTGCCCTAATCCGATGGGACCGATGACCTCACTGTTTGGTCCCCTGCCCAAAATCAGCCAGTAGATCTGAGCAAAACTCGCAGTATTACTGTCAAGGCAAATGTGCAGCAGCAGCAGCTACAACGTTAACAGCTGTAGCAGCAGTATCTCGAATTATAATCTTTATGAAGCAGACACAAGAAGCATAGCAGACTACATCTATGACCTTGGGTCAAGTAATTTGTTTTCTGTTAAATCTAGATTAGTAGTAAGATTCTAAATACAAAAATTATCAGAAGAATAGACTTAAGATAGATGTTTCGACTCTAAAAGCAGCAAACGGTCTCATACTTCGTTCTAAACGGCTCTAAACCTATATTCCACCCAAAAAGTTTTAGGCAAAGTATTATTCGCATTGTCGATACGGATTTTACAGACCACGACCTATAGGGAGTTAGACGGAGGACTAAGCGGAGACACTACAATAACAGTTACTTTGAACATAAGCGGAAGGGGTTTCTCTCGGGACAAATTCCTTCGCTGGAGAGTGGCAGTTGGTTGAAATTCCGGCGGGAGACGAGGGATGAGACATGAAGATTCACGAAACGTGAACGTGGATAAAGTGACGCTGCAGGGTACCTGATCTGGTGATCAGTGGGTGGTGTTGTGTCCGTCGATGTAACGAGGTGGATGAATCCTCTAGAAGATATCAAATACCATATAATGATTTAAACATAAATGTATTTATTTACCATATATGTACAGTACTGAGTGTTATGTAACTTGGTCTCTTGTAGTCTCTCTGCAGTCTCTCTCTCTGTTCCACTAGTAATGGTTATCAATATTCGCTAGCAGTCGTAATAACAATAACGACGAGCTAAGCTGGTTAATGTCCTAACTGGAGTCGTGATAGGTTCCTAATATCTCACTGCACTGTCGTCAGTACGTACAACGTAATCTGAGAGTAGTCTGATGATAATATGAGGACAACCTGGGGCAGAGTTCTGAATGCGGCGGCTTAAAAATACGCGACGACCAATCGCATTTGTAGGTAGTGAGGTGATGCGAATTTGGCGTCTTCTGCTGGCGCGTGTGGCGCCACCTGGCGGCGTCTGGCAAGTCCTCTCTAGCAGTGGCTCGCGACAACTTTGTTTAATGTGTCTTCTGTAGAGACGTGAGCGGCTCCGACACGCCATATGCGGTCGACGAAGACACCGTCGCTACCGCAGGAGGGCTACTGGGCGCTGCGACTGGGCTTTGCGAATAATGTTTTGGATCGGAAGATCTTCTAAGAAGAGGAGAATGCGTGGGACGTCGATGAATCGATGAGGCGGAGTACTTGTCTTTCCTGGATTTCAAGGGACTTGCAGAATTTAGGGGAGGCAGAGATCCAGGCAACGATAGCGTAGTTGAGGATGTGGCGCATGTCTGATATGTAGGTGAGGACAATGGTAGAACAATGTGGACACCAGGTGTGGCCTGCTAATAGTTTTAGTCGTTTAGGTGAATTGTGTTGGATGGTAAGTGGGTGTGCATTCCAGCTTACTTTTCTGTGGAAGTTTGACCTAATTACTTTACTATGTTAGTCAGACAGATGGGATGGCAGTAGATGGGGAGATGGAAATCTGGAAGACGAAAACGCAGAGTGGTACGATCACTGACGGTGACTTGGCTTATTTATGAATTTACTTGAAGTTCCAAGTATTACAACACTCGACCAGGAGATTCAAGTGGCGTTGCAGGGAAGGAAGGAAGAAGGCTTGGGTTTAACGGCCCGTCGAAATCGAGCTCATTAGAGACGGAGCACAAGCTCGGATTGTTTCAATGATGGGGAAAGGAATCGGCCGTGCCCTTTCAAAGGAACCATGCCGCCATTTGCCTGGAGTGATTTAGGGAAATCACAGAAAACCTAAATCTGGATGACTGAAAGCGGGTTTGTATCGTCGTCCTCCCGAATGCAAGTCCAGTGTTCTAACCACTGCGCCACCTCTCTCGGCGTTACTGGAAGGTATGGAAGAGTCGAAGGGTGTGATGAGTGTCTAGGAAGGGGTATTGAAGGAGTTAGGTGGGGGGGGGGTGTTTTGGGAATGTCTATATATGACTGACTGTGGCATATGTAGGTCGGACGTGAAGGAAGGATGCTATAAGGTGGACATAGTTTACTGGCAGTGCATACGTTTCTAGCTTGTAGACTAGTCCAGAGTGCCATACCCGGTCGAAGGGTTTCTAAGTATCAAGGGAGACAAATATGATGGATTTCTGTTTATTTAGTTCATGGGAGCCAAGTCGGATAAGGTAAAGATCTTGGTCGGTGATGGAATTTTTGGGACTAAAGCTTCTTTGAGTGTTGGGGATGGTTAGCTGAGTTACAAGGCGCTTATGGATGCGTTGGGTGAGGATGGTATCAAACATTTTGCTGAAAATTACGTGGTAGGTCAATAGGACGCTGTCTGTGAATGTAGTTTATCAGTATTCTGAAGTAAGAGGATTTCAGATGTTTCTGCTACTCTGGGTAACGACATGTGTAGAGAATGGTACTGTAAATGATGTAAGGGTTTCGTTATACTCTGGGGTATTCCTTGAGGTGGCGGTAGGTAATAGTATCGCAAACAGGTGTAGTGTTTCGCTTTTTAGCGAGTGATTGTGTAATGTCTTCAGCTGTTATTGGTGTGTTTAGTCCTGTTCCTGTTCGTGGAGTTAGCAGCTGTCGCTCCTGTACCGGCACCGCTTGTGGTTTATTGGCGTATGTCTGGAGACACGACCCGTCAGTGGCGCCGCTTCCTCCAGGTTTCGGTGTCTAGCAGCGCCTAACATATCGTTAGCGTAGCTAGACTACCCATTGCTGTTTCCGTCGGAAACAACAGCATCTCCATTGCACACTGAGAAACATTTAGATTGTGAACAGTGTTCGCGCTTAAAGTGCATATTTTACTACCATGAGTAAAAACTGAATTTATACGCGTTTGTAACCGTTTCGTTTGAGGCACATCGGAGCGTACTTCTGAAAACATGAGCTAGTTCACCAAAAGCGAACGAGGCCACATTAACTCTGATTTTATTACTTTTTGTTTCCGTTCACCCATTTTCTTCAACTGTCCTTATGATAAGAGCCAATGAACGGGTTGTATGATTTCAGTGTCAAAATACACTCTCTGAAATTCTGAAGTCATTAAAGTTGTCATGGACAAAATGTAGATAGGAAAATGTTACTTGTAACGAGACTGTAGTTCTAAAAGCCAAAGAACATGAAAGAAAGCTAATATTAGTGAAAACGTAAGACATAATTGCATTATATCGCAACGTTATTAAGTCTATACACGGAGCAAGCAGTAACGTAAACTAAGGAGAAAGTTGAAAAAGAAATTAAAGTTAAAAATAAAAAGTTGAAGTTTACCGACGGCATTGGAAAATCAATTGAAACGAATAGATATTGTCTTGAAAAGCGGTTGTAAGAGTAGCATTACCAAGATAAAACCAGGATAATTAAGTGTTGCAGAATTAAATGAGTTGGCGTTGAGAGAATTACAGTATAAGAAAAGACACGAGGTACCACGAAGAAATTATGCGAATGGGACGGAAATTGGTAGTTGTGATGTACATGCACAAACAGAAAATGGCTCTGAGCACTATGGGACTTGGCATCTGAGGTCATCAGTCCCCTAGAACTTAGAACTACTTAAACCTAACTAACCTGAGGACATCTCACACAACCATGCCCGAGGCAGGATTCGAACCTGCGATCGTAGCGGTCGCGCGGTTCCGGACTGTAGCGCCTAGAACACCTCGGCCACTCCGACCGGCGCACAAACATATGTTTACAATTGGGGAGTGATCCGGCAATCCTACTGGCCAAGGTAGGGTTTGGCAAGCACGAAGACAAGCAGTAGAAACTCTCGCTCTGGGCGGGCGGATATTATCTTGCTGAAATATAAGCCCAGGACGGTTTGGCATCGAGGGCAACAAACCGGGCGCAGAATATCATCGACGTACCTCTGTGCTCTAAGAGTGCCGCGGATGACAACGAAAGGGGTCCTGCTATGAAATGAAATGCCATCCCAGACCATCACTCCTGGTTCTCGGGCCGTGCGGTGGGCGACAGACAGGTTGTGTACC
The DNA here is from genome assembly GCF_023864275.1 of Schistocerca cancellata. NCBI lineage: Eukaryota > Metazoa > Arthropoda > Insecta > Orthoptera > Acrididae > Schistocerca > Schistocerca cancellata. Next base: position 631,892,258 of record NC_064629.1, on the reverse strand, counting down.
AACACTGTCCGGGTGTCTGTAAACACGTCTCCGGCCTCGAATCTCATTGACTGGAGTAGAACTGTCTTCAGTGATGAGTCGCGCTTCGATCTGAGCCCGCATGACCAGCGAAGATGTGTCTGGAGACGCCCCAGACAGTGGTGGGATACAACCCTGGGTGTCGCTCACCGTATGGCCTGACAACCAGGTCTGTGGTGTCATATTTTTCATAGCAGGATCCTTTGGTTGTCATCAGTGGCGACCTTACAGCACAGCGGTACATCGACGATATCCTACGCACCGTTTGGTTGCTTTTCATAAGCCATTCTAGGCTTGCATTTCAGCAAGATAATGTCCGTCAGCACAGGGCGAGAGTTTCTATTGCTTGTCTTGGTGATTGCCAAACTCTACTTTGGCCAGCAAAGTCGCCAGATCTCTCTCCACTTGAGAACGTTTGGAGCACTGTGGGTAGAGTCGCTCCACCAGCTCGGAATTTTGACAATCTAACTCCCCAATTGACAGAATTTGGCATGATATCCCTTATGAGAAAATCCATCAACTCTATTGAATTGCCTAATTTGTGAAGCTCTTTTTCTTGAATAAATCATCCAATTTTTCCGAAATTGTAATCATTTGTTTGTCTGTGCATGTACATCACAACTGCCTGTTTCCGTCTCATTCGGATAATTCCTTCGTGCCGTGTCGTTATTTCATCTTTGTTTGCATTAGTGAGTGTTAGCAAATGAGACGCTAAGAAAAAGTAGACGAGTTTCGCTACCTGAGTAAAAAAAAAAGAAAAAAAACTAATGATGGGAGAAGAAACAATGACATAAAAGCCAGGCTGGCAATAGTAAGAAAAGGTTTCTTAAAGACAGAAAGACGCTAATATCTGATAGACAGGTAAATGTTAGAAAGTGTTTTCTGAAGGCACTTGTTTGGAATTTATACGTGCATGGAAGAGAGACGTCGACGATATACGGTACAGACAAGAAGAGCATAGAAGCTTCTGAACCGTTATATCACCGACGAATGCTGGGGATTAGATGGCTAGATAAGGCAACTAATGAAGAGTACTGAATCAGATCGGGGAGAAAAGAAGTTTATGGTACAATTTGACTAAAAGCGGGGATAAGTTGATTGAGCAAGTTCTAAGGTTTCGGTGGATAGTTAATTTGGTAATGGAGGGAAGTTTGAGAGGTCAAACTTGTAGAGGGAGACCAAGGTTCGACTACACTCTTCTTCTTCCTTGACTGTTCCCGTTATCTTCGGGATAGGCGTTATTATATGGCTTGAAGCAATGTTAATGATATAGTTGGTGGTAGATGGCGTCGTGCCCTTCCTGACTTCACCACTCCTCCTGGGACGGATTGCACCTCTGCAACCTGCGTCTAGGGCAAATCACATATACAAGTGCTATAGCGATTATTAAATGTTTGTATATCGAGTGTATAAGGGGGACCGTCGGTACCAGCCGGGTATTCACTTATGTGAAAATGGGGAAGCGCCTAAAAACCACGTCCACGTTCACCAGCTCACCAGCCATCGTTATTAATCAGCGAGATGGTTTCGACACTTTCCCGAATCTCGGAAGTGAAGTAGGTTAAGCTATAGGTCAAAGTCTTTCCTCAGACGTAGAAAGTTCGAAGTCAAAGTGCAATAACCACTCACAGATGACAGTGGCAGCATTAGCAGTGGAGGGTATGTAAAATGTGTCTGGGATACGTGGAAAACAGGGCAGTCATTGTCATAATGTAAAAACAGAGCGATTTATCTGACGATCAAAAGAGCATAATCATTAGCTTTTGGGCCAATGGTGGAAGCATTTCCAAAACGGCTAAACTTTTAAACTTCTCTCTTGCCGCCATTGTTAAAGTATGTTGTGCATGCCAAACCGACGCTATCCGAAACCAGCGTCGAGGCAGCTGAGGTGCACCAGATAACAAGGGTGAACGGTGACTGCAGAGATATGAATGGGTGAATAGACGTGCAGATGTTGAGCAACTGACCACCCAAATCAACCAAGACGCTACCAACAGTGTCTTCTCAACGACAGTTCAGCGAACGCCACTGCGTATGGGGCTCCACATCAGCCGCTAGGTTCATGCACCCATGCTGACTACTGTTCATCGGCATGGTGGCTGGAACTTGCACGCCAGTACCACAACTGGACATACACTCTCAGATGAATCACTTTTTATGCCCCATTGAACAGACAACTGTTGGCGTGTATGGTGTAAAACGTCTGAAAGCAGACACCCAGCAATCAGGAGGGAAGGTTATGGTCTGGAGAATGTTTTTTTTTTCTTTTTTTTTTTGGCAGTCCCTGGGTGATCTAGCCATTCTGGAAGGCACAAGGGATCAAGACAAGTAAGAGGACCATGTCCACTCCTGCATGCATTTTGTTCTTCCTCGGCAGTAGAGCATCTACCAGCAGGGTGATGCAAAGTGTTACACAGTTCGCAGTGCACGTGCATGGCTGAAAGATTACCAGGATGCGTTCATCGAACTGATCTGGGCACAAAACTCCTCGGATTTAAATCCAATCGAGAATCTGTGGGACCATTTCAGTTTGGTTGTTCTTGCCATGTATCCTCAACCGAGAAACCTAGCACTGAAATTGGCATGGCTCCACATCCCGGTTGGTACCTTCCAGAACGTCATTGACTCTCTTCCTGCACGTCCTGTTCTGAAAAGGTGGTTATTCAGGCTTTTGACACATGATCATATCACTATACACCAGGAGAGGGCAGTAAATACATGTGTGTGAGTTGTGCATATATGAATGTGAATGTATGTTTTTCTACGTCTCAGGAAGGACGACTGTTTTTTCATTGTTTTTTATATGTGCCTGTCTGCCGCTCAGAGACTTCTCTTTGTCGTGAGTTACAATTTATCTTGTTTTACTGTTGCCATAGTAAAATGTATATTAGTTTCTTTTCTTAGAAATGAAATTTGTGTATAATTTGATTTAGTTTATATTTTAGGTATTAAGTAATTCACATTTATGTTGTTTGTGGAATATTCATTTCAATTATTTAATTGAAAGCACATTATGTTTGATTTCATTCATGGAAACAATGCTGGTTGAATTAGTCCTTCATTCCATAACAATTACAGAAGTGAAGGTGGAGCTAGAGAGGCACTGAATTGTGTATATGATGTAGGTAGCCCGGTGTAGCATGCGAGAGTAAACAGTAGCCCAGCAGAAGGACGGTACACTGCATGTTCAATAGGGCGATGGTGGTGGCTGCCGAGGAGCCACAGCTGCTGGCTTGCTCCTGATGATCGCAGAAAACAGAGCATGACAGGTGGATTCAAAATGCACCTTTCAATATGACTGATGACGATGGCATGGGCCGGCAGTTGGACTGTGATAGCGTTTGCTTGTACAAGGCGATAGTGACTAGGCAAATAGATGGCTCAGAAGTGAATCGTAGTCCACCAGGAAGGTGAGCAGGTGTAGATGACACTCACCAAACAGGTGATCCACCAATGGAGAGACACCAGCTTGACAGTATTTGGACTCAGCTCAGGCATTGGCCTACAGCTACTGGCAGCAGAGTCCAGCAGTGGCAGCTGGCTGGTGCATTTTGATGCATAGACCAGGGTGGATTTCCCCTCAGCTAACAGCTGGTGATGACTCAGAATGAGTGACTAAACTTGATGGTATTTTTGTTAACCAGGCCTGCTGTCCTGTCTGCAATAGCAGCAGTTTTACCCTCTAAGCCAAGGCATGAGGTCATCTACTGAGTAACCATGACATCATGATCCAATTCTTCCAACAAGTTCACTGTCCTGGGGTACTGTGAAGGTGTCGCAACTTCTCCTTTCAGAAGCCCTGACCAGCGATTTCTACATTGTCAGCTTGCTGAATCGTGGTTATTGTGTACTGAATGCCTGTTTTTGTGACATGGTACCTAATTACAGAGGTGGCCTGTGATGCACTCCTTATGATTTCGTTTGGCTGTGTCATCACAAGAGCCTCTACTTCCACCAGGTGAAACCATGGCGTAACACTCCTCTCTCCTAAGAGTAATCTGGTCCACAGGTTTGCCAATCGTTATTATTTCTCGAAAATCCTCACAACACATTTCACGGTTTGACTGATAAGTCAAATATTTTCCAATTTTCCTTACTCACCGTGAACCACAGTTTTCATTGGTTGCTCATTAAATTAATCACTCTCTTCTAGTACTAGCCAGTCTTTGGGCAGTTGATGCACTGGGAGCTCAAGCGATCGGGTGGTTGTCTTCCAAAAATAGATACAAACTGCACAAAGTAGAGTCTGAAAGATAACAGCACAAAGAAACCGAGACACTTATTGTCATGACTTCACCACGTCGTTCGTTACAGCATTGCTGTAAGTAGAATGAAATTTTCACTCTACAGCGGAGTGTGCGCTGGCACACAGTTTTAATCTGCCAGGAAGTTCCATTGCTGTAAGTGCTGAAGCACCTATTCCTCCACAATGAATCTCACTTCTCTTTGTTATTAGTTCATCCAGCGAATGGAGGTCAGGTTCCAAGGTGCTGTTTCTTTTTTTTTTTTTTTTTTTTTTTAACGTTAGGTTCTGAGTGGGAATTTCCTTCTCTGGTTTATTAGGCCAGCACAGCGACGGCTGTTTCACATTTATGATAGTGGCCCCAATGATAGCTGAGAGAGGAAAAGCTGCTCCTGAGATATCATAAGTTGTCCCATTAACCAGTAACCCACTAACTTTGGGTTTGAACATGGAGAACATTCGATGCATATCAGCCCTTTGGAAGTTAAAGCTCGGTGGTAAGATATCCGTGCGCATCCTTCTCCTTGTGTCAGTCTGAACCACTGGGGTCAGACATTTCGTGAACTGCTTTCTACACTACTGGCCATTAAAACTGCTAAACCCATGAAGATGACTTGCTACAGACGGGAAATTTAACCGACAGGAAGAAGATGCTGCGATATGCAAATGATTAGCTTTTCAGAGCATTCACACAAGGTTGGCGCCGTTGGCGACACTTACAACGTCCTGTCATGAGGAAAGTTTCCAACCGATTTCTCATACACAAACAGCACTTGACCGGCGTTGCCTGGTGAAACGTTGTTGTGATGCCTCGTGTAAGGAGCAGAAATGCCTACCATCACGTTTCCGACTTTAATTAAGGTCGGATTATACCCTATCGCGATTGCGGTTTATCGTACCGCGACATTGCAGCTCGCGTTGGTCGAGATCCAATGACTGTTAGCAGAATATGGAATCGGTGGGTTCAGGAGGGTAATACGGAACGCCGTGCTGGATCCCAACGGCCTCGTATCACTAGCAGTCGAGATGACAGGCATCTTATCCGCATGGCTGTAACGTATCGTGCAGCCACGTCTCGATCCCTGAGTCAACAGATGGGGACGTTTCCAAGACAACAACCATCTGCACGAACAGTTCGACAACGTTTGCAGCAGCATGGACTATCAGCTCGGAGACCATGGCTGCGGTTACCCTTGACGCTGCATCACAGACCTGCGATGGTGTACTCAACGACGAGCCTGGGTGCACGAATGGCAAAACGTCATTCTTTCGGATCAATCCAGGTTCTGTTTACAGCATCATGACGGTCGCATCCGTGTTTGGCGACATCGCGGTGAATGCACATTGGAAGCGTGTATTCGTCATCGCCATACTGGCGTATCACCCGGCGTGATGGAATGGGGTGCCATTGGTTACACGTCTCGGTCACCTCTTATTTGCATTGACGGCACTTTGAACAGTGGACGTTACATTTCAGATGTGTTACGACCCATGGCTCTACCCTTCATTCGATCCCTGCGAAACCCTACATTCCAGTAGGATAATGCACGACCGCATGTTGCAGGTCCTGTATGGGCCTTTCTGGATACAGAAAATGTTCGACTGCTGCCCTGGCCAGCACATTCTCCAGACCTCTCACCAACTGGAAACCTCTGGTCAATGGTGGCTGAGCAACTGGCTCGTCACAATACGCCAGTCACTACTCTTGATGAACTGTGGTATCGTGTTGAAGCCGCATGGTCAGCTGTACCTGTACACGCCATCCAAGCTCTGTTTGACTCAATGCCCAGGCGTATCAAGGCCGTTATTACGGCCAGAGGTGGTTGTCCTGGGTACTGATTTCTCAGGAGCTATGCATCCAAATTGCGTGAAAATGTAATCACATGTCCGTTCTAGTATAATATATTTGTCCAATGAATACCCGTTTATCATCTGCGTTTCTTCTTGGTGTAGCAATTTTAATGGCCAGTAGTGTATTATTCCCAAGTCACAATACAATCATCCTTAGAATTACAACAAAACAAAAATACTCTGACAAAGCAAAATAAACAATATTTCTCGCAAAACCCAGAAAATAAAATGCCAAGACTGATTCTAATTAACCTACAAAACCACTGCCATATCCTCCACATGCCATAAATCGTATAAATCCGTTACTAATAATCGCACAAAAATCGCTTTAAGGCCCTCATGGTCTCCCTTAGTGGTGAAACCACCTGTGGAATGGTAGCCTCAATCACTCTCCCTCCCCCTCTTCGTCTCTTCGAAAGACCGGGTGCTCGCAACTTAACTCCACACATCACAACGACCACAGACTCCTACTGCTGACACTGGACTCGTATTCGGGAGGACGACGATTCAATCCCGCGTCCGGCCATCCTGATTTAGGTTTTCCGTGATTTCCCTAAATCGCTCCAGGCAAATGCCGGGATGGTTCCTTTGAAAGGGCACGGCCGACTTCCTTCCCCGTCCACCCTATCCGATGAGACCGATGACCTCGCTGTCTGGTCTTCCCCAAAACAACCCGCCAACTAATCCTGAGGCTGTTATAGTGAAAAAATCTCTGCCCGACCAGTGCAGTTCTCTTACAGGCATAATAAAATGTTTTATGTTCTTTAATTTCTTTTTATTAGACAAGCTACTGTTCTGTATCGATTTACGTTTCAGAGAATGGATCGCAAAACTAATATCTGCAATTACTAGATTACTCAGATAGAAAAATGGCCAAATTTATGCAGACGGTTTCTTACGCTTCTAAGAGATGGCCTTACTTGTTACATTCACAGAATATTGGCGCAAACATCAAAATACTTGGAACTGAATTATCAACTGAAATTAACAAACACACGAACGAAAATTATGCTGTGCCTTGTTGTTTAGAAAGTGTATGTCTTAGATGTATAATTGACTTCAATAGTCAAATTGAAATGTCTCAACTTAACTGTGTCATTAAAAGGCGCCGAGCCATCACAATTAGACATTTTTTCAAAATCTCTCGAGTTCGAACGTTACATTGTTCTCTGCATATGGAACCGAGCACATGATTTCTTTGTAGTCTGGATATCTGTTATAGGCGTTTTTTTCACAATACCACGCTACCTCCACAATTTTTAGATGCAGTCATTCGCACGGTAGAGGTGTGGTGATAATTTGTTGTTTCGCCAGTGTATCCTGGAGTATACTATTCGCTAAGAACATTGCAGAGAATACGTGTTATTTATCTGAAATCTTCCAGTGTCTCCAGGCCTCCTCCACGTATACAACCTTCTTTCATGATTCTTAAACCATATTCACCTACTACTTTTCCTTCTCATCCTTTTCCTACTATCGAATTCCAATCCCCCATCACTGTTAAATTTTAGTCTCCCTTCATTATCTGAATAATTTCTTTTATCACATCATAGATTTCTTCAATCTCTTCATCATCTGCGGAACTAGTTGGCATATAAAGTTGTACTACTGTGGTAGGCATGGGGTTCGTATCTACCTTGGCTACAACAAAGCGTTCACTATGTTGTTCGTAGTAGCTTACCTGCACTCATATTTTTTTATTCATTTGTAAGACGTCATGGTCTCCTGACCTTCATTGCTTACATATTCCACCCTCACAATCACATTCCGCACATCAAGACGCTTCATTCGAACCCAAACTCGATAAGATAAAGTCAATGTTGTATGAATTCATGTAAACGATATGCAATTAACAAGTAAGTGCACCGTGGTTGAAATACTCAAGGCTGGCGTACACACATACATTCCAGACATGACGGTCACAGAAGCTTTTAGTTCGGGCGAAAAACGTCACAATGGGATGTCGGTCGCTTCAGAGGACGACCCAGCCTATGTCGGCTGGTGACTGCTCGTGTAGCGGACAACATGGGCCCGAGTGAAAGGGGGGAACGTTCAGAAGACCCAAAAGGATAAACGCAGAAGGGTTGATGCTGTATTCCTTCAGTCCCGGAAAGCATTCAGTACAGTTCCACACCGTCTAGTTGTAAGAAAAATGCGTTACCGAGTTATCGGAGCAGGCATGCGACTGGAGTGAACGTTCATTATCAGAGAGAACTCAGTTCGTACTTTTCAGTGAAAACAATCGGAAAAAAATGAAAGTAGCAACGGGAGTGTCTCAGGAAAGTGTCGAATGCTTGGCACAAATACTAACAGCTGACTCTCAAAAAGTGAACATAGTACATTCACATAAAGAGATAACACGAGGGTGGTATAACAAACAAATTACAAGCGAGAAACGTGATGTCTCCTCTTAGCGTTTTGTAAACATGAATGTTAAGTAATGTTACGATTTGTCATTCTTTGTCGGACAAGCTGTGTCAGACGTTTTTACTTTCGTATGTATTTGTGATTACGACTGGGGACTTTCGCCCAACAAGGAGAATCATTTTGAAAAATGAAGAACATCGCCGGACAATTGCTTAATGCACAATTTCTAGTAAACAACAGTAATAAGCCATTCGCTAGTGCAGCGAAACACTTACATTACTTTGAATAACGGAATGGAAATTTCACTATACTTGATGTTATATTTACTGTAGTAACTACACTGATGAAAATACGAGTAGTGTGGTTGTCGAAGGAGACGAAGAAGAAACACAACTTACGGAAATGAAACAATGACAGTTCTATTACAATGATAAAAACATGCAAAGATTAAAAGCCAGGACCACAAACACAATATGAATTTTTCATGTGGAGTATCAGCTTAAGAGTTAAGATATGTGTGAAATCTTATGGGACTTATCTGCTAAGGTCATCAGTCCCTAAGCTTACACACTACTTAACCTAAATTATCATAAGGACAAACACAGACATCCATGCCAGAGGGAGGACTCGAACCTCCGCCGGGACCAGCAGCACAGTCCATGGCTGCATCCCCTAAGACCGCTCGGCTAATCCCGCGCGGCTAAGAGTTAAAGTGACTTCTTCAAAAATTTCTACGCTTATTAAATAGTTAAGGAATATATTTTGCAATGCTGTTGTAAAAATAAATTACTTTCATAACTTCTACATCAAAATAGTCAAGTTTTCATAGAAGTACTTTAAGCGCAGTTAGATTTTAATACCTTGCAACATGTAATCTCTCGGACTTTTCCGGCGGTTCGTTGTCAGCTAACTGAAACCGCGTATTCTATCGGTGGTTCGTGTCTTCCTGACACGATATTTCGACGCATAACTCGACGTCTTCATCTTGATGTTATCAATGTTACGGGCTGAACATTCGATCTTAAGGAGATGATTTTGTGTGTGTGTGTGTGTGTGTGTGTGTTTAAGAGAGAGAGAGATCATCCTCCAAAGACGCGGTAAAGCAAGTTCGCCTATACAAACAACGGAGGTGACTTTGTAATATTAGTGACAACTGAAATCATGGCCATTTCCCTCCACCTCACCCGCCCTCCCCCCCCCCTCCCCCCAACCCTCTCTCTCGCTCTACGCTTCCTCCTCATCTGATTGTGCAAATCAAACTGTAGAGATAAGTAATTGTACTTCTTCTGTTTCAACATTTCTTTGACAGATGACAGCAACTTTAGTTCTGTTCCAACAAGCGTTTATTAATGGTTCTGTCAACAGTTGCAGTTATTTATTAGGCGACTGGTTTCGAACCTTTACAGGTGTACTTTCAAGTCTGGCCCACTGAAGCTGCCCTAACAATGCCTAATCTTAATAATAAACATTGAGTGGCCACACATGCTCTATAAATGTCACCAGGATGAATGCCACAATTCATACATACCAGTTACCAAGTTAAAATCAAACTCTTGGTAACATGGTAACAGGCACGTATGGATTGTGGCATTCATCCTGGTGACATTTATAGAGCATGTGTTGCCACTCAATGTTTATTATTAATACCAGGCACTGTCAGTGCAGCCTCAGCGGGCCAGGCTAGAAAATGAACCTGTAAGGGTTCGAAACTAGTCGCCTAATAAATAATTGCAACTGTTGATTGAACCATTAATAAGCGTTTTAAGGAATTGTACTTCTGCGTAGAAATGGGCAAAAACGGTCATACGTATTCTACTAGCGTTACATGATTCATTCTATAAATTGCGTGGAATATATAAGAATTCTCACAAAGGTCCTGCGAAATGTGTACCTCGAGGCATCATTTACCTATTGTGTTGGAGGGTGACTGACCAATCGCAAGCATATCAGTTTTAGACAAGGGTAGCATATAACTGAAACTAGGTCAGTATCTAGAAAAGTTTGTCAGGTTCTACTATTTTACGCATATTTTACGAATACATATGCTGACACCACGGAAAAGCACAAGGCCGCACCCATTTCCCAACCACGGTTGACTCTATCTGCAACTGTCCGCAGCTCGTGGTCTAGTGGCTAGCGTTGCTACCTCTGGATAACGGGGTCCCGGCTTCGATTCCCGGCCGGATTGGGGATTTTCTCTGCCCGGGTACTGAGTGTTTGTGTTGCTCTAATCATTCCATCATCATTCATGAAAGTGGCGAGATTGGACTGCGTTCAGGTTAGCTGATCAGCTGATGATCACGCAGTTGAGCGCCCCACAAACCAACATCATTATCATCATCATCATCATCATCACCTCTCTGCAACTGCCGCGAGGATGATAACATCAAGTAGTATGTGGAGTCTGATTTCGCTCTTGAACAGGGAAGAATCTGATACTTCGCAACCCTTGGAAAAATAAATAGACTGGAGTATATTAGACTGTACAGTTTCAGGTTCACCAACATATGAGTGAATACCAGCGCCCTCATACACGCGCCCTCACGCCTCTGTTACCTGGCATTGAGACATCCACTTCTCTGCTGAGAACGGCCGCTATGTTACCAGTAGATGATTACGGCCGGTACCAGCCCAGTGACCCGGAGCTGGCAACTTCCTCCGTCCACCGTTCGACTTTCGTTCAATCGTCTGATCCAGCCCACAGCCCACGCCTCTGCAGGCCAGAGGATTTTCTGATCTCCTGCGCTCTCGGGTGCTCTGGAATCTCAGCACCGCGGCCATCTCACCCCCTTCCGCTGCGTCAACCGAGAAGATGCTACTGCCTTCCAGGCGGCCTACGACAGCCAACGGCCACGCTGTTCCTTTCCTGGCACGAAATGTCACACGACGTGTTCCTGTTTCACGACCTACATCACTAAGGTTTTGGGACTGAAGAACTCTTTTGTTGTTTATGATTGTTAAACTGCGAATAGAGTGCTGTTTTGTCGCTTTCTACTTTCAGATGTTCGTGCGGTGTTAATAAACTTGGGATTTAATGAAGCTTTGAATACCATCACAACAGTAGACTTCTTGAAGATGTTATGCAAAATTCGCGGCCGTCACGAGTGTAACTGTCATTGTTGGTCACAAGAGGAAGCGCTTACAATGAGCACGTCAGAATGAAAACTGGACTAAAAATCAAGAGCGGTACGTAGCCTTAGATGAATCTGGATTTGTCTGAATTGTGACCGCAGATGTAAGCTGATTTCGCAGTAAGGTGGAGCTTATACATTTGTGAAGGCCGTCATTATGACAAGACAGTCTGTGTCGGGTGGTAGAAATTTTGAGGAACTCAAAAATTGCAGTGTCTTTGGGTGTGGAACTGTGCCTGCACAGGACATTGAAGAGAACGACAGTGGTTCTATAAACATTTATCCTAGAGAAATGGATTGTGAATATCCCTAAAAGTCGACAACACAGGAAATCTCATCTTTCGACTGTGAAAAACACGAAATTTTACAGTACTCCTATGATAACTAACTGAGTAAAATGGTTAATATTTGGAGGTAGACGAATATATATTACTTCCAATAGAGCCATACCTGATGAAGATATGTGTTCAGAGCACGCTTTTCGATTGATGATTCATATTCATGGTATGTTTCACAATGGTTCGACATTTTCCACTTCATTTTCCTTATGTATGGAAAAACAGCTCTACACTCAACTCACTGTCATTATCGCTATAGTCAACATTACCGTCCTGAGAGATTCAGCAAGTGTTTAGATAATTAAGATAATTCTCATTTAGTATTCCATCTCAGTTGCTCATTTTTCTTTAGTTAAATTGCATGCTTCGATCTCTCTGGATCATCTTCAGATCTAAATCAGAGTAAAACTAAATATGTACCATTTAATGTTTTACAATAAGTAGAAAAGATAAGAACTGTACATAAACGTAGAATTTACCTAAATATTTGCTTCAGTAGCCCGTCTTGTAGACTCCGAACCACATATCAGAGTACTATGTTTTGCAACTGCGGTCAGTGTTTTCAATAGGTATATGTTGCTGGTGGGGGGGGGGGGGGGAGAGGAGGGGAAATGGAATGAGGCTCATTGAGGGGATGTAAAATAAACAGGGAGGGACAGTTGGGGATGTCATGAGTTTAACAAGAAAGGTCGTGCTAAAATTATAGAACGTATAATTCTGTAAAACTTCTCACTGAAACCCTAATAGTGTAGAAAAATGCGTATGTAAAATATAAACAGCATAAAATAGTTAAATTATAAAAGCGAGCGAAATGGGATTGAGAATGGGCTGAGAAGGCAAGTGGGGGAGGGGGCAGGAGAGGGATTATGGTAGGAATACTATGGGTTTAACAAGCCAGAGTCTTGACTAAAATTGCAAAATGTCAATAATGTAAAAAACCTTAAGTGAATATACCAGAATGTATGCACTACACTGTAAAAGGAGATAATATAGTATCTGAATCACTCAAAGTTCGTACCTTTGAAAGAATTAAGTCATAGGTTCTTGGTCTGAAAGTCTAAAACTAAAATTATATACAATTTTTGCGTTAAAATATTAAATGTATAGGCCTAGAACAAACGGTGTATAAATAGTGAGAGACAAAAAGATAGTAAAATTATGGCCATCCAGATTTAGGTTTTCTGTGATTTCTCCAAATCGCTCCAAGCAAATACCAGGATTGTTCCTTTGAATGGGCACAGCCCATTTTCTTCCCCATCCTTCACAAAATCCGTGCCTGTGCTCTCTCTCTAATGCTGGTAGGGCGTTAAATCCAATATTCCTTCTTTTTAAAATTTTAAGGAAAAAGTATATAGTTTTATTTGTAGACTTCCAGTCCAAGACTTTATACTATCAAAGACGAGCATTTTGAATATCTTCAGATACTAATTCAGTTCTCGCTATTTTATTTCCACTTTTATAATACACTATTTTATCCACTTTTACAGATTTATGCATCCATTCTGGTATCTAACAGAAGGTTTTTTACATCACTGACTTTTTGCAATTTTAGTCAAGACCCATAGTATCCCTGCCACTATCCCTCCCTACCCCCTCCCACACCGTTGCCTTTATTTTCCTTTCTCAATCCCCCTTCGCTCCGTTTTATAATTTAACTATTTTATGCCATTTACATTTTACATATGTTTGAAGTTTTACATAATTATACGTTCCATAATTTTAGCTCGACTTTTTTGTTAAACTCATGACATTCCCACCTCTCCCTCCCTGCTTATTTTATCTCCCCCCTCCCCCAATCAGACTCCTCCATTTCCCGTTCCCGCCCCCCCACCCCCGGTTGCTTCCAACATATACCTGTTTAAAACACTAACCGTAGTTGCAAAACACAATACTCTGATATGTGATTCTGAGTAGACAAGACGGGTTGCTGACCCAATTGCTTAGGTAAATTTCACGCTTATGCATAATGCTTGTCTTTTCTTCTTATTGTAAAATATTAGATGGTACATAGTTTTACTTTACTTTACATCTAAAAATGATCCCGACTGATCCAAACATGTAATATAACTAAGAAATATGGAGCTGAGACGGAATAGTAAATGATAATTATCTTAACACCGTCATTAGTCATGTGTATTATTTATTTCCCTTCGGAAAAATCACGCGAAGACCACCAAAATACAAAAGTAAGCCATCTGTGGTAGAGTCTTCTACATCTAAATACGTATATTCTCCGCACTCCACGAAACAGTGCATGAAGGAAGTTCCATCAAACCAATTGCAGAGGTCTTCTTTCTTATTCCATTTCCTTATTGGATGAGGAGAAAATGACCTTATTTGCACCTGTATGAGCCCTAAACACTCTCATCGCCCCTGTAAGAGAGATTTGTTGGTGGCGGCATGAAGACTGCAGATCATCCTTCATATGGTAGATATCGAAATAGACGACAGAGGGATAGGGAAACAATTTAAATAGCTCAAAAGAGGAAAGGCCGCTGGACCTGATGGGATACCAGGTCGATTTTACACAGAGTACGCGAAGGAACTTGCCCCCCTTCTTGCAGCGGTATACCGTAGGTCTCTAGAAGAGCGTAGCGTTCCAAAGGATTGGAAAAGAGCTCAGGTCGTCCCCGTTTTCAAGAAGGGACGTCAAACAGATGTGCAGAACTATAGACCTATATCTCTAACGTCTATTAGTTGTAGAATTTTGGAACACGAATTATGTTAGAGTATAATGACTTTTCTGGAGACTAGAAATCTACTCTGTAGGAATCAGCATGGGTTTCGAAAAAGACGATAGTGTGAAACCCAGCTCGTGCTATTCGTCCACGAGACTCAGAGGGCCATAGACACGGGTTCCCAGGTAGATGCTGTGTTTCTTGACTTCCGCAAGGCGTTCGATACAGTTCCCCACAGTCGCTTAATGAACAAAGTGAGATAATATGGACTGTCGGACCAATTGTGTGATTGGATTGAAGAGTTCCTAGATAACACAACGTAGTATGTAATCCTCAATGCAGAGAAGTCTTCCGAAGTAAGAGTGATTTCAGGTGTGCCGCAGGGGAGTGTCGTGGGACCGTTGCTGTCCGCAATATACATAAATGGCCTTGTGGATGACATCGGAAGTTCACTGAGGCTTTTTGCGGATGATGCTGTGGTGTATCGAGAGGTTGTAAGAATGGAAAATTGCACTGAAATGTAGAAGGATCTGCAGCGAATTGACGCATGGTGCAGGGAATGACAATAGAATCTCAATGTAGACAAGTTTAATGTGCTGCGAATACATAGAAAGAAAGATCCCTTATCATTCAGCTACAAAATAGCAGGTCAGCAACTGGAAGCAGTTAATTCCATAAATTATCTGGGAGTACGCATTAGGAGTGATTTAAAATGGAATGATCATATAAAGTTGATCGTCGGTAAAGCAGATGCCAGATTGAGATTCATTGGAAGAATCCTAAGGAAATGCAATCCGAAAACAAAGGAAGTAGGTTACAGTACGCTTGTTCGCCCACTGCTTGAATACTGCTCAGCAGTGTGGGATCCGTACAAAAAAAAAAAAAAAAAAAAGAAAAATGGCTCTGAGCACTATGGGACTTAACTTCTAAGGTCATCAGTCTCCTAGAACTTAGAACTACCTAAACCTAACTAACCTAAGGACATCACACACATCCATGCCCGAGGCAGGATTCGAACCTGCGACCGTAGCGCCTTTAACCGCTTGGCCACACCGGGATCCATACCAGATAGGATTGATAGAAAAGATAGAGAAGATCCAACGGAGAGCAGCGCGCTTCGTTTCAGGATCATTTAGTAATCGCGAAAGCGTTACGGGGATGATAGATAAACTTCAGTGGAAGACTCTGTAAGAGAAACGGTCAGTAGCTCGGTACGGGCTTGTGTTGAAGTTTCGAGAACATACCTTCACCGAGGAGTCATGCAGTATATTGCTCCCTCCTACGTATATCTCGCGAAGAGACCATGAGGATAAAATCAGAGAGATTAGAGCCCACACAGAGGCATACCGACAATCCTTCTTTCCACGACCAATACGAGACTGGAATAGAAGGGAGAACCGATAGAGGTACTCAAGGTACCCTCCGCCACACACCGTCAGGTGGCTTGCGAAGTGTGGATGTAGATGTAGATGTAGATGTAGATCCTTCAAATACACTCTGATCAAGATTATCCGGACACCCCTTTGTAATGCGAAATTGACTTCTAAATGTCACGAGAAATTGATCCGCCAGGATGAAAAAAAGCGGTAAGTACTTTGATCAAGACAGCTCTGTGGACTAGTCATTAGATGTCACTTGAATAAAAATCCGTCAGGAACATTTAAACCCTTCTAAAGCCGCTCAAATCAACTGCCGGTGTTCTGATTGTAAGGTGAAAACGCGAAGGAACAATCACAACAAAACCAAGACCAGGCAAACCTCATGCACTGAAGGTCAGTGACTGTCGATCATTGTGAAGGGTGGTTGTTAAAAATCACATGAAGTCAGCGGAAGGGATCACTTGTGAGTTCCAGGTATCACAATGACTGTGCGAGGAGAATTAAGAAAAACTGAGTTTAATGGTCGAGCAGCTCTTCAAAAGTCACGCATTTTTGTAGTCAATGCTAAGCGACAGCGACGCTTGAGAGGTGCAAAGAGCGATTCCACGGGATGACTGGAAACGAGTGTAAGTAGGCTGTTTAGGTTTTCTTATTGGTAACGCCACGTTGCGCTCTGTATGAAAATCACTGGCTGTGCTGTGCGCAATCTGTGGCTAGTTTGCACTGTTGTCTGCCATTGTAGTGTTGGGCTATTGGCTGTTAACAGCGCGTAGCGTTGCGCAGTTGGAGGTGAACCGCCAGCAGTGGTGAATGTGGGGAGAGAGATGGCGGAAGTGGGAATTTGGAGAGCGGATGATCTGGACGTGTGTCCATCAGAGACAGTACATTTGTAAGACTGGATATCATGAACTGCTATATATATTATGCCTTTTGAACATTATTAAGGTAAATACATTGTTTGTCCTCTATCAAAATCTTTCATTTGCTAACTATGTCTATCAGTAGTTAGTGCCTTCAGTAGTTCGAAACTTTTATTTAGCTGTCAGTAGTGGCGCTCGCTGTATTGCTGTAGTTTGAGTAACGAATAATTTTGTGAGGTAAGTCATTCATGAAAGGTATGGGTTATTGTTAGTCAGGGCCATTCTTTTGTGGGGATTATTGAAAGTCAGTCCGCAGCTCGTGGTCGTGCGGTAGCGTTCTCGCTTCCCGCGCCCGGGTTCCCGGGTTCGATTCCCGGCAGGGTCAGGGATTTTCTCTGCCTCGTGATGACTGGATGTTGTGTGATGTCCTTAGGTTAGTTAGGTTTAAGTAGTTCTAAGTTCTAGGGGATTAATGACCATAGATGTTAAGTCCCATAGTGATCAGAGCCATTTGAACCATTTGATTATTGGAAGTCAGATTGCGGACTGATAAAAATATTGTGTGTCAGTTTAAGCACAGTCATTTATAATTTTTCTAAGGGGACGTTTCATATGTCGACCCTTAGCCGAGGATACCTCACTGGAATCTTTTGATTGTTTCTTGTAGCTTGTGTAATTAGTGTAAATATTGTTTATTGCTAGAGTGTAATTGTAGAGAGAATTTTCTTTGTAGTTGTAGTTTTTCATTGTTGTACAGTAAAAGAGTTGTGGCATGCAGGTAGATTTGCACCAAGTATTTCGCAGCTGCAGTAGCAGTTAACGAGATATTATTTTCAATGCTATGTTAATGTGTTTTCTTATTTTGCTCTTCAAATTGTGCTTTTCTGTGTTATCGTGTGAAATATTGTGACAATAATGGCGTGTGAAAAACGTAATACTAGGCTCCAAAGTAAACTGAGAAATGACAGTGAAGACGGAAGCAGTGTGTTAGCGCCGCCGAGTAATGAATTAACTAATGTTCAAAGTAGTAATTTGGTAATTGTGCATAGGGAAATGGAGCGGGCTGCAAATAGTGGTGTAGGCAGTGAAACAATTAGTGAACAGGGAAGCATTATCGATCGATCGGTCGGCAACAGCTCGCCTCAGGAATCCGAAATGACAGGACACAATCTTGCAAATACTGTAGATTCATGTTTTGCGTCCTCACCGTTTTTCCAAATAACTCAAGACACATTATCTGATTTTCAAAATGCGAATATTGCCGGTTCAAATGCACTGCCGAATAACACTGAGGAACATGTTTTAGACACCAGTGCATTGTTATTACAGTTAATGCAACAAATGGAACAAAGGCTACAAAAGTTAGACACAACACTTGAACAAAATCAGAAACAAATGGGACAAAATCTTCAAAAGTTACACCCTATGGAACAAAATCAGAGACAAACACAGCAAAAGTTTGATACGATGGAACAAAATCAGAGACAAACACAGCAACAGCTTCAAAAGTTTGACTCAGTGGAACAAACGCTTGAACAAACACATGAAGGTTTAACTGCTGAGTTACTTAAAATCGAATCGAAATGTCAAAAAGTCTGTAATGACGTAAAAACACAAATTTGTGAGCATTTTCAACCTATTTTTTCGCGTCATGAAAATGCATTACAGAATCACGAAGCAGCCATAAAAGAACTGCAAACTATTGTTCATGAAAATCACGACACCTTGCAAGCTAAAATTGACTCTGTTGCATCTACCGATTCGGTTACGCAACTTGCAAAAACTCAGGAAAACTTAAAGGACACAGTTGATACGATTTCAATACAAATGGACACTCTGAAACTTAGTTCAGAAAAACACACTGAGGATATCTGTTCACTATCAGAGAAAGTAGCCGAACTTTCGGATCAGTGCACTAACTTATTTACAAAGGTAGATGATGATCTGAATGACACAAAACCAGTAGCCTTCACTGACACAGAAGAGTATAAACAAATTAAGAAATTCAAACAAAATCAGAATCAAATTAATACGCAACACAAAAGAGAAATCCGAGAAGTATAAGATCAGTTGGTACAAGTAATACAAAAATTACATATTTCAGAGGACACTCGCACTCCAACATGGGTAGAGGGTCTTAGAAATACGGAAAAGCCACAAAATAATAACACAGGGCATTTCGGAAATTATGAAAGAAATTGGCAAGGTGCACCGAATTTTGAGATTGAACCGCCGACACGACGTAACAATGACCGATATGCTACTCGCCGACACGATGATTTTGACTATAAGCTGTTCATTACTACACGTAAATTCAAAACATTTAAGAATTCTGGCAACGACATTCATCCACAAGCATGGCTTCATCAATTCTCTCATTGTTTTCCTCCCAACTGATCGTTGGAGCACAGATTAGAATTTATGTGTGGCTACTTAGAGAATGAACCAGCTGTAAGAATGCGATCGGTCATTCACGTTGCCGCAGTGAAGGAGAATTTTATCATGCCTTCCTCTCAGCATATTGGTCTCAAGCTACACAAGACCGAGTAAAACATAGCATCATAATGATGAAACATTTCGAACAATCTGAATTTTCCAGTCTTGTGGAATATTTTGAAGATATGTTGCACAAGAATCAGTACCTGTCAATCCCATACAGCCCCTCAGAACACATCCGCATATGCTTAATCAAATTGCCTGAACATTTACGACATATTATTTTGGCAGGACGTTGCAAAGACGACATTGAAGCTTTTCAGGGACTCTTACAAGAATTGGAAATCGACACTGACAATCGCGGGACGCGAAAACAGGAACGCAACAATTACAGGTTACATCCGCCACAATTCCGCGAGGAAAGAAATAATAACTGGACACGACAAGGCTATTCTCACAACATAAATCGTGACCAAAACAGACACCACCCGTATGACACCGTTGGCAGAGTAGTAATAGTTACAGGGAAAGATCACCTCTCCGCAGTAATGACTATCACAGAGACAATCAGAGAAACAGACAATATGGAAACCAAAATAATTATTATGAAGAGAGACAGAATAACGTCAGACGCAATGGTCCACCGTGCAGTTACGATTCCGGGAGAAATTCACCACCACATGACTGACAAAAAAGAAACTATGTAAACTACCGACAAAACGACAGACCTGAATTTCATCAGAAGTGGGCAGGGCCCCCTCGACAAGGTGAATTTGTAGAAGTTAGATCTCCAATAACGACGCGTTCCAACAGAGAGACAATAGGCAATGACTCACACCACTGGCAGCCACAAAACGTACTTGTGAAACTGACAACGTAGCTGCCGTGGCTAGTAACTACGTAAAAATGGAAGACATTAGGGACATCTTACTCCAGGAACACGACGTAAAACATAACAACATTGCATATCCTGTGATTCACATTACTGTAAATGACGTAAAATTTACGGCAGTACTTGACTCTGGCAGTCCCATTTCAGTAATTAGTCAAACAGCTTTTAGCAAATGCAACAAATCGAACGATTGCCCCACACTTCCGTTACATAAGATTAAATTACATGGTGCAATCTTTGGAAAAAGTGTAGATGTACGCCAACAAACCAACTTAGAACTCTTCTGTCAAAGCCACAGCTTCTCTATGAATTTTCTTATTGTTCCATTATTGTCGACGGAAATTATATTGGGAGTAGACTTTTTCAATGAATACAAAGCAATCTTAAACTTTCACGATGCTGAAATAAGTTTAGAGAAAGAAGGTAAGTCAATAGCTTTGAAATTTGAAGATTGGCTCTCAAACCATGACGAGGAAATTAATCGGCTTTACCTTCTGTTAGACAACAGTTCGGAATTATCGACGGAACTAGACACTAACAATCACTCTGCAAGTACTGACAGGGATGATATCGACGGCGTATTTGATACTAATGAGTTAATTCAGAATAAATTTCAAACAATTGAGAATTGTAATGACATTGATAGGCAGGACCTTTTTGAGATTTTACAAGCACATTCCACAGTTTTTACTCACAAAACAGGAACAATCAAGGGATTTCAATACCAATTTCGTGTTCGTGAGCATACTAAATTTTGTGTTAGACCACATGTAATTCCAGTACATTATAGGGACCGTGTTAGAACAGAAATACAATCTATGCTTGACGAGGGCTTTATTGAGCCTGCAGTAAGCTCATACAACAATCCATTACTTGTTGTTGAGAAGAAAAGTGGATCGATCAGGCTTGTCTTAGATTCGAGACAAATCAATACTATCATCATTCCTGAAACAGACCGGCCGCAAACGTTGGAAGAACTTCTTCAAAATTTTAATGATGTAAAAGTGTTGTCTTCTATTGATCTCAGATCATCTTTTATCAGATAGAACTTCATCCAGAATGTAGAAAATACACAGTTTTTCTTTGTTTCGGCGTTTGTTATCAATTTCGGAAACTTCCTTTAGATTTGAACATTTCTTCGGCAGCGTTCATTTGCGGGCTAAATTCCATATTACCTGATTTCTTAAAACGTCACATCACCTTATATGTGAATGATATTCTAATAGCAGAAGCCTCATGGGAACAACATAATCGCATCCTCAACACTTTGTTACGTATTTTTGAAGAATCTGGAATTACAGTTAACTTGGAAAAGTCTGTATTCGGTAGGTCGAAGGTGAGGTTTTTGGGACATATTATTTCTTCTGAAGGCATTCAGCCGGGTCCTGAAAAGTTGGAAGCAATCAGAGCCATTCCAGTTCCATCCACAAAAAAACAAGTCCGCAGTTTTCTAGGTCTCGTAAATTTTTACCGTCGTTTTCTGAATATGCAAATTCTAGTTACACCAAAACTTTGTTCTGTCGCTGGAAAATATACTATTTGGAACTGGGACGAACAAGCACAGTTGGAATTCAATTCTTTGAAAGAATCGCTACTTAACGCGCCAATACTAGCTCATCCAGATCTGTCACAAGATTTCTGCCTTAGCACGGATTCTTCTAAAGTCGGTCTTGGTGCTCATTTATTTCAAAAAGCCATAGAAAATGACACTACCGTTCAGAAAACCATTGCTTTTGCTAGCCGAGTGCTAACAAAATCTGAAAAAAAAATATTTCGTTACTGAATTAGAAGCTTTAGCTATCGTTTGGGCATTTAACAAATTCCGTTTCTTTCTTTATGGTAAGCACGTAAAAGTATACAGTGATCATCGTGCATTACAATTTCTTATGTCTTCAAAATTAAATCATGTCAGGTTAAAACGTTGGGCATTGTTTCTGCAAGAATTCCACTTCACCATAGTCTACATTCCCGGCAAGGAGAACATTGTTGCGGACGCACTGTCACGCGCACCAGCTGGGCTTGAGAAAAGTAACACAGAAGGCAACCTCGAGAAAAGTTTCAGTATTCTTTACATTCAGAAAGTCGCCTTTGAAAACTTCATCACCACATCTTTAAAGGACGTTGCTCATGAACAAGATAAAGATCCAATTTGGAAAACATCACAAGTAAATGGCATGAAAAGACACACACTCAGATTCGACATTATTATCTGGCTAGAAACAACATACTGTTCAAACGCTGCACTGTTGATGACAAGCTATGGGTACTTTGCATTCCAGACGATTTTGTTAATAAGCTCATTTGGTACATTCATTTCAGCTACGCACATTTTGGTCCACGAAAATGTTATCATATTCTTCGAACGACTTGTTATTTTAACAATATGGAAAAGAGAATTCGAAGAGTCTTGTCTATTTGTAAACTTTGTCAAAAGGCGAAACCATCTACTATCTCACATCGTGCTCCGTTGTTTCCTATCATTCCTTCTAAATTAAAAGAATTTGTTGCTGTTGATCTCTTGGGACCCCTTGTCAGAACATCGAATGGATTTTCGTATGTTCTAGTCGCTGTTGAACTTACTTCAAAGTTTGTTTCTTTCACTCCGTTACGTAAAGCCACTGGACGGTCTGTATCCAACACCTTTGTTAAAAATTTCTTACGTGAAGTTGGACACGTTAGTAAAGTCATTTCAGATAACGGACCGCAATTCAGAGCTGCTGTTTGGTCACGCATGCTTCGGAACAATAAAATCAAACCTGTTTTTATTTCATTGTACTCACCACAATGTAACCCGTCTGAACGGATTATGAAAGAAATCAATAAGCTTTACAGACTGAAAGCATCAGCATTGGGACAGATATTTACACTTACTTCAAAATGTGCTGAGTGAAATGCCTCATGACTCCACAGCTTTACCACCTACTCTTGACCTGAAGAATGAAGAACCACCAAACAGAATCAGAGAGCTTGTACCTTTTCCGAATACCCGTAAACTTCGACACAAAGACATAATTGATTTGGCCATTAAAAATATAAATTCTGCTGCAGACAAAAGGAGAAAACTACACGGTAAAGCAAATGCAAAGAAATTATATATTGGTCAGAAAGTTCCCCTTAAAGCTCATTCATTGTCACATAAGAAGAAACACTTGAGTCACAAATTCTTTCTGGTTTACAGTGGACCTTACAGAATCCGCCGTATACCACATGATAATTGCGTTGAAGTTGAAACTCTGTGTACTAGGAAGAGTAAAGGTTTACACCACATTTCACATGTAAAACCGTTTCTTGAATGATAATCTGTTTTTTTAACTTAGTCTTTGCTATAAAATTTTTCACTTCACATTACTAGTACTCTTTGTCACACTTAGAAACTGTTAACATGCAACTACGTTTTAAAATTAACTATCCAGTCTAGAAGCTAGGGAACATATTTAGACAGTAATTAAGAATGCATTGTTATAGTGAACAGACGGGGCAGTGTTGTTATGTGTACATTATTGCTTGTTGGTTGCACTATTACGTAACAAATATACGGCTTACATACTTAGAACATATACTGGCACTGCTAATGAGATTTTCATGCAACATTTTGGTTTACTTGAAAAGACATTCTTTATTTGAAGTACTTTCTGTTGGATTAAAGATGGCTTAGCATTTGGTTTCTTTGACAGCTACACGATTATATAACGACGCTGCTAATGAGTGACGCAATTTATATTATTGCTTTTGCGCTGTATCTGTTTTATATCTGCACAGTTTTTCTGTATTATTCTGGAAACTAAAACATGTTTTAGTAGTAACTTTTGTGGTATAGCTACAATGAGACAGCCTTTTCCATAGCACAACAATACGTTACAGTACAGTACTTTCTTCATCACGGCAATAAGCATAATAACTACGACATCTATACGCAAAGCATTTCACTTTCGTTTATGATGAGTTAAGTACATTGACTGCAGCAGAACATTGCTTACAGATGGCGATAACTACGACACTTCCACAGAGTTATCTTACAGCAAGACGCACATTTAGCGCTACAGGACACGCATTTGAGTGATCAATTTTGTACTTAAACCACTTATTTTTCTAGATTTTTGAATTACAATGATACAAAGGTTTTCCGTGATACATTTCATTCCGTTGCAGTAATCAGTAACACCTGAGGGTATAATTACAGTAATCCTCGGGGGGGTACAAGCTAGCTTTGTGTACCATGTGTTTGGCAAACACAAGGAGCCCTAGCAAATATGGTATTTGCTTATACAACTTTACACATCGGTACCATATTTCTCTAACACAGAATTACACAGCTATCTGATTATTTAACTGAGAGAAACAAACATTTTTTTACTAAGTCAGTGTCACATGTTTACGCAATTACACAGCTGGATAACTTCACACTTATGAAATTGTATTTTGTCTGTACTTTGTGAACTGTTCATATTTTTTCGGAACCATTGGGATACTATGAGAGCTTTGAATGATGTATTTGGTATGGGATCATGATTTTTAAAGTACATTGGAGGTAGATGACACTATTGAAATGAGCAGAGAATTTTTTTTAGGTTTTGAAATTATTGCAGAGAGCTACGACGTTTTTGAGATTTGACTGAGGTGTTATGATGTTATTATTACGACGAGGATGTGTATTATGCTGTTGAGATATGTTTATGATCAATAAGCTGATGCTATATGAGGAATTTGATTATGCTACGCATTTATTATGTTGAAATATTGAAGAAGTGTCGATGAATATGTATATGTGTAATAAGGTAAGGAGTAATGAATAGTGGTTAGGGACTCTGATATGTGAAAAAGGATGTTGGAAACCAAGAATCACTCTGCAAGTACTGACAGGGATGATATCGACGGCGTATTTGATACTAATGAGTTAATTCAGAATAAATTTCAAACAATTGAGAATTGTAATGACATTGATAGGCAGGACCTTTTTGAGATTTTACAAGCACATTCCACAGTTTTTACTCACAAAACAGGAACAATCAAGGGATTTCAATACCAATTTCGTGTTCGTGAGCATACTAAATTTTGTGTTAGACCACATGTAATTCCAGTACATTATAGGGACCGTGTTAGAACAGAAATACAATCTATGCTTGACGAGGGCTTTATTGAGCCTGCAGTAAGCTCATACAACAATCCATTACTTGTTGTTGAGAAGAAAAGTGGATCGATCAGGCTTGTCTTAGATTCGAGAAATGTGTGTACATGCGGGAATGTATCACAGTGCCGCCGAAAATTTTTGGACACTGTTATATTTACAGGATTTTGTTTCTATGCATTTGTAATGCAAATTCTCGACCCGTGAAATTTTTATATGAGACTGTCACTGTAGCGGAAACTGCTGTCGTAAATATTTCGGTAAGAAAGGTAAGTGACCTTGACGTAATGCGTTTTGGGCGCCCAGCTGAGAGATAGTCATCTGAAAAAAGAAAGCCATTAGGTGGAGAAAAAAAAGAGGCCATTATCCTCGTTATTGACATTTCTTTGTAGAAAGCATCGCAAATATGACACGCTCAAACTTGAAAACGTATGATTACACTGTGGCGCTCTTAATTTATGATACTTACTAAAATACCCAATGAAATGATGAGAAACGTTTTACATATATTGTCTTTCTAGTTGAGAGGTTTTTTTTGCCTTTGGAGACGCCATTTGCCTAGTGAATGACGTTTCATATGTTGCTTTATATATATATATATATATATATATATATATATATATATATATATATATATATATATATATATATATATATACTCTCATTTCGTTTAATATCTAGTTTCTAGCTGCACTGCAGCATTGGTTAAAATAAAATTTAATAGATGTATTAATATAGATATTTTATGCCTACAGATCCAGTAAATAATAATTTTATGATCTACTTCCAAAAAAACGAGGGAGTACAAAAAGACATTTCCCTTCACAGGAATTGCATACATAATTTTGTCAATGACTGGGTAACTTGTGTCATAGAGTAATTTATCGTGATGCATCACTCTAGTGTTAAGTTCTGACGTAGGTATTAGACATTGCCAGCTTTACTGTAATATTTTTTCTGCTCAAGCTTTGTCATATTTAGATATAAGTTATAGCATTTGCTGCTGCTGTTTGCCAGGCATAGTGCTACTCAATTTCACTTTGTATTACTTTGTTAAGCCAGTTTTACTACTGATTTATTTTTCTTGTTTGGTGCACATTGCCTTATAGTGGTTGTAATACTGCAATTGCTTTGCTAATTTATATTTATTGCTGCTTGCTTTGCCAATTTGCATTTTTTTGTCATTGCTGTTTGTGTTAATTGTTTTGTGCTGCTGCATTGCCTCGTCCCTTAGTATATATATCTGAGCTCAGTAGATTTAAGTTAGCTTAAGAGGGGGGATACTATATAAGAAACTAACTATGAAGAATAGGGAAAGAATGCATTGAGAAGTTATATGAAAAAGATTTGGGCAAAAATGAGTATTGTACAATGAGAAACATTTATTTTAAAAGAGCATACGAACAAAACAGCAGGGTTTAGGGACAACAGGGTTAGATAGGATTTTTTTGGAGGAAAGATCTATGGAATAAAGTTTTGGGTTGGACTGCAGTACCAAATGTCACACTGAAAACAAACGCTGTCCTGTCCTTTTGTTTTATTCTGCTAAGAGTTTGTGTACCCTTATGTATTTGTGCTTTTCCTGTCTTTATGTGTTTAGCTGATAAGAGTTATGTTGTAGAATTTTTCTAATGCTATCTTACTTACTTTGTAAAGATGTTTAGACATTATTTATTCTGTTCTCTTTTAATGCTCATGTATGAATTTGATGTTTCGAAAGCTATTTTGATCTTTTATGTATGTACTAATATAATAATTCCTGTAACACTGATTTATGTGTTATTTCGATTCTTTTGTAAAGCCTGTATTATTACAAATGTTCTCTGTATTGTTATGTTATTTAATGATGTTTTCTGTACCTTTGTAATTCTATTCTCATGTTATAAAATTGCAATTGACACCAGTTCACAAATGAACTAACTTGTAAGCATTCATTTCACTGCACACATTTCTGTTGGTCATAGTATATGCACAATATGTGAGAAGTTGGGGCTGTTAGTGTTTGCACGAGTGTTAACAACTCAGGCAAGGGACTGGTTAACAGCATTGCTGGTTCTAAGGATATTTCAAAAAACATTTTTTGTGAGTGCACAAGTGGTGGTTTATGGACTTGCTATATTGTCTGTAAGACTCTTCGATGGTGATTGTGTACGTGCACAATCCCAACAGATGGCTGCTGGCCGTCTCTACAAGGACTACAGTGGGTCTGCATCTTTGATGACCCACTAATACCATTATTTCTACAAGGACTACAGTGGGTCTGCATCTTTGATGGCCCACCAATACCATTATTTCTACAAGGACTGCAGTGGGTCTGCACCTCTGGTGGCCCACCAATACCGTAATCTCTAACAGGACTACAGTGGTATGCTCTGTGATGACCTACTTACCAATGTTCTTCAAAACTTCGACTGACTCTGGTGTGGGTTTGCTCTGTTGTGACCCATTACCTGTCTGCAAGTCAAGAGTCAGCACAGTCTTTCCGTTGGAAGGACAACACTACTTCTTCAAGACTGCATGGAAATCCACTACTTCCGTGTGCATTTTGTTTTACTGCTCAGACTTTGAGAAAAAAAACACTGCAATTTTACTGTGATGCATGATCAGGACTGCCTATATAGACTGTGAGAAAATTTTAGCTTTTGACTAACATTGTATCAATAAGTGTGTGCATTATATTTCTTTGTTATTGTAATTATGAAAAATTTCTTCAAATCTGTATTGGCCACTGCCCAAAACAATTTGTAAAAAATTTTTGTGGGGAGCATGGGGGCTATGTAAGTAGGCCGTTTAGGTTTTCTTATTGGTAACGCCACGTTGCGCTCTGTATGAAAATCACTGGCTGTGCTGTGCGCAGTCTGTGGCTAGTTTGCATTGTTGTCTGCCATTGTAGTGTTGGGCTGTTGGCTGTTAACAGCGCGTAGCGTTGCGCAGTTGGAGGTGAGCCGCCAGCAGTGGTGGATGTGGGGAGAGAGATGGCGGAATTGGGAATTTGGAGAGTGGATGATCTGGACGTGTGTCCATCAGAGACAGTACATTTGTAAGACTGGATGTCATGAACTGCTATATATATTATGCCTTTTGAACACCATTAATGTAAATACATTGTTTGTTCTCTATCAAAATCTTTCATTTGCTAACTATGCCTATCAGTAGTTAGTGCCTTTAGTAGTTTGAATCTTTTATTTAGCTGTCAGTAGTGGCGCTCGCTGTATTGCAGTAGTTTGAGTAACGAAGAATTTTGTGAGGTAGGTGATTCATGAAAGGTATGGGTTATTGTTAGTCAGGGCCATTCTTTTGTGGGGATTATTGAAAGTCAGTCCGCAGCTCGTGGTCGTGCGGTAGCGTTCTCGCTTCCCGCGCCCGGGTTCCCGGGTTCGATTCCCGGCAGGGTCAGGGATTTTCTCTGCCTCGTGATGACTGGGTGTTGTGTGATGTCCTTAGGTTAGTTAGGTTTAAGTAGTTCTAAGTTCTAGGGGACTAATGACCATAGATGTTAAGTCCCATAGTGATCAGAGCCATTTGAACCATTTGATTATTGAAAGTCAGATTGCGTTGTGCTAAAAATATTGTATGTCAGTTTAAGCACAGTCATGTATAATTTTTATAAGGGAGTTTCACGAGTGATTTGGAGTGATGACTCACGTGGCAGTCCAGTGAAGTGGTATGGGTTTCGCGAATGCTTGGAGAACTGCGAATAAATTTCATGGATTCCCATGTACATTTGCCGAGTATTTCTGCTGTAGTTGCCCACGGGTTATACACAACTGTTACGATTCTAGGACCGCGTCTCTGAATTCGTTGAACATCTGTTGTCACGCCTGATTCAAGAGGATTCTAAACATGAAATCAATTATCTCGAATTCGTTGTACTAGTGTTTTATGTGCTTGAGTACTGCTCGAATGTTAGATCAGTACCAGGTCGGAGTAAATGAAGACATCAAAGCAAATCAGAGGCGGAATACTAGATTTGTTATCGGTAGGATCGAACAACATGCAAGAGTTACGGAGGTGCGCCGGGGACTCAAATGGGATCCCTGGAGGGAATGAAACATTCTTTTCGACAAACAGTAATGAGAAAATTTAGAGAGTCGGCATTTGAAGCTGACTGAAGAACGACGCTACTGCCACAAACATATATTACGCGTAAGGATCACGAAGATAAGATACGAGAAATTGGGGCTCATACGAAGGCATGTTAACAGTAATTTTTCCCTCGTTCCACTCGCGAGTGGAACAGGAAAGGAAATGACTAATAGTGGTGCTGAATACTCTCCAGGGGACTGATGACCTCAGATGTTAAGTCCCATAGTGCTCAGAGCCAATACTCTCCGCCACGTACCGTACGGTGGCTTGCGAAGTATGTATGCAGATATAGATACTGTCGGGTTCTTTCTTTCAAATTTATCCCCATTTGAAGAGAGTTACCATTTATTACACCAAGTGGAAAAGGTGTCCAAGTCGACCTTTAATTCATTAAGATCGTCCAAAGATGATGCTACACAGCAGCATAGCCAGCTAACGATAACGAAGTGCTACTGATCTTATCTGATAAATCGTTTATGTATGTATACTGAAAAAAGTAAAGGTTTAGTCACGCTTCGTTGGGGCATTCCTCATATTACTTTAGATTCTTTGGAAGATTTGACTCCAGTATTGCGTAGTGGTTTCTGTTCGTTAAATAGTCCTGGAGCCAATGTCATATTTACAAAGATAATCAGGAGGACAAAATAGAGCTACTCCGGCGTGCATTCTGGACCTTAGTCGCACCACCATCGGCACGTCTCTCTCAGCTACAGATTCAAGGGAAGCCGCATCAATGGTCGCCGTGCTGACGAAGTATGGTGCTTCAGACGTCGTTGCATTATATAATCTACGAACACCGAATTGCGAACTTTTAAAGGCAGCATTTAAGATACAACTACTGCAAGTAAGTGGATTCGATGTTGACGCCAAAGCGGACGAATTGGTGCGAGCGTTGCAGACGGCGCAAGGTAAGGCGATCCCAACATTTGATAGGAAGTCAAAAATGATTAAAATTCCCTGGGGTCTCGCCCTACAATCCTTAAGACGCAGAGCAAGGCGGGCGAGGAGCTACTACAAAAGACTCTTAGGTGAAACAGAACGACAAAGAAGACAGAGTTTCTATCTAACTGTCAAACGACAATATAAAGAACAATTACACCAAACAAGAGTACCATCAGCGTCTTCACTCAAAGTTACTAGAACAGCTTGTGAATAACAGTGTTGCGATTCCATTTGCTCAGGAGGGAGTGAGGATGGAAATGATGAAGTTGAAGAATAAGAAAGCACCAGGGCCTGACAGACTACTGGCAGAAGCGTTACAGCAATAGTAGACCAAATTGTCCGTAAATAACAGTGTTATTAAACGAATGTCTTTTGCAGGGTCGGCTACCTAAAAACTCTAAAATATCCAATATCATTACACTAAAAAGATGCGAATACAAAGACTCAAGACAACCGAAATCTTACAGGCCGATTTGTTTGGTAAATGCTTTAGCCAAAGTGCAGGAAAAGCTTCTGTGCCGCCGCCTGAGGGACGACAGACAGTTAGTAGCATGAGACCCCTGCAGTATGGCTTCAGGAAAGAGAAATCCTTTGAGGGTGCGATAAACCACGTAATGAATATTGTGAACACCTCAGACGACAGATATGTTATAGACATAGTAACTGTTATAGCAGGGGCGTTTGATAATTTGTGGTGGCCGGCCCTACTCAAAAGGACGAAACAGACGGACCGTCGCAGGTATCTCTATAACAGTCTATGAAACTACTGCACCAACAGGCAGGTGCAACTAGAATGTCCTGGAAAGAAAATTGTAGAATACATCACCAAGGGTTGCCCACAGGGTTCTGTTCGTGGTCAATTATTCTTAGATGTTGACATAGAGCCACAACTGAACCCGATTCAGAGTATAACAAACACTGAAGGCGACATCGCCTACGGAGACGATCTACTAATTATAGTATCCGCTAGCACAAAGGCTAAATTAGAGGAAAACAGTAGGGTGGTTCTTGAAAGACTAAGCAGCTGGTGCGTAGAAAACAAACTAACGATAGCAGGTCACAAAACCGTTTATACGTTGCTAAAAGTAACATTATCAAGAACGAGAAATTCTAGAATCAGAAGAAATTGCCAACATGTGAGAGGAACAGAAGTATATAGGTGCCTTGAAATTAACATCGACGAAAAGCAAACCTTTCACGCACATGCAGAAATCGTCTGCCAGAGATGCATTAAAATCCTAAATAAAGTTGCAACAATTGGCCAAAGAAGTTTTCACTGCCACTAAGTGCAATATGAATGTACCACAACCCAGTCTTATTCGCTATTGTGAGCTACGGTTCGAGCGTTTGGGCTCATAGAGCCAAAAACGTAAGGGCAGCACAGGCTGTATGGCGAGCACAGAGGAGTGTAGGCCTTTACCAGACAGGTGCGTATAGAACAACACCGACTGAGGCGCTGCTTGTGATACTAGGCTTATTACCTGTAGAGCCAACAGTAAGAAAGAGAGGTTCATAGTATTGGCCCAAAAAGCACAAATGTGATAAGGTAAAGGAGAGCTGTTCGAACAAGGAAATAAAAGCATGTATTGGTAGAGACACGGCAGAAACGCGGGTAGATCCTACAAGTTCCTTACTAACAGAAAAGAAACAACAGAGAATGACGTACTTCCTTCCGACTAAGGGAGCTATACACTACCTTTCGGAACATGGTCCGTATTCTAGCTACTTACTAAAAATACGATAGCGCTCCACAGACACTGAACTCGCTGACATCTAAGATATCAGCTTATGAACTTCAAACCTTCATGGCCGAGAGACAACCAAGAAGCGGTCATACCATGATAACTAGACGCGCCACGACAGAACATCCACCTACAACCTTCCGGAAGCAGTGAGGAGACGAGCCTCGGCGAGGACCACGGAGACGTTCCTGAGACCCTGACCGCCATCTTCCAATCACTACAACTTGGGTGGCACAGCTCCTGTGAATCATGAGTTGCACCTCAGAGCGCAGGGAGCTAACTATCCAGATAAGTGAGAGACCCGCATGGTTCCGATACCAAGTACAGTAGTGTAGTTTAGTGTTGTGTAGCGTAATGGTGTGTAGAGCAGTGTTGAATAGAAGTGTAGTACAGAACAACAAATTAAAAAAAGTGTGATCTACCATTGCTGCATAACGTAACAGACCAGTAGCGTGCGCCTTTTGGATTGCGAATGGACAGATATCTTTGCGCCAGATAGACTAACGGTAGCAGGTAGACTTTCCTAAAAATTATTATTATAAGTTTTAAGCAGATATTCTATGTAGATTTTTTCCGTTAAATGGCGTAATGCCTAATTATTACTAACCCGTAAAAATTATGTTAAAATATGATGTGCTATATTCATGCCAATTCATGTCCATCATTCAGTCTGTTCTGTTGTATAGATGCCAGACTAAAAGAAAACAACTAATAAATAAATAGTGTGTGGACATACTAGTTTTGCTGTAGGTAAGTACATTTAACTACTCCTGCACGACCAAATGATCAATAAAATTACAATTAAATCAATACCATTACCTGCTTACGGACGCTGATATGTATCAACGGGGACAGCCAAAAATGTGTGCCCCGACCAGGAGTCGAACCCGGGATCTCCTGCTTACATGGCAGACGCTCTATCTATCTGAGCCACCGAGGGCACAGAGGATAGTGCGACTGCAGAGATTTATCGCCGGCAAGCGGCAAACTTATAGTCCACACACTATATTCGTAGTGTCCCTGCCATTATACTCATTACTCGCGGTAGACAATCCATCGAGTCCCGTAAGAGTTCAGGCAAATCGTGTGCATCCGCACTGAAGGTCATCAGGCGGTTAGTCATCTTCATATCGTTAAGGCTCAGATGAATAGAGCGTCTGCCATGTAATCAGGCCATCCCGGGTTCGAGTCCCGGTCGGGGCACAAATTTTCATCTGTCCCCGTTGATGCATATCAACGCCCGTCAGCAGCTAATGGTATTAATTTAATTGTAATTTCATTCTAGAGAGCTGCATGGTCACCAATGGCATCTGTTCTTTCGGACATGTCCGAAAGAACAGGTGCCATCTTCACATTTCCCAAATGATCAATATGTATGTCCTCTCGAGCGCTAGTTGCGAGGACCAGTTGAGATACTATATAGCGTTGAACATACCCCTCCTGAATCGTATCGATTTCATCTCCTCATAACAGTCGCGGGATCCCGACAAAGGTTCACAACAGAATTGCAGAATATTAAACCGCAACCTCGACAGACACGATCCTGCTGCTGACGGAGTCGATATATGCTGGTTGACGTTTCTTCTCGTCACACACAATAAACGCTAAAATGCTATTTCTTAATGAAAATCTTGCTGCATATCTTTCCTTAGATGCAGAATGTTGATGGTGTTACTCCTACTAATTTTGTGCGTTTGCGGAGAAAAGATAATCATTTAAAATTTGTTACAGGCCGCCTTCATTGGACACATATACATATGTATGATCGAATTAAAACCAGGACAGAGCGGTGTGTTGGACTTTAGAGAAAGACGGTCAGTCCCATCAACTACGACGCACTGAACCCCCATCCCTCTCCTCCCACACTTTTCTTGTTCACGGCTACCTTTTAATATGAATGCTACTTAATTTTACTTCGTTCATCTTCCAGCTCAAATTAGCGACAACTGTACATAAACGCAAGAATCACACACACACACACACACACACACACACACACACACACATACATACACACACGCGCGCGCGCGCACGCACACACACACAAACACGGACACGCATATACGTTTATCATAACCTTCATCAGGTGAACGTAAGTTTTTCATGAAACACTACTTTAGCTCATTACGAAGAGTTCAATTCTAATGTAAACTGAGATTGCTATCTCTTCGGCCGACGTGAATAGGAAAAGAAAGAAACAACATTAAAAAAGCGAAACTGTCTCTATCTAAATGCTATGATTTATCATATACTTTATCAACAGAGGCTTGTAACCATATTACAAAGAACGACATCAGTAATTCATTGATACTGCTGAACACATCCTTCTGTGGGGTCTTGCATCTCAGGCAATGAAACAGAATCTGTTCAGTGAACTCGATTTCACTGATTAGAATTCGTATTATAATCGCGTTTGCTTTTGTACATTCTTCATACGTCTAATCTGGTGTGTAAAAACAGCCTACTATTGCGACTCAGACCTGACGACAACAGAATCTATATATCTCAGTTGAGAATCTATGTGGTGGTCAGAATTCAGAAATTCAAAATTTTAAATTTATGCTTTGTCTAATGTCTTCAGTTTCGACGCAGAACGGTTTCACAAAGATTGAATAAAATGTTTGAATCTGTTATTGACTTTCTGGATCTGACTGAAAGTTACTGTAGGCTTCATGCATGGCCCGTCTTAGGGATGCACGAGTAACTATTAACGTTTCTCTATCAGCATCCCTGCAGTCTCTTTTCAAGGAAGAGTGCAGTAATGTCTGTCTTCACAACATTCTGCAAATTGTGTCATCTAACTGTTGGGTGGATCTTTGCCGTCTTTTATTACTCTGACACAATTATCCTGACAGCGATTTACAGTGTCTTTCAGCTTTAACAACAACCTGAAGATTGGAAAAGGAGTACGTTCAAGAGCCAAAGGTGACATGTGTAGGGAGAATGAAGCAGAAATGTATCTCTTTTTATTCGTAACTGATTTGTCTCTAAAAATTTGAGTAGGTGTTCTGATACCGCGTAGTTATTTTGCTCACCGCACCACCGCACAAAAAATGAGACAAATTAGCAAATAAATACTTTATTAAGAACGTTTTAAGTGCCACACTGACTGGTCCTAAGAGCTAATAACAAAGTCTTAAGACGCTGATTATTTCTTACAAAGAAGAAAACAGCAACAAGCCACTATTAATAGTGCAATTTATTTACAAAAGCAGTGACGTCACCGGTTTTGAGCCGATAGGTTCATCTTCAGACCGCTGTTCACTTTTAGGCACGTAATGTGGCCCCTTACGTACATGGTTGCGAAGGAGGGGAAGGAATCCAGTGTGCATTCTGTGTGCATACCGGAGGGAGTCATTCCAGATGTGGAAACAGGTGCTTCCAGTGTCCATGAAGACCACAGGGTACAGCCAACTGCAGGTAGTGGCTCGCCTTGGGATTAACGATGTGT
Organism: Schistocerca cancellata; assembly: GCF_023864275.1. Taxonomy (NCBI): domain Eukaryota; kingdom Metazoa; phylum Arthropoda; class Insecta; order Orthoptera; family Acrididae; genus Schistocerca; species Schistocerca cancellata. Next base: position 631,856,719 of record NC_064629.1, on the reverse strand, counting down.
GTCGCTTCGGATCGGAAGAGATTCTCTCTGATTTCGGGCATTCAGCCGAAGTAGTAAAGATTGCCAGTCTCACTTGCGAGATGAAGGTGGAGCTCACCATCTGTATCATAGTCGACAGAACCGGCTGTGGTCCTTCGGTACAATTCCGAGTCGAGTGTCTGAATCAGGGGCTCAGACCGTTCTGCGACCAGTGATGGGTTGCTGGATTGCACTAAATAGGTAAGGTGTTCACTACATGCAGGAACGGCTACACGGTTAGAGGGGGATGTGTGGAGGGGACTGCGTGGTTTTTTTTAAGTTAGAGAGCCACGGAAATTACAGAAATGGCTTCAGTTTCAGAGGGTGCAGGAAGAACACAAGAACAGGGTAGACAGAAGAACAATCAGTATTATAGTTGTAAACTGTCGTAGTTTTGTTGGAAAAGAACCACAGCTCCAAAGAGGTAATAGAAAGCACTGAAACTCAAATAGCTATAGGTATCTTGGTGAAGTTTTTATTGCTATCTGTAGTAGTCTACCTTGTAGTGAAATTGAAGTAGATAGTTCCTGTGAGTTAGTATGGGTAGAGGTTATACTTGACAACCGGAATAAATTAATAACTGGTTCCTTTTACCGACCGCCGACTCAGATGACACAGTTCCTGAGCAGTTCAAAGAAAACCTGAGTGTTATTTCAAACAGGTACCCCACTCATAGCTGGCGGTGACTTCAATCTACCGTCTATATTTTGGAGAAAATACATGTTTAAAGTCGATGGTAGGCATAAAACGACGTACGAAATCGTGCTGAAGGCCTTTTCACAAAATTATTTCGAACAATTAGTACAGGAGCCCTCTTGAAGTGTAAATGGTTTCGATAACATATCCTGACCAAACAGGGAGCATCATGACAGATACAGGGTTTAATGAAAACAGGGTTGTTGTAGCTAGACTAAATATCGTAAAATCCAAACTCACCAAAAAGAAACGTAAAATACATCTATTTAAAAAATCAGATAAAAATGCGCTCAACACCTTCCTAAGCGGCAGTCCCCACTTCTTCCAATCTGATTATGTAACCGTAGACCAGATGCGTTTTAAATTCAAAGAAATAGTATCGACGGCAATTGAGAGATCTATATCAAATAAATTAGTAACAATTGATGCTGATCCCCAACCGTACACAAAACAGATAAGAACACTATTGTAGAAGCAACGAAAAAAGCATGCCGAATTTAAAAGAACGCAAATTCCCCAACGTTGTCGAAGCTTTACTGAATTTCTAAATTTCGCGCGAAGTGCAATGCGAGATGCTTTTAATAGTATCCACAACGAAACTCTCTCTCGAAATCTGGCAGAAAACCCAAAGAAATTCTGGTCGTATGTACAGTACACCAGTGGCAAGACGCAATCAATACCAAATAGTGATGTTACTGTTGACAGTGTTACTAAAGGAGAGTTACAAACACGGTTTTCTGTAATTCTTTCACAAAAGAAGACAAAGTAAATATTCCAGAATTAGAATCAAGAACAGTTGCCAACATTAAAAACTAAGTAGATATCCCGGAGTAGGGAAGCTGCTTAAAACATTTAAGAAAGGCATGGCTTCAGTGCCCAGAGTATGCTGATACCACAGCTTCATACTTAGGAATCATTTACAACCGCTCGCTCGTACAAAGATCCGTACCCAAAGAGTGGAAAGTTGCATAAGTCACACCAATACCTAAGAAAGAAAATAGGAGTAATCCGCTGAATTACAGACCCGTATCACTAACGTCGATTTGCGTGAGATTTTGGAACATATACTGTGCTCGAACATTATGAACCATCTCGAAGAGAACCATTTGTTTACAAATAGCCAAAACGGATTCAGAAAATGTCGTTATTGTGAAACAAAACTAGCTCTTTATTCTCACGAAGTAATGAGTGCTATCGACAGAGGACGTCAAATTGATTGCATATATTTATATTTCCAGAAGGCTTTTTGACACGCCGAGCGTGGTAGCGCAGTGGTTAACACACAGGACTTGCATTCGGGAGGACCCGCGTCCTGCCATCCTGATGTAGGCTTTTCACGAATTCCCTAAGTTGCTGAAGAGAAATAACGGACTGATTCCTTCGAAAGGGCACGGTAGCTTTCCTTTCTCATCCTTCCCTAATCCGAGCCTGTGTTACGTCTCTAATGACCACGTTGTCAACAGGACGTCAAGCACTAATCTTCTCCCTCGTTTCGACACCGTTCCTCACAACCGACTTCTAATTAAATTGCGTGTCTAGGGCGTGTCGTCTCAGTTGTATGACTTGATTCGTGGTTTTCTGTCAGAAAGGTCACAGTTCGTAATAACTAACAGAAATTCATCGAGTAAAACAGAAGTAGTATCTGGCGTTCCCCAAAGAAGTGTTATAGATCCTGATCTACATCAACAATGTAGGAGACAACCTGAGCAGTCCTCTTAAATTCTTTGCAGATGATGTTGTTATTTACCGTCATGTTAAGTCATCAGATGATCAAAACGAATTGCAAAATGATTTATACACGATATCGGGACGGTGCAAAAAGTGAAAATTAACTGTCATGAAAAGTGTGAAGTCACCCACAAGAGCACTGCAAAGAATCCGCAAAATTTCAGATACATGATAAATCACACAGATTTAAAGGCCGCAAACTCAACTAAATACTTAGAGAATACAGTTACGAATAACTCAAATTGTAACGATCACATTTATAATGTTGTGGAGAAAGCAAACCAAATACTGCGATTTATTGACAGAACACTTAGAAAATGTAACAGGTCTACTAAAGAGACTGCTTAAACTACGCTTTTCCGCGATCTTCTGGAGTAATGCTGCGCGGTGTGGGATCCGCATCACATAGGACTGACGGAGGACATCGGAAAAGTTGAAAGAAGGGCAGTTCGTTTTGTATCATTGCAAAAAAATTGGAGAGAGGGCCACGGATGCGATACACGAATTCGGGTGGCAGTCATTAAAACATAGTCGCTTTTCGCTGCTGCAGGACCTTCTCATGAAATTTCAGTCATCAACGTTCTCCTCACAGTGAGAAAATATTTTAAACACAGTTGTTCTTCTTATTACAGAAGTTTATTCGCCCAGATCAGATAAAATACTCAATGATCACTGGTTTCAGCGGCATTAAATCGCCATCTTCAGATCATTTGGAAAGACAAAAATTTTTACCGGGCCAATCCGTTTCATCGGCCTTTCATATTAATTGGACACTGTCATGTACATAAAGGAACAATTATGGCAAATTCTGACCTCAAACCAACATAAAATGCATAAAAATTCGAAGTAAACGTACCTTTTAGAGACGATATTCCATAGAACTGTTTCTCGTCATACAATAAGAGAATAGCTGTGCGAACAGTGCATAATAGTTACAAGTAAAACACATAAGACGTGTTTAAAATCCTTTCATCTTGTATCCTTGTCATAGGAAACTTATGAGGCAATAAACGGAATACATTGTGTTTTGAGGTGCTACCAGATGACAGCAGTCTTTTACAACATACGAGTGTACCTTCGATATAGAATGTAAAGAATTTTAAATTTTTTATATTATTTATACACGCAAAAATCCACAGAATATATTATATACCAGCTTTTCCAAATGTATACGTCAAAAAAATTATTTCAAATATGTTTTTACTGTATCTTATGTCAGTGTTATCGTCATTGTTAGCAGTTACATAAAGTGGTAAATTATTAACGTTACAATAATAAATTCTTGGTATATAGAGATTAAAAATATGTGTGACTTTACTACATGCGGCTCTAGACTCCCGTGTAATAATGTGTCTTCAATGATATGCTATGTGCTGAGTAGCTCGAGGTCTAGGTTATGGTCCATTGTATTAACATTATTATCTGAGTCATGGTCTAGGTTACGAAACGTGCTACATATTTACTCATAATACAAAAGTTTTGGACCAAACTCCATCTTTAATCTTAAAAAGAGAGAAAAGTGCTGCGAGGTAAAACCATAAGAATACCGCAGCAGGTACGTCGTTATTACCTATAAAACAAGCTGATGAGTTCAGTTTCGATCTATTTCAGCACCTTCCAGCGTAATATCAAGCACAATTATGTAACAGATGAGAATATATTTAAAAAAAGCAGTCGAAGCAGTACATAAAAACCATTACAGAGTATCAGGTATCAGATCGCATTAACGTCAATACAAGTACCACCTTCATAGAATATGCCAACTTATAATAGTTCCAAGTCGTGTTGCCATTTCACAAAGTGTATTATCTTCATCTCATATGACGTGGTAGCGATAAAGTAGGCCACTGCATAGAGCAGAGTTATAGGTATAGGTTTAACATGACACAGTAAGACCCTGCCAGTGCCAGGTAATCATCATGAAAATATTTTGTTGCCGTCCACCTACATAGGCAGAAATGATCATCATAATAAAATAAGTGGAATGAGAGCTCGCACGTAAAGATTTAAGTGTTCGTTTTTCCGATGCTCTGTTCGAGAGTGGAACGGTAGAGAAGTAGCTTGAAGGTCGTTCGATGAACAGGAACAATACAAAATATACTTTTTTTAAAGTTTACAATCGACCAAGCAGTACATGCACTAGATTATAGATTTGAACAACTTCGTAATTATAGTAACTATTTTCAATTCTTATATAATATATACGATACCATGTCCAAAGTAATGCTACTAAAACGCTGAAGACATTTAGAATGATTTTAACTGATGGTGATACTGTTAACATTAATGGGGTAGAAGTACGAGAGGAAATTTCAGCAGTATCTGCACTTTTTGGCAGAAAGGAAAGCTTAAGCAATGTACTGAGTTCAAATTTGTCCCAAATCTTACTAATCGTTTCAGAATATTGCTGACGACACGGGTAACTGTAGCACGTGGGAACAGTAGTTTCTTTAAGTTAAAATTAATGTAAAACTTTTTACAGTCGACTACTGAAAATCATCTTGGTTGGGCCATTTTGACAATTGAGCATGAAACTGCTGATAAAGTTAATTTAAAAAATGTAATTAGAAAGTTTGCAGAACTGAAAATAAGAAAAAAAAACGTTTTTTGTGATTAGTTGACGTTACCTTGTTGTATTTTCAAAATAATGTCATTTGAAAGTGTAAAAATTATATGATTAACAATATGTGGCTACATACAGATATTTCTTAATTAATTTCTGCTGTTTTGTACTGATTGATTATTATCAGTGTTAACTTACGTTGGATGTTTCTTTCTAAAACTATGTTTTTATTAAAATTTAAGTAAAATTCTTATTGGAAACTGCGGCCAGGCACTTAACTGCGAATAGCAGAGTAATCACGTATATTAGGTATATTAGTTGTCAGCTGCTTTTTTCCGACGGCTGAGGCAAACAACAGTAACTACGCCATAAATGTGTACAGCTGTCTGAGGATGAATCTGTCGATTCGAATTTGGTCACGGCGCTATTTGTGTACATAGGTTGCGTCATTAACTCTGTCAGTTTGCTGCTTCTATTTTTGCAACATATAACGTGTATGTCATATAGAGCCACGGTCTAAATATGTCAGTTTTCAACAAAATAACAGCAAGAACGTTTTTGTTTCAAATGGCATTAATACTTAGGCACTACGTTTTATTTGTGATAATACAAGCACTGAAATACAGCATTAGGTTTTTAACCAGTACAACTGTAATCAAGAAAAAACACTTATCCTACGTCTTAAATTTTGGACCAGAGGGAAGCACAGCGCGGCATACGACACTGCGCCTTCTACTAACGCATATTTGAAAGAGTACCTCCATAAGTTATTAATAGACGTCAAGTCGTGACTGTAACTCCTATGTTAAGGATTATTAATTAATAATAGTCTGTCGTCAATCACAAATGTTTTGTCTAATTACTGTCCAACGCGTTTCGGAGCTACAACTCCATTTTCAAGGCCTGTATGGCTAAATGGGGCGTTAAATCTGTTTCAGATTTTCACCTGCATCAGACCGGGTAACATTCGTCTTCTTCAATGGTGAAAGGTAAAAGTTTCATAGAAGATGCCTACCAAACTCCCTGCAGTGGAGGGCCATAGAAAGAAAGGAAGTAGGACAGTCGCAAACTGATTTGGTCCGATAGCTTAATGTGGATCGTTCTGTTGCTTCTCGTATGTGGCGACTGTTTATAGAGACCGAAACTGTATCCCAAAAACCAGGGCACGGCAGGGCCGACCACGTGTGACTTCAGAAGACAGGACCGTTATTTGCCTGCAAGGTCACGACATTACCGCCTTAGTACTACACGGCAACTGGCACGTGAGCTCGCAGCATCCACTGGACGTGTTGTATCGAGGCAAACGGTGCGCAAAAGGCTTCCGCAGAGTGGCCTTTATTGTCAGAGACATGCTGTATGTCTACCTCTGATGCATCTTCGCAGAAGGGAACGCGTAGAGTGGAGTCATCAACATGCAACCTAAACAGCCGCAAATTTGGCCAATATTGATTTCACAAATGAATCCTGATTTAGTCTGGAGAGTGATTCTCGGTGGATTCTCATTTGGAGGGACTGTGGAACACGATTTCGGGACCCAAACGTTGTGGAAAAAGACTGAGATAGAGGAGGATCCCTAATGTTGTGGGCAGGGATTATGTTTACCACTCGAACCCCTCTTCATGAAATTGTATGGATGAATCGGCAAAGTTAACTGCTGTCACGTATTGCGACGAGGTCTTGGGACCTCATCTGTGGTTGATGCGAAGTGTTGTAGGCCCAGACTTCGTATTGATGGACGATAATGCTCGACCTCATAGATCACGGGTGGTTGGCGTTTTCTTGGAAACGGAAGATATTGTATACATGGGGTGGCCCGCTCGCTCTCCCTATTTGAATCCCATAGAGCATGTCTGGGATCACCAACCACTCTCCAATACTGCGAACAGTTCTGCAGGAAGAATGGGCGTTACTGCCTCAACAAGAGACTGATGACATCATTCACAGCATACCCCGTCGTTGTCTGATCTGTATTACTGCCAGTGGTGGTCATACCCCATACTGAGGACATTAACCAGTTGTTGGAACGTGTGTGCAGATCCGTTAAGTAGGAAAAAACGGAAAACATTTTTGTCTACAGTTATGCATGTTGTAGTCGTTTGCGTTCTGTATTCTTTACATAGTTTCTACTTTACTATCACCTGTTTACATTTTTTTTGTGGCAAAATAAACGCAACCATGCAAAATTTCCGTTTGTTGTTTTAGTTTTGGACTCCAGTATACATGCAGTCATTGGAACCGGAGTTGTACCTCCGAAACGCATTGGACAATAATTAGACAGTAAAAATATTGCGACTGATGGCGGTATGTTAATATATAAGAATATCTAACTCGTTCCATGGTTTCGCACCTGGATCAAATCTAGGGACATGCACCGGAGTACTGAGAAGCCAATAGCACTGAAAACACGTTTTGGGGTAAAAATGGCACTTATCACGTTTTCCATTTCCACTCTTCAGTTCTGCCTTTTATCAAATCCGAACTAAATCTTCTCAGTTCGTACTTCAGATATGTTGATTGTGACTCTCTATCAGTCTTACCAACCGTAAATACTTGGCTAGCTTTTATGGTGACATTTCTGCCTTTGGTGACCGTTATTCCGTCTTTTTATTTTAGTTCGTAGGGTTACGGCCCGTAGGTCCTTACACTCAATCACAATACTGGACCGAACATTTATGATGAAGCTAATAAAAAGCTCAAAACATGACAAGGTACGCACGAATGTATCAACACAGATCAAAGTTTTTATTTTACAATGAGAAGTTTATAATGAAATTTTTAGCAGGGGTAAGTTTATAAGGATTCTTAGCCGTAATTTTGAGACAACATACATTATTATTACGAAATAAGAATGGAATATTATATATTATTACCAGTATGTTCCAAAACGCCGTGGATAAAAACGAGATTTTGCAGGGGCTAGTGCCTCGAGTATTGTTGGTGATGGGAAGGTATGGTCAAATGTTTTGTATAGCCTTGGGCTAGCGACCATTTGCAAACTCGACAGAAGGATCGTCTTACTATAAATGTCCTACAGTACAGGGTCAACGTTTGAATATTACACACTTTCTCCAGCTTAAGAAAATGGAGCAAATCGGTTGGTTCTTTTTGCATCAGATGTGGTCTACGGTGCGCCTTATGGTTCTTATCGAGGCACCACTTAGTTCATGGGTAGTTCCAGAGGAAACTCGAAAGAAGTGTTTTCCATTATTTTTTTCGCCGTCAGCAGCGGATATCTAAATAACTAACCGCAGCAAATTACCGAAATTTTAACGGCGTATTATCTCTAGGCACTTTATCTAGAAGTGCCAGCTTCTCTTTTTCAAAAATCTTCATCCGTTGTCGAGAAACAACCCAAAATCTTGATTTTTTGGGTATCAAAACCGAGTTCGGATTCTAGGATGGCTACTCGGTAAATAACTGAAATTTTTACGTTATATTCCTAAGATCTCTATCTCGAACACCCTTGAAAATTTTCTTGATATCTTTAACCATTTCAGAGATACGGGGGTTCAAAGTTACCCTGCATGTATACCTAAAATATGCACGTAAAATCCAGTATGAGACGAAAATATAATCTATAAGGTCATGTTTAGCACGGAGGAATATGTTATAATGTGTCTCTGTTATGATAAGAAGGTTTCTGGAAACCCTGTGTTGTAGTACTGGAGCACATGCAAAACTTTTATGCACGTAAAATCCGGTCTGAGGTGAAAAATTAGTTTTACGTTACTTTAGTTTCGCATAAGTAAAATACCGAAATTTTATTCACCCAAAAATTCTTTGCATGTGAGTGACATGCCTTGCTGTAACAGGGAAAAGAATGGAACCAGCGCGAAAATTCTCCTATCGGAGCACAAAAGAGGCGAATATGCTGCTGCGTATAATACTTTGACCGAAAAGAGGGGTACCAGCTGCCTCATTCTACCTTCGTCAGCACGTTTAAAAATTTTCCCAAAAATTTTGTCATGCGAACATATTCGCGCTTTTTAGTGTTGAGGGAGGAGACAATGGCAGTGGGAAAGAGACAGAAAAGTAATAAGTGCTGGAAGATTGTAGAGAGTGGCTATAGTATCGAAAGAGCGAAGGAGTCAATGACAGTGGCAGTAGACCATAGTTGACAGTAACAGAACAGTGCTAGGGTAAGAGTGAAGGAGACTGTGCCAGGGAGGAGGAAATGGAAGTGGGTGAGAGACAGTGACAATGAGAGACAGTCTATGACAATGACAACGAGGGGGAGAGAGATAATGACAGTGAGGAGAGACAGCAGCAGTGGGAAGAAAATGAATAGTAGTGGTACAGGATACCCTCCACCACACACTATACGGTGGTTTGCGGAGTGAGAATATATGTAGATGTAGACAGTAGCAGTCAGAGAGAGCAAGAGGGAGACAGTGACAGCGAGAGGAGGCAATTGTAGTAGGAAAGAATGAAGGATACTGTGGTTGTGAGGCAGGAGGCAATGACAGAGAGACACAAAAAGATAATGCCAATGAGTTGGGCTGAATGAGTGGGTGAGAATGGGTAATTGGGAGTAGATGGGTATCAGAGATTTACAGCGATGGACTAACTGATATATGAGCGAGTTACAGCTAGGACAGCTTTGGGAGTGAGAGGTGACCTGCATGTTAGAAAGAAATTTTTGTTAAAATTTTTAAGGGTGCTGAGGAAGGTAGAATGAGGCACGTGATACCCCAAGTTTCAGTCAATCTTTTAATAAACAGAAAAATATTCGCTTTCGTTGTGCTACGATAAGAGCATTTTTCAACTGGTTTAGAATGATGTTTAACCCGTAACATACGTGACCCTGTGACTGCAATATTAATGGTGTGAGTGTATTGTGTGTGTATTGAACGGGGGACCTAGAAACGACGGAGAGGCTTCGTCCCGCCGTAGCCCTCAGTGGTTCACAACCCAACAGGCCAAGCTGTCCACCCGCACCACCGCCGCCCCACACCGAATCCAGGGTTATTGTGCGGTTAGGTATTTGGAAAGAGGAAGAGGAGTAAAAAAGTGTCAGGAAAGTCAAATGGTTTATAAAAAAACCTGCAGGCTGTAGTAAGCATAGCAGACTCTTTACAAAATGTGCAAACCGCACGAAAAGCTGTTGTGCGTGAATATGCAACCATAAGAGCATCGTGCTAACGAGAATGATCGTACTGATGAAGCACGCTATATACACAAATATACTGGGGAGGGGGGGGGGGGGGGTGCTGTAAAATAATCAGCAAAGTACTGAACGAAGCCACACTAACCAATATATATGACTGGAAATCACGATGTTTCAGGTAGAATAAAACCACACTAAAAATAAAAGAGGTGGGAGGGGGCGGATAGGTTTAAAATGGCACATTAGTAAAATGTTGAACAACAGCCTACTGCGGACGACAGAGTAACTTGAAAATAACAAGAGACGTATTTTTACTGAATACAGAATTTTGAGGAAAACGAACACTAGGCGGAGGCCAGCACCGAGCGGTCAACCTGGCTACTCGGCCAAAAGTAGAGGCGTAAAGCCTTCCGGGAAATGTCTACTTCAAAGTTGAAGCTGATCGTTTAAAATACATTTTATACTAGGGGTGTTCTCTAAGTTTTTGAAAATTTCAAGCTCTTCTCATAAATCTAATCTATACCCTTTTACTACTTTGTGTAATAATACGGTATCCTCTAAATTCTTCGGAGTACGACCAGCAATAAACAAATGTTGTACGAAGGTAGGATTGTCTATATTACTACCTTTCTTTCCCAATAGATATTCTTTATATTTCACCTTGATTGCTTTACCAGTTTGTCGAACATAGTAACTGGGACAGTTACTGCAGATCGTTTTGTAAATGCCATAATTTGAGAACGGATCCTCAGCATTATTGATTGTATACACAAGATGTTCCTTTAGGTTATTATTAATAGAAAAATTTGCCTTGCATTTCCATTTATTCACCAAAAGGAGTTTAATCCTATAACTCATTGCCTAAATCGGAATGGAAAAGTATTTATTATAGTCCTCTTTACTCTAAGCTGATCTGTTACCTTGTAGAATTGAAATTTGTTTTGGTAGTTTTGTTACTGAGGATACGATCTACTACATCTTACTTATACCCATTGTTAGTATCAATGGTTTTTATTACATTAATTTCATTTTGTAGGTTATTAGGAGACAGGTGCGTTGTTATGGCACGGTTGGTAGCGGAATGGCAAAATGATCATTTGTGTGCTTGTGGATGAGAAGAATCATCCGGGATAATATTAGCCGAAGAAGTTAGCTAAAGGAAAACATTAAAGCTGATGCTGGTATGTACTATAGCTATTTTAATATGGAGTAAGTTTAGCTTCGCGTTTTCATTCTGAATTTCTATTGTAAAACCTATTTTCTCGTGGAAACTATTGAATGTGCTGAACAACTATTCTAATTCTTGGTCATCGATTTCAAATGCACAATTGTATCGTCTACTCGATCTACTTCGTTGGACAAACTGTAAGAGCAATCAAGCTGAAATATAAAGAATACCTGTTGGGAAACAAAAATGGTAATGTACACAATCCCATCTTCGCACATTTATTTATTGCTGGTTATACTCCGAAGAATTTAGAGGATACCGTAATATTACACAAAAAAGTAAAAGGACGTAGATTAGATTTAGGGGAAGAGCTTGAAATTTTCAAACACTTAGAGAAAAACGATAGCTACATTTTAAACGACCAGCTTCATCTTTCAAGTAGGCATTTCCTGGAAGGCATTACGCCTCTACTTCTGGCCGAGTAGCCAAGTTGACGGCTCCGTGCTCATCTCCACGTAGTGTTTGTTTTCCACAAAATTCTATGTTCAGTAAAAATACGACTCTTGTTATTTTACAATGTACCTTGTCATTTACAGTTGGTTTGCTGTTCAACATTTTAATAATATACCAGTTTAAACCTATTTCCACCCCTCCCGCCCCTCATTTATTTTTAGTGACTTTTTATTCTACCTACAACATCGTAATTTCCAGGCATATACACTGGTTAGTGAGGCTTCTTTTAGTCCTTTCCTGGTTATTTTACAACACCCCTCGCCTAGTATATTTGTGTATATAACATTTTGGGAAGAGTTTTCTATGCTTACCACTTTAGTGACACTCTTTTTACTCCCTTCTCCTCTTCCTCTTTTCATCTGTTTGGTGAATATTTTAATTCCGTTAATAATATGTACCAGTGAAATCACACACGCTGGTCATTGCAGCTACGTGTATATAGGACATGCAAGAGCGCCACCTACCAGAGGCAACTACGCTAGTGCCTCCAGTATGGACCAGTGGGCGCACGTCACTAGCTCTGCACGTGACATATTGAGCCTCTATAGGATCTGATGCCACGTTTTATATTTAAACGTCAGGTTTACATAAATCTTTCAAGTAGCATACTATATGTAGTTATATCCTGCGTCAAATATGAAGTATTTAAAAAAAATTAAAAGTTTTAAGACAAAACCCTCCAGCAGACAGCTACTACTTTCACATAATGTACGAGGGCTGTTCAATAAAGAATGATCATAATTTTTATGGTCATAATTTCTCGCACTAAAATTCAGTCTTATGATATCCTGTTAGCTTAATGTGCAACAAACACGCCGTAGTAGTTTCATTGTCGGGACTCCTGGTTCCCGCCTGTGAGAGGCAGGCAAGGTCAGATACGTTCAGGATCGCCTACCGCTGGAATGGAGGTAAGACGCGAGGAACAATATGCTGTTTTGAAATTCTGTTTTTGTCTCAACAGATCTTCATCTGAGGCCTATAAAATGTTGCAGGAGGCCTATAGAGAGTCTGGTCTTCCCCATAACACAGCTCGAAGGTGGATTAGAATGTTTAAAGAGGGGAGACAATCAATTTCAAAGGAAGGTAGACCCGGTGCTCCAGTTACTGCTCTTTCGGAAGAAAACATCAACACTGTTGCTGTCATTGTGAGAGAGGATCGACGAATTACCTTAAGATCACTTTCTGAAATAATGAACATTTCATTGGGTGCCACCCACACGTTGGCGACAGAAAAATTACACATGACACGTGTTTGTGCGCGATGGGTTCCAATACTGTTGATTCCCGAACAAAAGGACATTCGGGTGCAGGTCTGCATGCTGTTAAAGTTGATGTTACAGGAAGATCCGAAGTTTCTTTTAAATGTATTCACTATTGATGAAACATAGCTACATAATTTTGATCCTGAGAGCAAACAGCAGAGCTCAGTGTGGAAATCACCTTCATCACCAATACACATAAAAGCAAAAGTTGTTGCTTCTGCTGGGAAAGTTATGGTCATTTCATTCTTTGATATTCATGGAATGGTTTATCAGCATGTTGTACCTGCACACTCATCACTAACTGGACAGTACTACAGGGATGTCCTGAAAACATTGAAAATCCACATCAGGCGCAAAAGACCACATTTCCGTGAAGCAGGTTGGATGCTGCGAGACGATAATGCGCGGCCGCATATTACCAATGCTGTTGCTGAATATCTTGCAAACATCATCGTGAAGTGCATCCCTCACCCTCCCTATAGTCCGGATTTAGCCCCATGTGCCTTTTTTTTATTCCGTAACATGAAGAAACGCCTTCATGGGAAGCATTATCAATCATCAGAAGCAGCGATGAAGGCTGCGGAGGCGATTTTGAAGGGCCTCTCAAAAAATGGTATCCAGCATGTATTTAAAGACTGGCAGAAACGCTGGGACAAGTGCATCGCATTCATGGGAGACTACTTTGAGAAGGACCATCAAAATTATGAGCATGAGTAAAGGTATGTTGTCAAAAACAATTTATGATCATTCTTTATTAAACAGCCCTCGTATTTATATGGTGATTAAGTGGATTACATGAACTAGACAGAGTCAACGACCCCCACTTTGACGACAGATAATGCGATTTTGCGTGAGTATGCTTCATTAAATAACTTCTGCAACATTCCCTGTAATTTTACTTATTGTAACGGTACTATCTTTCTTCCATACACAAAGTCGTAATCTTGTTAACAGGTCCTACATCTTTCGAAGAAGACGGTTTTAACACCGTCATAAAAATGGCCAAGGTTTAATAAAACTCTATTTTGCAACTGGTTGGGTGTCATTTCTATTGCACTGAAGGTCTTGCGTGTACAGTTGCTGAAGCGCAGCCATGTTCAGGATCTTGAAACCTGAAGTATGCTATTTTGCGTAGATGCAGCATGTCCCCATATGGGTCAAGCGTACAATATTACTGGTTTTATTATTGAACTGTAAAGTAAGATACTGTTTTCCATACTGAGAGGCGACCTTACAATTGTTACGGGATATAAGTCAGCTAACACATCATTGTTCCTGTAATAATATCATGTTCTTTACTCGCGCTCCCACTGCTGACACTCCCGAAAAGATCGATTCTGTTTGTAGCTTGGAGCTCTAGAACATTTCTTTCATGTGTGGGTTGTCGGACTAATTGTTCTAGGTAGTTGTCAGGGAAAGCTTTCCGTATTAATTTGCAAGGTCTTTGTCCTTACAATCGATAACTGTATGTAGTGGTCTCTAGAGACACCTGATAATAAATGAAAGTTACCTACGGTGTATTAGTTCGCAATCGGATTCATTTTCGAATTCATTAGATCTAATTGTACTGCTTGTCAAAATAAACACTCTTCCTTTTGATTAGTCTATCCTATTTTTCCGATATAAGTTCCATGTACTGTCGAAAATTTCCCTACTCCCTACATCAAGTCTCAACCAACTCTCAGTTCCTATCTGCTTGTGAATCTTCCAGGTTGTATGGTCGTGGACCATGAAACTTTTTTGCTATTAACGTTTCATCCAGAGCTATGATAGAATCTTCAGATTTACTCCTGGTTACACTGAGCCTTGGGGAGTAATTTGCCGGACGTCGGAGACCGACATTAATGCCGCGAGAAGGGGGAGCTTGAGAGGCAGAAGTAATCCTTGTCAAAGATAAAACTTAACTATTGAAGTGTACTCTGTCAAAGGTAAGACTCATCTATCGATTCCATTGAGCTACTGTCCACATAGAATTAAGTTTCAAGGCTTCTTCTCTTCTGATTAAGTTGTTCCCAAGTTTTATGTATTTCTATGAGTTCTCTATATAGCCGTAAATAATTTTTTATCGTTGTAGATAAAATTTTGGTCCGGAAAAGTCCACTCATTGTTTCCTGGCTAAAGAGCGTGCTGATTCTTCTACTTTCCCTAATGGACAAAAACATTTGTGTTTCTTCAGCCGTGCAGTTCCAGTGTAGATGCTACTACACGTTAATGGAATCTTATACAGCCCGCATGTCAACAAAGCAGGGCATTTATGCTTAACCGATCCCGAGGCCGGAAATTTTCTTCGTTGATCTAAAAACTGGTCTGATGTTATAGCATCCGCAGATTGTTCATATACCTGATTGGCTATTCAACTAAGTGTTTCCTGAAGCGATACTCAGTTCACCTTTTGTAGGGTGTCTTGATATGAGGAAACGAAGAATTCACATAGTATTTTAATGTACTAACTCCAGAACTGTGGTAGATGATGTACTAAAATTATCATTCACATGGTGTATTTGACGTATTTACAGGCTTACGATGATTGTTTAGCTTCGGGGAGAGGTCTACATTGTTAAGCTAAAGTTCTCAGCTAATCGCGATGTCCTTAGTTTTCCGAGTTGATCTTCACTTTAAAGCTTTAGGTCACGAGAATTCGAATTTCATAGTAACGTACGAACTACGTAGCCGTAGCACTGACGTCAGTGTAAGATGAAGTACACAACCAGTAAGTCGTCTACCAATAAGTCGGGCCTAGAGGGGACGCAGAAACTTTTCCGATATATTGGAGAGGCCGAGTAAAACTATGCTTTTAAGGTAGGATGCTTTCTGACTTCACGTCAAAGTCTGGCTGTGAGCTTCTGTTTCTCTCATAAGAAGGACTCATTTCTTTTTTCCAGGCAAGTGTGCTTCATTTATAATAAATTTCTCATGCTTCTGCAATTTACAGCATTATGTGCGTGGTCGAGTAGTAAGGAAACATTCTGTTCCCAATAAATCATTGATAGGATTAACCCGGGAGAGGCTGTGCATGCGGTATAGACTACGCACTCCTCTTAGTTTCGGCAAATACCGACACAGGCCATAATAAAAGTGTTTGCGTTTCGCTCGAAGAAGTTTTAACATAAGATCTGGGGGGGGGGGGGGGGGGAGTAACTGAGGTAAGTCTACAAACACAACTTCAAAACCCTTTTCAGGGTCACAATTGGATCTTCGTGTATACTAAATAGTCAAATACTTCCAAATGTTTGAATAGTTGTATTAAAACTAAGTTTTGATTCTAGTGCGGCCATCTTGGCTATCAAGGTCGTGAATTTGTAAGATGCGGCGTCTCTCCCCTACAGATCGTGATAAATGTCGCAATAAAATCCAGTACATATGCCGCAATTTTTTTTCGTTCGGTATACTTCCCTCACGAATCAAATAACAGTTTTAAATAAGTGAAAAAAATCTGTTTTATTCGTGTTTTCATTCAAACAGCTTAGAGCGCATTTTCATGGTGCTCACACAGTCTCATCAAGATCAGTGCGCAATATTATTCAATATAACCGAATATTGCGTAAAATTTGTTCGCTGGATACTGATAAAATCAATATATCCAGTTTGTAAACATATTTATATTTTTAACTTATTCCGTAAGTAAACTAGTTATTTAAACCAGTAAACTACTTAGGTACATAAACAATATATGATTAAAAAGCTATTGTTAACAATTCATCGATTTTTCTTCAGCCAACAACATGTTTGTAACCAAAAATGTGCATATAGGTACACATATAAATGTTATGAGTTAAAAAACAGGGTACTTCTGCAGTTTTTTTTAACTACAGCGTATCATTCATAACATAAGGCATGGAGGCCGCAATGTAAAGGTGTTTTCATGGTCAAAAATTATGTTTAAATGTTACACTGGAAAATGAAAAAAATTGTTGCTCATAGACAACTATTCTGTTCAGGTGTGCACAAAAACAGTTTGACTACAAGTGCACCATTGGACTTTACATATTCACTTCTGAAATTGAGCTCCATCTCTCCCGGATTTACCCTAGTTGTAGTTCCTGCGCAGTCATACGGATCGACTGACCTCAGAACATCCTCACGAATACTGCTGTATACTTCTCTTAAAGTGTGCAGTTGGGAGATGCACCAGAAAATTCGATTTTGTTAGCAAATGAAAAGAATGCAGTACTTGTCTGATAGCCAATGAAGTATACCGAAGGGTGCGGAAGGTTGTCATTTTTAGTCTTATTAAAAGTTTCTTCAGGAAATAAAACACATTAGGGAAATCAGTCGGGCCGGCCGGAGTGGCCGAGCGTTTCTAGGCGCTACAGTCTGGAACCACGCGACAGCTACGGTCGCAGGTTCGAATCCCGCCTCGGGCATGGATGTGTGTGATGTCCTTAGGTTAGTTAAGTTTAAGTAGTTCTAAGTTCTAGGGGACTGATGACCTCAAAAGTTAAGTCCCATAGTGCTCAGAGCCATTTGAGCCATTTGGAAATCAGTGACTATAAAACAAAAACAGTAATATATTGACGTACATTTCTCAGCTAACAACGTTAGTAGAAATTAATTCTAAAGACACGTTCTTCTAGTACACATTTTAATATCTACACATTTTCGGTGGCTGTGATATCCGTTTACAACAGTTTTTTTTATATTACCAAGGTGTCACAACTGGATTCATAACTAAAGATTTTGGAAGATAATGGAGAATTAGTGTCACAAACCGCGAGTTCTTCCACTATATCGTTATTTTACTCGTTCCTGAAGTTACCGTAATTTCTCTGTCCTGTAAGAGCCCAGTAAAGTTTCATTCCGATTTTAGAGTACAAATGTGATAAGATGCTTCTGTGTCCGCTTCATGTTCATTATATTGTTTGCTTTATTTTCGTGTCTCTCAGAATTCTTTATGAAGACTGCCGTGGAAGATACTCAGTACCAGAAGTTGAAACATTTAGATTTTAGAGCACATGGACAGATATATATATTCTACAAGATTTCCTCAAAGTGAAACAATCAGCTCCTCTGATGGAGAGAAATAGTTTTTTGGCGTTATATTGAAATGAAAAAGAAAACAAAGTGAAAAGCGTAAAGAATAACATGTTCTTACTTCTAACTTCATTACTGTTGTGTAATCTGTAAACATATATTTTCTCGAAATAAAAGTGCTCGTATTTTGATATGTTTGACGACTTTTTCCTACTCTGTCAGTTCCAATTATCTGGTGGAATTTACTATATTACCGTTGCGAACAACAGTTGTAATGAATCCTGCTTTATGCATTACTAAATTAAATTACTATTATTGATAGTTTTTCGAAGCTGAATCTATATCCTTAAATTCGTAAGACTATCCCTCATAACCTCACTTTCATGTTTCACCACTGGGCACTGCAACGTGACGTGTTATCAACAATCCGTCTATTGTGAACGCATCGCCAGTCCACGGACCGTTGCCATTCTGTGTCACGACATTCCGTTGATGTCAAGTATGAATCGGAATAATACCCCATTTATACATGCCAGATTATAAGACTGAAGAACATATGAAAGAAGAACGAGATAATAACATGAATTGTAACTAGTGAAATCGAATTTTGTGATCAGATTCTGTTTTATTGTCCAAGGTGTATGACCCCATAGAGGAGTGTGTTAAGTGGGCTGGAAAATATCGATGGATTGTTGATCTCGTTCTGTGTAATACTGATACTAGTCCCTGTTAATAAAGTGCATGTTTCATCATGAAGTTGAGATACAGATAGTTTACATTTACACACTTCGCCATTGTGATGTATCACACGAACTAATATGTGAGTATAGACAATGATTTAATTAATTGAACTAGGTTTTGGGTCACCGCAGGGAGACCGCGAATAATTGCTTTCAGTAGAATTCTACTGTTAAATAGGGCGCTTTTTAAATTTGTTTCTTCCTTTTCCTATGTCAGCTCAGCACACTCAGTTTACACCAAATAAAACTGTTTACCTGGTGCTAGCCTCACCTTCAATTTCACTCTTCGTTAAGGGTTAAAGGTGGCCTCCTTCCATCTGCAATGGGGGTTATGATGAACGTGTGTGTTCCTTGCGTTTCAGTACAGTTGTCGGTTATTTGAGCTTGTAGACCAAAGAAGTAACATTAAGCAAAATTCGTATTAGAGGTTAGCCGTGATCAAGACTGCGTAGAAAAGTGTTGGGGGGACGAGGGGGAGCGCTAGTGCCAGGGCGTCGTGATGGATGGGACTGGTGACTTTCTCGAAAGTTCAACACACCACTCTGGCCTGGTTTTCCATTTCATCATACAGATGTACTGCGATGGAACAAAATGAAGGCACTTGCAACAACCGTCATACAATAATCAGTTCTCGGCATGTGGGCAGAATCATACAAGGAAAGATACAAAAAGGATTTCTCGTTAAGAAATGGCACTTTAATCTAAGTTATTTGTGTGAAGATCTTCTTATCCATCGAGTATTAAGAAGGAGGAGAAGAAGAAGAATAAGAAGGAGCATCAACCGGAACACGTCGGAGCACTATGGACTGTGACCAGGGCGAACAATGTAGCGACTTTAATTACCTCGACAGCTGGGAAAGGTGAATTAACAGTGGTGAGCCCGAAGTATCCCTGCTTGGAGGCTTCGAAGAGAATGATTCCTTTTGTCATCGTAATATGTGCCCCACGGAAAGCGTGATTTGGTGGGGTGCCATTGGGTACACAACATGATCACTTCTGGTTTGCATAGCTGTTAATTTGAACGGCAGGTGCTACATATCCGAAATGTTAAGTCCAGTGGCTGCTCCCTGTTTTCGAAGTCTCCATGACGTCAACTTTCAACAAGACTGCACGTTTTACATGCTGTTATGAGCTACCTCCATACACAGTGTGTTGAAGTGGAGCGCAAGTCAGCACATTCTCCATGTCTTTCACCGACTGATAAAATCTGGTCATGGACTGCCAAGAGGGTGGCCCCTACAGTTGATGAGATCTGACAGAATGTTGAAGCAGCATGCAATGATGTAAGTGCATCCGTCACTCAAACGCAGTTCGAATGGATGTCAAGTCTGATTAAAGTCACAGTTGCTGTCAGCAGTAGCAGCTGCAAGTACTAAATTTCGCTTCCTGTATGCCCGTAAATCACCTACAACTTTACTCTTGTATTTTTATTACTATACTGTATACGAAAAATAAATAAAATTTCTGTATTTCGTATCATTCCTGGTCGTGCAATTGTAACGGCCGGCAGTATATTTGATAGAGGGTCTCATTAGCTGGGAGATTATGTAATCTGGTTGAATCATGCAACCATATCGCATTTAATGTTAGTGAGTGTGACACTTCATTCTGTTACCTATATTACTAAGATTATCAGAATTCTCAAACATTGAGATTATACACGCAATCGGTTCCAGATAAGTGTTTGGTACAGTTGACCTAGGTTTCGACACCTACTAAGGGTGTCTTCATCAGAATGAAATTTTGATTAACTATAAAATTACAATGCGAGAAATCAATGGTCAGAATTTAGAGCAGCATAGCTACTGCAAATTCTGACCTGCTGCAGTGAATTCTGACCATTGGTTTCTCACAGTGTAGTTTTACGGCTAATCAAAATTTGATTCTGATGAAGACACGCTAAATAGGAGTAGAAACCTAGGTCAATTGTACCAAACAGTTATCTGTAACCGATTGGCTGGTAAATTCCTATACTTGAAAATTGTATACGGTTGCTGAGAAAGAGTCCTGTTTAAAACTATATTGTTCTTGTTGTGGTCTTCAGTCCAGAGACTGGTTTGATGCAGCTCTCCATGCTACTCTATACCGCGCAAGCTTCTTCATCTCCCAGTACCTACTGCAACCTACATCCGTCTGAATATGTTTAGTTTATTCATCTCTTGGTCTCCCTCTACGATTTTTACCCTCCATGCTGCCCTCCAATACTAAATTGGTGATCCCTTGATGTCTCAGAATATGTCCTACCAAGCGATCCCTTCTTCTAGTCAAGTTGTGCCACAAAGTTCTCTTCTCCACAATTCTATTCAATACCTCCTCATTAGTTATGTGATCTACCCATTTAATCTTCAGCATTCTTCTATAGCACCACATTTCGAAAGCTTCTATTCTCTTCTTGTCTAAACTATTTAGCGTCCACGTTTCACTGCCATACATGGCCACGCTCCATACAAATACTTTCAGAAACGACTTCCTGACACTTAAATCTACACTCGATGTTAACAAATTTCTCTTCTTCAGAAACGATTTCCTTGCTATTGCCAGTATACATTTTATATCCTCTCTACTTCGACCATCATCAGTTCTTTTGCTCACCAAATAGCGAAACTCATTTACTTCTTTAAGCGTCTCATTACCTAATCTAATTCCCTCAGCATCACCCGATTTAATTCGACTACATTCCATTATCCTCGTTTTGCTTTTATTGATGTTCATCCTATCTCCTCCTTTCAAGACACTGTTCATTCCGTTCAACTGCTCTTCCAGGTCCTTTGCTGTCTGTGACAGAGTTACAATGTCATCGGTGAAACTCAAAGTTTTTATTTCTTCTCCATGGATTTTAATTCCTACTCCGAATTTTTCTTTTGTTTCCTTTACTGCTTGCTCAATAAACAGATTGAGTAACATCGGGGATACGCTACAACCCTCTCTCACTCCTTTCTCAACCACTGCTTACCTTTCATGTCCCTCGACTCTTATAACTGCCATCTGGTTTCTGTAAAAATTGTTAGTAGCCTTTCGCTCCCTGTATTTTACCCCTGCCATCTTCAGAATTTGAAAGACAGTATTCCAGTCAACATTGTCAAAAGCTTTCTCTAAGTCTACAAATGCTAGAAACGTAGGTTTGCCTTTCCTTAATCTATTTTCTAAGATAAGTCGTAGTGTCAGTATTGTATCACGTGTTCCAACATTTCTACGGAATCCAAACTGATCTTCCCCGAGGTCAGCTTCTACCAGTTTTTCCATTCGTCTGTAAAGAATTCGTGTTAGTATTTTGCAGCCGTGGCTTATTAAACTGATAGTTCGGTAATTTTCACATCTATCAACACCTGCTCTCTTTGGGATTGGAATTATTATATTCTTCTTGAAGTCTGAGGATATTTCGTCTGTCTCATACATCTTGCTCACCAGATGGTAGAGTTTTATCAGGGCTGACTCTCCCAAGGCTATCAGTAGTTCTAACGGAATGTTGTGTACTCCCGGGGTCTTGTTTCGACTTGGGTCTTTCAGTGCTCTGTCAAACTCTTCACGCAGTATCATATCTCCTATTTCATCTTCATCTACCTCCTCTTCCATTTCCATAATATTGTCCTCAAGAACATCGCCCTTGTATAGACCCTCTATATACTCCTTCCACCTTTCTGCATTTCCTTCTTTGCTTAGAACTGGGTTCTATCTGAGCTCTTGATATTCATGCAAGTGTTTCTCTTTTCTTCAAAGGTCTCTTTAATTTTCCTGTAGGATGTATCTACCCTACCCCTAGTAATATACGCCTCTACATCCTTATATTTGTCCTCTAGCCATCCCTGATTAGCCATTTTGCACTTCCTGTCGAACTCATTTTTGAGACGTTTGTATTCCTTTTTGCCTGCGTCATTTACTGCATTTTTGAATTTTCTCCTTTCATCAATTAAATTCAATATTTCTTCTGCTACCCAGGGAGTTCTATTAGCCCTTGTGTTTTTACCTACTTGATCCTCTGCTGCTTTCACTACTTCAACTCTCAAAGCTACCCATTCTTCTTCTACTGTATTTCTTTCCCCCATTCTTGTTAATCGCTTCCTAATGCTCTCCCTGAAAATCTCTACAACCCCTGGTTCTTTCAATTTATCCAGGTCCCATCTCCTTAAATTCCCACCTTTTTGCTGTTTGTTCAGTTTTAATCTACAGTTCATATCCAATAGATTGAGGTGAGAGTCCACATCTGCCCCTGGAAATGTCTTACAATTTAAAACCTGGTTCCTAAATCTCTGTCTTACTGTTATATAATCCGTCTGACACCTTCCAGTATCTTCGGGCTTCTTCCATGAATACAACCTTCTTTCATGAGTCTTGAACCAAGTGTTAGCTATGTATTATTAGAATTAATAAAAATTACATGTTTTTAAAATGGGGTTATGATCTGTCATCTTTGGGAAGACCTGCATACCGTTTTAATGTATTTTGTTGCTCTACTGATGATGATGAAAATGACTATGTCCTTCATTGTTGTACTGGAGAAGCAACGGTGCAGTCGGTGGCACAGTCAAGAAGGGATAACCGTGCCAGGGTACTGAAGGCCAAAATAAGAGAAAAGAAGCAAGAAGAAACAACACCAGAGGCATCCAGAGAAAATAGGTACAATACCACCAAAGGAAAAAGCTAAGCAGAGCACCATCGTTTTCGTTATTTTGAGGGGCAACTGAATAAATTTCAATGAAAACCTTGGGCATAGTGGTGGACAGCGTATGGCAAAAAATGTTGTGACTATCGCTATATACAGCAAAGATTGTCGTTGTCAACTTTATTTATGTGCGATATTTCTTATTATGTGTGTTCCATGTATGAAAACATGTACAGAGGAAGTACATGTGTCAAAAATTAGCGTTAATTCTCTTGTGCTATTACAAAGAACAACTTAAATGCTTACGTTCATTGAAACGGGACCGCACCTCTATTGCATTCTATCTGTGCCATAACGGTTTTACACTGAAGAGACAAATAAACTGGTACATCTGCCTAATATCGTGTAGGGCCCCCGCCAGCACACAGGAGTACCGCAATACGACATAGTATGGACTCGACTAATGTCTGAAATAGTGCTCAAGTGAACTGACACCATGAATCCTCCAGGGCTGTCCATAAATCTGTAAGAGTATGCCTCGGTGGAGATCTATTTTGAACAGCACGTCACATAGCATCGCAGATATGCTCAGTAATGTTCATGTCTGGGAGTTTTGTGGCCAGCAGAAGTGTTTAAACTCGGAAGATTGTTCCTGGAGCCACTCTGTAGCAATTCTAGACGTGTGGCGTGTCTCATTGCCCTGCTGGATTTGCACAAGTACATCGGGCACAATGGACATGAATGGATGCAGGTGATCAGACAGGATGTTTACGTACGTTTCGCCTGACAGAGTCGTATCTAGACGTATCAGGGGTCCCATATCACTCGAACTGCACACGCTCCACGCCATTACAGAGCCTCCATGAGCTTTAACGGTCCCCTGCTGACTTGCAGGGTCCATGGTTTCATGAGATTGTCTCTGTAACAGTACACGTCCATCTGCTGGACCAGGCAACATGTTTCCAGTTATCAACAGTCCAATGTCGGTGTTGACGGTTCCAGGCGAGGCGTAAAGCTTTGTGCCGTGCAATCATCAAGGGTACAAGAGTGAGCCTTCGACTCCGAAAGCCCGTATCCATGATGTTTCGTTGAATGGTTCGCTCGCTGACACTTGTTGATGGGCCAGCATTGAAATCTGCAGTAGTTTACGAAAGGGTTGCATTTCTGTCACGTTGAACGATTCTCTTCGTCGTTGGCACCGTTCTTGCAGGATCTTTTCCCGGCCGCAACGATGTCGGAGATATTCATTGTACACTTATGAAATCGTCGTTCGGAAAAATCCCCACTTCATTGCTACATCGGAGATGCTGTGTTCCATCGCTCGTGCGCTGACTGTAATACTAAGTTCAAACTCCGAAATCTTGATAACCTGCCATTGTAACAGCAGTAACCGATCTAACAACTGCGCCAAGGCGTTGCCAAGCGCAGCGCCATATTCTGCCTGGTTACATATCTTTGTGTTTGAATACTCTTGCCTATACCAGTTTCTTAGTGTAGAAACATTCCTGGAATGCACGCCAGCCCCTTCCAGGTCACCTGACTTTAATTGTATTGAGCACCTCTCGGACACCATTGAGCGAGATTTGCGCACGTTCGACCCAGATTCGACCAACTCCTGTGACTTGTGGTTGGAGGTTTAGGAACCATTGATCAGGATGGATTTCAAATGCTTTCTGTGTCTTGTAAGGCTATTCTCCGACGTGTCACACTCACCTAGGTGAAAGGAGGTCCTACATTGCATTAGACAGGTAGTTCTAATTTAGTTGTTCGTGATTGTAGAGCACACGTATATTGGTTCTGTCAATTCAGCCCTACCTAATATGCAGAGAAAGAATTCTGCCCCGTGCTAATGGTAATTAGCTGCCTTTTGTCGTATGTGAATTTGAATTTTACAACAACCAAAATTTTACGACAGCGACACAGATTGATATGGCGGACTCTAGAACACGAGGCAAGCTGTTTATTTCGCACTAGGGACTTTTACACTGAAAAGCAGCCATCATAGGCAGATGAATATACCGCAGCGTCAGTGACAGGGACAGCAGCTTCACAAAACGATGTTCCTCCTCTTAAAACACCAAACTCAATTAAAACTCAGCCGGCAGCAAGAACAGCATCTGCAACATCGGGTTCTTAGAACTGTGCACTGATAGCATCTCCTGTCGCCACAGTACAGCCACAATAAGACAGGGAATGGTGCTGTTAGACTGAGCTGACGGTGGTTACCTTACCCGTAAAGTCCTCGAGTAACTGCGCAGTTCTAAACATGAGAGATGTTATGACCAACATCCGTTGAATCAGTAACATCGTATTAACATAGTAGTGAAGCGTGAAAAAAGGCGATCAAGTTTCTGAGAGGGAAGAGTTTAAAAATGGTTGATGTGCTTATTGGCACAATTAATGCTGCATATGCAAGAAGCCTTAACCAAATAAGGAAATCCCTGAAGAGTTACGGAAAATCTCTACAAAGTAACAGATTTTCGACTATTTACAACACGATTCAACCACCCCCATAAAATTGCTAATCTCGAATAAGACCTGTCTTCCAGGGTTGAGGTTGAGCGTAAGGCGTATCCGTCTGCCTCAGAAAAATGTCACTGTTGTGAATGATACAACATTACAACATGGAATCTCCCAATCTCCTTGTGAAGATGAACACGACTAAATGAAAAAAAGAAAGCGTACAGACATTGCTGGAAGATGGAACAATTCATAAAATCACCGAGGAAGCCTGGGAATCTGGTTACTGGAAAATGTGAAATATAGGACGGATGGCAATAATACCTCAAGAGCGACCAATGGGAGATTCAATACTACCGTATTATACAGCAGACTCTTGAAGAGGTGATGAGCTAGCCTCAACAAAAAGTTGCACCAATTTTATTGACTTAATATGAATAGAATAAAATATCTCAGAAGAATGGACAAATGGATAAGAAATATTAAATTACATACAGTTACTGGGCAAATCTGCCAAATACGTCACACTCACTAACGTGATCCTTTCTGGCTCCCGGTCAATTCTAATATTTATTTATTTCTACATCTATAATTAACGAGCCACTGTGTAGTTCGTAGCAAAGGGTAATTTCTGTTGTACGATACAGTTGGATTTCTTCTCGCTCCTTTCATGGATGGAACATGGAGCAGCTTGAACACTTCCATGCGACCTGTTATTTGTATGGTTTCATCCGCCAGATCTGAACATGATCACGTACATAGGGGCCTGAAGTTTATTTATAATTTCTGCCCCGAACTACGTTTCTTGTAGTTTTCTAAGCACATGCTTGTGAAATGTACGCCGTCTTTCTCCGAATGTATGTCAGTTGCACAATTGGCCATTAAAATTGCTTCACCGAGAAGAAATGCAGATGATAAACGGATATTGATTGGACAAATATATTATACTAGAACTGACATGTGATTACATTTTCACGCAGTGTGGGTGCATACATCCTGAGAAATCAGTAGCCAGAACAACCACCTCTAGCCGTAATAACGGACTTGATACGCCTGGGCATTGAGTCAAACAGGGCTTCGATGGTGTGTACAGGTACAGCTGCCAATGCAGCTTCAACACGATACCACAATTCATCAAGAGTAGTGACTGGCGTATTGTGACGAGCCAGTTACTCGGCCACCATTGACGGGACGTTTTCAATTGGTGAGAGATCTGGAGAATGTGCTGGCCAGGGCAGCAGTCGAACATTTTCTGTATCCAGAATGGCCCGTACAGGACCTGCAACATGCGGTCGTGCATTATCCTGCTGAAATGTAGGGTTTCGCAGGGATCGAATGAAGGGTAGAGCACTGGTCGTAACACATCTGAAATGTAACGTCCACTGTTCAAAGTGCCGTCAATGCGGACAAGAGCTGACCGAGACAGTAACCAATGGCACCCCATACCATCACGCCGGGTGATACGCCAGTATGGCGATGACGAATACGTGCTTCCAATGTGCGTTCACCGCGATGTCGCCAGACACGGATGCGACCATCATGATGCTGTAAACAGAACCTGGATTCATCCGAAAAAATGACGTTTTGCCATTCGTGCACCCAAGTTCGTCGTTGAGTAAACCATTACAGGCACTCCTGTCTGTGATGCAGCGTCAAGGGTAGCCGCAGCCACGGTCTCCGAGCTGGTAGTCCATGCTGCTGCAAACGTCGTCGAACTGTTCGTGCAGATGGTTGTTGTCTTGCAAACGTCCCCATCAGTTGACTCAAGGATCGAGACGTGGCTGCACGATCCGTTACAGCCATGCGGATAAGATGCCTGTCATCTCGACTGCTAGTGATACGAGGCCGTTGGGATCCAGCATGGCGTTCCGTATTACCCTCCTGAACCCACCGATTCCATATTCTGCTAACAGTCATTGGATCTCGACCAAAGCGAGCAGCAATGTCGCGATACGATAAACCGCAATCACGATAGGCTACAATCCGACCTTTATCAGAGTCGGAAACGTGATGGTAGGCATTTCTCCTCCTTATGAGGATCACAACAACGTTTCACCAGGCAACGCCGGTCAAGTGCTGTTTGTGAATGAGAAATCGGTTGGAAACTTTCCTCATGTCAGAAAGTTGTAGGTGTCGCCACCGGCGCCAAGCTTGTGTGAATGCTCTGAAAAGCTAATCATTTGCATATCACAGCATCTTCTTCCTATCGGTTAAATTTCGCGTCTGTAGCACGTCATCTTCGTGGTGTAGCAATTTTAAAATGGTTCAAATGGCTCTGAGCACTATGCGACTTAACTTCTGAGGTCATCAGTCGCCTAGAACTTAGAACTAAGTAAACCTAACTAACCTAAGGACATCACACACATCCATGCCCGAGGCAGGATTCGAACCTGCGACCGTAGCAGTCCTGCGGTTCCGGACTGCGCGCCTAGAACCACTAGAGCACCGCGGCCGGCTGTAGCAATTTTAATGGCCAGTACTGTACAATTTATAAACATTTCTGATACAGAGTCTCGCCACTCAAATGAGCCTGTAACTATTCGCATCACCCTTCGTATAAATTCGATATTCCCTGTGAGTACGATTAGACATGGAAGAAAGGAAGGAAGGAAGGAAGGAAGATCAGGTTTAACGCTCGTTGACAGCGAAGTCATTCGAGACGGAGCACAAGCTCGCAATGTTGCAGGGATGGGATGTCTGCCGTGCCCTTCCAAATGAACTATACCACAAAGTAAGGGAAACCTAAATTTCGATGGGCGGATGCGGATTTGAACCGTAGTCCTCTCGAATGCTAACAACTGCGCCACCTCGCTATTTGCCAATTTTATCGCTAGCTGACTATATACCACTGCAATTTTTACCGAATAGACTTTACAAGTTGACAGCTTCATCTTAAGCTTGAGACTGTAGTTAATACTACTCACTGAGTCATTAACGTACAACACGAATCAGAGTCCAACTTACTAGTGTTGACTTTTCACCTGTTGCATAAATACTATAACCGGTGGTGTTCCTCTATCATTGCAGTTCTTGGCAGTCTGGACGCATTCTGGGTTCACCAAGGTGAGGACACAATCCAGCTATGTTACAATAATGCTCTAAATAACTCATCTGCTACCAGTCACGATTTTCTTTATTTTATTTTTCGCACGACGCGTTTCGGGAAATGATTCCCATTTTCAAGTGCGTTTTATGTGTTTGTTATGTCATTTCTAAATCACTATCACTATCACTATCACTATCACTATCGATGTGTGAGAGTCTGCTTCATGTTATTGTCTTTACTGCAGTATATAAGAAAACACGCGATTTTTAGTTGGTTGTCGATATTTTTGTGAAGTTAGTGGCGAAATTTACAAGAATTCGTACTTACAGTTTCCTTATGGTCCATTTGTGCAGAGTCTCATATCCACTAAACTTCACACACAACTTGTTGTACACTTTTAAACATTGAAAACATTTTACATAAACAAAACAGTTACAAGGATGTTCCTACAAGTAGTCAACAAAGATGACATAATTCTTCCACAGACTATGATACGCTTTTGTACAGAGGTTATTTACCTTAACAATTTGGATCATAATTTACTTATATCGATTTTACAATTGTGCTTATTTCCATGTGTTACTATTTTTATTTAAGTATACCATCGAAACATCTGAACAAGTTCATTGATCCACTTTCAAGTATATCGTTTAATATTTTATCTTCATATTTTCTGAAATGTGAATGTATCTCCAGTTCTTCTAGCAAATACGTTTTATGCCCTTTATTTAGTACTGTTTTCACAGTCGCAGGCTTTCAGAACCATTTATAATGGATCAAATCAGATTACTATTTTCGTCTCGTTTAGGGCCATTAGAGACCGAGTCAAGTAAACATAAGGCATTGGTTCAAATGGCTCTGAGCACTATGGGACTTAACTTCTGTGGTCATCAGTCCCCTAGAACTTAGAACTACTTAAACCTAACTAACCTAAAGACATCACACACATCCATGCCCGAGGCAGGATTCGAACCTGCGACCGTAGCAGTCCCGCGGTTCCGGACTGCGCGCCTAGAACCACTAGACTACCGCGGCCGGCGAACATAAGGCATTTCTGGGAGCATTTCATGTAGCACAGATCATTGCATTCTTTCTCTGGCCGTCTGCCTTCTCTCACGTCAAGCCGTTGTTTTACTCACTATGGAATCCCTCAAAGTTGTTGACCAATAATCTGTGCACTGATCGGTTAGAGATGTCCTCCTGATTTACTTCAACGCTCTGGACATTCTTGGACCATTTATCAGATATTTTAGTTCTGTTGTCCAATATGTTAAAAATCTACTTAGTTAGTCGCGTTGCATCCATACTTAACATATATCCATAGAATTTCAGTCGTCGTTTCCTTATTGACTCCATCAGCCGTTCATTATCACAGAATAACTCTTACTCAGAGCTTATACGCCCATCTCTTACCCTAGGGCCACATATTCTTCTAAGGACCTTGTGCTCAAACTTCTCTGTCCAGCCTTTCCTGTCATTCTGAGCATTCAGTTGCGTACAAACTTTCGGTTTTAATCATTGCATTATAATACCTGAGTTTACGTTTTTTGAGATTGCCTTTTTCTTGTATGGGACATGCGTCCTTCGAAAAGCAGCGGCCATCGTCTCTTGCCCGCTGATTTTTACTTATTTTTCAATAGTTTTCATCGGCACTATCTCACCAAGGTATAATGGTACTCTATTGCACTGCGGTGGAATTAGGATGTGACCTATAACCCATCTTAGTATATTACAAATTGGTTATGCTCAGCCTTATATATAAGGGCTTTCTGAAAAGTAATGCCTCCGATTTTTTTATGCCGAAACTCTTAAAGCTTTTTAAATAATCAAACATTATTAACATTCCACATCTTTATTCTTCGCGTCTACATATTTGGAGCCCTCTAGCGCTAGATGGTTACAAATCGTAGAGTGTAACATGACTGTGTGTAACGTAACTATGTTGGTACGTGAGAAACATCGTGTTGTAATCCAGTTTTGAATTCAAAGAGTTCGTCCCCACATGGAACACCCACTCCTTCAGCATGACAATGGCAGGCCACACACGAGCGCCGCGACATCTGAAACAATCCGACGCCTTGGATTCACTGTGATCGATCATCCTCCATACAGTGCCGACTTGGCCCCATTCGATTGTCCTTTACCTCCAAAACTTAAAGAACACCTCCGAGGACTTTACTTTGCTAGTGCTGAAGAAGTGGAAGCTGAGGTGAGGTTGCAACTCTGTCAATAAATCCAAACATTCAGCAGTGACGATATCAACAAACTGCTTTCTCGTTGGGAGAAATTTGTTCGTTGTCAAGGTGAACATGTTGAAAAATAAATATCTAAACATCAAGAATAAATATGTAGACTGATAATACCTTTTTTTATTGAAAAATCTTTCAGAGTTTTCACACACAAAATCGGAGGCATTACTTTTCAGCACGTGTAACTGTGCTACTGTATGACAAATGGCTTATGCTCAGCCATACATAGTTCCTATTTGTAATAATAATGTACCGTTTATTACTAGCATTATTACAGTAAATTAATGCGTTTCTGGGACTATAACTCTCGCAGGCGAGCGTCGTGAAAAGGCAGGGGACTGGGTGTTATGTGTCCATCATCATTGTCATTGACTCGCAAGTCGACGATGTGGCGTCAGCTAAAGAGGACTTGCGATACGGTGGCCGAACTCCCCCCCCCCCCCCCCCCCCCTCCAT
The DNA here is from genome assembly GCF_023864275.1 of Schistocerca cancellata. Lineage (NCBI taxonomy): Eukaryota > Metazoa > Arthropoda > Insecta > Orthoptera > Acrididae > Schistocerca > Schistocerca cancellata. The sequence goes on along the minus strand of NC_064629.1, from coordinate 631,825,142 downwards.
GGGGCCTCCCGGCCAACAATGCCATACGATCATCTCTCTCTTCCTCCTTAGGTCTTGGGGACGGAATCGCGGGATTTACTCTACGACAGATCACCACGACCACCACTGATCGATGAATAAGACACTCAGAAAAGACAAATTTCGGGCTAGGCACTGTGACTGTAGATTGACACCGACGTATCAGATTGCATATATTGCAGTGATGCACGTTCGCAGTTCCTCCTGTGTCGTCATAAATGAGAAAAAAAGCATTTGACGATCATCATACATCTCTGCAGGACACCCAGCACTTCAAAAGTGGACATTCCTCTGATAACACATCTGTAGATTTCAGACTGGCGATTTGCCCCCTCCAACGGAGATGTGTTCTGTTTTCTCAGCTTGCGATGCCACCACAGACACAGTATTCATTTACATTGCTCTGAAATCTGTATGAACATGAGGGACAGGGACCTTAGTTAAATAGTTAGTTAGTTAGATGTTTCATAGACCCATTGAACGATTCTTTTATCGAAATGATGTCATTGGAATCGGAGTTTTCCAGGAGAAATTGTTCTAAGTTAGTTATAAAACTTTATTCGCTACCTGTCAGATATTTTATATTATTGAGCAAATGATTGAATATTTTTGGTGCTGCATATTAAACTCCTTTATAAGACACTGACAGCGTTAGTGACGGGTAATAAAGATCTTTTTCCCTCACATGTTGCAGGCATGGACATCACTGTTCTTCTCAAATTGTGATGGATTTTATACGACGAATTTCATTAGTGAATTTATGTGTTGGGGCGGTGCAGTAATAATGCGTAGCTCCTCTAAGTGGTACCTACATGACGTCCGTGAGTGAGCACAACATATTATTCTTACTGCACGCTTTTGTGCAGTCAATACTTTCTTTCTAAGTGATGAGTTACCCCATAAAATTATTGCATAAGACATTATTGAGTGGGAATATGCAAAATATGTCATGTGGTTCATTCGTTTGTTTCCAAGATTAGCACTTATACGAAGAGCAAAAGTAGGTGAACTTAATTGGTCGAGAAGCTTAGTAATATGCTTCTTCCAGTTCAAGTTTTAAACAATACGTACCTACAAAAAGTGGAGCATCATATCCTTCTTAGCGAGTCCTGCTCATGTGCTACATCAGTTTTTGGTATGACTATTTGTTGTACAGAACTGAATATAGTGTGTGTGTGGTTAGTTTTTAGGTTAGGGATGGTCCATTTTTGAGAAACACTTTATAATTCATTGGAAAATACCATTTACCATCTGTTCTAATGGATTCTCTTTAATGGAATTTATTGTAACACTTGTATCTGAATTCAGGCTTGTTGAATGTTAAGTGGAAGGTCATTCGAACATGTAAAGAACGGGAGTGGACTCAAAACTGAACCCCATGGGACTCCCTCTGTGATTTCTCCCCAGTTACTAAAATTTACCCTTCCAACATCGTTCGAATTATTCAGCACAACCTTTTGCATTCTGTTTGTTAAATATGATTAAGACCACATGTTTGTAAGTCATCAATTCTATAAAACAGAAATTTTTCTAAGAGAGAAAAATGATCTGCACAACCAAAGGTTTTGGAATGATCACAAAAATACCATCAAGTGATGTTTTATTATTTAAGGCTTGCACTGTTTTTTGAGTGAGTACATCAATAACATTCTCAGCCGAGAAACTCTTCCGGAATTCAAACTGATGCTAATTAAATATTGTTTCTACTTAAGTGTGAGACTACTCTAGACTACTCTTGAGTACATTACTTTTTCGAATACTTTGGAATAAAGATGTCAGTAAAGGAATTGGATGATAATTGTTTAATTCTGCCTTGTCACCTTTCTTTTGAAGGGATTTAACAATTACAATTTAATCTGTCTGGGATAATTCCCTATGCCAGTGAAGCATCACATATATCACTAAGGACATTACTAATTAGCTTCGAACAACTTTTCAGAATTCTGTTTGAAGTTATATCCCTACCATATGAGCTCTGGTTTTTTATAATTTTATTAATTTCCGAGAAGGATGTCGGCGCTGCTTCTAGCTGCTTAAAGTTCTGTGGAATGAAATTTTTAACAAATTCTCTTGCTTTTCCAACTGAACCATTTAATCGTATTTTTGCTGCTAAATTTAGAAAGTGATTATTAAAAGTACTCGCGTCTTGCAAAATATCAGTCACGAGATTGTCATTTAGTTTAATTGTAATGGTATCTTGTACACTGACTTCACGTTTGACAGTATCCCATACAGTTTTAATCTTATTTTATGCATTGTTTATTTCTGTCAGGACGAGACGTACTTCTGGACGTTTTAATGACTTTCCTTAAAATACTACAGTATTTTTTGTAGTATGCAAGTAATGTCGGATATTGGCTTACTCTGGCCTTTGCAAATGTTTCCCACTTCCTCTTACATAGATTTTAATTCCCCTAGTTATCTACGGCTTTCTTTTTCGTAGTAGATCATATAGTTAACTTTTTAGGAAAGCAATTTCAAACTTTGACGCAAATTTGCAGTGGAATAACTAAATTTGACATTAGCATCTCTTTCTATATAAACCTAATCCCATACCACTCCTTTTAACTTATTCTTAAAACATTGTATCCTGTTCTCATTAACAACGTCACTACTCGGCATGAACCTACCTTAGGGCTGGAAGGTGCCATATCGTTTATTTCCATTAACTGTGTGTAGTGTATGCAGGGATACGCCACTGCATATTCGGACACCACACTGGATATTCTTCGCGGACCAGATACGGCCCCTGCATCACCTCGGAGGATGTTTAACAACGGAAGAGCCACTGAGTTGTTTGCCGTGAAGCCTCCTGTAGCCGCCACGCATCTGGGGTGCTACCCACACTGACAGGCTAGGCGCAAGTTGAAACGCGTATAGCACGTGTGACGTGACACGACACTACAGCGCGACACCCACGTGCCGCACGAGTCGCGCGGGTGCAGCGCATATCGCGACGCGTACACCATACTTCGCACGCGCCGACTGGCGACGCTCTGCGCTGACAGAACCGAAGCGCGCGCAACCTGTTATCTTTCTCAAACGATTTTACAGAAACTATACACTGAAAATGTACGATTTTTGCCTCACTTGTAGCCTTATATGTCAGCTTCGTGGCGAAGTGCCCATCATCTCGCTAATGACCATTCTTATTGTGATGTACACATTTTAGTAACACACTTCGCAAAATTCAAAAAGTTTGCAACGAAAATTAGGGGTCGCTATGATTTTGCGTTTGGTGCGTATTACACCATATGTTGCTGTGTATGACATTTAGCTAACATGCTGAATTTTTGTTTGGTGCGTATTACACCATATGTTGCTGCGTATGAAATTTAGCTAACATGCTGAATTTTTGTTTGGACTTGGGAGGAGGTCTCTATCTGCCTCCGATCCCGAGAAAATGGAACCCATGTAGCGCGCTCACTTCCGATCTCACGCCCGCGAGAATGAAATACTCGCAACATCTTTCATATCTCCTAAACCGCTCGAGACATCGAAACGAAAGTTTAGCGAAAGATAGCACACAAGGAGGACAGTGTTTTGCCAATTCTTAAACACGCGGAGCTTTCTTATCTATGGTGATACATCAGTACTTATACTTCGCTTTTTATTTATTTCACTCCAATGACAAATTTTTTAAGAGTTATCGACAGCTAGCGAAACAAGAGCTTCCTAGTATGAAAATAAACATGAAATTTCTTCTTTTATGCTACTGCAAACCGACACTATGAGGTTTTTCGTAAGCTATTGAGCTCTGTGATTGCCAATTACTTGTTTAATGAGGCACTCCGTTTCGGAATTCTGTCTCAATAGCTGCAGTGAGATGAGTTCGGCAAATTACACTGTGACAAAGGAAGTCCAATTAAACCAGTCACCAAGAGAAATGTGGCCGTTACTCACAAACGGTGATGCTTCTTCGAATGAGAAAAGGTTAGCAACTCACACAAAAATAATTGCCAATTTGGTTGGAATTTTGGTGGAATCCCTGTAACCCATCGTATTTTTAACACTAAGCGACTGGAACGGAAACTTACCAAAGGATTTTATTCCTTCTCATGATCTGATCAGTATTAAAATAGTGACGAGCGTTCCTTCAGGCCGAATGATAGGCACATGCCAGACTCTGGTTACTCACCTACGGCTTGCCAAACTGACAATGTGTGATTGCGAATAAAATAAAGAATAAACAATTGATGTGTCGCATAACACAATGGTCAGTGTATTGTCAGCAGCGGAGGATAATGCGTGACAGGAATGCACAAGCTATCCATGTGTGCCTTGTGAGTTGGAGTTCGAAAAACAATGTCATGAAAGTAGATCAGCCTTTGTCAACAGTACATTTCAACAAATTAAATATATCTAATCATAACACACTTTTAGGATATTCCTACTTTCGTAATAATACCGACCATTTTCTTCATTTGTGTAGCTTGTTGTATAATTAGTTTATTAATGCTGATAATGTGCATGCAACAATTGATATGCTTTTTCTAATCACGGTGAACTAATTAAAACATTGTTATTTGTGACTGCTTTTCGACTGTTTCTAGCTTGCAGTGGAAATGTGATGTCGACATGCATGTAGTACAGTGTGTTGTATTGCATCATTACATCCATATCAGAGTAATCACAGTGAGACTTCTATACTTCAGATCTTGGACGCTTTTTACCAGGAGCACAAAGGGATCGCACCTGTGGAGATTATCCCTTTCTAAATTTTTGTAACAGATCGCACAGATACGCCATCACACTAGGCAGCGAGAAGATAACCTTGTTTTACTTTCATGCCTTGATTCTTAATCACATGATTTTATAATATTCCTTGCTTGCATATTCACTACCCTCTGTTCCTTCTTGCGATTTGAAAACATCACGGAGGCATATGATACAATTCCAGCGGCCAATGGTTCATCAGTTACTGAAGTATGCATTTTTCTTGACAGAAGAAAAACAAAACAAAATAAAACTGTGGTGTTGTTGTTGTTGTCTTCAGTCCTGAGACTGGTTTGATGCAGCTCTCCATGCTAATCTATCCTGTTCAAGCTTCTTCATCTCCCAGTACTTACTGCACCCTACATCCTTCCGAATCTGCTTAGTGTATTCATCTCTTGGTCTCCCTCTACGATTTTTACCCTCCACGCTGCCCGCCAATGCTAAATTTGTGATCCCTTGATGCCTCAGAACATCTCCTACCAACCGGTCCCTTCTTCTTGTCAAGTTGTGCCACAAACTCCTTTTCTCCCCAATACTATTCAATACCTCCTCATTAGTTATGTGATCTACCCATCTAATCTTCAGCATTCTTCTGTAGCACCACATTTCGAAAGCTTCTATTCTCTTCTTGTCCAAACTATTTATCGTCCATGTTTCACTTCCATACATGGCTACACTCCATACAAATACTTTCAGAAACGACTTCCTGACACTTAAATCAATACTCGATGTTAACAAATTTCTCTTCTTCAGAAACGCTTTCCTTGCCATTGCCAGTCTACATTTCATATCCTCTCTACTTCGACCATCATCAGTTCTTTTGCTCCCCAAGTAGCAAAACTCCTTTACTACTTTAAGTGTCTCATTTCCTAATCTAATTCCCTCAGCATCACGCGACTTAATTGGACTACATTCCATTATCCTTGTTTTGCTTTTGTTGATGTTCATCTTATATCCTCCTTTCAAGACACTGTCCATTCCGTTCAACTGTTCTTCCAAGTCCTTTGCTGTCTCTGACAGAATTACAATGTCATCGGCGAACCTCAACCTTTTTATTTCTTCTCCATGGACTTTAATACCTACTCCGAATTTATCTTTTGTTTCCTTTACTGCTTGCTCAATATACAGATTAAATAACATCGGGGACAGGCTACAACCATTTCTCACTCCCTTCCCAACCGCTGGTTCCCTTTCATGCCCCTCGACTCTTATAACTGCCATCTGGTTTCTGTACAAATTGTAAATAGCCTTTCGCTCCCTGTATTTTACCCCTGCCACCTTTAGAAATTGAAAGAGAGTATTCCAGTCAACATTGTCAAAAGCTTTCTCTAAGTCTACAAATGCTAGAAATGTAGGTTTGCCTTTCCTACAAAACTATACAGATATAACTAACAGAAAAGTATAATGTACTAACGAAGAAAGCTGGAGTATTTAAATGGCGAAAATCGAAACACTACCCAAAGGCAATAAAATTTAGCACACAGTAAGCCAAAATTTATCGTACTGGCAATACTACCGCTGCTAATACGGGCCGTGCCGATGTGAGCATATGGCCGGGCTAGTTTCCCGCTCCCCGCCTCAAATTTACCACGGTGCTAGCGAGACACGCGCGACGCGTGGCGCGAGAAACTGTGCCTCAACCACAACGCCGCGCGACCCGGCGCAGATGCGTGTCGCATCCCAGTCGCGTCGCGTCGTAATTTGCGCGGTCTCATTTGAACCTGCGCTGTTACAAAAACGCGCGCTGCGCTGCGTCGCGCCACACGCACTACACGCGTCTCAATTTGCGCCTAGCCTTTGATACTTGGCGTGCAAGTCGCGATACACAGCGCTGCCGTCGTAGGCACATACGACTACCTGGCACCGCACGTTTGCTCTTCTGTGGACGCCTACTTAGGCCGGCGCTCAACCCATCGAGAGTCAGTTACACTTCGGGCTCAAACCGACCAACAGCCGCTACGAGTCTTCGACGCTGACCCAACGCATACAAGTGTTCCTGCCCCCCAAGATGTAGTCTCGCCCACGCCATGAGCCCCGTACAATGCTGAACTTAGCTCCCGAGGGCACCGCTCTACACGATCTGCATTGGGCTGCTCACGAGCTCATCATCTCATTGGACCGTGACGTTATAACACCTTGCAGCTGAAAATGGGACCGTCTACGAGCTCCCATCCTCGTAGTACGGTGTTGCTACTTACGTTCCCTGATCCTCGCCACATCGACGTTTATGTATTTCATCGTAGTGCGCACCTGTTAGGCATTGTCGAGGATTGAATTTCTGTTATCAAGTTGTATGGACACTGGTTCCCAGGAGCTGTCCATAGTTTAGTCATGTTAATAATAGTTGCAAAGCGTGCATCTCAATACTGTCAGTCACTCCACGCGGCTGAAGGATACCAAATTGCGCATCGTGATCAGATATTTCATTAACAGCTAGGTACACTGTTTCAGCTTGAGCTCTAGCTATAAAAATGTTATCAACCAGTGTCCTACTATCTTGTAGCCCACGAGCTGGAAAACTGACTACTGAAATTAGTTTTAACCACTCAAATCACGATTCTAGTTCATTTTTTCTGTCTATATATTTAAGGTATATAGATTGAAATCTCCACAACCAGTAATTGTTTCTTCTTGTCTGATAGGTAGCTCAATAATGCATTAAAATTTCAGATATTTAGCTAAAGGTTTCCTGCATGGGATCTGTGGACTGTTCCAATGATTAGAGAAGAGTTCTGCAGTAACAACTCAAAAGCACAAGCTTCTAGGTCCCGATCAACATAAAAACTATTTGTTTCAAAATTTTTGCCTGCGTATACAACTTTTACATATGTTGCAACTCCTCCTTTTTCCATTTTAACTGTACACGTTAAATGGTGCTGGTCGATAATCCCTGATATTTAACTTCTCCATCCCTGTTGTTACATGGTGTTCAGAGAGGAGCAGAACATCTATCACTTTAGAATTTCCCACATCTCCTAGCCCTACAACAAGTTCATTCATCTTATCTTTAACCCTCTAATGTTCTGGTGAAACAATTTTATTTTTTTTTCTGATAACTGTTATAGTATGGTTCTGTTCTTCTCTAATTCCTTTCGATATTCTGTGTCTATAACGTGATTCTAACCTAAAACATGTCTCCCTTTGATCCCGGTAACAGGAAGCATTTTGTCTTGTGTGCTTGTGCTCCCCCTTACATTTTCTACAAGATGCTCAGCTAATCTTTCCTTCCCACTCCTATTCAGGTGTATCCCCATTTCGCAATTGCAGCAACAGCCATGACACAGATATGAGACTTTTTCAGTCAAAAGCAATTTACTTAGCTCGTTGTTGACATGGCTAACAGCCATGTGACTCAGAGCTGGCCATGTCACTGCAAAACCTTCACAAATTCTATACTAGTGTGTGTTGTTGTTGCTTCTGTTTCCTCCAAGTCACTTTTAATGCTGTATTCTAAGTTGCTAGCCAGGCTGTTTCCTGCTCCTCCTGCTATAAGTACGTTAGTCTCTCGATCAAAAATCTCTACACAAGGTCTCTATGTTTTCTGTACCTGGCTAAATTGGCAATAGGTTTCACGACGATTGTGACCTGGTTATCTACATCTAGCTTTTAATGTAGCAATTGGCCTGCACCTCTCTGGTGTCTGCTACCTATCAGCAAGATTCTTGTCTTTCTACATGACTTTTCTACCGAATTAGCCTTAAAGGTGTGTCTACAAGCCTATTGCACTCTACGTAGGTCAAAGGCTGGTTGAGGCTCTTCTCCTACTTCAGGTAGCAAGTAAAACTGATTGCTAACCGGAATTATCAATGTTTCTGAGCGTTCTCCTTTTGCTATTACTAGTCACCTTCTCCCAGCTCCCATTGTCCCTTTCCCCTTAAACGTGTCTGATTAAGAATATGCCATTTCTGATTCTCATTCAAGGGCACAAATGTTTCTTCCTTGTTCCAAGATTTCCTTGTCGCGACTACATAATTTACAACTTCACGGAAGAGCCTCATCTGACACTTTGTTAGCTTTTCCCACTGCGCTCTCCCCAGTGAAACATCAATCCACAATCCTGGCATGTCTGACCGATACTAATTAACCTACAACAACACCCACATTTGTCTCACACGGCGCTACTCTTGTAGTAAACTAAACAGCACTACAACACACTTAAACTGTAATAAAGTAATAATTAGCAAACAAACATGTCTTTCAGTGAGTTGTGCAGCTAACCTCCAGTCGTCAGGAAGACGTGGAGTAACACGACAGACAAAGAGTCTCTCGGATAAAAATTGGGCCAAACCTCATGTACAAACTCTTTCATCCAGTCCAAGGCGATGTCCTCAAAGTACTCCAAAAACAAGTTGGTTATAACTGGAGACAGTGCGCTTCCCATCACGATTCCGTGTGTCTGGTTAAAATATTCTCCACCATACAAAAAATGGAGTACTTTGAGGATATCCCTTGGACGCTCCTCCTGCAAAGAGTAGTTGCTTTTGTCGTTACGTCGATGATACATTTGTCATCTGGCCTGGTGGACGCGAGTATCTAGGAGAATTTGTGGACCACAACAACAACATCAATGACATCAAGTTTTCAATAGAGGCAGAGACGGATGATGCTTTGCTTTTCGGAGGATAAGGACGTCAAGAACAGGCAAAGAGCAGTATTAGCCACAGTGTTCGCCGGAAACCCACCAAAACGTACTGGTATTTGCACGCTACCAGCTACCACCACCTATCGCAGAAACGTGTTCTGAGGATTCTGGTCCATCGAACGGAAGCTTTTCGTACTCTGGAAACCTGCCGAACGAACTGAGTCGTATATGGGACATATTGAAGGAAAATGACCACGACAACCGTTACATATTGCAAACTATCTCCTCAATGTCATGTAAGCAGAAGGGCTGCGAAGGGGGCACGAAAAAGCTTGCGTTTTTGTTGTTCTGTGGCTAAGTAATCGAAAAGACTTGCGGACTCTTAAACAGGCGCGAAATCGATTCGGACTTCAGGTTTTCATCAAAACTACAGCAACTCATAAGGCGTGTGAATGACGATGTAGGTCTCAGAACGTCAGCGGCATGTACACTACGATGTTGCTGTGGACAGTTTTATATCGGACAGGCTATGCATACTACTGAACAGCGCCGTGTAGAACAAGAAAGGAATTTCCACCAGCGATATTCTGCAAAATCAACCGTAGCAGAACGGACACCAAATTGCACTCGTCGGGACATCTGGTATTAAAGATAAAAATGGTGTCTGGAATAGCGTCATAAAAGAAGCGATGGAGATAAAAATTCCGGACAACAGCCTCAATAAAAACTGCACTCTGCAGCTAAACACAGCTTGGGACTCGGCCTTCGGATGGTTGAGGTGGGCGCGGCGGATGCGCAACGAAGTCATTACCATAATGAAATTTTGACTCTGCAGGGGAATGTGCGCTGATATGAAACTTTACTGCCAGATTAAAACTGTGTGTCGGACCAACATTCGAGCTCGGGACCTTCGCCTTTCGCGGACAGGTGTTCAACCAACAGAGCTACCCAAGGACGACTCACGGCCCGTCCTCAAAGCTTTACTCCCGCCAGAACTTGCCCGCGAAAGGCAAAGGTCCCGAGTTCGAGTCTCATTCCGGCACACCGTTATAATCTGCCAGGAAAATTTCAAATAATTACTATACATGGCGCTGGAATGAGCTCCAGTGACATCACAGAAGACAGCGCAACAATATAAGGACGGCAGCAGCACTTAGACGACGGTCACCATTAGAGAGATGTCGAGGAGCGCACGGTCGAAAGTTCGTGGACATTTAACCATCTGACACGGCCGGAGGCTCGAAAAAATTTATCTGTATTACACTTATTTAAATAGGATTTACAGTGAACAAGCAAAAGCAAATCTTGCGTAACGTAATTATGCACAGACACCTTGTCATACGAAGATTGTTGAAGGGTCAGTACAATCAGAGGACAAAATAAACAAAAAATTACGGTGTGGTCTGAAGAAGGGTAGCAGCTTCTCTGACTATTTCGAATAGATCAAGTACTGTACACAGTTCAAAAAAAGTCAGATGCCAGATAAGTTCCAGTATTTTATAGTAATATATAGTCACTGGATACAGTAACGTAATAATCATTATTTTCTGTGAACATTTGAAATTCTCTACCGAAGATGCAATTTCATGGTTGCTTATAGAATTTGGACTATAGAGGCAGACGAAAGATTTATAAAACGGGCAAACAGCATCTCTATGGCTATCATCTGCAGTGCTGGTGACAAATGGTCTACAGATACTTCAATTACTAAAGTACCTCATTTCTGCGTAAGATGACATGTAGACAAAAACGGTTCAAATGGCGCTGAGCACTATGGGACTTAACATCTCAGGTCATCAGTCCCCTAGAACTTAGAACTAATTAAACCTAACTAACCTAAAGACATCACACACATCCATGCCTGATGCAGGATTCGAACCTGCGACCGTAGCGGTCGCGCGGTTCCAGACTGTAGCGCCTAGAACCGCTCGGCCACCAGCGGCCGGCGACGTGTAGACAAGTTATGCTATTTTCGTTGTGTTAAACAGCGTACTCATGTAATTGATTACAGTTTGAAATGTTATAGGTACATGCAGAAAACCCTACATGTTACGCTACACAACCTTACAAGGTCGTAATAAATTTACATTACGCAAAAATAAGAAATAGAGGCAGTGTTTTCCGTGGACTCCTGTACAAAAGAAGTGAACACTCAGGTGGCAGAGTATTTGTGGAATCCAGTTTCTTTCTTTCTTTCTTTCTCTTCCTTTCTTCCTTTCCATTTAGGCTAGACGAAACTCCAAGCGCCCAGAAAAAGACATCTAAGAAACCAGTTATTCGGGGAACGAATAGAGAGATTTATTGATTTATTCTTTAAAAATTACCGACTGCTACATTAATAGCTAAAATGCGACATATACTATCACAAATTGTTGGATAATGATTACATTAATAGAAATTGCTATTACTTGCATCATACTGATATTGAAAAGCTAAATCTAAAAACATGTATAAGAAATTTACATGTTATTAAGCTGCCGTTGCATGTATTTTATTCGTGAAACTAACGTTTCGTCCTCGTCTGCGACTTACATCTTCAGGAAGGGGTCTTGGCAGTGATAATCTGCACACAGTGGCTAGCTGTTGAATGTATGTAACTAATCGAAGCCACCGTTCCTTTTGAATATCTTTTCGCATACAGGGGAGAAGCGTTAGGTTCACCGAGAACATACATTCGACCACGGGTCGGAAAATTTGAGTAACTAATATTTCAGGCGTTAAAGCTGATATTTTATGAAAGAAATATAAAGCTGATTCCTACTGCTACAAAATTACTGTTTACCCTACAACCCTTCACCAAACTACTAATACTCTTGTTTCTACCCACCACTCCTGTCCATCTCCATAGCTGAGTGGTCAGCGCGGCAGAACGCCGGGTTGATTTCCGGCTGGGTCGGAGTTTCTCTCCGCTCTGGGATTGGGCATTGTGTTATCATCATCATATCATCCTCACCGACACGCAACTCGCCGAAGAGGAGTCAGCTACAAGGACATGCACTAGGCGACCGGACTACCTGATGGGAGGCCCTCGCCGCACATTTCATTTCACTACTATTATTACCACTATTGGTACTAAATACGAATTTCCAATTTACTGCGCCATCATACAGACCATATTTCAAATATCATCCACAGTAACGTAATGGGAAATCTAGCTGACAAACTCCTTCGATAGTTTCCGACCTCAAATACTTTCTTTTCATCCGAATAGAACGTTAACCGGCAGCTGAGATAACACTCAGTAGTATCAATGCATCTAAATCTCTAATGAAGTGCTACATGGACTTCTTGGATACTGCGACTGCAGGATCGTCCAAAATGCGCCAAATACGCTGGTGTGTAAAACTTAAGGACGAAAGTAACTTTCGCATGATGTGTAACTGCTAAGTAACATAGCTTGATGGAACTTGGACCTTAAATAGAAATAACTGCTAGAGGATATCACAGTATAGTACTGTACAGAAGGAAATTGCGAGAAATTTGCGATGAGACGAGCGGATACGGCACTTTTATTTAAAGATAATAACTGCATTTAAGTAACCGCCATTTATGGTGGCCCCGTGGACATTAGAAAAGGCGGCACATGTTCTTAGGATGTGTGAACAGAACGGACTGCATTGCATGCACTGTAACACGCTCCCCTGTTGGCCACCATGTTCGTAAGAAATTCTTGTGGTCGAGCGCTCCATTCATTCACCAGCACGGATGACAGCTTGTGGATCGTTGTTGGTGCTGCATTTGGACGTGCTGCGAAGCGCCTCCACAACACCACAACGCATCCCACATGTACTCGATGGGATATTATTTGGGGCAGCGGGCAGGCTAGTCCATTCGCCGAAACCATCGTTCAACGAGTTCCTCCACTTGAGCTCTTCGATGTGGTCGTGCATTGTCGTCCATAAAAATGAAATCAGGGAAGAATTAACTCCTGAAGAGACGCACATTGGAAAGGAGTCCAGTGTCACAATAACGTTCACGGATGAGTATATAGTGTACAAAGATTTGGAGGTCGGTACGCCGGCCGTTGTGGCCAAGCGGTTCTAGGCGTTTCAGTTCGGAACCGTGCTGCTACTACGGTCGCAGGTTCGAATCCTGCCTCGGGCATGGATGTGTGTGATGTCCTTAGGTTAGTTAGGTTTAAGTAGTTCTAAGTCTAGGGGGCTGATTACCTCAGGTGTTCAGTCCCATGGTGCTTAGATCCATTTGAACCATTTTGGAGGTCGGTACCCCCATCGATCATTATGGCTACCCACACTGTAACATCTGGACCACAAAGACGGTGAAGTTTGAGAGTCTTCGTGAACTGATGACCTCAGATGTTACGTCCCATAGTGATCCGAGCCATTTGAACGATTTGACAGTCTTCCTTGGTGCATTACGTGTTCCCACATCTTTTCGTTTGAGGGTACGCGTTGGCGTACTAACCTCCAAATCTCTAAACACAATATAGTCAGCGGTGAACGTTATTGTGGTACAGTACCCCAATTATAGTAATTCTGCTACAGATATGATACCCAACGAAGAAAAACACTCGTCATGAAAACTGCAGACTATATACACGGTGTCCCAGGAAGAATGATCAGTACTGCGAGATTTGGCAGGAATGATCCATCGAAGCAAAATAAATCTACGCCACTGGCCATTAAAATTGCTACACCACGAAGATGACGTGCTACAGACGCGAAATTTAACCGACAGGAAGAAGATGCTGTGATATGCAAATGATTAGCCTTTCAGAGAAATCGCACAAGGTTGGTACCGGTGGCGACACCTACAACGTGATGACATGAGGAAAGTTTCCAACCCATTTCTTATACACAAACAGCAGTTGACCGGCGTTGCCTGTTGAAACGTTGTTGTGATGTCTCGTGTAAGGAGGAGAAATGCGTACCATCACGTTTCCGACTTTGATAACGGTCGGATTGTAGCCTATAGCGATTGCGGTTTATCGTATCGCGACATTACTGGTCGCGTTGGGCGAGATCCAATGACTGTTAGCAGAATATGGAATCGGTGGGTTCAGGAGGGTAATACGGAACGCCGTGCTGGATCCCAACGGCCACGTATCACTAGCAGTCGAGATGACAGGCATCTTATCCGCATGGCTTTAACGAATCGTGCAGCCACGTCTCGATCCCTGAGTCAACAGATGGGGACGTTTGCAAGACAACAACCATCTACACGAACAGTTCGACGACGTTTGCAGCAGCATGGACTATCAGCTCTGAGACCATGGCTCGGTTACCCTTGACGCTGCATCACAGACAGGAGCGCCTACGATGGTGTACTCAACGACTAACCTGGGTGCACGAATGGCAAAACGTCAATGTTTCGGGTGAATCCAGGTTCTGTTTACAGCATCATGATGGTCGCATCCGTGTCTGGTGACATCGCGGTGAACGCACATTGGGAGCACGTATTCGTCATCGCCATACTGGCGTATCACCCAGCGTGATGGTGTATGGGGTGCCATTGGTTACACGTCTCGGTCACCTCTTGTCTGCATTGACGACACTTTGAACAGTGGACGTTACATTTCAGATGTGTTACGACCCGTGGCTTTACCCTTCATTCGATCCCTGCGAAACCATACATTTCAGCAGGATAACGCACGGCCACATGTTGCAGGCCCTGTACGGGCCTTTCTGGATACGGAAAATGTTCGACTGCTGCCCTGGCCAGCACATTCTCCAGATCTCTCACCAATTGAAAACGTCCGGTCAATGGCGGCCGAGCAAATGGCTCGTCACAATACGCCAGTCACTACTCTTGATGAACTGTGGTATCGTGTTGAAGCTGTATTGGCAGCTGTACCTGTACACGCCATCCAAGCTCTGTTTGACTCAATGCCCAGGCGTATCAAGGCTGTTATTACGGCCAGAGGTTGTTGTTCTGGGTACTGATTTCTCAGGATCTATGCACCCAAATTGCGTGAAAATGTAATCACATGTCAGTTCTAGTATAATATATTTGTCCAATTAATATCCGTTTATCATCTGCATTTCTTCTTGGTGTAGCAATTTTAATGACTAGTAGTGTAATAAACTGTCTCAAAAACGCATATCATGAGAGCTATGTGCAGTTCTTTGTCTTAGATACTGTGAAACGAATCTCTTCTACTGCCAGCTCTTTGTTTTCCATAATGTGGGAGGAGGTAGTATGGAGCAAAATAAGAAAAAATGGTCCGTGAAGCAAGGGCTTCAAAATACATACCGTAGGAACTATGAGCACTTGTTCAATAGAAGACGTGTGTTTCTCAATAGCGAAAATGTGCAAGTGCATATAGCTCTTAAGGTATGTCCTTTAGAGCCCACTTTTACTGGATTTTTGTTTCATAATATCACGTCTCAAAATATGGAAAGGAAACAGCTTGCAGTAGAAGAAACCTGTTTTATCGGATCGACGATGGAGAAGTGCTCATAGCTCTCGAGGTGTAGATTTTAGAACCCATGCTTACCAGACATTTTTGATTTGAACGATCATTCGTGTCATATCTCTGAATTCTGATGATTCCTCTTAGGACGCCCTCTATAGTGTGTTTAGTAGAACTGAGAGACAGGCACTAACATCCAACTTAAAAGAAGAACTGGGAAAACTTTACAGATTCAACAATCGTATGCCAGTTGCGGCTAATATTCAAACACATCAAAAATGGTGCTATAGATAAGTACGAACCAAGTAAGGACGTAAAAGACGATGGAAACTTACCTTCGTTTAATACTGCAGGAAGAAATATTGTTTATTAAACTCTCACTACGCAAATTAATGTAGGGAAGCTAACAGTAAAGTTGTAAATTTGTGGTAAGTACTATGGGATCAAACTGCTGAGGTCATCGGTCCCTAGGCTTACACACTACTTAATCTAACTTAATCTAACTTACTCTAAGGGCAACACACTCACCCATGCCCGGGGGAAGACTCGAACCTCCGACGGGGGCGCCGCGCGAATCGTGACAAGACGCCTCAGACTGCACGGTTACACCGTGCTGCAGCTAACAGTAAAAAACTTGATGGAAACACCTCTCCGTAAGAAGCGTAAGCACGAAGTATTTAACAAATGCCGTAGTAACACTGCCTAGCTGCTGACGTAAAACTGTTGGAAGTTCTCGTCGTTTATAAACTCAATGAACGGGCCAAAATCATCCATAGTCTCTCTGTGTCATGAATCAGTATGATGTAACCCCTGTGTATTTCAGAGCGAAAACTGAAGTCCGATTTTGAAAATGCATGGACGGATTAAGATAAGAGGGCTTTCTTTCTTCTAAACTCCGATTGGTCGGAAAATGGACATGACAGTGAAAATCAAAAAATTATTTATTTGCAACATTTAGCTACATCTTCCAGCTACTTCTCCACATAATCACCGTTCTGGCTGAAACATTTCTCGTAGCAAGGTAGCAACTTTCCAATAGTCTAGTCGTAGGAAGCAGCCGCCTGTGATTTCTGCCAGTTCCTTATGTTGGTCTGCAGCTCGTTGTACGCGCCAAAATACTGTCCCCATAGCCAGCAACTGTTCATATGAGCGATGAGATGAAAATCAGAAGGCCTTATGGTGGGTGATCAAACACTTCTCATCGAAGTCGCTGCAAGACCATTATTTTGGCACCTGAAATTTGCTGCCGAGCATTGTCATGTTGAAGGAAACGCATAGCAGTTACGTTATGTGAGCTACATGAAGTTAGGCGAAACCCATCAGTAGGACTTAATTATTTTCTAGGCATATTTACTTGCTCACTGTGAGCTCAGAACTGCAAAGTGCGACGTGATGCGATAGACAGGGGTACTAGAGGCGCTGAGAGACACATCGGCGCAAAGCTTCACAGGATTTTCACTGTGCTTTTAATTTAGCTGCCGATCTGAGGATGGAAAAGTACAGTTCTCGTATTACACAGCGCCGTATTTACGCGCAGGCTATATAGGCATTTGGAGCCAGCGCCATAAAGGGGCTAGAATACAAAAATTAATATATATATATATATATATATATATATATATATATATATATATATGTGTGTGTGTGTGTGTGTGTGTGTGTGTTTTGATATTGTGTTGTGGACCTTCTTATAACATAGATAACTTAGATGTAATTTTTTGGATGGGCTAACTCGCCTGAATTTCTTTTCATTGGACAGCTATAGTGAAATACGGCAGCACTCATCTGTCATACCTCTCGCTCTTTAGCATTATATCCTTGTGGCACCAAGCAAAACGCGTGGCACTTTAGTTAGAAAAACCGCTAAGGCTTTGAAAAGAACGATTAGGGAATTTTAGCAGTTTGAAATGAGTTCGATTTCGTGGAAAAACTATTTTTATCCATACATTATTTTATCCAAGGCGAGATGAATGAAAATTTACTTCCTGTCGCCATACGCCAAATGCAACGTGATGAAACTAGGGAAAACCATTCTCAGATAGCTTTATTTGTTAACGAGATATTACGGAAAAGTATTGTAATTGCATTAAGTGTATTTAATATTTATTTTTTGTTAAATTGCTTTTTTATGTGCCTTCTGCCTAAAATCATTTATTTGTACTGATGATATCTTCTTGGGATATTAGCATAGTCGTAGCTTCGTGTTGTCACAATGTCATAACGAGCTTCCTACTCGCCATCTTCGCCTCTAACCATCGTCATCTTCAATGATTTCCTTGTCTGAAGATGATGAGTAGGAAACTCATCGAAACGTTGCTACAATACAGCGCCATGACTCTGCTCATAACCCGCGAAGATTTCATCAGTGAAATACGCGGAGAAGGGCTATATTTTTAAAATTATTAAAATATTGATATTTGATTGGACACGACTGAATCTCATCTTTTTGTTCTGTCTTTATAACAAATATGCCGGGGGAAAGGGAGGGGGCGGGTCTTTGTGCTAAGTTCCTATTTGAATTTGAGCTAGGAACATGGGGTAAAATGTTTTTGGGTTTTCACGGATCAGCCGCCATTTCTGTAGCCATTCGAAAATCTGTCTTACTGCAGCTATGTTTCAAAATATTAAGCAAGCTTTGAACAACGCTTTGGTGCAAGGGAAATTGTGCAAATCGATTAGTTCCTTTTGCAAAAGACTTTAATTGGGCTGAAATTAATGCTCACCTAATGGCACCAATTCTGTTTGCACGGTTCGGATTTTACGAGCAAAAATAGTAACTCCGGACTGGAGCGAGACTGGTGGTTCAAATTTGGTCCACCAATGTATTGAACGTTGGTGTAAGATTAATATTAACAGTTTGAGGAAACCTTTATTCGTTCGGATTTTACGTGAAAGAAACACATCTTTCTGGGAGATTTTTGAACTATATTTTAGACTTGTACGAATCGGTTCAAAATTTGTATTAAGAAAGATAAATGTATAAAGTCAAAACGAATTTTTTTAGCCAGTAATCCTCATCCGTTGACGAAACACGATGTTTTAAGGTAGAGCTAAATGTAACACGTAAAAATTCGTTCTTAGGCGAACTGAATGCACGGAAACGGTTTAAAGTGAATCAAATAAATAAAACATGCGTTGTTAGGATAAAACTGAAATCTCTATTTCAAAAATTTAGCTTCATTCGGATTTTACGTGCCAAAAACACGTTTCTATGAGTGTTTTTACGATCGCCACTTCTACGTTTCAAACTTGTGTGATTTTGTAAGCGGGTAGACGAATACACTGAAGCGCCAGAGAAACTGGTATAGGCATGTGTATTTAAGAACAGAGATATGTAAACAGGTAGAATACGGCGCTGCGGTCGGCAACGCCTATATAAGACAACACGTGTCTAGCACAGTTGTTAGATCGGTTAATGCTGCTACAATAGCAGGTTATCAAGATATAAGTGAGTTTAAAATGGTGTTATAGTCGGCGCACGAGCGACGGGGCACAACATCTCCGAGGTAGCGATGAAGTAGGGATTTTCCCGTACGACCATTTCACAAGTGACACGTGAATATCAGGAACACGGTATAATATCAGATCTCTGACATCGCTGCGGCCGGGAAAGGTCCTGCAAGAACGGTACCAACGAAGACTGAGAAGAATCGTTCAAAGTGACAGATGTGCAACCCTTCCGCAAATTGTTGCAGATTTCAATGCTGGGCCATCGACAAGTGTCAGCATGTGAACCATTCAATGAAACATCATGGATATGGGCTTTCGGAGCCGAAGAGCCGGAGCCGAAGACCCACCCCCTCTTACTTGTATGATGGGGGTATAAGAACAAATAGATACAATTTTATGTGCTTATAGAGAGCGGGATGCACCTACAATACGTAGTGTCCAAGAGTGGGTGCACATCTATAATAGGAAGTATTTCAGTAAGAGGATGCAAGCGTCCTAAACTCTAATGGTATGTTGTGTCATATTGCACGACATGAAAAATGTCCTATTGGATGACATGATGGCATGTGTCATGTTATACGATACGACATCATGTATCATGTTACTTTACTTGATACGATGCATTATATTACATGACATGAGTCCTAATACTAACACGTAAAAAGTGCGAATATACCAAGAGGTTCTGATTTATATGTCTTTGGAGCTGCCAGATAAGTCGAAAAACTAGTTCCTTTCTTTTAGTCTGTAACTCTGCCCAAGACATATTCACCTGTTTTGTGCTAAAAATAACAGAATTTTTCATTCTTGTGAAAATATAATTGTACATGGCTCTGAGCACTATGGGACTTAACATCGAGGGTCATCAGTCCCCTAGAACTTAGAACTACTTAAACCTAACTAACCTAAGGACATCACACACATCCATGCCCGAGGCAGGATTCGAACCTGCGACCGTAGCAGTCGCGCGGCTCCGGACTGAGCGCCTAGAACCGCTAGACCACCGCGGCCGGCTTATTGTACATAGCGATGACAGTAAATCTTTCATGATTTCAGTGCTTTTCATTTTTAATCCCATCAGTTCTTTAAATCACAAATTCTACAAAATTTTTTCTTACAATTTCACTATAAATTTCAAATTCTGCGTTTTAAGCTTTTAATTAAAAAAAATCCGCTACCTCAAAAATTTCCCGCACTAGAGTCCCCATCATAGATTCAACCCGGGGATCTGTAGATCCTAAATCCAACATTGTTATCCTAGCGATGTCTGACACTCACAAACATGTTATATCGAAATTGGTACCCCTGATCTCGAAAAGCGATTGAGACTACTCTAAACTAGTAAAGTGTGAATCCCTAACTGAGTTCGTATTAGATTGCAGTAACTCATATTTATAGAGACATCCGGTCAGAAAATAGTCGCATCTGATTGGAAGAGGCAGTATGTTACTTCTGTATCGAACAAGCGTAAAAAACAAACACACGGGCTTATACACCAATATCCCTAATGTTCGTCATCTACTGGATCCCAGAGCGTATTCTAAGTTTCAGACAAAATTGTTTTCCACTAAATTTGTCATAATGTTGAAAGGGAAAGTACGGTTCCAAGGAAACTCACCAATGTGAAACGATGCTGACTTTTTTTCTCATGATGTTTCGCAAATAGTTCATGTGGGTGAATAGGTAGACGTTGTTTTGCTAGATTTTCAAAACTGATAAACAACCTTATGATTCTATGGGATATCCTCAGAAATATGTGACTGGCTGGAAGAATCTGTGATTAATAAAATACATTTCCTTAAACTAGATGACGAACGTAACATAGGGCGTGCCATAGTGAAATCATAGCGGACCGCAACTTTTCACACTGTACACAAACTATGTAGCTTCAGAAGCATTCTTAGGTAGATCGCTGTCCATGCTGTGATCTACAGGAACGCATCGTTGCTGTACTATCGAATGGAAGTTCAGTACGACTTTTACAGTTTATACACTTGGTGTTCGGAATGGCAGCTATATTAAAATGTTGACTAATGCAAGATAAAGCCAATTACATCGAGAAAGTAGTGTATAGCGTCCGATTAAATGATTAGTGGGAAGTTTCTTGTGCCTGTAACATCGTTGCAATATCTAGATATAATACATCGAAGAGATATGGCCGTCCGCGGTTGTCTAGCGGTTCTAGGCGCTCAGTCCGGAACCGCGGGACTGCTACGGTCGCAGGTTCGAATCCTGCCTCGGGCATGGATGTGTGTGATGTCCTTAGGTTAGTTAGGTTTAAGTAGTTCTAAGTTCTAGGGGACTGATGACCACAGATGTTAAGTCCCATAGTGCTCAGAGCCATTTTGAAGAGATATGAACAAGGAAAAAAAAAAAAAAAAAAAAACGTGAAATTACATCAGTGGAATTGGTGGCGATTGGAAGAGTTGAATGTATTGGAAACATCTGTATCTGTTGTAAAACTTCATAAAAGCCGCTAATGCGACCTATTCTAGAATACTGATCCTGAATTTTGGGGCCTTATGAGCTACACTTGGCAGAAGACTTCGAAGCAGTTATGGAACACGCTGCTGGAACATAACACGTGGATACTGCTGCCCACAAAAAAGTGTAATGGATGAGTACCGGAAACGTTATTAGATATTTTCCCCGCTCGTATATCTCTCATATTATGAGGAGAAGAAAAGAGCGATTGGGACTTTCACTAAGATACACAAACCGTCCTTGTTCCCTCAACTGATACTTGTGTCAGAGTAGTTCTTGCAAACAAAGTGAGGATGGATGGGTAGACCAGACTATCCTCTTCCAGTCATGATTTACGTTGCGCGGTTTTCATGCTACTTTAGTCGCCCTTTGACGTTCTGAAAGGCAATCCGAGAATTGAGATTGACACTACATGGCCGCTGTTCTGCTTGTGAATGATGTTGACTAAGTTCTGATGTGACTCGTTTTAGAATCGAAGAAGTTACTATTCTCAGTACGAAAGATTCCACGCTACGCAGTTTCAATAATTTGCTGAATTATATATATATATATCTATATATATATATATATATATAGGGTGCATTCCTCACACACAAATAAAGAAAAGATATTATGTGGACATGTGTCCGGAAACGCTTAATTTCCATGTTAGAGCTCATTTTAGTTTCTTCCACCTACGCTCAATGGAGCACGTTATCATGATTTCATACGGGATACTCTACCTGTTCTGCTAGAACATGTGCCTTTACAAGTACGACACAACATGTGGTTCATGCATGATGGAGCTCCTGCACATTTCAGTCGAAGTGTTCGTACGCTTCTCAACAACAGATTCGGTGACCGATGGATTGGTAGAGGTGGACCAATTCCATGGCCTCCACGCTCTCCTGAGCTCAACCCTCTTGACTTTCATTTATGGAGGAATTTGAAAGCTCTTGTCTACGCAACCCCGGTACCAAATGTAGAGACTCTTCGTGCTCGTATTGTGGACGGCTGTGATACACATACGCCATTCTCCAGGGCTGCATCAGCGCATCAGGGATTCCATGCGACGGAGGGTGGATGCATGTATCCTCGCTAACGGAGGACATTTTGAACATTTCCTGTAAGAAAGTGTGTGAAGTCACGCTGGTACGTTCTGTTGCTGTGTGTTTCCATTCCATGATTAATGTGATTTGAAGAGAAGTAATAAAATGAGCTCTAACTTGTAAAGTAAGCGTTTCCGGACACATGTCCACATAACATTTTCTTTCTTTGTGTGTGAGGAATGTTTCCTGCAAGTTTGGCCGTACCTTTTTGTAACACCCTGTATATATATCATTGAAACTGCGTAGCGTGGAATCTTTCGTACTGAGAATAGTAACTTCCTTCGATATATATATCTCTGACACTCGACTCAAAGTTTAACTCGTTCGCTGAGGTGCCAATTTGTCCCTGTAACTATGTAGTAGCGGTTATTACTACGCTTCTGCCAACAGTACAGCTAAACGGCCGCTTATATTTCGCAGTGAGTCTACTCTGTGCCAATGTGATAAGCTAAATCTCTCTTTAATGTTTCGTAGAATTAGGGCGTAAAATACTTTTGACCGAAAGAGGTAAAGATATGTGTTAAGCATCTGGTCAATGTTGAAATTACAGGAGGTAAAATTCTACTTCGAATTGTGCAAGGTTGCGAGTAATAATCGATTTTGGATTTACTGAAGCTAACATATAAGTTATTTAGACAACCGAGGGAAAACTTAAATTATGTTACCCGGTAGAGCATAAGATCAACGCTCTTTCCCAACAAGAGCCGAATGCATTAACCACTAAACCACTTTTCACTGTCAGGCTGGTGGAGGTTTTACGTTCGACGGGGACATTACGATCGTTTCCCTGCAGTGCTGTTCGGTAGGTTTACGGCAGGTCCGAACACCTGGTAGTACTGATTGGCTGTTTCCCTTTGCCCTGCTAACCTAAGACAAAGCAAATGGAGTCATACGATTTCGTCACACTTGTCTACGCTACGCAGATCCAAGACATTTTGCAGAAATAAAGGAACGAGAACACCTCATTCCTTGAGCTTTTTCCACGACGGCAATGAGTAATTCCTAATTTCGTCCTACATACGCATGAACTATGTATAAGTCAATTCCAGGAATATAGCAACCTTCTGACGATATTATACACATTAGTAGTATGTGCGTCCTGTAAAGACAGTGTACTGGAACAGCACAGCAGTGCTGGGTCGACGTGCCGGGCAGCACGGGCCCATATTGGCGCTGGGGTCGCTCTCGCGCCGCCCTGGCATCCCGGCGCCGATCAATGCGAGCTGCGATCAATACCCGTGGCACACTTACCGACCAGCATTCCCCGCGCGCCAGCGCCGACAGCCTGAAAATCCCCGGACCGCCACACCCCCTATTTCAAAACGTCAAATTCCGTCACTACCCTCAATAAATGTGAGACTATTTCCACACCAGTCTATGTGATTTATATTTAGGCGCTTCCGTACCACTTTCGTGTTCTTTCTATATTCATGAATAAACACAAGAAACAAAAATGAATCTACTTTTTCTTAACTGATTGTAATTTGGTGTCGGGCAGAAATAAAAGCCGGCCGGAGTGGCCGTGCGGTTCTTGGCGCTACAGTCTGGAACCGAGCGACCGCTACGGACGCAGGTTCGAATCCTGCCTCGGGCATGGATGTGTGTGATGTCCTTAGATTAGTTAGGTTTAATTAGTTCTACGTTCTAGGCGACTGATGACCTCAGAAGTTAAGTCGCATAGTGCTCAGAGCCATTTTTGAACCAGACATAAAATTTCTCAATGCAGTCATTTTCTCTAGACTTGAGTAAGAGTACACGTATTAAAACTATCGATAGTACTAAGAACTGATTTCTACTATTTTCCTATTTATCAACCAAATATGGACGAGCTACAATTGATGACACAAATTAACCATGAAGGGTAAAAGTTTGTAATTTTAAGAGTTCATTCCTCTCACTCGGAAGTTCTTGTTGGAAACAAATTTGATGAGTACATTTTACGTTATACAATTTAAATATGTGAAAAAGAAAGATTACAGTTTAGCGTCCCGTCGACAGCGCAGAGAGGAGACACGAATTTTAATGTGTCAGAAAAAACAAATTTGTTCTTTATCTCTACTATTTTAAAATAATTTCGGGGATCTAGTGATATGGTGCACAAAAACCACAAGGTGGTAGCAATAGATTAAATCATTAAGTTCCACACTAGCTCCAGATCTCCTCTGTTGTTTAAGAATACACCAATAAAAAAAATACAACAAATACAACAGACCACGTAAATTAAGGATTATGTTTCCGTAAATTGTTTGGGACCTCATTCCATTCTCAGACTGCCGCATATGTTTTTTATATTGAACTGGCATCCCTTCATGAAAATACAGTATTCCTGATATAAAATTTCACATGCCTGAATTTCTTAGTTTGTGCCATGTTGAACCATGTGAAGGACTGACGGCCGTCGTAGCATTAAGTCTAAGAGGGCAAAAAATGCCTTACGAATCTCCTTCCACCATTTTTTTTAATTCTACGAAACAACACAAGTGTGGCACGAGGATCGAGGAGAAAAATTGCTAACCAGCCATATCTCAGGAAAATTGGATAAACGACATGCCACTTGAATGAACAGGCCTGATGGTAGTGGTATCCTTTTCTTTATACGAATACTTGCTCATTTCTCATGTCGATAGGCCAGGTATTTTGTTGCTGAAATATGACTTTTTTGGAGTTTCCTAAAGGAACTCTACAATTTCTCAGATACAACTAATATTGTTCAGATTGCCCTCGGCATGTGGGTGTCGGTATCACATTTTGTATCGAATGACATTCCTTATCACAAACTGCACGGTTCTTCGCCGTGCCATTCAACAATGAAGACTGGCCAGCTGCATTTGCCACTGTAAGCCGAAGGAATAATAGGTGTGTTAGTCGTCCGGACGGAAAGAAAGCTGCGTGGAATCATCGACGCAGGACAAGTCTTGGCCAGTTACAGTGTTTCAGCATAGAGCCACACTGGAAGGAACTGCACATTCTATCTCGTGAAGTTTGCGGCCACACCGTGCTGTAGTCATAGTGTTTGGTCCAGTTTCTTCTGGTCGCTGCGTAAACAACCCGCTATCCACGATATCTAAGCAGGTATGATTGTCGCATCAGCATTGTCCATACGATTCGATATATCATAGTATGAAAAACACCTTTCTAGAGACTGATAATTATACTCCATTCAGGCCAAGTCACCTGCTGACTCCCTTTTCACATCGTTTGATGATTCCCAATGTGGGAAGCTCTGAGTGACTTTGACCTTTCCAAATACACAAAAAAGTGTCCTGCTAGGCGAACGTACACGCCATCTCTGTGCAGCATTAAACAGTTGTTTCTGCAATACTGATCTATACATTGGATTAATTCATGGTATTCTTTCAGGACGCTAAGACTGTTGCAAGTGTTAGCGTTCATTACATTTTCTTCTTGTCAACTTCAAATGCAAGTAATATAGTGCACGTGGGTTTCAGAGAAAAAGCCGAATGTGAACTTTGGTCTTCCTACTTTGATTTAATTTACACCTGCAATTAGCTACAGAGCTTCTGACGAAGTTCCGTATAATTACATCAACATAATATTTCGCTGGCATCCTACCTTTACTTTATCGAAACTCGACAGGTGGCCCACCTCTAATAACCTCACCGATGATTTCCACTAATAAGCAAAAAAAAAAAAAAAAATTACCATTTTAGAAACCATTTGATTCAGGTACTCTAATGTAGCCATTGACAGTGCCATTGGAACAATTTTTCTTTTTGTTTGTCAATCATTTCAGTAAAATAATTAATCAGCCAGTGAAACCACAATACAATGTGCCTATTTTCTTTGGCAAAATTTTACGGCGTGCTTCCTTTGATGAGTAGTGACGTAATTATTAAAAATGAAAACAAATTACTGATATGTGTGTGCGACAATGATGCACTTCGAACAAGTACTTGCCGTCTAGATAACTTTAGGATTTGTTATTCCATATAACACGTTATAGCTACTGCCATCATTGCATAGAGTGCATAGAGCACACTAAAGGTGGGGAGTTCTGTGTTCAATATTTCATTATATTAGTAGCCAAATTCTCTAGGGAAGAACTCCCTAATCGATCTAGATGTAAAGGACTTATCTGACTTGACATATTTTGTATAAATATTTTCGTCTCTGAAATACAAAGGAATGTGCGATCCTCTTGGGTGCTAGTTAAAAAGAGCATTTAAACCAAATATGTGTATATTACGTAACTTCTTCACTTTAGTACTGTTTTTAACAGCCCTTTAATAAATCTTATAAAACTTATTTCATGTGACGGTGGATTCTATCGTGAATACGTACTCTGTTCGTTGCTGTGTTATTGTACTCTAATCGTAGCTGCTCAAACATTCTGCCAATTTTTGTGCTCGTTGAAGAAAATGGTAGACACAGTTGAGTCTGAATCTTACTTTCTTGTTTGTCTATTTCACAAGCATTTTGCTTTTTACTATCAGTGGGAGTATCCCATAAATTTAAATAAGTAACTAGATTTAAGTTTCTGTAAAATATTAATATCTAACAAGAAAGAACCAAGCCTGTTGCCTTTTAAAACCAAATAGTTCCGACGAACGTATGAAAGATGCGAAAGAAACAACTGTGAATATGAAGTATATAAATGCATGTTTGCCTCTAGTTCTGTTTAAGTACACGAACAACATATTTTAATTTCAAGAGCATGAAATTTTATAAATTGTGAATAATAATGTATTTTTATTGATCTCCACCATGGGTTTCAAAATCTCGATAGGTCAGGCGGTACTCGAGTATTGGTAGACATGGACGTGCATACGTGAAGTTTCAGGCTAGAGAAAGAACTATGTAAATTGATAAGCAGTTACAGATACGTGATGTACGCTACATAGCCACGGGCGGATTGTCAGTATCTATAGGCGACGGTAATAGAGGCCCTCAATGTTTCCTTAAGCCTTCAGACTTAGATCCTCGAGTTGGTACGAGTTATTGACGGTAATAATAAACAGGTTGGATATTAATCACGCTGACATATGTATTAAGGTAAAGTCTAATAAAATAAATACAGGTTCAAAATTCGAGATTATCTGGCTGCCCATAAACCTTAAAGGTGGGCCAGAATAACAACTATATGTTTCTGTAGCCCACTCAAATCATTAATCGAGGTGATAAAAGGCTTATTTGAAACTGTGGCAACTATGTTATGTTAATTTCCTAACCACACAATAGGATTGTAAATAGATAACAGTTTTCAATTTATAAACTAGAGACGTATGGGCTTGAAACGAGGAGCAAAGTTAAAATATGATGGTGGTAAAATTATCTTGACATTTATTTTAAGCCGTTGGATAGTCTTTCACTCACTATAGAGAACGTATTAGATATACTAACAACAAACTGACCCGAATATTTCGATTTTGAGGACACAGACTTAGGATTTAGCGACTAAAAGGCCATTGCAGCATCAATGGCAGTGTTTAATGGAAAGTTGAGATAGATGGAGCGACATTTGTGCTTGATTGTGAGACGATAATGATTTCAAATTATTTGAGGTACCGGCAACAAACACTTAATTCTGGATAGGAAAATGTGAAAGATCCATCGAACAAACTCAGAGCTACTTTAGTCCATGTACAACGTTCGGCTGTGCTGTGGAATAAAGTGAAGAATCCAAGAATCATCCATAGTTTGCCTAAGAGACTGATATTCTCCGTACTTCGACTGCAAAGTATAGAACAAGTTTCACAATTCCTATTACAGGCTTCAAGGGCTTGTAGAAAGGACAAAGTTCTGATAAAGAACCCATGTCTGGAAATGTACCATTTGGATGTACAGTAAGTTTGAATACCGGATCACATTCAAACTTCCGGTTCACGGTACCTATACGCTCTACATGTGCGTGGCGATCCTGCTGTTCGTTGAACATATATCAGCGACGCCTGGTTTCATACACATGGTCCACGAATCCTGGTGCACGTACGTCGGAAGGAAATGATATCTGAAAGACTGAGAAAACCCGGAACACGTTCTCGAAATACGCATTATGCAACCCTAACTTCAAATACCGTACCATGAAGCGGGAGATATGAAAGTGATCTGTTCTTCAAACTTATTTTGCTTTATATCCAAGCGGTCCACGCCCCGAAAAAGAGTTCATGATCAATACTAAGTTCCTTCTGCAACCCATAGAAGCCTTTAATACAAATTGTGAAACACCTTTTATATGTAGATAGACAAAATTCTGTGAAAAATAAATATCCTGGGCAACTGCATTCTTTGAAACGCTATCTCACTAAATTGCATTTTAATAATGAATCATGTAGAAGGAAATTGCTTATAGGTCCAGAAGGTGTATGCAGAAATTACACATTTTGAACATGTTAGGCTATAAACTTGTAGAAGATTTAGCATTGTGCGTCGCCTAAGCCTACAGATAGAGTGGAAATATTCGGTTTTGAAGCAAAGTAGAAAACGTAGAAAAATATGTGGACCAACACCGGTCGTTTTCACCTTATAGCATCTGGTTGAGTAGTGAAAGATGTTAATTTGTTACCGATAGACATATGGTATTACCTTGAGGTCTCAACTTCTTTCATCATTACCAACACTATCCGTTTATTACACCAACCAAGTTACACGCTTTTGCCTCACGGAAAGCACAAAAGAAACTGCGTAGCCCATACCGAATTAAATCGCCTTATTAAGTTAGATGTGCAGTTGCTTTAATCTATTGTTTACCTGGTACTGTTACCTCTGACTTACTGAGATACAGTATTTTACCCTAAATTAAGAACCTGCAGTGCGTGCTGCTTCTTTTTTCAAACAATAAAATATATTTCTTCTACCATTATTATTATTGTAGCTGCTGTTAAATCAATATTTATGTATAGTTTTGCTCTGTATTTTTCCAAGAATTACAGCAGGCTTATAGGCTTATTGAGTAAATCGTTGTCACTTGACCATCTTTTCCGGAATATACAGCGTGAATCACCTAAAACCTGGAACTCAAATAGTGCAGAAATGGAAGTGCTATTCATGTGAGGTTCACATAGAATGGAGTGGTAGTCTGGAGTTCGTATTGTTAGCCAGTGAAAAGATAGTAATAATACTTCAAAAGTATATATTTTGTGCAAACATAATCGCACGCAGAAGTGGCTTGAGTCAGGGAAGTGTTCTACGCATTCTTCAGCGACACAGAGTCCATACCCATCACATCCCTCCCAATCAAGCTCTGCATGGAAACGATTACAAGAATCATGTTAACTTCTGCACATGTGCATTAAGACACGGTGCTACAGATGTACTGTGTATCTTGTTTACTGATGAAGCCACGTCTTACCAAAAATGGCCAGATAAACCGCCAAAACACGCACAATTAGTCCTTTGACAATACCCATTGACTTCGTCAGATGAAACGTCAGCGTCCATGGAGTGTAAACGTGTAGTGTGGAGGCCCGTTTATCATAGACGTAACACTCAAAGGGAACAAGTATTGCAACCTCCCAACAGATCATCTTTGACGGATGCTAGAAGACGTTCCTCTGCAGACTAGGAGGAACCTGTGGTACCAACATGTGGCTGTCCAGCCCATAGTGCACTACATACTACAGCATGTCTTCACGACCTGCTTCCAAATCGTTGGATTGGACGCAGAGGACCTGCGCCTTGGCCGGCTCGTTCACCGAATTGGACCTTTGTAGACTTTTTTCTGTGGGGAAAGCTGAAAGACGCTGCCTACAAGGACATACCAACTACACCCGATGATAACGCAAAGGTATATTACTGCAGTCTGCTCGGACATCTCCGCTGAAATGCTAGCACATTTGCAACAGTCGTTCCATACCAGAATGGAAGCGTGTACTGCCGCTACCGGTTGTCGTTTTGAACACAACCTGTGATAGATAGTTGTTCATTACTAGTCATAATCCGCATAACTAGTGTATGCACATTTTCTTTAGTGTGTGCTACTACAGGTATTGTATAAGTGTCGGTGTGGGCACATTTCAAAATAGGATATCTCGTAAACGACTCGCACTAGTATCCTGCAACAAACACCACTGACGTTCTAATTTACACTCCTTTTAGTTTGTTAGTGTGAAGAGGCATTGTTCCATACAGCCCCTTAAACTGCGCATTCCTTAATAAGGATTTTGGAAATTTGTGGTGAGTTCTGTGGAACCAAACTGCTGAGATCACCGGTCCCTAGGCTAACACACTTAAACTAACTTACGCTAAGGACAACACACACACCCATACCCGAGGGAGAACTCGAACCTCCGACGCGGGGAGCCGCGCGAACCGTGACAAGGCTCCCAGACCGCGCGGCTAACCCACGTAGTCTTTACTAAGGATTTTTGACGTATTCCAGTCACTACAATCAAAGCTTGTAGCTATTCAGATTGAACGCAGACACGATGGAAACTCACTGCTTCTACAGGCCGGGCAGATGGGTTTGTGCGTCAGTCTATGCTTAACACGCCGTTTTGAACAAAGACTTTAATAGCTACTGGTATCATCCAGTCACGTATTTCCACTTGAGCAGTTCAATAATCTAGAATCTAAATTAGGATGTGAACAACTCACGAGAAATTATCTTAAGGAATGTTTTCAATAAAAAGAGCAAATATAAAAGAGAGACTGTTGTGTACACGCAAAAGTAATTTGATAAACGAGCAAAATTATGAGCACAAAACTGATAAGAGACAAATGAAGGAAAAATAGGATTTAACGTCTGTGGCAGAGAATCGTGTAGATTCTCTGCTTTTGAAAAACGGTGGGCAATAATTCTGTAGTGTCCTTCCGAAGTAACCATCATGGAACCCACCTTAAATACACTTCCTGACAGAAAAAAAATTGAAGCAACCAGAAAGGCAGGAGGAAATGAAATGAAACTTCGGTGGCTGAGAGGGTATGTAATGTAATTTCAGTAATTGCAATATGAAGTCAAATTTACAAAGAACTTGACAGTATGACCTCGCTTATTAGTATGAATTTGCTTCCCCACTGGCCTTGATTCATGCTCTGATTAGGTTAGGCATGGTGTCATGAAGCCATTGTATCCTGCCCTGAGGCAAGTTGACCCACACTTGTAGTAACTGGTCCTTGATATAACGGATAATGTCGCTGGACGGAGCTGACGTCCGAGCTGATCCCACACATGTTCTGTCGGGAACAGTTCTGGAGATATTAGTAGACACAGGAGCACCTCAACATCATGCAGACAGTTCATAGAGACACGTGTCATATGTAGTGGTCATTATCCTATTGAAAAACAGAGCGGCGATACTGTCGCATGAGAGATAATACACGAGGACGCAGGAAGGTCTATGACGTAACGCTGCGCCGTCAGAGTTTCCTCAGTCACTACCAGCCTTAACCAGAAGTCATACCCGATAGCTCCACACACTATGACGCCAGGAGTAATACCGCTGTACGTCTCGAAAACGTTGGAAGAACGAGACTTCTCCCCAGGTCGCCACCATACTCGCCGATGACGCTCATGTGATATTCCTGGCTGTGGCCGCCAATATTTTATCTTGCTAGAAGCACGCCTTGATGCAGCTTGATATACGTTAAGTACCGTATGGTACAAAAGTGGAGCGAGGTGGAAGCAGCAGTGGTACACTATGTACCATTCCCGTAGTAGAGTCTGCCAGTTGTGCTGAACTTGCTTCTGACTGATCGGCACATTCGGGTGTTAGGCGCCAAAACGCCTAACTTCTCATATTATTATTTATATACTTTTCATTGTATTTAACCCAGTTTTGAGTATGACAATCTCTCATGATTACCCTACGAGTCTACCGTTTATGTTTATTAAATTTCACTAGTTTTGAGAAAAATAGCAGCAATGATATTACAACCAAAGTGCTTCGGACACCTTCGGGTCGCTTTGGCGCGCCTGGGAGACGAATTACTTCGGCTGCGCTAGTCATACTGTCTCGGGCGTTCTAGAGGGATGGACGTGTGACTATGTTTCGGGCGTTCAGGAGGAACGGACATGTACTCTCTATCGTAAGTGGATAGAAAAGTTACCGTACAATTAAGAAAGCTATGTCGAGTGTTGTAAAATACAGGTAAAATGCCGGCCGGAGTGGCCGAGCGGTTCTAGGCGCTACAGTCTGGAACCGCGCGACCGCTACGGTCGCAGGTTCGCATCCTGCCTCGGGCATGGATGTGTGTGGTGTCCTTAGGTTATTTAGGTTTAAGTAGTTCTAAGTTCTAGGGGACTGATGACCACAGCAGTTAAGTCCCATAGTGCTCAGAGCCATTTGAACCATTTGAGCAGGTAAAATGTGTGATTATTTAAATAATAAGAAAACAGGATACAGTAATAAGAAGTGTCGCCTATCATCATTGTCAGTACTACAGATCTTGCCCTCTGCAGATACAGAGACTAACCTGGTCAAGTGGCATCCCATAAAGAGTACAATCACAGGTTCGAGATGGCAGCGTAGCCGAAGAAGATCCCACACCCGACGAGCTGTCTTCTGTGCTGGGGACACAACTTAAGAAGACAACAGGTTGGTGGAAAGAACGGTTAGGGACTCCTATTCAATCTCTACAGATCTCTCCAGCTTCCAGATCTGACTTCCAACACGACAACGTATAATTTATACTCATCAGGGGTAGTGTTTAACCGCGATTCTTCGCTGAGCACAATGCGACGCCATTCATCAGCACTCTAAACTTCCCGATCCCAGCACAATACCAAACACAGCCGTTTGTGTTGTGGCGTTAACGGCATCCTATGCATGGGACGGTAATCCCTAGTTCGGCTGCTGTTAGTCTCCTGCCAATAGAGTGAGATTACACAGAATGCTGGAGGGAATCCATTAGTTGTTCTCGGATGGCAGGCGCAGATGTTCTTGGTGCACAATACAGCGATCTTAACTTGCGGTGGACAGACGTAGCCGACCGGAACGGTGACGACAAGTATGCTTTCCCTCACACTCCCTCGGAGTCCAACATCAGGCCGCTGTAACTTCCGAATGCCCCACAAATGTGACGATGTTCATTGTTCACGCCCATTATATACCAAACCAGGCTACACTAATCACGAACAACACTAACGCACTCTGGTGCCCATTCTATAAGGGTCAGTCAAATGAAAACGAGACAGATGGAAAAAAGTGAGTAAAATTAACTGTTACTACGTTTGTCGCACTTTGAAACAATACGATCGGTAATGAGATTTTCGCTCTGCAGTGGAGTGTGCGCTGATATGAAACTTCCTGGCAGATTAAAACTGTGTGCCGCACCGAGACTCAAATTCGGGACCTTCGCCTTTCGTGGGCAAATGCCCTACCGACAGAGCTGCTCAAGCACGACTCACGACCCGTCCTCAGGTACTGGCAGAATTGAAGCTGTGTACGTCGTGCTTGGGTAGGTCAGTCGGTAGAGCACTTGCCAGTGAAAGGCAAAGGTCCCGAGTTAGAGTCTCGGTCCGGCACACAGTTTTAATCTGCCAGGAAGTTTCAATACGATCAATACCTTCATGAAAAAATGTTTTCGGTTGCCTACGTAACCATGAGTGTACCCAAGCGTGCAGCTATTCCTTCGAAGCAAATCGACGGCCAAAAATGCCTTTCTTCAGGGCTAAAATAATACATAAATCGTGTGGGGAGAGATCGAGACTATATGAAGGCTGTGTAAGGGCTTCGCAGCGAAACTTCTGCAGCGTAGTCGAAACAACTTTGGCAACATGTGGGTTCGCTCACATGTTTCGACTACGCTTCAGAAGCTTCGCTGGGAAGCCCTTACACATCCTCAATGCAACCCCGATCCCTCCCATGCGATTTCCACAGTTTTTGAGCCCTGAAGAAAGACGTTCGTGATCATAAATTTGCTTCGGACGAACAGGTGCACGCAGTGGTACAATCATAGTTCCGTAGGCAATGGCAAAGTTTTTTCCATGTATACACTGACCGTCTTGTCTCATAGTGGCATAAATGAACTTACAGTTACTGTGATTACTTTTGAAATAACGAACAGTTTACTTACATTTTTACATCTTTCTCGTTATCATTTGACTGTCCCTTATACCTGTCGCAGAGAACCTCTACTCTAATCATTTACGGACCTGCCGATGATGTGTACGAATATGAAGTTACGCCAGCATTCGACCCTGTCTTCTGTGTCTTATTTTTTTGTTGGGGAGTGTAATTTAGAGAAACGGTGAAAAACCTAAGTGAGTTACTAATGAAGATACCAACCCTGATCGTCCCGAATTCGAATCAATTGACACAGAGAAGATAAATCTTCAGAGCCGACTTTGGAAATAGACGATTGATTAATTTGTCGTAAACAGAAGACTATGAATGTGTTTCCACTGTGTCGTGATTCTCCGGGTAGGAGAGGAAGAACAGCAAAACAGGAGCGATATTTGGAATGTGGCCTTTTTGGTTAAATTATGAAATGCATTATGACGCTATTCCAGGTAACGTGGAGTACTGGGGTGTCGGTTTATTGTTTCCGTGGCGGCGATTAGCCTTGCAAGACAGAGCGCAGCTGCGTGAAGCTCGCGAAAACAACGGCCGGGTCGCTGATTAAAAAGCGCTGCGCGGCGCCGGCGAGTGAACGCTTGGCTGACCTCATCCCGGGCCGGAAAGGGCGCGCACTACCAATCCCGCACAGCCTCATCAGACAGCGACGCCTCTCGCTCGATACCGACCGACCCTTGCATACATTCTTCCTATCTTCCGTTCGCTAACGGGGAAGCCCGTATTCGAGAACAACACTCCGCCGTATGCTTATTTATCTTTTAAAATGTGTGCAATATCGTTGCTTAAACTTTTACATTACTTAAAATTTGCTAATGAACTGCAAGGTATCGTGTGTTTTAGTTTTCTTTAAAAGGTACTATAAGGAGGCGATCAAAAAGTTTCCGTCAGAAAGACGTACAGTGCAGAATCGGTATGCCAATTAGGCAAAATCGCTGTGAGTACCTAGGCAATCATCTCACCGTCGTA
This sequence comes from Schistocerca cancellata, assembly GCF_023864275.1. Classification (NCBI taxonomy): domain Eukaryota; kingdom Metazoa; phylum Arthropoda; class Insecta; order Orthoptera; family Acrididae; genus Schistocerca; species Schistocerca cancellata. The sequence continues at coordinate 631,789,490 of NC_064629.1, read as the reverse complement.
CCAGATTGAAGATATCCGGTAAAACACCGTGTTCTGCTGTGTGAAGAACTCCTTAACTGTCTGCTGCAGATCATTTTCCGATAGGAACCGTCGACCGTCCACTGCAATTTTTAAGGGACCAAAGGCGTCATAATAGATTGAGAAGAGATCAGGACTAGAGGAAACTTGAATTGGTGTAACTTCTGCGTTCCGGAATTTGCGATATGTGGACGTGCGTCATTATTACCCGAATCACGACCAGCACGGAACTCCGCGCTCCATTCCGCAATAGTGGTTTTCGACAGACGTGCTGCCCCATACACATGCTCCATTTTCCGACTGATGTCTACCGATGTTTGCTCTTCGGGAGCAAAGAACAGAATAACAGCACGTTGGTCATTTTTGGACACATATGGTAATAATGTCGCCACAGTTCTCGTTGCCATGGTTACCTCACGCACTGTAACATAGCAGATTTTGCGAGTTGTCACCTTGTACTGAAAATATAGGTCCATCCCCGGTAGCTGAGTGGTCAGCGCGACAGACTGTCAATCCTAAGGGCCCGGGTTCGATTCGCGGCTGGGTCGGAGATTTTCTCCGCTCAGGGACTGGGTGTTGTGTTGTCCTAATCATCATCATTTCATCCCCATCGACGCGCAAGTCGCCGAAGAGGCGTCAAATGCACCAGGCGAGCGGTCTATCCGACGGTAGGCCCTCGTCACACGACATTATTATTATTGAAAATATAGAGTAGCTTGGAGCCGGGAGGAGAGGAGATGTTGGTTCTCACGGTCGCACAGCTGACATTGGCTGCTGTGTCGGGAGAGGGGTGTACTTGACAAATGTTGCGTACAATACGTTACACATATCTCTATGAATCTGAAGAAGTACTATTAAATATTAATCGATCTTTCTCATACCTTCTATACCAAATTCTGTGCATAACGCGACCATATCGTTAAGATTTCAAAACAATAACATCTCTACTTTCAGAGATATAAATTTTTACCTAGAACACATAATAACCGTGCTGGCATGGTGGAACCGAGTTCAGTACTGTAATGCATTCATCTACAGTACCAACTGAAGGTACAACCAAGAGCATAGGTTCATAAATCTAAATTTCATTGCCACAGGTTTCTGACGTGATTAACAGGACATTAGAAAATTATTATTTCATTGTGTTTTGATTGTTTGAGTTTTCTTGGAGAGACTTAGAGAGCGAATGGAGGATGTATGTAAAGTGAGAATGTGATATGTTATTAAAACTATGTAAATGCAAGCGTCAAAAAGTTGTTGTGTAATAGGGGAATTTGCGACGTGTGTCCGAGTGAGCATGATTTTGTAAAAGGCAGCCAGAAGTGGAGTTGAGTTTTAAATTTATTAGTAATTTATTTTGTGGTAAGGAATCGTATTTTGATTTTAAGTTTAGGAATTAAGAAATTTCTAGTCTAGATTACGTGTGGTAATCTGATTGGATGACATTAGAAATGCCACAAGTATAGAGGTGCTCGAGATGATCTGATTGGCTGCTTAACATACTAGTCAATAGGAATTCGGAATTTCCCGCGCGTTTGCGTTGGGCTTTGTGCATCAGATCTATGAGTGGAGCTAGTATCTCGGGGAGCCGTCTTCCGGTAAACACCTATGTTAAATCGCGCTGATCAGATTTGTACCAAAATGAAGAAATCCGCACCTTTGATCGGCTCTAGTGTAGTTGATGAAAAGCGACTACAGTCTTGATTATTTTGAGAAAGTTTGAGCTTAAACTCCGCGTGGCGTGTTTCGTGCAAATTACAAGACATTATGGCGATCACTTCTGTACAAGAAGACTACGGAACGACTGACTGCGTTAACTAGCAAGTAATCGTGGATCAGTGACTGCTTAGGACGTTTAAAATATCGGGTCGGACTAAATATCTTCTGGCTGCTTTTGGGTTCAAAATGATTCAAATGGCTGTGAGTACTATGGGACTTAACATCTGAGGCCATCAGTCCCCTAGAACTTAAACCTAACTAACCTAAGGACATCACACACATCCATGCCCGAGGCAGGATTCGAAACTGTGACTATAGCGGTCGCGCGGTTTCAGACTGAAGCGCCTAGAACCGCTCGGCCATGCAGGCCGGCTACTGACAAGAGACCGAGGGTCGTAATGTGTAATAGGCAGACATCTATCCAGACATTCACACAGGAATTCCAAACTGCATCAGGCTCCACTGCAAGTACTATGACAGGCGGGAGGTGAGAAAACTTGTATTTCATGGTCGAGTGGCTGCTCATAAGCCACACATCACGCCAGTAAATGCCAAACGACACCTCGCTTGGTGTAAGGAGCGTAAACATTGGACGAGTGAACAGTGGAAAAACGTTATGTGGAGTGAAGAATCACAGTACACAACGTGGCGATCCAATGGCAGGTTTTGCGTATGGCGAATGCCCGGTGAACGTCATCTGCCAGCGTGTGTACTGCTCACAATAAAGGTCGGAGGCGGTGGTGTTATGGTGTGGTCGTGTTTTTCATGGAGGGGGCTTGCACCCCTTGTTTTGCGTGGCACTACCACAGCTCAGGCCCACATTTACGTCTTAAGCACCTTCTTGCTTCCCACTGTTGAAGACCAATTCGGTGATGACGACTGCATCTTTCAACACGATCGAGCACCTGTTCATAATGCACGGACTGTGGCGGAATGGTTGCACGACAATAACATCCCTGTAATGGACTGTCCTCCACATAATCCTGACCTGAATCCTACAGAACACCTTTGGGATGTTTTGGAACGCCGACTTCGTGCCAGGCCTCACCGACCGACATCGATACCTCTCCTCAGTGCAGCACTCCGTGAAGAATGTACTGCCATTCTCCAAGAAACCTTCCAGCACCTGATCGAACGTACACTCCTGGAAATTGAAATAAGAACACCGTGAATTCATTGTCCCAGGAAGGGGAAACTTTATTGACACATTCCTGGGGTCAGATACATCACATGATCACACTGACAGAACCACAGGCACATAGACACAGGCAACAGAGCATGCACAATGTCGGCACTAGTACAGTGTATATCCACCTTTCGCAGCAATGCAGGCTGCTATTCTCCCATGGAGACGATCGTAGAGATGCTGGATGTAGTCCTGTGGAACGGCTTGCCATGCCATTTCCACCTGGCGCCTCAGTTGGACCAGCGTTCGTGCTGGACGTGCAGACCGCGTGAGACGACGCTTCATCCAGTCCCAAACATGCTCAATGGGGGACAGATCCGGAGATCTTGCTGGCCAGGGTAGTTGACTTACACCTTTTAGAGCACGTTGGGTGGCACGGGATACATGCGGACGTGCATTGTCCTGTTGGAACAGCAAGTTCCCTTGCCGGTCTAGGAATGGTAGAACGATGGGTTCGATGACGGTTTGGATGTACCGTGCACTATTCAGTGTCCCCTCGACGATCACCAGTGGTGTACGGCCAGTGTAGGAGATCGCTCCCCACACCATGATGCCGGGTGTTGGCCCTGTGTGCCTCGGTCGTATGCACACCTGATTGTGGCGCTCACCTGCACGGCGCCAAACACGCATACGACCATCATTGGCACCAAGGCAGAAGCGACTCTCATCGCTGAAGACGACACGTCTCCATTCGTCCCTCCATTCACGCCTGTCGCGACACCACTGGAGGCGGGCTGCACGATGTTGGGGCGTGAGCGGAAGATGGCCTAACGGTGTGCGGGACCGTAGCCCAGCTTCATGGAGACGGTTGCGAATGGTCCTCGCCGATACCCCAGGAGCAACAGTGTCCCTAATTTGCTGGGAAGTGGCGGTGCGGTCCCCTACGGCACTGCGTAGGATCCTACGGTCTTGGCGTGCATCCGTGCGTCGCTGCGGTCCGGTCCCAGGTCGACGGGCACGTGCACCTTCCGCCGACCACTGGCGACAACATCGATGTACTGTGGAGACCTCACGCCCCACGTGTTGAGCAATTCGGCGGTACGTCCACCCGGCCTCCCGCATGCCCACTATACGCCCTCGCTCAAAGTCCGTCAACTGCACATACGGTTCACGTCCACGCTGTCGCGGCATGCTACCAGTGTTAAAGACTGCGATGGAGCTCCGTATGCCACGGCAAACTGGCTGACACTGACGGCGGCGGTGCACAAATGCTGCGCAGCTAGCGCCATTCGACGGCCAACACCGCGGTTCCTGGTGTGTCCGCTGTGCCGTGCGTGTGATCATTGCTTGTACAGCCCTCTCGCAGTGTCCGGAGCAAGTATGGTGGGTCTGACACACCGGTGTCAGTGTGTTCTTTTTTCCATTTCTAGGAGTGTATGTCTACGGGAGTGGAAGCTGTCATCAAGTCCAAGGGTTGGCCACCACCATACTGAATTCCAGAATTACCGTTGGAGGGCGCCCCAAACTTGCAAGTCATTTTCAGCCAGGTGTCGGGATACTTTTGATCACATAGTGTACGTTCCAGCGGACTATGTGTCATTTTCAGCCAGGTGTCGGGATACTTTTGATCACATAGTGTACGTTCCAGCGGACTATGTGGCTACGTATTACTATTGAGCTAGGTCAGAAGAGGGTTTCACAACTTACATACCTAAACCACAATCTCATATCCATCACCTACAGTACGGCCATGACCGCCCTTCTAGGGCGCTACCCTCACTCAAGAAATACCAAACCTCCCCCACGCCGCCCCCTCACCCCATGTCAATCTAAACCAGTTTACATTGTGGTGTGACCAGCAACTCCTCAAGATTAGTCTCTCCAAAACTCTGGCAATAGTTGACGAAACACCTGCTTTTTCAGCCTCAATAACACTGGTTTTTTATGAAGGTCCTCTCCAATTCACAAACATCAGTAGAATATTTCGGACCAACCCTTGATCGCAAACTAAGATGGAAATCCCGACTGCTAACCATTCAGCACTAAGCCCACAAGACACTAAGCCCACGAACCTCTATTATTCTTCACGTCTACAAAACCTTGATCTGCGCTACCTTCTGATACTCAAATCTCGTTTGAAAATGTGCCGCACGAAGAGTCTATCAGTCCCTCCAAAACTTTGAAGGCCACTCACTTCTCCTGGATTTCCGCATGCATTTATTTCCCTTCCAATAATCCTTTACCCGTTCATCTCTTTTTCCCCACTTCCTCTCTCACCTCGGTATATCCTATACTACCCGTAAAGTCCATACTTGCACACTTGCCATATCCTTCACCGGCGCAGTTTTAAGAGACTCCAAGTCCTTCACGGTGATATCCGCCCTGTCAGACCTAACTTTCCCCTCCCTATCCCTTTTCGATTTCAGGACTGCTCTCCGTCACCCTGTCTCCCTCTTTTTTCTTCCCCATGACCCTGGCGTGGACTCCATCCTGGCTATCTCTACCCAAAACCCATGTTTTCCTACCAACCATGCTCTTGCATTATACCTGAAGCCAGGAGCTCCATAAACACTTTAACTGACCCAAAGGACCTGTCCACCGTCCCTGTCCTCGTTATTCCTCGCTATGAAGACGTAGTGAAGTCTAACACAGTGTAGGGTTTATTTTGACTTTGTTAGAATTAATTGATTTTAAATTTCAAGTATTGTTATTTTTAAATGTCCGAAGACTTCAACTCTGTGCTTTGAGCGTCGCACTGAAAGACACATAGTGGAAAGTGTGCCGCGACCTTGAGGAAACTACAAAAAGCGTGGAAGGAGGGAAGTGAAAATTTGCCAGCTGAATATCTTAACTACTTCGTGGAGTGTGTCCTATGCAACTGAAAGACGTAAATTAATTAAAACCATGGTTGTAAGATTTACTGAAACGTTGACACCTGCGGGATAACAAGAATTTACTATTACCAAACCACAAGGATCAGAATCAGTTTCTGGACGTCGTTTCATATCTAGTACCTGTCAATGAAAACTATAACCCAATACCTTGTCGTTCATTATTAATTTTGAGAAGTATAATTACTTAAACAACGATATTGCATACATTTTAACCGATGAAGATTTTTATGCAGACGTCGTAGGGTTCTACTAGAATACCAGCATTACCGCTAGTATATGAAAGTTAGGAAGAGTGTATGCGAGGATAGGTTGGTATCGAGAGTGAGGTGCCGGTGAATGACGAGGCTGTGAGGAATCAAAGCTAGACCACAGCAAACAGGAGCTAGGAAGCCTGAACCGCTTCGTAAGGACTGTTGATAGAGTCAGGTCTGCAAAGAGGAGCCAGGGCATGCCGATATTCCTGACGTTATCGACAATGCAGAGAAGAGAAAACTTCTCCATCTTATCAACATAGTCGAGTCAAGATGATGACTGTAAAATTACAAACCAAAGAGGACACATCACACTGCCATCGATTCCAGGACATCACGCATGTGGCGCAGCATTGTTTCTTGGAAAAGGTACGCGGTGTGTGCTGGCAACCAGTCAAACTAACAATGCTTCTTTGAATAGAAAGAATACCGTTAAAATGTGCACTCTGTGTAGAAGAAAATCAGGTACATACATTAAGTTCCATTACTTGTGAACGTGCCATGACTCGTCAACTGAACCAACTTAATGATCAGAACAAAAGAGATCAATTGGGACACGCGCTGGTACGGCGTACGCCTTCAGTGTATCACTGTCCGCATCTCGTAGTGTTCAAAATGGTTCAAATGGCTCTGAGCACTATGGGACTTAACATCTGTGGTCATCAGTCGCCTAGAACTGAGAACTACTTAAACCTAACTGACCTAAGGACATCACACACATCCATGCCCAAGGCAGGATTCGAACCTGCGACCGTAGCGGTCACGCGGTTCCAGACTGAAGGGCCTAGAACCGCGCGGGCACACCGGCCGGCTCTCGTGGTGTAGTGGCGCCGGCACGGTAGCTCAGCGTATTCGGCCAGAGGGTTAGCTGCCCTCTGTAATGAAAATAAACTGAGTGCATGAATCAACGTCCGCCCCGGACAAATGCAACGAACAATAACGAGTTAGAAATAAGTGGCTAGCGTTGCTGCTTCTGTATCACGGGGCCCCGGGTTCGATTTCCGGCTGGGTCGAGGATTTCTCCGCGCGGGGACTGGGTGTTTGTATTGTCCTCATCATTTCATCATCATTCAGAAAAGTGGCGAGACTGGACAGTGAAAACATTGGGCACTTGACGGGCGCTGATGACCACGCGGTTGAGCGCGCTATAAACTAAAAGTCATCAACATAATCTTCAGTATATCGCTGAAAAAACCAGCAACACTGTTTTAGAGGAACTTTTACACCAAATGCTGGTCTCGGACTTTAGAAAAACAGTTAATATTGACAAACGTCTCTCACTTGTAACTTATAGAGTTATCTTTTCTAGCGCAATTAGTTGTTCGCTTTCAGCATAATAATCATTTTCAATTAAAATGTTAACCCCCTTGTGTATTTGCCAATCAAAAACCTGCAGTTCCGACCCAAGCTTACAAGTGAGTGTTGATTCACACTCTCACAGTGTCATGTCAAAGAGTGAAAGACTGTCGCCAGACTCAGAGTTTCTTACTGCGTCACTGAGAAAAAACCATGTTGCACAGCCAGGAAAGTTACTACAGGTGCCTGTAACGATCATTCGACTGCAGGAAAACTGAGGAATACATACATGGCTCTGAGCACTATGGGACTAACATCTGAGGTCATCAGTCCCCTAGAACTTAGAACTACTTAAACCTAACTAACCTAAGGACATCACACACATCCATGCCCGAGGCAGGATTCGTACCTGCGACCATAGCGATCGCGCGGTTCCAGACTGAAGCGCCTAGAACCTCTCGGCCACTCCGGCCGGCGAAAACTGAGGGTTCTGGAGTAAAAATTGCTGTAATGTTCATTCCAACTTAAAGCGCAAGAAATGAATATGATTCAAACGTATGAATATTGAAATAAACGTAAAAAACAATCACATTCACTGCTTCAATTGTGACTCACTTTGTACTCCCCATGCCACGAACGCTCAAACAGCGAAATCTGTAAATATGTTGGCTGTTCTAAAGCCTACGACGAACATTAATAGAATTACAGAATAATGTCAATAATTACAAACCAAGAAATATTTCCTGGCTGATTTCTTAAAAATTAAAGGGGCCAGCCACTCTGGTGATACATAAACAATTCCCCTGTAATTATTTAGGGAACACGAGGGACATTTCACATATTATTCAAATTCCTACCAAATTCATTTAACCTGTTTCTGTCAGAGACAGGATATCTTGAGGCAGACGAGCACCTGCCCTCTTGTCTGAATACAGTACGCTGCTTTTGAAAATATGAAATAGATAAGCACAGCATGTCCATCCAAATGTGTTATATGTAGAGGAGTTAGTACTTTATCCTGTCTGAGGGAGTGATCGCTGCAAGGAATAAATTACTTCAACAAAAGGAATAATCAAAATAAAGAAACAAATAATGCAATAGAAGCCGAGTTTGGCTTTTACTCCTTCTTTCTGAACGCTATTTTACCTCATTTCTGACAAGAGTTTATAAAAGAAGAGTTGCTTTCATTGTACCAGTTCTTGCACACGCTAACACCAACCAGGTTCCTTTTTAAGGGGTTTGTTATAACTTTCTCAGTTAGCTTCTATTGTTTCCTTTCCTGCATTAAAAATGTTATCTATTTGAACGCTTTTACTGTAATTATAGGGACGCCTCCGAACACTTGGTATTCTCATAAGGAATTGGAATTTTTTAACCTTTTTAATATTTTAAACTAGCTTTGTTTCAAGAGCAAATATCTACATGCAGTCCGATCTTATTCCACATATTGTCGAGAGATTATTTTTAATCTTCCTGAATGACGTAATTTTGAGGAACATCTTTTGCAGATTAACCATTTCTGACAGCATTTATTGCACATCTAAAATGTTTTCGGTATAATATTCACGATTTATATTTTTAATTTTATATTCTGTTGGCACTTTCACGTAATAAATTTGCAACACAGTCAGTCAGTGGAAAAACAAGCGTAAAAAATAACTGGCCATTTATCCGTGAGGATTGGTGGCCATCTTTCTCAAATACTTGCGAGAGAAGGCCAACTTGGGAAACAGTACACCGTTAAAACTTTGACAGGTATTTACAGGTTAGACTAAATGAACACAGCATTCACTTAATTCAGGGAAATCAGCAACTTCTTGCAACACACAAGTTCAGAAAATAGCGTGAATGTATGCTGATTCCGAAATTGCTTAGCAGAAAAAAAAACGAAAAAAAAAACGTTTCAGTTGTTTTAGCATACAAATATCACTTTCCCGCAGAAATAAACACAAAGCTGGCAGTCATCTAATCATCTACGTCGAATGGCACAAAATCTAGCGATGTCTATCTTTCTCGTTGGGAGAATATGGAGACTGTCTGCCTGTTCACCCAGTTTTATCCTATATGCTACTTACACTACTTAAGTGGATCCTTACTCCTTGGTCGCCTGGGGACACTTGAAGTAAGTGCGATACGGTTTTTCGAAGATGATATTTGTACAATATTTCTGCAACTACATGTGTACTCTGCAATTTTTCATACGGTGTGTGGTAGAGGATTCATAGTATACTATGTTCATTGCCGTCTTCGTCGCACTGCAATCCTGGACGCTAGGCGAGAATAAATAGTCATTACAGCTCTTTCCTCGTCCATATTTCTCTGATTCTGTCCTCACAGTTATTACATGAGGTAAAAAACGGAGAGGGTACCATGTCTTTTGACTTGTATTCGAATACACGGATGACTCAAAACATTATGACCACCTGCTTAATAGCTTGATTGTCCGTATTTGGAACGAAAAACATCACTGATTCGGCGCATCAGGGCATGACAGTTTGTTGGTAGGTTGGTGGAGGTGTGTGGCTTATATGTCTACGCACAGGTCATGTAATTCGCGTAAATAACGTGCCGCTGCTTTCCGTACGCGTTGATGGCACCCGATGACGACCCAGATGCGTTCCATAGGATCTATATCAGACGAATTTGGTCGTCGAGATATCAACGTGAGTTCACTATAATACGTGTCAAGCCATTATAGCACGATACTGACTCAGAACACGGAGAGTTGTACAGCTGAAGGATGACACTGGCGTCGGAGAAGACATCCAGCATGAAGGGATGCAGGTGGTTCAAATGGCTCTGAGCACTATGGGACTTAACATCTGAGGTCATCAGTCCCCTAGAACTTAGAACTACTTAAACCTAACTAATCTAAGGGTATCACACACACCCATGCCCGAGGCAGGATTCGAACCCGCGACCGTAGCGGTCGCGCGGTTCCAGACTGTGGCGTCTAGAACAGCTCGTCCACCCCGGCCGGTCTTGCTTAGGGGATATTGTGTTAGATGTAAGTGTCGTGATCTGTTTTTTTTTTCCTAGGATTCTACTGAACAGATGCGTAAACAAGTGCGTAAAAATTTTGTTTAATTATCTTGCCTTATGCTGCTTAGTTTCTTTCTTTCTTTTCATTCTTATTTTGTTTCACTGAGGATAGGCCTACAATTATTTGGATTTTAAGAAAAGTAGAAAAATAAATCTCACCAGATTGCCAAACTTTGCGATAAATGTTTTTGTTATGTGAATAAAACAAAAGTCATAAAAATGGACAAATTTGTCAGCCGATCTTCCTGGCAGATGAATGTAACTTTTGTTTTAGACTTCATGTCAAAATTTTGTCCTGAGCAGGAGGGTGACGGCAATATTCTGTATTGCGAATACCACACTGCACATAAAAATTTTATGGCTCTGGAAGTTAAAGGGCAAAGGATATAAAATTCCGTACAGGGGGAAATTAAATGTCGCAGTACATGTCTGTATAAGGTTATGTCACAAAAAGTGCTAAAATTGTTATAAAGTTACCCAGTTTCATGGCACATTTTTTGGTATTATTATACGTACTGGAAGATGAGTACAGATTGTGTTTGTTGTGTGTAAAAGCATGGGAATTCATCTTTCTCCAGAAACAGCCATAAGCTGCTTTGGCAAAGTTCTGTAGGTCTTAGGCAGCTGCCTTTAGCGGTGACGGCCTTACAGCACTTGGGACGAAGGCTGTGGCACCTCTGCTGCCCGTCCTTCTCCCGGGATCCGAGACGTCAGTGCTGCTTCCGATGCGCCTGACTTCGCAGAACCGCTCTCACCGAGGGTGAATGGCGGACAGTGACAGGGTCGGGAATATCGAGAAAGGTGGATGTGGGTACTAGCCAAACGTATGTCCTTTTTCCGCCATAGCAACAGACACGAAGCATTGCCCGTTTACCGTCGGAATAAGGGCAAGGAACTCTTAGATTGTAAGGTCTGGGAACAATTTTTCTAAAAAGTCCATCATTGTGAGCTCCAGCATTAGGCGTTACGTGGAGCTTCAAATAAAAATAAATAATGTGGTGTGAAGGAACGTAAATCTAGACTCATTATTCCTGAGGATTGTAGGATGTTTATGTCATTACCTCTGCTGTCAGGTGGATAGCTGTAAAGCTCTGTCTAAGCGATCAGGCGTGCTCTATACACACACCTCCATCCCCCATATCTGCAATATTAGATGTGGTGAATATACGAACCTCATGATGAACAGGAGGAAACGTCGTACTTACATCGCAAGAAGAGCCAATGATGGTATTGTAGAATCGTCCATGAGAGGCTTCGTAATTAGCCTCACTTAATAACGGTAATAACACTCACATAGTACTAGAATCTTAAAACTACCCGAAATCAGAAATGAATAGTAGAGAATGCCAATTTTAGAACTGGCACACAAATTGCAAGCAAGCAAGAGCTGCACTCCAGTTGTGGCTGCGCTTTTAAGTGCGGAATAATTGATTGAGGTAACCATCAAAGGTAGGTCAAATATGGTAACCGAATGCTTTTTTAGAGCCGTCTTAGGAGCTGTTGTGCAGAACATCTCAGAGAAAACATTGGAAACGTCACGCGAAATTTCCTATCATGCTATAGTATTAGGTGGAGACTTCAACTTGTCACCTATAGAATGGTAGTATCACGTGTTGAAAAGGGGTGCTAATGTGACAGTCTTCCAAAAGTATTTTCTGAAAATTATGTTGAGAATTTAGAGAACCAAAACGTGACAGTAACATTTCGGATCTCCTGTTAAAAACAGACTCGTTTCCTCGAATCCGTTAAGGCAGTCAGTGACTGTAAGGACGCATAGTATAAAATAATGTATGTACCGAAAAGAAACGTAAAAAATGCTGAAAAATGTTTTTATTTAGCAACTGCAAAACGATGGCAGAACATCAACATCTGTGCCTGGGCCTGAAATGGTAAATTATCAGTGGATAAATTTCGACAGTATTTTAAAATAGGCTTTAGCCATATATGTACCGAGCAAGGCTACGAAGGACGAGAAACAACTACTGCGGTTCAATTACAAATTTGCCATGAAGCTAAAGAGAGTTTCAACACAGATTTACAGTAAGTGAAAGCTTTGTTAACGAAGAAAAGCTCAACGAAGGCAAAACGAGCATGAGGAGACAAATGCGAGCAGCGTTCAGTGAATCCGGATTGATTTTACCCATCAATATGGCAAATAATCCTGAGGAGTTTTGGTCTTACTTCAAGTCAGGTAACCACTCACCTAAGCAATTGCTCAAAGATCATACTGGAGCTGAAACGGAGGATCAAACAGAGGAAACTGAAATACTAAATTTCAGGTGCCGAAATTGTTATACCAAGGAAGATGGTGCTACAGTACTTTCTTTCTATCACCACACGAACATCGAAATGGCGATCATTGATAAAAGTGATAAAAGAATAGAAAATCAACTAAAAGAGGAAATGGGTCTGGACAAGATGGAATATATTAAGGGTTTTACACACGCTATCTCATCAAAAGTATCGCAGAACTGAGCACTAGACGTCACGAGGAGTGTACCTGCCGGTATAAAAGAAGGCAAGGTGTATTATGTTTTGTCAGTAGAGAAACAGTAACTGCAGAATGGGTTTGTCAGGAGAGCTCATTGACTTCGAAAGTGAACCAGTCATTGGATATCACCTAAGTAACAAATCCATCAGGAATGTGTACTGTTGTTGTGATTGTGCAGTGGAAACGAGAAGAAACTACCACAACTAAACCAACACGAGACAGACTTCATGCACTGGCGGAGAAGGAGCGTCGAGCATTGCGAAGGATGGTTGAAATCAGCGGAAGAAATCACTTGTAATTTCCAAAGTGCTACCATCAGTTCGGCTAGCTGATGTATAGAGCGGCACCACTGGACAGTGAAAGACTGTAAACGAATGATCTGGAGTGATTAAGGAAGCAAAGCACACTGTGGTAATCCGATGGAATGATTTGAGTTTGGCGAATACTTAGAGAACGTTACCCACCACCATCCTAGGTGCAACAGTGCAGTACGGACAAGTTGGTGATAAGGTACAGGGGTGTTTCTAGAGGTCAGGTCGTGATCCCCTTTTCGCGTTTAAGAAAATACTACATGCGGAAGGACATGAACATATTTCGCAGAACTGTATCCTGCGTACTGTAGAGGAACAGCTCGGAGACGATGATTGTATCAGCATGACAGTGTAACCTGTCATAAAGCAGCATCGTGAGGCAGTCGTTTGTGGCTAATAACATTCCTGAAATGGACTAATCTACCCTGGGTCACGACCTGAACCTAATGGCACACCTTTGGGATGAGTTAGAACGTGGGCTTTTCTCCAGACCCCAGAGTTCAACATCACTACCATCTCTGGTTTCTGCTCTTGATGAAGAATGGCTGCTACTCTACCATAGTAAATCACACACCTCATGTAAAGTGTCACCAGCATTGTTCAAGCCGTCATCAAGGTGCAGGGTGGACACACTCCGTCTTAATATCCTCTAATAGTTGTCCGTATACTTTTGATCACATCCTGTTAATTATGTGAAAAAATTTGCTCTCCTTCTGGGAGCAGGTCATCGTAGGTTGCTGGTGCAATGAAGTGTCCCAAGCAACCGGAGAAAGACGCACAGCCGGCCGGTGTGGCCGAGCGGTTCTAGGCGCTACAGTCTGGAACTGCGCGGCCGCTACGGTCGCAGGTTCGAATCCTGCCTAGGGCATGTATGTGTGTTATGTCCTTAGGTTAGTTAGGTTTAAGTAGTTCTAGGTTCTAGAGGACTGATGACCTCAGAAGTTAAGTCCCATAGTGCTCAGAGCCAAAGGCGCACATCATTCCCCCCAAGGGGGCTCGGACGGGTGCGGCCTATGACTCGCGTCAATCTATCGTAGAAATATGATACAGAATTTCGCGCTTAGTAGAGAGAGTAGCAAGCATTTCTTACACGTTACGCTTCTTCATCAAGAGCAGAAACCAGAGATGGTAGTGATGTTGAACTCTGGGGTCTGGAGAAAAGCCCACGTTCTAACTCATCCCAAAGGTGTGCCATTAGGTTCAGGTCGTGACCCAGGGTAGATTAGTCCATTTCAGGAATGTTATTAGCCACAAACGACTGCCTCACGATGCTGCTTTATGACAGGTTACACTGTCATGCTGATACAATCATCGTCTCCGAGCTGTTCCTCTACAGTACAATTAGGTGGAAGAAACTCGATTCGTGATCGAAATTCACCCAGTATGCAAGGATAAATGGAGGAGGGGGGGGGGGTAGTTGGGTGATACTTAACCTTGGAGCTGGTTTGCTTGGACACAGTTGTCCGAGAATGGAAAGCCACTGAGCTCTTTTCAGAACTTATATTAACATCAGAGCATGCAGTAAATACGTCGGTACGTCAGCAATACAGGGAAAGACATACATTATTAATACAAATTCTTTCCAGTAAAACAAAGGATCGCAATAGTCAATTCCAAATAACAGAGCAATTAAGGCTCTTGCGTTGGAGAAAAAACAGTTTCAATTAAATGACTTGTATTTAGTTTCTTGAGTCCAACAAGCTCTAGACAATTACTCTTTTCTCAAAAGAATTCACGTCCACTAATTCCAAATAGGCATCTCAATTCTACCTCCAAGTAACTTTACAAAGTATTTTGTTAGAATTCTTTATCCCAAATGGTCGTGACTGATCAGTGAAACAGTTAATTACCTTAATAGGAAACCGGATAACATTAAGTAAGCGGCCGTGACTGACTAATTATACAATTAGATTTAATATTTAAAGCAAACAAAGCAGCATTAAGCATGCGGCCGTTATTAACTACCATTTAGTATGCAAATATTCTTTAACCAACGGCGGCCGTAACCGACTAGTAAAGGAAACTACTAAATGAAATATTTAAAAGAAAATAACACAGCATTAAACAAGTGACCATTACTGCCCAGCAGCTAACTTACGATACAAGGCTTGATTTACTCAGAGAACACCCGAGAACAACTGTCAGTGTGAGTATATGAATAAGCAACTACACTGCCGGAAAAAAAGCCGGTATAGACCTGGAAAGACGACGTCGATTTTGATCCGATGCTGGCATACGCCACGTGGGGGATAGCAGATGTATGCTTCAAAAAATGTTCAAATGTGTGTGAAATCTTATGGGACTTAACTGCTAAGGTCATCAGTCCCTAAGCTTACACACTACTTAACCTAAATTATCCTAAGGACAAACACACACACCCATGCCCAAGGGAGGACTCGGGATCAGCCGCACAGTCCATGACTGCAGCGC
Organism: Schistocerca cancellata; assembly: GCF_023864275.1. Lineage (NCBI taxonomy): Eukaryota > Metazoa > Arthropoda > Insecta > Orthoptera > Acrididae > Schistocerca > Schistocerca cancellata. The sequence continues at coordinate 631,773,912 of NC_064629.1, read as the reverse complement.
CTAAGACCGCTCGCCTAATCCCGCGCGGCTTGTACGCTTCAACTTTGTCAGACAGATACAGTAATGCAATAACTACCACAGTGCCATTTGTGTCTACCCTTTAACAGAGAATGCTCACAGCCAGAAGGTTTAGTGTCTTGCAAACGTAAGAAGCAAGCAGGAAACCACGCCATGGAGACGCACTCGCGCTACCTACAGCCAACTGAGCGAGTTTGAAAGAGGTCAAATTGTGACCTTCTGAGTAGCGGGAAAGTCCTTTCGGAGAATTGCCACACAAGCTGAATATGCTGCGTCAGTTGTACAATGATGCTGGTATCGGCTGTCACGTGAATATTCTCACATCCGTAGATGAGGTTCTGGACGTTCACACAGCAGAGACGTCTGCCAGGATCGTCGTATTGTGAGGTCATCAGTGGTAGATCGTACAGCTACCACAGCACAGATAAGAGGGCTTCTGAGCCCAGAAGCGTCGACAAGAATTGTTGCGAACCGATTATTAGCTGTGGGACTACCGACACGCACACCTCCAGCCCACCTTCCAGTCACGCCACAGCATCGAGGTGCACAGCCCGACTCGTGCCGTCAGAGGGTCACTTGAAAGATGGAATGGCACGCCATAGTCTTCAACGATGAAAGGTGATTCTACCCGCACGCAAGTGATAGCCGCTTGCGCATATAACGTAGACCTGGTTAGCGCTGTCTCGTGGAGTGTATTTGTCCAAGACATACTGGCCCCATCCAAGGCCTTATGGTCTGGGATGCGATAAGCTACAACTATAGTTCACCTTTGGTGTTTCTGGACGTGGTAATGCTCACCCATGATACTCAACGTGCTCTGCAAGATGTGCAGCAACTTCCCTGGCCAGCACGATCTCCGTATTTGTCTCCAATCGAACACGTGTGGGATATTATGGGACGAGAAGTGACTCGTGCGACTTGTCAACCGCCAACTCTTACAGAACTACGTGAACAGATAGAACAGGCGTGGCATAACGTATCCCAGAACAGTATTCGCCATCTGTACGATCGACTGGATGCCAAAATCAGCGCCTGCATTGCCGCCCGTTGCGGCTACACCACGTATTAATATGAGTGTTTCAGCATGGGTCGATACCCAGTACCTTTGAACGGCTTGTGCTACTGATCCGTAAATGTAATCATCTACTGTACTCCACATGCACTGTTGCAACAATACATTTTGAGTCAATTAGGAGTCTCTTAAAGGGGTGTACTAATTTTTCTTTTCCGGCAGTGTATTTCTTAGGCAAGGACGCTTGTAACTGAAAAGTAAGAGATACAATTAGATGAAATATTTAAAAGGAAATAAACCAGCATTAAACAAATAAGCATTACTGCCCAGTAGTCAGCTAACTTACAGAATACCAGGTGTGATTTTGTTGAGAGAACGCCCAGGAACAACTGGGGTATGAGTCTTTGAATAAGCAAACATTACTCAGACACAAACGGGCATAACTGACAAGAACAAAAAACAATTAAATCCATTCTTTACTAGAAATAACACATAGTATTAACCAAGAGGTACTCATACAGGGCACCCCAAGCATTCATTCAGCTTAACACAGTGAAAGCAGCCGTTAAACGTTCCCTTTTCTAATTTCCCATGCCTCCCCACACTTTAAAAGGTAATTTCTGGACCTGGAAAATCAAAGAGAGCACTATAACTGAACAAAAATGCAGTTAGCTTCAGCATAATACACACCTACCGTTTGCCACAAGCTACCTTAACGGAAGACGCTTAGTATTCCACTGCGTTTAACATCGAGTCCATGAATGCTTTTCAAAATTTCAGTACTAATTTAAGGGTGGGAAAACAGCACACACATTCGGCTTCGCACTTCAAAATGGTTCAAATGGCTCTGAGCACTATGGGACTTAACATCTGTGGTCATCAGTCCCCTAGAACTTAGAACTACTTAAACCTAACTAACCTAAGGACATCACACACATCCATGCCCGAGGCAGGATTCGAACCTGCGACCGTAGCAGTCGCGCGGTTCCGGGCTGCGCGCCTAGAACCGCTAGACCACCGCGGCCGGCGCTTCGCACTTCCCTCGCCTTCACAGCCCAAAGCAGAATTAAGTTTTAAACAAAGATCAAGGTTACGGCGAGTTTTGTGAAAGGCAAGCGAATCTTCACAGTAGTTCCACAGGCAAGTCAGATCGTAGCCTTTATCACAACTGAGTGACAAACCAGGTGCACAACCACGAGCGCTGCGCCAGCAGACTTGCACGGTGTGCCGCACACGCTTCCATTGACAGCGGCCATCCGTCTCTCGCGGTATCATCCGCTACGGCCGTGTACACACAACGATCCCCAAAGCTGGCCGTTCGTAGCGTGCCCTCGGTTCACTGCAGCCACGTCTCTGTGCGTCAGGTCTCACTTCAAAACTTTACACTCGCGGCTCGCGTTCTCTGGCCTGGAGCTACGCGTCCGTATCTTTGCCCGTCTCAGTCGACACGGGGCAGAATCGATGGGCAGGCATCAAACTGGAAAGATACTAAACCGTCAAATTTCTACGCGTATGCATACTGAGTGCAGTGACCGCAAATAATTTTGTTGTAAGAAAATTGGAAGCCACAGTGTGACTCTTAAAGAGTTTTACCCCAGTGTAATTCACTCACGTATGAAGTAGCTTACAAAATCCTCTTCCGACCGCTTCCTCAGTATTTCTCGTGCTCGCCAATACTGAACTTTGACTACGTAAGACTAATATACTAATGGAAAAAAATCGTAACACCAAGGAGCAGTTGTGTGACAGAAACGAAATTTGGTAGGCGTGTTTCTACACCTGAAAGATGTTGCCTATTCTAATTTCGCGCCAGTCGTTTAAGAGTAGCTCTAGTGGCGCCACTATGAGGATGCAAATCAGATTTTCTTTAAATACATGCTGTAAAAGTCGTGACCGTTAATTTCCTTTGAGACTGGATGTAGTGAGTTGATGTTAGTGAAGAATGCCATTATCAACACCTCACTAAGTTTGAAAGAGGTCGTCTAATACGGCTACGAGAAGCTGGATGTGCCTTCTGCCATACTGCAGAAAGACTGGGTGGGAATGTAGCCACTCTACGTGGCTGCTGACAACAGCGGACACGAGAATGTACGGTCGCATGAAGGCTGGGCTCTTGACGGCCACGTGGCACTACCGAGAAGGAAGAATATCGTGTGCGGCGTATGGTTCTGTCGCACCGTACTGCATCTGCAGCAACAATCTGAGCAGCAGTTGGCAACGCAGTGACAAACGAACTGTTAAAAATCGGTTACTTCAAGGAAAGCTCCGAGCCATATGTCCTGTAGCGCGCAAAAAAATGGTTCAAATGGCTCTGAGCACTATGGTACTTAACTTATGAGGTCATCAGTCCCCTAGAATGTAGAACTACTTAAACCTAACTAACCTAAGGACATCACGCACATCCATGCCCGAGGCAGGATTCGAACCTGCGACCGTAGCGGTCGCGCGGTTCCAGACTGTAGCGTCTAGAACCACTCGGCCACTCTGGCCGGTTGTAGCGTGCATTTCACTGACCCCAAACCACCACAGTTTACGACTTCAGTGGTGTCAAGGGAGAGCTTATTGGAAGGCAGGGTGGAGGTCTGTTGTGTTTTCTGATGAAAGTTGGTTCTGCTTCGGTGCCATTGATGCTCCTGCGTTGGTTAGGAGGATGACTGAGGACCTGCACCTGACCTGTTTCTGTGCTAGACACACTGGACCTACACCTGGAATTATGGTCTGGGGTGCTGTTTAGTATGACAGGAGGAGCATTCTCATAGCTAACCCACGCACTATGATTGCAGAACTGTTCATCCGTCCGGTGATTCGACCTGTCGCGCTGCTATTCATGAACAGCATTGCAGGAGGTGTTTTCTAACAGGATAACGCTCGCCACGTGCCGCTGTTGTAACCCAACATACGCTACAGAGTGTCGACATGTTGCCTTGGCCTGCTCGATCACCAGATCTGTGTCCAATCGAGCACATATGGGACAAAATCGGCCGGCAAATCCAGCTTCATCCACAAACAGCGTTAACCGTTACTGTATTGACCGACCAAGTGCAACAGACGTGGAACTCCGTACCACAAACTGACCTCCAGCACCTGTAGAACACAATGCACGCTAATTTGCATGTTTGTATTAAATATTCTGGCAGTTTCGCCAGTTATTATCATATAAGAATTTCACATTTTAATGGCTCATCTATCGCTTACGTTAACCTGTGGTCTTGTAATGTTAATCACTTAGATACGTTACCTAGAGAAATGTATTCCTGAAATTTCATTACTTCGCATTAATTAATTTTGGAGTTACGATTTTTCTTCCGTCAGTGTAGAAGAGGTAGCAATAATCCATGAAAATGCTGTGTTTTTTGTATTGGGTCGACTTTCCAGGCGCAAGAAAGTCATAAAGAGTCTTGACCAACTCCACTGCCAGGCACTGTGCGTCACGAAAAGGTTGATTTTGACATGTGCGAGAGCGTAATTTTGAGGAAGCTTAGAGGAGATGATAGAGAACCGCGCGATACAGACATGGCCCCCATGTCATCTTCAATTGGACTCACAAAGTTGAGTGACCGCCAGTTCTCGAACCAGGGAAAAAACAAGTACCTGCAATTGAAACCGTATCTTCTGCGTGGCAAACAGACACAGTGACTACTCAGCTTTGGTAGCTGACCCCTCCTATATAGCATGACGATAAAATCAGAGAAAGAACAGCTCATACGGAGCCTTGCTTTTTTCCTGTGCACCGCGCCACAGAATAATCAATCAAGTTACATAGAAACAGATTAAAACAGAATGAGAACAATGGCAAGACTCTACATTGCGTCATCTTCAGGTCTGTATAAATAAAACATTAAAGATAGCATTGTCAGCTTATCAATCAAATTACATAGAAACAGACTAAAACAGAATGAGAACAATGGCAAGACTCTACAATGAGTTTACACCGAACATTTGACAGAAAGAACTGATTCATCCATTGTAAATACTAGATGGAGTGCCCTCAGATGAATTGCGGAATGTTGACATAGATTAATCTATATGTGTTGGTGTCCACATGAATGCAACTCGATACGTAAGAAAGAGAAAGATGAGTCAGTGACAGTACAATTGCATTTGTGACAAAAAATAAAAACACCTACAGCCGTCCTTATGATTGTAATTTATTTTGTCGCTACCAGGTTCAACGCTACATTGCGTCATCTTCAGGCCTGTATGCATAAAACATGAAAGATAGCATTATCAGCTTATCAGTCAGGTTATACAGAAACAGATTAAAACAGAATGAGAACAATGGCAAGACTGTACAATGAATTTACACCGAACATTTGACAGAAAGAACAGGTACATCCATTGTCACATATCTAAAATGTACCATCACGAATTTCCACTCAATACGTTGTACAATTACACTATCTATTAAAACTTCTTTAAATACTATTCATGATTTTTATATGAGAGTCGGACATGCATTATCCGCACAACCCTGAAATAACTTACTGTAAGACAAAATAACTGTAAAACGTGATGATTTGAAGGAAACAATACCTCACAAAGAAGTAAAAAGAAGGGACATGACCTATGTGTTGTGTCAAAGTATAAAATGCTTATTTGAACACAGATGAGGGGCATACACTATGTCATATCTATAAAATGAACGTCCAAGACGTGGTATAAACCGAATGTAGGACCCACATATATAGAACATATGAAAGACGCCCACACGGAAACTGTACATGATGCAAACATTCACATGCGAATGCATCATATATCGTGTACTGCCATGAAACAATCACACACAGGGATACGAAGTAGCCCTTAAGGATGCAGTGTATCATGAAGGTTGACAAGAATATATATATACATATGGTGTTACAAAAAGGTACGGCCAAACTTTCAGGAAACATTCCTCACACACAAATAAAGAAAAGTTGTTATGTGGACATGTGTCCGGAAACGCTTAGTTTCCATGTTAGAGCTCATTTTAGTTTCATTCCAACGTGATCAAATTGTAAATTTTCACAATCAACATGTGTGGGCTGAGGAGAATCCGCACGCAATTGTGCAATCACGTCATCAACACAGATTTTCTGTGAACGTTTGTGCAGGCATTGTTGGTGATGTCTTGATTGGGCCCCATGTTCTTCCGCCTACGCTCAATGGAGCACGTTATCATGATTTCATACGGGATACTCTACCTGTGCTGCTAGAACATGTGCCTCCACAAGTACGACACAACATGTGGTTCATGCACGATGGAGCTCCTGCACATTTCAGTCGAAGTGTTCGTACGCTTCTCAACAACAGATTCGGTGACCGATGGATAGGTAGAGGCGGACCAATTCCATGGCCTCCACGCTCTCCTGACCTCAACCCTCTTGACTTTCATTTATGGGGGCATTTGAAAGCTCTTGTTTACGCAACCCCGGTACCAAATGTAGAGACTCTTCGTGCTCGTATTGTGGACGGCTGTGATACAATACGCCATTCTCCAGGGCTGCATCAGCGCATCGGAGGGTGGATGCATGTATCCTTGCTAACGGAGGACATTTTGAACATTTCCTGTAACAAAGTGTTTGAAGTCACGCAGGTACGTTCTGTTGCTGCGTGTTTCCATTCCATGATTAATGTGATTTGAAGAGAAGTAATAATGTTCCGTGAACATGCCCACATAACATATTTTCTTTGTTTGTGTGTGAGGAATGTTTCCTGAAAGTTTGGCCGTACGTTTTTGTAACACCATATATATATATATATATATATATATATATATATATATATATATATATATATATAATTATAATATATTTCATATTATATATTATATATTATAATAATATAATAATTATATATTATATATATATATATATAATCCTAATCAATGTCTCATATATGACTAAAGTAATTACATGTTATAGAAAGCGACATTTAACGTACACAGTTCTACACCAAACGCGTAACTAGAGGCCAGTGGCAGCAACGTTCACGTCACCTTCCTGACCAGCAACCCACTCGAAAAGTACTCATATAAATGAAACCCAAGCTAACACACAAAAATGCAACAAAATTTAAATTGCATATATTTATGAGTAAATGTATTGTAACCAATGCCCATCTTCGATTTTGAACTACATCAAACCTAAAAATCATACCGTGTAATCAAATTTCAAAAGAGTCATACTGGCCACACATACCGTCACACAAATCAGATTATCAATTGACCAGTGAGGAGCTCACACAAACTGTCAATAATTGAATCGTAAGTGAACCCTATACTTATATTGGATGTGAGACTGTGACCGTGACTGTGACCAGGTCAATTGATAATTTGATTTGCCTGACAGATATGCTGTTGACAGAGTTAGTGGCGGAATGCCTTTCAATTTCACATGTCGGACACAGCTGCTGTGCGTTTATCTGTTTCCTTGTAAGAGGTACTCTTCGTTAGTAACGATCATTTTATATGGGATTGATGTGTGCATAGTATAATTTTTGAACAGTGATTGGATGTGAACAGTGGATGCTATACATCTATGGAAAGCTATATTGTTCTTGTAACACAGAGCCAATGTCATAAGGGAGTAGTTTTTTCGATTTACAGTTCCATAACATAGTTTATCGTAGAGAAACCGGGAAAAAGGATGTATGTCATGCGCTTGAAATATATTTCTTACATCGGAATATTAACAGCCCTGCATTCCATACGAGTAATAGGTCGGAAAATCAAGCGATCTAACATTATAGCCTGTTTTAAGTGCGGAACGTTGCAGCCTTAGGAGTACGTGCGTTTATCTCCTCTCTTACCAGTACCTTACAGGTATCGATCGTAGACTCTAGAACGATACTTTAGAATTGATAGCTTGGTTGATTTACGTAAAATGCTTCAAACTCCATCTTTCTGGAGTTCCATCACGCATAAAAATCACCCGTTTCTTGTTCTTCTTAACCATGTGCTATTACATCGTAACACTTTCAACTCTGTTACTGCACATCGGTAAGGAGTGCTAACCTCCTCGACATGGGCGCATCTCGAGAAATCTTGTGCACTTGGATGGGCGACGACTCGGCAAGCTCCATTCATTCACGAGACGTGGAATGTAGCGGTCTCCTTCTGGTTGGTTGCAGATTAAATTGTTAATGGTACTGCAGGGCGGGTTGGTCAATGACAGTGTGAGGTGGTCTTCCAGTCTCTAATTTCATCCTAAGACTGCGAGGATGCTCTGTGACCCCCATCAGCATAGAGATAGATCGTAAATTAAGCGCTATGCTCGAGGTGTTAGAAATACGTAGAGTGCTGTCGGTATACTATGATGATTACGTGTTCTAGAATTAACAATGAATGGACGTACTGCACAGTCATCTATGTGCATTCGCAATGATACTCGTAAGGTGGAGAAGGAGTGGTTTAGCTATGATGCTGAAATTGGGAAACATGCTGTCGCATCATTGGTCAGAGTTGAAATTCCTGTAAAATTGCCAAAATTGTTTGCACTATCAACTGTGATGCTTATTATTTCAGTACATGGGCGGTGACTTTTCCATCCCATCTGTCCACTGACATGCTGGTGGTTAACACATAATGATTGACTGACAATGCTTGTTTGAGTTGGAGAAAGAGTTTGTGGAGGGGCAGCACCTTCTGGGGATGGCTAGCATCGAAACAGTGATCGCGTACATGACTGCAATATGAGGAATCAGTCGAAACGGAATGCAGAGCCATCAGCTATTCTGTCACTGTGACAGATGAGTTTAAATGTAAAGGTCGTGAATCACCTTCAGACTGTAGTTTGGAGACTCTACACAACGCCGTAAAACACTTCCAATTTCCTTATGTTGTAACTGACTTCTATTTAAAATCATCCAGTGTGTGTGGTGTGTTATCGTAGCAGCAGTAACAACATGATTTACACCATGAGACATCTAGTTTTCTGCGAGAGGTCATGGATCAGAACGTGTTAATGTCAGTTTAGGACCTGACACATACCTCGAAGTCGTGGCGGAAAAACGCAATGTATGGCAGTGTACAAAGCATGTTAGAGCAGAAAAAAGCAGTGTTTCAAACAATAAGACGGGGTCACAAGGGCGGTCTCTTGCGACTTACGGTATAGACCACGGGTTATGATCATCCTCCTACAGTACAGGTGATGAAACTTTAAACTGCTCTGTGCAGTTGATCAATACCTGTATATTTGAAGGGTCGTCACATTTGCACGATGCCGTCATGCATGCGGTATTTGTTTTCGACATATGGGAGGAGAGAGATGCGGTGAAAATCTTATCGAGTTCTCTATCGGTTAAAGTTAGTGGAGCATTTTTCTCTTTTGGATGGTACAGGTTAACGAAGGTAGCAAGTTCGGGTGATAGATGTGAATGGGCGCGGATCTGTAGTACTTGTATGTAGTTTGGGGATGCATCGCAGTGCAGTGGCAAAAATCCTCGTCCTTCTCCCAGTTCCCGTTTCCATCGAATGGTCAAAACAAAGTCCTGTCGCAGTAACGCAGCTTAGCCTGTTTCTACACGGGATGCAGAAGGTGGCAGATATAGTTTTCTCTGACTTCTACTCAGTTCCGACCTACATTGGAACGATCACATAAGCAAAGCTGCAGGGATGGTAGTGCAGAGTTTGAGTGAGCAGTTGCAGGATGCATAGGGACTACTTAAAACCATGTTGGAATTTTACTGTGGCAGATAGGTTCGAGAAAGGTGACTCGTTTCCAGATATCAGAGTGCCAGAAATATGATTCAATAGTGGCTGTAATCATTAAAGGATTTCTCCATAGGATCCAATGCAGGTATGTGCTTGAATGCAAAGACTTGATATTAAATCCCAGACAGCATTTCTACCAAAAGCGTAGCACTAGGGATTTGAAACGCTAGTGTACATTTCTTACGACCTCAATCAGCACATCATCTACTAATGGTTGTGATCCTACTTAATCTACCATCACCTATAACTCAGTCGATATATTACAGAACCTCTGACATGGCAACGAGACAGAATGCGTTACAAATACTGGAGAAATATCTAGTGGCGGCAAGAGCGTGAGGGAGTTGCAAACGCCGGTTTCATACCACGCTCCTTAGCCGAATAACTTTCAAAACTCGGTAATTTTAATACGCGGTTGCACCATCGGCGACGTGTAACCGCGCTGTTGGTCTGATACTATACACTCCGGCGATCAACGTCGATATTCAGTGTCACAGTATTTGTCTGAAAAATAAAACACTTCATTCAGAGGTAATGCCATACCTCGATTTATAAAGCGGATATACCTTTTAACATGGATACTTGTATGCACCTGTAGAACCAAGACCGCTTGTGATGGTAATATGGTAGTGTTTTTTTTACATCTCACTGTTTGTAAGACGATTATGCCTGTCTTTCTTGGGCACAGTGATACCACTGGCAGGAAGGCTTATGAGACATGTCCACCTATCATTGATTTTCGGTCAGTATTATTTCATACCGCTGGCAATCAGTTATTGGCGAAGTATTATACTTAGTAGTAAGGGATGTGTGATAGGTTCCCCTTGAGTATCAGGTTTATAAAGTATGTGTGTGTGTGTTCTGACATGTTGGCCCGCTAGATGGCGCCGCCGTAGGTCAAACAGATATCAACTTCGTTTTTTTTAAACAGTAATCCCCATTTTTTATTACATATTCGTGTAGTACTTAGAGAAATATGAATGTTTTAGTTGGACCACTTTTTTTTGCTTTGTGATAGATGGCGCTGTAGTAGTCACAAACATATGGCTCACAATTTTAGACGAACAGTTGGTAACAGGTAGATTTTTTAAATTAAAGTACAGAACGTAGGTCCGTTGAACATTTTATTTCGGTTGTTCCAATGTGATACATGTACCTTTGTGAACTTATAATTTCTGAGAACGCATGCTGTTACAGCGTGATTACCTGGTAAACCACATTAATGCAATAAATGCTCAAAATGATGTCCGTCAATCTCAATGCATTTGGCAATACGTGTAACGACATTCATCTCAACAGCGAGTAGTTCGCCTTCCGTAATGTTGGCACATGCAGTGACAATGCGCTGGCGCATGTTGTCAGGCGTTGTCGGTGGATCACGATGGCAAATATCGTTCAACTTTCCCCACAGGAAGAAATCTGGGGATGTCAGATCCGGTGAACGTGCGGGCCATGGTATGGCGCTTCGACGACCAATCCACCTGTCATGAAATATGCTATTCAATACCGCCTCAACCGCTCGCGAGCTATGTGCCGGACATCCATGATGGTCGAAGAACATCGCCATTCTGTCATGCAGTGAAACATCTTGTAGTAACATCGATAGAACATTACGTAGGAAATCAGCATACATTGCACCATTTAGATTGACATCGATAAAATGGGGGCCAATTATCCTTCCTCGCATAATGCCGCATCGTACGTTAACCCGCCAAGGTCGCTGATATTCCACTTGTCGCAGCCATCGTGGATTTACCGTTGCCCAATAGTGTATATTATGCCGGTTTACGTTACCGCTGTTGGTGAATGACGCTTCGTCGCTAAATAGAACGCGTGCAAAAAATCTGTCATCGTCCCGTAATTTCTCTTGTGCCCAGTGGCAAAACTGTACACGACGTTCAAAGTCGTCGCCATACAATTCCTGGTGTATATAAATATGGTACGGGAGCAATCGATGTTGATGTAGCATTCTCAACACCGACGTTTTTGAGATACCCGATTCTCGCGCAATTTGTCTGCTAGTGATGTGCGGATTAACCGCGACAGCAGCTAAAACACCTACTTGGGCATCATCATTTGTTGCAGGTCGTGGTTGACGTTTCACATGTGGCTGAACACTTCCTGTTACCTTAAATAACGTAACTATCCGGCGAATGGTCCGGACACTTGGATGATGTCCAGGATACCGAGCAGCATACATAGCACACGCCCGTTGGGCATTTTGATCACAATAGCCATACATCGACCTTTTCCGCAATTGACAAACGGTCCACGTTAACATGGATAATGTTTCACGAAGCAAATACCATCTGCACTGGCGGAATATTACGTGATATCACGTACTTACACGTTTGTGTCTATTACAGCGCCATCTATCACAAAGCGAAAAAAGTGGACCAACTAAAACATTCATATTTCTTTACGTACTACACGAATATGTTATAAAAAATGGGTGTTCCTACATAAAGAAACGCAGTTAATATCCGTTTGACCTATGGCAGCGCCATCTAGCGGGCCAACCATAGCGCCATCTGGTTTCCCCCTTCAAGCTAGACGAGTTTCGTTCTTTGTAGTTTTTTTCGTTTGATGCTTATTTCGTGAGATATTTGACCCGGTCACTATCAATGGACCACCTTACACACACACACACACACACACACACACACACATATATATATATATATATATATATATATATATATAGTGTGTGTGTGTGTGTGTGTGTGTGTGTGTGTGTGTGTGTGTGTGTGTGTGTGAACGATTTAGTATGATGATTCTGTCTAAGCGTGCTTACCCCGGCGGTGGCTTGTGGCCGAATAGCTAACTCATGTATGTGTTGGACAGCTTACGGGATCGAGTGAAAATTTGAGAAGATTCAATATGGGCGTGTGTTTGCACTGGGCCATTACTCCCTCCCATGTAAATTGTTCGGTTGATTACTTCTTCACATTTCGCGTCTTTATTTAGTTGAGAGAACATCGATTGTGGTGTGTGCATCTACAGGTGGAGGACACGTTTGCTGTTCTCTAGACATTAGAAACACCTTATTTGACTTTGTAAATCACACGGATGATTTGGGATCTGTTACATCACCGACATTGGTATTCGCGAGTGGAAATATCAGTTTCCTCTATTTTCTTTTTCCGAGTTTCCTCGTAAAGGTCTTTGCAGATGGGATAAGCTTCTCTCTGCTGATCATTTGTGATCGGTGGTGGTTCACTACACTAGACGTCACAAAATAATGAGATGCGAGTGCAGTCGATTGTAAAAAACTATACCGATTTTGCTCATAAAACTAAATGAAAATCGACTTTTTCTGTTTTCGTGAAAAGAGGACATTTATTATCATAGAGAATGTTTTTTTTTAATAGTTGCTTTATTATAGGAGTCGAGTTGATTTTAAATAATCGAGCGCAGAACGGCGGGTGAGTTCCCTACGAGGGCCCGGATCGGCCTGGGCCCCTGCTGGGGTGTCGTACGTGACATTAAACGAAAGTGTTTTCCATAACGATAGGTGTTGCGTACTTGACTAGTCTGTGACAGCGACGCCTCCTAGCTGCGCCACTATACTTTAAACGATAAATATGCATTTGGGAAAGCCGCCCTTTTATCTCGTATTGTTTAGTTATCTATATCTGCTTTTGTGTTGGCGAAGGGTGATCGTATCAAGGCGGGCGGCGGCCAGCACGAGCCTCGAGGCTGTCGGCAGAGTAGCTCCATCCCGTAGCTTGATTTTCAGCAGTTTGTGATTGTACATGGAGGAGAACGCACGTTGAACGGCAGTCTTTTAGGTTTCCCCAGTACATATGATGCATTATGACCCTTTCAATACGACTGCTGGTTTTTTTCGCGACAGTTTTGAAGTATAATTATAACTGTGACGCATTTTTTCCATGAGCTGTGATGGCGTGTATTGGCTTCGGTTATCTGGGCTGTAGGTTGATGTTTAGTAGGCGTGTGTAGTGAACTCTAACGTCAAACGTCTATAGATGTTATATGCTTGAAGGTAATACACTTTTTTTAAACTCCTGTCTGTCCAACATGAGCATCTAGTCAGTTGAACGTATTTCCCATAAAAAAGAATAAAGATTGTACCTTACACCCCAGCCTTTTCCCCCCTAGCTTGTAGGTGTAGGGTAGAGGTTGAGTGTTTCTGTCGCTGGTTTCGAGTGGTATTGCGAGAATTTTTTCCAGCAGGATAAGACCAGTTGTATGGTATCATTAGTTTTTGCCATTTTAAGCCGTTATTGTGCAGCGTAATGCATATAGTCGTGTAATTAGGACCGTTATTTGTGAATAATTACGTAATTAGGATCGATATTTGCGTCACTTTCTCAGCAAGAAAAAAAAAGTTAACTGACCTAACCTTCCTCTCCCGCATCTGAACAGTTCCCATGTGTTAGGGGGTGCACTCAGGCTTTCCATCCAGTAGAATCAGGGTTCGAGTCGCTGATAAGTTGCGTTTTTTACAGGCACTGAGTGTTTGTGCACTGCATTATTTTTGGGTGTTTAAGTGTTGTGAGCGTGTTTGCATGCATTACTTCGGTGATGTACGACTAGTTTACACATCTGTATGCTGTGTACTGGATTATTTCGGTAATTTACGAGTTGTTTGGGTCTCTGCACATCAGTGTAATGCATTATTTGTGAGTAGTTCAAAAATTATGTGAAATCTTATGGGACTTAACTGCTAAGGTCTTCAGTCCCTAAGCTTACACACTACTTAACCTAAATCATCCTAAGGACAAACACAAACACCCATTCCCAAGGGAGGACTCGAACCTCCGCCAGGACCAGCCGCACAGTCCTCAACTGCAGCGCCGAGACCGCTCGGCTAATCCCGCGCGGCTGCGAGTAGTTTCCAAGTCTGTAAACTGTATGTTGTGACCCCAAGCACATCAGGGTGAGTGTTCTGTATCAGCGTAATAAATAAACTACGTGAAATCCGTCGCTAAACAAATTGTTCCAAAAATAAATTACCCTCCTTCGTCTCTCCACTAGCCCAGAACAGGTTGATTCCTTTTGACACCAATTTTCCCCATCCAGACTGCTGGCACGGTGAGTGTTTTTTGTATCAGCGTAATAAATAAACTAGGCAAAATTCGTGCCTAAATAAATTGTTCAAAAAATAAAGTACACTCCTTCCTCTCTCCAGCAGCCCAGAACAAGCTGATTCCTTTTCCCGCCAGTTTTCTCCTCCAGACCGCCGGGGGAATGGGGAGGCTGGGGCAGACGTATAGCCCAGAAAAACACGAGATGTCATCATGATGCTGTGCACTTATGGACTGAACTGCAAGATCACGTGACCTATAGCGCCACCCTCTAGGGTGTTCGAGAACTATGTCAGTTCTTTAATCTGGTGGATCGGAAGTAGTTGTCTCTTGTGTGGTGGGAGCTTAAACGTAGGTTTTAGAAATGACAGACAATTCCAGCAGAGACAGATGTTTCCATGTGTTGTGTAATGCATCTTTAAAGCAAAGCATTTATTTGCTGGACTGTATTCTTCCTCTTCTTATGTTCAGGCATTAATGCTCGCTTCCTGTTCTTCATGCAGTGAGCTGTGGATGAACTCCTCGGCTGAATGAGTGCATGTAATACAGCTATTAAACCTCCTCCTATCTGGCACCAACATTGAACACTGATCACTCAACAAGCACACCATATCTTAGCCTCCTGTAGTGATAACACCGAACTAAGCCACTATTGCTGGTAGATAGTAAATTAAAAGAAATTTCATCAAATTTAAAAAAAATAAAAAAATATACAAATTTAAATAGTGGCTCTGAGCTCTATGGGACTTGACATCTATGGTCATCAGTCCCCTAGAACTTAGAACTACTTAAACCTAATTAACCTAAGGACATCACACACATCCATGCCCGAGGCAGGATTCGAACCTGCGACCATAGCGGTCACGCGGTTCCAGACTGAAGCGCCTAGAACCGCACGGCCACAAATTTAAATAAATTCAAAGAAATTTAAACAAATTATATTCGAACTGAATTACATCATCAGAAGCTTCTAGTGGCGGCAACACCATACTATCTACCCTCAGCAGCAGGAATAAGCTCTTAGAGCAAAATTCCCTCCAAAATTTGTAATTCCCGCCCATTTTCCAAGAGGATGACACACCAGGACCCCATGGCGAACACACTTGGTGGTGGTTCTGCCTCTAATTGTTTAAATAAAGACTGAAAATAAAGACTTATGTCCAGTACAGGCCGAGTCTTTTTCCCGCCAGTTGCTAAGAAGAGATGGCAGTCGGATGACAGGTTAGTGGAGGCAACCCAAGTGCCTTTTTTTCCCACCACTTTCTTAGGTTAGTAGAAGTAGCCCAATTGATCTATCTTCCCTCCAAAATTCGAAATTCCCACCTTTGGGGCGTGGCAATTCCCCGCCAAAAGCCGCCATCTTGGATGATGGTACTCACGTCATCAGCTGACGTCTCATGGGATGACACCTGCCTTGTCCCCCTACTTTCGAGTACTACCACATGTCACATGCAAGCGCAGGAGAATGTCTTCCATAGCGTAATACTGCTCCCACCAGCGTGGGTCTGTAGTGCGCTACACGTTTCGAGTCGTCGTTCATCTCGATGACGACGTTTGCGGAGGTGACCATCGACCTAACGTAGCAAAAACGTGATTCACTCGAAGATCCGACATGTTTACATTGATCGACTGTCAAATTCCGATGGTCCCGTGCCCACTGCAATCGCAATTGACGATGTCGTTGTGTCAACATGTGAACACGTAGGGGTGGCATGCTGCGGAGCTCCATGTTCAAAAATGTACGATGAACGGTGTCCTTCGAAACACTTGTGCCTTCACCAGCATTGTACTCTTCGGAGCATTGTACTCTGGGGGAGATTCCAGAAATCACCATCTATCCTACTTTACAGACCAAACAATTCTCCAAACCCCACGTCCTGTGAAGAGTCGCGGACTTTCAACCATTCAGCGCCTAGTTGTAGTCTCACTGTCCTACGTGGACGTTCTATCAGCTTCGTCATTTTAGAGCTACTCACAGGCTTTGCATAATAATAATTTGTCCTTTGTCAGAGTCGCTTATCTCAATGTATTTCCCCATTTTCAGTCTATAGCCTATATATAGAACTCTAGAACTATGCCATATCTATCAAGAACTCTGAAAAAAACATACGTTTCAGAAAAAAAGGGTACCAACTTCACAGTAAGTGAAAAGATTTTCTCCTTAAATTACAATTATCTCGCAAACTATTAGCTGCACAAAAAAATATTATTTGGATTTTCGATAGAACTATTGGGGCTCTGTTCAGAACTGTCCTCAGAACTGTTGTACGAATTTACTTTTTGCGATAATCGACAAAAAATGGTTCCTACACCACAATTTTTACGTGTACTGTTGTTTTCTTCGCTAAATTCTGCAGAACTATTGAAATTTTGTACAAAGAACTCTAGAACTATGACTTATCTATCAAGAACCCTGAAAAAAAATATATTTCTGAAAAAAAGGGTGCCAGCTTCACAGTAGGAGCTCTTATGGAATTCTTAATTAAGTTGCAATTACCTCTTAAACTATTTCCTGCACAAAAAAATGCTACTAGGATTTTCCATAGAACTCTTCACGTGGTGTCCAGAACTGTCATCAGAACTGTAGGACGAATATATTTATATTTTCTGTAGAGAAAGTGTGTCTCACATTAAATCAATTTATCTCATAAACTATTATCGTCATAGAAAAATGTTGTTGGGATTTTCGATAGAGCTCTTGGGGTTCTGTTCAGAACTGTGCTCAGAACTCTTGTACTTATTTATATTATGCGGAAATTGACAAAGAATGTTTTCGATACGAAATTTTTTTCGAGAATTGTTGTTTTCTTCGTTACATTCTGCAGAACTTTTGAAATTTTGTGCAAAGAACTCTAGAACTATGGCACATCTAACAAGAACTGTGAAAAAAATGTATACTTCTCGAAAAAGGGGTGCTAACTTCACACGACTCGACGAGGCCATTATACGGAGTACAGAGCATAAAAGAAAAGGAAGATTACTGTTTAACATCCCGTCGACGGCGTGTCATTCTAGGAGCACAAGCTCGAATTACGAAAAGATGGAGAAAGAAATCGGGAGTCCGTTTTCAAAGGGAATCATTCTGGCATTTGCCTGGAGTGATTTAAGGAAGTCACGCAAACCTAAATCTGGTTGGTCTGATGGGCATTTGAAACGTTTTCCTCCAAAAGGCGAGTCCAGTGTGCTAAGTGCTGCGCTACCTCGCTCACTAAGAAGAGATCCTCAGACTGGACTCCGGGGAACGAGTTCGCTGCTTCAACTCGCTCAGTGTGTAGTGCGGGCGGTTTCATCATCGTTTACAGAATTGCCCAATAACAATTTTCGAAACGAAGGTATGATGTTTCTTCTTGTCTATCCGTTTACATCAGGAAGATGTTCAAATAGACACGCTACGAACTATGGCTATCGGAAACGATAGTAAATAGTTTCCATTTGAGGCAAAAATTCAAACTCCTTAACTCCTTTTTTTTTTTTTTTTTTTTTTTTTTTTTACAACGGCAACAAACTCAGCCCGCGCTCGGATCAGATATGTTGCCTGTGAAAGTGGATGATGATCTTTTGTATTGCTACTAATGCACTCCAAGGTAAAGTCGCAGTAGTTTCTTCATGAAGGCACTAGCATGCCCGAGGCAGGATTCGAACCTGTGACCGTAGCGGTTGCGCGGTTCCAGACTGTAGCGCCTAGAACCGCTCGGTCACAACGGCCGGCTTTGAACAGCATCCCAACGAAACAAACTTAAATGGAAACGGCGATCACAACAGTCGTGCTACGCTACGCTCTAAACTTGGCTTCTCAGGAATACCACATAACAGTACTAGTATTATGTCAACTAGTTCGGTCAAATTTGCTATAGGGTACATGCGATGACTTTGGCGCATTTACCAAATTAAGGCCGTGCAACTATTCTCGTTTATAATGGACAAGAGCACACATTTTTTGAAGTGTGAAAGTGCATTCGACATCTAGCACAATGATATGGAAACAAGTTTCATAACTGTGGCTCTTTAATTACAAACCGGTGGAAATCAAAGTACGATCGAATTTGATTTTGGTATTCACTGCTCGTAACATACTAAAAAGATTTTCTAGAAGTTTTTAACTGAAACAAACCATTATGTTCGACGAGTGTTATGGGAATACACTAATTATGGTAAAATAATTAGTAGAGATGCTCAAACTGCCAGCATCTAATAAGTCACCCTGCAATTACGATTTACCTAGCCGTAAAATACGGCGCAATTGAAATATGTGCTGAATAAGAACCCAGTGATCGTTCATTAAGTAGCTAGAGTCTTTTGCCATAATTTAGGATTTAAAAGGTATTACTTGGATTTATGAGCAAGAACCTCCAATTGTGGCTTGGGTACGCAGCTGCCAAATATTTGCTTGTAGGCTCTGTAGATACTGCTCGTGCACAGGACGATACTTGTTTCTCTTCGTGATTATTTAGCTCTGCATTTGTAACTTGAATGTAGCAAAGCACAGCAAAAGAGAAACAAACTAGCGTACTGATACTGCTATTACCTCAAGTAGTTAGGAAAGCACGTATCAGTGACTCATGGCAGAAGAATGTCACAGAAATCGCACATTGTTTTTCATTAGTAAGTCTTGTCAAGAAACAAGAAAATTTCTGACAAGTATGACATATCTGTAGACGTCAATCATCTACTGACAAAGCGATGCCAGTCTATCCAATACGTTTTCAATACTACAGCAATCAATTTATTTACATAAATGAAGAAAAGTAACGAAAAGCAGTGTGTCTTTACTATAACTTGAGAAGTTAAAATTTTTCAACTAGCTCTCATCACGTTTTCTGTATCTTCATATAATTTTTTTCCGTGGATGTATTCGTACGCATTTCTGCACATCTCTACTTCGACGTAAACACACACTTAAGAGTTTCAGTAAAAATTTGTGATGCCTGTAAATAGCAAATGAAAAAAAGTCACCTCCAGTTACTGCAGACATTTGCGCTGGAACAGCAGAAGAAAGACTGACAACAACTGCTGCTGCAAGCAATAGATTTAATAATCAGTATTAGTTTCGTGTTTCTTGAAGCCATTTTTTTATATTCACACATGCGTATGACATTTTCTGATAACGTTCACGTAGTTATTAAGTTATGTGGCCATGATATTCACCATATAAATTTTTGTTGTTGTGCAGTTGGCAATAAAACGAAAGACAGCTACACTCTATTGAGTGTCGTTGTGTAAATGTTAATATGACATATTTTCAATGTTTGCAAGTTGCAGAGAACTACATATACAACAAAATCATAATTATTGATTTGTTAAGATCCTCATTACATTGCGTCCACGTACAGACTCTCCGCAACCCACTTTATAGCCTTTGGCGGACGGTACTCTGTACCACTAATGGACATTCCCGTCCCAGTTCCAGTCGCAAATGGAGCGAGAGGGAAAAACTTCCCACATGCATCTCTACCAACCCTAATATCCTTAATAATTTCTCCTTACCGTCGTTATTCGAGATGAACGTTGTCCGAAACAGAATCATTCTGCAGTCTGTCGCAAATTCTGGTTCTCTAAACGGCCTCAATAACATTATGTGAAAAGTTCCTCTTCTTCCCTTCAAGGATGTACATCTAAACTCACGAAAGGTTTCTGTAACACTCCCATACTGACTGAACCTGCCGGAACTATGTCCAGCATAACACCTCTGGAGCCTTCCTTTAATAAGACGGGGTGGTGATGCCAAACACTTCAGCAGTGCTCGAGAAGAGTTCGCACAAAGGTTTTGTAAGCAGTCTCCTAAATGGTGCACCAAGTTCTGGAAATTTTCCCCAGTAAACTGTTGTTAACCATTCGCCTTTACTACAACTGATCGTACGTTCCATTTCAGGTCGTTTTGCATCGTTATGTTTAGACATTCAGTCGATATAACTGACTCAAGCCGCCTAATAGTAACGTTAATAACGTATTCGAGCATAGCAGTATCTGCAGTACATACAATTAAAGCCATCAGACATTCTCGTCATCCTAAAGTCCCATAAAGTCAGTCATCGCCGAAACCTCCCAATACACGCCAACGTCATCAAAAACAGTCTCAGAATGATGTTCATCCTATCCCATAGATCGTTTGCTTACATGGAGAATAGTTGTGGACTTATTATACTTCCCTAGGGTATTGTTGATATTACCTTTGTCTCTGATAAATACTCACCGTCCTGGATGACGTACTGGGTTCTATTACTCAAATTATCTTCGAGCCAGAAACATGATTAGAAATAAATTCCATGTGCTCAAACCCTTATCAACTGTGGCGTGATACAATGTCGAAGGCTTTTCGGAAATCTAGGAATACACAAGCGAAGCTTACTAAATCCATGCTGATTTGTGGCCAGCAGCTATTATGTCTCCAGCAAACTCATTATATTCGAGCACATACTATACTCAAGAAACATAGAGTAAATCGACGATAAAGCGATTTGTCTGTCATTTTATATATCCGTCCCCTTCATTTCTTAAATATGCAATAACCTGCTCTTTTTCGAGTTGCTTGAGACTTCGCTCAGCGAAATATTCACGATTAATGCCTGCCAATGACGCAAAGTGCTCTCTATAGCTTCATAGGGAATCCACACCAGTTGCCCTGTAATATTAGTAATGAACCCTGGCTCTTTACATTCTTAAACTAACTTTGAGATACATTAACATCTTTATGCTTTGCGAAGAATCTGGCAAATGTACTAATCACGTTAACACAGTGTACCATGTAGGGTTACGCACCACATGCTTTGAGATGTTGCGTGGAAACGTAACTCGAATTAAAAAATATTGCCATATGTTTTGTCGGGCAGAAACTCGTATTGTTACTACAGTATATGATAAAGAAGAGTTAATATAGGATATCCTATTTTATTATTTATTATGTTTGTTAAGTATATATATCAAGCACCTTAAAAGTAAAATGCATCTTTGAGTAGCACTATATACTTACTGCAGACAGTGGTGCAACAGAAACCATTTGTGATTGAATGTAAGAACTATTGCACTAACAAACACACACTATTACGTAAAATAAACTGCTGCAAGAGTAGTAATATAGCAGTTCAGACTTTCAAGTGAAATTAAATGGAAATAATGCAATCTTCTGAGACGGCTGTTGCAACCTGGAGAGTACACGATTCAAACAGGTTTTCGAATACTGTGCTGTTCTATTTTGCCATAAAATCTCTCAATGTAACTCTCTACACGTACAATTGCTGGAATTTATATAAGGTTTCGGATCGTATTTAATATTCTGTTTGGTTACCATACGAAAACATGGCTCGCATAAATGTTATTCCACTCAATCATAACATTCGTAATTAAAATATAATTCTGTTATCGGGAATGTGTGGAATACAGTTCAGATAATGTGATCTTTCAGTTAACAAGTCTCATTCACTTTTCACATACCGTTATTCCAGCACAATATGTTATTTTCTTGCAAATTAATTATGAATTGGTCCAATAACATTAACAGCTAACAGTAAGGTAGTCTTTAAAGTATTTGTTCTGAAAACGACACCAAAGTACCGAAAAATTAACGACAGCTGGGTATTCACCTGTATAGCAATAAATCTTGAAAATTTTGTAAAATCAAACAAATAAAATTTCACATGAATTTTTATGCGTCGGCATACAGTTCCAGGAATCAGCAACTCTCTAGATCGACATGTGTTACTTGTACAAAAAAAGGCGTTCCCAGGTAATTCAGCGTCTTTTTTGTCTCTGTCTAGAGGCGGGAAGATGCAGTGATGTGTTCGATTAATGCTCAGGGATATAAGGATTCGAAAGAGACGTTAAGCGTAACCGGGAGTTTTCAGTGTGATTCCCAGCGATTGTTCAATTATTTATTTCTATACCAGCGCTGGACTCATCATTCGCAGCTAGCCTGAACTAGTAAGCATTTTGTAACTTTAATGGTGTTACAAAACAAGATAATATTGGAAAGTGAATTTATAAGAATCATGATCAATCGACACTTGTTTAGAAGTCTTACAAAGGAACCATACACCCAACAGGTCACCGATTTTTTTCCTCATTTAACACGATTGAAGTTAAAGTCTACCAGTACTACGCGCTTTTCAAGCTAAGATTCCACCAATTAGTTATATCGTTATAAGGAATCTTGTTTCTTCAGACGTAATTAATATTTATTTATCAGTAGACTGTTACGTATATCACAAATAAAGCGTACGTTATTCAGACCAGGTATTGCCCGGTATGCGTGCATTAATGGATCAATAACGAACAGTTAATTTCATCAAGACTCTTTATTATACCTCGCTAGTACGTTGTCATGGATGTACCACGGTGTTTAGCACTGTTGTTATCACTCCTTTCCGAAAAAAACGTTCACTGTAGCGTTACAAATGTCTGGTATAACATAAGAGAAAAAAGAAACTGGCGCAGTATTTAATAGTCTCGTAAAGCTTTTCACCTGTATTTCTCATAAACACTTGGGAAACACATTGAACTGGAGCCGAATTTGTTACATATAAAACTGTACGGTGTTGGCAGAATAAAACTGGCACGGTAAATATTTCGTGCACCTGAAGATAGGTAACTTACTTACATCTTCCGCACCTGGGGCGGATAGCGTAAGTTGGGTTGCGTATCTTAAGGCGCGTGGAATGTTTTCGGGGCCAGTTTTATTTTGGCCACCCTGCACTACAAGAAGGCGCGAGATTAGCAAAATTGGTGAGCCGTTGGGTGTATGCTTTCCTTCTCACTACAAGTGAGGTATTAGTCTTACTGTTGCTTCAGAAAAAGTTCCTGGCCTACGAAAGAAGCTGTTCTAACTGAATGGAGATCATCCATGTACTGAAATGCAGGGACGAACTGAAGTGACGCTGCATGTTTAGAGGAGAGCGCGCTGGGCTGCGTACTCACCTGGAGCGCGGCAGGGACAACGGCGGGGTGCTCGCTCTCGCGCGCTTATCAAGGCCCTGATAAACCGCCCGCCGCCTGCCATTGGCCGCTCTGAGTGGCTGCACAACGTCGTTCGCAGTTTACACGTCCAGTTCTAGCCTTTTAGCGACTGAATGCAGCGAAACAAGTAGTAGATACATTGTACAACAATTGATTTGCGCAAGGTAGCACCATGACTAATGTAATATACACCGGCCGAAGTGGCCGTGCGGTTAAAGGCGCTGCAGTCTGGAACCGCAAGACCGCTACGGTCGCAGGTTCGAATCCTGCCTCGGGCATGGATGTTTGTGATGTCCTTAGGTTAGTTAGGTTTAACTAGTTCTAAGTTCTAGGGGACTAATGACCTCAGCAGTTGAGTCCCATAGTGCTCAGAGCCATTTGAACCATGACTAATGGACATGGGTTGTCGGGAATTCTGATATGAACATCAATTCCGTCATGGTTATTTATCTTCTTCGTGTTTTTTCTAAATGACGCAAGAGGAATGTGAATATTATTATGTAGGCGGGACCATTTCCTTCTTCACCAACATCCTCAAGCCGCTTCACAGTACAAGGCGAAACATTATCTTATCTGTATTAGTGACCTCCTGTTTTTTTCAAGCCATATATTTATGAAACAGTTCTACTCAATCGCTGCGCTTTTCATAAATCCAACATCGACTGCGACCCAACGATCTATTCCAAAGCGATTGCTTAAAATGAGAACAGCTTTGTTCGTCATAAACTAAATTCTACGTAACAATACACCGTCGTGTCGCATTAATGAGACCATGACATATGTTTGATGTCAACGTGCAGTAACCACTCGCAGAAAACCGGTGGCAGCACTAGCAGCGGAGGGTACATAAGGCGAGTCGGGGAACGCGGAAAAGAATACCGTCGTGGTCGTAATGCGGAAACGGAGCGATTTATCTGACGTCCAAAAGGCCATGACCATTGCCTTTCGGGCCCAAGGGTGGAAACACTTCCGTAATGGCTAAGTTTGTAAACTGTTCACGTGTAGCCATGGTTAAAGTACACTGAAGCGCCAAAGAAACTGGTATAGGCATGCGTATTCAAATACAGAGATATGTAAACAGGCAGAATACGGCGCTGCGGTCGGAAACGGCTATATAACACAGCACGTGTCTGTTGCAGTTGTTAGATCGGTTTCTGTTGCTACAATGGCAGGTTATCAAGATTTAAGTGAGTTTGAAATGGTGTTACAGTCGGCGCACAAGCGGTGGGGCACAACATCGCCGAGATAGCGGTGAAGAAGGAATTTTCCCGTACGACCATTTCACGAGTGTACCGTAAATATCAGGAATCCGGTAAGACATTAAATCTCCGACATCGCTGAAGCCGGAAAATGATCCTGCAAGAACGGAACCAACGACGACTAAAGAGAGTCGTTCAACGTAGCAGAATTGCAATCCTTCCGCAAAATTGCCGCATATTTCAATGCTGGGACATCAACAAGTGTCAGCGTGCACACCATTCAACGAAACATCATCGATATGACCTTTCTGAGCCGAAGGCCCACTCGTGTACCCTTGATGACTGCACGACACAAAGGTTTACGCCTCCTCTGGGACCGTCAACACCGACATTGGACTGTTGATGACTAGAATCATGTTGCCTGGTCGGATGAGTCTCATTACAAATTATATCGAGCGGATGGACGTGTACGGGTATGGAAACAACCTCAGGAATCCATCGACCCTGCATGTCATCAGGGGACTATTCAAGCTGGTGGAGGCTCTGTAATGGTGTGGGGTGTGTGCAGTTAAGTGATAAGGGACCTTTCATACGTCTAGATACGACTCTGGCTGGTGACACGTACGTAAGCATCCTGCCTGATCACCTGTATCCCAACCGGCCGCTGTGGCCGAGCGGTTCTAGGCGCTTCAGTCCGGAATCGCGCTGCCGCTAGGGTCGCAGGTTCGAATCCTGCCTCGGGCATGGATGTGTGTGATGTCCTTAGGTTAGTTAGGTTTAAGTAGTTCTAAGTCTATGGGACTGATGACCTCAGATGTTAAGTCCCATAGTGCTTAGAGTCATTTCAACCTGCATCCAGTCACGTCCGTTGTGCATTCCGACGGACTTAGGCAATTCCAGCAGGACAGTGCGACCCCTCACACTTCCAGATTTTCTACAGACTGGGTCCAGGGACACTCTTGTGAGTATAAACACTTTAGCTGGCCATCAAACTCCCCAGACAGGAACATTATTGAGCGTACTGGGATGCCTTGCAACGTGCTGTTCAGAAGAGACCTCCGCCCCTCGTACTCTTACGGATTTATGGACAGCCCTGCAAGATTCATGGTGTCACTTCCTTCCCGTACTACTTCAGACATTAGTGGAGTCCATGCCACGTCGTGTTAGAGCACCTCTGCGGGCTCGCGGGGCTTTACACGATATTAGGCAGGTGTACCAGTTTCTTTGGCTCTTCAACGTATATCGTGCATGCCAAAAAGGCGCTTTCAAAAACCAGTTGTCGAGGCAACGGGGGGTGCGCCACGGGCCATAGATGACAGGGGTGAACGACTGCTGCAGAGATGTGTGTGGGTGATTAGACGCGCAACTGTTGAGCAACTGACAGCCCAGGTGAACCAAGGAGCTGCCAACAGTGTCTTCTCAGCGACCGTTCAGCGAACGTTGCTTCGTACGGGCCTCTGAGCAGGCGCCTGATTCGTGCAACTATACTGACTGCTATTCATCGATACTAAGGCTGGAATTTGTACGCCGTACCACAACTGGACGTCCACTGAGTGTGCCACAGGTGGACGTTTCAGATGGCGGATGGACGTTGGTGTGTACCGAGTGAAACGTCTTATAGCAGACAATCGTCGCTAGCGTGCAGGCGGGAGGAGGGAGCGTTATGGTCTGTGGAATATATTCGTGGAAGTAATGTGTGATCTCGTCATTCTGGAGGTACAGTGGATCAACACAAGTATACATTTAACTTTGGG
The DNA here is from genome assembly GCF_023864275.1 of Schistocerca cancellata. Taxonomy (NCBI): domain Eukaryota; kingdom Metazoa; phylum Arthropoda; class Insecta; order Orthoptera; family Acrididae; genus Schistocerca; species Schistocerca cancellata. Next base: position 631,747,240 of record NC_064629.1, on the reverse strand, counting down.
AACCATGTACACTCCGCTATGGATTTGTTTTTCCTCGACACAATGGCACCTACCAGCAGGACAATGAAACGTGTCACTCAGCTCGCCGCGTACGTGCTTGGTTCGAAGAGCACCAGGATGCAGCTGCCATACTGCTTTGGTCACCAAACCTCCCGGATTTAATCCCAATCGAAAATCTGTGTGGCCACCTTGATCGAGCAGCTCTAGCCATGGATCCTCAACTGAGTAACCTAGATCAGCTGCTCACAGCACTGGAGTCCACATGTCGCCACATCCGTACGCTCTTTCTGCATGTCTCGCAGCAGTATGGGCTGCGTAAGGGGTTTATTGAGGCTTTTGATAGGTACTGGCATCAGTGTGACTAGACAGAGTAGTTAGTTCTCATGTAACATAGCATACAGTTTCGGAACCTACACGATATTGGTTGAAATTATTCGTCCATCTTCAGACTGATCCTTTTACTCATATTTAGTTTATAAATTTTTTCTCCTGTGGTTCCAGTTTTCTTATTTAAGTTCTCTTTTTTAACTTCTCCTCAACTTTCCTAACATGTATTTGGAGTCAGAAACGACGTCGTATTCGCAATGACATAATACGTTTTGTGGATGACTGCTTCCGTCAACCGATCCTGCAAAGCCTGATATTTACTTATTTTTTATTGTTTATTTAGCCTGACAAGATTAGGTCCTTAAGGTCCTCTCTTATATCTGACTGCGGACACCAAATACAAAAATTATTGCAAAGCGATCACAATAATAACGTTGTTGTTGTTGTCTTCAGTCCTGAGACTGGTTTGATGCAGCTCTCCATGCTACTCTATCCTGTGCAAGCTTCTTCATCTCCCAGTACTTACGGCAACCTACATCCTTCTGAATCTGCTTAGTGTATTCATCTCTTGGTTTCCCTCTACGATTTTTACCCTCCACGCTGCCCTCCAATGCTAAATGTGTGATCCCTTGATGCCTCATAACACGTCCTACCAACCGATCCATTCTTCTAGTCAAGTTGTGCCACAAACTCCTCTTCTCCCCAATTCTATTCAATACCTCCTCATTAGTTATGTGATCTACCCATCTAATCTTCAGCATTCTTCTGTAGCACCACATTTCGGAAGTTTCTATTCTCTTCTTGTCTAAACTATTTATTGTCCATGTTTCACTTCCATACATGGCTACACTCCATACAAATACTTTCAGAAACGACTTCCTGACACTTAAATCAATACTCGATGTTAACAAATTTCTCTTCTTCAGAAACGCTTTCCTTGCCATTGCCAGTCTACATTTTACATCCTCTCTACTTCGACCATCATCAGTTATTTTGCTCCCCAAATATCAAAACTCCTTTACTACTTTAAGTGTCTCATTTCATAATCTAATTCCCTCAGTATCACCCGACTTAATTCGACTACATTCCATTATCCTCGTTTTGCTTTTGTTGATGTTCGTCTTATATCCTCCTTTCAAGACACTGTCCATTCCGTTCAACTGCTCTTCCAAGTCCTTTGCTGTTTCCGACAGAATTACAATGTCATCAGCGAACCTCAAAGTTTTTATTTCTTCTCCATGGAATTTAATACCTACTCCGAATTTTTCTTTTGTTTCCTTTACCGCTTGCTCAATATACAGATTGAATAACAACGGGGAGAGGCTACAACCCTGTCTCACTCCCTTCCCAACCGCTGCTTCCCTTTGATGCCCCTCGACTCTTATAACTGCCATCTGGTTTCTGTACAAATTGTAAATAGCCTTTCGCTCCCTGTATTTTACCCCTGCCACCTTTAGAATTTGAAAGAGAGTATTCCAGTCAACATTGTCAAAATCTTTCTCTACGTCTACAAATGCTAGAAATGTAGGTTTGCCTTTCCTTAATCTATTTTCTAAGATACGTCGTAGGGTCAGTATTGCCTCACGTGTTCCAACATTTCTACGGAATCCAAACTGATCTTCCCCGAGGTCGGCTTCTACCAGTTTTTCCATTCGTCTGTAAAGAATTCATGTTAGTATTTCGCAGCTGTGACTTATTAAACTGATAGTTCGGTAATTTTCACGTCTGTCAACATCAGCTTTCTTTGGGATTGGAATTATTATATTCTTCTTGAAGTCTCATACATCTTGCTCGCCAGATGGTAGAGTTTTGTCAGGACTGGCTCTCCCAAGGCCGTCAGTAGTTCCAATGGAATGTTGTCTACTCCCGGGACCTTGTTTCGACTCAGGTCTTTCAGCGCTCTGTCAAACTCTTCCCGCAGTATCGTATCTCCCATTTCATCTTCATCTACATCCTCTTCCATTTCCATAATACTGTCCTCAAGAACCTCGCCCTTGTATAGACCCTCTATATACTCCTTCCACCTTTCTGCTTTCCCTTCTTTGCTTAGAACTGGGTTCTCATTTGAGTTCTTGATATTCATACAAGTGGATCTCTTTTCTCCAAAGGTCTCTTTAATTTTCCTGTAGGCAGTATCTATCTTACCCCTAGTGAGATAAACCTCTACATCCTTACATTTGTCCTCTAGCCATCCCTGCTTAGCCATTTTGCACTTCCTGTCTATCTCATTTTTGAGACTTTTGTATTCTCTTTTGCCTGCTTCATTTACTGCATTTTTATATATTCTCCTTTCATCAATTAAATTCAATATTTCTTCTGTTACCCAAGGATTTCTACTAGCCCTCGTCTTTTTACCTACTTGATCCTCTGCTGCTTTCACTACTTCATCCCTCAGAGCTACCCATTCTTCTTCTACTATATTTCTTTCCCCCATTCCTGTCAATTGTTCCCTTATGCTCTCCCTGAAACTCTGTACAACCTCTGGTTTAGTCAGTTTATCCAGGTCCCATCTCCTTAAATTCCCACCTTTTTGCAGTTTCTTCAGTTTTAATCTACAGTTCATGACCAATAGATTGTGGTCAGAGTCCACATCTGTCCCTGGAAATGTCTTACAATTTAAAACCTGGTTCCTAAATCTCTGTCTTGCCATTATATAATCTATCTGATACCTTCTAGTATCTCCAGGATTCTCCCATGTATACTACCTTCTTTTATGAATCTTGAACCAAGTGTTAGCTATGATTAAGTTATGCTCTGTGCAAAATTCTACCAGACGGCTTCCTCTTTCATTTCTCTCCCCCAAACCATATTCACCCACTATGTTTCCTTCTCTCCCTTTTCCTACTCTCGAATTCCAGTCACCCATGACTATTAAATTTTCGTCTCCCTTCACTACCTGAATAATTTCTTTTATCTCATCGTACATTTCATCAATTTCTTCATCATCTGCAGAGCTAGTTGGCATATAAACTTGTACTACTGTAGTAGGCATCGGCTTCGTGTCTATCTTGGCCACAATAATGCGTTCACTATCTACATCTACATCTACATCCATACTCCGCAAGCCACCTGACGGTGTGTGGCGGGGGATACTCTGAGTACCTCTATCGGTTCTCCCTTCTACTCCAGTCTCGTATTGTTCGTGGAAAGAAGGATGCTTCTGTGTGGGCATCTGACTGGAAAAGGGCACAGGTCATCCCCGTTTTCAAGAAGGGACGTCGAACAGATGTGCAGAACTATAGACCTATATCTCTAACGTCGATCAGTTGTAGAATTTTGGGACACGTATTGTGTTCGAGTATAATGACTTTTCTGGAGACTAGAAATCTACTCTGTAGGAATCAGCATGGGTTTCGAAAAAGACGGTCATGTGAAACCCAGCTCGCGCTATTCGTCCACGAGACTCAGAGGGCCATAGACACGGGTTCACAGGTAGATGCCGTGTTTCTTGACTTCCGCAAGGCGTTCGATACAGTTCCCCACAGTCGTTTATTGAACAAAGTAAGAGCATATGGACTATCAGACCAATTGTGTGATTGGATTGAGGAGTTCCTAGATAACAGGACGCAGCATGTTATTCTCAATGGAGAGAAGTCTTCCGAAGTAAGAGTAATTTCAGGTGTGCCGCAGGGGAGTGTCATAGGACCGTTGCTATTCACAATATACATAAATGACCTGGTGGATGACATCGGAAGTTCACTGAGGTTTTTTGCAGATGATGCTGTGGTGTATCGAGAGGTTGTAACAATGGAAAATTGTACTGAAATGCAGGAGGATCTGCAGCGAATTGACGCATGGTGCAGGGAATGGCAACTGAATCTCAATGTAGACAAGTGTAATGTGCTGCGAATACACAGAAAGATAGATCCTTTATCATTTAGCTACAAAATAGCAGGTCAGCAACTGGAAGCAGTTAATTTCATAAATTATCTGGGAGTACGCATTAGGAGTGATTTAAAATGGAATGATCATATAATGTTGATTGTCGGTAAAGCAGATGCCAGACTGAGATTCATTGGAAGAATCCTAAGGAAGTGCAGTCCGAAAACAAAGGAAGTAGGTTACAGTACGCTTGTTCGCCCACTGCTTGAATACTGCTCAGCAGTGTGGGATCCGTACCAGATAGGGTTGATACAAGACATAGAGAAGATCCAACGGAGAGCAGCGCGCTTCGTTACAGGATCATTTAGTAATCGCGAAAGCGTTACGGAGATGATAGATAAACTCCAGTGGAAGACTCTGCAGGAGAGACGCTCAGTAGCTCGGTACGGGCTTTTGTCAAAGTTTCGAGAACATACCTTCACCGAAGAGTCAAGCAGTATATTGCTCCCTCCTACGTATATCTCGCGAAGAGACCATGAGGATAAAATCAGAGAGATTAGAGCCCACACAGAGGCATACCGACAATCCTTCTTTCCACGAACAATACGAGACTGGAATAGAAGGGAGAACCGATAGAGGTACTGAAGGTACCCTCCGCCACACACCGTCAGGTGGCTTGCGGAGTATGGATGTAGATGTAGATGTAGATGTAGAATCTCTCTGATTTTATCATCATGGTCTCTTCGCGAGATATACGTGGGAGGGAGCAATATACTGCTTGACTCTTCGGTGAAGGTATGTTATCGAAACTTTAACAAAAGCCCGTACCGAGCTACTGAGCGTCTCTCCTGCAGAGTCTTCCACTGGAGTTTATCTATCATCTCCGTAACGCTTTCGCGATTACTAAATGATCCTGTAACGAAGCGCGCTGCTCTCCGTTGGATCTTCTCTATGTCTTGTATCAACCCTATCTGGTACGGATCCCACACTGCTGAGCAGTATTCAAGCAGTGGGCGAACAAGCGTACTGTAACCTACTTCCTTTGTTTTCGGATTGCATTTCCTTAGGGTTCTTCCAATGAATCTCAGTCTGGCATCTGCTTTACCGACGAAGAACTTTGTATGACCATTCCATTTTAAATCACTCCTAATGCGTACTCCCAGATAATTTATGAAATTAACTGCTTCCAGTTGCTGACCTGCTATTTTGTAGCTAAATGATAAGGGATCTATCTTTCTATGTATTCGCAGCACATTACACTTTTCTACATTGAGATTGAATTACCATTCCCTGCACCATGCGTCAATTCGCTGTAGATCCTCCTGCATTTCAGTACAATTTTCCATTGTTACAACCTCTCGATACACCACAGCATCATGTGCAAAAAGCCTCAGTGAACTTCCGATGTCATCCACAAGGTCATTTATGTATATTGTGAATAGCAACGATCCTATGACACTCCCCTGCGGCACACCTGAAATCGCTCTTACTTCGGAAAACTTCTCTCCATTGAGAATGACATGCTGCGTTCTGTTATGTAGGAACTCTTCAATCCAATCACACAATTGGTCTGATAGTCCATATTCTCTTACTTTGTTCATTAAACGACTGTGGGGAACTGTATCGAACGCCTTGCGGTAGTCTAGAAACACGACATCTACCTGTGAACCCGTGACTACGGCCCTCTGAGTCTCGTGGACGAATAGCGCGAGCTGGGTTTCACACGACCGTCTTTTTCGAAACCCATGCTGATTCCTACAGAGTAGATTTCTAGTCTCCAGAAAAATCATTATACTCGAACATAATGCTGTTGGTAGTAGCTTACCTGCACTCCTATTTTTTTATTCATTATTAAACCTGCATTACCCCTATTTGATTTTGTATTTATAACCCTGTATTCACCTGACCAAAAGTCTTGTTCGTCCTGCCACCGAACTTCACTAATTCCCACTATATCTAACTTCAACCCTTCCATTTCCCTTTTTATATTTTCTAACCTACCTGCCCGATTAAGGGATCTGATATTCGACGCTCCGATCCGTAGAACGCCAGTTTTCTTTCTCCTGATAACGACGTCCCCTTGAGTAGTCCCCGCCCGGAGATCCGAATGGGGGACTATTTTACCTCCGGAATATTTTACCATCATCATTTAACCATACAGTAAAGCTGCATGCCCTCGGGAAAAATTACGGCTGTAGTTTCCCCTTGCTTTCAGCCGTTCTCAGTACCAGCACACCGAGCGAGGTGGCGCAGTGGTTAGACAATGGACTCGCATTAGGGAGGACGACGGTTCAATCCCGCGTCCGGCCATCCTGATTTAGGTTTACCGTGATTTCCCTAAATCACTCCAGGCCAATGCCGGGATGGTTCCTCTGAAAGGGCTCGGCCGACTTCCTTCCCCATCCTTCCCCAATCCGATGAGACCGATGACCACGCTGTCTGGTCTCCTTTCCCAAACCAACCTACCAACCAACCAACCAGTACCAGCACAGCAAGGCCGTTTTGGTTAGTGTTGCAAGGCCAGATCAGTCAATCATCCAGACTGTTGCCCCTGCAACTACTGAAAAGGCTGCTGCCCCCTTCAGGAACCACACGTTTGTCTGGCCTCTCAACAGATACCCCTCCGTTGTGGTTGCACCTACGGTACGGCCATCTGTATCGCTGAGGCACGCAAGCCTCCCCACCAACGGCAAGGTCCATGGAGCATGGGGGTAGGACAACAATAATAATTTGTGAAATTAATAAAATGATAATTAGCAAAAATAATAACAGTAACAGTAATAATGGTGATAAAATAATGTAGGAATTAAGAATGAGATTAATTAGTTGTTACATTACAAACTAAATAATAACAATTAGTGCTATTAACAAGAAGTAATAATTTGCAGTAACAATAATGATAATAATAAAATAATGGAAAAATTAATAATGATATTGATTAGATTAGCACTTTTTAAGCCTTGTTTGGTATTAGGTGAAGTGTAAGGGATAATGGAAGAGAAGATTGAAATAAATGCGACAATGACACCTAGGAAAGAAGAGAATTTCAATAGAGAACTCTGTAGAGAATGGTAGGGAAAGGTGATGGTGGAAAGCCGGTTGATGAGAGTGAGCTGCAAGGAGAGATAGCTACTGTGATAGGAGGTGGGTCGTTAGCTGCCTTTTAGAGTTCGAAACGATTTTAATTTCTCTAATATTTCGAGGTAGATTGTTCCAAAGTCTGGTTTCTGATACAGAAAAAAGATTTATAGAACATGACAGTGTTGTGTAGAGATACAGAGAGCATTTACATAGTTGAAAACGGGTATTTCTACGTTACTGTTCAAATAGTAGGGTAAGGTTTGAAAATAAACAGGAAGAAGTGCAATGATTGAGAAGAAGATGCAGCGTACACGGGATATGATCATCTCTACGCTCATTGGCACGTAGCCTTGATAATTGATCAAAGGCAGGAGTGATGTGGTCGAAATAGCGTAGATCATAAATGTATCGTACACAAGCATTCGTCACCAGTTCGAGCCGGCGTGAGCTCTCATACGAAAGTCCTAGGAGAATAAAATCATCGTAATCAAGGATGGGGAGTATTACTGAGTCTACGAGTTTTCTTTTAAACTCTAGAGGAAATACTTTTTTTTATATTTCTGTAATGAATGAAGTGATGCTGACACCTTATTGCCGACTGCAGCTGTGTGTTCGGTGCAATCTAGGTGATGGCCCAGAATTGTCCCCAAATTCTTTGCAGGGGAAGAAAAGGTGTTTTCTGTGCTGTTTCGGTGTAAGTGTGAAATAGATTCCTCGAACTGAGAAATATTAAGTCTTTTGTGAACGACTAAGATTTCTTGCATTTTAGATGGATTATGTTTCAAATCAAAGTCCTGTATGTATTCTGGTAGAGCAAGTGTGTCAGCATTTACGTTCCAGAGAGTTGTAGGCAGATTTGTTGGTCTTGTACTTAGGTATAACTCAAGGTCATCAACATATAAATGATACTTACAATGGGAGACAATCTTCGGCACATTATTAACATATAACGAGAAAAGTAATGGACCTAATACTGATCCTTGTAGTGCCCCTGATACGACATTCTTCCATTGTGGCCTCTTTGTTATGGTCATTACTCATTGATGGCGGGATGTAAGTTATGAGTGGAACCATTGTACAGCACTCGAAGAAAAGTTTTAACTTTTTAGTTTAGGGTGCGGAATATCAAAGTCGACAGTGTCGAAAGCTTTGCCTAAATCCAAAAATCACAAAAGAGTCGCCTCTTGTTTGTTTATAGACTGTTTCTGTTCGTCAGTCACTCTTATAACATCAGTCGTCGTGCTGCGATTTTTCTGGAAACCAGACTGGAATTCATCCAGAAGGTCATTCGATATTAATATCTAGTAAACTGATCGTGAACTGTGTGTTCTAACGCCTTAGATAATGCTGGTAAAATGTAAATGGGCCTGTAGTCAGAAAGCTCCCTGCCAGACTGCTTTTCGGATAGTGGCTTTATGAGTCCCTTTTTTCAGGGGGATGCTGGAGGTCAGAGAATGGTAAAAATATACATTATTATCGGCGGCAATGGATCGACGAGGAAATTGACCATTTGTATAGTAATACTGACGTGTCCTGCAGCTGGAGAACGAATTAGCGCAGTTGCGTACCTGGCTGTGTTAAGGCTAACCGGAATAGGTTCCAAGATATATTAGTGGCTCGAAGACTTCTTAAGTAATATAACCCAATATGTTGTCCTGTAACGTCAGGAGTGCCCCACGCAAGCGTAATAGGACGGATACTATTTATATATACATAAATGATCTGACGCGCTGGGTAGCAGGAATCTACGGCTATTTGCTGATGATGCGTTGGTGTACGCCGTTGTCGAGTGAGTGTAGGGGGATACAGGATGACTCAGACAAAATTTTTACTTGGTCTGATGAATGGCAGTTAGCTCTGAATGTAGAAAAATATAAGTTGAAGCAGTAGGAAAAACAATCCCGTAATGTTTGAATACAGTCACGTTGATTAAATACCTAGGGATAACGTTCCAAACCGATACGAATTGGTACAAGCATGTAGGACTGTAGCAGAGAAGGCCAATGGGTGACTTCGGTTTATGGTGAGAATTCTAATACAGTGTGGATCACCTGTAAAGGAGACCGCCGGCCGGAGTGGCCGAGCGGTTCTAGGCGCTACATTCTGGAACCGCGCGACCGCTACGGTCGCAGGTTCGAATCCTGCCTCGGGCATGAATGTGTGTGATGTCCTTAGGTTAGTTAGGTTTAAGTAGTTCTAAGTTCTAGGGGACTGATGACCTCAGAAGTTAAGTCCCATAGTGCTCAGAGCCATTTGAACCATTTTTAAAAAGGAGACCACGCATAGAACACTAGTGTGCCCAGTTCTTCAGCAATGTTCGAGTATTTGGGATCCCCACCAGGTCGGATTAAACGAAGCCATACCAATAACGGACTCAAAGCTGTAGCCTGTCACCAACCTTATGTAAATTAGCTACAGGTGTGTTCCAAGGGACTGATATAGCACTGTTACTGTTTTAAATGTATGTAAAAGATCTAATGGATAACGTCGGAAGCTCAAAGAGGCTTTTGCGGATCATGGTGTTGTATATAGAGAAGTCGAAACGCGAGCAAAGTGTAACAAAATGCTGGAAGACCTACAGATGGTTGGCGCTTGGTGCATGAACTGGCAGCTTACCCTCAACATAAGAAAGTGTAACGTATGTCGCAGAAGTAGATGAAACGACCCGTTGTTGTATGATCATACGTCTGTCGAACATTTATTAGAAGCAGTCACATCCATTAAATACAATGCCGGAAAAAAATAGTACACCATTTTAGAAGTTTCCTGTTCATTCAAGATTTATTGTTGCAACAGTCCATATGTAGTACACGAAATGATTACATTTACAGATCAATAGCACAAGTGGTTCAGAGGTACCAAGTATCGGCCCCTTGCTGAAACACCCATATTAGTATTTGGTGTCGCCTTCACGGACGGCAAAGCAGGCACTGACTCTGGCATCCAGTCGATCGTACAGAGGGCAAATACTGTCCTGAGATACGTTATGCCACGCCTGCTCGGTCTGTTCACACAGTTCTGTAAGACTTGTTGGTTGTCAAGACGCACGAGTCACTTCTCGTCCAACCATATTCCACACGTGCTCGATTGGAGACAAGCCTGGAGATAGTGCTGGCCAGGAAAGTTGCTGCAAGTCTTGCAGAGCACGTTGTGTTTCAAGAGCAATGTGCGGTCGACCATTATCCTGTTGGATCAACACATCACCTTCCTGTTGCAAGAAAGATAAAAGAAGGGGTCTAACAACATTCTGCGTGTACCGAGCGCTGGTTAGCGTCACGTCCAGTAACACCAAAGGTGAACGAGAGGTGTAGCTTATCGCACCCCATTCCATAAGGCCTGGATTGGGACCAGTGTGTCTTGGACGAATGCACTCTACGGGACAGCTCTAACCAGGTCTATGCCGTATGCGCAAACGTTCATCACTTGCGGGCAGGCAAAATATACTTTCATCGCTGAAGACCACGGCGCGCCATTCCATTTTCCCATTGATCCTCTGACGGCACCAGTCGAACCGCGCATGTCGATGTTGTGGTTTGAGTGAAAGACGGGCTAGAGGGTTGCGTGCCCGTAGTCCCACTGCTCATAACAAGTTGGCAACAGGTCGTGTTGATACTTCTGGGCTCAGAGGCCCTCTTATCTTTTCTATGGTAGCTGTAAGATCTGCCACTGCTGTCCTTACAATATGAAGATCCTGGCAGGTTTCTGTGCTGCGTGGACGCCTAGAACCTCGTCTACATGTTTGGCAATGTTCATGTGACCACTGATACCAGCACCGTTGTACAAATGACGCAGTACGTCCAATTTGTGTGGTAGTTTTCCGAAAGAACCATCTCGCCATTCAGAAGGCCATTATTTGGCCCCTTTCAAACTCACTAATTGGCTGTAGGCAGCACGAGTGCGTCTCCATGATATGGTCGCCCGCTTGCTTGTCACCTTTGCATCGCACTGAGCCTTCTGGCTGTGTGCGTTCCCTGTTAAATGGTAGATACAGATGGCGTTATGATGATGATGATGATGATGATGTTTGGTATGTGGGGCGCTGAACTGCGCGGTTATCAGCGCCCGTACCATTTCCCAACCTTTGCTCAGTCCAACTCGCCACTTTCATGAATGACGATGACAACACAAACACCCAGTCATCTCGAGGCAGGTGAAAATCCCTGACTCCGCCGGGAATCGAACCCGGGACCCCGTGCTCGGGAAACGAGAACGCGACCGCGAGACCACGAGCTGCGGACAGATGGCATTGCCGGCCGGAGTGGCGGAGCGGTTCTAGACGCTGCAGTCTGGAACCGGGCGACCACTAGGGTCGCAGGTTCGAATCCTGCCTCGGGCATGGATCTGTGTGATGTCCTTAGGTTAGTTAGGTTTGAGTAGTTCTAAGTTCTAGGGGACTGATGACCTCAGAAGTTAAGTCCCATAGTACTAAGAGCCATTTGAACCATTTGAACAGATGGCGTTATGGTAGCTATTCCATTACAGTATCTGTTGGATGACGTTGAAGCCATTATCATTATGTTTACTATCCCCCAGATGGCATATGCCGTCATCGGAACAAAATCGACGTCGTCTTTCCAGGTGTACTGATTTTTTTCCGGCAGTGTATCTGGAAGTGTATCTAAGGAACGATTTAATGTGGAACGACCAAATAAAAATATTCGTCGGAAAAACAGATACCAGACTTAGATTCATTCAAAAGAATCCGCAGAAAGTGTAGTCCACCCACGAACTAGATAGCTTACATAATCATGGCTCAACTGATACTTGTATACTGCTAGTCAGGCTGCGGTCATTACCAGTTATAATTGATAGAGGGAGTTTAGAAGGCCCTAAGGAAAGCAGCGCATATCATCACAGATTTGTTTAGTAAGTGTAAAAGCAGCACAAAATACCTCATCCAGCTCCAGTGACAGTTGCTGCAAGAGAGGCATTGTGCATCACGGTGTGGTTTGCTGTTAAAATTCCAAGAGTCTATGTTCCTAGAAGTTTGAACCAATATATTGCCTCCTCGTAAATTCCATAAGCGTGCGTTCCTAGAAGAGTGAACCAATATATTGCCTCCTCGTATGTACATCTCTCGTAAATAACATCAGAGGTAAAATTAGCGAGATTCGAACTCACAAGGAGGCTTACCAATAGTCGTTCCCCTCGCGCACCCATAACTCACGCATTATACCTATGAGACTTGCCAATTGACCTGTATAGGAACTTCTGTCCCCTGATAAGCCTGCTCCCAATATTAGTTCCAGCTTAATGTTACTGAGGGAATACCTTGAGTAACAGTTAAGTCTCCAACATTTAACCGAGCCTAACAGATTCGGAACTACCATATTCAGTAGGTGAGATTGCAAGTGATGTCGTTTACAGAGAACATAAAATTACCAGGTTATGCGTCATTTAAAGTTAGTTTCTTCTTTTTCCCTCTTGGAATGTGGATTCGAATCCACAGATATTGTCTCGTACAGAAATACAAACGCAGTTCGGCACGCACAAAAAGAGAAAAAAAACGCATAATTTTTGAGAGTGTGTATAATGTCTCACCAGAACGATAACTTCTTTCCTGAACACTACATTCGCCAGACTAATTTTTTTTCTTATTCTGAGTTTAGCTGCGCCACTGAATATTTTCTGTAACTACTCCTTCTTTACTCCCACACGTTTCCAAACACCTGCTTTCCCTCTTTGGTTCCTTCTCATGCCACTGTAGCTTTGTATCTTCTTAACAGTCGTAATTTACTAGTCCCCAAAGAATATACTACCATACTAATCAACGCATCCTTGTGGTACCACAAGAAGATCGACATTTATCACGCTGAAATATTTCTTGAGAAATATCTCTCAAAATCTAAAAGAACTGAAAAAGCATCATAAGCTTTGGTTCTTTGAATACATACGCTGATATCATTATACGTCTGAAATATTACAAACAAGAACATCGGCCTCAGCATATTCTCTTCCTTACACATCAGGGCAGATGATTGGCGTAATAAATCACCTTTCATAAATATACCATTAATACTTCCCATGTATCTCACGAAACGCTTCAAGTCACACAAAAACACTCACATCAAAACTCAGCATCGTTTATCTAAACACGACAGTTATTTAGCTGACCTAACAGGAACTGTACAAAGTTTATTCTTCAACATCAATATTTCAACCATAACTCTGCATTGCTTTTAAATGCGTTTTGAAATTTGAGTTCGTGAATAGGGTGTTTAGATGGACTTTTAGTTTACGTGAATCGTGTTGATAGACAGTTTATCAAATATTTTTCGTAAAATTGAGCTTTCTATGAAATTATTTATTGTTTTGCTTTATAAAAAAATATCTGATTAATAACACTCATGATGAACATGTAGAAAATTAGAAATAAGTGCTAAACGAAAAAGAAAATGTGACAAAATATGATAAAGTAAGTTAAAAATCAAGATTTTTTCGCTCATAAACTTCCAGCTAGAATTTAGTTCTCATTCATCACCTCTCTATCAAACAGTAAAAGCAATACTCTACGTACTCTATACAAGTCATTTCAAAGTAAGTGAACAATTTTCAGGAAAATGCTATCGAAATATACTGGCAAAAGTAATTAAAAAAGCTAACGATACTCAATGATAATTATTAAAAGTAACTAGAAGCAACAGTCGACTTAGTAGTTGAGTTGGTACGATTTTCACCTTACTAGTTCTTTGCTGTCTACAGGGAAAGCACTCGTACCTAGGATGCTTTGATAATTATCTATGTTTTGACTTTACAACTGATTTTCTATCAAAACTTTCCCGGCTCAACAACGTAAAATTAATTTCAGCGTTATAAAAATCAATAAAATTTTAGGTAGTCATGTTGTAAGTTAGATCTATGAAACGAGGGTATATGTGCATACAAGATAAATCTTTCACAACCAATATGTCCGCACAAAATGCATGATATCGTGACAATCAGAAGATATTATGCAACTATGAAGATTCTATGTACTAAGTATTTTTCTAGAACAGTTAAATAACGCATTCAGCAACTCTGTCCGTAGATTCTAAGGCAAACTGATCTCAGATCACGAACACGAACACACACATTTACAGCAGTGGACAACACGAGCGAGACCCCTCGCCTTTTCGTTATGCTGATCTGCACAGCTTTAAAGTTTGCTACACAGCATAACAGGCAAGGCGACGAAGTGCTACCAACATACTATGCACAGGTGTGAAATTGTAAAACTATCCGAACTTTGTCAGACTGATTCAATCATGTGTAAGACTATATTAATGCTGATTAGTGTGTTAAACACAACACGTAAATAAAAGATATAAATGAAAGAAGAAACGCTAATTAGTATGAACTGTACTAATAAAAATGAATTTCATCTTATCGAGATAACGTAACTGTTTTAGTAAGACAAAGTACCCCAGATCGTTAGGAATTAGCAAAATATAATGCGCATTCTGCCGCGAAATGGTCTGTGTCAACGTTCATACCTGTCATACTGGATTACCGTTGCTGATCTACCATGAAAGTGTGCAAATTTAGCAATGCGTGAAGATTCATAACGAAATTACGTTAAAAATCATTCAGTCCCACACTTAAGTCAATTCAGTTATTGACAGAAGCGGAAAAACTAGGCAGTAACAAGTATGAAATTCTACAAGAGTTTCATATTGACAGCCACAGGGCGCCGACACAGAATAAAGGTAGCAATAAAACGTATTGGGGGCGCGAGAATTTCTTAAAATTGCTTTACTGGTAGTCTATCTGCCTCCATCGAGATTAGAACCGCAAAGAAAGCAGGCCTCCTTGCAGTAGCAAACAACTTTCGCTTTGCTAGCAGACAACCCAGGCAAACAGCCTTCTATTATTACCCCAGACATGAATAAGCCGGCAATTTCGCAATGAAAATGGAAAAATGATCTGCAGTTTCTCTTGCATAGAGCTTTCTGGACTCAAAAACATTAATTTTCTACCTTCATGTCGCCGCTTATGTGACAATCATTCGGGATGTTTATCGAAATAACAAAATACTGTTATTAGCAAGTAAATTTAGTAGGATAATTCTGCACTACCCCAGGAAATAAACGGCTACATAGCTGCCAAACGTATTCTACAATGTTTCGAATTCTCCATTAGACTCGCCACAGCCAGAAAACGTTCATTAGCCGAAGTGTTACTTAAGCTAGCTAGCAATGGGAATGCTCGCACTTCTAAAACGCTGTGGCATTAATACTGGGATCTGAATTACCACATGTATAGGCAAATGGGTTTTATTTGCATTCCTGTGATTTAGATCGAAAGCATAGCTACGATTAATATACTGATGTATCGACTGCAACTAGAACATTTCGAATATAGAGTAGGAGGAATTATTTATGCGACCTTCATCTTCAGCAACTGTCGTAGCTATTTTCGTTGTTAGGATTTCGTCACCTAAATCGGAAAAAATGGAATCCTACTAGTCTCACTTAAGAAGATTACTGTTAATGAAGTAAAAGAGCCACGCAGGGGACACCAAATGAAAAAGCTACTCCTTATGTTTCTGATCTAGACTGCTATAAAAATGCGAAGGAACTGTTAATCAGAACTCGGGGAGAAGTTGTAGTCTAATTCAAAATCGATTTATTGATCTTAAACAAGACAAGACAACAAAATTGTTAAAGAAACATCATGCAAAAAAATATTTATTTAACAAAAGCCTTACTAAAATGGGATCTACGGTGGACTAAGTGATCTGCTGGGGATCGCCACACGACACTAACCAGAACACTACTCTCTCTATCCCAGTTCATACACATGAATCCAGGTTATGGCATCAAACTACGCCACCACCAAGAATCTATATTCTACCATACAAAAAAAAAAAGGAAAAATATGGTTCGAAAGAACAGGGTGCTGATAAATAGATATTATAGCCCTACGTCGCAGCAGTGAATACTTTACCATCCTACGGGTCAAGGTGGCACACTACGATGCGTTCGGCGACGGAAGTCATGGACGGCGGAAATCTGTTATTAAATACGCGTTCCCGAAAAATGCAAGTACGCGGTCCTGCGTTCGGTTAATTCAGAGTGCAGGTACTTCCCTAAGAGCCTCTGAAACCCTGACGGATTCCAGTGTGCAGGTGGACCGGTTTGCTGGTCTGCCAAACCAATTTGACTCCGTGCCACGACTGTGCGTGTCGGAATGTATCAAATGTTTAGACGGCCGACACAAGACAAATAAGTACACCCACACATCACTCGTTGTGACCGTAATGATATAAGCAATACCTCTGACAGTTCAGAAGGTGATTGGCACAGGCTCTAAGTCATGCCCTAGTAAAGGACACAAGTCTCACCGTTTAGGTAGAGACCTGCAGTTCTTTACTAGCGAAGCGCCAGTACAAGGGGCTTGTACGAGAGTCGATCTCCTCTTTCTCTGTGTTGCCTGCTCAGCTCAGTTCCAAAACCACATTTCTCTCTTTATGACTTCCCCCGATTTTGTACAAGCCAATCACGAGCTGGAGCCCGGCATTTTAAGCTCGGTGAATGGTCTTTGCACTGCAAACCAATTTGACCAATCAGAGACTTAAAGTTAATTGGCAGAAAACGGAAAAAAATTCAGCTTTGCGGCTTCTTTCCCACACGTTTTGCTAACACAATACAGGGTGGAAGCACAGCCCTCCATAAACAGCTTGTTATCTCCCCTGTTGCGTCCATTTCAAAATTTGCAACGAACGGCCATAAACCCGCATTGACGAAAGATGTTTTGAAACAGGGCCTGCACGTTTGAGCGCCAGTTTTACTGACCCACAGACATTTGCAGAACGTTTACATTTCTTTTGGCGGCTTGCTCGCTAACAAGGCCTACAATGTGCTGTCGGCGACTTTTCGGTGCTAGGCCGTGCCAAAGCTTAATGTGTTTTGCACAATGCGACCGCAGCACGGCCCGTCTGAAATGTCTCCTCACCGTTCTCTAGAAAAAACGCGCTTTGTCGCCCCACCAACGCCGTGCTTTTACTGTAGTTGTTTAAGTCGGCACCCTGTTCCTTTGAATGCAGGTAAAGCTTACCGTATTTCTTTCCCTAGAGCATGCAAACAAGACCATAAACTGCTGCCCACCATTTCATCACAATGTGTGAAGTCAAATCGCCGTAGATCGTATTCCCTTTACCGAATCAGAAGAGAGTGCCCTGCAATCCCTAACACTTTCTAGACCATCTATCTGTCTACCCAACCCCTAAAACCCATTTACCTCGAGTACGGGTAGACATAATAAGTGGAAATGTATCGCACTTCCTGCGGTATACGGTCTCTTGGTGGTGTAAAAAAGGGAGCTTCTATGTCATTGAAATCTAAAGATACGGCGATTTAACACACATTCATACCCGGGGAAGGATTCGAGCTGACGGCGCAAGCAGCCCCGCGGTCCGCGATTTGACGCCGTTGAACGCACAGCTAACCCGGTCCGGCAAGCTGTTAATATCATCTGGTGTTGCTAAGGAATTATTCACTTCTGGTGAATGATTTTCTGCGCAGTTCGTTTAAGATAGAATAACTAAAATGTATTTGATGTTACGGAAGAGGAAGGATGCCTAATTCATTTCCCCTTGTCTTTTTTTATGATGTTAGATTCGCAATCTTAGCACACGTGCTATCCATAATTCCTAATGAGCTGGGGTACCTTGTCTTACTAAAACTGTTACATTATCTCGATAAGCTGAAATTCATTTTTATTAGTACAGTTCATTCTAATTAGCGTTTCTTCTTTCATTTATATCTTATATTTATGTGTTGTGTTTAACACACTAATCACTATTAATACAGTCTTAGACATGATTGAAAAACAGTCTGACAAAGTTCGGATAGTTTTTCAATTTCACACCTGTGCATAGTATGTTGGTAGCACTTCGTCGCCTTGCGTGTTATGCTGTGTAGCAGACTTTAAAGCTATGCAGATCAGCATAACGAAAAGGCGAGGAGTCTCACTCTCATTGTCCACGACTGTACGTACAAAAACTTCCACATTGCCAACAAATTACGGTTTGTGTTGTATCAGCTTCTTCGAACCGAATTTTAGAGACAGCGTAAATCACTTACGATTGTTTACCAGATAAGTAACGTCGACTACTGTATGCCCGTTAACAGTGAGAGTATCAGATAAATATACAAGTGATTCTCCACATTTAAGATCGTTTCGTCCTTATCAGAGAGATATCTATGTTGTCTTCACGGTTGGATACAGGACTGATACTATCCTTGTGTCCATTTAACGAGATGCGATGCTAATTTCAGTGGTTTGTAGTGTAGGCCTGTAAAAATTTTTAGTAGTCTCTCAGTATGAAACGGTATTTGAAAATCTGTCGGTTTGAATGTAAAGCTACAAAATTAATACCCTGTGAGTAATAATGAATTAGGTCTTTTACGTATGATTCGTTTGTCCACTACTCTCGGCCAGGTTTATTGCTGATTTCTCTTGTTGCACTCCCTCTAACTTATTGCGACGCCTATGAAATGAAACGCCACCGTGAACCCAGTTTAAAGTCGTGAAATTGATGCAGGAACCTAAAACATATTTTGAACATGACGGACGTTCTTGATTAGAAATATTTATTTAATGACAAGCGACATGAATTTCGGTAGATTACATAAAATGAATTTCTTTGGCGCTCTTGAAACATAGTTGTCGAAAAGCCTTATGTTTTCCTTGAGCTCTAAAACTGACTTGTAATAGTTTAATGATGATTCGTGCTACACATGTACGGAGTGGTGAGAAGCAGCCTAAAAAACTTGCAAGGGTGTTGCAGATGAGCTTGTGCTGGGAAATAATTGTTTAAAAAAAAAACAACTCGAAAATTTGCGCCGTTTCCGAGTTATTTAGCACTAAAGCTAGCCGTGAGCGCGCAAATTTAAGCACTTGCACGCGGTAAAATGCGGTAATGCACAAACATCTGTGGGCTCGTGAGTTACCTCTTGTTGAAATGCCCATTACCAATTAAAATGTATCTTTTTCAGAAGTTATACATTTAAGGTGCTTGAACAAAAGCTAAGTTTGTTCGGTTTGAGGAAATCAAATGAAGAACATGTTTGGCGACACCGCCTCTGGCAGACTGCTTGAACTGACGCACATAACGACATGATTGGCTAACTACTCGAAAATGGCGCAACATACAGAATTGTTTTCTAAACAGTTATTTCCCAGCACAGCCTCCGTTACAACATACTTCAAGCTTTTCAGCCTGTTTCTCACCACCCTGTGTGTGTTGTGTATTGAACCAGGGACCTAGAAACGACGGAGAGGCTTCGTGCCGCCGTAGCCCTCAGTGGTTCACAGCCCCAAACAGGCCACAGCAGTTCACCTGCACCACCACCGCCTCACACCGAACTCTGGGTTATTGTGCGGTTCGGCCCCCAGTGGTAGATGTGACGTACATGTGCAGACGAACAGATGATTGCAATTTCAGACAAATGTATTATTTATTCAAGAGAAAGAGCTTCACAAACTGAGCAAGTCAGTAACGCATTGGTCGAACTCTGGCACTTATGCAAGCAGTTACTCGGCTTGGCATTGACTGATAGAGTTATTGGATGTCCTCCGAGGATATCGTGGAAAATTCAGTCCAAATGGCGCTTTCGATCGTCAACATCCCAGGTGGTTGGAGACGCCTGCCCATAATACCCCAAACGTTCTCAATTGGGGAGAGATCCGGCAACCTCGCTAGCCAAAGTAGGTTCCGGAAAGCATAGAGACAAGCAGTATAAACTCTCTCTGTGTAGGTGAGCATTATATTATTTTATAAATAATTCCTTTAACTCCTTATGTGGAGCATAGGGCTGCAACAAAGGATCGTCATCTTGTTCTGCCTTCTGCTAATATTTTTACTTCTTCCCATCCTATTCCTTGATGTTCACCTTCTGCTTCTGTTGATCGTCTCCACGTCACTCTAGACTGCCTTGTCTCCGTCGTCGCTGTGGTATCCACTAAAGTGCTCATTTGCTGTCTTAAGTGTATGTCCTAACCATTGCCATTTCCTGCTTCTTATTTGCATCTCAATTGGATTCTGGTTGGTTCTTTCCTAGAGTGTTTCGTTAGAGATGACATTTGGCCACCACATCCCCAGGGTGCTCCTCAGGCATCTGTTGTTGAATGTCTGCAGCTTGTGGATTAGCTGCTTCGTTGCTTCCCATGTTTCACATCCATATAGGAGAATTGATTTTACATTGCTTTCAAATATTCTCAAAGCATTAGCTCACTGCACAGTAAGGCCAGGATGGCTTAGGGTGTTCCTCAGGCATCTGTTGCTGAATGTCTGCAGCTTGTGGATTAGCTGCTTCGTTGCTTCCCATGTTTCACATCCATATAGGAGAATTGATTTTACATTGCTTTCAAATATTCTCAAAGCATTAGCTCACTGCACAGTAAGGCCAGGATGGCTTACCATGAGGGACAACAAAATGGGGCTTAGAATATCGTCCACATCCCGCTGTGCTGTAAGTGTGCCGTGGTTGACAAACGAAGCGGTCCTGCTGTGAAATGAAATGGCACCTCGGACCATCACTTCCGGTTGCCGGACCACGTCTTCGGTAGTCATCGGGGCTCAGTTCGTAGCGGGATCCATCACTGAACGCAATTCTACTCCAGTCAATGAGATTACAGGCTGAGGACGAGTCTGGAAAGGCTCTGGACAGCGATGGGAAACCAACCTGACTGTTGCCCGACATACCGTCCTACAACCAGGAGTGATGGTCTTTCCTTTTCGAAGCAGCAGATACCCTTACAGCACAGCAGCACGTCGACGATATGTCCCGTTTTGTTACCCTTCATTGCAAACCGTCCTGGGCCTACATTTCATGAATATAAGGCTGGCACAAGTACGGAAGAGTTTCTGTTGTTTGTCTTCATGGTTTCTTAATCCTATCTTGGCCAGCAAGGTCGCCTGGTCACTCCCCAAATGGAAACATTTGGTGCAATGTGGATAGGGCTGCCCAACTAGCTCGGGATTTTGACGGTCTAACGCGCCATTTGGACAGAACTTGCCACGATATCCTTCAGGAGGACGTTCAAAATCTCTGTCAATCAATGTAAAGCCGAATAACTGCTTGCATAAGGGACATAGGCAGACCAACGCATTATTGACTTGCTCAGTTTGTGAGGCTCTTTCTCTTGAATAAATCACGCAACTTTTTTGAAATTGTAATCATTTGCTCGAACAGTCCACGGGTATACTGCCGGTTCATAGTGTCCAACGGGCACAATATTTCGGCGATCAGACATGTCGCCATAGTCAGGTGCGCTGACGAACTGAGCTCCTGAGGGCGGGCGGCCGATTTAAATCCCCTCCCCCCGCGGGCCACTCTCTTTGCCGTCCGCGTGCCGTGGTTGCGAAGACGTGGGCGTCGGAATCTGTCGTAGCCTCGATGTGCTTGCTACGTCCGCCCTGGTCGCCAGTTCGTACTTCTTGCTGAGAGTCTTCTCAATTACATCATTTGTTTCTCTCTACATGTACATCACATCTACCGATTTCCGTAGGTTAGAGCCTTCGTGGTGCGTCGTTTTTTTACTTTTTTGTTAGTGTGTACATATACATATGTAAATATAAATAGAATATTATTCACTGTTAATCGATCAGTATTGGTAGGCCTAAATAACTAGCAACGTGCCCCTGATTCGCACCGGTAGCACTAAGTATCTACGGCCGGAAGTGGTGTCTACCTTACTATTAGGGGTAATAAATGAAACAGACAAATCTTCTTCGTAAATCAGTCTGTCTACTAGTGAAAATAGTATCAAAATCCCCACAGTAGTTCCTGAGATCATCTCTCACACATTGACAGAAAAATGCGGCGGGTACTTTGTATGTGTAGATAATCGTCACGCCCGACAGTTGCGTGTAGCAGCAATGCTGCGAGCCTTCGGTTATGCTCGCGCACTCGTGTACCCTCTCTCATTTCTACTCTGATACAGTCCGCTTGTGCCCGGAAAGACTCAATCCACGTGTTTATGGTAATAGACGGACAGCGCGGGAAGTAGCGAGTCGAGTCTCCAAGCATACCGCGAGTTCAGAGATGACATCGAAGCAGCCGAGCAGGCGAGTTTAAAGCGAGTTTACGGAGCTCATTTATGATCTCAACAGTTCTGTGGATTGCGATACTTCACACTTTGCGCCAGTGATTAACGGAGCACCTTGTAGCGCTGCCATTGACAAAGATAGAACTATTTCTTATTGTGGCTTAATTTCCCGCGTTGATGTCTTCTGTAACCCAAGTGAACACCGTGCAGTAACAACAGCAGTGCGAGAATTGCTAACGTAGGATGTGACGCAACGACTATTGAACTAAATAATCTGTCACTGCCAACAAAATTAACCCGAGAAAATAGGCTGGTGCATGCATTCGTGGATTTTTTTTTATGTGTTGTCACGTTAGTTTCTACTAGTGTATTTATCAACTGTCTTTTTTATTTGAAGTTCTAGTATTTTTTATGTTGTGATAGATTAAATGTTGCACATTTTAAGATTGTGAAAAGAGTTGCTTAAGCGTTACAAAACGAAGCGTCAAAGCGAAAAACAACTTGTTTAACAAAGACAGTGGCTACACTCTTAGTGGTACATACAAACAAGCGCTTGATTCTGAAAGGCAAAAGCGAAATCAGCCGAGTCATCCACCGTCTAATTAAATCAGCTTTGCTACCTCTGTTCTTCAGTCACAGACTTCGACGCAATCTCCGACATCTGGCGAGGTGGCGCAGTGGTTAGCACAACGGACTCACATTCAGAAGGACGACGATTCAAATGCCCGTCCGGCCACCCTGGTTTAGCTTTTCCATGATGTCCCTAAATCTCTCCAGGCAAATGCCTGCGACAGTGTCTGAGATTTGACGATAAGTCAACGAAGTCCGACAGGCGAAAAGAGGATAAATTGGCTCCTATACGAAATATATTTGATTTGTTCACCAAAAACTGCATAGCGCACTATCCTGTTGGAGAGTATGTCACTGTAGATGAAATGCTTATCAAATTTCGAGGGCGATGTAGTTTTTGCATGTACATTCCTTCCAAATCTGGCAAATATGGAATAAAAGTGTTCAATCTAGCCTATGCAAGAACAGAGTACACCTCAAATCTGGGAGTTTATTTAGGTGAGCAGCCAGATGGACCAAATAAGTTGAGTAGTCGTGCAATTGATGTCGTCAAAATGTTGTGCTTGCCACTCACGTTTCCACTCTGCGTCCTGGTCGAATCCTGTGGATAGCATTTGGACTCCCATTTCATATACTGGTCTCGTAGATTTGAGGCGTTTCCTGGGCAGTGATAGCAAATCGTCATGAAGAGGGATCGAGTTTTTTTTTTCAGAAACTTGCTGACAGAGGTTGTAAAGAGCAGCCTTTCGATGGAGGTCTGGTGGACAGATGTTTGAAAGCATTGGTAGGCAGCAAGTAGGTGTAGACCGGACTGTACCACTAATTACTCTCATAACTGAGTTCAGTTGGACATCTACCTTCACTACGTGGGCGCTTCGGAGCCAAACTGGTGCACAGTATTCTGCTGCAGAGTATACCAGTGCAAGGGATGCTCCTCGGAGGACTGATGTGATTGCTCCCCACGTACTGCCTGCCACCTTTCTCACAAGGTTCATTCGTATTTGTGTCTTCTTGGCCAAGTTGGAAAGGTGTTTTTTGTATGTTAAAATTCTGTCCAGAGTGACTCCAAGGTATTTTGGACTTTCGTTGCATCTGACTGTGCCAAGAGGGCCGAACTGTGGACTGATCTTTGGTGATGAAAGGCGATTAGAGAGGTGGAATAGGCTTACTTCGGCTTTAGAAACATTTGGTCTCAGTCGCCATGTCTCAAAATACTCATAAAGTTTAGTAAGGCTGTTTGTTAGGTGTTCTTCACATTCAGAAAGGTCTTCACTCTGATATGAAATTGCCAGGTCATCTGCATATTGAAATTTTCGGCAGGTCAAATTCGGCAGGTCAAATTCGGCAGGTCAGCTGTGTAGAGGTTGAATAACACTGGAACAAGAACAGAGCCCTGAGGTAATTCGTCATTGAGTACATACCATCTGCTTTTCTCTTCTCCTTGATGTACTTTAAACCGCATGTTGCTTAAAATGTTACTTAAGAGGTTGCCTCGAGTTTTGCAATGTATTGCTCTCAAAAATTTCAATAATAGGCCATCGCACCACATCGTGTCATAAGCTGCTGACAGGTCAATGAACACTACTCCAGTTTTAAGTTTCTTTTGGTGTGCAGATACTATGTGAGTAGTCAAGGAGAGCACTTGTTCACAGCAGCGCCTATAAGGTCTGAATCCAGCTTGTTCATGCGATATCATAGCATTAATTTGATCTTGGATTCGGTTTAGAATCGTTGTTTCCAATAGCTTGTAAGCACAGCTAAGTAGAGATACTGGGCGGAAGTGTTCTGCAGCTGTTCCCTCTTTCCCTGGCTTTTTGATAGCGATAATTTTTGCTCTTTTACATATTTTTGGGTAATGTCGCTGTACGAAGAATTTCGTTAAAAAGGCAAACTAGCCAATTTCGCGTTACCGGTCCTCTGTGCACCAAAAATTCAGGGTAAAGCCATCTACACCTGCAGCTTTTCTAAATTTCGTATGCTTAAGGGCTGTCTACAGTTCAGTGATTGTAAATGGAGAAGAGAATTCCGGGTTTTGTTCCAGAGATTTCTTGGCTTCCATAAGCTCTCTCTTTACTTGCCGAAGATTTGCTTTATCTGTTGGGACCTTGGAAACTCTCACTAAGTGACTGGCGATTGAGTCGCATGAGACCGTTGAGTTTTTTCTTTGTTGTGGGTAGGGTCTTCTCTAAGTTTGTGAATCAGCGTCCATGCTTTTCTACTAGAGTGTGAAATCGAGGTCCCTTGTTTCTTTATGCCATTTTTCTCTCCTTTGTTCATTCAAAGAATTCATAAGGTTCGTAGCTGTTTCTTGGTCTCTACTTTCCTTGAATTCGTTAAGGAGCTGGTTGATCTCTTCATTCCAGCCAGGAATGTATTCTTTCCGGCATCCTATGGGTATGCTATTTTCGGCAGTAGATATTACGATCTTTAAAAACTTTGAGCATGATTGTGGAAGTGCAGGGACCTGTGTTATTGACTCGTCCAGCAATTTAGAAAATTTATCCCAATCTGCTTTTTGAAAGTTCCAGCGGGATACAGGAGCAGATCACACTGGGGGAATGTGTAGCCCGTAGGAGATGAGAATGGGGCGATGTTAGCTTCTGGGAAAGTCATGCAGGACCTTTCTGATGATAGTTCCGCTACTACTCTCCGAAGTGTCCATAGATGACAGGCAGAGGTCAGGTATGCTCTCTGTACCCCATCTTCCAGACCTGAATGTGCCTTTCCCCTTTGCATCATAATGGAGCTTTAAGTTGTTTGCTTCCATCCATTCTGACAGACTTCTACCATATTCATCCTCTTCGGCATAGCCCCACTCATAACTATGGCTGTTAAAATCGCCTACGTATATTGCAGGATGTTCTAGCACTGGGAGTTGTTTGCGCCAAGTGCTATTCGGTGGTTTGTAGATATTTGCTATTTTTATTTCCGATCTGAATCACCGCTACCATCACGTTTTCTTTGTCTGATTTCTCCTCGAGAATAATTGAGACATCATTTAAGTTGTTGCGGACAAAACTGGCAACTCCATATTGAGGGTGGTTAATTCGGGACACTAATTTATGGCCTGGGATGTGCCCTATCTTCCATAGAGCGTTGTCATCTTCAGTATGAGTCTCTTGCAGCGCTAAGACGTCCGCCCTATTCTCTCTCACAATTTTAGATAGTATTTCGCCCTTATTTCTGAACAGTCCCTCAACATTCAGTTGACATATTCTGAGCACATTTCCAGGTTGGCTCTGAATAGTGCGGTTTATATAGGGTTTCATATTGTAGTTAATTTCGTAATCGCTGTTGGAATTATCTTTAAATCGCCTTCTGCGAGAGTTAGCCTAATTGGAAATGACCAATTAGTTGCCCAGGGAGCACCGGCAGTGATCAAGGCACATGAAGATGCATTCGAAGGCGAAAAAAGTAACTGCTCACGTGGAGGTCTCTCGCTTGCTTCCATCGGTTAGGCCCACTGAGGGATCCACTCGGCGGGAAGCAGTACGTGGATGACTGGGAGGTCACTGCTGCATCAAGACATAGGATCCGACGTCGAGCAGTAGAGTGATACCATGCTGGCATACAGGTCCTCCCACTAAGATGAAGTAAACCCTTCGCAGTGAACAGGGATTGTTTTGTGAAGTAGGGTTTCATAGCCAATAGAGTGGGAATAATATGGTGTATTGGATTTTGAGTAAAACCTACCTGCTTTCAGGGGAAAAAATGTGTTACTTTATTTATTGAACGCCTCTCATAATAGTGTTATGCTAGTGCTCGATGGGAAACCGGGAAGGAAATTTCCCGTGAACTCCACACAGATAAACAGCCATATGCCGTGGCTGTTGTGATTATCTGATGCCCATCTGCTATCGGCTTTTAGGGAAGATAACCCGGCTTTCACAGTGCTTACGCGACAGACAAGTTAGAGCTGTCGGTAAACACCACTACAGAGAGCCCTGAAGGCTTATTGCTGCCTCGCTGCAAAGCTTTCAGATAAGGAAGACAGCTGACTTACTCCCACCCATACGTTCTCACAGGTGACTGACAGCGGTGGACTGCAACTCTTGTCCACACCATGTGTGGTACGTAATGTTTTTGTGGCGATCTATTGCGCAACGTGTTAGAAAAACATTCCAACAGAGCATTCCTGTCACACTTGTTACAGAGACGGGATATGAAGATAGTACTTAAATGAGAGCGAAAGACGAAGCCAAGGAAACAAAGTAACTGCCATATTGTCAAGATAAACTGTAGCTCTGTATAAGACGACACAGCGAGTATTTCCCAAGAAGATATTGCATAATACGCTTGTAAAAGTTGTATGAGGCAACACCTGGAGATAAATGTCTTATAGCATTAACGGTTTGATGGGAAAGTGTGTGATGTGATTTCGTGAGACTGACCTAGTACAAGGCAATGGTAGGGACTATAACTAATCATTAAGGATAAATCAAGCTTATCAGCCAGTTAACAATTATTTCATAAGCGCTATTCGAAGAAGCTCAACACATAAAACCTGAGGTATATATGTGGTTAATTTTTTGAGTATAAACTGAGATGCAGAGCGAAGTGGACAGCGTTAACAGACTATGAGGGAGTATGGCTCATTTTTGAAGGTTGATTCTCAGTTCGTAAGACAGTTTCACTACCTACAGATCATATTCACGATACATAGTAATAAAGTGAAACGTTTTAATCTGTGCCAAAAGATTATCTCCAATTAATAAGAGCTGGGCATATACACAAATGGGAAATGAAAGTTAGAAATCTCTAAGGACGTGACTTAGAAACGCCATGTTTGCTTCGACAGACGTCAGTAAATACGATTTATCGTAACCAAGCACTGTAGAACCAAATATTGAACAAGAATAGGTAGTAACAAATGTATTTGCTTTGTTGAAGGATTTAGAAGCGTTTTCTGGAAATGAAGCGTCAGCTGCGTATCATACTGTATTGCTCATGCGAATCAGCCAAGTGACACATGGCAGCAGATGCGTTTTATTCACAGAGCACATGCTATAAGGCATTGCTGCCGAGTGCCCGCAGCTCATTGCTGTTTTCCGAGAGAAAGTCCATAATTTTTTGATTTGAATCCATACATATTACAAAAATGGATGTGTGTATGTTACACGTCTCCTCCTAAACCACTAGAGCGATTTCAACCAAACTTGGTGCACCTATCATTTACTGTCTGGAAACAGTTGCTGTGGTGGCAAGAAACGCCTACCTATCAAAAAAAAGGGGGGGGGGCCAAAAAGAAGCGTAGCTCGCGTAGCTCACGACGCGTAAATAGCCAGATTATATTCATCCGCCATCCACTATTGGAGAATGAGAACACTTTCAACAAACTTTACATATAATTTCAAACCATATTGAAACTTTTTATCCCCTGCAACCCACACAAAATGATGAAAGGCAAAACGTTTATCGCTTACTACATTTTCGCTGTTCATGCAGTATAACTCCCAAACGAATCATGCCTCTTTAATTTATTAATGCTTTAATAACAGCTGTATTCGCGACACATTTTGCAGACAGAAACCACTTATACCATTGAATGTACCAAAGGAATTATACTGTTGTGCGACACATAATTCAGGAGATATGACGTTATGGACACTGATATACGTGAAAAATTGCCACATCCTGCATGACGTTAAAATTTCTTACTTCTTTACTACTAAAACTATTCACAATAAATTTCGCAGATAGTATCCACTTATACCACACGATGTACTGTGCCTATAAAATTATATCTATGTACGACACAAGATTCAGGAAATACGAAATAAAAAACATTGTTCCATGTGGAAACGAAACTGCAGGGCGAATTTCGGTACGATGCAGGTGAAATGCGTAGACAGATATGTGTGACATATGTTCATCATATTTTAAATATGTGTGACATGTGTGTACGCAGGAAAGCCACGGATAATAAGCTCTTCTTAAACTTCTGGATCGATTTTAACCAAATTTAATACACGCATAACTTTTTTTTAAAAATGAACACGCCGCCATTTGACTGTATTGTTTATTTAATTATGACCCAGTTTTCAGCCTTTTATGCAATTTTCAAGTGATTGAGTTTATATCGTTAACATATATTGTAGGGTATCAAGCTCAAAATTGGCCAGAAATTAAGAAAAATATTCACTACCCCCGAAAATCCAGATGAAAAACCATCATCTTGTAAAACGATCAATACATAATAGTGGGAGCACGTCATATTTAATAAAAATAGATTTACTTTTGAATATAAAAGGTGAACACATTTCTTTGAGTCCTTGACGTGTTCCCACTACTATTTATTGTTTTTACATCTGTCATTTCGTGGGGAGCGAATATTTTTCTTAATTTATGGCCAATTTTGAGCTTGATGTCCTGCAATATATGTTAATGACATAAACTCAATAACTTGAAAATGGCATAAAAAGCTGAAACCTCGGTCGTAATTAAATAAACCACAATACAGTCAAATGGCGGTGTGTTTATTTTAAAATTATTGTATGAATGTTACTCAGAAACATCAAAAACACATTACTTGTAGAGGTAAAAACCAGAAACTTGGTATTGGTGTGGTGGCGATAAGGGGGAGAAAGAAGGGGGAGGAGGACATGGGCAAAAAGAGAGGGGAGGAGGTGGAGATGTACCGAGATAGGAGGAGGTGGAGATGGACAAATAGAGAGGGGAGGAGGAAACAGATGGACAGAGGGGTGGGAGAAGAATATGGACAGAGAGATGGGAGATGAGCAGATAGACAGAGAGAGGGGAGATGGGCAGATGGACAGAGAGAGAGAGAGACAGGGGAAGATTAACAGGGAGTGGAGGTGGAGGTAATGGACAGAGAGAAGGTGTAGAGGAGATGGGTGGAGGGGAGGAGGAGGAAATGGACAGGGAAAGGGAAGAGGAGGAGATGGACAGAGAGAGGGGAGATGAGCAGATAGACAGAGAGAGGGGAGATGGGCAGATGGATAGAGAGAGAGAGAGAGACAGGGGAAGATTAACAGGGAGTGGGGGGTGGAGATGATAGACAGAGAGAAGGTGTAGAGAAGATGGGCGGACGGGAGGAGGAGGAAATGGACAGGGAAAGGGAAGAGGAGGAGATGGACAGAGAGAGGGGAGAAAAGGAGGTGGATGGAGAAAGGAAAGAGTAAGAGATGGACAGATAGAGGGTGAAGGAGGAGATGGACAGAGAGAGGGGCAAGATGAAAGGGACAGAGAGAGGTCCCAGAGGCTATGGAAAGGGAGTGGAGTATAGAGGAGGTTAACAGAGAGAGAGAGTGGAGAACATGGATTGAGAGGCGATCAAAGAAGGAGATGGATACACAGGGGGAAGGAGGATTTGGATTAAAACATCATTTGGTGTAGATGGATACTCAGGCAACGCCGAGTATTTAGCTAATTTAAACTAATAATGATAATGTTTCAGAGTATGTGCGCATGGTTTTACAATATTTTTAAGCCACTGGAAATAATATATAACTGTCTATACTTTCGAAAATTTGGAGACTACATTCATCAAGACTTTATTTCGTTGAACCAGGTTTTACGTATTTTCTCCACCCACCAAATGACGCAAGTCACTAAGCAAAACACTTAGGCTACCAGAATACTTCAAAAGATTGACAGCTATTCGTTTTAATTAAGGTTAGTGATGATCTGTCTCTTAAAGCTGTTTTCGAGAAAATGTTTACGTTCCTTTCGTTAATTTGAAGTTGAGCCACAGTGTTCCTTTGCAGTATTTTTGTCCACCATGTTTCAACGCATTTCTGTCTAGTTTTCAGGCATACTGAAAGTACACTGAGGCAGAGCGATCTTTGGTGGAATCGAGACACGACTCCCTACACAATCTAACAATCTTGACACGTTACTGTGTATAGTGACGTCATCCACTCTTGTTACTGGGACGGAATACAAACTTCC
The DNA here is from genome assembly GCF_023864275.1 of Schistocerca cancellata. Taxonomy (NCBI): domain Eukaryota; kingdom Metazoa; phylum Arthropoda; class Insecta; order Orthoptera; family Acrididae; genus Schistocerca; species Schistocerca cancellata. Next base: position 631,716,496 of record NC_064629.1, on the reverse strand, counting down.
GGATGGAATTTAGCTATTAATTGACTAAACACAGATTTACCCCTTCTACGTAAAAGGAACTAATAGAAGTCAAAACAGACGGGTAGTTTTAGTGTCTTGGCTAATGTTAAAAAAAATCGAGGGTTGTAGTGGCTGTTAGTTCTTTAATTCGAGAAATAAAATTTCATTAAAAATTTTCTTGACATATTGTATCGAAGAAAAACAATATCTTTAAACGAGGGGAGTCCATATTGTTGAGTCGGATCTCCCCAGTCGTCCGGCATCGCGAGATCGTGACAGCAAAATACGGGTTCTCTATTGATTCGTCGTATCACACGAGTAACTAATTCTGATGTCAAGACTGTTATAATGAAGTACGTCGTGACTAATGAAAATTAGTTGAAGACAGGGATTCCCAACATCACATTTGATACGTCTAACTGTCTCTATGAACCACAACATTGCTGCTATAGGAGTCAATACCAGATGCTTTCCGTAAGTGTTTTATGCTGTGATGGCAATCGATGCACCTTGGAAAAAATTTAGACTCGGACTTCACAGTGAGAATCTTTGCATATCAGCAGTAACAAATTTTCTACAAAAATTTCAGCCTGTACATATTTTCGATATCAGATGGACAGCAATGAATAGCAGTTTGTCAACTCTATAATCATATGTTTCACGAGCATTTCCATTCAGGGCGTTTTAACAGCGCTACACGGTTAATGCTAGTATTAAGGCGTCACCTGGACGGGATCCTCGATTCAGCAGCAATATTTTGTGTTATAATTAATTTCATAATTGAATTCTTGTTATTAGTACAGTTAGGCTAAAACTTATGGAATGATAAAATAAGGCAGCTAACCCCCCCAAGGATAGCCTGGCATGTTGAAATGCGCCGCTCCGGATCGAATCCGGCTGACGGATTAGCGATGAGGGTCGTTGCGCCGACCAGCCTGCATGTGGTTTTCAGGCGGTTTACCACTTCCCACTTGGTGACTACCGGGCAAATACCCAAGTCCCACCTCAATTAGTTGCGGGTCTAACATTCCGTTCGGAGGAGGTGCGGTGGCGGAACTTGGTTTCAGATAAAGCACATTTTAAACAGAGTTTGAAAGACTTTTTGATAGGCAACTCCTTCTGCACTATAGATGCATATCTCAACAGGTACTGCTAGACTAGCTTAAGTAAAAATCTGTATTAGGTTTCAGCTTTGACAGCACTTGGTCACTACAGTCAAGGTCAGGTATTTTGTCTATGATAAATTTATTAAAAGTGCATAGCTATGTTTCATTCTGACAGTGTATTACTTCTGTAAATACTAGCAGTTCCAGTTTACTGTAATGTATTCACCTATTTTGACACTCTTCTGACAAATGACCAGAGTAGTGAGTATTATTTTCAAATGTTTTGTGTTCTTTATGTTATACTTTCTGTCTTCCTATACTCTGACGAGAATCATCTCATTTTTGGGACTATGGAACGAAAACAGAATCTAATCTAATCTAATTATTATTTCAGCGTGTTTGTTTTCGATTTTCCACTAGCGTTTTACTCTTTCCAGCTTACATACGAATACTACTGATGTATATCTCAACATTTATTTATATCACACAGGAAACCATGGAGATTGAATTGTTTTGCTTAGTTTTTAACAGTACGTTTTCTCTCAGTCAGGTATTTTGCATCAATGTGACATCATAATTAACTCGTTTGTAAGTCATAGACAGCATTGATGAAGAGCAATACAACCATTTTTGTCCACTAGATATATTTTTTGTGATTTTTACTATTCATTTAGATTTAGGATGTATTATCAACGATAAATTTCATATCGGGATAACTGCGCTGTGAAGGTATTTTCATTATGCTTAACTGCCTGAAGAGAAGGCATTCATATTCCGACAAAATATGTTATTCTTTCTGTAGTAGCGAAAGAAATTATTTCTGTCAAGGAGTAGATTTTTTTTCCTCCTAATCAACGAGCAAAACCACAGATAATACATATTTGTAAAATCTTAAAATCTGAAATAAGTTCAGGAAGATGTCTCTATGAAAGAAATTACATTTCTTCCCACTTATTGTGGGAGAATATTATCCTCTCTTGAGCAGCTATAACTCGTTGAGGTGACTGGAATGAAAAATAAAGCAATGATACACTCCTGGAAATGGAATAAAGAACACATTGACACCGGTGTGTCAGACCCACCATACTTGCTCCGGACACTGCGAGAGGGCTGTACAAGCAATGATCACACGCACGGCACAGCGGACACACCAGGAACCGCGGTGTTGGCCGTCGAATGGCGCTAGCTGCGCAGCATTTGTGCACCGCCGCCGTCAGTGTCAGCCAGTTTGCCGTGGCATACGGAGCTCCATCGCAGTCTTTAACACTGGTAGCATGCCGCGACAGCGTGGACGTGAACCGTATGTGCAGTTGACGGACTTTGAGCGAGGGCGTATAGTGGGCATGCGGGAGGCCGGGTGGACGTACCGCCGAATTGCTCAACACGTGGGGCGTGAGGTCTCCACAGTACATCAATGTTGTCGCCAGTGGTCGGCGGAAGGTGCACGTGCCCGTCGACCTGGGACCGGGCAGCAGCGACGCACGGATGCACGCCAAGACCGTAGGATCCTACGCAGTGCCGTAGGGGACCGCACCGCCACTTCCCAGCAAATTAGGGACACTGTTGCTCCTGGGGTATCGGCGAGGACCATTCGCAACCGTCTCCATGAAGCTGGGCTACAGTCCCGCACACCGTTAGGCCGTCTTCCGCTCACGCCCCAACATCGTGCAGCCCGCCTCCAGTGGTGCCGCGACGGGCGTGAATGGAGGGACGAATGGAGACGTGTCGTCTTCACCGATGAGAGTCGCTTCTCCCTTGGTGCCAATGATGGTCGTATGCATGTTTGGCGCCGTGCAGGTGAGCGCCACAATCAGGACTGCATACGACCGAGGCACACAGGGCCAACACCCGGCATCATGGTGTGGGGAGCGATCTCCTACACTGGCCGTACACCACTGGTGATCGTCGAGGGGACACTGAATAGTGCACGGTACATCCAAACCGTCATCGAACCCATCGTTCTACCATTCCTAGACTGGCAAGGGAACTTGCTGTTCCAACAGGACAATGCACGTCCGCATGTATCCCGTGCCACCCAACGTGCTCTAGAAGGTGTAAGTCAACTACCCTGGCCAGCAAGATCTCCGGATCTGTCCCCCATTGAGCATGTTTGGGACTGGATGAAGCGTCGTCTCACGCGGTCTGCACGTCCAGCACGAACGCTGGTCCAACTGAGGCACCAGGTGGAAATGGCATGGCAAGCCGTTCCACAGGACTACATCCAGCATCTCTACGATCGTCTCCATGGGAGAATAGCAGCCTGCATTGCTGCGAAAGGTGGATATACACTGTACTAGTGCCGACATTGTGCATGCTCTGTTGCCTGTGTCTATGTGCCTGTGGTTCTGTCAGTGTGATCATGTGATGTATCTGACCCCAGGAATGTGTCAATAAAGTTTCCCCTTCCTGGGACAATGAATTCACGGTGTTCTTATTTCAATTTCCAGGAGTGTAGAGAGACAGAAAATTGTCCAAAAATGAAATAGATTCATTTCTACTTTCAGAAAGACCACAGAAGTTGATTTGCGCCACCAGATGCGTATGAGCACAATAAAAACAGCAGCTTAAGATTACACTAAGGTGACAAAAGTCTTGGGGTACCAACTAATGTCGGGTAGCACCTCCTTTTTCCCAACGTACTGCAGCAACTCGACGTGGCACGGATTCAACAATATTGAGCCAAGCTGCATTTATAACCGTTCATAATTGCGAAAGTGTTGCCGGTGCAGAATTTGGCGCACGGAAGTGACCTCTCGGTTACGTCGTATAAACGTTCCATGGGATTCATGTCGCGTGATATAGGTGGCCAAATAATTGGCTCAAATTGTCCAAAATGTTCTTCAGACCAATCGCAAACAACTGTGACCCGGTGACACGGCGCATTTTCATCCATAAAAATTGAATGAAGTACATGAATGGCTGCAAATGGTCTCGAAGTAGCCAAACATATTTGCATTCACTGATCGATTCATTTGGACAAGAGGACCCAGTTAGTTCCATGTAAACACAGCCTACACCATTACGGAGTAACCTCCAGCTAGCACAGTGACAAAATGGGTCCATGGTCTCGTGGGGTCTGCGGCACACCCGAACCCTACCATCACCTCTTACGAACTGGAATCTGGACTCATCTGATAAGGCGACGGTTGTCCGGTCGTCTAGGGTCCAACCGACATGGTCACGATCCTGGGAGAGACGCTGCCGGAGATGTCCTGCTGTTAGCAAAGTCACTCCTGTTGGTCGTCTGCTACTACAGCTCATTTTCAATAAATTTCGACGAGTTGCCCTAACGGCGTTCGTCGTACGTCCCACACTGATTTCTACTGTTATTTCAAGCAGTGTTGCATGTCTGTTAGCAATGACAACTCTACACAAACGCCACGGCTCTCGGTCGTTAACTGAAGGCCGTCGACCACTGCGTTGTCCGTAGTGAGAGATAATGTCTGAAATGTGGTATCCTGGGCTCACTCTTGACACTGTGAATCTCGGAATATTGAATTCCCAAACGATTGCCGAAGTGCAGTACCCCATGCGTCTAGCTCCAACTACAAATCCGCGTTCAAAGTCTGTAAGGTCCTGTCGTGCGACCATTTTGAATTAGATGGATAGAACGAGTAACTAATTGAGAGGTACCGTATACAACTGTGAAGTAAAGCGTTTTGTGGCGAAACGTGGAAAAAGATGGGATATGTCGATAGGTTACATTCTGCGGCATCACTGAATAATTCATTTTGTATTGTTACAAGATATACGGTAGTGCTAAAGAAACTGGTATAGGCATGCGTATTCCAATACAGAGGCATGTAAACAGGCAGAATACGGCGCTGCGGTCGGCAACGCCTATACAGACAAGTACCTGGCACAGTTGTTAGATTGGTAACTGCTTCTAAAATGGCATGTTATCAAGATTTAAGTGAGTTTGATCGTGGTGTTATAGTCGGCGAACGAGTGATGGGGCACAACGTCTCCGAGGTAGCGATGAGGTGGGGATTTTTCCCTAAGACTATTTCACGAGTGTACCGTGAATATCATGAATCCGGTAAAACATAAAATCTCCGACATCACTGCGGTCGGAAAAAGGTCCTGCAAGAACGGGACCATCGACGACTGAAGAGAATCGTTCAACGTGACGGAAGTGCAACCCTTCCGCAAATTGCTGGATATTTCAATGTTGGGGCATCGACAAGTGTCAGCATGTGAACCATTCAACGAAACATCATGGATATGGGCTTTCGGAGCCGAAGACACACTCGTGTACCCTTTATGACTGCACGACACAAAGCCCCGCCTGGGCCGCCAACACCGACATTGGACTGTTGACGACTGGCAACATGTTGCCAGTTCGGACGAGTCTCGTTTCATATTGTATCGAGCGGATTAACGCGTGCGGGTATGGAGACAACCTCATGAATCCATGGACCCTGTGTGTCAGCAGGGGACTGTTCAAGCTGGTGGGGACTCTGTAATATTGTCGGGCGTGAGCAGTTGGAATGATATGGGCCCCTGATACGTCTAGGTTCGACTCTGACAGGTGACACATACGTAATCATCCTGTCTGATCACCTGCATCCCCTCATGTCCATTGTGCATTCTGACAGACTTGGGCAATTCCAGCAGGACCATGCGACACCCCATACGTCCAGAATTACTACAGAATGTCCCCACGAACACTCCTCTGGGTTTAAACACGTCTATTGGCCACAAAACCCCCCAGACATTAACCATTAACGTTATTGAGCGTATCTGGGATTCCTTGCAAAGTGATGTTCAGAAGAGGTGTCCCCCCCCCCCCTCGTACTCTTACGGATTTATGGCCAGCCCTGCAGGATCATGAAGTCAATTCCCTCCAGCAATACTTCAGACATTAGTCGAGTCATGCCACGTCGTATTGCGGCACTTCTGCGTGCTCGCGGGGTCCCTGCACGATATTAGGCAGGTGTACCAGTTTCTTTGTCTCTTCAGTATAAAATAGAGTAGATAGTATTAGAACTGATACTTACAAAACAAGCAGTCTTTAAGTCATTCAGTTACTGTGGCGTCAACTTCATAACGAGACTTAATTGTCCAGATTCACACCAGCCTTATCCAGAACAAACAAACTATCCTGAGACGAGAGTCCGGCATAGTGCTCATAGTTTTCGCCACATTTCGTGAGCTACATATGGATTCTTGGTGTTTTCAAGTGAAAAGCACCTCAGAGAAGTCAGATCTCGGTGCTTGAGTTTGAATTTGGTTAATCCCGGATTCCTGGATTAGCCGGTGCCACCCATTCTCTACGATCGTAAGTTGTTTGCTTTTTCATATTTTTTTATTTTACACCTCTTGTTCCGTAGAACCAAATTGAGGACCAAATCTCCATGATCATGGAATGATTCAGTACATGAAATTAACGTCAGAAAAGTTAAGAAAAGATAAAATACAATGTAGTCGAATACTATGCAGATGACAGGCTGCGAATATGTATTACATAATCATCACTATAACACAGGCATTGTCATTATTTTTTTCCGAGAACTCCCCGACAGTACAGAAGGAGTGGTTCATGAAGAAATACTGTAGGGCAATATCTATATTTTACAGTGTCTGTATAGTTCGATCTAATGTTCGTGGAAGACTGCTGAATATTGACAGCCGTATTACATTACGAAATGCGTTCTCAAATTGCGAATACTATTATACAACGTTTATGTAGTTTACCGGGTCCATATGAAATTTGTGCCAGACCAGGACTAGAAGCATGATTTCCTGTTTTACACGAGCGGTCGCTTTAACCGACTTGGCCATAACAGCATACCTCCAGGACCAACCCAAACTTCCATATTATGTCCTAGGACCTACGTCCCAGTGCTTGCATATAAATTGTATGAATTCAACACAGGGAGAGACATCGTCTTGCTCGTCAGACTGCCTTGTTTTTGGCATGTCCGAAGGAACACAGCATCGAACTATACAGACACGGCAAAAAACAGACATTGCCCTTCTGTACTTCATGCCAAAGTAAGGCACTCTGACGAGCAAAACAATGTGCCGCCCTGTGCGGGAAATACGGTTTGTATGCGAGCACTGTCGGACTTAGACACAAGAACATATGGATGTTTGGGCCGGTCCTGTAGTCGTGCTCGGATGGTCGACGTGATTGAGGCAACCGCTTGCCTAAAGCGGCATATCCGGGTTCGAATCCCGATCCATCACAAATTTTCATATGTTACTCGTAAACCGTGTAGCCATTTTACAGTCGTATCCGCAATTTGCGAATGTATTTCACAATAACATGAGCAAGATTTTCAGTTTTGACTTGACTGTGCGGAAATTACAGAAGGCCACAGGCCCATCAGTCCTGGGACAACACCCCCTGACCTGCTTCCTACGCTGTTTTTGGGCACACTGGACTCGCATTCGGGAGGACGACGGTTCAAATTCGCTTCCGGCCATCTAGAGTTAGGTTTTCCTTGATTTCCCTAAATGGTTCCACGCAAATGCCGAGATGGTTCCTTTTAAAGGGCACGGCCGATTTCCTTCCCCATCCTTGACACAATCCGAGCTTGTGCTTCGTCTCTAATGACCTCTATGTCGACGGGACGTAAAACACAATCTTCCTTCCTTCTATTTTAGGTCAGGGTGTGCTCTCCCAGAATTGTTGGACATTAATTTTAGCCCATGAGCTACTTACCTCCCGGAATACACTATTTTCAGTTCACTGACGCCACAAATTCGTAGAAAAATGTGCAATGTTTTTCAATATTCGTCGCTGCTACCGGACAAAGCTGCAGCTACAAAAATTACTGTGTTACCACCACCCCACTGGATTACAGCTACTGAAACAGACATTAACGAGTACTTTAACCAGTGTGACAATAAAAAAATTTTGCTAGCGCTGCCGGAGAGTTGATCGAACCAGTCCGAACGCTTGGCTGACCCATACTGTCAAAAATAAATAAATAAATAAATAAAAAATTTGGACTCGAGAATCTAAATGTACGACTAACCAACGGTGGTATCCGTTTTTTTCTTTGTTGTTATTTCATCCCCAGTTGCCCCATATGGGCGGGAGGGCGGGGCTGGCTGTCAGCGGTGCAGTCAACCCACTCTTCAGTAGTTGACAAACAAAATATAAATAAGATTAAAAATTTCTAAACAGCAAGGAATTATTTACAATTACCTTTAAATGTTGTTTAAGGTGAAAGTAAAATGGAAGTTTTTATGTATAAAAAAACATGAGTTCCTGTGCTTTGAAAACACGTTTAGCCGGCCGTTGTGGCCGAGCGGTTCTAGGCACTAGGAACATCACACACATCCATGCCCGAGACAGGATTCGAACCTGCGACCGCAGCGGTCGCGCGGTTTCAGATTGAAGCGCCTAGAACCGCTCGGCCACAACCATTTGGTTTAATGTAGTATAAGAAATGTATAGTATATAGGACTGCTAGCCAAGTATAATCTTGGGAGTGTGTCACTTATTTCGTAATTCGTCGGTGGAAGTAACTCATGGTGGGGAACCGGTCCTAAGCAACACCCGCGGGATTGGGGGAAATGTAGCGCACTACCAAGTCTTAGGTTAAATTCGCAACAAGCTGCCATGGAACGTTGCATTAACTATCACTGGCTGATAAGTGTAGTACGACGACGTGAATGTTATAGCAACATGTGCGCAACAGGATTGAGATGTGCTACCGTCAGCAGCTCGTGGTCGTGCGGTAGCGTTCTCGCTTCCCGCGCCGGGTTCCCGGGTTCGATTCCCGGAGGGTCAGGGATTTTCTCTGCCTCGTGATGACTGGGTGTTGTGTGATGTCCTTAGGTTAGTTAGGTTTAAGTAGTTCTAAGTTCTAGGGGACTGATGACCATAGATGTTAAGTCCCATAGTGCTCAGAGCCATTTGAACCATTTGAACCATGTGCTACCTGTGCTCAGAGAAAACTGCTCCACACAGCGATAACCGCCTGAGCAGGCAGGACGGTGTCACGACACCAGGGCTAGAACTGATATGAGCTACGTGACCGGGAGCCAGGCAGTAGTGCAACAAACGCGCACCTTAACAGTATAAATAATTGAATTTTTAGATAGAGGCATTCAGAGCGCAGCAGTACTGCCATGGTGCCGGGGCAACGCTAGACGATGAGACTGAGTGCCACCAGCTGCAGCCATAGGTTCAAGACAGGGTCGGGGCAGCCGCCTCTCACTCTTAGTCCACCCTGAGTCCTGGCCTAGCTTGTGCACAGCAGTCATCCCTCATCAAGACCATGAGCCACGCCTGTGTCACCTGATCACAGGTGTTCGATGTCAGAAGCAGATGTCAGGGCCTTGACCTACTGAAGAGCCGCTGGCTTACTGCGCACGTCTTACGTCGGTATCGCAGGGTGCTGACGCAAGTACTGTCCCACTGGAGTGCAGGCCCACTGCTCGCTGACCATCGCCGGCCTGCCGCGCCGGAGTGTGGCGTATCTGCCTCTTATTGGCGATAGAGAAACATTTTAACTAATAGTAATAAACTGTTTTCTCAACCACCAGTCTGTCACCCTGCCGCAGCGGCCCATCACTCCGTCCCACCCTCGGCCAACCAGGCTATTACAGAGTAGTGAGCCCCCAACAATGCATATCTTGAAGCACACGTACATTACAGACAATGAAATGTGGAAAACTAAACATAATGCATGTGTCGACAAGAAAGGACTTGTTGACTGTCACAACTTCCTGCCTTCAGTCTTAATTTCTTTTTCTTGTTTGTATAAGTTGGAACTGGCTTTAACTTGTTGACTCAGCGTGATGGTGTGTTATAAAAGCGGAACTTGAAACTGTGAGTAGCTTGTCATTTTTAATGGACCATCATAGTTGCAGCCAACATGATTGTTATCATTGTTCAATACTTTCTTCTTTTTGGTCGCAAAAGGTATGTCCGGCAAATACTAAACACTAGCATTAATAAAATTTATAATTTGGCACTCATTTACTTGGAATTCAAGAAAACAGGGATTCTTCTGATTGTACGTTGCAGAACTTCAAAGATCTAGGTGAGAGTGGGAGTGTAGTATGGAATGAAAAATTGTTGCACTCGGGAAGGGACAGCAGCATCCAATGTTGGTGCAAGATGCGTCAACAGCAAATTTGGAGCTGCAGTGCTGATTCATCTGAAAGACTGTAAAATATATTTGCCGTCAAGATCAGTGATGGTGAACTTGACTTTCTCAACAGCAAAAACTTGCACATGATCTATTTTGGAAGAGTGAACAATATCGACTTTGTTGATTTCGAAAATAGTGATGCAGCCTAACATTTTGTTTTTCGTATACATCTAGTAGAGAACTGTAAATGAAAATGTTCGTTTCTGTTCATAAAGCATTCATAAAGTGATGGCAGGGTGAGCCTGAGGGGAGGAGTAGGGGGAGGGGAGGGTCGGCGTGGCTTCACACATGACGATGATAATGATGATGATAATGATGATGTGTCGTTGATATGGGTGATCTCGTTGATAAGTGGGATATTGTCATGTACAAAGAAGGGCAGCTTACATTGCATACACTGTGACTGTTTTTGATCGAGAGTACCCATCGTCTTTCTATTCACTTGCTTTAGTGCTTTCATTGTGGAGGGTTTCTTAATGTCAGAGGTCTTCGGACATAATTACAGAATACACAGTTTAACACTGAAACATAATCATTCGCCTTCATAGATCTATCCTTACACTCACACCCACTCACAGCCTCCTGCTTTTGTTTTCATATTTCATATATATGCGAAAAATAACATTTGCTTCCAGTCATAATTGTGACTGGCAGCAGATCTTATTCTACTCCCTATAAAGAAACAATCAGGAAGTTCAGCGGCAGCCATTATGGATAAAATTCACTTTTCGTATAGTAAAATTGAATGCACTGCAGATTCTTTTATTAGTCTCGAGCATCATCCATATACTCGTATAATTGACGTCATTTGATGATTCCGGTGCCTACGATTCGATATAAGGTTGAGACTCCTCTACGTAGATGTGTTCCATCTGTAACTACATTTGCATACATCAGTTGCTAACGCAAGTGTCTAGTATGGATAAGGGAATACCCAGTTTTCATTACAGGAGACACGATCCAGTAGATCAAAGTTACACAACACTTCCTGTCCTCTAAGGAGGAGAAGATACTTAACGCCCTGCTGTCGTTTATATTATTCATATCATTCAGTGATTCAATTTAGCAACGAATCAACCCACTTTGAAGAATAATGTGGGCATATTCTGTTAGAAATGCAACTGTAAAATGAAATTATCGACCAGACTTACACTTTTATTCAATTTAGAATGTCCCGGACAACGAGAACCTATCGTTACTTAGATTAGCCGATTGTTCCAGAATCCACACGCGACATGAAGGTATTTTTCTTTCCTAGGTGCTTATTTTGGATAAAATGGGGCTCTTGATATGTACAGGTACGCCCCCGTCTCTCAAAGATGAACAATACAGGAACCTAACGTCCGATCAAGGTGAATTCCTTCTTTATGCTGCAGCATTCTGTAGCCTCGCTATATCTTCAGGACACTGCAAGACCCATCCTTCCAGCACTGTCAGAATCGATTGAAGACCACAATGATTGTGATGTTGATGATAATTATGATGATGATGTGCTAAGTATCCCTAGGTCATCTGACTTCAGTCCTATTTAAGACATCTGGGACGCCATCGTGAATATATGCCATCGAACTAGCTCTGATTAATCTCTGTAAGTTCCTGCGATTGAGCTGCCGTGGTTTATAATAGCTTCGGATTCCTTACCTTATCCTGAACGTCGCCGTCGCCATCAAGGCGAAAGCGTGTATTACAAACTGTAATGTGAAGGATGGCATTTTATAATGCGATTATACTACGATTTTCTGAAGAGTTATTGGTGTTCATCTGAAATTAGAAAATTACCACACTACCATGTATATTTAGAGATAATCTGTGACTGCAGATACAAATTATTTCAGTCAATATTTACGTTCTGGCATGACTCGTGCTAAACGGGCTCATTTTTGCGGCAGTGCTCTTCAAAGTTCAACAGTATAAATTATATGACAGAGGACTGGTTTTTGATGCTATTGCCCTTACTTGCATAGGCGTCCGGAGGGGGTGGAGACGCAAAAAGGAGATAAGTTTATTGTCAATTTTAGAGCTATGCCCCACTCGCCCCCACCCCCCCCTATACCTTCAACTGGAAGTATGCCTACAGACGGACAAGCTAACTATATGCTATATTATATTTCGGCATGGAAAGTGCTTAATTCACGTTGAATACTTTTCTTCTTAGAGCTCCTAACACAATCGCATCTTTCGATGAGCTTGATCGAAAATCATGATTTTATGTCCCGTCAACTATCACACCATTATAAATGAAACACAAACTCGAAATGGACAGGTTGTAGAAGAAAATTTATCTCCTCCTTCTCTCTAAAGTACCTACCCCGGTATTAGCCATATACGATTTGATGAAAGCATGGAAAAAGCTAAATATGGATGACGGACGGCCTAGGGATTTGAGCCCCGCCTTACCTGAAGCGAATCAACTGACCTGGCCACTCGGTGACTGCCCTCGAGAAACCATGGCCCAACAACATGCTATTGCTTCAGTTCATAGCGGTCTCCCATTCTGCCTCATTTAGATGTAATGGGCTGTACAGATGAATACATAGGGAACCAGAAAACCTATTACTGATAAATATTGTTCACTGCCGTATCAAATTAGAGCCATACCACATGTATTATTATGAAATGAGGAAACTGAGCTCGGAGGTTCCCTTTTATTTGTACGTATATATCATTTGGTGGAACATGATGCAGTTAATCAATATACGTTTTAATGAAGTGATACTTTCGAACAGATTGTAGTTCCTGATGAAGAGAATGCATGTTGAATTCAAAATAAAGAAATTTCAATTTCGTTAAATGCGATTGTATAGCTTAAACATTAATAGGGTGATTGCTGAGAACGAAATACTGTTCTTGAAGATGTCTGAAACACGTGTCTTATTTTTATTAGGTTTGTTTCCAGACCTGTAAATATGTGGTTACCGTTGTAAAAGTTACTGAAGAACAAGTCTCTGCCATTATATCAGTTTGGTGATTCGCGGGAAAATGAAGCTCATTTATTACCACTACTGATGAAATTCATGACTTTAATAGCGATAGCAGTACAGTACTACAGGCTGTTCTAATGTTCACCAATGGAATCATATTCTTGCGGGTTACTCCAAAATTTACAGATACATAATATTTTCATTGTCATAATACTGTAAAACGCTATTTCGTCGACACAAAGCAATAATTAATGCTGTGTTAGGGTTGTTGGATTAAATAACCCAATGACAGTCTAGTCTTTCTTCCGTAATGCTGTTTGCGTCTTTGTACAGTCAGGTTGTATTAATTGTGAAATAAAATCACTGGACTTATTAAGTATCGTTATCTGCTCTTATAAAATCGTGAATAATAGGGAAAAATGTATGAAACAAATTCCGTCTGAGATTTAGTAACTGCTAGGGAGTTTCAAATTGATGCAACAGCTGAAAAATTTATAGGATTTCGTAAAAAGGGAATCAGCGTAGTATGGTACTTGTACAGCTTCAAAAAATGTGAAGAAATTGTACACAGTGCACATAGATCCTCGAGCGTTAATTTTGACTTTAAGACTTACAACAAAACACTATGCCTTTCATCAGGAATAATCGATCAGATAACTGCAAACGGTCTATCTAAGAAGTGCTGTCATAAAATAGTTATTGCGAATACTGAAACCGCGCTAGAAATCGATCGATAAAAGGTAAACGTTGCGTAGCACGGAAGACATAAATCTTCACAGATTAATTGGATAACTGCCAATGACAATAATTAAGACCACCGGTGAAATTAACCGTTAGGCTGAAAGAGAGAGGAAATGCTTCAAGTATAATAGAGCAAAAATAAATACATATTTATAATTTGCAGGGGAAGAAATTTCACATGCACGTTAAGATGCATAATCAGGATTTCTTCATGATGTTCAAATCAATATGTTGTCTCTGTTCAGTATGTTAATATCATTACAAACTATATTTCCACAACACTTATGAGAGATGGAAAACTTTCAAAACGTATTCAATCAACTTCAACGAGAAAATTATTTAAAAACATAGCGAATTTCACGTTACGAAGTCGTATTCTGAGAAAGAGCGGAGGGATCCTAATATATCCAATTCTCATTTCTCCTTATTGCAGTCATGTTGAAAGTGAACACTTTTCTGCAAAAAATAAAAGACTGATACAGAACATAATAGTTTCATACATCGAATTGAGTCTTCTTGACGAGAGAATTTCCAAATGTAAGAAACTGCATTCTGGTGTAATTGAATAGCAGAATTTTATCAATGAGATCGGGAGACTCGCATTTAGTGAAATTATTTCGTGCTATTAAAGTCAATAATTATTCTCTCCGTCAGATATTAGAGTCGTTTCTGATGCAATAATTTATTTAAATGTATACTGATAAAATGTAGGAAGCTCTACCTCATGAGAAAGACGAAAAAAGTTAATGAAACCCCTTAGTTCAAGAATACAGCAGTTTTTCCAGTTTGCAATAAGAGGAGGGTCGTACGCGTCATTTGTTACTGCGGTGGACGAAATCCGTTTTACGCTAGCCAGTACATTATTTATTCATGTATTCAGTTGGTTAGAACTACACTACTGTTTGGAAAAAGTAAAACAACAAAACCGAGAGATGTGATCAGAATTAAATTTATTCCAGCGACAAGGGACATGACACTACCCTAATGATTAGCATTACAGTCCTGTAAATGCATCTTGTCTGTGGAAATTCAGTACGGAGTAGCGTCTCCACTTACTGCAATCAGAGCCGCTAGATGTCGTGGCATGGAACCAAAGAACGACCGAATACGCTGCTGGGGAATACTCTGCCACACTTTTTGTCGGCACGACTACGGAGCACCAACTGTGGCTGCAGGAGGACCTGAACTAACAAGTTTCCGACCGATCATATCCCAAACATGTTCGATGGCGACATGTCAGGCGAACGGGCACGCCAGGGAAGCAGTGGTACCGGTCGTTCTTCGCAGAAGGCTTGCACATTCCTTGCCACATGCGGCCGGGCGTTGTCTTGCTGAAATACGGCATGTGGACCAGCCTGCAGCAGGGGCAGTGCATCGGGCCGCAAAACCTCCTTGATGTAGCAGTAGCTGTTCAGATTGCCCTGAAGACGCAGGAGGCGAGATCGCGGGTTTTAGGCAATGGCACCTCAAACCATCATGCTTGACGTTTGTCCGCAATGCCGCTCAACAAAACAAACTGCCCCACTGCGTTCACCACGGCGGCTTTGAAAGCGAATGCGGCCATCACTGTGCGACAAGCTGAAGCGGGACTCGCCCGCAAGTACATTTTGCCAATCAGCACATCAATGTCGGCGTTCACGTGCCCATTAAAGTCTGCAGCGTCGGTGGGTTCTGGTCAATGAAAGCCGACGCAATGGCATTCGCGCCACCAGTCCAGCCCGCGGAAGACGACGTCTAACCGTCGACCCAGACATGTCCACACCCGTAGCAGTTCTTCAGCGTCGCGCCAATACTGTGACCGTCACGGCTAAGCGGACAAGATGGCGGTCATCTCGCGCTGTGGTCGCATTGTGTCGTCTAGTACCCTCTCTTCTTTCCACTGGTCCGACATACGCCTCACTGTGGAAGCAGCGTGTCCTGTACAACACGCAGTGTCTCGCAACGACAGACTCGTCACCCGGAGATCAATAATTCTGCCCCGTTCGAAGGCACTCTCATGCCGATACTGCACCCTGTGATGTCGGCGAGAATTAGTGGCACTTGGTTACACGTTTCCACTTCGTATGACGGCTCCACACTCACTGAGCGTTGCGTAACACTGACCTGTCCGGTAACTTATTATAGTTCCGCTGTTTTACGCGATCTCCTATCATGGCATGTTGCAGAAAATTCCACCTGAGTGTTCCACTGTTTACAAACAGTAGTATACATGCGACAAACAGGAGACTTCTTTTAATTTAGACCAAGGGTGTACAAACTTGCTGGTACCGAGGTCCACAAACTTTGACTACATAAGGGTCGCAAGCTCAAAAATATCGTGCGACAAGGTATTATTCTGAATCGGGATATCCCTCCCCCATTTCCATCTAGACTGGGCTCAAGAGAACCAAGTTCTACATGGACACGATCTCTTCGTTTCCGAATGAAATTAAAGACGAGTAAAAAATCGAAAAAATTGCAAGAACGAACGGTGAGGGGTGGGCCGTCATCAGGTGAACGGCTGACAGCATGTGGCACGCGATACGCAGTCTGTGCATCCTCTACTTAGACGAAAGCATATTGTTACAGTACAGGTTGTCGAATAATTTTCATCAAAGACTACCATTTAGATGTATCAAGAGCATGTTCCGTGAAGAACACGATCAACCTAGTGTAATGTTGGTCAACGAACAATTCTCAGTGATAAGGGTCGTAGAACACAGAAATGTAAGGTAGAGCTCAGGAAACGTACGTAACGTCATAACTGAACATCTTCAATAATGTATTACTTCAGATGCCGGCCGTGGTGGCCATGCGGTTCTAGGCGCTGTAGTCCGGAACCGCGCGAATGCTACGGTCGCTGGTTCGAATCCTGCCTCGGGCATGGATTTGTGTGATGTCCTTAGGTTAGTTAGGTTTAAGTAGTTCTAAGTTCTAGGGGACTGATAAGTCCCATAGTGCTCAGAGCCATTTGAACCATTACTGCAGATGCAGATATTTTCAAGCGAGTAACTCAACAATAATCATTTTGTGACATTTAACATACGCCAGATAATCAACTTTTCAGAAATACGCAGTGTAGTAATATGCTCTAACGTGTCATCCTTTTATTATTTCTAACACAGGGCGAGAGTAAGTGTTGCAGGCACCCAAGAAAACATGAAAATCGGACTCCTTTGTTTTGCAGTTACGTTTGGCGTTCAGTTCACGGTAGTGGGGAATATAGAAAGGTTTGAAGGAGATTTGCGGTACCATCTATAACACTGCCAGTTACTATTAAATTAGTTATAGACCGACAATGTTACTCCTGTGAAAGGATTTTAATTTTACCGTGGTCGTGCTTAATGTAGAGATTTCCATTGAAATGAAACAATAGCAGATCAAACTGGAATCAAACCAAGGTTCTGATAGTAATAAAGTAAACTGTAATTATGTAAAAGTAAACGTCGCCAGCCTAATTAGGCAAAGTTGTACCAAATAGTAGCACTATTCATAAGGAAAGTTAACTTTTAAGACCGAATTTACCTGATAATGACATTCTGTTTTGCAAATAAGAGAAAAGGCGGTAGCACGTGTGCGTTTACTCCACAGTGTAAAGTCCTTTAAAAAGCTTGCAAGCAACTCACACTGAGAATGGCAGAAAGGTTGTCAACCGAAATATTGGTACAAGAGTTAATAATATCCCGGATCCACTGCCGACAAACGGCGAGGAATAATTATGTCTAGAGCGATTTTTTGCCTTAATTAATAGGCGCTTACGTTTTGTAAACCCTTCATTATACTATCGGTGAAAATGAAGGCGTAAAAATAGATGAAAATATCCAGAATGAGATTTTCACTCTGCAGTGGAGTGTGCGCTGATATGAAACTTCCTGGCAGATTAAAACTGTGTGCCGAACCGCGACTCGAGCTCGGGACCTCTGCCTTTCACGGGCAAGTGCTCTACCAACTGAGCTCCCAAAGCACGACTCACGCCCTGTCCTCACAGCTGTACTTCATCCAGTACCTCGTCTCCCACCTTCCAAACTTTACAGAAGCTCTCCTGCGAACCTTGCAGTTTGGAAGGTAGGAGACGAGGTACTGGCGAAGTAAAGCTGTGAGGACGGCGCGTGAGCCGTGCTTGGGTAGCTCAGTTGGTAGCCGGCACGGTAACTCAGCGTCTTCGGTCAGAGGGTTAGCTGACCTCTGTAATAAAGAAACTGAGTTAATGGATCAACGACGGGCTAAAACGGGAGTCTTGCGACGTCCGCCCCGAGCAGTCGCAACGAACGAAAACGAACAAAATGAGATAAAAAGAAGTTGGTAGAGCACTTGCCTGTGAAAGGCAAAGGTCCGAGTTCGAGTCTTGGCCCGGCACACAGTTTTAATCTGCCAGGAAGTTTCATATCAGCGCACACTCCGCTGCAGAGTGAAAATCTCATTCTGGAAACATCCCCCAGGCTGTGGCTAAGCCATGTCTCCGCGATATCCTTTCTTTCAGGAGTGCTAGTCCTGCAAGGTTCGCAGGAGAGCTTCTGTAAAGTTTGGAAGGTAGGGGACGAGGTACTGGCGGAAGTAAAGCTGTGAGGACGGGGCGTGAGTCGTGCTTGGGTAGCTCAGTTGGTAGAGCACTTGCGTGTGAAAGGCAAAGGTCCCGAGTTCGAGTCTCGGTCCGGCACACAGTTTTAATCTGCCAGGAAGTTTCAGATGAAAAGATATCCAACCAGTGGCTGTAAGACCTACAAAATATAACCAACCAGTATTTAACGAAAATTGGGAAAAAACTAAAATATTTGACCTAATTCACACTCTTTACCGTTATTACAAAGTATCTTGCAAAACCACATTAAAAAATCTACTGATGATGGCCCATATATGATTATAGATGTTCAGACATAGCAAAAGCAGGTAGAACACAATCCTACAATTTATTCCTGTTAAGTTTCCAAACAGGATTTCCATAATGAAGACCGGTTTGTCTACTGTTGGAAACTTTAAGATTTTGCGTATGGGATGACGAGACGTGGTAAGTTTTGTGTTTAAAAATTTTTCTAGTTTCTGTATTAAATCGTTCTTTGATACTACCACCCAACATGGGAAAATCACCTAATTGTATCGGTGATCTGAAAAATGCTATCAATTTTGTCCTCCGACTATCTACTACTTCTGTTGTTTGTTTAACTTGCTTTTTCCTGCTGCTGACCTGAAATTATGAATACGAAAACTAAGGTGTGCTACCTTCCGCTGAAGAAGGCAAACTAGAGATAAATGTAAATGGTTGCGGAAACATACTTAACATTTTAGGAACAAATAATCCTGACCAAATAGAGGAAGGTCGGTTAGCATCGAACGGTTAAGCTTTTCTTCAAATTTTAAATACATTAATGGGTTGATATGAAAACAATAATGTACTGTCATAAATCATAAAACAATCATCCATTTACTCTTAGGGAGGAGAATTACTATTATCTATTGGTTTCTAAAATTTATCTGAATTTTAACTAAGTAGAAAGGTTGGAGGGTTGTATCGGACAGGATGTAAATTATAGAAAATAAGCAAATATTTCTCACGAAACACTTGTTTATTGATATTAATACATGGCAAGTGGTAAATGTTTATTGAATTGAGTGATTTTAATAATTTTAGGTTCACAAATAGTCACTAAATGATAAAAAATAATAAATCTTCAATTTTACGCACTTAACAATTAATTTTACTACATCTTGAACACGACTTTTAGTTTTTATTCAAGAAACAGCCATCGCATTCATAGTACAGAGCGCTGTTTTCAAGGTCTGCGCAGTTTTCGTGGGCCCAGTCGTTACACAGTCGACACTGGATCCAGTCCTCTTCAAAAGTTTCGTCACAAATAATGCAGGGAGTCACGCCATAACTTCTAGTGTTTTCATCGTCAATTTTTTGTTTTTTCTTAGAATTTTCGCTGGATCTTTCCATTTCTGTTGTAGAACTATCCTTCCTTTTACACCATCCAATTTTTCTATTTTTCTAAGGTTTGGTTCTAGCTAGGTCTACAGGCTTTTTTGAGGTTTGTTCTTTTTTCTTCCCTTCTTTCAATTTATGTTTTTCTTCCCTAAGTTTCCACTTAGCTTCAGCAGCTTTTTATCTCTCTTCCTGTTCTTCTTTCTTTACTTCCAGTTGTTTCTTGTGTGGAGTTGAGGTCAATATTTCATTCTTCTCTCCACGATTCTGCCTTGATACAAATCTACTAGAAAAATGACAGGGGAGAGGGGAAACTGCCTCTAAAATTTGTTGAGTCTAAGATGTCTTAGGGGACTCAGTTGCTGGATCATGATTCGAGGACTCTGGTAATGCAGACGAGGAGCGCGGACTCGGGTAATGGTGGGCAGGCGAGGGGGATGGTGAAGATAGGCCTAAGGCAGATGAGGGGCCTGGTAAAGACTTGGCAGCAGATGGTCATTGTAAAGGCATGGCAGTGGAGGAGCGAGGTCCAGAACTGGTGGATGAGGTACCAGTTGATTCAAGGTTCTTGTTTAGTGAAGGAGCGTAATTCAAGTCGCTGAAAATATTTCGCTTCAGGGGAGAAATGCCTGTGAATTCAAAGCCAGACTTTGCCAACTCCATCCTGCAAATCCTTGAGAAAGCTTAGCTCACTAAACTTGCTATGTCCTTCAAGGTTATCTTCATGTCAAGATACTGTCGCATCCAGTACGAACATGCCTCATGATAAGCATTTTTAAAATGTTTCATAACAGTTCTGTCCCGTGACTGTAGTTTGTGGGAAGTGCGTGGAGGTAGGCTTAACATGTGAATGTCTTGTTGCTTTGCAAACGTTGTGGTGTCCAAGTTCTTGTGACTTTAGTGGCCATCCACGATTAGTAATACAGGGGTTTTCTCAGTTGGATTCACTAGTTCTACGTACAAAACAAGCCATTTGAGGAAACCATACTTAGTGATCCATCCCCTTGGTTGGGCAGCAAAAACACTTCCTGCTGGGGCATCTTTCTTCAGTGCGTGTGTGAAATCTTATGGGACTTAACTGCTAAGGTCATCAGTCCCTAAGCTTACACACTACTTAACCTAAATTATCCTAAGGACAAACACGGACACCCATGCCCGAGGGAGGATTTGAACCTCCGCCGGGACTAGCCACACAGTCCATGACTGCTCGGCTAATCCCACGCGGCCATCTTTCTTCAGATCATTGTCTATTCGAACACGGGGGAAGACAAACAGCGGTGGGATAAGCACATCCCCTGCAGCATTAATTGAGAGAAGAATCGTGACATTCATGCCTCTCTCACCTGGGGTCAATTTTCCAACTTGCTTTTTACCTTTAACTAACATTAATTTCAGTCTGTTGGAATGAACAGACGTTACGGCAGTTTCGTCGGCGTTAAAAATCTTGAAGGGGCTGAACTTATACTTGTCCATCAACTCAGAAAGTATGTCGAAAAATCGGTCAACTTGTTCTTTTCTGGGACCTGCTGCTCTCTATAAACTTGTTGATTCCGCTGTCCTCAGACGCAGATCTGGATGTCTTTTCATAAAGTCATAGCAGAAGTCTTTTCCTGCCTTCAATTTTTCTTTATTGAACCTATGTTTTATTTTCATTTTCTGAGCAAATTGATAAGCAAGCTTCAAAAACTCTTCCTTGGTTAGTGGCTTTTGCTGACTGTCTAGAGTTTTAATGTGTGTGTAGAGTACTTTTGAGTTTCCCAGTTTCGGTTTCAGTTCTAGCTCCTTCCCCTCCGGAAATTTCTTAAGCCGAAATTAGAATTATATTAATACCTTCAGCTGCTGACGGGCGTTGATATGTGTCAACGGGGACAGGTGAAAATGTGTGCACCGACCGGGACTTGAACCAGGGATCTGCTGCTTACATGGCAGACGCTCTATCCATCTGAGTCACCGTGGGAACAGAGTATAGTGCGACTGCAGGGACTATCTCGGGCACGCCTCCCGCGAGACCCACACTCTTACCTTGGATGTCCACACACTACATTCGTAGTGTCCCACCCCAACACACTCATTACTCGTGAAAGACATTCATACCAAGTCCCGTAAGAGTTCGCGGAATATGTGTGCATCCACACAGAAGAAGGAAGTCGTGGCCAGTATTGCCAGAACTTTACACTTACATGGATGTGGGGTTTGCTCTTTCAAAAAAAAGAAAATGTTTCAAATGGCTCTGAGCACTATAGGACTCGGACTCAACATCGGAGGTCATCAAAAAATGTCCAAATGTGTGTGAACTCATATTGGACTTAACGGCTAAGGTCATCAGTCCCTAAGCTTACACACTACTTAACCTAAATTATCCTAAGGACAAACACGCACACCCATGCCCGAGGGAGGATTTGAACCTCCACCGGGACCAGCCACACATTCCATGACTGCAGCCCCTAAGACCGCTCGGCTAATCCCGTGCGGCGGAGGTCATCAGTCCCCTAGAACTTAACTACTTAAGCCTAACTAACCTAAGGAAATCACACACATCCATGCCCGAGGCAGGATTCGAACCTGCGACCGTAGCAGTCGCGCGGTTCCTGACTGAAGTGCCTAGAACCGCTCCGCCACCACGGGCGGCTATATAAGTGTATAGTTCTGGCAATACCGGCCATGACCTTCTTCTTCTGTGTGGATGCACACATAACCCCGAACTCTTACGGGACTTGGTAAGAATGTTTTCCACGAGTAATGAGTGTGTTGGGGTGGGACACTACGAATGTAGTGTGTGGACATACAAGGTAAGTGTGTGGGTGTCGCTGGAGGCCTGCGCGAGATAGTCCCTACAGTCGCACTATCCTCTGGGCATTCAGTGGCTCAGATGGATAGAGCGCCTGCCATGTAAACAGGAGATCCTGGGTTCGAGTCCCCGTCGGGGCACACATTTTCACCTGTAGCCGTTGATATACACTCCTGGAAATGGAAAAAAGAACACATTGACACCGGTGTGTCAGACCCATCATACTTGCTCCGGACACTGCGAGAGGGCTGTACAAGCAATGATCACACGCACGGCACAGCGGACACACCAGGGACCGCGGTGTTGGCCGTCGAATGGCGCTAGCTGCGCAGCATTTGTGCACCGCCGCCGTCAGTGTCAGCCAGTTTGCCGTGGCATACGGAGCTCCATCGCAGTCTTTAACACTGGTAGCATGCCGCGACAGCGTGGACGTGAACCGTATGTGCAGTTGACGGACTTTGAGCGAGGGCGTATAGTGGGCATGCGGGAGGCCGGGTGGACGTACCGCCGAATTGCTCAACACGTGGGGCGTGAGGTCTCCACAGTACATCGATGTTGTCGCCAGTGGTCGGCGGAAGGTGCACGTGCCCGTCGACCTGGGACCGGACCGCAGCGACGCACGGATGCACGCCAAGACCGTAGGATCCTACGCAGTGCCGTAGGGGACCGCACCGCCACTTCCCAGCAAATTAGGGACACTGTTGCTCCTGGGGTATCGGCGAGGACCATTCGCAACCGTCTCCATGAAGCTGGGCTACGGTCCCGCACACCGTTGGGCCGTCTTCCGCTCACGCCCCAACATCGTGCAGCCCGCCTCCAGTAGTGTCGCGACAGGCGTGAATGGAGGGACGAATGGAGACATGTCGTCTTCAGCGATGATGAGCGCCACAATCAGGACTGCATACGACCGAGGCACACAGGGCCAATACCCGGCATCATGGTGTGGGGAGCGATCTCCTACACTGGCCGTACACCACTGGTGATCGTCGAGGGGACACTGAATACTGCACGGTACATCCAAACCGTCATCGAACCCATCGTTCTACCATTCCTAGACCGGCAAGGGAACTTGCTGTTCCAACAGGACAATGCACGTCCGCATGTATCCCGTGCCACCCAACGTGCTCTAGAAGGTGTAAGTCAACTACCCTGGCCAGCAAGATCTCCGGATCTGTCCCCCATTGAGCATGTTTGGGACTGGATGAAGCGTCGTCTCACGCGGTCTGCACGTCCAGCACGAACGCTGGTCCAACTGAGGCGCCAGGTGGAAATGGCATGGCAAGCCGTTCCACAGGACTACATCCAGCATCTCTACGATCGTCTCCATGGGAGAATAGCAGCCTGCATTGCTGCGAAAGGTGGATATACACTGTACTAGTGCCGACATTGTGCATGCTCTGTTGCCTGTGTCTATGTGCCTGTGGTTCTGTCAGTGTGATCATGTGATGTATCTGACCCCCAGGAATGTGTCAATAAAGTTTCCCCTTCCTGGGACAATGAATTCACGGTGTTCTTATTTCTATTTCCAGGAGTGTATATCCACCCCTGTCGGAAGCTGAAGGTATTAATATGATTCTAATTTCGTTCTAGATGAAACAAATAATTGTGAGATTGTTTCATATTCAGACAGACAATCCTAACTCCACAGAAGTCTTAAATGCTCAACGCCATATCTCTGGTAGAAATTTTGCGTTGAGTCGTGCCATCATAGTATGACGCACCAAATCCCTACTTCACTAACACTTGCATGTTCCACATACACATGCTAGAGAAATATTGTTAGTCCCTCGCTACTACAGCGTTCACCGGTGCAGAATATCCGAGCGAAGTAATCTTCCTGGTAGAAACAGTTAAGCACGCAGAAGGGGCCAACGTATCAGGCGTTGCACCCACTCCGATCTGGATGCATGCAGTGATTCGGCTGGGAAGTCGCTGTCTGGTCTCCTGAGGCCAGTTGTAGCCGGTTCTTCATGTCCTGAATACTGCCACTGGGACGGAGATGAAGTCCGAGATGATCCCACACGTGTTCTATCGCGGACGGATCCGGGGAACTGCCTGGCCGCGGGAGAAACTCTGCATCACGTAGGCAGTTCAGAAAGATACGTTCCGTGCGTGTACAAGCATCGTCCTGTTGAAAAATGTCAGAACAGTACTGTCATATGAGAGGTGACACATGAAGGCGCAGGAAGTCCATGGTGTATCGTTGTGTCATCAAAGTTCCCTCAGTCACTAAGAGCTGATTCGGGAAATTATACCCGATGAGTCCCCAAATCATGATTCCAGGAATAGCACCGCTGTCTCTTCAAAGCATTGGGAGAGTAGCTCTCTCCAGATCACCGCCTTACTCACCGACGGCGGTCATCTGGGGTAGTTTGACGACGAGTAAGCCTGCCCCCACGTTTCCATGCAGTCCAACATCGGGCCACTGTCAAATTCGAATTTTCCAAAAAATCTCATTTTTGCGATTAAACCAGCCAACCAAATAGACAACTAGGATGAGGTCGCTTTAAAGCTGTCACGTGGTGATAAGACTGTCTCACTCGAGTTCGCAGCATCTCCGTGTCCTTCACACTGATCACGCAACGTCTGTCGCTGTTCACACTCCTTATGGAGGGTGTCCCACTCAAACCTCCCTGATTTCAAAGATCCAGGACAAAAAAAATCACAGTATATATGACAATGAAAAATGCACCACACTGTCGAGCATCTCAAAGAATTTTTTACGTGGATTAGAACTTGAATAGTGGCAACTATACAGGATGGTCCATTGATCGTGACCGGGCCAAATATCTCACGAAATAAGCGTCAAACGAAAAAACTACAAAGAACGAAACTTGTATAGCTTGAAGGGGGAAACCAGATGGCGCTATGGTTGGCCCGCTACATGGCGCTGCCATAGGTCAAACGGATATCAAATGCGTTTCTTTATGTAGGAACACCCATTTTTTATAACATATTCGTGTAGTACTTAAAGAAATATGAATGTTTTAGTTTGATCACTTTTTTAGATTTGTGATAGATGGCGTTTCCAGGTCCCGGTTTAAATACACAATACGTAATACATTGACATCCGATCATGTCTTCCGGGTGCTTCACCGTTTTTCGTTAGCCAGCTTAGATTCAACCTCATGCCAACGTCAGACCCGTTGTGTGATTCTGGCGTCTAGTGCCTTTACAGCTTCAAAGAAGCAGAAAGCTTCAGAGTTCCGATACTTAAGAGAAAACCAGCTCTCAACAGCTCAATGTGCTTACATGTAGAAAAAATTCCGAAGCGGATGGTTACTATTTCAGTAAAGCTGGAGAGAGAGAGTAATCTAAGGATACACTGGCAAAATTGTTAAAAATTCTTTATCTCTATAGCATCTTTCCCACATAGCTTAGTTATGTACTTATAGCTTGTACTGAAACATTTCTACTGTGTCTTAAAGTAACTCTACTACTTAATCTTCAACATTTACAATAAAAAAGCATGAAAAATGTCAAAGACGTCAATAATGGTCTAGTAGGCAGACTTACTTTTCAGAACGGATTTTTCTATTGAATTTACAACTGGATGTATAATTTACTCCATGCAGCTATTACACTTGTAATCTCTAAAAGTATCGCAAAATTTCTAATTTGTCCTAAAGTAATGAAATTTCACAAAAAAATTTGGTTCAAATGGCTCTGAGCACTATGGGACTTAACATCTGAGGTCATCAGTCCCCTAGAACTTAGAACTACTTAAACCTAACTAACCTAAGGACATCACACACATCCATGCCCAGGGCAGGATTCGAACCTTCGACCTAAGCAGTCGCGCGGTTCCGGACTGAAGCGCCAGAACCGCTCGGCCATCACGGCCGGCGAAACTTCACACTTTCAACCTTTATAGTAACCTCTATAAAATTATGCAAACAAGATAATATGTTTAGAGTCATTCACATCATTTTATTTTAAGTGAGGGCTTAACATGGCGGCAGAATGTGCACGAAGTGACGTGAGCAAAGTAGAAGCACACGGCACAGGCAACTCCCTGTGCGCAGTGCGAAAAACCGCGCCACATACACTTGTCTCAGTTGTGTCTGTTGCAATGGTCGAAGTGCAAAGAGAAACTTTTCATCACCAATAAATTTTATGTCTATAGTCAACATTGAAGAATGTCTTCGTAGTCGTTTAGTTCCTCTGGGCTAGCTGCGAGTATTCTTGTAAAAGATCACATTATTTTTAAATAGACAGTCTCACGCTTTGTAGTCCCATGATTTCAAACCATATTCATTTCCCTAGAATCGGATTACATAGTGCGAAACCAGAAGATTTTGGGCACTCAGTTTGCACTGGTTTAGATAAATTTCAAAATATGTGAACACGTGCAGGACATGATGAAAGATACCTGAACAAAAACATTCCAATCGCTATGAATAAATCGTCCAATAAGACTGAAAAATCCACTGAGCTATAGTTGAATCATTAAAGTTTGCACCCATTATCATGAAATCACTTCAATTATAACGTGATAGTATGTCAAGATAGCATAAAAGTGACTCGAACCTGAATGAAAGATACGTTTGATGTGTTTCCGAATTGTTGCCTGCCAATGTGCTTCAATCCACTTTCACGATTATTGGTTGCTGTTTCGGCAAGCTGACAGGCTAGCTGTCACATGACCGTTACTCACTTATGTACAGTCGACGCTATGCCGATCAAACTGGCCAGTCCATGACAATGCATTTAATGAGTGTATAAAAAATCATATAGACATTTGGAACTTCACATTGAAAGGCGTTGATTTTGTGGAATTTACTGACATTAGTATGCTGGAGACTTTACATTTCGTGATATATTGGCTGCTATCGGAAAAAATGCCTGAATTAAACGATATTTGTGAATGTGTAAGGGGCGATCAAAAAGTTTCCGTTCGGAGGCCGTACAGTCTAGATTCGGTATGCCAATCAGGCAAAATCACCGTGAGCTTTGAGCCAATTGTCTCACCGACACACCGGGTTGAAGATACCCGTTTAGTAAAATCACGTGTGCTGCTGCGTGAAGAAGTCCGTAACTGCCTACTGCACATCATCGTCCGACAGGAATCGTTCACACTTCAAGGCCTTGTTTAAAGGACCGAAGGAGTGATAATCGCACGGGAAGAGGTCGGGGCTATTTGGTGTTGCTCGAGTGTCTCCCATATGAGTCTTCCGCTTTAAGACATTTGCGATCTGTGGATGTGCGTTATCATGAAGTAACAGCACCTTTTGTAGTGCACCATTCCATAACGGTGGTTTTCACAGACATGCTGCCCAATACACATTCTTCATTCTCCGATGGATGTCTACTGGCGTTTGTCTTTCGGCACGCAAGAAAAGAATAACAGCACTATGTCCTGTTTGGTTATAACGTCGTCATAGTTCAGCCTTCTACATTTACCAAGCACTTCGGAAAGACACCAATGTCATACTAATCCCTTGTCTACATGTCGGTGTATAGATACCGAGATTGAAGACGTGGTATATTGCATATTCGCTGCAGCAGCGTCCTCAAACGGAAACTTTTTGATCGCCCTTTATATTAGGCTTCTTACAAATTATGTTATACGCCCGACTGTTTTACACCAAGTGACTCATGCAAAAACTGTCGTTTACCTTCGATTAAAAATATGCCCTCACAGCCAGCATGTAATCGTTACGATTGTGTAACCAGTATGCAACCTAACTCCTAACGAACTGCATCCCCTAGGCCTCGGTGTGCCCAGCTATTCATCATCGATCTGTACTGACACAGCTATCGGATACCCCAGCATCAGCTGTTACGTCAGGGATAATACAAATAGCAAGTACATTCAGGGTACGCCAAAACGAAATGCACTCCGGAGCACGTATTTACACAAGATGGCACTTCATCACATGGTTGAAGTTTTAATCAGCTCTAAACGGCAGTGTCCAAAAGTTATTGTTGGTTAACACTGAACTCTCGCCAAAGCAATCTGCCAAAAACAATTCAAATGTATCTCTCATGTAATATCTTGACAAGTAAATGTTAGTGCCTCCTTCTTGAAAGCTATGCACATGTATTATTGTGAAGCTATAGTCGTTTATTTCTACCACCAAGGATCATGTGTGGTTTAATCTACACGCTTTTCTGACGATTCGTCCACGCAGTTACATCTGTTGTTTGCCTCTCCAGTATATATTAATTTTCTACTATTTCGTGTTCCCTGAGCCGCCCCAACTATACTTTTTCGAACTGCTCTTTGGTACCCTGTAACACGATATACAGTGGGAGTGTTCGCTTAATGAGGTATTACATGTTGCGCGAAAGGCCGTTTCTAATGCCTCATTCGGTCTAGAATTTTTGGCTCATCTCTGTTTTGTTAGAACTGTTTTTTCACATCCAGAATTACATCTAATAGTTTACAATTTTTGTATCATCTGTAAGCTTAATTAATAGTTACTAACAATTATTTATGAGGTTTCAGCAGAGCACTGATAAAAGTCAAGCTTTCAAGTAGAGAGTTGTTGATTCCATGTTTTCGACAATTTTCCCTGTGGCCATCGACAATTGCTACGAACAATAACGTTTTATATGCTCGCCGTCTGCATTCCGACAACTGTGAGACAATGAACCAGCAAACAGTTTTCATGCTGGGATGGTTCGGCTATCGACTTTTTACTGCGCTGTACAAGAGATCAATTCCCGCTATCCTTCTGCTTTTAGTACACGACTGTGTATTGATGCAGAGCGCAGCGTTGCTCATTCGATCCCTCCCTTGGGTTTTAAGAGGCTGCCACGATCTTAAGAAACTGAGCGCCGGGCCCAACCCTTACTTAATTTGTTGACGTTGTCCTTGTTTATTGTGTTTTCTGTTTACTCTCAACTTAATAGACCGCTTAATGACGCTCTCCAAGAAACGTGAAATGTGTGACAAGACCAGTACCGCTGTGCAAATTCTATGTTTATATTCAATACAGTGCTCGGTGTGAGCATTTTATCAGATGGTAAAACTTTTACTGTTCTCAGTTTGTTATTTTCAGGTCCTTCACAGTCTTCTGTCCCAAACCTTATGGTAGGCTTGCTGCTGGTCTGTGGAAGAATACTTCAGATGTAATTTTTTGTAGCGTACCAGTCAGAATCACAAAATATTATTGAAAAACACAGGGATTTTATACTTAAGACCATCCACGAAATCCTTTTCACTTGTAGATGGGTAAACCCTAAGACTGATGACGATAATCATTACTGGTCAACACACATTTTGCTACCAAGAATCTAAGAACGATTTTAGGGTCTCTCTTTACTACAACGGTCCGCAGCTCGTGGTAGTGCGGTAGCGTTCTCGCTTCCCACGCCCGGGTTCCCGGGTTCGATTCCCGGCGGGGTCAGGGATTTTCTCTGCCTCGTGATGACTGGGTGTTGTGAGATGTCCTTAGCTTAGTTAGTTTTAAGTAGTTCTAAGTTCTAGGGGACTGATGACCATAGATGTTAAGTCCCATAGTGCTCAGAGCCATTTGAACCATTTTTTTTTTTTTTTTTTTTTTTGCAAATTTACTCGCGCAGGGCTGGACTGGTCTCCATGTTCGCCCGATATGACTCCTTTTGACTGCTTTTTGTGGAACACATCCGACCACGCTGCTCGAGCTTGAATCGGCTGTCTGTGAGGCATCTGAATCAGTTTCCGTTGGGACATTACAGGATTTGATGGCAAATTTCATTGTTAGTTGGTGCCACCATCGTACTGCGAGTGGTGGACATTTCGAAAAGTCTGTTATGTGATTGTAAACACTGCTTGCGGAGGACGAGTTTAATTAATCACGCTCATACTGCACGAACTGCACAGGGTACAGAGCCATGTGTTAGCAACTTTTCGAACTATTTTGAAACTTCTGTATAAAATTCTCGCAGCTTTCAGAATAAACAAACTGCTTGTTGCAAACGTCTATTGATATTTGTTTTCGAGACGGTTAGGTTTGAAATCAGGGAATCCTTCGCTGGAAAGCCTGTAGAAATGCACAAAATTGAGACTGGAAGATAGCTCAGAGAGTTGTGACTGGGTGGTCATTTACATAAATTTGGTTGATTCAGTCACCTAGACTGTCCACTATAATCTTCTAGCTCACAAGTTATGAAGGCTAGCAAGTGTATCAGAAAATCTTAGAACACATTGCCCATTCTTTTCATCATTACATAAAATACAGATCATTCGCTAAAAAGACTAATGTCCTCTTGCCGTGATATAAAACAATCTCATTTTAAATGTGGTGTTCAGAAACTTTTACACGACAGGCACCACATAACAGTAAGTCCTCTTGAAGGAGGAACCACCTTGTCGTTGAGCGATGGCCTTTACGGAGGCGCGTTAGTATTACCCTGTACTATCTCTAGATCCAGTCGCCTGAAAGAGGAACGCTACGACCAAACTGCCTTAGGCTCATTCACTCGGGTTATCCAGAATATGAACCATAAGGTATGTTTTCTTCTGCATCACTGATGATTATGCTGTAGAAACTTCCGTCATCCACGATAACAACATCCGTGTTCACAGGACTGCGTGTATACGTTCCAAGCTTGACAGACCCTCAGATACCGTGTCTTAACTCGACTAATACGCTGAATCGTTAGATCTTAATCCTATATAAAGTGCTTGGAACTATTTGAAACAGTGGGTGAAACGTAGTTGACAACATACCGGCAATTTAGTAGCTCTATACTATCTAATCAACAACAAGGGACTTCAGCTGGATATGTCACACCGGTAGAAATATTGGGACCCTCTTCTTAGCCGCAATGAGGTCATTATGAAGAATAGAGGCGGTGTACCATAATATTGCCTTGATGTCTCAAGGGCGTGTGTAACGAGTTTCTCATTTTCGCGTGGTACATAATTTTTTTCAGCGTTTCCTGTATGATTACTCTTGTAATTGGTGTACTAGGAAATATAGTAACACCACAATGGGGATATTTAACTGTAACAAAAATGCGTTATTATTTCTTACTTACAGATTTGTAATAGAGTCTGCATCACTTCATTTATTTTAACTGCGTCCCTCTGCATCTACGTAGGCATGACTTCCTCGCAAAGAGTTCTTTCGTTCGAGTTGAAACGGTTCAGATGATGTTCGAAAGATGAATTCTTGCCAGGGGATCCATTTCGGTCTGAGTGAAGTCAAATCAAGTAAACCAGATGGCCACGAATCAGATCCTTCCCTTTTCAGTGAACACCTGGCATAGTTTTTGACATGGTCGAAGAAAGGAGGAATGCAAGGAAGATATTAGTAAGTGAACTAAAAACGGATGAATCCGAGAAAAAGATACTTCCAAGCCAATGAAAATCACTCATCAAACTTATTCACGGAAGAACAGGAAGATGAGAAATTACTGGCATATACGTGACAAAAAAAAAAAAAAAAAAAAAAAAAAAACGCGGTGCCTACGTAACCAGTAGCAGAACAAGAGTCTCTAGATACATCAAGAAAATCTCTTTCAAGAAATCTCCCGGTGCTTGTGGCCTACAAGTAGAGAATTGATTTAGGTAAAACTGCTTCGAACTCCATCCACCTAGAGCTCCATCATGAATAAAAACCACCCGTTTCCACTTCTTCTTAATATTAGCTATTACATCACAACACTTTCACATCTACTACTATACACTGATAAGGTGTGCTAACCGCCTCGACATGCCCGCATCTGGAGAAATCTTGTGCACTTGAATGGGTGCGGAAATATCCTTTCATTCACGAAACGCAGAATGTAGCGGTCTACTTCTGGTCAGCTGCATATTAAATCAGTAACAGTGCTGCAGGGTGGGTTGGCCAAAGACAGTGCGAGGGTATGTTTCAGTCTCTAACTTTATCCTAAGAATGCGAGAATGCCCTGTGATTCCCATCCGCATAGAGAAAGATTGTAAAGTACGCACTATGCTCGAGGTGCTGTCTGGTATATTTTGATGATGTATAAGATCGAAAGTTAACAATGAATGGACGTACTGCACACTTATCTATCTACATTCACAATGGTACTCGCAAAGTAGAGGAGGAGCGGTATAGCGATAATATTGAAATTGGGAAGCATACTGTCGCATCATTGGTCAGTGTCGAAATTACTGTAAGATTGCTAAAATTAATCACACTATCAACTGTGATGCATATTATTACAATACATCGAAGGTGTCTTTTCCATCCCATCCATCCACTCGTACACTGGTGATTACCACATAATGATTGAGTGACATCGCTTGTTTGAGATGGAGAAAGAGTTTTGGTGGAGGGGTAACACATTCTGGGGATGGATAGCACCGAAACAGGGATCGTGTATATGACTGAAATACACTCCTGGAAATTGAAATAAGAACACCGTGAATTCATTGTCCCAGGAAGGGGAAACTTTATTGACACATTCCTGGGGTCAGATACATCACATGATCACACTGACAGAACCACAGGCACATAGACACAGGCAACAGAGCATGCACAATGTCGGCACTAGTACAGTGTATATCCACCTTTCGCAGCAATGCAGGCTGCTATTCTCCCATGGAGACGATCGTAGAGATGCTGGATGTAGTCCTGTGGAACGGCTTGCCATGCCATTTCCACCTGGCGCCTCAGTTGGACCAGCGTTCGTGCTGGACGTGCAGACCGCGTGAGACGACGCTTCATCCAGTCCCAAACATGCTCAATGGGGGACAGATCCGGAGATCTTGCTGGCCAGGGTAGTTGACTTACACCTTCTAGAGCACGTTGGGTGGCACGGGATACATGCGGACGTGCATTGTCCTGTTGGAACAGCAAGTTCCCTTGCCGGTCTAGGAATGGTAGAACGATGGGTTCGATGACGGTTTGGATGTACCGTGCACTATTCAGTGTCCCCTCGACGATCACCAGTGGTGTACGGCCAGTGTAGGAGATCGCTCCCCACACCATGATGCTGGGTATTGGCCCTGTGTGCCTCGGTCGTATGCAGTCCTGATTGTGGCGCTCACCTGCACGGCGCCAAACACGCATACGACCATCATTGGCACCAAGGCAGAAGCGACTCTCATCGCTGAAGACGACACGTCTCCATTCGTCCCTCCATTCACGCCTGTCGCGACACCACTGGAGGCGGGCTGCACGATGTTGGGGCGTGAGCGGAAGACGGCCTAACGGTGTGCGGGACCGTAGCCCAGCTTCATGGAGATGGTTGCGAATGGTCCTCGCCGATACCCCAGGAGCAACAGTGCCCCTAATTTGCTGGGAAGTGGCGGTGCGGTCCCCTACGGCACTGCGTAGGATCCTACGGTCTTGGCGTGCATCCGTGCGTCGCTGCGGTCCGGTCCCAGGTCGACGGGCACGTGCACCTTCCGCCGACCACTGGCGACAACATCGATGTACTGTGGAGACCTCACGCCCCACGTGTTGAGCAATTCGGCGGTACGTCCACCCGGCCTCCCGCATGCCCACTATACGCCCTCGCTCAAAGTCCGTCAACTGCACATACGGTTCACGTCCACGCTGTCGCGGCATGCTACCAGTGTTAAAGACTGCGATGGAGCTCCGTATGCCACGGCAAACTGGCTGACACTGACGGCGGCGGTGCACAAATGCTGTGCAGCTAGCGCCATTCGACGGCCAACACCGCGGTTCCTGGTGTGTCCGCTGTGCCGTGCGTGTGATCATTGCTTGTACAGCCCTCTCGCAGTGTCCGGAGCAAGTATGGTGGGTCTGACACACCGGTGTCAATGTGTTCTTTTTTCCATTTCCAGGAGTGTATGAGGAAGCAATCGAAAATGGTTCAAATGGCTATGAGCACTATGGAACTTAACTTCTGAGGTCATCAGTCCCCTAGAACTTAGAACTACTTAAACCTAACTAACCTAAGGACATCACACACATCCATGCCCGAGGCAGGATTCGAATCTGCGACCGTAGCGATCGTGCGGTTCCAGACTGAAGCGCCTAGAACCGCTCAGCCACTCCGGCTGGCTGAAGGAATCTAAACGGAACATCATCAGCTATTCTGTCACTGTGACAGATGAGTTTAAGGTTAGAGGCCACCAGTCACCTTCGGACAGCAGTTTGGAAACGCTCCACAATGCCACAAAAAACTTCCAGTTTCCTTATAGTGTGACAGCCTTCTACTAAAAATCCTCCAGTGTGTGTGTGTGTGTGTGTGTGTGTGTTTGTGTGTGTGTGTGTGTGTGTGTGTGTGTGTGGGCGTGTTATTTTAGCAGCAGCAACAACATGATTTACACCATGCAACGTCTAGTTTTCTGTGAGAGGCAATGGACCAGAACGTGTTAATGTTAGTTTAGAACCCGACACAGACCTCAAAGTCGTGGCGGAAAAAACAAACTGTATGGCAGTGTAAAAAGGGCGTTACAGTGGAAAAAAAGAAACATATTTCAAACAACGACACACAGTCACTCTCTAGCGACTGGTAGTATAGTCTGTGGGATACAGTCATTCTTCTACAGTACAGGCAATGAAACTTTACACTGGTCTGTGCAGTGGATCAATACCGGTATATTTAATAGTATCCCCGCATATGCTCGATGCCACACGTAGAGAGTATCTGCTTTCGATATATCAGAAGAGAGAGATGCGGTAAAAATGTATCGGATGAAGTTAGCGGAGCTTTTATAGTTCGTAATTTTTCTCTGTTGGATGGTACAGAATAACGATGATAGAATGTTGGAGTGATAGACGTGCATGGACCCTGAGGGACGCGGATCTGCTTCGGACTGAAGTACCTGTATGATGTTGAGTCTTCCTAATTTTCCTGGTAAGAAGCACCATTGTAACTGTTCGTACTGTCTTTATACTACCTCATGTTGCAGGAGCAGGCTTCGTTTGGTGCCAACCTTACATATCGTACATGGCTGGTGGAGCTATGACAGCATGTTCCTATTTCTGTCGAATGGTCAAAACACTGTCCTGTCGCACTATCTCAGCTTCGCCTGTTTCTGCACGGACTGCAGAATGTGTTAGATATAGCTTTCCCTGACTTCTACTCAGTTACGACTTAAATTGGAACGTTCACATGCGAAAAGCTGCAGGGATGGCAGTGCAGAGTCTGACGAACAGTTGCAGTATGTGTAGGGACTACCTAAAATCACGTTGGAATTTTACTGTAGCAGATACGTTCGAAAAATCTGACTCGTTTCCAGATACCAGGGTGCCAGAAATATGATTCCCTAGTGGCTGTAATCACTAAAAGATTTCTCCATAGAATCCAACGCAGGTACGTGGTTGAATGGAAAGACATGATTCCAAATCTCAGACAGCATTTCTACCACAAAGCTTAGAACAAGAGATCTGAAAAGATAGTGTACATTTCTTATGACCTCAATCAGCACACCATTTACTGTATGTGATCATACTCAATCAACCATCTCCTATAACCCAGTGGATATATCGCAGAACCTCTGACGTGGCATCGAGACAGAATGTGTTCTAATACTGGAGAAATATGTAGCGACGGCATGAGGTGGTTGCAAATACGGGCTTCATACCGCGTTACTTAGCCGAATCACTTTCTCAATTCGGCGATTTTATTACTAATTTTCACTGTTGCCGACATGTAACCACACTGTTGGTCTGTTGATGTACACTCTGGCGATCACAGTCTATATTTAATGTCGCGGTTTTTTCTGAAAAAAACACTTCATTCGGAGATAATGCCATACCTCGATTTATAAGGTTGTATAGTTCTCAGCACGGATGTCGTTAACGATACTTGTGAACACCTGTAGAACCAAGACCGCTTCTGACAGGAACATAGTCGTTGCGATCGTGTTCTTAACAATCGGCGGTTTGTAAGACAGTCACGTTTCTCTTTGTAAGACACTATGCTACCACTCGCAAGAAAAACTTATCATACATGTGCATCCATTGCTGGTTTTCGGTCAGTTTTGTTTCATATCATCAGCAATCAGTTATTGGCGAAGTATTATACACTACTGGCCATTAAAGTTGCTACACCAAGAAGAAATGCAAATGATAAGCGGGTATTCATTGGACAAATATACCATACTAGAACTGACATGTGACTACATTTTCACGCAATTTGGGTGCATAGATCCTGAGAAATCAGTACCCAGAACAACCACCTCTGGCCGTAATAACGGCCTTGATACGCCTGGGCATTGAATCAAACAGAGCTTGGATGGCGTGTACAGGTACAGCTGCCAATTCAGCTTCAACACGGTACCACAGTTCAAGAGTAGTGACTGGCGTATTGTGACGAGCCAGTTGCTCGGCCACCATTGATCAGACGTTTTCAATTGGTGAGGTCTGGAGAATGTGCTGGTCAGGGCAGCAGTCGAACATTTTCTGTATTCAGAAAGGCCCGTACAGGACCTGCAACATGCGGTCGTGCATTATCGTGATGAAATGTAGGGTTTCGCAGGGATCGAATGAAGGGTAGATCCACGGGTCGTAACACATTTGAAATGAAACGTCCACTGTTCAAAGTGCCGTCAGTGCGAACAAGAGGTGTCCGAGACGTGTAACCAATGGCACCCCATACCATCACGCCGGGTGATACACCAGTATGGCAATGACGAATACACGCTTCCAATGTGCGTTCACCGCGATGTCGCCAAACACGGATGCGACCATCATGATGCTGTAAACAGAACCTGGATTCATTAAGGTTTGCCATTCGTGCACCCAGGTTCGTCGTTAAGTACACCATCGCAGGTGCTCTTGTCTGTGATGCAGCGTCAAGGGTAACCGCAGCCATGGTCTCCGAGCTGATAGTTCATGCTGCTGCAAACGTCGTCGAACTGTTTGTGCAGATGGTTGTTGTCTTGCAAACGTCCCCAACTGTTGACTCAGGGATCGAGACGTGGCTGCACGATCCGTCACAGCCAAGAGGATAAGATGCCTGTCATCTCGACTGCTAGTGATTCGAGGCCGTTGGGATCCAGCACGGCGTTCCGTATTACCCTCCTGAACCCACCGATTCCATATTCTGCTAACAGTCATTGGATCTCGATCACCGCGAGCAGCAGTGTCGCGGTACGATAAACCTCAATCGCGATATGCTACAATCCGACCTTTATCAAAGTCGGAAACGTGATGGTACGCATTTCTCCTCCTTACACGAGGCATCACAACAACGTTTCACTAGGCAACGCCGGTCAACTGCTGTTTGTGTATAAGAAATCGGTTGGAAACTTTCCTCATGTCATCACGTTGTAAGTGTCGCCACCGGCGCCAACCTTGTGTGAATGCTCTGAAAAGCTAATCATTTGCATATCACAGCATCTTCTTCCTATCGGTTAAATTCCGCGTCTGTAGCACCTCATCTTCGTGGTGTAGTAATTTTAATGGCCAGTAGTGAACTTAGTAATAGGGGATGCGTGATAGGTTTGTGTTGAGCATCAGGTTTATAAAGTATGTGTGTATGTGTATACCGACATGTGCAAAGAAAATGACGATGTCCAGTCGTAAGGAAGGTATGTATTTGACGTGGAACACTGCGATAGCAAAGGGAATTGAAATTTTTTTATTTAGGAAAGTGTGTGAAGTCAAAAGAATGGTACAGATATTTCTGTTTCCGGAGCCACAACCATCGGCGGGGGGTATTTTGCTCATTGTCGAATGTCGTCCAGTTGAGTACAGTGATAAAATATATACCTAGCCGGTTTCCTAGGACGATTCCTTCTGGGGGTGTGGGGCACGCAGCGGCAGTGGCCTGTGGCTGGAATGATTCACGTTTCCGGCTAAGAGCAGGAGCTGTCCAAATGGAAAGGAATGTTAGGGTACAGGAATGTACCTGACCTATCCGTCTCATCCTCTAGATGAATGAATAGCGAACTAGTACTCAGTATGTGTTGGACACTCTTTGTGAACACGTGTGTTGCCCATGGAAATTTGATAAGGTTTAATACAGACGTGTGTTTGCGCTGGACCAAGATTCCCTCCCATGTTGACTGCTTTTGCACATTTCCCTTCTTTAGTTGGTTGAAAGAACATCGATTGTTGTGTGTGTTGTGCGCATACAGGAGGTGAAAGACTGGTGGAAGACACGTTTGCTGGTTCTCTAGACATGAGGAACACCTTAGCTGACTTTGTAAATCATAAGGATGAGTTAGAATCTGTTATATCACCGATATCGGTATTCGCTAGTAGAAATATCAGTTTCCTCTATGTTTTTCGAGTTTTCACGTAAAGATCTTTATAGATGGGATACGTTTATATTTACACAGTGTTTTACTGCACGCTGGACCTCACTGAAATTTCAGGCTTCTAGAGAAATTATTTCCAGTCTATATCTTCGGAGTTGTATTGTGCAAGTAATCGGTAGCATGTTATGTGCTTGATGTCGAGAAGTATCGCGAAAATGGTTCGATATTCTGGCAAACTATGTGAAAATACGTATGTTCTTGTAATCCCAGAATCTGGAGATGTGTGTAGAAAGCAAGCAGGTCGGGACCAGAAACAGTAAGGCCTTTGTGCCGAGGGGAACCGACCCAGCCTTTGTACAACAGTTCAAAGAGTGACGTTGGTCCACTGAGGTTGCTACGTTATGCATCGGGCCAGTGCGTGTGTGGGAGCAGATGAATTGTGACCGTCGGCTGCCGTGGATGACCCACTCACTACGCAGGACATGTCTACTGCTGCGAGGACTATGTACAGTCCACGTGCTTGTTTTGTCTGTCTTCGTATTGTATGTACGAGTGTCTGGTGGCCACTAGCTACATGTAGGATGCAGAAGTGATGATTTTGTTTGGCGTAGGATACGAATAATGAGCTCACTACAACGAGACGATATGTGGTGATATATAGCTAGGTTGGAGATCGGTTTCACACTGAAATATTCAATCTTCCATAGTAAGTGGCAGAGCAGTGTAATTGAGGAAGTGTCTTTCCATATTTGACGATCTGAAGACCACTTTTGCAGGGTTTAACTGTGAGTTCAATATAGCGATCTGTACAATATAACTGCGTGGGGTAGACACGCTGTCTGAGACACCTTGTCATGGTTCACACGGCTCCCCCTATCGGATGTTCGAGCTCTCCCTTAGGCATGGGTGTGTGTGTTGTCCTTAGTGTAAGTTAGTTTAAGGTACATTAATTAGTGTGTAATCCTAAGGACCCATGATGTCAGCAGTTTGCTCCCATAGAACATTACCACAAATTTCCAAAATTGTGCAAAATAGTTCTGCCGCTGAAAGTCTCGTCTGAAGAAAAAAGAAGTGCACAGTGCTTCCACACTGGTAGAGTCAGTAATTTGGCAGGTAAATTCAGTAAAAGCCAATCATAATGCTCCATCCATTATAAGATATCCATTGTGCTGGGACATACGAGCCTCTGCAGACTGGTTTGAGCAAGATGGGGGCAGAAAGTTATGAGAGTAACGTCTTGTCTTCTTTGTTTAATTGTTCAAAGACAAGTTGAAGCAGACCATCCATCTCTGCTGTGATGCTGTCCCTCATCCGCCATTGTAGCATTAGGACATCTCCAGACCAGTAGCAGTAGGACACCGAAAATTCCAACCATTTTTCTCTTCTGTAGGACAGTGCTTCGATTTCTGTTTGCATAATTGTTCTGATTTCCCCAGTCTGTGCTTAGACAGTGCTCTCTTTCCAGACAACAAGAGTGCTGTTATGATTAACGGTGTTACCGTAAGCGTGCACAGACATAATGAAGGCTTTTATCAATGAGAACGTTAACCATTTCTGAGACGTATGTTAAAAGCAGGACGTCACGGTTTCCAGCAAGGGAACAAGTGATGCCTCGTTAGGATCACCAGGAAGAATGCATTCAGTGTTATTCTGGGCTATTTTCGTAAACAGGTAATGTTAGGAAAAGAATTTCCATGCAGACAAGCTGAGACATCACGAAAGCTCCTACAACAACAAAAGCGACCGTTAACTGTTTCTGCGACACCTTACGATTTCTGGGAAGGGTCTGATATGTAATAAACGGGCTGTCTAGTTAGAATCGCTAGGAAGTATGCATCCTGTGTTATTCTGGGGAGCATTGCGAAAAATTTCTGTAGCGCGTCCAGAGGGAGATTTGGCTGTTATTTTCGTAGACATGTGACGTCAGCATAACACTGACAACCTTTTACCTGTGCCACAAGGGTGAGCCGCTATGCAAACATCTCGCTGAGGATGAGCCACTATGCGAACATCTCGCTGAACCGCAGGTACAAAAGTTATCTGTCATAACGCCACCAACAGTGCCGAGGTAAACACGTGTTTAAACAGAAATTTCTCATATCGCCGCCTCATGCTTGTAGGATCCGAATGAACATCTGCACATGGCTCAGCAGCTGACGTTCCGATTGTCATTTCACAGGGGCCGCCGGTGCATCCCGACTCCTGGCAGTGTGTGCGGTGGCATTATGTGTGGTCCAGTCGACAGGGGACAGTGGGCGGTGCGTGCTTTGCAATCGAAATATTTTTAATTGTGTAATTACGTGTGATGTGTGTTTCATGATGGTATTCCTTGCGTGATTGGAATAAAAAGAAGAGCGATCGGTTTAATTACTTCTTACAAGACCTGCATCTTTCCAAACAGCAGAGAATGATGAGCAAGAGAAATCCAGCACCTGCAAACTGAATTTTTTATAAATAAACAATATACCCTTGAATTTCCCTTCATGAGACCCTTCCTCTCCACCGCAGAGCCGCCAATTTCCAGGTAGAGGAGGGAAAGGTGAGGGGGAGAGGGAAAGGGGGGATGGGGTAGCGGGGAGGGGGATCGATTTCCTGAAAAATTCTTTAAATAAATAAATAAACTACATTCCTTACACTGCCACAAGTAATTAAACAATATTCCATACATTGTATAAATTTTTTAAACAATATTCCATGCACTGCAGTCGAATTCCCCCCAAATGACCAATTAACTGGGTCTTTTTCCCGGCAATTTCCAGGAGCGGGGTGGAGTGGGTTTACCAGACAGGGAGTGGTTAATTAATTGATGAATTTAATTAAGTAGTCAATCAAATTGGTAAGAGTGAGAGGGGCTGTTCCAGTAACTCAGACCTGAAAGTGTACCTGCAGCAGCGTGGTGGAGGGGGTGGGTTGGAGGTTTCCTGAGTGATGGGGGGAGGGTGGGGAGGGGAGGGGGGGACAATATGTTAAGGACCTGTCAATCAAAAGGAAGGACCCATTTAGCAGAACAATAGGTTAAGGACCTGTCAGTCAAAGGAAAATAATAGGTTAATGACCTGTCAGTCAAAGGAGAACAATAGGTTTGCCCCTGAGTGCCTACCTGCCCCTGATGTACGCAAACTGCACTGACAAAACGAGCTGGTGGCGCTGTTGCCCCACTACTGTGGTACTGGGCACCCTCCGCCACACACCATACGGTGACTTGCGGATTATGTATTTAAATGTAGATGTAGACACCAAAAGAGAAACTTCAGTAAGTTATTCAATAACTTAAATCAGAAAAAGTGCCAGAAAAGAAGATACCAAAAAAAGGTTCCTATACATTTTCAGTCTGAACTGAATCATGAATATGGGCATCGCTAAAATCTCGTGATTAGTTGAAAGTATTATCTCCTATCTACTGAGGCGAAGCGTGTACCACTTAGTGCTCCACATAAGCATTGAAAGTGTCTCGAGCTGTCTTTTCGTTTAAACGATATGATTCTCAGCATAGACTCACAAGGAACTTACATCAGTCCAAAAACTTTCGTAACTAGGAAATTCGCAGAAGCAATCACAGGGGAATTTTGGTGTTATCGGCTCGATAATTGTGTAGCGGAAGTTCGATTCAAAGATATATGTTACAGTTAGAAAGCATACCACATTCTGAATAATTAAATTAATGAACATGGTCATTTGGAAGCGCGATCTGTCTCAAATAATAACATTTTTGATGAGACAGAACTTCCGCATGCACAACAACGGATAATTCTAACGTCATTCTGCAAGATTTAGGTCTGAACACTGACTAAAAACACTGCACAATTAACTATTGTCGTGTATTAAGCCTTGCCTTATAGACTCAGCTGGTTCAGGACAAACGTACTTGCCATCTGTAGCCTTCAGTTCATGAAACATCTCATATTCTGAGCCAGTATGGTGGAGGGAATGAATTTCAGTGACACTGTTTCTCCAACAGTATGCCTTGGAGAACTGCGTCACGTAGACGTATCTGTAATGCTGTGCAAATTCTGAGGAAAACAGTAACAAAAGCGCTACATAATTAGATGACACTGTTCGTGAAAATAACACAGTGTGGGATAATGAAACCCGTTTCTACGAAGCAACTCTGATATAAATATTATCAAGTGAGAAACACGTGGTAGAAAACGTAGACAAAGGGTGTATGTAAAGTAACGAATTCATGAAAGCCAAAAGCACCTAATATGCATTATAATGATGCAAATGATTATACAGATGCAGTGCATCCGATTCATGGCGTTCACATCGAAAATCTATATCGTCACACAATGTATCTTCAAAACAGGATTACAAACGATTACAACGTTGGGTACCGTGATTTTACGAGAGAGAGAGAGAGAGAGAGAGAGAGACGTAAGTCGCTTGTAACCAGGAACAGATAATGGCTTCCACATACGCAATGGAATGGAATGGACTACAAACGAATGCTCGGTTCAGTCTGCAAACCAAATGAGAAACACGACGGAATTAGCGTAGCAAGACATGAACCATCTGTAAGATTCCAGTAACATTAATGAAACGCGAGTGCATGAAGCAAGCAGCTGTCTCATGAAATTCTTTGAAACAGCATGTTGAATGCGCACGCCTCTAAATACAGAAGACAGATTAGGAAATTTGTGGTAAGTTCTTATTGGACCAAACTGCTGAGGTCATCGGTTCCTAATCCTACACACTACTTAATCTAACGTAAACTAACTTACGCTAAAGACAACACTCACACCAATGCCTGAGGGAGGACTCGAACCTCCGACGGGATGAGCCCCGCGAACCGTGACAAGGTGCCTAGACCACTCGGCTACCCCGCGTGGCTCAGAAGACAAACTTCTACTTTAAACCTATCTCATAAAGAAGCAGCAGTCAGCGTCGGAAGCAAAAGTCGAAGCCAGAGTGCCGTTTTGTTTAACAACAAGCGATAGACTAACTGAATTACGGCGGCGAGTCTCATGAGTGGTTGTCACAAATCAAAGCTGTGAGAGCGAAGAAGAAATACCACAGGGGTGCCGTTCAAATATACACCTCGTTGGCAAATGAATCCGCCATCGACCAAGATTCTCTGAGAAAATAAGTGACTTGCGTCTGGCGCACGAGTGCGCGTAATGTGAAACAAGTTAGCAGGTTGCAGCCACATGTCAAGTTGGAAATAAACTTACTCTGTCTGAGATCTTTTTAGACTCAGCACCAATTGTTATTATAGTCAAAGGTCAAATTACAATTAATTTTCTCTAATTTATTCTTTATTATTTTAGCAAATTAAATCAAATAGTAAACATGTGATTACTATTTTTACGCAGAATATATAAATTATTCCTCTAACAAACCTGATTTCCCGTAAAGAGACTTGATAAAATCCAAAAACTCACTTAGACTCATCGAAATGCGAACAAGATTATAGTTTCATGTCCAGTGGACAAAGTCATTAGAGACCATGCACAAGTTAGGATAGAACAAGAAAATTGTCATTTGCCTTGAGGATCATTCCATACCAAGTGCTTACAGACCCACCATCTCCAATCTGAATGAAATTTTGCTCGGCTGTTCCTCATACATTACACTAACAAGATGAACTCCCCAGTGAATCCCACTCAGATTTAGAGGTAATATGGCCCAGTGGATAGCTCGTCAAAAACTGAACACAGATCAAACGTAAAAACAAGAATGTGTGCTGAACTGTGAAAAAAAAGCAAAATAGAAACAGTGTATGATCCAAGTTCAATATATGCAGCATCAGGCAACTTATAGAGCCAAGGCGTCGTGGTCGTCTGGACACGGTGTTGCATCGGAAAAGGGGAGATCGTTGTTCAAATCTCTCCCGTGCCAATTTTATTAATTGTCCTTCTTGTCATTGGACATAGACACAAATGTAAATACAATTAACAGGCCCGTCAACGACAAGGCGGACAGTTTTTAATTTTGTGAAGAAAAAAAAAATATCGTAAGGGAGATTCGAACACGGATGTTCTGTGCTTTAGTCCAATCGCGTGACCACAGAACCAACACACTTTCCCCTTACCAGTTCGCTTGATTTTGCATTTTTACGCATGCATCGTTCTCTGTTTCTATTTTGCTTCTTTTCTCACGGTTCAGCACACTTTCTTCCTGTTTTAATCCTTGACCTGCGTTCAGTTTTGCCGGCCGGAGTAGCCGATCGGTTCTAGGCGCTACAGTCTGGAACTACGCGACCGCTACGGTCGCAGGTTCTAATCCTGCCTCGGGCATGGATGTGTGTGATGTCCTTAGGTTAGTTAGGTTTAAGTAGTTCTAAGTTCTAGGGAACTGATGACCTCAGAAGTT
Organism: Schistocerca cancellata; assembly: GCF_023864275.1. NCBI lineage: Eukaryota > Metazoa > Arthropoda > Insecta > Orthoptera > Acrididae > Schistocerca > Schistocerca cancellata. The sequence goes on along the minus strand of NC_064629.1, from coordinate 631,671,529 downwards.
AAGTCCCATAGTGCTCAGAGCCATTTGTGTTCAGTTTTTGAGAGCCTAGCCAATGGACCATCTTACTATTAAGTCTGAGGATGATGCGTTGGGATGTTTCTCTTGTGAGCTGTGCAATATTTGAGCTCCAAATGCTAAAAATTTTGGTTTTAAGATGCTACCAGTAGGAGGCTGAAAAGTATTGCATGAGTTCACACGTCAGTTTTGGCGAATTTGAAGACTGCTTAAAGCTGAAAACAAAAGTAGGCTAATTTAGGTGAGACATTTCGATTAGATGCACCACTTTTTGAGCTCTTTACGCAAAAAAATTTTCAAGACTGAGCCATTCACCGGTTTCATGCTGTATGAAGTCAACTTAGCCAGAAAAATTAATGGCAAAAATTTTTCCACCATTATCAAACAGCATAATTTTTGAAGAAAGCACGTTGAGTGCCCTTTAGGAATTCTGCAGTGGGGTTACTTTTTACCAGTACTACCGAACTTTAACAGATATTTATGAGGAGTCTAGACATTATGAGGAACGGCGGTTAGTACGGACCGTAGGGTAGCATGGGTCACTTGGTATTTCTCGGATTTGCTACAAACCCAGGGGGCGAAGGCAGTGCTTGGAATAAAGCGCGGATGTCACTCCACCATTTTCTGGACCTTACGTGACGTAGCTGTTGTGTTTGTATTACAAGTAAATTTTATTTGCTTTTGAGTTCAAAGCTGGCGAAAAGCGTACTTTTCAGCATCAGTTTATACTTTTAAAGGTAAGAAGTAATATTATCATAGTAGCATTAATATTTCAGTAATCTAATGTTGGGTGTGTCGTAATAAAGAAATTTCGCTCACTCAAACTGGTTTCTGTTTCCGCCATGTTTCAATGTCCAGTGTCAGTGGGGTGGTATGGGCCATACCAAATTTGGGTGCTATGGGTTGTTTAATTGTTTTTATTGTTTAGGGCACGTTGCCAAGCTCGAAGAAGCGTGTAAGTGAGGATCGGAGGAGTGGTCGGAGACTGCAATGAAGCAAATGACTTTAATATGGCTCTCAGCGCTATGGGACTTAACATCTGAGGTCATCGGTTCCCTAGAACGTAAAACTACTTAAACCTAACTAACCTAAGGACATCACACACATCCATGCTCGATGCGGGATTCGAACCTGCGACTGTAGCGGTCGTGTGGTTACAGACTGTAGCGCCTAGAACCGCTCGGCCACCCCGGCCGGCTGACTTTAATAGTTCTAGAAATAAAGTGCAAAGCAGATTAAAATCATAATAATCAGCATATGGCGATTTCCAAACCAACAGTTAACGGTAATTGCGAAGAAATGCTTGTAACACACATGAGAAATGTAGATCCTAGGTTAATGTCGCTAAATAAGATTGAATTTCAAAAGCTGCCTTACGATGTGACAGAAAATTTAGAACTGTCTCGCAGATATAACTCAGAAAATAAATTGTCAGGTAAAAATTTATATCAAAACTTTATGAAGAAACACCCAGAACTATCTTATAAAAACGTCAGTCCAAAAGTTTAATGCATTGTGTCAGGTTCAATCGATCATAAGCTCAAAGATTTTTCAACCAACCGGTTTTTTAATTATCTCGTACTTTTGATATACACCTATGAGCAAAATATTATGACCACCTGCTTATTAGCTGGTTTGGTAGTCTTTGGAACAAAATACATCACTGATTCTACGTATCAGACAGTTGTTGGTAGGTTTGCGGCGGTATGTGCCATTGAATTTCAAAGCACAGGTCATGTAATTTGCGCAAATGACGGGCCGCTGATTTGCGTACGCCATGATGGCACTCGACAGCAACCCAGATGGGTTCCACAGGATTTACATGAGGCGAATTTGTCGCCCAGAAATCGACGTGAGTTCATTATAATGCTCCTCAAACCACTGCAGCACGGTTCTGGACCGAGGCACGGACAATTATACAGCTGAAAGATAACGTCGCCGTCGGGAAGGGCTACAAGGATGAATGGATGCAGGTGGTTCACAGCTATCAGCGTGTCTTGGATTACTACCACAGGTCCAATGCGAGCTCAGAAGAACGTCTCTCATAGCATAATATTGACCCCACCAGCCAGCGTCTGTGACGCTCTGCACCTTTCGAGGCGCTGTTCACCTAGAGACAAGCAGCGGTTGTATAGCAAAAATTTGATTCACCCGAAGAGCTGACACGTTTCCATTGACCGATGGTCGAATCCAGAGTACGCGAAGGAACTTGCCCCCCATTCTACGGTGTACCGTAGGTCTCTAGAAGAGCGTAGCGTTCCAAAGGATTGGAAAAGGGCACAGGTCATCCCCGATTTCAAGAAGGGACGTCGAACATATGTGCAGAACTATAGACCTATATCTCTAACGTCGATCAGTTGTAGAATTTTGGAACACGTATTATGTTCGAGTATAATGGCTTTTCTGGAGACTAGAAATCTACTCTGTAGGAATCAGCATGGGTTTCGGAAAAGACGGTCGTGTGAAACCCAGCTCGCGCTATTCGTCCACGAGACTCAGAGGGCCATAGACACGGGTTCACAGGTAGATGCCGTGTTTCTTGACTTCCGCAAGGCGTTCGATACAGTTCCCCACAGTCGTTTAATGAACAAAGTAAGAGCATATGGACTATCAGACCAATTGTGTGATTGGATTGAAGAGTTCCTAGATAACAGAACGCAGCATGTCATTCTGAATGGAGAGAAGTCTTCCGAAGTAAGAGTGATTTCAGGTGTGCCGCAGGGGAGTGTCATAGTACCGTTGCTATTCACTATATACATAAATGACCTAGTGGATGACATCGGAAGCGCTATGGGACTTAACATCTGAGGTGAACAGTCCCCTAGAACTTAGAACTACTTAAACCTAACTAACCTAAGGACACCACACACATCCATGCCCGAGGCAGGATCGAACCTGCGACCGTAGCGGTCGCGCGGTTCCAGACTGTAGTGCCTAGAACCGCTTGGCCACCGCAGCCGGCCTTTATGAACATCAAAAACATTTATTTTTATTTAAAATCCTATTTTTTGTTGCATGACTCATAGTACCCGACATTTTTCTTAATCTCTCGAGTGGGAAGTCTTAGAAAATATTTTATAGCTGAGCATCGTTTTGGTTAGAATTTGTTTCCTCCACTCACAAAAAAAAGTTCAAGGATAGGTTTTATGCAGTTACACAAAAAAAGTTTTATATCAATTTTGGTTGAAATGGCCCTTCTAGTCGGCGTTCCCTTAATATGTGAGGAATACATCAATCTTCTGCGCATCAACTTTACTTTTCTTGTTTTGAAGACTCTCTGGCTAAAGCTTTAAAAATGAGCCTGAAAATACCACAGTAAACCTCTGTACCGCTACTGCTGCTGTGCTACGGCTCTTAGAATTTACCCACATAACTGCTGCTGCAGCAACCAGTTACCTCTCCTTTCCAATATTAAAATGTACTGAGCCCATCACATATACGCAGCAACAGTCACTATCAATAATACAATGTTATCTGCGTAAACTGTAAGACCAAGGAATAACAAGAAACCAAGCAAGATAAGACACAGGCCGTAAGCTCAGTTTAGGAAAGGATGGGAAAGGACGTCAACCGTGTCCTTTTCAAAGGAAAGATTTCCTCAGTCGCCTTAATCGATGGGCAGAAACCACAGAGAACAAAAATGACGTTGATCTGACGTAGATTTGAACAGCCGCTCTCGTGTGTGTTAAAAAGTGTGCCACATGGCTCTGTCGATAAGACGAAAGCCAAAGTCAGTTCTATTTTCAGGCACTAAGAGAATCCCGTGTCGCTGAACAGGGAATTTCCCAGTGGAGGTCGTTTGCCATTGCCTCTCACTAACCTGTTACGAAATACAGTATCCCGTCTATGTTTGCATCGTGAGGCTATATGTACGGAGAGATATTGTGTCTTTTTTATCCTGAATCAGTAGAGATTGACACGGAGAGACATGGTGAAATATCGTGCCTCAGGTATATAGCTTACTTATCATGAATGACACCCATTCGAAATTCGAATTGTCGTTAACAGTCGCCATCTCCTCACTCCACAAGATACTACGGAGCGGTTGCAGATTCAGGTCAGAGAATTTGATCCAAGGTCGCCGCACAATTCTTTTTTAGCGATCTCGCCTTCGAGTGAAAGGATGAAAATTATTATATAAATTACTCAAAACGAAATGTATAATTCAGTTTATTTGCAGCGCAACGTGATAATATTTCACTGAGAAAATGATGTACGAATAAAGCTAACCTGTGAAGAATCATGGCCTTTTACTCCACATGACGTTGACAGGAAAAAATACTGGGTATCGCTCTGGAAGAAGAGATTTTTAAGAGTTCTTGGATGCGGGTACCGATCTGTGATGGAGAAGTTTGACGAGCAAGTGTCTCCTCAATAAAATTGTCAACACGATCAATCAGTATCATATTGCGTGAAAGTGGAAGCCAGAAACAGAACATGCTTTGTATGGGATACTGCTTGAACAGTCAGTGCTAGGTGATTTTGCTGGAATATCGCACACTAAAGACATTGAGATGGTACGTGATGGTATTTCAGTGATTACAACGTCGATTCAAATTTACAAATCACATGGCAATATGATCCAACCTACCAGTAGGCTATGACGTTGCACCCCTTCTGGCTTGAATTCATGCACTGAATCGACTGAGAAGTCATTGTTTTCTCTCCTGAGGCTAGCTGCCCCGCAACTATTGCAACTGGTACTTGATATCCTGAGTACCGACGCTGGAACAGAGTTGACACCCGAAATGGTCCCACTCATGTTCCGTCGGGTACAAACTTGGGGATCTCGCTGGCCAGTCGGCCAAATGGAGTCCCACAATGAAGCCCCTTTCAAACTCCGTCAGGTGCTGATAACGCCGTCTGACGCAATTACGCGGCTTCTCTCTGTATTTCACAGTGATCGCTCAGCATCTGACGCTGTTCATGCCTGGTAACAACACTAAACACGAATATCACTAATACATTCTGATGGCCTTTTTACATGTTACAGAGAATGGCAGTTCTAATAATTTATATATCCATCTACAGTGTGTACGGGTACGAAATTTTATTGACATCCTCACATGTCTCTCGGGTGCTTCCCGTTTTTCGTCGGGCAATGCATACACTTCGAAGCTACAACTTCCATCAGACCTCATCAAGATACAGAGAAATTCAGAATATATTTTGGTACACTAAACACAGTTTTCAGAGCTGAGATTTCAAAATGGCTCTGAGCACTATGCGACTTAACTTCTGAGGTCATCAGTCGCCTAGAACTTAGAACTAATTAAACCTAACTAACCTAAGGACATCACACACATCCATGCCCGAGGCAGGATTCGAACCTGCGACCGTAGCGGTCACGCGGTTCCAGACTGAAGCGCCTTTAACCGCACGGCCACACCGGCCGACTCTGAGATTTCAGTGCGCCTAAAAGGGAAAGTTAGAGATTTCGTATTATCGAGAAACTGGGGGAACGAGTGTCGAGGATATGATAAAGGATTTGGGATGGACATCATTAAAACATAGGCGTTTCTCGTTGCTGCCGAATCTTCTCACGAATTTCAATTACCATCTTTCTCCTACGAATGCGAAAATATTTTCCTGACACCGTCCTACTTAGGGTGAAACGTTCATCATAATAAAATAAGAGAAATCAGACTCGCACGGAAAGATTCGTATTTTCCGCGTGCTGTTCGAGAATGGAATAACAGAGAATTATTGTGAAGTTGATGCGATGAACTCTCTGCCAGGCACTCAAGTGCGATTTTTAGAGTAGCCATGTAAATGTAGAATGCGTGTTTGGAAAAAACTTATAGCATTGAAACATGGATTTTCAGTGCAGAAAACTATTCAAAAACAGACTAGTGCTCAGCGAGAAATGAAGAGGTTCATTTGGATATTAGAGACAGAAGAACGATCAAATTGTTCAAGGAATAGATCGGAGTGGACAGCGCGTTTAAGATTGTTATGAAAACGATATGGAGGTGGGTGGGACACGTAGTCAGTCAAGTTGGGTAGATGGCAAAAGAAAACATGAAAGCATAATGAAGGAATTTTTTGGGGAAGTCATTATGCAGCAATGGGGACATGCCGACGGACTTTTGGAAAACAGGAACAACACAATTCCGAAGGTGACAAGGGCAGATAACTGAGAAAATTATCGCACAGTCAGCTTAACAGTACATGCCTCCAAATTGCTGAGACGAGTAGCCTAGAGAAGGATGGAAGAGAAAACATTTGGTCTCTTGGGTGAATGCAGGGTGAGTCAGAAGGAAAGCTACATGCTTCGAGGGGTGATAATAATACTATGGCTAATAGTTATTCTCAACATGAGCGTCATATGAACGTATGTCTTGTTCTTAACGCATTCCGAGGAAACTAATGAAAACAATGAGGAATAGAACTAATACAGGTGATAGTAAAGGAAACATCGTGATGTATTATTCTGTTTATTGTGTGCATTTCCTCACAAAAGATGTTCAAAAAGTCCACCGTCAACTGCGATGCAATTTGCAGCTCTTGTAGACAGCTGCTGTGTCGCTGTTATGAGCGCATTTGTGGGATCTTTACGTAATGTTAAAAACAAGCGAGTAGTTCCCCCTTTGTGTGCAATGTCCACCTGTAGACTTCGTTCTGAAGCAAACCTCACAAATAGTAATCTAATGGAGTAAGATCAGGTGATCTCGGTGGGCAAGAATTCACTCCACGGTGACTAATCCAAAGCCCAGGATACGTTTCAGTGAGGTACTGTATCAATGGCCGTATGGAATATGCAGTAGTTCCGTCGTGCTGAAAGTACTTAAGACGTCGTGTTGCCAAATGAATATCTTCCAAGTGTTCTGGTGACACATTGTGAAGAAAATCATGACACCGTTCAAAAATGGCTTTGAGCACTATGGGACTTAACTTCTGAGGTCATCAGTCCCCTAGAACTTAGAACTACTTAAACCTAACTAACCTAAGGACATCACACACATCCATGCCCGAGGCAGGATTCGAACCTGCGACCGTAGCGGTCGCGCGTTTCCAGACTGATGCGCCTAGAACCGCTCGGCCACACCGGCCGGCCCATGACACCGTAATCCATTAAGAAGTTTATCTAAGACCACTGGACCAGTGAGTTGATCATAAGTAATATCATACCACACGTTCACTGAGAAACGTCACCGAAAATTTGTTTCTACAGTTAGTGTAGGCAAGTTAGACTTTTACTCCCCAATAAATGTGCACAAGTTGGAAGTAATTTTAATCGACGCTAGGAATCCCGAATAAGAGTTAAATGAGTTTGCGACGATTTCTGGCTTTTTCTAAACTTTTGAGGACCGAAAACCCAAGATTTTTTTCAGTTTTTCGCTGATAACTCGAAAAGGATACAACCTACAGAAAATATCAAAATGAAAGAGAACAAAATTTCTCGTAGCATGAATCACTTAAAAGTTAAAATAAGTTCAGCCGTTCAGCCGCAATCAATCGTCAAAAATCAGCAATTTTTACCAGTTTGGCGGAAAAGTGAGTTATGCTCATTTACAACGCCTGTAACTCAAAAACGGCTCCTCCAAATGAAAAGTGTAATGCATGAAAGTTGTAGACCATCATTTTTGCGTAAAAAGAGCTCCTGAAATTAAAAATACACTACTCTTTTCTCCAAAGAACAAGAGAAAGTGAAAATATTCGTAACGCTAAATTCCAACTAAGACTTTTTTATGAAGTCATTTTTTTTAACACTAGATGCTTCTCATTCGACCAAATATTCAGATTTAAGGGTAATTTAGTTAGGTACCTAACTAGGTAGTTAGCTCTATGTATTAATTATTCTAGTAGCTCATTCAAGCAAGTGTTTTGAGAAAAACCCGTCTGTCAAAATTGCAGAGGAATTTCATTCGGAGGTTTGCAGCTGCCCTGTGTACAAACACAAAATGAACTTCACTCCTGCCTCAGCGACCTTATCCGGAGTGGCGTTGGGATCCATGAAGTCTGAGGCGACGTGTTGGAGGTTCGCGTTCTTTCGAAACATGTTTATACATTTGATTGTGCCCTGTTAATAAATTGTAGGGGTGGTGTCACAGCCACTGAAGGCTTGAAGAAACAATTTGTTGTTTGGTTTCTTCAGAGAGCTTAGAACTGTTGGGGTTGTAAATGAATGTGTCTTGGTTGCTTTTTCCAAGCTTGATATGGAAGATATTAGTGACGGGTTCTTCGGGATCACTACTGTCAGCTATGTGGTCAGTCAGCAGGACCAATAAATCAGTATCTTCGGGGACAATGAAGGCGTTACCTGTCTCGACTTTTGTATGACTGTGCCAACAACCAGGGGTCAGCGTCCTCACTAGCCTGCTTGACCTGATGCCATTCAGCATATAATTTTTCTATCAGCATTGAGATACGACATTTCTTATTAACGTCGTGTGGTAAGATCCGTTCTTTTGGCATAATTGGCGACATTGTCTCATCAGGTAAACCAGAAGTGGATGACATAGTGAGGGCTCTTCGGGAACGTTCAGAAGATTTTATATTTTCTCAGCTCTCTTCTCAAGGTGTCCATCAAACACTGTGGTTCAATCGGACCAAAATATTTTTTCGATGTAGTTCACGTGCTTTTTAAGGATGGAGGAAAACACTTCACCAGTATTCCAGACAACTTGGTGTAAGAGAAACCCACCGTCAAGACAGAAATCTGTGTTGCTTGTGATTTTATCGTTGACTGGATAGAACAGCTTAAAATGGCCTGATTTTCTTGTCTTGCGCATTATTCTGTTGTTCTCAAAAATAGTTGATGGATATGGGGCTAGCTCCGAGGTGAAGCGTGACTCGGGCTTTTGTGGTGACTTCATATGGAAAGAGATTCGACGGAAAATTGTATCAGGACTGATAGGGACTGGTTAACCTTTCGTCTTGACTGTACACTTCACGGTTCGTAGGGGCACACTCGGTTCACCCTCAGGAACTGCTCTTCTTTAAAGTTTTTCCTTGGAATATTTTCAATGCATTTAGATACTCCTTCTACTATTATCATAAACACAAGCAATTGACACAAACGAAAGTAGCAAATTTTAAATTTAGAAGCTCTTTTTACACAGAACTTTCATGCACGACACTTTTCATTTGTAGTAGCCGTTTTTGAGTTACAGGCATTGGAACGTAGAGTAACTCGCTTTTCCGCTAACTTGGTACAAATTGTCGATCTTCGTCGATCGACTGAGGCTAAAATGCTGAATCGATTTTAACTTTTAAGCAATTCATTCTACGACAAATTTTTTCTCTTTAATTTTTGGAATTTTCTGTAGGATGTATCGTTTTAGAGTGATCAGTGAAAAACAAAAAATTCCTGATTTTTTGGCCCTCAAAAGTTAAACACGAGACAGAAATTGTTGCAGACTCATTTAACTCTTATTCAGGGTACCTAACGTCGATTAAAATTATTTCGAGGTTGTGCATATTTTTGACCAGCACCGCCTTTTTTTGGGAAAATTTTCCTGGGCTACATTGCACGTGAGTGCAGGTGAAGTGTGACGTGCGACTGAGGCACATGATTTTCAAACAGCTGTAAGTCGGGTACGGTTAAGAAAAGGACTTATGTTTATTTGAGGTTTTTTGTTCAGAATCACCAATAATACTACTCCTCAAAGCAGGTATTTTTCCTCTTGACTCACTGTGTATCGGATTCGCCTTACGGAAGTTAGGGCGGCAGAGGACAAACAGTTCTGACGTTACGCTTGATAATGGAAGCAAGACTTAAGAAAAATCAAGACATTCTTATTGTATTTGTCTGTCTCAAAAAGGCGTTGGTCAATATAAAATTGAGCAAGGAGTTCGAAATTCTCAGGAAAGTAGGTTTAAACTATAGGGAAACACGGGTAGTACACAGTAGTATAAGAACCAAGAAAGTAAATAAGAACAGAAGACCAAGACGAAGTGCTTCTTTTAAAAATGGTGTAGAACAGATATGCACTGTCTTCCCTACTGTTCAACGTGTGCATTGAAGAAGCTATGATGAAAATAAATTGGTTCAGGACTGTGACTAAAATTCATGATGAAAGAACATCAACTGTAAGATTTGCTGATTATATTGCTATTCCCCGTTAAGCGAGAGTAAGAATTATAGGACATAATGAATGGAATGAACATCTAATGAACACAGAAAATGGACTGAGAGTAAACCGTAGAAAGACCAAATGGATGAAGAATAGCAGAACTGAGATTAGTAAGAAACTTAATATCAACAATGGGTTCCACGAAGTTGACGAGAAGCTACCGTGGAATCAAAATAACGAATGGTGGACAAGCAAAGAAGTTATAAAAGCAGACTCGTACAGGCAAAGAGGACAGTCCTTGCCGAAACCAATCTGCTAGTCTCAAATATTGACCTACAGTTGATAAAGAAATGGTTCAAATGGCTCTGAGCGCTATGGGACTTAACTTCTGAGGTCATCAGTCCCCTAGAACTTAGAACTACTTAAACCTAACTAACCTAAGGACATCACACACATCCATGCCCGAGGCAGGATTCGAACCTGCGACCGTAGCGGTTGCGCGGTTCCAGATTGAAACGCCTAGAACCGCTCAGCCACTCTGGCCGGCAAAAGAAGAAAATCGAAGGGTTTGAAATGTGGTGCTACAGAAGATTCTCGAAAATTGGATGGACTGATGACACAAAAAATGAGGAGTTTATCCACAGAATCGGCGAGGAAAGGAATTTGTGTAAAACACTAAAAAGAAGAACGGACAGGTTCATAGGATATACAATATGTGTTCAAAAGTGTCCAGAACCACTTAGTAGACATGAATATGAGATGCGCCGACCCTTCGTCGCTATGACGGCTTGAACTCTGGTGGGGACAGTTTCAGTGTCAGAATGTCTGTGAAGAAACGGCAGTCCGTTCTTCCTGAAGAGCCGAACCAGAGAAGATAGAGACGTTTGACTCTGGGGACTGGAGCAGAGTCGAGTTCCTAACTCATTACAAAGGTGTTTCATTGGGCCCAGCTCCATTTCAGGAATGTTATTGTCCCCAAACCATTGCCTCACAAACGTCGCTTTACGACAGGGTGCGTTTTCTTGCTGACGCAATCAACCATCGTCTCCGAAGTGTTCTTCTACTGTACGCAGCACTCAATGCTGTAAAATGTGTTCATATCCTTCCGCGTTTAGCGTTTACGCAAGCACAACAAGGCGACCAAAACCTGAACACCCCCATATCGTAACATCACCTCAACCGTAGTTCAGTGTTGGCACTCCACATGATGGCAGGTAACGTTCTCCAGACATTCGCCAAACCTAAACCCTTCCGTCGGATTGCCATAGTATATAGCGTGATTCGTCACCCCATTTACTCGCTTCCATTTGTCCACTGTCCAGTGTCGTCGCTCGTAGCATCACCTCAAGCGCCACTTACAGTTAGCACAGACTACAGAAATGTGTGACATATGAGGAGTTGCTCGTCCACTGTACGTCATTCATTTTAACTATCTACGAAGTCACTGTGTTAACTGGACTTCTGGTAGCACTTTGGATGTCACGAGTGATTCCTTCCTGTGATTTCAAATTATTTTTTACAATCGCCCTCCGCAGTGTTCGACGTTCCATGCCTATCAGTACACGAGGTCTGCCTGGTCTTAGTTTAGCTATGGCTGTTACTTCGCGTTTCCACTTCAAAATCACATCACCGGCTGTCGATTCAGGTAGCTTTAGAAAGATTGAAATATCCCTGATGGAACTGTTACTTACTGAGCTTCCCTGATCGACACTTTCTGCTGTAACTACTTTTCTAGTAACGACACAATACCCCTCCCCCCCTCGCCTCCTTTTATGCTGGCGGGTCCGCTTCTCGGGAAAAATAAAGGTCAATTCCGTGTTACATAGAACACTTTTGATCAGGTATTGTATGTTAAGACATCAGGAAGTAACCTCCTGGTGCTAGAGGAATCCGTAGAGGGTAAAAGCTGTAGGAGAAGACAGAGATTGTAATATACCCAATAAATATTTGTGAATATTCGTTGCTACTCTCAGTGAAGAGGTTGTTACGGGAGAGAATTTCGTGACGCACCACATCAAACCGCTACGGTCGCAGGTTCGAATCCTGCCTCGGGCACGGATGTGTGTGAAGTCCTTAGGTTAGTTAGGTTTAAGTAGTTCTAAGTTCTAGGATACTGATGACCACAGATGTTAAGGCCCATAGCGCTCAGAGCCAGGCCAAAGGTACTGATATAAGGACAGCGTGTGATAACAAGATAAATATTTTCAAAGCCATAAGTTTGCTTGCCTTATTTGTAGCTGTTTGACCAGATTCTACAGCCCGTTTAACTAAGCTTGAGGCGAGATTAAAATTTTCATAGCTACAAATGAAGTTAATTATTTCACGCGAGTGCTTGACACTGAGCTTAGTAAGTACGAAACTGGGCATCAGAACACTTAAGTAGCAGTATGAAGTTGGTATGAACTGTCCCATGTGGCACTAGGTCACCATTAGTAGAATGGATACTGCCAAAACTTATTAATGTTGCGTAGTGCAAATTAAAGACGTAATGCAGTGTGATGTCAAGGTATGAAGCCGGCCTCACATTAGACGTATATCTGAATGTGGATTCGAATGTGGCTGACGAGTGCTCGGAATCCATGACGCAGCACGTGCCCACCGCCCTAATTTACTCTCTCAAGTGTCAGTTATCGGCTGAATCTGGAGCGACTGTTACACGTATTTTGATTCCAGAAATGGAAACGTGTATAATAGATGTAGGCTGTACGAGCTGCCAATTCACTCTCGGAAATAAAGTATGATGAGAAATAGCAAAAAGGGAAGGAGTGTTCAAATAATGTTGTAAATAGAGAAGAACACTATCCTTTACTTCTATGGCGTTGGAATATCTCTTTAAAATCTGACGTAGATTCGAATTTCCTTAACATAAGTAAACAATATTCCGTGATAATGAAGTAACAAAAAAAGATGAAGATTGGTATTTAACGACCCGTCGGCGAGGATGTCACCAGACACGGAATACTATCTCGGACTGGACAAAGATCAGAAAGGAAATTGGCCGTGTCCTTTCCAAGCCAAACATCTAAAAATCCAGTTTAATCTATTTACGGAACCGCAAAATCTCTAAATCTGGATGCCTATAAATGAGATAATTTTTCATCCCTTCCGAGAGCCATCGTGTGCTTTAACAAAACATTACGATAACAATAGCGAGGAAAGAAGAAAAACAGTTTCATTGTGTAGGGCGTAATTTGCATTGGTGTGAAAAGCTGCAATCGCAGTGACGAGACGAGTAATTAAGCAGTTATTCACAGGGCGGGGCCTGATCGATAGGCGACGGCGGCCGGACGCCACCACAAGCGCATTACGGGCCGCCGCGCGCAGCCTCCCGCCTCTCGCTAAACTCGGCACGCATTAGTGCGCCACTCCACTAAACAATGCCGAATCATTAGTCTTCTGCTACACTTCTCGAAAATTTCATCGAAGGTTGCGACGGATGCTACGGGACGTTCAGAGCAGTATACGACTTGCTGCGATAGCGCAACGCATGGAGCGCCTGGACTACTGTCAGCAAGTCAGTTATACGAGTAGAAGACCTCAGCTTCTGAAAATCGCCTATTGGCCTGAAATAATCACAGGCCTGGATGCCGTTGTTAGGTGGCTTTGCAAGTTCCGCATGATAAGATGATGTGGTACCAACGTCTACATCTACGTAGGTGCTCGGTTATCCTCTAGCCGGTGATTATACTGTGCTACAAAGTACCTCCCATACCGTATACTGAGGTTACGGGTGCAAGGCATTTCATATAGATCCCAACTGAATTTCATTACATTTAAACGAAAAAATGTGTGCAACGTATAACTATCCTTGCACAGCAAACCAACGCATACGATGGGCGGAGGGATGGGTGACGGCAACTGCGCAACTGTGTGCTATAAGCATGCCTGACCTAGGGAGTAACTACTGTCGGAACCTGATAATAGTACTGCCTATGAGAATTACTATAATTGAACATATTTTATGGGGTAGTAACTGTCTTTCATTGCTTATTGATTGGGTATTGAGTGAATCTGGTTAGGGGATTGGGTTGTTTTGGGGGAAGAGACCAAACAGCGAGGTCATCGGTCTCATCGGGTTAGGGAAGGACGGGGAAGGAAGTCGGCCGTGCCCTTTCAAAGGAACCATCCCGGCATTTGCCTGAAGCGATTTAGGGAAATCACGGAAAACCTAAATCAGGATGGCCGGATACGGGATTGAAGCGTCGTCCACACGAATGCGAGTCAAGTGTGCTAACCACTGCGCCACATCGCTCGGTGAATCTGGTTAGGAAGGATGTCTCATTTTCGATTAGAGCTTCATGATTTTGACTGAGATAGATTTTACATTTATTCTTTAAACAAACAACTCGTTCATTTGATTCTACACACATTTTACTCTACACACAAATCTAAATGAACTATGCAAATGGTCTCTTGTTTCATATTACTGTGTGCCACACTATGCTGAAGTTGGTGGGATTAACTATCACCTTTCTCTCCAACCAACCAGATTACTTCTGTTAAAACATGCCACACACACACACACACACACACACATACATAAATTTACTCGAGGCGCCGCTATTCTATGGACCGCGCAAAGGGCAAATGCGAGAAACCAGAAAGGCTACGTAGTGGGGCGTAGGATGAGAGTTCCATAAGCAAAATCAAAGACTGAACCAAAAGAACTACACGGTATCTAACTTATTAGTTGATAAACCGAAATAAAGTGCGTTTCTGCAGCAATTGCCGTGACCTGTACCGTCGCGGCTCAGCCTATTCCAGCTCTAGTTGGCGGAAACGAGTAAAGACGCTTCTCTCATCGGAAATATTACGGCGAAAGCTCTGGTTTTAACACGAAAGGGATGATTGAAGGCAATGATCATTCGAAATAATTAAGTACCGAGTATTTATCCAAACAAAGCACAGGCCGAACGCATGAACAGACCGTCCAGTATCGTAAACATTCTGGGCTCAGACACAAAACTATCACAAAATTTACAAAGATAAATGGTTATACTAAAAATCACACTAATGAGTTCACGGAGTGGTTAAGTACATTGCCCATGTCTTTATTAAGCTAGGAGCTACCCTCACATGCCACGTAGTGTGAGCAATAACCGTCAGTGTTCGCACAAATAAAACTACCTGGAAGTTTACAAAGCTTGCAGAAAACGCGCGCCTCTCATTTGATAAAATTTATCTTCATGTTTTAACATGAAAGAACATTACGAAAGCGGAATACTATTATTACTACCGTGCTCATTCTCTATCTGCATGACACGAGGCGTGAAGACAACACGTAAACAAACACATCAAAATTCACAAAATATTTACGTAAAATGAAACGTCCCCTTAGAAAAATTATACACGACTGTGCATAAACTGACACACAATATTTTTTAGCGCAACGCAATCTGACTTTCAGAAATCCCTACAAAGGAATGGCCCTGAATAACATTAACCTGTACCTTTCACAAATCACTTACCTCACCAAAAATCTTCGTTACTCGAACTACTGCAATACAGCGTGCCAGCTAAATAAAAGATTCAAACTACTGAAGGCACTAACTACTGAAAGGCATAGTTAGCAAATGAAAGATTTTAATAGAGAACAATCAATGTATTTACCTTAATAGTCATAATATATATAGCAGTTCATGACATCCATTCTGTACTCAAAAATCCGCCATCTCATTTCCCACATCCACCACTGCTGGCGGCTCACCTCCAACTGCGCAACGCTACGCGCTGTTCACATCCAGCTGCCGCTGCCCAACACTACAATGGCAGACAACAATGCAAACTAGCCACAGACTGCACACAGCACAGCCAGTGATTTTCATACAGAGCGCTACGAGGCGTTACCAATATAAAAACCTAAACAGCCTACTTTTTTTATATTGTCCTCTCACAGGGCGACTGGACGAGGCCACCCGACCCGTACCCATATTGACTCTCCGCCTCGAAAGACGCTAACGCGTTACAATGTGCCACTCACTCTGCAGTGAGCACAGTCTCCCCGCTTTTGGTGCGCTGGAAGATGCCTTGACATCAGAACCCGTGAGCGAAACAAGCGACACCTGAGGTGTCCCGTGCGACGCGCCAGGTGCTCCGCCACCGCTACACCCGGAGACACAGCCCAAAACAGCTGACTGTGGACAGCAGCGGTTTCCGCTTCCCGCGAACTGGCGCTAACTCCTCCCGTGTCCCCACAAAGCATTTACACACTCTGCCCACTCTACTACTAAAATTCGGATGAAAACAGCACCTAAAAAGTAAAAAAAACTGACCCACTATCTTTTAAAGAAGGATTTGAACTACCAAATTTATTAAAAACACAAACGCAAGCTACTACAAAACACTGAGCCTGTCACAGATAGTAGTTTACTACACGCTGACAGCCTAAAACAAAGGACCTGCATTCTTGGTAGCTTACGTACAGAGGCTGGCGCCTAACTGAGCTGTCTATAATGGCCGCTGGCTGTTCACAACAAACGACAGCTGCGCTACAGATGGCGTAAAGCAAAACAACTTAGTTACTAAAACATAAGACTATGCCTCTTAAATTAATAAACACTCAAGGAATTTAAGAATTCAACTACAAAAGCACACACATAAAGTTAAATAAGTAACTCGCTTCTACTTAGAAGCACCTAATAGAATACAAAAAGAACGAGCTACTTTCCTCTGGTGGTTCACGAAAGGAACCTGGCGTCTAAAGAACAGCTGTTACCGGCTAGTATATGCTGTAAGTTTGTGGGATCTACCATATAGCCCCACCTCCAAAATAGCCCGCTTTATTAATCGATGCTACGTAGGAACATTAACACGAACATTTTCAGAGACTGTGAAAGTTATATGAAATAAGATATGAAAAAGAATTTTTAATTATTAAAAACAGGTGTGATTCCAATTTATTGGGGTCTTCAGAGATAACACCGCACAAGTTGCAGCCGTTATTCATATCCACCAGGCATCTTTTTACATGACGGCATAGTAACAGTCACTGAAACCATCAAATGATATTCGTTTTTGTACTGGTTCCCCTGTACTGGTCGCAATTTCTTTCGCTTCCGCAAATTTTGTGGCTCTCTTTTTGTGGAAAGTTCTGTGTTTTATAAAGAGCTTTGCCCTCGTTACGTCTCAAAAACCAGTTGACAGTAAGTTTGATACACTACCGAATATAACCAGAAAATGTGAGTGGGGATAACCGTTCATTTGAATTTGTTTCTTGTTATTGATCAAACAACGAAACTACTGGTGACATATCGTTAGCGCATTCAAATCGTGACAAATATCAAAATTTTTTATCTTTGTACAACTGCGTTAGTTCCGGATGATCGCACAATCTGTTTATAGATACTTGACATAAAGTCACGTTATTGTCCATGCCACTGTGGTTTTCCTGGGGACTGTGTGTTACTATTTAACACTAAATTCTCTATTTTACAGTTGTCTATATTCCGGAAATAATGCCTCACGTGGCATTTAGCTCTAACTTTTAACTGTTACTCTAGCAACATCAATTTTATCGTTTCAGTGCTGCTGTCGAAGACACTGATTTTGTTTTTCACGTTATCCTTCATTGTAAGTACGTTGAATGTACACGATTTAACAAATAAAGATGAAGAAAAATTCGTAGAAGAATATGAAAATGGGAGCGTCTTATTCGTTGTTACGAATTAGAGAAATCTGTTTTCCATTCACAATCAGAAGTATTTTCCATATAAAGCATCACAAATCAATAATTTCTTCCATCGTTAGCGTCGTTCTAGTCTTACTACAGGTTCCGTTCTAATTATCTTTGCCTATTGTCTACGTAGAACATTCTCCATGTCTGGGAAATCGTTATTGTAAGCGACGGCAAAGTTACGGAATTCAGATACTGTGATTTGTCTACTCTTCCTCGAATTCATCTGAATTTCAAAGTTCGTGTCCGCCTACAGCTTCAGACTCACCTAAGAATCTTTCTGCAAATGAAGACGGAAACAAAAGAGGCGCCGGGAGATACTGACTTGAGACAGGGATCAACAAGGGCATGGCTGCGGACCTCCGTCTGTGGCAGAGCCTCCCTCAGGGAGGATGCGGCCTATAGAGCCAGCGCCACCTGCGCCACATCGTACGCTCTGCACTGACTCAACGAAGTAGGTCCATGCCGCCGTAATCAAAAGATCATTTCGTTCTTCAAAAATGTGCGTTGTAGCCAACAAAGGTTTCATAATTCAAATCCCTCTGGTTCTTTCGTTCTGTATTACGAGGTCTGTTCAGAAAGTAAGATCCGATCGGGCGTGAAATGGAAAACACCGTGAAAATCCGATGAAGGTTTACACATATGTGTTGGGCAGTGTCTCTAGTATGCCCGTCGGTCGAGTCACTTCGCTCTTTTCAATTTTTCAATACTGTGCGCACAGTGAACATGTAAAGATGCCTAGAAAATAGCGCCTCCCGCCAAGTATGGGTGTCTGCCGTGAGATTTCGCCTGATTTCATGCAGTCCGCATAACTGTCATCGTTTCATTCTTCATGACATTTCTTGGCAGCACACTGCAGGGGAAAAGAAAACTCTCCTGCAGTGTCTTCGATGGGAACCCTTAGATCACCCACCATATAGCCCGAACGTGGCTCCCTCTGATTTTCATCTCTGTTCACATGAACCACTAGTTAGGGAGACAACATTTTGCCACAGACAACGAAGTGCAGACCAGCGAACAGAATTGGTGGGAAGGACAGGTGGCTGTCTTCTATTGTGAGGGTATTGGCAAGTTGGTACGACGCTACGACAGATGTCTAAATCGGTGCGGCGACTGTGTAAAGAAGTAGCTGGGAGGTGTAGCTAGTTGCAAATATAACACATTTTTTATTATTTTCACAGCGGTTTCTATTTCGCGAACGACCGCACCTAATTTTTCGAACGTCTCTCGTATTAAAAGTAACTCGAGTAACTGATGCTACTATTGTGCATTATAAGGACAGTTTACGTATATATGCATAGTATGAGTATGTAAATTTTCATTTCCCTCATTTTTACTGTATGTAGGCAACCCTGAACATCACCACTGTATCACCTATAGTAATATTATTACGTCCAGAAATTCCTTTCACGTACTGTGTATGTTACAGTACGCGAAAGGAATTTCTTAACGTAATAAAATTACTATAGGTTATACAGTGGTGATATTGAGGGCTGCCTACAAGTACCTCTGGGTATTCAGGGGACTACTGCATGGAAACTAATAGATATACAGAAAACAGAGAAAACAGACACATATTAGGGGATCGAGCATCTCTCCAAATTTTTAGTTCACATTACATGTGTTCAATACTGATACTATTAGTGACGCGGCAAACATGAATACGTGCGTGCAGTTCATAGAATTCCCTGACAAGAAGTGCCTGGGAATGCGTGACAGCAGTTCTCTTTGGAAATTTTTGCATTTGGTTCCATGTTTGGAGGCTCAAACTAATTCGATGTGGCAATACGGAGCGGATGACGTGTCTGTATGCTTTGACACGCCTACCCGCTAGCTGCGCCACGGCGTGTATTGCGAATCGAAACTTGGAGAGGCGCTTTATCCACGGGAATGTGTTCCCTCTCAGTATGTCTTGCTGTTTTCACGCAGCCGCCTTCTGAACACCGAAAGGTACTCACGAATAATCCCGCACGTCGAAATACGTCTGGAACTGAGGGTCGTTTTCCTGGTACACCGAACTGCTTGAGAATAATTTTTATACTGTCTCCACATCCTTATAAAATACCGATCTGATTCCTGTCAGAGAAATACAAATGATGAACAGACGAATACAAATATACACAGAATAAAATGTGGACGATTTATAGAAAGATGGCGCACACAGCTTTCTGGAATAGAATAACTCACGAATCTGGTTGCAGAAATTCATTTAAGGAGTGAAGCATCATAAAGACAGAAATTGTTCAGGAAAGAATCAAGCAGTTGAATGCAAATTTGAGCGCGATGTTTCGACACTAGTGTTGCACAATACTAGCACATGCAAACTAGAGGCCCTGCAATCCGTTTAGGAATATCTATAAAGCAGACTACTTTTCTTTCGGTGCAGAACTGCAATTAGCGCTATGAGAGTGAGAGAAGACGGCTGGAATAGCCAAAATGATCGCATTGTAACGCATTAAATGGTGCCTGTAGCCGCAGCAACAAGTTCTGGAAGGAAGGAAGGTTGAGTTTAGCGTCCCGTCGTTATCGAGGACATCGAGGTCATTAGAGACGGAGCACAAGCTCGGATTGTGTCAGGGATGGGGAAGGAAGGGCCTTGCCCTTTCAAAGCAAACTTCCCGGTATTTGCTGGTAGTTGCTTAGAGAAATCACGTAAAACCTAAATCTAGATGACCGGAAGCGGGTTTGAACCGTGGTCCTCCCGAATGCGAGTCCAGTGCGCTAACCACATCGCCACCTTGCTCGGTGACCATATTCAGTGCACTGACCACCACGGTCAACGAAGCATGCCGATACAGCACCCTCAGCAGAGAGCCGATTCTATGCTCGAATCTACTTGCACAAAGCAATGACCTCCGACACTGACCGCCTTTCAAGAAGCTCTCGTGTGATGGAAGAATACAGCAGTGCTACCTGTTCCGCATAATCAGTCCCCCGGCAACATTATTTATATCCATGAGGCCAGCTATTCATCGTCTGACTTTAGGCTATGTTATGACCTGTGTCTGATGCCTCCGTGAAGACAAAGACGTATCTTTGACATAGCTGTCAGTACTGTCACCATGGCTCAAACCCTTGATTGTTACTTGGTCGCCCAGGCTCTTGGCAGCCCTGCACTCTGCACCCACTGCAGGCTTATGCACTGGGATTCAGCCACCTTTCCTTGCCCTGAGCCTTGAACTAAGGTCCACTCATCCCTGTGACACCTAGGCGTGACACAGCCAATCACAGCTATCCATCCTCCAGTGTGGATTTCATGGCACTGGGTCACCTTATTATCACCTGGCCACATTCAACAGGAGAATAGCAGACGCCGTATCCTGGACTGCTACGAGCTTAGTTACACGAGATGCTCACAGGGCCTGACGCAGCATCAACAGGTGCTCCGTATGCTCTGCTACTGAGAAGCATGGTGCAGCGAG
The DNA here is from genome assembly GCF_023864275.1 of Schistocerca cancellata. Taxonomy (NCBI): domain Eukaryota; kingdom Metazoa; phylum Arthropoda; class Insecta; order Orthoptera; family Acrididae; genus Schistocerca; species Schistocerca cancellata. The sequence continues at coordinate 631,650,401 of NC_064629.1, read as the reverse complement.
GATAGCTATGCCGGGAGGTGCTGTGATGGCATATTTTTCACTTCCACCGACATCATAGCCATCAACACCCATGGCCAAGAAGGCTGAATTATTGTAAATAATAAACAGTGAAGGGCTTTTGTATCATGAGATGCCTCTTTCTGCTGCACCCACATCGAGCTCCAGTATAGAATCACTTGCCCAATTCAGGCCTTCCTGCCGGCCGGAGTGGCCGAGCGGTTCTAGGCGCTACAGTCTGGAACCGCGCGACCGCACGGTCGTAGGTTCGAATCCTGCCTCGGGCATGGATGTGTGTGATGTCCTTAGGTTAGTTAGGTTTAAGTAGTTCTAAGTTCTAGGGGACTGATGACCTCAAAAGTTAAGTCCCATAGTGCTCAGAGCCATTTGAACCATTTTTTTTTAATCAGGCCTTCCTGACACCTGATCACAGAATAGTGTCTAGGTATCATCTATTTGACAAACTATGATGAAGAAAAACTGACTGATGTGAGGCACCATAGACTGGTAAGCGTTTAATTGCTCGTAATTCTGTAATTCACAGACTGTGAAAACAATTTTTAATCATAGGTTCAGCATGCAGGAGATCTAGCCGATATCGGCCAAAATTTAAATGTCAATCGCCCACACAACTTCTGAACACAGAATGTTTGCAAAGAGTGCAAAACCGTAGTTTGACATGAAGCGCAATTGAGAGTGTCGTCTTCATTTATAAGTCTCAGTTTGGCTTTTCAGTGTAACAGCAGATGGGTATAATTGTGTTTTGTGAGGAGTATTAAATATTTTAGGAGGTGACAATATAGACTAATTCGAATGAAGCATCCTATGCAACAAGTGCACTATTTTAATTAATACATTTTTATTAGGTCGCTTTCTTGTCTGTCTGGCTGTTCAGTACTGATTTTGAAATTGAATTCAAGCTAACTATCCAATGAGTTAAGTACTTTAAATTTTGAACATAGTTCAGTAATGGATAACAGTGCAATATTAACTCGCATTCTTGTTTGTCTGATCCACTTAGGATGAGAAAAGAGTTGGTAACGCCTGACATCTCAGCTGCCCTGCACGACCTGCATGTTGTGAGCATAGTATCAGAATGCATTCCAGGCAGTATGTGTCCAACTCAAAGACGGCTGCCACATGGCACTGCTATGTCTGCAAGTTCTGGTATTGCTTCCGCAGCGCTGGCCTCAATGCACCAAAGAACCAGGTCCGCCCACGTTTCTGGCCAATTGGTGTTCACAGTGGCACTGAAAAACTAGCTGCGTCTTAGGTTTTCACTATTGGATTACTCGTTTGAACTTCATTATTCTGCCGTGTTGTCTCCGTTTCCCATTTTGCTCTAGTTGTTGTTGTCCTCCGTTCATTCTCCGTTAACTGCTGTTGATGGTCCCTGGCTGGTTAGCAGGCTTTGCTGGTTCTTTGAGTCGTTCCGTAACCTTGTCAGATGCCATTCAAAATAGTCTGTAATAATAAAAATAAAAATCTTATAAAAATCAAACAAAATTCATTTTGCCTGGTTTTGTGTTTTATTTTTTAGGAAAACAACAATAAAACAGTTTGATATATTATTAGTAAGTAGGTATAACACTATACTATATCAGAGATGATCGGGTGAGATGGCACTGAAATCAACCTGAAATTTGACACATGTCTCTTAGAATCTCATCAGAATGTTTAAAATCCATTGAGAAATTGCAGACACACAAGAATAAAAACTAGAAAAGAATTATTTAAATAAAAGTGAATGTGTAATGTATCACGTTCTTAAATTGGACTAAAAAGTATAAAATAATTTATCCTGGCCCCATATAAATTTGTAAACCTACATATACAGCTCTGAAAATTTGTGAGTGTGAACTTTTAATAGCTATGAAAATACCTTTAAGATTTGTAATGAAAAACGTGGGCACATTCAATGCACAATTGATGCATGAATAGTTCACCACCTGACTATTATCTGTTGCGTGCTCCCCACGTTTTTAGTTATAAATATTACAAGTATTTTAAAAGCTATTAAAAGTTCACGGTTACAGCTTTTCAGAACTTTCTCTATAGCTTATCAATCTATATGGGCTAGGAGAAATTATTTTATACTTTTTAATCCCATAAAAACGTGTTATATTAAAAATGTATTTTTATTCAAACAATTATTGGTTACAGAGATAGCCCGCATCTCGTGGTCGTGCGGTAGCGTTCTCGCTTCCCACGCCCGGGTTCCCGGGTTCGATTCCCGGCGGGGTCAGGGATTTTTCTCTGCCTCGTGATGGCTGGGTGTTGTGTGATGTCCTTAGGTTAGTTAGGTTTAAGTAGTTCTAAGTTCTAGGGGACTGATGACCATAGATGTTAAGTCCCATAGTGCTCAGAGCCATTTGAACCATTTTGTTACAGAGATATAGCTATTAGAATGTAACACAAACAATAACTCACAGAAGGTGTTAAGCAAAGGTAAATCATTAAGTTCAAAGCTGATTTTCATGAATTCCACCACCGACTTCCATGCACTTTCGAATTCTAATAATAACATCACGTGTATCTCTTCGGAAGTTGTTTAATATTCTTTCATGAGGGCATTACTATTCATAATCAGAACTATCAATTTGTCTTTTGTGGTTACTTTTTCTTTGTAAACTTCGCCTTCCAATCATCCCCACAGGCCAAAATCTAAAGGGGTTGTGTTTGAGAACTCCGGTGGCCAAGAGGTGCGACAATTTCTTCTAATCCATTTACTGGGAAATAGTAGCTTTGGATTATCTGTCACCTGATGACGAGAACGTGCAGCCGCTCCGTCATCCTGGAAGAACATACCCAACCCTATTGTCGAAGGAATTTCTTCCAATAATGCTGGATGGTCATTTTCAAAAAATTGTAGATAACGATGCCCTGATAGACGATGGGCTAACACAGCAGGGCCAATAAGTCGACTATCATATCGCACCACAGTTTCACACAGAATCGTTCTTGAAAATGCGTCTGCACAAAGGTATGTGGGTTTTTCCGGCCGGGGTGGCCGAGCGGTTCTAGGCGCTTCAGTCTGGAACCGCGCGACTGCAACGGTCGCAGGTTCGAATCCTGCCTCGGGCATGGATGTGTGTGATGTCCTTAGATTAGTTAGGTTTAAGCAGTTATAAGTTCTAGGAGACTGATGACCTCAGAAGTTAAGTCCCATATTGCTCAGAGCCATTTTTTTTATGTGGGTTTTTGTCGGACCACCAAGTTGAGTCACAGATGTTAATGATAATATTACGAGTCAATGTGGTTTCATAAGTAAACAATCTTAATGTGATTATTCGACGACTGACAAACTGTCTACTGGCTTCTGTCTCGGGTTTTTCGGCCGACGTTCATCTAATGATTTTACTAACGTTTCGTCAGCACGAGCGGCTGGCATTATCAAAGCTTCACCCTCCATTGCCGGTGGTGAACTGGATGGCAATGTTGGGTGAAACTTTGACAATGCCAGCCACTCGTGCTGGCGAAACGTCTGTAAAATCATTAGATGAACATCGGCCGAAAAACCCGAGACAGAAGGCAATAGACAGTATGTCAAAACGAGGCCACGAAAGCCTTAACAATTTGGTATTCGACGACTGCAATTTTCCAACAGCAAAATTCCAGTTGTCTACCTACATCTCCTTCTCAGACATGTAGAATCCGCTGTAAATGATAAGGATAGTAACTGTGGGAACGTAATATCCACCATACTCTTGTATGCAGAACTCTGATATGTGTAGAAATTTTTGCGTGTGATTTTTGAAGGACCACGTTCTACCAACAGAATAATGTCTTCTACTTCCTCCACGACCAGTTTATTTGCACGGTCAGATGAAATATGATTGCTGGGCACTGCAACAGTGTCAGGTGTTTTAGTTCAAATGGTTCAAATGGCTCTGAGTACTATAGGACTTAACATCAGTCCCCTAGACTTAGAACTACTTAAACCTAACTAAGTACATCACACACATCCATGCCCGAGGCAGAATTCTAATCTGCGACCGTAGCGGTCGCTCGGTTCCAGACTGAAGCGCCTAGAACCGATCCGTCACACCTGTCGGCTGGTGCTTTAGTGAAAACACGAGTAAAAATTCCTGAGCCTATTACTCTTCTCCTAGGAAATCGCCTACAGTGTTCATTACAGCGTTTTCACTACAAAATCCTTAAACAAATACAGTTAAAGCAAACAGAACTGAACACTGAAAACAGAATGGACAACCGGCCTCTCTCACAGCGGGACTGCGCCTACTCATCATCACCGATTTCGTCCGAATTTATGGTCTCTACACAGATTGGCCAGAACTGAAAGTGAGAGAAGTGGGAGCTGCAGATAGGCAATCGTTTATAAAAAAAATGGAATTTCTGGCATGGGGCACAGAAATAGGGTAGAACAGAAATCCGTGGTCGTCGGCGCGAATCCATATGCAGAAATCTGTTTTCTTTGTTTTTATTTTCAATTTTTACGTTACTCACATTGTAGATAAATCTAAATGGTTGGGTTCAAATGGCTCTGAACACTATGGGACTCAACTGCTGAGGTCATTAGTCCCCTAGAACTTAGAACTAGTTAAACCTAACTAACCTAAGGACATCACAAACATCCATGCCCGAAGCAGGATTCGAACCTGCGACCGTAGCGGTCTTGCGGTTCCAGACTGTAGCGCCTTTAACCGCACGGCCACTTCGGCCGGCTAAATCTAAATAATACACAGTATGTTGTATTTACTAAAATCTTCATAAAAGGATGACAAGGAAAGGCAAAAGAAAATTTGGGATTGCTAATAATTTTAAAAAAGAATTATGTGGGCAGTCACAAGGACATTGTAAATAACTTTCTAAGTAGGGATACTACTTAAAGTATCCAGAACTTTTTATTCTGTTAGTTTCATTTTGCACTACGAGCAACTCACGGCAGCTGCACGTGAAAAATAGACTCCCTGGTTTTACGATGTCAGTCTATCGCCATCACGAGTAAATCACCAACCGTAAAATAAAAAAGGAATTTAATTTTACCCAATTTTATGCCCAAAGTTCTCGTCTATGCCTTACATTCCTTTCCTGGAAATTTGTTTGAAATCCCAAACGCTTCTTTGACTTTGTGTTGCACACCTTTAATGAAAATATTAATATACACCATATATTGACCGCTACTTAGGTTTATTTGCAATATAAGTAACGTAAAATGGAAATAAGACAAGGATTTCTGGTCATATGAGTATAGGGTAATATCAACAGCAGCAGAAAATGGTATAACGGGAGTAGGATTCGTTATGAATAGGAAGGTAGAGCAGAGAGTGTGTTGTTGTGAACAATTAAGTGATAGGGTTGTTCTTATCAGAATCGACAGCAAACCATCACCGAAACGATAGTTCAGGTATACATGCCGACATCGCAAGCTGAAGATGAAGAGACAGAGAAAGTACATGAGGATACTGAAAGGGAAATGCAGTACATAAAGGGAGATGAAAATCTACGAGTCATGGGGGATTGGAATGCAGTTGAAGGGGAACGAATAGAAGAAATGGTTACAGGAGAATATGGGCTTGGGACAAGGAATGAGAAAGGAGAAACACTAATTGAGTTCTATAATAAATTTCAGCTAGTAATAGTGAATACTCTGTTCAAGAATCACAAGAGGAGGAGGTATACTTGGAAAACGCCAGGTGATGCGGGAGAGATTTCAGTTAGATTACATCACGGGCAGACAGAGATTCCGAAATCAGATACTAGATTGTAAGGCTTACCCAGGAGCAGATATAGACCAAGATCACAATGCAGTAGTGATGAAGATTAGGCTGAAGTTTAAAAGATCAGTCAGGAAGAATCAATGCGCAAAGAAGTGGGATAACGAATGACGAGATACGCTTGAAGTTTTCTAGGACTATAGACACAGCAATAAAGAATAACTCATTAGACAGTACAGCTGAAGAGGAATGGACATCTCTAAACAGGATAGTCACAGAAATTGGGAAAAACCATAGGTACAAAGAAGGTGACTGCGAAGAAACCATGGATAAGAGAAGAAATACTTCAGTTGATCAATGAAAGAAGGAGGCAAAAAAATGATCACGGAAATTCAGGAATACAGAAATACAAGTTACTAAGGAATGACATAAATAGGAGGTGCCAGGAAGCTAAGGTGAAATGGTTGCAAGAAAAATGTAAAGAAATCGAAAAAGAAATGATTGTCGGACGGATTGGACTGACTCAGCATACAGGAAAGTTGAAACAACGTTCGGTGAAATTAAAAGCGATAGTGGTAACATTAAGAGTGCAACGGGAATTCCACTATTAAATGCAGAGGAGAGAGCAGATAGGTGGAAAGAGTACAATGAAGGGCTCTATGAAGGAGAAGATTTGTCTGATGTGATAGAAGAAGAAACAGAAGTCGATTTAGAATAGATAGGAGATCCAGTATTAGAATCATAACATAAAAGAGCTTTGAAGGACTTAAGATCAAATAAGGCAGAAGGGGTAGATACCATTTCATCAGAAGTCCTAAAATCATTGGCGGATGTGGCAACAAAACGACTATTCTCGTTGGTATGTAGAATGTATGAGTCTGGCGAAGTACCATCTGACTTTCGAAAAACATCATGCACACAATTCCGAAGACTGTAAGTGATGATAAGTGCGAGAATTATCGCACAATCAGCTTAAAAGCTAATGCATCCAAGTTGCTGACAAGAATAACATACATAAGAGTGGAAAAGAAAACTGAGGATGTTTCAGATGACTATCAGTTTGGCTTTAGGGAAGGTAAAGGCACCAGAGAGGCAATTCTGACGTTGCGGTTGATAATGGAAGCAAGACTAAAGAAAAATCAAGACACGTTCATAGTATTTGTCGACCTGCAAAAGGCGTTCCACAGTGTAAAACGGTGCAAGATGTTCGAAATTCTGAGGAAAATAGGGGTAGGCTATAGGTAGAGACGGGTAATATACAATATATAGAAGAGACAACACGGAATAATAAGAGTGGACAACCAAGAACGACGAGCTCGGATTAAAAAGGGTATAAGAAAGGGATTTAGTCTTTTGCCCTTACTATTCAATCTGATGGAAATAAAAGAAAGGTCCACGAGTGGGATTAAAATTAAAGATGAAAAGATATCAACGATACTATTCGCTGATGACATTGCTATTGTGAGTGAAAGTGAAGAAGAGCTACATGATCTGCTGAATGGATGAACAGCCTAATGAGTGCAGAATATGAATTGAGAGTAAATAGAAGAAAAACGAAAGTAATGAGAAGTATCAGAAATGATAACACAGAGAAACTTAAAATCAGGATTGATGGTCACGAAGTACATCAAGTTAAGGAATTCTGCAGCCTTGGCACCAAAATAACCAATGACAAACGTAGCAAGGAGGACGTCAAAAGCAGATTAACAACGGCAAAAAGGGCATTCCTGGCCGAGAGAAGTATACTAGTATCAAACATAAGCCTTAATTCGAGGAAAAAATTTCTGAGAATGTACGTCTGGAGCACAGCATTGTACGATAGTGAAACATGGACTATGGGAAATCCGGAACAGAAGAGAATCAAAGCAGTTGAGATGTGGTGCTACAGACGGATGTTGAAAATTAGGTCGACTGGCAAGGTAAGGAATGAGGAGAGGAAAGGAATATGTGGAACATACCGACAAGTAGAACGGACAGGATGATAGGACATCTGTTAAGACATCAGGAAATGACTTCCATGGTACTAGAGGGAGCTGCAGAGGACAAAAACTGTAACGGAAGACAGAGATTGGAATACATCTAGCAAATAATTGAGGACGTAAGTTGCAAGTGCTACTCTGAGATGAAGAGGTTGGCACAGAAGAGGAATTCATGGCGGGCCGCATCAAATCAGTCAGAAGACTGGTGATTCAAAAAAAAAAAACTAACGTAAAAATTCACTCAAGGGTTCGGTCCCCAGACCCTCTAACATTACCGTTCTGAAGCCTTTCCACTACTCCAGCCGCTGCCTCATACTCATGATGCGGCCAACGCGAGTCAAAAATTCTGTTTTATTCTGAAGACTTGGCCATCTGGAGCTCCCACTTTTATCAATTTCATTTCTGGCCAAGCCCTGCATATACCATAAATTTTGATGAAACCGGTAGTGACGAGTAGGCGCAGTCGCTTGTCAGTCGATCGCCGATGTCAAACGTGTTGCCATAGTGTCAGGGGGATCGGTCAGGAGGGAGCCGAGCCCGTAAGCTCTTCGTTTCATACGCGTGAGGTCTCTGGATCTAGTCACTCTACTGGTACTTTTTTTCATTCCCACGTAATTCTAACAACACTCTTATAATGGCTGTGTAAATTATCAATATCTAATGAATAATTCATTATTTTCATAAGCTTATCCTAAAAAAAGAAGAAAACTTTTTTCGTAAGGAAACACGAGAACTTTCAATCAAATCAGTATAGTCATTTTATTTATGTTATTGCATCTATATTTGTGACACGTATATGGATCACTGCACGGATCAGGATAACATAGATAATAGAAACGTGGGAAACGACAGTTACTGCAACATACAGCATATGTAATGAACGCCGAAGTTTTGCACGTGCATGGTTTTTTTCCAATGTGTCTATTGCAAGACGTACTTGGTTTAAATTTGCGAAGGGTTCTGAGTCATCACATAATTTCGCTGCTTCTCAAGGATATCGAAGCCTATCACCGGATGTTGTTGCAGAGAACTTATACTGTACGATTGATTGAATTTTTATGCAGTCTTCTCTAGAAGCTCACTCTATTCTGTTTGAAGGTGTACGCGCAATTTTGTAATCGTTGTATAAGGTTCTTTACCTGTCTGTAAAAATAAAAGTAGCAAGACTTCAGCAGCAGAGTAAATTTTGGGGGAATTACGTTAATACTTCACGTTGGCAGACCACCTCCGTCTTTAAAACTTTACGTGTGAATGAAGAGTAAAAACATTATCAGCTACGAGATTCGATTCAGAGACTTTGTCCTTTTGAAGTTAAACACTTACTCTCTCGGCCGTGTACTTCTTGAATACTATCGACCATACAAAGTATATAAGCAAGCCAAAAAATTTTCAAACTCGGTTTTCTCGTAAATCCTTGAGAGTTACGTCTTCCTATTTACGTGTGTTGAATTCGTAGTCGTGCCCTACACACCCTGTCAGTATGAATCAAATCGATGAGGGGAATTTCATACGGTCCCCTTCTCAGCTATTAAATAATGTGGGGGAGCGCATTCGAAGTTGAATCAAACCAGCACAAAACCAGTTAAAGGGCAATGTTCTTCATAATTAAACACGCGAAGCGGTTATAGATGTCTACCAGTTTTGGAAGAAAGAAGCTGTGCTAGATCCATCGAAACTAGAATCTACATTGAAACGAGTGGCCTAAGCAACTGGTGTATTTTTTACTCCCGTCCGATGAGCTTTGGCTGGAAACAGTCCAGGCAGGTGAATCCCAGAAATTTTCAGCACCTCATCGGAAACGCGCAGAAAATCTTGGAAGACCCGTTTAGACAATTTTAGTTAGCTTGTCTTTCACATGGTCAATAATTTCTGCGTTACAGATAAAATAGAACACATTTTAAGAAACATCCATAAAAATTACAGAGTTTCTCAAATTTGGAAGGAAGTATAACCACATTTCGAAAAATCCTTCACAGCCTAGGATTCAGGTGGAAGGGGACGGCGAGTAATCACAAAGAACTGCAGGGAAAAAGTAGTATGAAGAAAAACGAATTGTTTACTTAAAAATCATCCGGGAGTACAGACCTGAGTGTCGTCCAGGTGTCTACATGAAGGAGCCATATATTCACAATTGTCTTGCAACATCCTACAGATGGGCTGACAGTTCACTACAGGGTCTGTTCGAACCAGTTTCGAAAGGAAGCAGAATTATTATCATCCATGTTGGTGGGGAGGACAGTTCTGCACCGAAAGTATCCGAAAGATTTAAATCTGGCCAGGTAACGGGATATTATCACGACTTAGACTTCTCAAATTATGAAAAGTTGTTCAAGGAAGGATTAACACCTAATCCATTATCTCCTAGTGTCTTCGTTATGGATAACGCCCCTTACCACAATAAGCAGTTGTCTCGTGCTCCGTCATCAACCTCTACGAGGAGAGAAATGATATTCTAGTTACCAAAAATGGTACTTCCTTTCCACAATGACATGCTCGGACCCGAGTAACATTCATTGATCAAAATAAACAAACCAGGCCAGTGCACTTATAAAACAGACAATGTTTTAATCAAACTTGGTTATACTGTATTACAACTTCCTCCATACCTCCCAGAATTTAATCCTAACGGGATGATATGGGTAAGTGTCAAGAACTGCGTCTCTGAACTTAATGTGACATTCAGAATGGGCTCTTTATTAAAACTTGCAGATGAACAAATTGCTTCCATAATAAAAGAAGAGTTGGAGAAATGCTGTTAGCACATAAAGAAGATTAGAGATAAGTATATTTCAAGTGAATGTTTACTAGACCGAATGCTGGAGATGATCATAAATGTTGGGTGTTGTACAGACTCGAATGGTGGTAGTCATAGGGACGCAAGAAATATTGACTCCGCAAGCGAAGATGAAAATAAATCAACCTACATTGAACGTGGAACTGAAATAGACACAGGTACAGAAGATGAGGAAACGTAGGTTGGATCATTTTGTGAATATTTTCTTACGTATAGAAATAGTTTCATTGATGATTCATAATATTATGTCAAACTACGAACATTATTATCTACAGTGTTTAGTTGTTTCGGGACTTATCCGAAAGATCTATGGCTGTCCTCTTAACAGTGAAGCTTCTGTTTAGGAGCAAACTTTATATTTCACAGGGCTGCTCTTGTAAAATAAACCCGCTTACCCCTTTCTATGTATACTCGTACCGCCTCTAACCCCGTTGCTCGTCCCCTACATTGCAGTGATCGCCCCCTCCCTTGCATTTCCCTCCTGCGCACACGAGATACGAGTGTCCTCTGTTTGCATGAACTGTTCTGTATCAACACACTCAGCATTTACGAAGGCTTGCGGCATGCTTAAAAGATAGCGTAAAATTGGCTAACAAATCAAAATCACAGTAGAAAAATTTAATTATGTAAGCTCAAGCACAACTTCACAAATTGAACTTCAAAATAAAAGTGGCAGTAGATAAATGAAACCCAAAGCAACTGGAGTTCCAATACGCGAAATGAAAACTTTTCTCTGTAACCACCTCTATCTATAGGCAAAAAAATTGAACACATGGTATAAGGAATTTTTTTCTGAATTAGGCTACAGGTATCTTACCACCAAGAATCTATACATCTGTACATCTCCGGGTTTTCCTGTCACTATGTGAAGCCTAACCTCAGGAACTACTGGTGAGATTTTGATATGTTTTTCACTAATAGACTACCTGATTTACGACAAAAGTTTGTATGTATACTCTATTAACGCGTGCTACTCGTGCGAAGCCAGGGCCGGTCTCTAGTATTTAATATTTCTCCTGAAACGCCCTGTATAGAAGACAACGGTCTAGAAAATAGCCATTAAAGTGTTACGTTCGCCGATGCAATTTTACATGTGTCTGTCATATCTTTCAGTGGACGCACATAGGCAGCTCCCATCGCCTTCAATTCGCAGCACATCCTATTTTTTAAAGAATATATGTATTTCTGATGCAACGAAATAGTAAATGAAAAATTGGATTTGTCCACGGTTGGAGGCTGGAGCTGATGTAGGGTAACCTGAAGCGGATGCTGGAGGTGGTGTAGAGCAGAGATAAGAGTATCACAAATAATATTAGTTATGTCTCGTACACTGATGACTACCGGCTCTAAATTGCAATAATTCCAGAATAAATGGAGGACCCTTTTCGCAAAACCCCCTTTATGTATTTTTACTTAAAATTAGTTTTTTCTTAACACCTACTGTTCAGCTTCCTCTGCAAGCCTATGCAGCCAGCTTTAGCAAAACTTACTTCATTCCGCACTTATAGTACAGAGAATAGAGCCGGTTTCTGGCAAAACACGCCTTATGTGTATGTAGGGGTCTTTTCAAAACCCGCTTTATGCTACTTGCTTTGCGACAGATGTTAGAGGTATCGCTAGGTTTTCTCATAATTCGTTTAATGTATGACATATGACAGAAAAAGTTCTTTTCTGACCGTGTTGTGGCACTCCTGCAATAATTGTTTTGCTTGTCTCTAGATGGCAGTGCATATTACTGTGTGCACCAACTAAGCTAATAATCGGCGTGGTGGTTGAGGGAGCTCCCATTAGCCACCGCGCCGAGTGTTGACGAGAGGTATTCCGTGGAAGTTAAGTGTATGAGATTAGACTTGTGTTAAGTACTGAATATGGAAGATGATGATGAATGTAATATTCCTGTGGGTCGAACACGTGGTGGGCGTAAGAGGACAGAAATGAAGGAAACATCTCCAAAGCAAAATCATCTCGATATTCAAAGCAAAATGCTTCGAATAATATTGACGTCCGGCATACTGAAAGAGGTGAGCGAAGCAGACATGAAGAGAAAGACTGTCATGCAAGCAAACTCTCTTACGCTGAAATAATCTACTACATTGCTCAGGAGATAAAAGCAAGCAAGGTGTATTCCTTTTGTCATACATGAATGTCTCAGCACGAGCTAGATACATTGTACATCCCACTGAAGCTAAGGCTTGTAAATCTGTTTCTATCGAGTATAAGACAAAACTTCGAGGTGGATCACAAGTACCAGTTTGCGCTGCTACATTTAAAGAAATAGTATATCGCGGGATCGCATAGCCCGGATTGCTCAGCATTATCAGGAACATGAGACTGCACTACAGGAACGAAGAGGTGGCTCAAGAGCAACATAAGCCGACATAGTTATGACCCAACATGTGAAAGAGCACAATGTAAGTGCAGAGAGTGTCATTACAGCAGAGGGAAAATGAGTAGGTCATATTTGCCCCCAAACATTATATGTAAATATAATGTGAGAAAATAATTGCAAAGAACAAAGATAAGCAGGCAATAAAAGCTGCTCTGTGCCAAAATGCAATGCAGTATTTTATAAGGATTTTAATCTCGGCTTTGGTAATCATCACAGTGATCTGTTCAACATGCATGGAACTCGAACTGAAAATAAAGATCGCAGAAATCGAAGAATGCCAGGAAGTGTGTGAAACTAACATACGCTGGAATAAGCCCTTGTAAGAAAAGTACCATAGCATCATGAACAAATACTCTGAAGACACTGTAAAAGTTGTCTTTGACATGCAACAAAATCAACCTCTGTCAGAGCTCTCTGTTGGAGAAGTCTTTTGCACACGACAAGTATGGTTCTATAACATGTGGCGATGCATAAACGAAAGCAAGGTACTGATAACATTATTCAACATACTTGGCGTGAAACAGAAGTTGGCAGAGGTGCATATGAAATCGCGTCTGCACTACAATATGTTGTCCTACATTACTTGGAAGAGAGAGCTAAAGATATTGGTAAGAGAGGATTGAAACTTGAGCTTTCTTCAGACTCGAGGACCAGTGATAACTATGATCTTAAAATGCACTGTATGCTGGCACATTTTTGGAACACACTAAAGTGCTCTATCAACTTACCCTCTACTTTCATGTTCGCGGACATAGTTTCATGCCACCGGATTCTGTGTTCGGTAGAGTTAAGAAGGATTATCGGAAGAAAGAAGACTCCGTATCACCTTGTGAATAAAGGAATATTCTAGCGAAGTTCAGAAAGGTACTGGCGTGGGAAGAAGACTGCTTTTCCTATGACTTCAAACGGACATCTAAAGAAATACTGAAGTCTACTTTGTCCTTCATAATGATTGATGCACGAGCAATAACTGACAGACAAACCAGTGGTAAGATTCAACGTGCTTCTAAAACGACGTATTTTACTGGATCAGTATGTTGTGATGTATTAAAGAACAACTTTCCTTCGTTCAGAGCCATGAAATGTGCTGCGGTTATTAGCAAGACAAGCCACGTGATTGGAGATAAGGAGAAGGATGTAATGAAGCTAATGCGTTTTCTTACCATTCCCAAGAATGCAGCAAGTTTCTACAACGACATCCTGAGGAGTATGAAGATCGTGACAGCTCACTGAGAATTTATGAGGATAAAGGGTCCTCTGAAGTTGGGTAGAAGAGAAAAAAGAAATATTATTTTCAAACTTTAATGTAGAAAACGGACATTTAATATTCAGGTGTCACTGATCTAGTTTGAGCATAAAGCGAGTTTTGAAAAAGAAAATTGTTTCCATATTCCCGGCAGTTGATAAACCATAAAAAATTTATATACAAAAGCCATATTAAAATATATTCAGAACTATAATAAATTTTCTAACTATAAAAAAGTTTTCCCTCTCATCTTGCTTGTTAATTAAATTAATGTGTCTTCTGTAAAATTATATAAAGCGAGTTTTGCAAAACCGGTCCTCATTTATAGAATAAAATAGTTGACGGCGTCACTCTCGCTTTCTGAAGATGATTTCTTCACAAAATAACTCAGCAATACCACAGCTGTTGTAAGAATTAAGTGTGCGCGCCACGCCTGCGAGATTGATCTGTGGCGCACAGGCGAGGTGAGTGAGAGGTCGTGTCCCAGGTAACAAAGATGGCGCGCGGGGTGAATCTCTCCCTTGCTCGTATGCACAAATCACTGAGATTCAGTTTTCATAACCGCTCATCGCATACCTTTCGAAACATTACGTACGCCTCTCGCTTTCAATGTTTCTCGAATACAAGCAGTATCCGTAAAGAATAAAGCACTCTTTCTGCATTCCTTTGTCACTGCAATGTCTCAGTCTACATTGAGGTAGCAAATGCGTTTATATGCAAATACCTCTTGACCTCTTTGCACAGTAGCGTATCACTGAATGCTTAGTAATACGATTTGATTTTCAGCTACTTTTCTTCATCATACGATAAATGACTTATAAGTTCAGACGTCAATCATTGTATCGTGTAAAACAAAGGGCTATTTAGATTATATACAAAACAGGCTAATAGGGAAAGAAAAACTGCTGAGGCATCGATTCAATCAATAAGGATGACTGTTCCTATGCTTCTCTGAACTCAAGTGTGTGTATTCCAGAATTTATAATAGTATAATTAGCTAATTTTTTGTGCTTTATGACAGCATGTACGAGTGAATGGTTTGAAAAGATTCGTTGCAAACCTTCGCAAAACAAAGGTTTGTTTCAGTGGCCATATTATTCGCAAACTGTATAAATTTCACTTTTCTGTGGAATAACCAAACTTACTTTTTCTATAACAAAAAAGTGAATATTTCAGCTCACACACAAAATATGTTCTTAAAAGTAGTACTGAAAACACGTATTGATTAAAAATTTCTACTACATTTCAGAACGCAGAGAAGGCCGTTTGTTTATTGAAAAGCTATTTACCAATTTTAAAATGATTGTTGGATTTTCTTATGTCAATAATTCTGGTGAATATTGTATAATTTTTTTCCATTTCTTTCATGTGGGGATGATAAGACCAGAATCTTATTGCGCTTTGCTGATCAGAAGGGAGGGAGAGGACGTAGTAACTGGTGAGATGACGCACACGAAATTGGCCTTATACTCCGGAGGAGCAGTGTTCTGATTCTCAAACCAGTCATTCAATTTTAAATTTTCCATAGCTTTCCCATATCACTTCATCACTTCAGTCGAATACTCTGATGTATCCTTCAAAAAGGCAACATCTGATTCATTTTCTGACCCTTCATACTTCGCCTGTAGTGAAACTTGCGTTTAAAATGATGTTACGATGAAATTATTTAATGAGTTTGGGAAACTATTAATTTATAGTTACAATGCTTTCACAGAGAGGCGTTACCCAGTGGCTCATCCATTGGCTTCGCCTATGACAGGATCTGGAGAAACTACACATTTTTGGTTCCAATGCTTTCGCTGGAGTGTTTCTTTTGAAAGGGACGTTACTTATTTCCTTCCGCGTATGATTTTGTTCTTCTTCATTAATGACGTAAAAATCGACGTAGCGTTAAATTTTAATCTTCCTTCATTTTTAACCGTTATCGTCCTTTTCCTTTTCACAAGTAGTGACAATTTAAGTGAATCAGTTACCGCTGCAGTATCTCGGTTCTCTAATACCTTCTAGTTCCAAGATATCATCGAGACAGCTGTGCATGAAGCGTTTTAATCACACGAATGAAATTCGCCTTACAGCGTTGGTTTATTTCCTTTCGTATTTTCTGTTATTTCTACCTTGAGCGTGCAAACTAACAGAGAATATTTTATTCAGATATTCATGTTTTACGATACTCCTTGTTGTGCCTGGGAGAGGCGGAGGGGGAGAAGAAATAGCGTCCGATAACATTTGTTTGTGTCACTGCACACCATACTTCCTTGTGTCTGCTTTGTTTTTCCTGTTCCACAGAGTGGAATGCGTGACAGGGAGGACTTCTTGTTATTCTCTCCGCACACACAAGCGCGTCACACAGACTCTTATTGGAATTTTCTGTGGCGCGAAAAGAAAGAGCTGATGGATTACATTCAGTGAAGCTGGGCGATACCATACATATCTTTTGTTGGCTAGTTATACGGAAATTTCGTAAGCAAAGTTGGCGTCCGTGTACTTTGCAGAAACAATAATAATAATAATAATAATAATAATAATAATAATTTCGTGTGGCTCACTAGCCTGGTGCAAGTCTTTCAATTGGACGTTACTTCGGTGACTTGTATGTCCCACACCTCGATTTGATACGACATAGAGTAACAGGCAGATTCACGAGCACGTACAGCTTACCAAGGAAGCCACGAAACTAAAGATGCGTTGTGTCGAGGAACGTGGTTTTTGTCGCAGTGTGATCATTCTGAGTTCCCATCGGTCCTCGAGGTAGCTGAAATGATTGATTCAACAAAGCTAAAGTATCTTCACTGATACTTCTCCTGATGTGAACAACTGCTTCTTGGCCTCATAATCAAATATGAAAACAACTAAAGGAGCAGTAATAACTATTTTTCCGGCACTGGTTATCTAATAGTAAGACGTTAGATCATTGTTGAAAGACAGTCAGTAGCTACATACAGTTGTGTGTCCCCAGATACTCTTAAATAGCCACCTGAAATAGTTGTCGTGTCGTTATCGAGACGCTTTGTTAGGCGAAGCGTGACTCATTTGTTTGGTGTCAGTAACGGTTTCCCTACCTGCTGAGCCGTATCATTGGAAACGAAGAATGTGGCTCAGCTGACGAAGTGAACAGTCCAATATTTCTCTTCAGGAAGGTTTGGAATAAATTGCTTATTCGTGTCTCGCAATGATAGAAGCATCAGATGTATTTAAAACACACTTTGAGAAACTGTTGAAATGTTACGGCGATATTTTAAACAAAACGCAGCAGTCGTAACCGAAAAGTAAGAAAGCTGTACCTACAGTTAAAATAAAAGAATCTAGGAATGCCGAATTTTGCGTAACATTTACAGAAAATCGTTTTTTAAAGAAGCCGGTAAGTTTAAAAAGTGTGTGACAGCATTCCTGAGTCTGCCGCATGCAGAAATAATCAGTCTCTGGCAAGAATACCAGGTAAGAAAGCGTGGAATGAACGATATTAGTTTTTTCATAGCTTTTTGCTGCTCATATGAACAGAATTACGTAAACTGTAGCTTTTTCGGGAGGCCGTGAAGTTCGTATTAATGAGGCAGAACCATCGTCTGCGAATGTGGTTCTCGGTTGGATGAAGTGATGTTCGATACCTGAGATACGGCCGCCCGGGGTAGCTGCGCGGTCTCAGGTGCCTTGTCAAAGTCCGTGCGGCTCCCCCCCGTAGGAGGTTCGAGTCCTCCCCCGGGCATGGGTGTGTGTGTGTGTTTCGTCCATAGTTTAAGTTAGATTAAGTAGTGTGTAGGCTTAGGGACCGATGACCTCAGCAGTTTGGTCCCATAATAACTTACCACAAATTTCCAAAATTTTTACCTGAGATACAAAGAGAAAGTCATTACATAGGAGGCTCAAGGGATGAGAGGATTGACCTTGAATGAAGTGCGGGGGTTGGTCATCTTTACACAGCCGAAATTTCTTGCGGTGCAAGAGGAGGTGAAAAAACTGCAGCTATAGGTGTTACGCCTACGAAAGGAAAAACTAATGCGGAAGCAAGAACAAAGGCTTAAGAGAGACTAGGGATGATCGCACTATATTTTACTGTAACTGTTTGCGTTTTTAATATTTTTGTCATGGAAATAACTTAAAATATTAGTAAACTATTATTTATATAATTAAAGTTAACAACAAACAATCTGTTCATCAACGACGAGTCAACTAACAGTCTACAGTGGTCGAGTGGTGCTAAATGCTACGGGTGTCGCGGATTATACTCTAGCAAAGGGCAGGTCTTCACAATTTTGAGTTTTACAGTCGTTTCTTCATTGCGCAGTATGCACCAATACCAAGTCTCCTATGACGTATGACTTATTTACTCACCTGTGCCTAAACACCAACTCAGCTGTCTTAAAAAACTGAGGGCCGTGTCGCACTTCCACGAGTCGCTGTTTGTTTTATTAATCCCAAACGGAAGTCGTATTTGAGTCGGAGGAAGGGATGATTCCTTGCTGAAGACGTATGGCCCTTGATACATACCTATTTCTTAGTAAGGAACTGGTCTGAGGCTCGGAAAATGTGTTTCAAACCGCGTCTCATTTTTATTGACACTAACATTGTTCTCTGGTGCTGACTGTCATGTTGTGATTTATGACTTTTGTGCATGAGGCGGAGAAATATCTTACTTATTGCATTAATACAGGATTGTCCAAATGTCTGATATTGTAATATTTCTTATGTGATTAAGCTGTAGTTCTTACACTCTGCATCCGTAAATTTGTTTAAGATTAATCTTTGACAACTAAACTCATGTTGCACAATGCAGGGAGTTATCATGTCGCCCAGTTCTTCTGGACATAACGATTATATGCTATTCTACCCATCAGTAAACCAAGGACTTCATTAGGTAGTAGGTGCTCCATAACTTAGCAAATAACGAAAGAGGAACCCATGCACGAGACTATACAGATGCCGAATTGCTACCTATGACGTTTTCGAGCTTCCTTCGTTCGCCTGAACAACACTCTGTATCTGATCAGAACACATCTAGATGAAATAGATGACTGCAACTGTAAAACGGTATGCGCATCAGGATATAGCAGTTCGTAACTAGTAACTTTAGGTTATGAATTATTCTAGGTACATCGTCACAACTCCTCTCTTGTTTGTATGTTATCATCTAACAAAACTGAGGGGTAATTTACCGTAAGTTAGTACGTGTGTGTGTGTGTGTGTGTGTGTGTGTGTGTGTGTGGTCAAAGAACGAACCACAAAACTATAGTTCTGCCCTAACTTAAATTAACACGTAACTAATTCAACACCAGACAAAGGAAAATGAATTTATTGAACATAATAAATAGACCTCCCATAAGCAATTGAAAATGGAGGAAAATGGCTCTGTGCGTCAACGTCGAGAAGAATCAGACGACTTTACATCGTTTTGGAGAACTGGAAACTGTTGTATGAGCGTCGTTTGCAGAAACACAGGACTGACAGTGACGCTTCATCCTGTGAAAAGGCCGTCAATGACCGCTTGCGTCACTGAGAGTAATTCACAATCTCAGAGAAGCTGGCCTGCAGTTCCTCCTGACCCTGGGCTAGAGCGAAAACCTGTTATAGTTAAGTCTAGTGAGCGGGCAGGCTACTGCATTTGAATATTACCATCACTACTCAAAATTAATCCGTCAATCGCATTGGTTTAAAAGTGCAGGAAATCCTGCCAGACAGCACCTTTGGAAGAACCCAACATAAAGTACCATGATTTCATCTCGGTACAAGGCGGCTGTTAATCTTCCCTTCATCCGTGACTGACACGACTATCTTTACACCATCACGAGCTTATGGTTCAAACCAAGATTCCTCTTTCTCTCCAGATGTAAATCTATTGAGACAAAGTTTAGAATCTGTTTCAATAAAGTTGGCCATTAGCTCTTGTGTCCAAGCGATAACATTTCTGAGACATTTTCTATTCTCTAGTAGTGTAACATGCTAGTATAAGGCCCTTATACTTCCGTCTTTTTTCAGGAGATTCAGCAGATGTTTCGTTATGATCATAATGGTCAAAGGTAGTACGTTCGAACCTTCATACCCTCACGGAAAACAATGGTTTCTCTGTACTGATACCATACTTTTCCGTGCGCACCAGAACAGCTGGGTACATTTTCATATGTCATTGTGGGGCTCTGTCGTACTGAGTCATCAAGCAACGTCAGCTCGAGCCTCCTGTCTCGCTACAGCACGCCGAGTTGCAAAGCTATTCGTTCATACGAGGCTCGTGAGGAAACTAATGACTGATTTTTTATCTACCAAAATTTTTGTTTCTTTTTTTTAACAACAATAGTGTCCCCTTGAAAGTAGTTCCCTTGTGGCAGGTATACATCGGAGGGATCGTTGTCCCCAGTCTAGGTAGCAACGCTGAAAAGCTTCAATGGTAGGGCCTTCAACATGTCGGTCACTTTCTTTTGAATGTTGTTTGGAGTCCCAAAATGATGCACTCTTAGGACTTTTTCAATTTCGGGCAATGAAAGTCACAAGGACTCGGATCACGTAAATAGTGGGGCTGTGGAACAACAGGAACGACTTTTGAGGTAAAAAATTCCGTGATGGAAGTGGCCGTGTGGAATCGAGCGTTGTCTAAAATATCCGGTCTCTCTCGATTCACCCTTTTCCTGAGGTTTTCAAGTACATCTTTGTAAAACGCTTGGTTGACAGTTTGTCCTTATCTCTGTTGGTCCATCATGGCCAGGGGACATGGGCTGGTAAGTCACGTCTTCGTATGAAGCACTTGTATAGCGATTGGAATTCACAATACCCAGTGTTTTATGGCGCTACACGATAAGTTGGTTTATTTGGATAAAAGCGTATGGGGCCTGAAAATGGCAAAATGAACTGCCGAAACTGGTTGCTTTCATAATAAAATAAGATATCTTAAAGTACACGGCTGTTGGTGAAGTTGTCATTGAAAAGTTTGTCCTTATTGTTAAACGTCGGTCTGATCTCAGAAGAGCACCCACAAGTCTTCGTCTGTTTTTGAAGCTGAAAGTCTCCTTGAGCAAGGTTCATCTTCAATGTGTTCTCGGCCTTCCAAAAATAATTTGTGTCAGCGAAAAACTTGTGCTTTGATAAAGAATGTTCCTCATTGGTCTGTTTCAACTTGTCAAAGATGACACTTGTGGATTCCCCAAGTTTAACACAAAACTTGATGGCATAACTTTACTATAAATTCCGGTGTTCCATTTTCGTAACACATAACAAAAACACAACTTTACTAATGGCTCTCTCAAAAATCAGGTGATGGCTGTACGGAGCCGAAGCTCGGACTGTTCACCGGTCTACACAAATAGAGTAACACAGCTTTGACAGATCGCTCGCAGTGTTGTTAGTGTCATTACATTTCTCATACACCTCGTATTAACATATGAGGCAGGAAACCCCGAGACAGACACGTATGAAACAATTAAATATCATATTATGATGTTAGTGCACATTTACAAACTAGTTAGAAAAGGTCAAGTAACTTAATTCGAAGAACTGCAGTATTTAAAATTAGGAGGTCTAATGTGCGTCCACCAGCTTCTACGCAATTGAAATAACGGACGCTGCGTATATCGGAAGATTCCCCGCGTGTCTAGAAAGGTACCAGCAGCGACAGCAGTTCTTAAGGCGATTCGAAGAAAGGTGGTTAGCACGAGCTGGTAGGTTATCCATAGAACAAAAATTCCAGAGTGGTGAAGACTCCTCATCTAAGTGGCCAGGATACATGATCACCGCGGTCGATCTATCGGTTCCAGAACAGAGCTGTCAAGTGACTTTCTGCAGCATTGCTCTCTCTGGGTGGCACCCCATTGCGGTGGAAACATATCCTTCGTCTAACATGCAAATTCTCTTCTACCAGCAGTTGTTGTGACACGTCCGGGATGTCTCCTCCTCCAGAAAAGTTTGCTAACATTTAAATACAAGGGGCGATCAAAAAGCTTCGCTTCGAAGGCCATACATTCCAGAACCGATATGCCAATCTGGCAAAATAGCCGTGAGCTTTGAGGCAATCATTCCATCGACGTACCAGGTTGATGATACCCGTTTGGTAAGACAACGTGACTTGCTGCGTGATGCAGTCCGTAGTTGCCTGCTGTATATCCTCGTCCGACATGTACCTTAGACCGATCAAGAGTCCTTTTTTGATGGATCGAAGGAGTGATAATCGTATGGGGAGAGATTTGGACTATAGGGCGAGTGCTGGAGTGTCTTCTATTTGAGTTAGCGTAAATTATGCGTTACGACATTTGCGACATGTGGACGTGCGTTGTGTCGAAGCGAGACCAGCACGACAAAGGTAGTTTTTGATAGACACGCTGCCCATAGACATTCTTTATTCTCCTGTGGATGTATACCGACGTTTGGATGCATATGGTAATAACGTCGCCATAGTTCACGTTTCCGCATTTACCCCACTGTCGGAAGGACACGAAAGCCACACTCACTCCTCGTCCACATGTCGGTGCTGATGTACAGGCATCTGAGTCACGCTACGTTGCATCTATGCTGGAGAAACGCTTTCAAACGTAAATTTTTTGATCCCCCTTATAAAAGTAAAAAATCTGTCTTTCTCTGAAATGGTTTCTTGCTATTGCCAGTCTGCATTTTATGTCCTCCTAATGCAATAATCTTCGTTTGTTTTGCTGCCCAAACTCATCTGCTTCTCTGAGTGTTTTGCTCCTCAGTCTAATTTCTTCAGCATCGGTTGATTTCACTAGACTACATTCCATTAGTCTTGTTTTATTTTTGTTGATGTTCATCTTATAACCTCAGGCCACAGTCAATTCCGTTCATTAAAGGTCTTGCGTATTGAGTGTATGCGAGCCAAGTTCAGCAGCCTCACGTAGTTGGCAAGTGAAACAGACCCAGTGACTCCCATATCCGATTTCAGCGAACGTATTTGCTTGTTTGAAATACGTTTTCCTTGACGGTTTCTATCATCTGCATTAATGTGAGCGAATTTATTCCTCGTGTACTATGCACATGCTAGATGATCTTTATAAATGGGGACGAACTGTAGGAAACTGTTCTTGGTAGGATACGGAGCAAAGAGGGTCATATGGGCATATACATATCCTACTGTCTTATAAACGTACAATGTCCCTCATATCTCTCCTCGATCTTAACACTCTTGTCTGAACAATATGGCAGAAACTCCCGTTCAAATCAGAGAAAAATCTTTCCTGCCCCACTTCGTCACTTTCCCAAGGTCCTTCTCAGTAGCAGGAACCTGACTCTGGAATACATCCAGCATTCTATTAGAGAGATGCATAACATATTCAGCTTCAGAAGACAGTTAATGGCACACCTACTAAAGGGACAATAACGATTACCATTGTCCCTGTACACACTCCTTTCCCTCGTAAATCAGTCTTTCCAACCAGATCTTCCTAATTTCCCAGTATTCTTAGCTGGTGTAGTCTCCTTTCCTTTTGTAAATCTATAAATTCTTTTTGTATCTGCCACTATCACTGTTGTTATCATTGTCTTTATTATTATTATTATTATTATTATTACTTTACTATTATCACTATTAGTGGCAGCAGCAGCAGCAGTAGTACAAGTTGTTTTTGTTGTGGTCTTCAGTCCTAAGACTGGTTTGATGCAGGTCTCCATGCTACTCTATCCTGTGCAAGCTTCTTCATCTCCCAGTAACTACTGCAACCTACATCCTTCTGAATCTGCTTAGTGTATTCATCTCTTGGTCTCCCTCTACGATTTTTACCATCCACACTGCCCTCCAATACTAAATTGGTGATACCTTGATGCCTCAGAACATGTCCCACCAACCGATCCCTTCTTCTAGTCAAGTTGTGCCACAAATTTCTCTTCTCTCCAATTCTATTCAATACCTCCTCATTAGTTATGTGATCTACCCACCTAATCTTCAGCATTCTTCTGTAGCACCACATTTCGAAAGCTTCTACTCTCTTCTTGTCTAAACTATTTATCGTCCACGTTTCATTTCCATACATGGCTACACTCAATACAAATACTTTCAGAAACGACTTCCTGTACAAGTATTGCCACTATTATTTCTGTTAGTTTATAGATAGCATTATTTGCCCACAAATTCACTAAATACACTCATATCATTTTAATAGTATTTGTCATATTAAAATGATTATTTCTTAGGTAACTATGTGTGAAACCAAGGCCCGATGTAAGAAAAGGCCTGATGGCCTTAATCAGATCAGGTTAAGGGGGGGTAGGACGTCAAACGGGCCGACTTGGAGCAGGAGAGGCACCACAGGACATTTTAATTTCCACTGTCTATACTTTTACAAGTAAATTCATAAAACTTTGTCAGCATGACCAGGAAGGATTCAGGATTCACACTCGTAGCAGCGGAAGTTCAAAAACATAACAAAATAATTTTTTTTACTCGTGAAATTTCATACTTTTTTCACTTACTATTGGCTGCATTTGTTGTTATAGGTACACTTTTCTTCATAAGCAAGAGAGACTGTTCGATGAATTTTGCACATCATACAAACCATACTTACAGGTGTCTGAAACTCTTGAACCTATTTGATTTATGAAAACATGAATGAGTTGTTACTTTTTAAACTTTATGTTCAGAAAAAAATCAAATTTTGTAGTTAATTATCTCAATTTTTACCACAGCTTTTAATAGATTTGGAAAATTCTTGAATTTCATACACCTGTAAGTATGGTTTGTATTCTGTGCAAAATTCATCAAAGAATCTCTCTTACTTGTGAAGAAAAATGTACCTATAGCCACAAATGCAGCCAACAGTAAGTGAAAAAATGATGAAATTTCATATCTAAAAACATTATTTGGCTATGTTTTAGCACTTCCACTGCTATGACTGTGAATCCTGAATCCTTCCTGGTCATGCTGACAAAGTTTTATGAATTTATTTGTAAAAGTATAGACAGTAGAAAATAAAAAGTCCTGTGGTGCCTCTCCTGCTCCAAGTCGGTCCGTTTGACGTCCTACCCCCCTTAAATAAACAAGTATAGCTGGATATGCATTGCAAGGGAGGTACACCGACTTGAAGGTGAAGATAAGAGATCTTTGACAGTGTAGGTTTCAAAGATTGAAAGCACATGTGAGCACACGCCGTGCAAGTGCTCCGCGCTCAATAGGGCAGTGATCTGGGCCACCAGAGATACCTCTTCCGGCATGGAAGGTGGAGTCACTTGCAGATACGCCTCGTCTGTGTGGCGTTGTGGAAAGATGACTCGTTCCACATGGCGATAGCCAATAATCTCCGCCCTCACATTGAGGCTGAACCGGAGCTGACGGTTCGCAGCTACCATACCGCGGGGACTGTCTGTAGCCCAGAGATTGGTGTTGCGAAGCTTAACGAGACCGTGTTTCGTGGAGGAAGCCTCATCTGTGAATCGGATGAATGATGGAAATCCGAGCACAGTGGTGTCCTGTGCGAAGAACCAGCGACAAAACCGTTGCAGTGGAGGCTAGTCCGTAATAAGACCAGTCAGCTGTGTAAAGTGATACGGATAGTGGCAGCTGTCGTGAAGGATGTTCCACACAGTCGTCTGGCTTATCCCTTCCTGGCGGGCCATCTGCCTCGTCCTGATATCGGGATAAAACAGATATTTTATCTCCGCCTTCGAGGGGCAGTTTCTCCCGAGGAACGCATTCCTGGACATACGTCCATACCCTCTTTCTCGCTCCTTATCCTCTCACGGATCGTTTCCTGCAGTTTGTCCCCATTTAGCAAAATCACCTTGCCTAAGCAGCGTTAACGATCCCTCTTAGAATCAGTAAACAGCGATGACGGCAGCGAATGACCTTTCTGGCGGTCCAACCCCAGCGCGGCCGGCGTACGACGCAAGCGCGCATATTTGCTTAGGAAGTTTGCGCGGCGCGAAGTGCGGGTAGTGTGAGGCCCGGCGCTGGCTCCTCCCCGCCGGGCGCCGCGTATTGAGCGCGTCTGCAGCGCAGGCGCCGCCGTCGCGACGCCGTTGGCGGGCCGGCGCTTCGTCGCATGGCGCGCCGCGCTTCGCCATTGGCCGGCCGCTCTTGCGTCACGCCGCCGTCCGCACACGTCACACCCACGCCCTCCGCCCCCGCGCCTGCGCCCGCGCCAACGACCGAGCCCGCACCCGGGCCCTCCGGGCCCTCCGGCCAAACGGCCCCCAAAAAATGCGCCACTAACTCATGAAATTTCGAGGCGTCTGCTTCCATCACAATTACAAGAATGTAGCACCCGTCTTACAACTGTAGGGGAATCCCTTAGTTGTATGAAGCTTTGTGGAAACACTTCGAGCTGGCTTTATTAGCCGACATTAACTGAATTTTTCCGTGAAAACTTTTACGCTAAATTCCAGTTGATGCCATTCTTATACGACTTGTCGTTATCACTGTTCTTTCCATTTGCCAGAAGTTAGCAACAGAAATAATATAGTCCTGTGATGTTAAAAACATTGATGAACATCTTACAGGCAATCAGTGAAATCGGTCATTTTATGGAATACCTAGCCAATAGATAGAATACCAAGAATCATTAGGCAGGGTATGAGATGCATCTTATTTATCACTTTGACGAAGCATTTAACACAATGTCTGTTACGTTTAACGCAAATTATGAGAAAAAGCTAAATTAAATATTTTGACTGTTATAAGAGCCACAGACATCATTGTCGTCAAACTTTGAGCCCAGTTCGGTTAGAGTTCAGTGGTGTCAGTGTGTCAATTTCGCTAAAATGGTGGCTGCACGTGATGACTGTGAAAACGTTGTCGTTGATGACCGTGCAAATGCAATGGAATAAAGATTCTGTAGAAAGTTACAAATAATGAGTAATTCTGCAAGGTACAGTGTTTTTCTAACAGAAGACGGGCGCTGTAAGGGAATAACAAGGGTCTTGAATACGTCCAACACTGCGAAAAAGAAGCAGCCTCTTCATTATTGGTTAAAGAAGAAGTACAGTGTAATGAACGTCCAGAGAACACAGGAACACAGAAACTGGTACAACTACTGAATGAAGTATATGGTGCTATCAAATTTTGCGCATCAGATGGTGAGTTGTTTAACACACTTTACGAGACGCATTCTTTTATTGACCATGGTGAGCGAGACAAGACGACATTGAAGTTGTCTACCAGATATGTTAATATGACTTGTCATGATAAAGAGCATTTCGTACAAATCTGTGAACTCTGCTAGCGGAAGCAGAAGGGCTGTAGAAAAGGCATATTAGTAAAATCACTGATTTCGTCTCAGTTAAATTCTAAATGCCAGGTTGACGTAATTTATTTTCAGACTCATCCTTTCATTGTAATTTTATACTTTGCCTGTGTTCATTTTGCATTTCATAAAATACCTACGCATTTCATACATTTCCTAGAAAAATATCAGCAAAATTAAAATTAAATACCTTGCCAAAAGGTTCTAGGCATCCTATGTATTGCTGAGGCATTTTTACAGTTATTTGATTCGACACTTTTCCAGTAACAAATATAAGACAGCTTGAACAATTTGAAACAATCTCGGAGCTTTGGAGGTGATGAAAAATCCAATTACAAATCTGTGTGTCATGCAACTGGTTGTAAGTAAATTATCAGTTGTGATATTTTTTCAGGCAGCATTCAAATTATGCCACAGTCTTTTACCTTGCTGTCTGCTTTAGTCTTTCAAATTAGAGCCTTTGAACCTTATAAGACTAACTGAGAACTTTCTTTAGTAAAAATACACCGAAATTGACTCATAAATCACTGAAGTGGCGTCTAGTCGAAAAGCTTGCGTCATTTACATTTCTTTCGACAGCCAACAATTTCGGATGGCCCCCATAAGAGGCACGAAACATCCCAAATGTTAAAAATGTTGAAAAATGTAGCGCAGCTGCAGTGCCAATAACGATTCGTGTCGTCGTAAAACATACTCTCTTGTTTTGCAAGGTACACAGAAATTATTACGAGTGATACAAACACCTGTGGTCGGTATCGAGATACTGTATCGTGCAAGGAGTACCATAACGACTTCACGTTGGACTGCAAATGATTCCTAAGTGGTGTACATACAGTAGTGCCTGTTGTTATGAGAAACCAGTTTCGATGATTACAGAAACAACTTATTATTTGCAAACACTGGTTCAGTATTAAAGAGCATATGAAATACGAGAAAGAGAACTATCGTGCATATTATCACGGTCTTTGATACAGCTTCTTACCACTGTTGAGTCTGCATTTAGTCCAGAAGTAAATATTATTCCAGAAGGTGGACACCCACAGCTCTTAATATATGAAGAACGTCATGATTACCGCCAAGAGCTACTGATGAAATTTTTTTATTTAACAATCAGTTACAAGATAACTGCAATTTCCAGTATTTAGCTGCATCATTGGTAAATAGTGCGGCCGAGACTGCGTTGATGAAGCTGATGATGATCCTTGGAGCGAAACTGGTTCTTATATAAAGAAATTTCATCAGCATCTCTTCTCGCTAATCATGAAGACCTTCTTAGAGGAAGAAGCTAATGAGCCCCATTTGGAGGAGACTGTCCTTGTGAGATGACGATTTACCAGTTCACAATAAACTGAGTGTTCAGTTCTAGACAAGGCAATTGAATAGCCGGCCAGTGTGGCCGAGCGGTTCTAGGCGCGTCAGTTTGGAACCGCGAGACCGCTACGGTCGCAGGTTCGAATCCTGCCTCGGGCATGGGTGTGTGTGATGTCCTTAGGCTAGTTACGTTTAAGTAGTTCTAAGTTCTAAGGGACTGATGACCTAAGATGTTAAGTCCCATAGTGCTCAGAGCCATTTGAACCAAGGCAACTGAATATTTCATCATCTGGCTATATCACTGCTAAATACCGCTTCGAACACAATAAAAATTGTAGTATCTCTCGCTATCTAAACTAGAAATTATCTGAAATCTAGTCTACTGCGTCACAATTGTCAAGAAGTAGATACGTTCGAAATAGCGTAATTTTTCTTCTACTAGTGTTTTTCAATATTAAAACAAGGTCTCTCAACTAAAGGCGTTTGCCCTGCTCCCTGAATTCATCAATAAGATGACTGTGTATCTGTTCATAGCAAAGCGAAATCTGTAATTAAGAAAAGACAATACCATAGCTAGAAAACAAGAATTTTTGGTGGTAGCACACCTACTCGTAACTGGAAGGAAATCAGTTGAAGCGTAGACGGAAAAGTTGTTAAGTGCCACATCTTGCAAAATGCGTTTTCAGTGTTATTCTGTTACCGATTCTCTGTTATATACCCCTGGACTTGTTCCAGATGCCAAATGATGGATAAAATGTTTCAGACATTCAGTATTAGATGACGTAGAGTCTTTGTGCCAAGCAGCGCTTCCTCCCGGAGTTGCAAGATCCGTATGTCAATGTCTCCTCCGTTTGGTCTGGGATGGTTTGGAGAGATAACACACAGGTCTTAGGTGAGTGGGAACAACTTTTTGAGCTGCGATAGAGATTCTGGAACTACAGAAAATTGAAGGAAAGTAAGCAAGGCTTTTGTTTTGGAACATTTACATGAGAATTTTGAGTCATCTAAAGGTATGAACCCATTCCGTGTCATACAACTGACTTCTTTGATTTTAAAGCTGCTGCTGAAACATTATCGTCACTGCAGACGTGTGAGACCTCCGGAGTCCGAATATCCGCGCGGCACGGTTTTAATCTGACAGGAAGTTTCAAAAACTTAGCACTTATAACTAGTCCGTTTTCTAGTATGGTACTTAGAACGTTCTTAATAAATTATTTATTTTCTAATTTGTTTCATTTTTTGCGGTTATGACGGGAGCAGCGTAATACCTTCTCAACTCTTTCGGATGGAAATAAGTTACGTACAAAAACAGATAGATGGTTTATTGAGTCTCCTGGAAAATGTGATATTTGTCATTTGGAACGTTTCCCATTTTCACTCTTAAATTTGTGCTTCAGTTCCGTAACATACCGATGGTCTTTTTCTAACTTCGTAATAAAGAAATTTTCTGGGCCCTTTTCGAATCCTCAAATTCAAGGGACGAATCAAAAATCAGGGAGAATTTTTAGATGGTCCGGCATAAAAACCTCGCTAGCGCACAAGTCTAATGATGAAGGTATGTAATAACTTTATGAATCGGAAAGAGTACTACTGTGCACAAATGCCTAAGCGAAAAATCGTTCGTCTTTGTCTTAACTTCACTCTTTGCGTCTCCATTCCGTTTCTCTAGTCCGTGGACACACCATTTACGCAATGCTCTCTCTCTCTCCCTCTCTCTCTCTCCCTCTCTCTCTCTCCCTCTCTCTCTATTAGCTTAAAACCCCGTGTTTTATTAAGTACAATGAGATTTATGGTAGTTATTGTTTCCATTTATAAATAACAGATAAACGTATTATCTCCAGGATACTGTAATGCTTCAGTTATGGAAACGTCAATCAGATTCGGATTAAACATATTTGCAGGTGGTGTGACGCCTTATGTCTGAAATTCAAAAATGGTTCAAATGGCTCTGAGCACTATGGGACTTAACATCTGAGGTCATCAGTTCCCTAGAACTTAGAACTACTTAAACCTAACTAACCTAAGGACATCACACACAACCATGCCCGAGGCAGGATTCGAACCTGCGACCGTAGCAGTCGCGCGGTTCCAGACTGAAGCGCGTAGAACCGCTTGGCCACACCGGCCGGCTTGAAATTCAGATTCACAAAGGAGTTTCTGTCAGTGTTTATAAAGAAAGAAAACTGTATCATCCGTGCCAGGAGAAAGAAAAACGGCGAAGTTCTGTAAACTGTGCAAAGAATGGAAATATTTTTAGATCACAAATACGAAGCCCTCAGCTTCGTTCGAGTTCGTATGCTTTTATCCCGATGCAGCATTCGTTATGTATTAGAGTGTAGTTAGATATTTCGTAGCTGCCACCGTTGCCTTAGTTGTTGACTTAATTGGCGAGGCTGTCAAAATGCACTTACATGTCGAACGGTGTGATACCAAAATGGTCATGATGTGAAGTGTGAGCGGAAAATTACAAGGTGATTTAGCTGCCCCTACCGGTCGTTTTACGCAACCCGCAATGTTGTAACTGGACTTCAAAACCACACACGGGATTTTCATATTCACTCGCTCTCTACGCGCAATCTATTAGTCTTACAGAAAAATGAGCATGTCCACTTTGTACGAAGTTTAATGTAGTTAAATTTTGTACTGGGACACATTTTCGTTGGAGGCCACGGTTTTCGAATTATTCTAGAAAAACGTGCAAAAGTGATCTTCAAAAGTACCTTCACCCCACACTCTCCTCACCGGTCAGCGTATCTAGTATGTTGTTCGCGGCACTCCCTCCTTCCACTGTACCAAAATTATCGGCTAAATGAACTATTCCCGATATTCGACTATTTTGTTCTTCATTCATTGGGCTATTAAGCCACCAGAATAGCAGGATACTTCGTTAACTTTAATTTAAATCTGCCTGGGAACGTAATCAATCGAAAACGACTTTTGAAAACGTTACGCTAAAAATTCCATCCAAATTTAACCCTTACAAGGAGAGTATTTTCGTAGCACAAGGCCTGACGAATGCGTTCTTCCCCCATCCTTGTCTACCTAAGCTACACAGTGTCCGATGGACTGTTTTAGCCTAATTACAAACTGACTTTTCTCGAATGTATCCTTCACGTATACCTTACCAGGCTCACTATGCAGTTCTCAGTGGTTAGTGACTAGTAACCATCACGCCCGATTTGGAGATTGGTTTAACCTATGCATCCAGTTTCACAGAAAAGACTCGCCGCATTGTAACCTCCTTCAAAATACCTTTTCTCGAGACTACATTTCTACAATAATTGGTTTCACATTATTAACAGGTAGGGACACTCCACGCTTACTCAGAATTCTTTGATGTTTGGTGATACGTCTCGAAATGTCACGCATTCCTTCGGCCTGAGAGAAAATATTTACATGTGAAGTTTGTCTGGCTGTTTCAATGACAGTCATCTTCTCGGTAAACTAGAAAAAAACGTTTTTGTTTGCATTTAAGATGGATGCGGGACAAGCTATCGCCACGCTAAGGGTATTTTGTAGTTTCTTGTCTCTAATGTGTACTCATATGTTACCATTTTACGACTATTTTTTGAATGAAACAAACGCAGTATAACTAATGCAGTCGCATCGATTTTTAAGTCATTACTGAATATTTCTCAGATGTCCTTCAATTGAATGTCGACCTGTTGAGCGTAGCTACATTCGTGCCAAGTAAGGCTTTTATCGTCTCTGGATAAATTACAATCAGTGCAGGTAAGTTAAGGAATGCTTCAACCAGCTTACGCTGTACGTTCTTCCTTACTGACTTTTTCTTGTTTGTCACGAATGAATAGTCGACGAGAGTATCTTAAATCAGGTTTACTCTATTAAATGAGTTCGTATTTTACGAAAATAAAAATCAAAATGTTAAAGCAGTTCATGTGGTACCAGAGAAAATACAGCATGTCATTACTGAAGGGTGACTGTGATGAGGGTTTTCTTCTCTATTACAGTTCAGTGTTCTGTCAATGACAAGGTAATGAGTGAAATAGTACGAGATCCAGTTGGACGGAGAAGAGAAACGAAAATATTTTGGGCGAACTGAAAAAACTGAATGGGATTGCCTTTGAGCCTAAGGCCTAATGACTATGCACCGAACCCATCTCTCTGTGAATATGAATCCAGATTTTTCTCGCTCTCTATTTGCTCGTTATGCACAAATTGATCCATTGCTCAAAAAATTGACTTCTTCCAGAATATTTCGGAGATCCTGCGTTATCTACATATTACTTAGAGCCACCTAGTGGCTAGACATACACGCGTCTTGGCTTCTCAACAAGCTGATTACATGCTTGCATTCAAACATAAGATGTGCCTTTTAAACATGTTAAGAATCTATACCAGCAATGCAGCAGAATTAGAACGATAATTTAAAGTGAAGCACTCAAGTCACATTTTCGTATCTAGATTTTTCTGTTTGTTTCGGTGTACACTATCCTTTGGTAACGCTGGTGTTTTATACCATATATTAACATTTTTCAGAAAGATAAGAAAATAGTGGGTGTTATTCATAGATGCATGTGATATATAATGAGTTGGCAGCCAGGCGCCATGGCGAACTTCACACTGAACTTAAGTACCTAATCCACGCGAAGGTTGTACAGCCACGAGACGTAAACCTGCGATGGCGTAGTTGACAAAAGAAAAAAAATTACAATAGAGAAACATGACACTGCAAAAAAAATTGTGAAAAATATATAAAAGCCTCAGAGAGGTTATGATACGATCATATTGAAGAAACGAAGCACCATTTATTGATGTGGCTAATACGATGTTACGGCGTCTGTAGTACGACGCCATGCGGCAACTGAGCAGGTGTGGAGACCTTGAGGGACTTGATTTGCTCCACAGAAAGAACAGAAAACTTAAGCAGTTGTACTGCAGATTCGTATGGTCAAACTGAGGTCCAGGTTTCGTTCTCATTTAGACCCAAACGTGCCACATATCCGTGAAACGCGCTGGCTGCGGTGACTTGTTAGGACTTTAAATTAATAACCCTGAGAGACTGAACGCAATTACTCGCAATAGCTCGTCACTGCTCGAAGTCTTTCGAGACGTCCGCTTCTCAAAATAGAAGTATTAATGGAACCATTACTGTTGTACAGAGACGATTTTAGTCAAGAAACTCTGTGACAAAGTCACTGTGCAGAAAGATAGTTGATGCTAATGGTAACAAAATGACACCTACAAAGTACATGATGTGCAATGAAGTGGAGCAGGCGGCTACTGTGTTGACGAGTGTTCATAGTGTTCACAGATTTGGTATAAAACAGTTTTTTATCCGTCATGATGTGTAACGTGGAACACAATACCGACGGAACCAAGTAGTAAAAAGGATGTGCCTGACTTTAGACATATCAAACATCATTCAGTGAGGTAAGAGACGAATTTCTCAATTGCCGCAGTGCACTGTTATTCAGAGTTTCCAGCATTAGGGAAAATTCAGGTCTACAGGGAACTCGATTCAGAACTGGGATGGAAAGGTGATCATGGTGAAGAGAGGCCGCTGGCTTGTGTCACCGATCGTGGCTGCCAGTGTTGTTCCTTTTCAACACTTTTATGCACGTATAAACCAAAGGAATGTATACCACATGGATGTTTGAAACATAACGGCACACAGAAATTAATTTCTCACCCTTGATAGTAAATTGGTTCAGCTACAATGAGCGGCGAAGCACGAATATCGGCCGCTGGCACGGTAATTCACCGTGTTCGGTCAGAGGGTTAGCTGCCCTCTGTAATAAAAAAAAAAAAAACTGAGTTAATGGATCAACGACGACCTGAAACGGGTGTCTTGCGACGTCCGCACCGAGCAGATAAAACGAACGAAAACAAACATAAAGAGATAAAAAAAAAAAACGACCGTGGTGAACTGGAAATTTCATATTGTTTAATGAATGACATTCTTGTCTGTTCGTTAATGATATGCAGCGCAATTTTCATTAAAAAACCTCAGACTTCCTCCTGAGAACACTGTATGAAAGAATGATAGAACATGAAAGCCGGCCGGTGTGGCCATGCGGTTCTAGGCGCTTCAGTCTGGAACCGCGTGACCGCTACGGTCGCAGGTTCGAATCCTGCCTCGGGCATGGATGTGTGTGATGTCCTTAGGTTAGTTAGGTTTACGTAGTTCTAAGTTCTAGGGGACTGATGACCACAGATGTGGTCATCATGAAAGAGGCTTATATGATGTTGTGTGAAAGTTTTAATTACATAGAGACTGGTCCGTGAGTTTAATTAGGCCGACTACATCTAGGTAACAACTAATCAAGTTTAGCATTTGCTTGTCATGTTATCGAAGACAGTAACATTATGTGATCTGACTTCTGAGATGATAATCTTTGCTACATTAGGCTAGTTGGCAACTGATTAAATTTCGTCAATGGGAACTGACTGGTTATTAAATTAGTTTTGCAAGCATTAAAAGCGCAACCGGAGTAACTAACAGAAAATTTAAAACTAAGAATATGTCTTACTACTGACGGAGCTAAGAAATGATACCTGCCATCTGCGGCATGTATTTCCACAAACTGCGAACTTCACACAGACTATCCTACTCTGACGATCCCATCGTCAGAGAGACATTACCATCTCTTTGTCATGTAGATTCCTAACTATTGAGGTGATGGTGCAATTTTCCTAAAACTTTTAACTGTGCCAAACTTCCCAGAAATAAAATTTGTAATGCTTTAAGAATTTTAACACACCTCTGACCACATCTGTAAATTCATCACGAAAGCTGAATGAGAACCTATCTTTTTGATGACAGTCTATACATCCGCTTATTGCTCTTGCATTTCTTCTATTCCTCCTCCGTCAGTGTAAGATGCTATGATACGTTCCATTGAAAGTGCCAAAAAAATATGAAACTTATAATTACATCGGTGTACGTGCAGGGGGCGATCGAGGTGCCCACCATTTTGTAAACTCGGAAAAGACGAACTAAATGTCGTACTATTAGTGTCTATAAATTTTATTAAGTTAAACGACATTATTTATTACGAATGATATGATAAGTAATTTTTCTATTACGGTAACCTTTGTTCTATAATGTAGCCTAATAAGTAATTATTAGGCAGGAACGGGATACAAATCTCTGTCCGATAACTTGGATTTACTATTTCCTTGATTCCGTTAGATCATTTTTGCTGACCACCTGCATTTGTTCTAAAATAATACCGAACTACTTCACATTCCGTATACAATTGGATAAGATGCTAATTATCTAGGTTTTCCCTTCTTAAAACTTCAATCTACCTTCCAGAATTAGCTGAATGTGCATTTTATATCGCAGATCCATGATAGATAGTTTCATGCTTAACCAATTAAGAACTTACTACGAACAGGCTGGTCTTCAAGACTAACGACATTAAGTAAAAATACCGTAAATGACTATGAAAATATACACGACCGCAAAGCACAAGTAATAGATTTCCATCTGTATACATAATACGCAAGCCGAAATACGAAGCATGGAGCAGGATGCCTTATACCACTGCTAGTAATTTCCTTTCCTGCGTGTTTCCAATGGGAAGTCAGAGCTTAGTCTAGTTCAACTGCACTTCATGAGTACTTTTACGTTACGAAATTAATCTGACTTTCCACGTGAATACGTATAGTGTGTGTATTAACTACATGTGAACCGATTGTCCCTTAACCAAGCACTAATAGTGCATCTTTAATAGGCCTGGCTTGAAAATGAGCTTGGTAGTTCCAAACCACTCGCCAGCTTAATAAAGCGCAAGTGTGACTGGATTACGATAAAGAATTTCCTTTCCTGTTCCACTCGCAAATTGATCGAGGAAAAATCGACTGTATGTATGCCTCCGTACTAGCCTTTATTTCTCTTATCGTGTCTTCGCGGTCCTTCAGTGAAATGTACATTGGTATCAGTACAATCGTTCTGCAGTCAGCTGCAAAAGGCGGTTCTCTAGATTTGTCAATAATGTCTCGCGAAAAAACGTCGTCTTCCCACCAGGGAATCCCATTTGAATTCACGAAGCACCTACGTAATCGTGTGTTGATCGAGCCTATCGGTAACAAGTACAGCAGAACGCCTCTCAATTGGTTCGATGTCTTTCTTTAATCCGACCTGCTGGGGATCGCAAACGCTCGAGCAGTACTCAGGAATGGGTCACACTAGTGTTCTACACGTGGCCTCCTTTATAGATGAGCTATACTTTCCTAGAATTCTCCCAGTAAACCGAAGTCGACCGTTCACCTTCCCTACTATCGACTGTACGTATTCATTCCATTTCATAACGCTTTGCAACGTGACGGCTAGATATCTACTCGTTGTGACCGTGTCAAGCAGAACACCACTAATATTGTTTTCGGACATCTGCATTAACTTCCTAGATTTAGTGCAAGCTGCCTTTCATCACACCAAATAGAAGTTTTGTCTAAGTCATCCTATAGCCTCCTACTGTCACCCTACGAAGACATTCTCTCACACACTACATCGTCATCTGAAAGCTGTTGCAGACAGCTGCTCATTCTATTCGTCAGGTCGTTTATTCGCATAAAGAACGAAAGCGGGACTATCACACTTCCCCGAGGCACCCCTGACCATATCCTTGCCTCTGATGAACACCCTCGTCGACAAGGACAACGTATTGGGTTCTGTTATTTAAAATGCCTTCGAGCCACTCACATATCTGAGAATGTATTCCGTATCCTCGGACCTTCGTTAACAGTGTGCAATGGGGCACAGTGTCAAATATTTTCCGGTATTGAAGAATGTAGAATCTGCTTGATGCCCTTCATGCACAGTTAGCAGGATAACATGCGAGTACGGGCAAAATGAATTTCTGATCTGTGGACAGAACCTATCCTGTCTCAAGGAAATTTATTATATTCGAACTGAGAATGTGTTCAAGTATTCTTCAGAAAATCGATGCTAAGGATATTGGCGCTTCTTATACACATGAGTCATCGGCGCTTTTTTCCAGTTGCTTGGGTCTTCGCGCTGGGCGAGAGATTCGCGATGAATGGAAGCTAAGTAACGGGTCAATGCCGAGGAATACTGTCTGTGAAGTCGAACTGGGATTCTGTGCGGATCTGGCCACTTATTTATTTTCAACTCTTTCAGTTGTTTCTCTGAAGCAAGGACTGCTTATTTCTGTGTTCTCCAAACGGGAGTATTTGTGATGGTCAGACGATGGTATGTTTGTACGATCCTCCTGCGTGAATGATTTCTCAAAAGCAAAATTTTAATCTTCGGCTTTCTTTTTGTTTCTTCTACTGCCACACCACACTGGTCGACGAGTGACTGAACAGAAGCCTTCGACCAACTTAGCAATTTCAGGAAGGGCCAGATATTTGTCGGGTTTTTGTTATGCTCTTTCACTAATGTACAGTGGTTGACGTTGTTATATGCTTAGAGCATAGATCTTTTTATAGATGCGCGAATATCTACCAACTTTTGCCTGTCGACAATTCTGCGTTCTTTTCTGAACCGAGACCACAACGATTTCTGTTACCTCAGCATCTTCCGAATTAGTTATTACACCAAGGTGTGGGTCTTTTCTCCATTTTTTTCGTTCAGCAAAATCAGTTTACACTTTGTCCGTAATATGTACGGTGAAACTGCGCGCGATGTTCTGAC
The DNA here is from genome assembly GCF_023864275.1 of Schistocerca cancellata. Classification (NCBI taxonomy): domain Eukaryota; kingdom Metazoa; phylum Arthropoda; class Insecta; order Orthoptera; family Acrididae; genus Schistocerca; species Schistocerca cancellata. The sequence continues at coordinate 631,612,222 of NC_064629.1, read as the reverse complement.
TGACGATGTACTCAATTCAATTTTAATGAAACACATATCGCAGTCATTAAAGACAGTAGATGTCAAATTTGTTGAAGAAACCATGCGAGGGCTGCTTTGAAAGATTCAGAAAATCTAGGGAAAACTCGAAATAGGATATTGAACGTCGTTTTGAACATCTCTCGTACCAAATACCATACCTTCTTCTTAACTACTCCAATATAAACTGATCCTCTTATTCATTCGCCATTTTGCAAAGCTGTCAATAGCATCAAAATTATAGATTTTTTTTATTGCAACGAGAACTGACTTTACAAAATGTCAGCGGGGTGATAGCGAGCGGGCGGTGGTGGGCGGCAGGCGCAGGCGGCAGGCGTGCGCAGTGGCGGCGCCCTCGCCCCCGCACGCCCCCGCGCAGGGTCCGCTGCAGCCCCCGCAGCCGCTGGCCTCGGCCACTTCCCGGTCTGCTCTCCGCCCGACGGCCAGCCGGCCCGCTCACCGCCAAAGTGGCACACTCCGCCAGCCCTTTCGAAGCCGCCACCGGTAACATCTACAACCGGCTGAGCGGCATACTACAGCAGATCGCCTGCTTCAAGAAGTACGTCTTCCCCGGAGAGCAGGCCATGAGCCGCTTCGTGCTCAGCCGGGATGTCGGCCAGATGCACTACAATGGTAAGTTGGCGCCAAAGCTGCCGGCGCAGCGCTCACCAGCTCTACGGCCGCCCTTTGCCGTCAATCTGCCCGGGGCCTCCAGTTGATTTCGGGCGATTCTGAGGCCACCCTCAGATTCCCACTGTTCTCTCCTTTCAGGCTCCCCTCGTGTTTGCCCTAGTTTCCTGTTTTCTCTGAACTAACGCAAAGGTCGATTGTCAGTTACAGAAACTGTCTTCTGCAAAGCCGTCCATTTGACGGTGCAACTACAATCTCGTCAATTACATTTAGGCAAATGATATGGAACGGCGTAAGCATTGCTGGTCACAGAATTTATCGCCTCCTTCCTACCACTAATGAACGGAACAGAGGTGATTGTATATCAGTAGATCTAGGCAACATCGCTCACTTTTCGTCAGCACATCTGAAATCATCCCTTTTTTTCTCTTTTAAATTCCGTAGGTCCTAAAGCGACATCTCGCGACCTACTTTTCAGCCTCCATCTTGTCGATACCTCCGACGGACCCGGCTGCCATTGGTCGCCTTGCAAATACCGCTCAATGACTCTCCTTCCCTTTGGGATTACTTTAGCTCGAGCATAGAGTGAATTGTTCTCTTATTTCTTCTTTTTATAGCTCAAATTTTTTCCCAGATACTTCAGCCCTCTAAATAATGAGCGCCATTCTCAGTCGTTTAAAGCGAGTTGTAGCAGTCTACAAGAGGTTCGATGAATTGTTGCTTGTTTCATACTCGATAAGCACAGATTGCACTACTCAACTGTGTCTCTTTTCGAAGTGGGAACTTCCGTAAAATCTATGCTTTTAACAATGGTACTGATGTTAAGAGTCATTAACCAATACATGTAACTGACTATAATTATTTGCAAGGCTGTGGGGCGATAACTTTTACAGAGTCGCTTTGTCACTCATAATGTATGCTCTTATTTTGCATTCACTTAATTTTTTGTTTGTTCATATGTGTTTGTGAGTACATGCAATTTTCTAATGTAAGAACTCATTATTTTACTATAAGTCCACAGTATCTCCGTAAACAGATGAAACACTTTTGTTCCAGTTCGTCAGCCACCGAATCAATACATCACCATCTGTCATATGAATGAATTGAGAAAGCACAAAATTCTACGATTATAAACTATGCTCACCACTAAGAGGTTTGATTTCCAGTGCAGAAATTCTAAGGTTCCATGGAACAAAAGCGTCGTGCATATTCTGAATCAGCTCCTCAGCGAAATAGATGTCCTCTGTTTCCTTCCTCTAGTCACACTTTCTCTGAACCAGCAGCACCGTAATGAAAGCAAAGTCCCCATTGCAAGCACATAAATAATGACGAACCAAAAAGTCCCAAATTATGCAGCAATTCAATAAGAATATGTAATACAGTTACACTAAATATAATTCATTGTCTATTTGTATTTCATAAAATAAGGTTCATTTTAAGACCCTCTGCAATTGGTTCAGCTGCAGCATCCATGTTTGCACCCTCTTCAGTGAATTTCTCATCGTGTCATTATTTCTATTTTGAACTGGCTCATGTCCCTCCCTTTGGCGGCTCCGTGTCGAGCCCAAATGATACATATTTCCTCATTCGTATTCACGCACCAGGTTCGTACATAGTTTCCATCCTTTTCTTACATCAGCTACAGTGGACAAGATCGCATTGAATGCTCTCTCACCTGTTCTTCGTAACTGCTGTATATATGTTGACGACGATTGGGTGCATTCGAGGACTGTATGACGGAAACTCCGATTCTGAGATAATCATCGAATATTTCTTTATTTTCAATAATTATGAAACTTATAAAACACCCCTGATTGTTCGCGAGCATCTACCGTTTGAGTTAAGTCTTGTTCAGTGGCTCGTCCGAGGAGCCTAGATACCTGATCGAATTCATAAATCGTCCAGTATCAGGTTTCTCGCTAATCTCTTAAGCAGGTGTTCACTTCATCTCATAGTAGCAACATGTGAACTTACAGCACAACTCGTGTTGTCCTTTTCATAGATAAAATGATCATTGCGTTACTAAAAGTTTTATTTACACCATATTCTAAGGGACATTCTTCTACGTAATATTTAATCAGGATATCGTCCAACTATAGAGTTATCTAGGCGTATGCTCGTCTATGTTCCAAATGTTATTCATAATATGCCTATTCGTTCCAAGAATTCGTTTTTGAATCTAATAAAATATTTCATCCATCTCTTTCTAACTCTCACTTCTTTTTATGGAGAAACTATTGTAAATATAGATATTAAAACTTCTTGAACCGCGTGAATGCTGTTTGCTCGATGTTTGTTTCAGAATTTACGGAAAAAATCTGTTATTTTTATTTTTCAAAAAAATTTTTTTTAGGCTTTGTTGTAGATTTATTGTGAGAGGAATAAAATTAGTGCATGTTCCTCGAAATACCTTTTTAAAGATAATTGTATATATATTATATATTTGTCTCTTCTCAAATTTACTATAGGGTGCTTTGTTAAAACGTTGTTGTGCCGAAACTTGAACATTTTGAGCTTATCTTCGTTTTATTTAGAAAATTTGGAATAATAACTACCCGAATCCTGCGTGCTGTATAATCGTCTTTCTGTTCATTTTTTTATAGAGAGGACGCTGTCAATAAAGCTTCATTTAAAAGGGAAATTGATAATATTGTTTTCTATGGCCTCGGAAAACCAGTTTTGTCTGAGACCAAGGGACCTTTAAAAACGAAAGCAAATGTTCAGTATCAACTGTCAGATACTTTTTGGCCCGAAGACATTTCATTGCCAGTGGCCAACAGAATCTTATGAAATTAAAATATCATTACCCACATTCAGTTTATCAACTCGTTTGTTATAAGAGGTAAACATCGTTAAGTAACTTCTTAGAATCAACGACGTAAGTACAGTAGACCAATTAACGATGAAACTTAATGTGTGGGACTTCAGCTTCAAATTTAATCTGTTGCGCCATAAAAAAACACGATTTCCGCGATATTTTCAGCCATTCATTAGAAGTTTCACTGGAAAACAAATACCTCATGAGCCTCCTCTTTACAAACAGTGTAATATACGAGAAATTAGGGTTCATACGAGAGCATATAGATAGTCGTTTTTCCCTCGTTCTATTTGCGAGTGGAACAAAAAGAAGATGACCAGTAGAGGTACAGGTCATCATCAACCACGCACCGTAGGGTGGCTTGCGGAGTATGTATGTAGATGTAGATGTAGAAATTAGTTTGCTCTTTCTTGCAAATATGTTACTTGCTGCGTTTCGCATTGAATGAAGTGGTGGTATGAGTTTTTGAACCTAACAAAATGTTTCAGTCATAGAAATGAACGCTTTTAGCCTTCATGAAGGCCCATAATACTCGTAAAAGTCACCAGAGATCACAATATGGTGATAACTAGCTACGATATACTCTCGACAAACAGAAGAATCAGAAATTATATGTAAGACGGATAGACTTCTGCTCAGTCCACTAACCATTTAAACAGTACAACATTATACATATTTTTCCTTCACATTATGATGCTTTTTGAATGATTGCGAGTGACTTTTAAAATTATACACAAAAATGGATTAATTTCTTTTGTTTCAAGTTTCTGATACATGTTCCCTTTGCAGAGAAGAACCAAATGAGTCGCAGAACGTCATATTTAGTTCCATTATATTTTCAAATTCTTGATAACTAAACACTCAAAGTAATTTTTACCTTGTTAGCGTTCTCCAGTGAGCAGTGCTGAGTATTTAACTAAAAGTTAGTTGTCACTCATAGAATTTGCGTAACCAATGAAATCCATAAAATCACTAACCTTTTAGCTGTGCGTCTATTACTTCCAGTAATAACAACAAAATTGAAAAGATATTTGTATGACAAGCTACATTAGTTTCTCTTTAGTTACAATAGTAGTAGTTAACTACTATTCTCACGACCTAAAAGGACACAATGCAATTTTATGACATGTCTTACATAATTTTAACGTGTTTTTAAAATGAAGAAAAAAGGCAACAATTCGAAATGTACGAGCATAACATGATTATTGTTCAGGAAAAGTCACGAAAAACTAATCCAGTCGAGATCACAATGTTTCCCATTACTGGTCTTGTAACATCGTACGTTTTGATCAAAATTGTAGAACCAAATTTCGTAACTGGTTAAACGAACACTGTATCGGACATGATTTTGGGAAATATAATAGACCTCTTATGCTATGGAGTTTCTACCGGACTCCACTATGCCAGATTACTTGAAATTATAGCGCCGTTACGCAGTTTCGTAGTAAGACGGTGCACCTGGTTCATCGGGAAAGAAGAGTACTAAAAATAAAATACGAGTGAACAGCCATTATAAATTTGTTGGTTTCAGTGCTGCTGTGAATGAGTATTATGGCAGCAGCATAGTGAGTGCCTGACGAGCTTATGCTTATCTTGTGAGTTGAAACATTTCTAAATCTGAGTACCGTTCTGCACGACGTTTTCCACCCCGATAGCCAAACTTTTAGTTCTAACTAAGTATGCAATCGGATGGAAAAAGAAACGACGATTGTTCAGAGATGATGTAACCGAGAGCGACTCCATTATATTAGAGCTTTCTTATCTACTTCCACAAATTTACAGAGAAATCTGGCACGTGTCCTATTTTCACTGCACAAAAAATTAATCTCCAAATGAGTTTGCTTCGTCCGTTAGCAGTAGCGATCCTGACTGATTAGCATTGTTTCTTATGTAGAAACGTCACTATGTTTACAAAAGATAGATAACTGTCTGCGAATACATGAGGTATTCGCAACAAGGAGCAAAAATCTTTACTTACGTTTCTGGGTCTGAAGATTTCACTAATTTCCTCTTCAGAGTCGGTATCCTAATGCATAGGTTCCTCAGAATCATGGACCCAGGTAATTCAGTCACTAGCCCATCCTCATTGTGCTGCAAAGCTATTCAACAACGTATATTCACTTTGTACCATAGTATGTTATATCCTCAGACACTATATTCAGTTTCAATAACGTAATGAATGCTGCCAACGGTATGTGACGAACTGTAAACGCTGTGCTTTACAGCTTTGTTAAAGCTTCTGGACATAATTTTTTGGTATACTCAGTAACAAACAGACCTTCAGAGACTGTGTTAGATGCTGTATTCATTCCAACCAGAGAGAACAGAGACATAGCATGCTTCGAAAACTTACAAAGGCATATTTATTTAGGTAAACGTAGGAAACCTCGTTGTACGTGGCTAATATATACCGAGGGCCAGTGTGTATCGTTGATCAACCACGGATACGCAGTCGTATGATAAACTGACAGTAAGAATGATTTGCCTCAGATTTTAGTTAAATAGTCTTCAATTTTCTTGTATCATATACACATGTTACAATGAAACTGAAGATCGTTTTATCGTAATCTGAGGCAAATTCATTCTTACTCTAGAAAAATATAGTCATTCCTTCTGTAATATTTGTCTTTACTGGCAGTCTATGTAAAGTCGCCACTGACCTAACTGTTCGTTTCTTTTTATATATTTAAAAACATCATTCTTTTAACGAGATAAATTGTGGAATATAAGAATATGTGAAATAACAGCCGAATCGGGTTATCTTGAATGAAAATTTCAAATGACCAGTAAATAAGCTAAATTACCAATCTTTGCTTAGGACTAGGATTTTAAGCATTCCGGTGAACATATAGCCTACACGCGAACGTCTAAATTGTCAATCAATACGCATTATGCGTGGTCAGAGTGTAGTATTAATCTGAATCGATTGGATACCAATGATCACTCGAACTGTAAGAGTGTGGGCTAAGAAGTCTGAAGATATTCTAACTGGAGACAAATTTATACAGTTTTACTACACATTCCAAACGCTACAGATGAAAGCTCAATTAATGACGATGCTACGTCGATAGCTATATTTTGTCAGAAAGTATTTGCAGTTGCTGCCACGGCAAACAGAAAAATACTTCACAACTCATCCTTGATCATGATATTTTGGTTATTACTTAATGCTGTTACTTTATATATTCATTTTGTTTAATGTAGGCATCGTTTACTCACGAAAACCACACAGATATCATCATACATATGTTTAAAATTTTAAATATCTTTTAAATATGGCAATTATATATATCGTCAACAAGTAATGTCACAGGACTACACATATTTCTTAACTACACTTTCCAAAAGAACCTTATTACTACTCAGAAAACTCTAAGTTTTGTCGCGATGACAAAGTATATTAATGAACAAATAATATCGTTTGTTGTGCAATTCTTCTGGAAACTACAATTTTCTGAAAATTTCCATCTTGACATGACTCTTTTGATTGTCACGGATCGTCGCAAATAACTTACCACCGAATGTAAAAATTTTAAAAATGTCGAAGTACGATTTAAAAAATTATTATCTTTCATCAGTGTTCAGTGAGCCACTAATATTTTAGTTGAGGGCACTAGATCTTACAAACTGAAGGTGTTTCAATGACGCAAGAATTGACTAGCACATACTGAAGGCAATTAGCTGCTGTTGAAATATACCACGATTTAATGAAGAATTTTTTTGTTCAAACAACAACGACGTAAAAATTATATGAGAACGCAGATAATGCTAAACTAAAATAATACAATAAAATACTAAATATTTATGCGCAGTGTATTGACTTCTCAGCACATGTAGAACGTAAACTGTTACGGCCGTTTCACACTTTGGCTCACTACACTCCTTTAGCAGGTCCTCCGCAGGTGGAAACGAAACGTTGGGTTTCTCTAAGAATTTCATTCGAACATGACATAATAAATTCCGGAAGAGTATTTTAATAAATTTCTCAGCACATGTTGTTCACATGAATCTTTGTTGTTGCTTCCGCATAGAACAGTAAATCTATATTTCAGCTTAATAACTAGGATATAGGGAAGTAACCAATGTATGGCTTTAAACAGATGCACGGTAAGTATACATAAAATGCGTACAGCAAACCAGTCACGTAGATGAAGTGACAGAACGTCTGGAACTACTTGTCTGGTGTTTCCAATCGGAATGACGTTTTATTACGTTCCTCGACGTTATTTTTTAGTCAGACCTGCAGCCCAGATTCATTTTTGTGATGCGAGTGTATCAGGCGATCAAATGTAGATTGAGTATGAGATTTCAGAAGATGACTCAGGAAAAACTCCCTCCGCCAATTTGAAATTACTCCGAAAAGTAACAGACTGAAAAATTAAAATTAAAAAAACCTGTAACACTATAAATTTCTTCCGTTGTATTCATGTAACGGCCGTGTAGGTTGCTAGTGAAGCATCTGATAAAGATCATAGTCGCCAATGGCAGCAACTAAATTCGAAAAATAACTACTATGATTACCGAAAAGTTCCAATAAAAACCTATGTATCCATCAATTCTTATAATTTAGCTTGAGGGCATAGTCAGCTATTATGAAAAAAATTTACGATACTTTTCTAATTCTGCTACGTGAATATTGCACACAAATCATGAATAATGATAACTTCGCCACAGTTTCTTGTCATATTTTCTATATTTTTTGGTGTTTCAGTGCACCACGTCTCTGAGCTTAGCTTCAAGAATAAACATATGGCGCATAAATAAAGAAATTGCTTTAATTAAATGACCAGGATTTACCTACAGCTACATTCTGGCAGCAATCACAAAATTAGCAGCCTAATAAAAAAATGTTACTTTTCTGTAATCAATAGGTTTCCATTTTTAGTGTTTACGGTGTGTGTTTCACAAGTGAACATTAGTCATTATTACTAGTACACATACATCTTTTGCGCTTGTTAAATTGTTTCAAAATCATCATTTTCAGTACATCAAACAGCTTTTTTTTTTTTTTTTACAAATTCTCATTTTTCCTTGATTAAATTTTATAGTGAGGTTCATAACAAGTTTATATTACTTATTATTTCTTTTAAAAAGCAGAGTACTACTATCAGATCTCATAATAATAAATCTTATGTGTATGAAGCATAAGTCTCAGAATAAAAAGGAACACAAAACTGTCCTTTGATCTCTGGCTGTTCATTATTGTCATCCGACTTATTTCTCGTGAAAACACCTAGATGACATTAATGCTATCCCAGTCCTTTTAAAAGCTAATATGTCAAACGCCGCTGTTAGATGAATGCTTTTCCACCTTTTACTCCTACGCTGAAAGAAGCGGTTAGTAGAATGAGAATTAAAATTGGCAATTACTTCGCAGTCTTCGCGTTTAAGAAACAACATTAGTCGTTCCGTAAGAAAATTCAACTATACACGTATTCTGTCAGTACCGTTTGTCTTTAGAATTGGGACGAGTGGAGTTGTAGCCCAATGATTAACTGTTTTCCAGTACAGAAATGCAACTGACTAGAGACCCCCACGCGGTGTTCTGTGTTTCATTTTTCTTCCTTTTTTTTTACTTTCGCTGTTTTCCTTTTTACTTCATTGAAATTCGTCGACGTAAATATATTTCCAGAACTTAGTGGGTAGTTTGAAATGCTAAATATAAATATTGCTCTTTGATACTGTGGTTGAAAAGTTAGAGAATATAAATATTAGGTGATGTTATGGTAATACTGCAGCAAATCACACATTTTAATGCTAAAGACGTCAGACTGACAATCCCGAGTTAAGACTGCAGATAAAAATTACTTTTAATGTTGATATTCCATGAGAGATTCTAAGAACTATCCTTACAGATGACCAGGGTTTAACGTTCCGTCGTCGTTGAAGCCATTAGAGATGGACCATGAATTCAGAGGAACCAAAAATATGACACTGTGTATGTCATGGTCATTTGCAGGAACCATCAGATCAATCTCTTGCAGGGAACAATGGAAAATCTAAACCAGAATTGTGTTATGAGGATTCCAACACCATTTCTTCCTAAAATAATGTCATTGTCTTAATCATTACGCCACATCACTTGGCAAAAATGGCGTTTTGATCCGGTAGAAAGCAGTAAAATGCATTTTTCGTTTGTTTGTTTTTTTTTTCTCCAAAATTACCCAACAAGGCGCGTATGCTAACTGGCTGCAAGTTGCTGCAGTTCCACTTCCTTGCTGCCAAGGTTTCTTCAAAAAGGTCGTTGAAACTAGTGTACTTCTTCATGAGCAAACTAGACTATATTATGTGACCAACACCCTGGTAGAAAAATAGAACGAATATAAAGCCGTAGTTCTAGCGACAGGTGAATCGCATTTTGGAGTAGAGCAATTTACGTGATATCACTGCTAAATAACCCGATTCATAAAAATTTATAGATGCAACTGCCACGAGAAAAGCACTTTAAGAATTACTGCTATAGAAATTGCACAGTTTCTTATGTTATTTAAATCATAAAATGCGGAGATCGATAATAAATGTTAACTCTTAGATATCAGTGCCCTTTATGTGCAATACAGCGCTAAACATAAGCAATGAAAGATCCGTAGTTCAAAGATTTGGGAGATAAAACGGAAGGGCTGTAGTAACGAGGAAGAATGTAATAATTCCAATTCTAAATAACGCAGGTGCTGACAGATGTGAATTCTACCGAACCACCAGTTTAATAAGTCTTGAGTGAAAAACATTGCCACAGATTATTTGCAGATAAGTGGAAAAACCGGTAGATACCAACCCCAGGGAATATACGTTTGCTTTCCAGAGACATCTGGACAACACACGAGAAAATTCTGACGCTATTACTTATTCTAGAACATAGATTCAAGAAAGAAAAGCCTACGTTTATATCTCTTGTACATTTAAAGAAATCTTTCGACATTGTTAACTGGACTACACTCTTTGAATTTTTGGTGGTATCATGAATGAAATATGGGGTCGAAAGGTTCTTTACAGCTTCTAGGGAACCGGAGTCCAGTTACACGAGTCGAGGGACGTGATGGGGAAGCACTGGTTGAGAACGGAGTAAGGCAAGGCTTTACCCTATTCCACATGAAATTTAGTCTTTATACTAGACAAGCAGTAAAGAGCACTAAGTAGAAATTTTAAGAGAGAATAAATGTTCAGGGAGAAGAGATAAAAACTTGAAGTTCGTCGCAGGGAGAAGAGATAAAAACTTGAGGTTCGCCGATGACAATGGAATTCTGTCAGAGACAGCAAAGGATTTGGAAGAGCAGATTAATGGAATGGATAGTATCTTGAAGAGAGGTTATAAGAAAGAACTAGGTCCGCTTCTAACAGCAGCTTATAGTAGTTCGGTGGAGTAATGAAGGGTACCTTGCGACTGGAAAAAACCGCAAGTCATTCCCGTTTGCAAGAATGGTCTTAAGACGATGCGCCTAATTATAGGGCTATTTGTTGACTCCAGACTGTTGTAGCATAATGGAACGTGTTTTATGCTCATTAATTATGACATTTTTGGAAAACGAAAATCTTCTCTGTAAAAATCAACATGGGTTCCACATACAGTGATCTGCCGAAACCCAGCTCGCTCTGTTTCACCATATCGCGGTACATATCGACGCTCAGACTGATGCCGCGCCCCTTGACTTCAAGAAGGCAATTTACACCGTACTGCACTGCCGTTCAATTAAAAAATTATGAGCTCACTGAATATCGGACCAGACTTACGACTGGATCCAAGACGTCCTTCCAGACAGAACTCAACACGTCGTTCGCAATAGAACAATAACGACAAATGTAAAGGTATTTTCCAGAGTACCCTAAAGAATGGTGATGAGACGGTTACTGTTTACAATGTATATAAATGACCTAGTAGAAAGCGTCGGTAGCTCTTTACGACTGTTCGCAGACGACGCAGTTGTCTGTAAGAAAATATCAACGCCAGAAGACAGTGTCGATTTGCAGAATGACCTAAAGAGATTTGATGAATTGTGCAGGCTCTGGTAGTTGGCGCTGAACATAAAATATCTAAGATTAACTATCCAAAGCGACCATAAGTGGAATGACCACGTAAAACAAACAGCAGGGAAAACAAATTCCAGACTGAGATTCATAGGAAGAATCTTAGGGAAATATAAACTCATCTTCGAAAGAAGTGGCTTACAAAGTGGTTCTTCGACTGCATCTTGAGCATTGGTCATCAGTCTGTGACCCTTACCACATACGGCTGATAGAAGAGAGAGAGAGAGAGAAGATCCAACGAAGAGCGGTGCGTTTCGTCAAGGGATCATTCAGTCGGAACGATAAAATTACAGATATGTTTAACACACTTCAGTGAGAGACGCGTTGTGCATCACGGAGAGTTTACTATTGATGAGACAGAGTACTTTCCGTTAGGAATCGAACAACATATTACTTTCTCTCACACACATCTAGCGAAATGACCATGATGAGGAAATTCTATAGATTAGAGCTAACACAGAGGCATACCGACAATCAATGTTTCTATGCGCCGTTGGCGAGTGGAAGTAGGAGGGGAGGTCAGTAAGCTGTACCAGAAGTAGCCTCCGACACGCACCATCAGGTGGCTTACGGAGTACTAATGCAGATTATGTTGCTGATGTAGATGTAGATAAACATTAACAGAAGAAGAAACATCGGTAATGCAGTATAGCTGAATTAATCATCTGGTGCCGATAGCATTAAAATTAGTTCATGAGCTTTCTTATTTGGGCAGAAAAATAACTAATGATAACCGAAGTAGAAAGGATATAAATGCAGATTGGCTACAGCAAGAAAAACATTTCTGGGGAAGATAATTTTGTTAATATCTAACATTAATCTAAGTGTTAGCAAGTTTTTTTAAAAGGTGTTTGTCTGGATTGTAGCCTTGCACGGAAGTGAAACATGTACAGTAAGCAGTTCAGACGGAAAGAGAATAAAAGCTTTTGAAATGTGCTGCGGTAGAAGAATGTTGAAGACTAGGTAGGTAGATAAAGTAGCAAATGAGAGAGGAACGTATGGAAATAAGAAAAAAGAGACTACACAAGTGCTCGGTTAATAGGTAGAATCCTGAGGAATCAAGAAATTTTCAGTTTTGTGATGGAAGGAACTGTTGTGGGTAAAAAATTGTAGAGGCAGACAAACACCTGAATGCAGAAGCAGATTCGAATGGATATAGGTTACTGTAATAACGCACAGACGAAGACGCTTGCACAGGATAGACTAGCATGGAAAGTTGCATCAAGCCAGTCCTCGAAGTGAAGAGCACAACAATAAGAACGAAAAAAAATTGTTGGGGTACTCTGTTACATTTATTTCCTAAGACGATAACGCTTTTTTCTGTGCCTTCCGTTCCATTGGAGAATTCTGCGTTTAAGTGTTCAGTTAAACTCGAAAAATGTCATACAACTGTTTCGTTATAATGCAATTCGTGTTTCCTTATGAATAATCTGAAATTCATCTTAAACGTGTCTTCCATTACTTCTGGATAGACCAATTTTATTTTTATCAATGCAAGTACTAACTGTGGACGCTCTCCAGTATAATTTTTTTAATAACTGTTTGTACACTTACAGGATCATCATCAAACAATACCTGACTATCCTCAACGAAAACGACAGCATGAGAATGTATTGTTGAACAACTTTTATAAACAAGTTACAGCCGAAATGAATGTTGCTAAAACTCTCAAATAGAAAGACAGGTAGATAAAAATAGCGGTAGCTATTTAATAAATGTAAAAGCTGATGTGTGGAGAGCGGTGGTTGTGGCTGTTATGTTTAAAATCATTTCTGGAAAATTTGTATTAGCGCATACGGATAATTACGCTTAACTGCATTGTAGACAGACAGTTGGGGAACTGCAGAATATCTACCAACTTTCAGTAAAATGAAAATGAAAATAAAATAAATAAAAAGCAAAATGGATGAACAGCACGGAAATTTGCGTGTCAGTTATGAAGAAATACTGAAGTGGTTTATTGAAGCCGAATGACTGATAGAAGATGGCCTATGGTAATCTACGGTATCAGTAAAGTTTCTTGCAACTACAATGAAAGAAATATCATTTTGGTGCAATCATGGCTTTAACCTTTAAAAAATGCCCAGTAACTGTCAGCCAGCGAATGGTTATATAAATATTCATTGCTATGACAATATTTCTGAAATATATCTGTTGTCTATTATAGCGTCCTATGAGATAGCAACGAGAGGTTTTGTTAGATGGCGATATGCGCTGCCTTGTAGAATGAAGACTCTTACCAATATTTTCCTGAGAACAGTTTACTTGTAATAGAAACATAATATCGTTTGCATGATGCATAAGTAGCCTGAAACTTCCTCTCTCACTTAATTATTTTCTATTATTACGGTAAAAGTCGACGTTTGATGCGGCAGTCCCTTGCTCTTTCTCACTTTGCGAGTTCTTTAGCCCAAGTCACGTGGGACTTAAGTTGTCCGGAGTGTCAGCAGCAGAGGCACAAATCCGCTTACGGGAAGTCCTCCCGTCGGGGGCGTCTCTTAAGTAACGGCCGTGTTATTCCTGGCGCTCCACTCACCTCCAGAGTCAGTTGAAGTCCAACGTATTACGAAGCTCCACGCCCGTCAACTTAACGCGCTCCCTTTCTCGTTGTTTGATACGGAATGTGAAAAAGTGGCTCAGATGCATTTGGCAAGGGAGGAGAAGGCCGCAGTCAGCATCTTTCGTGAAGCTGTTGCACGTAGTGCATTAGTGGAGTTCCCTCCTCTTTTTCACATTTGCTTCACAGTAAATGTATTAACTCTAAATAAACTGAAATATGTGATTTGAGAATAAATGTTTCCCCAGCTGTAATAAAATGAAAATTTTATTACTTTTTTAAATAAAATACGCGAGAAGTGGCACGTTAACTGTTTTTCCCACCATTAAGGGCGATCAGAAAGTTCCCGACCGAATGCCGTACAGTCCAGAACGGGTATGCCAACCAGGTAAAATAGCCGTGAGCACCGAGGCAATCATCCCTCGACGCAGTAGCTCGGAGAAACTCGTTTGGTAAAACGCCTGTCCTGCTCCTTGAAGGAAGTCCGTAACTACCTGCTGCATATCCTCGTCCGACACGATCGTAGACCATTCAAGGCCTTTTTAAGAAATCGAAGGCGTGATAATGGCATGCGGAGAAAATAAAACACAAAGCATGTTGTGATCTCAGAATTATTATACACTACTGGCCATTAAAATTGCTACACAAAATAAACGGGTATTCATTGGACAAATATATTATACTAGAGCTGATATGTGATTACATTTTCACGCAATTTGGGTGCATAGATCCTGAGAAATCAGTACCCAGAACAACCACCTCTGGCCATAATAACGGCCTTGATACGCCTGGGCATTGAGTCAAACAGAGCTTGGATGGTGTGTACAGGTACAGCTGCCCATGCAGCTTCAACACGATACCATAGTTTATCAAGAGTAGTGACTGGCGTATTGTGACGATCCAGTCGCTCGGCCACCATTGACCACTCGAGTGTCTCACGCTTGTGTTGGGACAACTTCTGTGTTACTACATTTGCGATGTGAAGACGTGCGTTACCATGAAGCAGCAGCACCCTTTGTCGCAGTTTTAGTTTTCCCACACGTTTCGACTTAACTGCAGGCCATAATTTCTCCAGCGTTACACAGTACCGCTCCCCAGTGATGGAGACACCAGGTCCGTAATGGATGAGACTGACGTCCCAGATGGACTTGCGTATTGTATTGAATCGCGACCACACAGAACTTGGAGTACCGTTCCACAACAGTGGTTTTGACAGACATGCAGCCCCATACTTATTCTTCATTCTCCGATGGTGTTTTTCCTTCGGTAGCCAAGAAAAGGATAAAAGGACGTTGGTAATGTTCCAGTTCCCGCATTCAGCCGCACACTTGTCGAAACACGAATACCACACTAACCCCTTGCACACATGTCGTTGCTTATCTAGCCGCATCGTGGTCGGTTACGTTGCATATAAGCTGCGGCAAAGTCCACAAACGGAAACTTTTTGATCCCCCTAATAGTAACTATGCTACCTACTGTAAACGGCTATTGGTTGCTGTTAGTATTTCTATAGTTTTTCATTCAGCAGAATAAATTACTGTTTGTCAAAGTTGAAAAACCCTTCAAGAACATAGAAAAAATTTAAAAATAAAACAAAAAGCATGTTGTGATCTCAGAATTATTATACACTACTGGCCATTAAAATTGCTACACAAAATAAACGGGTATTCATTGGACAAATATATTATACTAGAACTGACATGTGATTACATTTTCACGCAATTTGGGTGCATAGATCCTGAGAAATCAGTACCCAGAACAACCACCTCTGGCCGTAATAACGGCCTTGATACGCCTGGGCATTGAGTCAAACAGAGCTTGGATGGCGTGTACAGGTACAGCTGCCCATGCAGCTTCAACACGATACCACAGTTCATCAAGAGTAGTGACTGGTGTACTGTGACGAGCTAGTTCCTCGGTCACCATTGACCAGACGTTTTCAATTAGTGAGAGATCTGGAGAATGTGCTGGCCAGGGCAGCAGTTGAATATTTTCTGTATCCAGAAAGGCCCATACAGGACCTGCAACATGGGGTCGTGCATTATCCTGCTGAAATGTAGGGTTTCGCAGGGATCGAATGAAGGCTAGAGCCACGGGTCGTAACACATCTGATATGTAACGTCCACTGTTCAAAGGGCCGTCAATGCGAACAAGAGGTGTCCGAGACGTGTAACCAATGGCACCCCATACCATCACGCTGGGTGGTACGCCAGTATGGCGATGACGAATACACGCTTACAATGTGCGTTCACCGCGATGTCGTCAGACACGGATGCGACCATCATGATGCTGTAAACAGAACCTGGATTCGTCCGAAAAAATGACGTTTTGCCATTCGTGCACCCAGGTTAGTCGTTGAGTACACCATCGCAGGCGCTCCTGTCATTGATGCAGCGTCAAGGGTAATCGCAGTCATGGTCTCCGAGCTGATAGTCCATGCTGCTGCAAACGTCGTCGAACTGTTTGTGCAGATGGTCGTTGTCTTGCAGACGTCCCCATCTGTTGACTCAGGGGTCGAGACGTGGCTGCACGATCCGTTACAGCCATGTGGATAAGATGCCTGTCATCTCGACTGCTAGTGATACGAGGCCGTTGGAATCCAGCACGGCGTTCCGTATTACCCTCCTGAACCCATCGATTCCATATTCTGCTAACAGTCATTGGATCTCAACCAACGCGAGCAGCAATGTCACGATACAATAAACTGCAATCGCGATAGGCTACAATCCGACCTTTATCAAAGTCGGAAACGTGATGGTACGCATTTCTCCTCTTTACACAAGGCATCACAACAACGTTTCACCAGGCAACGCCGGTCAACTGCTATTTGTGTATGAGAAATCGGTTGGAAACTTTCATCACGTCAGCACGTTGTAGGTGTCGCCACCGGCGCCAACCTTGTGTGAATGCTCTGAAAAGCTAATCATTTGCATATCACAGCATCTTCTTCCTGTCGGTTAATTTCGCGTCTGTAGCACGTTATCTTCGTGGTGTAGCAATTTTAATGGCCAGTAGTGTAGATCATTTTTCAGTCTTGCAGTCGATATGTACAGAAGAAGTTTGATAATTATCGGTCCCACGTTCTAATGGGTACCAGGCCATCAGCTGATCCTCCACAGCTGACACTAGTCGTGGCAGTGAAGTACTGTGTATCTGCCAGTCAGTTGTATGGAGTCGCGCAGTAACCTGGGTGGAAGTGATGACGTGAAAGAGTGGCAAGAAGGAGCTGTCGTATTTAGACTTCCTCATGATCATGCCGTGTTCGGTTTGTCGGTATATCAATATATCAACGCGGATCGTCCAACGTGTCTTCAGTGAATAGTGTACCACTCGCTACCAAATAACGCGGCGTAAGAACAGTAGTCGTAAAAAGATCCTAATCAACGTGGACTGGAGATGAGTGTCATTCCATAGGAATTGCAGCTTTGGATGAATGCAGATCCATCACAAAGAAAGAAAAAATCCGAGAGAACGTTTTGAAGGGAACTGTACTCGGTTACCTCGAATAACTCCAATGCTCACAGCTGCAAACATAGCTGCACGGCTTTAGCGGGCCATTCGCCACCGACACTGGACAGTAGCTGACTGGATTCGTATAGTGTGTTCTGACAAGTCGCTATTTTGGCCCTATTCAAATAATGTGGAAGGTGTAGTTCAGTCCGGAAGTGGATCTCTATTGTTTTGAGGCTGCTTTTCGTGCCATGACTTGGGATCTCTCATTCAGGTTAACGTGAAATTGGACCTGAACGTTCATTTCAACATTCTCGGTGACAAATTGTTGCTTTGCTTGGTACGTTTTCATGATAAGAATGCTGTAGACACTCCCGTCTCCCATCTTGGCAACAGCCGTGTTCACAGGGCTCCACGAATACGTTCCTGATTCGACGAACACTGGCTCGCTAGATCATCTGATTTTAAATCCAAATAAAACGTCTTGGTCTATTTGGAACAGCGGGTAAAACGCAGCAATCAGCATACCGCAGTTTAGTAGTCCTGCGGGCTACGATAATCAATGACCAGCTTCAGATAGATACGCAATACCTAAGAAACTTGTGGAGTGTCTTCATCGCCGAATTGAGACCATTATCAAGGCTTGAGGGAGCGATACGCGGTATAAGTGTCATTTCTCCATAGGTGGCTCATTTTTGGCCTGTCCGCTTCTAATTGTATATACAGGTTTTTTCGAGCTAGATGAGAGTGAACATCGGTAGCGTCATTATCGCTTCATTACTAGAGAAAATAATCGCTGATATATAGCATGTCTTAAATACACTCTAAGACAAAAAAATAAACGATCCTCCGTGAAGGAATTATCACAATGAGGCGGAAATCGGAAGATGTAACGTACATGTACGACAAACATATAAGTACAGATTCAGAAAAATTGGATGATTTATTCAAGAGAAGAAGCTTCACAAATTTAGGAAGTCAATAATGTGTTGTTCCACCTCTGGATCTTATGCAAACAGATATGCAGCTTGTCATTGATTGATAGAGTTCTTGGATGTCCTCCTGAGGGATGTTGTGCCAAATTCTATCCAAATAGCACGTTAGATAGTCAAAATCCCGAGCTCATTGGAGGGCGCTACCCTTAATGCTTCAAACGTTCTCTGCTGGAAAGATATCCGGTGACACTGCATTGGCAAGCAGGAAGACAAGCTGTAGAGTCTCTCACTGTGTGTGGGCGGGCATTATCTTGCTGAAATGTAAGCCCAGGATGGCTTGGCATGACGGGCATCAAAACGGGGCGTAGAATATCGTGACATACCATTGTGCTGCCAGGGTGTCGTGGTTGACAACCAAAGGGGTTCTGCTATGAAAGGAAATGGCACCCCAAACCATCACTCGCTGTTGTCAAGCGTTTGGCCGGCGAAAGTTGGGTTGGTATCCCACCGCTGCCCTGGGCGTCTCCGGGTACGTCTTTGCTGGTCATCGGGGCTCAGTTCAAAGAAGGACTCATCACCGAAAACAATTCTACTCCAGTCAATGAGATTTCAGGCTGCACTGTTTTCCGCGTCCCCCGCGACACACTGTCTATACCCTTCACCGCTGGTGCTGCCACCTGCCGTCTGTGAGCGATTATTACACGTTGCCGTCGAACATGGGTTGTGGTCACACTAATGTGGTTGGGCCGTGTAGAATCATATCCAGCCTCGAAACGGTATCCTTCTTGATCTCATGTCACATGCACAACTTCAGGTGAGTACAACTCATCAGAGTTCGTCACTACATAACCTGGATGTGTACAGTAATAGGTATTACAACGAAATAAATCCGGAATGCCTTTTAGCAATTTCATTACGAGATTTAGTGCTTTTAATAAACATTAATTAACTTTCAACACTAGTTTAACCAGTCCTCAAAACAGTTTGATACATTCATAATTTCTACATTATGGCCATGGAGGCGCAACATTACTACTATGAACGTAATGATTACCATAGTCTTAAAGTTAAGGTCGTGAAATTTCGTAAAACGTTGGTCCCTATCAGTGTTGTTTGTAATGCCTATAAGTAACCATTTTTTTCTTTTTTTAAATTGAAGAAAATTGAAATATATTGCAGTTGAAATGTCATACACCGGGAATTTTCACAGATGTCCCGAATGAAAGTAGTTTACGTTTGATAAACACAAGGGGCGATTTAATAGTTTCAGTTTGAGGATTATGCTGCTGCGTACGCATTCCCATTGACAATCACAGTGGTTGAACGAACAGCTCTTTCATACTTTCAGAACTCCCAGCCGGAACTCGCTCAAAGCTGTGACCAATGACAGGCCTTGAACTCACACTCCTTCTGATCTTACGAGCAGGCACATTCACTGACTCTCTGAACATCCTTGTTGTTGTAAGACACTCAGTGATAACTTTCTACTGAATGAAATAGCGAAATAGATAGTAACCAGTATGACTGTGGACATCACACGAAGCACGATGCGGCTCCACTGCGCTAAGCCTGTACACTAAGACATCTACTGCGACAATGAGAGAAGAAACTGTTGTGGAATTTATGAGACGCGGCTGTTGCAACAATCGTCTGAAACCCTCTTCACTTTTTAAGATACAGAGGAATGGAAAGTGATGTTTCGGTATTCGTTTGTCAGTTCTCCAATTGAGGAGATGTCTGGCACGATAAGTTGACAAATGTTGAATTTTCCCGGATACAGACCTTAAATCTGTGATACTGCGTGGTGCCAGGAGCTGTTCGATGGCTCTTAGGCTGGAGTTAGTATGCCGCACCTACCCCCCTCCCTGAACCACCTTGCCCCCCACCCTAGCAGTAGTACGTTCTTCCAAGAAATAGACTTCTATCAGAAGGAACTGTCACTTCTATACACCACAACATAAAACTGTTTGCTGAAGCAGCAAGATAGCCATTAGGAGGTTGCGCAGATGATAAACTTGGTTGGTTCCGTAACTATGCTATCATCTGAGTAATTCGTGACGCGCGGAGTGGCCGCGCGGTTAGAGGCGCCATGTCACGGATTGTGCGGCCCCTCCCGCCGTAGGTTCGAGACCTCCCTCGGGCATGGGTGTGTGTGTTGTTCTTAGCATAAGTTAGTTTAAGTAGTGTGTACGTCTAGGGACCAATGACCTCAGCAGTTTGGCCCCTTAGGAATTCACACACATTTGAACATTTGAGTAATTCGTGTAATGAGCAGAATTACACAGTAGCGAATCTAGGAAACTTTGGAAAGTTTGTGGCGGCGGAAAGCATTTTAGGCTATTGGTAAAATCCAAACATAGTTTTTTGATCATAAACTTTTGTGATGCTTCGTATTAGATTGGCTGAAAATAATCTGTCTTACACAGAAACTGAAGCACTCAGATCCTGACGAGGAAACGAAAAGAAACTTCTTCACGGTTTGAGAGGTTATATGATGTTATTTCACTGATAACAAAAGTTAGTCAGATTCATACAAAAAACCTGTCAGTATTAGCCGACGTAACAGTATAAAGATGCAGGCCTACCGGCTGCGACGTACTGAGTGAATCGCACGGGAAGTGTACCACAAAGCGGTGGTATCCTCTCCTGATTGAAGATGTCTCACAATTGTTGCAACTATTCTTGGAAATTCTGGATACTGGCACTAGGACAGAGTTGACGTCCGGAATGGTCCCACATACGTTCTGTCGGCGACAGATCTGGGGATCCTGCTGACTGCGGAAGTACCTCAACATCAGGCAGACAGTTCATAGACACACGTGGAATATGTGGACGTGAATTGTCCTGCTGGAAAATGGCAGCACGATGCTGTCGCATTAGAGGTAACACATTTGGACGAAGGATGTCTGTGAAGCAATGTTGTACCGTCAGATACCCTCTCTCACTACCAGTCATGACCTGAAGTCATACACAATGGTTTCCCACAATACGATGCGAGGAGTAACACTATCACCGGCATACTCGCCGATGATAGTCATCCATGGTTGTGCAGAACCGCGATTCATCGCTGAACACAATACGACGTCTTTCATTAGCAATCCATGCTTCCCGTCACAGCATCACTCCAAGCGAAGCCGCTTGTACGAGGGTTATTCGGAAAGTAAGGAACGATGGGTCGCGAAATGGAAAATACAGTGAAAATTTGATGAAGCTTTGCACAGTAGCGTTGGACACTGTGTCTAGTACGCCGTCGATCGCATCATGTCGCTCTTTTCAGTTCTGAGCTCACAGTGAGAACGTAAAGATGGCTAGAAATTAGCCAAGTAAGAGGGCCTGGCGAAAGACTTCGCCTGAAGCTATGTAATCCACATCACATAGCTGTCATGCGGTTCACTCTACACGACAATTCTCGGCCGCACTCTGCAGGGGCAATGAAGATACTCCTACAGCGTTTTCTATGGGAAGTGTTTGATCACCCACAATACAGCCCGTAATTGTCTACCCCTCAGGTTCATCTCTGCTTATATGAACCGCTGGCCATGAAGACAATATTTTGACACAGACAACGAGCTGCAGTCCAGAGTAGAAAATTGTCGAAAAGAACAGGCGGCTGTCTTCTATAACGAGGGAATTGATAAGTTGGTACAACGCTACGACAGATGTCTAAGTCTGAGCGGCGACTGTGTAGAGAAGTAGCTGAAATGTGTAGCTAACCGTTGCAAATGAAACAGTTTTGATTTTCACTGTGGTTTCCATTTCGCGACCTATCGTTCCTTACTTTCCGAATTGCCCTCGTATTGTGTCGTTAACGGCAGCCTACAAATGGAACAATAACTTCTTAGTCAAGCTGCTGCTAGTCTCCAGTCAATGGTACAGGATGACACAGGGTATTGCAAGGTGTCTGTTACTTGTTCTCAGATGCCAGACGCAAATGTAAAGGGGTTACGATGTTGTACGTGAACAATACGGTGACGCTCCCTTGCGGTGGTGAGACATGGCCTACCAGAATCTTGATTATGAGTATGCCTGATATCACATACCTAACCTCGGGTCACTCTCACATCCTAATGAGCCACAGATTGGGATACTGCACCATCTGACTAGCCAGCCAAATGGGGATCCACAATGAGACTCTCTTCAACCTCTGCCATGTGTCGAAAACACTGTCTCATAGGATTACGCAACATCTTTGTGCCTTAACAGTGGTCTCTCACCGTCTGGTGCTGTTCACGCCCCTCATATACCCGAAGTCCGCTCCCGGTAGCTGAATGGTCAGCGTGACGGATTGTCAGTCTTCTGGGCACGGGTTCGATTCCCGGCTGGGTCGGGGAATTTTCTCCGCCCAGGGACTGAGTGTTGTGCTGTCCTCATCATCATCCTATCATCCTCATCGACTGCAGGTCGCCGATGTGGCGTCAAATTGAAAGACCGGCACCCGGCGAACGGTCTGCCCGACGGGGGGCCCTAGCCATACGAATAAATAAATAAATAAATATACCCGACAAGGTCTGACAACAACGCAAAACACTAATGAGTTCAGGTGGACGGTCAGCTTGTATGGAGAATTGTAACTCTTCTCATTTACATATCCGCCGATTGTGTGTACGTGTACGAAGTTACATTGACAACCTTTCATGTCTCCCAGGTACTTCACTTTTGTGTCAGGCAACGTATGTTTCTGTTGGATGCCGGAGACGCAATTATCGAGAGAGGACAGAAAATAACTGTTCTGGAATTAGCAATAGGTATGTACCCATGACAGTTCATGAATTCACAGCTGCCTTAAAAACGCCACAGATCTGCAGAGGAATGCATTGCCGAACTCGTAATATCGCTGGGCCATTGAGATTCTACTGAACTTTGTATCAAATCAGATATGGTATGGAAAGTACCGTAGGAAATCGTCAAACAGCGTCTTCATTAAGATAAATGTGACGTCTAATTTTTTGCACCTCTCAAGTCCTGCGGAATAGCAGAGAAATTCATTTCATAGTCCGCACGATCGTTACGTGGTACAACCTCAGATACGGACCGCACCGAATCGACTGCAGAAAATTCGGAAGTGTTGCATAAAGACAATCCAAAGATGTGAATATATTTTTAAACGATCACCATCAGCTTGAGGCAGCGAGTAACTCGCATGGCAGAGGTGTGCTAGATGCTCAGGATAGTAACCAAATCTCGTGATGGCTCTCAAGAACATGGCGGATCCAAAAGCTGATAGATTGATTTTGAAAGGAATACTGCTTCGAAATCTAATTGGTTACAGGCAAGGGTGAGATTGAACAACACACGGAGGGAACAACTTTTGTTACAGACATACTATTCGCTGAAGCTTCCTAGTGATGCTAGACGTCGTTTAAGACTGGTTATGCCCCAGAGAGGCAGCAGGGCATAAGCACTTTGCGGCATTTTTATGCAGTGTGTGTTGCCTATTACCCATTTGTCTGTTCAACGTGAAATGAAGTAGACCTAGTAAAATTGAAGCTTCTGATTCGCTTCTAAGCACAAGTTACTTAATTCCCGTAAATTACAGGCTAGTGATTTTTGGAGGTGGAGCTAGCGCCCAATAACGTTCCAGATGTGTTCCAAGGTTTCTAGATCAGGCGAATCTGGAAATCAAGACTTCAACATGAGATCGCTATTGTGCTTCTAAAACCACTGTAGCACGATTTTGGCTTTGTGACACAGATGTTTATCCAGCTGGAATACGCTGTTGCCGTCGGGGAAGACTTCAAGCATCGTTAAAAAATTCCTAGCGTGTGCTCCATCTCTAACGATCTCGACGTCACCGGGACTCTAAACCCTAATATTTCTTCCTTCCTTTCTTCCATCAGTGACATGAGCAATGCGGCAGACACTATATAAACACGCGAGTACAAGATCTGAGCTAATATCTCTACCAGTTCTCCGAGTCTAAATGAGGATTGCCCTCACTGAGCAGAAAGCTTTCGTAGCAATAGAAATTCTTCTAGATTACGCTAGATCCGGAAGTAATTGCAATATTGAAAAATAACGACATTTTGTCAGTGGAGTGAGTGATTGATTAATTTGTAAAAATTTTTTTGTTTATTTATAGACGCAATCACATTCTTATGACACAGTCATAACCGGTTTCGACCATACAATGACCATCTTCAGATTCTAAAACAATACAAAAGAAAATTTATATTAAAACCTAAAAAAAGTGCAATATTTAACCAGGCTTATTAGTAATCTAACTGAATTTATGCGAAATACATATAGTTGATATCTAAAGGTGGCATACACTGAACACAGGTTCACGGGTTGTCAAACTAGCTATAAAATGTAAAACACCGGTCTTATATAGATATAAAAATTTGTTAGATTTTGTTCACTAAAATATTTATGTCTAAAATTTTTATATCTACACTCCTGGAAATGGAAAAAAGAACACATTGACACCGGTGTGTCAGACCCACCATACTTGCTCCGGACACTGCGAGAGGGCTTTACAAGCAATGATCACACGCACGGCACAGCGGACACACCAGGAACCGCGGTGTTGGCCGTCGAATGGCGCTAGCTGCGCAGCATTTGTGCACCCCGCCGCCGTCAGTGTCAGCCAGTTTGCCGTGGCATACGGAGCTCCATCGCAGTCTTTAACACTGGTAGCATGCCGCGACAGCGTGGACGTGAACCGTATGTGCAGTTGACGGACTTTGAGCGAGGGCGTATAGTGGGCATGCGGGAGGCCGGGTGGACGTACCGCCGAATTGCTCAACACGTGGGGCGTGAGGTCTCCACAGTACATCGATGTTGTCGCCAGTGGTCGGCGGAAGGTGCACGTGCCCGTCGACCTGGGACCGGACCGCAGCGACGCACGGATGCACGCCAAGACCGTAGGATCCTACGCAGTACCGTAGGGGACCGCACCGCCACTTCCCAGCAAATTAGGGACACTGTTGCTCCTGGGGTATCGGCGAGGACCATTCGCAACCGTCTCCATGAAGCTGGGCTACGGTCCCGCACACCGTTAGGCCGTCTTCCGCTCACGCCCCAACATCGTGCAGCCCGCCTCCAGTGGTGTCGCGACAGGCGTGAATGGAGGGACGAATGGAGACGTGTCGTCTTCAGCGATGAGAGTCGCTTGTGCCTTGGTGCCAATGATGGTCGTATGCGTGTTTGGCGCCGTGCAGGTGAGCGCCACAATCAGGACTGCATACGACCGAGGCACACAGGGCCAACACCCTGCATCATGGTGTGGGGAGCGATCTCCTACACTGGCCGTACACCACTGGTGATCGTCGAGGGGACACTGAATAGTGCACGGTACATCCAAACCGTCATCGAACCCATCGTTCTACCATTCCTAGACCGGCAAGGGAACTTGCTGTTCCAACAGGACAATGCACGTCCGCATGTATCCCGTGCCACCCAACGTGCTCTAGAAGGTGTAAGTCAACTACCCTGGCCAGCAAGATCTCCGGCTCTGTCCCCCATTGAGCATGTTTGGGACTGGATGAAGCGTCGTCTCACGCGGTCTGCACGTCCAGCACGAACGCTGGTCCAGCTGAGGCGCCAGGTGGAAATGGCATGGCAAGCCGTTCCACAGGACTACATCCAGAATCTCTACGATCGTCTCCATGGGAGAATAGCAGCCTGCATTGCTGCGAAAGGTGGATATACACTGTACTAGTGCCGACATTGTGCATGCTCTGTTGCCTGTGTCTATGTGCCTGTGGTTCTGTCAGTGTGATCATGTGATGTATCTGACCCCAGGAATGTGTCAATAAAGTTTCCCCTTCCTGGGACAATGAATTCACGGTGTTCTTATTTCAATTTCCAGGAGTGTATATAAGACCTGTATTTTACATTTTATAACTAGTTTGACAACGCATGAACCTGTGTTCAGTGTATGCCGCCTTTAGGTATGAACTATATGCATTTCGCATAAATTCAGTTAGATTACTAATAAGCCTGGTTAAATATTGCACTTATTTTTAGATTTTAATATGAATTTCCTTTTATATTGTTTTAGAATCTGAAGATGGTCATTGTATGGCCGAAACCGGTTATGACTGTGTCATAAGAATGTGACTGCGTTTTTAAATAAACAAAAAAAATTTACAAGTTAGTAATTGCAGTGTTGATGCGATTCGGTGGCATGAGCTATGACGAAGTACTGACTTGCGCGCGTGGAATAGTCTTTCAAGTGCTAACGCTGGGAACGAAACGAAGGCAACGGCCTGAGGACACATAAGGGAGCAATGAAGTGCATTACTGCAAAAATTGTTTCAGTGGACTATTGTTGGTGCTAAAATGGTTGCAGATGTTGCTGCTGTTTTTCTCTACCCATTTTTGTAGCAGCTAAAGTAGTTTTAAGATTGGGCTGCTGGTTCTTCAGCTCTTGATGATGTTGGTCTCTGGTCGAACGTTTTGCAGAAAGTGTTAAAGTGACACCAAGGAACACTCAATCTCGCTACTACGAGTCCAGTGTCTTAACTAATTCCTGCACCATCCAACCTGAAAATTCAATTCGAATCAAATGAATAGATAATGAATACATCTGACTACACTAACTGTATCAAAAGCATCCGGATAACCCGATGTAATGCAGAATTTACCACTAGCTGTCACCAGAGGCGCACCCTCAGTACAAAAGGAGGCTGGGAGTATTGTGTTGTCAGAAGACAAGTAGTAAAAGTAGAGTGGGTCGGTCAGGAAAGCTCATTGACTTCGAAAGTGGACTACTCATTGGATATCACGTGAGGAAGAAATTCATTAGGGACATTTCATTCCTTCTAAAGCTGCCCAAGTCGAATGCTGACGGTGTGATTGTGAAGTGGTAATGGTAAGGAACAACCACAGCTAAACCACCACCAAGAAGACATCATGTACTGACAGACAGCAAACGACGACCATTGCTGAGAGTGATTGTAAGATATCGCATGAACTCATCAGAAGGAATCACTCTTGATGTCCAAAGTGCTACCGGCAGTACACAGTACAGCTAGCACCATGACTATTGATTAATGAGACGAAAATAATGGGATACAATGGTGAAGCAGCTCTTCATAAACCACACATTTCTGCTGTCAGTGTTAACCGACGCTTGAGTTGGAGTAAAGACCGACGCCACTGGACGGTGGATGACTGGAAGTAAATTATTTGTAATGATGAATCACGCCAAACCGATGGAAGGGTTTGGGTTTGTCGAATGTCTGGAGAACATTATCAGCCATCATGAGTAGTGCCAACAGTAAAGTACGGAGGACATGATATTACGGTTTTTTTTTCATGTTTAGTGTGTGGTCCCCTTATTGTTCTTATGAAACTACTAGATGCATAAGGATATGAAACCATTATACAGCATTGTCTACTTCGTACAAAACAAGAAGAGTACGGAGACGATGATTGCTTCTATGAACATAATAATGCACCCACTCATAAATTAACATCTGTGAGGATGGTTTGTGGACAATAACATTCCTGAAATGGACTGTCCTGTCCAGAGTCCCGACATAACCCAGTGGAACAGCTTCGGGCTGAATTAGAAAGACGACTTTGCTACAGACCCCAGTGTCCAACATCACTACCATTTTCGGTTTCAGGTCTTGAGGAACAATGGACTGCCATTCTTCCATAGACATGCAGACACCCAATTGAAAATGTCCCCAGTAGAGATCAAGCCGTCATAAAGGCGGAAGTTGAACACTCCTCATACTAATGTCCGCTAATAGGTGTCCAGATACTTTTGATCAAGTAGTGTAAATAGATAAAACTGGTCACGGTTCGGTGTTTACATTGAAAGACATAACTGAGATGGGGAGACAATATACACAATTAAGAGCATGGACGAGAAATGATATGACAGTCATGATAGTTACGCCAGGAGTGATGTAGCACAAACAAATCCTATTACTACTGAGATGATGACAATATTAGGGGCAAGTGTAAAGGTAATGCACTGCCGACGTGTTGATGCTGCTAACTGGCGACAGCACTGGGATGGCAACAGAAAGGTAACGCGCGGTGGGAGCCTGTCGACATTTATATAAACAGAGGAGAAACTACATAGAGAAATATAGAGCACGTATTGAGCTCAGTCTCTGCGACAGTCGATGTTCGGATTCTATGGAGTGCACAGCGCTGGTTCCAAAGAGTTCGTTCTCTAACGTTTCCTGCTGGACACGCCAACCTGCTTCCCATGCATATCCGTTGGCTATCTCCAGTGGCTAAGTTTGGAGACCGTATCGAGCGAATTCAAATAGTTTCACATCAATGCCCGATCACAGCATAGGCACAAACGCTATCGGTTTGCCATGGAGCCTCACGCGCCGCAGTAGACACACGTCTGTTTATCCACTGAGTTGGAAAAACTCACTAGGACAGTGTCGACGAAAATTCGTCATTTTGAATCTATTACTCTCGTAGCTGGTTCAAAATGGCTCTGAGCGCTATGGGACTTAACTTCTGAGGTCATCAGTCCCCCAGAACTTAGAACTACTTAAACCTGACTAACCTAAGGACATCACACACATCCATGCCCGAGGCAGGATTCGAACCTGTGACCGTAGCGGTCACGCGGTTCCAGACTGTAGCGCCTAGAACCGCACGGCCTCCCCGGCCGTCTCGTAGCTGGTGTTATGACCCATCATATCATTACAACTTCTAAACACAAGATGGCTGTCGTATTAGTATCTTCTGCTACTCACATGGTCATCATTGCAGTGAGTAATATAAAGCATCATCACTGCCCCTAGGAACTGGGTGATGGGCTTACATTTAACGACGATAACAGCAAAATAAGTAAATACATGACGATACTAGCTAAGAAATACTACGTCTTTCTGATGATATGTTGTCATGTAATCCCGAGGCATGTCAGTACAAGAAAGAAAGGAGGACAGCGCTTAACGCCAAATCGATAATAGTAGTCAGTGACGGTCTGGGGTCGGATAAGAATACTCACTGGTCATACCGGACTCGAGAGTCCATTACCGCAGCAACGTATTTTCGCCACCTGTCCCTGTCTTGGACGATTTCCTTCCATTCACCTCCAATACCTAGGCTCCTCAAATCAGCTTTCGCATTGTCCTCCCATCTACGCCTCGGTCTCCCCACAGGACGATTTCCTTCTAGGTGCCCTACCAGTACTCTGCGCGCTGCCCTGTCCTCATCCATTCGAGCTACGTGACCCGCCCATCGTAGCCTACGTGATTTAATAATACTGATTATGTCAGGGCTTGAATAGAGTTCGTGAACCTCTTCGTTATGCAGTTTTCGCCACTCTCCGCTAATTTCATCCCTTTTTTATCCGAAAATTTTCCTCAAAATTTTGTTTTCAAATACTCGAAACGGCTTTTCATTTTGCACAGTCAGAGACCAAAAGTCTCACACCAATACAGCATAACTGGTAGAATAATAGTTTTTTATATTCTAATCTTTAAATTCCTAGACAATATTCGTGATGAAAGTAATCTATTCAGTGAGAAGTAGCACGCATTTCCCGCCCGTAATCTCTTCTTCAGTTCGGATTCAGTCTCATTTCTCGAAGTGATGTCCACGCCAAGATACTTAAATGTGTTCAAAGAATGCGGCATAAAATCTGCTATGAGCCCTTCAAAGGCAGCGTATTGTCATTCACCTGAAGTTATTTAATGATTTTAGGACGCAACTGAATTCCCAGGGATTTGAACCAAGCTCTTCCAACTGCGAGTTCAGTATCTCAACCAATGCGCCACCTAGCTCGACTGACAATTCAACATGAAGGTGTGTAGCATCTCTTAAATTGCACCACACAACACCATTGTCTTTCAAGACGGATAGTGTTGACGCTGACACCCGCGATACGCATGTCTCCGTCAACAAAAACTAATTTGGCACTTTTCTTCAGAGAAAGTCGTGCCTTCCCTCGCTACAAGCCAGACACTACGCCCGGGGGCCGTGGTGGCCGAGCGGTTCTAGGCGCTTCAGTCTGGAACCGCGCGACCGCTACGACCGCAGGTTCGAATCCTGTCTCGGGCATGGGTGTGTGTGATGTCCTTAAGTTAGTTAGGTTTAAGTAGTTCTAAGTTCTATGGGACGGATGACCTCAGCTGTTAAGTCCCATAGTGCTCAGAGCCATTTGAACCATTTGAACACTACGCCCCAGTAGGTCAACACTAAAATCAAGCTGTATGTATATTTTCCACGCATTTCCACGTCTTGCGCTTTTCCCTTCGCCCAGTTGTTCGCTAGGGTGTGGTCAGTAATCACTTAGGAATTTTCTCCGATTGTTCTTCAGCGATCAAAACCGATGTACTGCATCCAAGGGACGAAAGAACCTGGTACTTAATAATACAGGAACGCAACTTACATCTTATTTCTTGAGTCCACACAGTTCAGCGAGCGAGGTGGTGCAGTGGCTAGCACACTGGACTCGTATTCCTCGTATTCGGGAGGACATCGGTTCAAATCCCCGTCAATTCGTCCAGATGTGGGGCTCCTGTGATTTCCCTAGATAGCTTAAAGTAATTGCAAGGACAGTTGCTTAGAAAGGTCACTGACCATTTCGTTTTCCATCCTTCCCCAATCCGAGCTTCCGTTCTGTCTCTTATAATGTCATAGTCAACGGGACGTTAAACCCTAATCTTCCTTTCCACGCACAACGTACAAAAGTCCTTACTACTGGTAACTTAGCATGATGGTATTGTTGTTGTTGTGGTCTTCAGTCCAGAGACTGGTTTGATGCAAATCACCATGCTACTCTATCCTGTGCAAGCTTCTGCATCTCCCAGTGCCTACTGCAAGCTACATCCTTCTGAATCTGCTTAGTGTATTCATCTCTTGGTCTCCCTCTACGATTTCTACCCTCCACGCTGCCTTCCAATACTAAATTGGTGATCCCTTAATGCCTCAGAACATGTCCCACCAACCGATCCCTTCTTCTAGTAAAGTTGTGCCACAAATTCCTCTTCTCCCCAATTCTATTCAGTACCTCCTCATTAGTTACCTGATCCACCCATCTAATCTGCAGCATTCTCCTGTAGCACCACATTCTTCTTGTCCAAATTATTTATCGTCCATGTTTCACTTCCATACATGGATACATTCCATACAAATACTTTCAGAAATGACTTCCTGACACTTAAATCAATACTCGATGTTAACAAATTTCTCTTCTTCAGAAACGCTTTGCCAGTCTACATTCTATATCGTCCCTACTTCGACCATCAACAGTTATTTTGCTCCCCAAATATCAAAACTCATCTACTACTTCAAGTGTCTCATTTCCTAACGTAATTCCCTCATCATCACCCGACTTAATTCGACTACATTCCATTATCTTCGTTCTGCTTTTGTTGATGTTCATCTTATATCTTCCTTTCAAGACACTGTCCATTCCAATCAACTGCTCTTCCAGGTCCTTTGCTGTCTCTGACAGAATTACAGTGTCATCGGCGAACCGCAAAGTTTTTATTTCTTCTCCGTGGATTTTAATACCTACTGCGAATGATGGTATTATGTATCCCTAATAACATTCTATTTTCCTGGAAGTTTCAGGCTTTGTTCTGGTATTTTATTTATTTATCCTCGCAATATTAATGCCATGAAGCCCTGTCTTACATCTAACCAAGCATTACACATATTCTGTATTACATTCATTACGATAAGCATGTTGGAAGTTACATCTATTATACATTATTATAAAACATTTAATAGTTACTATACTGAAGAAAGATAAAGAAAACAGGATTTACATTCGTTAATGAGAAGTACAACAATGACAACTTACGGTGTATGGTTTAGACTTTCAATTGCCTAATAGATCGGCAGTTCTTTACACTCATTGAGACATTTGGGTCATTGTTTAAGACACTGGACACGCTTTCGGGGTGTGCAGGATTCGAATCCCCGTCGGACCATCAATACTTGTTCCTTACATTATTTCCTCAAAAAGTATACAGTGAATATCAGGACGGTTGCTTTGAGGATGTCACATTTGATTTCCCGCCTTTCTAGTCTAGTCCTTACATGTGTTCCATCTCTGATGACTTCGATGTCGTGGAACATTTATCAGTAATTTCCATTACTTTTTCCGTTGGCTGTACCCTTTCATTCGGTTTTTTTTTTAATCAGAACATTTAACCGACTTGCTAAGAAAATTGTCTTTTATCTAACGTTGTTGTTGTTGTGGTCTTCAGTCCAGATACCGGTTTGATACAGCTCTCCATGTTACTCTATCCTGTGCAAGGTTCTTCATCTCCCAGTACCTACTGCAACCTACATCCTTCTGAATCTGTTTAGTGTATTCATCTCTTCGTCTCCCTCCGCGATTTTTACCCTCCATGCTGCCCTCGAATACTAAATTGGTGATCCCTTGATGCCTCAGAATATGCCCTACCAACCGATCCCTTCTTCTAGTCAAGTTGTGCCACAAATTTCTCTTCTCTCTCTAATTCTATTCAAAACCTCCTCATTAGTTATGTGATCTACGCATCTAATCTTCAGCATTCTTCTCTAGCACCACATTTCGAAAGCTTCTATTCTCTTCTTGTCTAAACTATTTATCGTCCACGTTTCACTTCCACACATGGCTACACTCCATACAAATACTTTCAGAAACGACTTCCTAACGTTTAAATCTATACTCGATGTTAACAAATTTCTCTTCTTCATAAACGCTTCCTTGCCATTGCTAGTCTACATTTTATATCCTCTGTACTTCGACCATCATCAGTTATTTTGCTCCCCAAATAGCAATACTCATTTACTACTTTAAGCGTCTCATTTCCTAATCTGTTTCCAGCAGAATCACCCGATTTAATTCGACTAAATTCCATTATTCTCTTTTTGCTTTTGTTGATGTTCATTTTATATCCTCCTTTCAAGACCATGTCCATTCCGTTCAGCTGCTCTTCCAGGTCCTTTGCTGTCTCTGACAGAATTACAATGTCATCGGCGAACCTCAAAGTTTTTATTTCCTCTCCGTGGATTTTAATTCCTACTCCAAATTTTTCTTTTGTTTCCTTTACTGCTTGCTCAATATACAGACTGAATAACATCGGGGAGAAGTTACAACTCTGTCTCACTCCCTTCCCAACCACTGCTTCCCTTTCATATCCCTCAACTCTTATAACTGTCATCCGGTTTCTGTACAAATTGTAAATAGCCTTTTGCTCCCTGTACTTTACCCCTGCTACCTTCAGAATTTGAAAGTGAGTATTCCAGTCAACATTGTCAAAAGCTTTCTCTAAGTCTACAAATGCTAGAAACGTAGGTTTGCGTTTCCTTAATCTAGCTTCTAAGATAAGTCGTAGGGTCAGTATTGCCTCACGTGTTCCAACATTTCTACGGTATCCAAACTGATCTTCCCCGAGGTCGGCTTCTACCAGTTTTTCCATTCGTCTGTAAAGAATTCGCGTTAGTATTTTGCAGCTGTGTCTTATTAAACTGATAGTTCTGTAATTTTCACATGTGTCAACGCCTGCTTTCTTTGGGATTGGAACTATTATATTCTTCTTGAAATCTGAGGGTATTTCGCCTGTCTCATACATCTTGCTCACCAGACGGTAGAGTTTTGTCAGAACTGGCTCTCCCAAGGCTGTTAGTAGTTCTAATGGAATGTTGTCTACTCCCGGGGCCTTGTTTCAACTTAGGTCTTTCAGTGCTCTGTCAAACTCTTCACGCAGTATCATATCTCCCATTTCATCTTCATCTACATTTTCTTCCATTTCTATAATATTGTCCTTTATCTAATATACTGCTGGAATACGAGACAGACGTCTATGTGTGTAACGTGCCGTTATGGACATTAATCACTGAGAACTACAGGGCACACGTGCGGCAGTGTCAGCCTCCGCTGTTGTATCGGGCTAAGCTATAAAAACAAGCTCTCAGATCGGACTGGAGGCTGTGAGCGGCGGCCGGCGCGTGCTACTTGAGGCCCCTCGCAGCACTAAATCCTCCCCTGGCGAAAGCCAGCGCAGCGGCAGCGGCAGGCGGCAGAAACACAGCGCCACCCCGCCCCACTCTGAGCCCCATCAGGGCGCGCTTTGTAATCCTCTGCTCTCACAGTCGCATTGCCGTCACTTGCAATCATCCGCAGGCGCATCTGCAGCCACGCGGGCTGACAAATGCCCGTGCTCCCTCACGGCCTGTGCGTCACGTTTCCTCTTGCTGCATAGATCGTCCTCTTTAGAGAGAACTCGCGGTAGCTTCGTTGAAACTCACAAGACGATAGAGGAATAAAGATAGAAATGAGATTCTACTTACTGACTTTTTGGAAAAAACCATTTTAAATGAGGGTTTTACGAATTAAAACGTCGTTACCTTCCGAGGCAATCACCTATTTCTGTAAAATGAATACTAAGAATGAAATGTAAATCGAGATCCATCTGTAGAAACACAATCTGTTTTCTTGTATAGTTCAAAGTGAAAAGATTGGTGACAATTATATACTTATACAATAGTTCATTTGTCACGGTTGAGCCGGCCGAAGTGGCCGAGCGATTCTAGGCGCTTCAGTCTGGAACCGCGCGACCGCTACGGTCGCAGGTTTGAATCCTGCCTCGGGCATGGATGTGTGTGATGTCCTTAGATTAGTTAGGTTTATGTAGTTCTAAGTTCTAGGGGGCTGATGACCTCAGCTGTTAAGTACCATAGTGCTCAGAGCCATTTGAACCATTTTGTCACGGTTGAGTGGCACTCACCCGAATTTTTTTTTTTTTTTTATGTGCGACCATCTTTCCTATTTATCTTGCCCATAGTTTCACTTAAGGCGAATGCCGAGACGCTTACCGAAGCAAGACCATGGCTGGTTTCCTCCCATACCTTTCTCCTCAGTCTCTACGGAATGTTTTACAAGTACATCTTCATTTAGGTCGTGATTCATACAGGTTAACCACTGTGAAGCGCATGTCATTTTGCCACATATTAGGGTTTCCTGCCGTTCCATGCACGTGCGGTGGGTGGTAGCAATGAAATTTTTTAATATCTCTGTGCACACTGTAATTAATCTCACTTAATTTTCGTAGGAGCTGATGTACAGAATGTGACGAGATAAGTGCAGATATTTTTTTATGTGGTACATTAATATGTACACACATCAACACGTTGGTTGTTTCTTCTCTGCGTCAAACAGTCTTTTCGCAAACACGTCACAAACTTTACGGCTTTATGTTTTCTGCATCGTTGTAACTACACAAATAAGTGGACCACACCTATCAGTATGGACTGACCGTTTTGTGTTCACAAGTCCGTACTTCAAATCCTGACCGACTGCCCAGTAGAAAATAATCATTAATGGCATGCTCATGGCACATGTACTTGGAGGTACTAAACAACCTAAAAACATAAAACTTTTAATAGCTATAATGTCCGCCCCAATAGCTGAGTGGCCAGCGTGACGGATTGCCGTCCTACGGGCCCGGGTTCTATTCCCGGCTGGGTCGGGCATTTTCTCCGTTCAGAGACTGGGGTTGTGTTGTATTCATCATCATTTCATCCCCATCCGGCGCGCACGTCGCCCAATGTGCCGTCGAATGTAATAAGACCTGTACCAAGGTGGCCGGACCTGCCCCGTAAGGGGATTCCCGGCCAATGACGCCAAACGATTATTTCTATAGCTATAATTATGGGTCTGAAAATAACGTAAATATTGATTTTTTTTGTTCAGTACACCGTCTTCATTCACCAATAAAAATACACTCCTGGAAATTGAAATAAGAACACCGTGAATTCATTGTCCCAGGAAGGGGAAACTTTATTGACACATTCCTGGGGTCAGATACATCACATGATCACACTGACAGAACCACAGGCACATAGACACAGGCAACAGAGCATGCACAATGTCGGCACTAGTACAGTGTATATCCACCTTTCGCAGCAATGCAGGCTGCTATTCTCCCATGGAGACGATCGTAGAGATGCTGGATGTAGTCCTGTGGAACGGCTTGCCATGCCATTTCCACCTGGCGCCTCAGCTGGACCAGCGTTCGTGCTGGACGTGCAGACCGCGTGAGACGACGCTTCATCCAGTCCCAAAGATGCTCAATGGGGGACAGATCCGGAGATCTTGCTGGCCAGGGTAGTTGACTTACACCTTCTAGAGCACGTTGGGTGGCACGGGATACATGCGGACGTGCATTGTCCTGTTGGAACAGGAAGTACCCTTGCTGGTCTAGGAATGGTAGAACGATGGGTTCGATGACGGTTTGGATGTACCGTGCACTATTCAGTGTCCCCTCGACGATCACCAGTGGTGTACGGCCAGTGTAGGAGATCGCTCCCCACACCATGATGCCGGGTGTTGGCCCTGTGTGCCTCGGTCGTATGCAGTCCTGATTGTGGCGCTCACCTGCACGGCGCCAAACACGCATACGACCATCATTGGCACCAAGGCAGAAGCGACTCTCATTGCTGAAGACGACACGTCTCCATTCGTCCCTCCATTCACGCCTGTCGCGACACCACTGGAGGCGGGCTGCACGATGTTGGGGCGTGAGCGGAAGACGGCCTAACGGTGTGCGGGACCGTAGCCCAGCTTCATGGAGACGGTTACGAATGGTCCTCGCCGATACCCCAGGAGCAACAGTGTCCCTAATTTGCTGGGAAGTGGCGGTGCGGTCCCCTACGGCACTGCGTAGGATCCTACGGTCTTGGCGTGCATCCGTGCGTCGCTGCGGTCCGGTCCCAGGTCGACGGGCACGTGCACCTTCCGCCGACCACTGGCGACAACATCGATGTACTGTGGAGACCTCATGCCCCACGTGTTGAGCAATTCGGCGGTACGTCCACCCGGCCTCCCGCATGCCCACTATACGCCCTCGCTCAAAGTCCGTCAACTGCACATACGGTTCACGGCCACGCTGTCGCGGCATGCTACCAGTGTTAAAGACTGCGATGGAGCTCCGTATGCCACGGCAAACTGGCTGACACTGACGGCGGCGGTGCACAAATGCTGCGCAGCTAGCGCCATTCGACGGCCAACACCGCGGTTCCTGGTGTGTCCGCTGTGCCGTGCGTGTGATCATTGCTTGTACAGCCCTCTCGCAGTGTCCGGAGCAAGTATGGTGGGTCTGACACACCGGTGTCAATGTGTTCTTTTTTCCATTTCCAGGAGTGTATCTGCACTTATACCCGTTATATCATGTATATTCTAGGTTCCTAATTTAACAATGATTCTTCAAAATTTGTAAGTAAACTTTCGTGAAAAAGTTTGTGTCTTTCTTCAAGTGCCTACTAGTTTGAATTCTCCAACATTTTCGTGATGCTTTCCCGAGAATCAACAGACTTGTCTTTACTCTTTCTTTGACATACTTCCCTGTTCTTATTGTAGAGGATGGATAAAGGAAAATGGACACATAAAATATTTCATTTAAGATAGGTAACCCCACTTATATCATCTGCCCCGGTTGCAAAAGATATGTTTGTTTCCCTATCTTAAGGCGCATTAAATGCACTGCCTGACAAAAAATGTGAAGCACCCACAAGGGAAAGAGGAGACGAAATGTGACATCAGGAGTTCAGAGGGGTGTGTAATTTTATTTCAGTGATTACAAAATATAATCAAATTTACAAAGAACTAGGCAATATGAGCCCATTAATCAGTATATTGTCGCATCCCCTCTGGTCTCTGGTCTAGATGCATGAACTGACTCTATTCGAAAGGATGTCGTAAGGCCATTGTATTCTCTCCGGAAGCAAGCTGGCCAACAGTTTTTCTAACTGGTCCTTGATATCTCGCATACTGGCACTGGGACGGAGCTACATCCGAACCGGTCCCACACACGTTCTATTGGCCACGAGAGTGCCTCATCGTCACATGGACAGTTCATAGACACACGTGTCATGTATGAATGAGCATTTTCCTGTTAAAAATGACACCACGATATTGTCGCTTAAGAGATAACACACGAGGACTTCCGTGACGTACCGGTGTGCACCAGAGTTCCCTCAGTCCCTGCCAGCCGTGAGCTGAAGTCATACACGATGACGCCAGGAGTAACAGCGCTGTGCCTTCCAAAGACATCTGAAGAATGGACCACCACGAGGTCGCCGCCATACTCGCCGACGGTGGTCACCCAGGTTAGCTCAGAACCGCTAAGCTCAATGCGATGCCAGACATTAGCAGTCCCTGTGTCCCGTCACGGCGCCACTCCAAACGCAGTCGTCTGTGTTGTATTAACGGCAGCCAGGCATGGGACGGTATTCCCAAGTCCGGCTGCTGCTAGTCTCAATGACACTAAATATTGCAGGGAATCCATCAATTGCCGTCGAGTGGCAGCTGCAGAGGTGAAGAGGTTACGATGTGCTTGGTGAACAATGCAACGATCCTCCCTTGTGGTGTTGAGACGTGGTCGACAGGAACGTTGACGACGAGTATGTGCTCACGTTCCCATGCAGTCCAACATCGGACCGCTTTCACATCTGAATGCCCTACAAGCCTGGATATTGCACGATTTGACTAACCGGTTAAATAGAGTTCCACAACGAGGCCCATTTCAATTTCTGTCTCTTGCTGATAATACTGCATTACACGAGAATGTGGCATCTGCGTGTCGTTCACAGTGATCGCGCAACACCTGACGCTATTCACGACCCTTATACACTCCTGGAAATTGAAATAAGAACACCGTGAATTCATTGTCCCAGGAAGGGGAAACTTTATTGACACATTCCTGGGGTCAGATACATCACATGATCACACTGACAGAACCACAGGCACATAGACACAGGCAACAGAGCATGCACAATGTCGGCACTAGTACAGTGTATATCCACCTTTCGCAGCAATGCAGGCTGCTATTCTCCCATGGAGACGATCGTAGAGATGCTGGATGTAGTCCTGTGGAACGGCTTGCCATGTCATTTCCACCTGGCGCCTCAGCTGGACCAGCGTTCGTGCTGGACGTGCAGACCGCGTGAGACGACGCTTCATCCAGTCCCAAACATGCTCAATGGGGGACAGATCCGGAGATCTTGCTGGCCAGGGTAGTTGACTTACACCTTCTAGAGCACGTTGGGTGGCACGGGAGACATGCAGACGTGCATTGTCCTGTTGGAACAGCAAGTTCCCTTGCCGGTCTAGGAATGGTAGAACGATGGGTTCGATGACGGTTTGGATGTACCGTGCACTATTCAGTGTCCCCTCGACGATCACCAGTGGTGTACGGCCAGTGTAGGAGATCGCTCCCCACACCATGATGCCGGGTGTTGGCCCTGTGTGCCTCGGTCGTATGCAGTCCTGATTGTGGCGCTCACCTGCACGGTGCCAAACACGCATACGACCATCATTGGCACCAAGGCACAAGCGACTCTCATCGCTGAAGACGACACGTCTCCATTCGTCCCTCCATTCACGCCTGTCGCGACACCACTGGAGGCGGGCTGCACGATGTTGGGGCGTGAGCGGAAGACGGCCTAACGGTGTGCGGGACCGTAGCCCAGCTTCATTGAGACGGTTGCGAATGGTCCTCGCCGATACCCCAGGAGCAACAGTGTCCCTAATTTGCTGGGAATTGGCGGTGCGGTCCCCTACGGCACTGCGTAGGATCCTACGGTCTTGGCGTGCATCCGTGCGTCGTTGCGGTCCGGTCCCAGGTCGACGGGCACGTGCACCTTCCGCCGACCACTGGCGACAACATCGATGTACTGTGGAGACCTCACGCCCCACGTGTTGAGCAATTCGGCGGTACGTCCACCCGGCCTCCCGCATGCCCACTATACGCCCTCGCTCAAAGTCAGTCAACTGCACATACGGTTCACGTCCACGCTGTCGCGGCATGCTACCAGTGTTAAAGACTGCGATGGAGCTCCGTATGCCACGGCAAACTAGCTGACACTGACGGCGGCGGTGCACAAATGCTGCGCAGCTAGCGCCATTCGACGACCAACACCGCGGATCCTGGTGTGTCCGCTGTGCCGTGCGTGTGATCATTGCTTGTACAGCCCTCTCGCAGTGTCCGGAGCAAGTATGGTGGGTCTGACACACCGGTGTCAATGTGTTCTTTTTTCCATTTCCAGGAGTGTATATGCTACCAAGCCTGGTAACAACACTAAAAACTCTGGTGGCTGTTCTACCTGTCACAGAAAAATGCACTTCTAATCATTTACATACCTGCCGATCGTGTGTGCTTTACGAAGTTGCAATGATATCCGACTTCATCTTCTTGGCGCTTCAGTATTTTTGTCAGGTAGTGTGTTTTAAAGGCCAATGTAATTATTTCTCATCCTGTATGTGAGATTCATTGAAAACAACTACATAAACATGAATACACATTAAGACGCCTACAGAGACGTGTGTCTCCTCTACTACCCTGTGGTTCTGAAGCACGTCAAAAGCGGCGATATGTCGATTATTTGCACAGCTGTTGTTTGCATACAAGGTTTGTCCAGAAAGTAAGTTCCGATCAGTCGCAAAATGGAAACAACATTCAAAATCAGAAATATTTTATTTGCGACAGTTGGCTCCACCTTCCAGCTATTTCCCTACATAGTCGCCGCTCCAGCTAGGACATCTGTCGCACCGTTATACCAACTTTCCAATACCCTCGTCATAGAAGTCAGGCGCCAGTACTTCCCACCAATTCTCTACGCTCATCTATAGCTCGTTGTCTGTGCGAAAATGTTGTCTTCAAAGCCAGTAGTTAAAGTGAGCAGAGATGACACACAGAGCGAGCCAATTACCGGCTGTAGAGCGATTGATCAAACACTTCCCATCGAAAAGGCTGCAGGAGCATTTTCATTGCCCCTGCAGATTGCGACCGAGAATTGTCACGAAGTTTGACAGTTCTGTAATGTAGGCTGCATACCATCAGGCGAAATCTCTAGCCAGGACCTCATACTTGGCGGGAGACAGTATTTTCTACGCATCTCACCATTCGCTCAGAACTGAAAAGAGTGGTGTGATGCAACCGGCAGGGGTACTAGAGACACTGTCGAACACATATGTGCAAAGCTTTATTAGATTTTCACAGTGATCCGTTTCTTGACCGATCGCAACACCATTTTGACAAGTAAGTAATTTAGTTAGGAAATCTAATACGTTAACAACAGAACGTGCCAATTATTTACAAAGTTATCGTAAGAGTATTCGTATACGTCATTCGATATGAAATCTCGTGCTCAGTTTTGAATCTATTGTATATTCCTTACTGGCGTTTGGCTGTAGTAGTTTACTGAGTAATACTGATGGAAAAGATTCAAATTAAGTACAGAAAATATGTATACAACTTTCCGAATATCCCCCATATGTATCTACAACTTTTAAGAAGATGTTTTGCTTCAAATGCTTTTCAGCATGTTGTTATAGCAGTAGTATACGGCAGCGCACTGTTATGATCACAATAATGAAAGAGCATTTTACTCAGATAGCCGATGGATATATTCGAGTCCCTGTGGTGCAGTGTCAACTAATTTCCCATCACGTAATAAAATGAAACACCTGCAGCCGTCGTTTTGATGTTATTTTATTATACTGCGACCAGTTTCAGTGTCTCAGTACACCATGTTCAGATCTTAACTGACGCTGAGAGGGTTAAACTCCAATCGCATACATGATTCCATCAGTGGCCAACATCTATGAACTGGCTTCCGTAGAACACTGTGAAAGCTTTTACATTATTCTACGGGGACCAGTTCATAGACGTCGGCCACTGATGTAATCGTGTATACCATTAGAATTCAGTTCATCAGCGCATGTTAAGCCTGGTTGGTTGGTTGATTTGGGGAGGGGACCAAACAGCGAGGTCATCGGTTCCATCGGAATAGGGCAGCACGTGGAACGAAATCGGCCGTGCCCTGTCAAAGTAACCATCCCAGCATTTGCCTGAAGCGATTGAAGGATATCACGGAAAACCTAAATCTGGATGGCCGGACGCAAGTTTGAACAGTTCTCCTCCCGAATGCAAGTCCAGTGTGCTAACCACTGCGCCACCCTGCTCGCTGTCTGTTAATGTCTGAAGATGGTGTATTGAGTCTCCAAAAATTGGTTGAAATATAATAAAATAATATAAAAATGACGGCTGCAGCTGTTCCATTTTATTATGTAAGTGAACGGCCGAAGTCCTGTAGACCATAAATCGCAAAGATGGACTAGTGAAGAAATCGCACAAATGTGTGTATTTAATGAACCAGTATCCCACAGAGCAAGTGTCGGACGCTGTAAGAATACGTGTTGCGCAGCTTTTGCCCTCACCTCAAACCCTTCAGAATATTTTATGACGGTGCGGGTATGATCAGGAAAAACGTCCGACAATCAGTGCAAGTATGTACATAAAAAACTGAGAACTTTCTATCTACTAACTAACCTTTCATGAGATGCTTATGCCACCTGACTAACTGCGCAATGTTACACCATGACTTTTGACTCCTCAGTGCATTTGGCTTCTCGTTCGGCTTCCCTCCAAGGCAACAGTATCTCTCCTGCACCATTACAGGGGCATTACAAAATTTGCATAATTGAGGTTCCGAGATTAACCTGGCAGCTCGTGGCAGACGCTACCACTAAGAGGATTTGAGCTTTCCGCTCCGTCGGCACGCATTCGCTGCTAGACTGACCGCCATTAACGCATTAAGGCGGCTTTTTGTCTCTCCTCTCAGGCACATCGCCCTCAATGTCTTTTTCCGTTGAATTTACAGCATTCACAACAATGTACAAAAACAAGATTTTATAATATGAAGAAGAATGCAGTCACATAACAAACAAATTTGAAAATGAAGCTATTTTGAGATGCATCAAAAATGCAGAAAAAACAGTGAAT
This sequence comes from Schistocerca cancellata, assembly GCF_023864275.1. NCBI lineage: Eukaryota > Metazoa > Arthropoda > Insecta > Orthoptera > Acrididae > Schistocerca > Schistocerca cancellata. Next base: position 631,569,079 of record NC_064629.1, on the reverse strand, counting down.
TTCTAGGAAGTGATTAAAAAATTTGAACCACTGTTGAATTAAAGTGCCTAAGTGCAGATTATAACATACTGCTATTGCTGAAGAAAATAGAAATTTTTCAAAATTGAATCTCAGACATACTCTGTAAATTGGTTGAGTGGCACACAGAAACTGCTTAATCTCTGTAAAGTACTAATAGTCCCTCTTGGCAAAACATAGCTTAACTGTGCCAATGTCATATAATGATCAGATAAAATTATTTTACTTTTATACTCTAAGACAAAAAAAGACGCTCCACGAAGGAATTATCCGACTGCTGTGGAAATCGGTAGATTTGACGTACATGTAGAATCAAACAAATCCTTACGACGAACAAATGAGTACAGATTCAGAAAAATTGGATGATTTATTCAAGAGAAACAGCTTGATAAATTGAGCAATGCAATAACGCACTGCTCCACTTGTGGCCCTTATGCAAACAGTTATTTGGCTTGGCATTGATTGATAGAGTTATTGGACGTCCTCCTGAGGGATATCGCCCCAAATTCTGTCCAACTGGAGCGTTAGATCGTCAAAATCCCGAGATGGTCGGAGGACCCTGACCATAACGCTCCAAACGTTCTCCATTACGGAGAGTTCCGGCGATCTTGCTCGCCAAGGTAGAGTCTGGCAAGCACAAAGACGAGCAACAGATACTCTCGCTGTGTGCGGGCGTGCATTTTCTTGCTGAAATTTAAGCCCAGGTTGGCTTGCCATGAAGGGCAACCAAATGGGAGGAACAAAATATCGTCGACGTGCCGCTGTACTGTAAGGCTGCCGCGGATGACAACCAAAGGTGCCCTGCTATGAAAAGAAATGGCACCCGAGACGTCACTCCTGGTTGTCGGAGCGTATGAGGGGTGACAGACAGGTTGGTATCCCACCGCTGGACCTGGCATCTCCAGACACGTCTTTCATGGTCGTGGGGGCTCAATTCGAAGCGACACTCACCACTGAAGACAATTCTATTCCAGTCAATGAAATTCCAGACCAGGGCAGGCCGACTACCAACCTGACGTGCACATTCCATTCCATTTCACATCGTTTTGCAAGATAACGCCTAGGTATTTATTCGTAGCGACTGTCAAGCTGCACCCTATTAACGCAGTTTTCGAGCGATACAGGACTGTTTTTCCTACTCATCCGCATTAACTTACATTTTCTACATTTAGAGCAAGCTCCCATTCATCACGCCAACCAGAAATTTTATCTACGTCGTCTTCTACATTCCTTCAGTCACTCAACGACGAAACCTTCCCGTACAACACAGTGTCATCAGCACACAGACGTAAATTGCTGCTCATCTTGTCCGCTAGGACATTTATGTACGTATAAAATAATAGCGGTTCTCTCACTCTTCCCTGGGAATTCCTGACGATACCCTTGTCTCTGATGAACTCACCGTCTAAGACCACGTACTAGATTTTCCTGGTCGGCCGGGGTGGCCGAGCGGTTCTAGGCGCTATAGTCTGGAACCGCGCGACCGCTACGGTCGCAGGCTCGAATCCTGCCTCGGGCATGGATGTGTGTGATGTCCTTAGGTTAGTTAGGTTTAAGTAGTTCTAAGTTCTAGGGGACTGATGACCTCAGAAGTTAAGTCCCATAGTGCTCAGAGCCATTTTTTAGATTCTGCTGAAATGTCAACAACGGTATACACTCACTGTAGAGGGCCACATACTGGACTTAACTGAAATGTCAGTAACGGTGTGGCTGAGATGGTAACTGTATCGCCTGCGTGTTACGATGTTGAAATACTTTTAATACAGTAACATTATTGCTCAATCAATGTGGTTTCATTCATTTCTACTTCTCTACATACATGCCTTATTGTTCCGGTCAGTTTGTGTACAACTAACCAATCTACATCCTTGTGGCTAGCAGTATCACATTTCCACTTCGCGTGACAAGTTCACTTTCGACTCTGCACTAGTTTCCTTCCTGCCATCACATCACATTAGCGCAACGAAATGGTGTACGTTGTCTCTTGGGTAATAGCATAGAGTCCGTTCTACATTTTAGACTTATTTGAATTGCATACCTATCGTGTATCTGTGACTATAATGGGTATCACTCGCGTGTTCATCTTAAAAGGAATCTCGCTAAATATGCAGACCAACTGTTGTTACTTTGGTGCATGGTTCCGACCCGCGTGTGGCACACGAACTTCTTATAACGGAACCTATCGCTCTCAGCTTTGCAGCCGCAAGAATGTAAAACATGACGTAATCACAGGTACAGGCACGGTTAATATATATTAACTGCCAAAAATGTCGAAAAGTGGTGAATTGTAGTATTATACAGGACGACCAAAGGTAACAGTGCAGTTGATTTAAGTCTGAATATAATTAGCCACCAGAATCCGAACGTCAGTAACTGATACTGCGCAGGACTAATGTGAACATGATGGTAAACTGGTTTACATATGGTGGGACGGTGCAACAAGCCGTAAACCAAGTAAATTTACTTACCTTTAAAAATAGATTGTTTTAGAGGGAAAGCCATCAAACAGCGTCTACCATTTAATAAAATTGTTGTGCTGTGCGTGTAGTCAACGTACAATTCACAATCTAAGTGTTGGAAAACATCAGTAGCAAATAACTCATGAAGTCTAGATCAGAGCAAATCGTTTGTGAAATACGGTGAAACGGGTGGAAATAACTCTCCATATCTACGCACACTACAACTGATATTAAAACTGCGTGGATGTTTTTGAACTGAAAGAGGCTTGAACGTAATGCTGTGGGACTGTCAGCACAAAAAAGCGATAGTAGTGCGGCTGAGGCTCCACATCTTGGACGGAAAGCGGAAGGTTAGGGGAGACGCCGAGGCTACCGCTACTATCTGCTACTCGTTTTCCGGCCTGTTACACTTTCTATTTCCGGCCGACGGAAGTCGCGGTTGAAAGACCATCATACAACAACCGTTGATCGATACTCGTATCTATGTTCTGTGGTTAAAGAGATAGCCCGTGAGGATCTGCTTTGTGTTACTACAAAACTTTCGCACAAAGAAACATCCGTTGTTTTGGCTCGACGGTTTTCTGCCCTCTAATATAAGCTTTTACCGATCGCATTCAAACAATTACATGACACAAAAAATCGTTGTGCTCTACATGCAGATGTTTACTACAAAGTGATTCCAAACTTCGTGATGTAACTTTGTTTGGAACTTAGGTAAACAACATTTTTAATTTCATTTAAGCTTCTCGGGCTTAGGCCAGCTTGAGTTACTGATTCTGACGTGAGCAGGTTCCGAGTGGCTATTTTTCTTTTTTTTCAGACTCTTTTTTTTTAATATTTAAGCCTAAGTAGTCTATGACGAACCTTATTTTGCACAAGGTTATTATTTTGTGACAAAATTGTACCTGTAAGTTACAGCATTGTGTGGTCACAAAGAGAAGACGATTTTTAGTAAAGATGACAGTAAAATTACACTTGTTAGGTCTATCGGCTTCATGGCTTAATAACCGGACTAACAAATCAGTTTTTAAGCTATCGCAACACCATTTTGACAAGTAAGTAATTTAGTTAGGAAATCTAATACGTTAGCAACAGAACATGCCAATTATTTACAAAGTTATCGTAAGAGTATGATAATACGTCATACGATATGAAATCTCGTGCTCAGTTTTGAATCTATTGTATATTCCGTACTGGCGCCTGGCTGTAGTAGTTTACTGAGTAATACTGATGGAAAAGATTCCAATTAAGTACAGAAAATATGTATACAACGAGTTTAAACACATATCAGTAGCATTCCATGAAAATAACTGTTTTCTCCGCAGAAGCAGCAATGTATGAAATAATTATAAAACAGCGTAATAATATCGCACAGTCAGCCATTAATGTAGACTATGAAGCCAGAATAAGAAACCAAGAATAAGATTTCAAAGTTTAAAATACGTCGTACTATGAATCCACCATTAAGTGTAATTAGCTACTCTTTGTTCTCTGTTTTTGAACGTACTACCGTAGAAAACCACTACAGTCATAACGTAAAACGTCTGCCATCTAACTTCAACTCACCACTGTTCATGCTGAGAAGCATGAGAATAATATAAATATTCTGGGAGTGAAGATGCGTTAGACTATATACTTGTTGCAGCAGAAAAGGTTTGAATATTTCATCCGTGACGGACGGCATTATAAAAGATGCAACCTAACCTACACTGCCCTTGGTCTACTACAGTAAAAAGACGTCTGTACTCTTCACCAACACCAGCTACGTCATTAAATAGTTCTCCACCTGAAGATGGTGTGAACCATCGAAAAGCGTAGTGCAAAATAAATGACTGACGTAGGAACTACTTTATTTGTAGAAAAGGTATGAATGTACCGCTATAGATGTATCTCTGTTGTCTGGAATAGATAAATAACTTTGACACATAAAACATGAAAAACACTTAATAACTAGCCACTAAAATCTATAGTCTAATAGTTACAATGCGTCTGGAAACTTAAATCCTTCAGGGGAAATCTTGGGCATCAGTTCCTCAGCATAGCTTCCGTGAACAAAACGCCTTCTAAATGTTCTACGGTTTTGTCCCATTTGCGCCATTTGTTATGCTATTGAGATCTGAATAAAGACAACAGACTTAACAGGCAATAAGATTTTTTTTAAAATATTAATTTTAATGTTTAACATACAGTCACAGATACAGCGTTCACAAATATGATTGTGTGAAAAGCCAAAATTTTAAGTTTTTGCTGCTCCACTATACGTTACTCCCACGTTATGTGGAGAACATGCGAATATCAGACATGCAGTACGTTCTCCTCTAATCTCACTAGCTTGTAGACTTCTACATATCCTGTGAAACGGTTTCGTTAAAACAGAGCGCTTTATGTAGCATTAATATTCCTTCTTATAGCCCTTAAATGCCATTTCTTACTAGTATTGAGAATCGAAAAAGGAAGAAAATATAAGTCAGGTCGAGGAAAACTGAGGATCTATGTCTATGGACCTTTGCGTGCTGTTTAACTCACTACACAGTAATGTAGTTAAACACTATCCACAAAATTGTATTCTAAGAGGATGCGAAAATAAAAACTGATCTTCCTAGTAAATTTATTTGTTAACAAGTAATGCTGCTCTCCACTTCACACTTTCACAGCACATACATCACAGACCAATGAATATTCGTAATATTTTTGGAACTTGGTCACTTCACCAGGTCGATGGGACAAGTAACTGTGAATATCTTTATATCTGAAACGACTGGCAGAAATCACACCTACGGCAATGCTAAATTCAGATCAAGATGAAGGATTCTCATTTATGTTTGTGGATGCAGTATATTCCAATATCCAAATATGTATATTTTCTGTTCATAGTTCGCATTACGTGGCTGTTCAGTCTGTAAGGTAAATCACGGACTTGCCCTTCATAGTTTCTTTCCTTAAGATACCAGATTTGCTGTGATAAGTGTAGGTCTCCACGGATACAAACACATGCATCTCATAAACGGAAACAAACAAAGGCAGAAAAAGCTTTTAATTCACGTTATAAAAATACAAGTCTGTAAGGACACGGGTACAACCAAGAACGAATTCAGCCCTCTTAATAGGGTAGATTCGTTCTCTTCATCAAGATGCAGTAATATAAAAACAAGTGTTCAAGTAGTAAAATATCAAGGGAATATCATATGTAACTGAAAGAGATGAGAGCAGAGAGTGGTAAATGAAGAAATAGATTTCTTATCTAAAGAGGTAGAGTGAACATTTTTCTTAAAAAAAAAATAGACCTTCACAGCATGAGCACCAGTCATAAATTTAAATGTCTTTTCTTTTTGATGCACTCATTTTGATTCGTGATCGCTCATTACCGAACAAAGTTCACCACATTTGATACCATGCTAGTAACAGGTTTTATCAGTTGCTGTTCATCACGGTCGTTCCACGTCTTATAGGTACTAATGCTCATATCCAAACGATTTATTTCGCTTATGTAGGCAAACACTAATATGCATCGTCAAGTACTGGCTTACAACAGCCCAGAAGAGTAAGTAACAGTCTTTCATCTCACCTATCTTCACGTATTAGAACTAAACCTACGTCTACACTCGTGGAGCGTAGACGATAAGCTAGATGGGCTGTTGTTTGTGACTGGCACGCTAGGAACGTGGAGCATTTTGAGCCAGCGACGCGCCCCCTTCTGTTGCAGACGCATACCGCGAGTACGGTGTGGGTGTGTTTGAATGGCTCGCGGGCCAACAATCGCTTACTCAGCGAGGCGATAAATCTGCGACAGAAAGGGAGCGGCGTGTAACGTGCGAGTGACGCTGCCACGCCGGCCCTACATCATGTTGTCAGCTGCAGCCCCTGCCAGATTTCACGCGGACGCAGCTTCTCCCTGCAAGCGGCCGACGTTTTACGTTTCTGACACCCCAAACTGATAAGCCGTCCTCGGAAATAATGTGTTCTGTCCGCAGTCAACCTGAACCACCGTGTCATCATTCCTTAGCATGGCGAAGGCCATTTAATTTTTAGTTCAGGACCTCCGTTTCTCTATGGCGTATTTTATAGACCTTTCTCCACGTCCCCATCGATTGGAATTAACGTTAAGTCGTTTTTGACTCTTGTCTTTGTCTTCGTGTTCTACAGTTCTGACATGGATGCGTATGACCCTAGTTGTTCTTTTGCGCCCTAAAACAAAATAAAACGAACATCATTCCTTAGAAGTACTGAGTTTTCGTAGCTGAACTATGTACGCTTATGCCCGAAGACTAAATATAATCCAGAAAGGGGAACACAGATCCTGAATATAATGTCAGAAAGTCCACGGAACAAGATAAAGCTCAGTCATAAAGTATTAGGGATACGACTGTGTACTAAAAATACGAGGGACGTTTAGTAAGTAATGCTACATATTTTTTTCTGAAAGAGGGTTGGTTTTATTCAGGATTCCAAAATACCAAATTGTTCTCCACTTTTTTGACAACAAAACCCTATTTTTTCAAATAATCTCCGTTCAATGCAACGGCATTACGCCACCCTACTGGGAGGGCTTGTATGCCGACATGGTACCATTCTAGTGTTCACCGGAGGTGAGGGTATCATCTGGAGTGCCCCAAGGAAGTGTGGTAGGTCCGCTGTTGTTTTCTATCTACATAAATGATCTTTTGTGTAGGGTGGATAGCAATGTGCGGCTGTTTGCTGACGATGCTGTGGTGTACGGGAAGGTGTCGTCGTTGAGTGACTGTAGGAGGATACAAGATGACTTGGACAGGATTTGTGATTGGTGTAAAGAATGGCAGCTAAATATAAATATAGATAAATGTAAATTAATGCAGATGAATAGGAAACAGAATCCCGTAATGTTTGAATACTCCATTAGTAGTGTAGCGCTTGACACAGTCACGTCGATTAAATATTTGGGCGTAACATTGCAGAGCGATATGAAGTGGGACAAGCAAGTAATGGCAGTTGTGGGGAAGGCGGATAGTCGTCTTCGGTTCATTGGTAGAATTTTGGGAAGATGCGGTTCACCTGTAAAGGAGACCGCTAATAAAACACCAATACGACCTATTCTTGAGTACTGCTCGAGCGTTTGGGATCCCTATCAGGTCTAATTGAGGGAGGACATAGAAGCAATTCAGAGACGAGCTGCTAGATTTGTTACTGGTAGGTTTGATCATCCCTTGAGTGTTACGGAAATGCTTCAGGAACTCGGGTGGGAGTCTCTAGAGGAAAGGAGGCGTTCTTTTCGTGAATCGCTACTGAGGAAATTTAGAGAGCCAGCATTTGAGGCTGACTGCAGTACAATTTTACTGCCGCCAATTTACATTTCGTGGAAAGACCTCAAAGATAAGATAAGAGAGATTAGGGCTCGTACAGAGGCATATAGGCTGTCATTTTTCCCTCGTTCTGTTTGGGAGTGGAACAGGGAGAGAAGATGCTAGTTGTGGTACGAGGTACCCTCCGCCACGCACCGTATGGTGGATTGCGGAGTATGTATGTAGATGCAGATGTAGTAATAGACGTCGGAGCCAACGTCTTGCTGCGTCAATAACCTTCCCATCATTTACGTACTGCTCCCTGCGGAGTACGTCCTCCACTGGCTCAAACAGATGCAAGTCGATGGTGCGAGAGCCAGACTGTAGGGTGAATGAGGAAGAACAGTAAAATGAAGTTCTGTGAGCACCTCTCAGGTGCGCAGACTCGTGTGAGGCCTTGCGTTGTCATGGAGAAGGAGAAGTTCGTGCATTTTTGTGGCGACAAACACGTCGAAGTCCAACATCGCAGGAGTGACAGCTGTGAGCGGCCGGCCGGCATGCGGGAGACCGGACACGTTTGCATGACCTTGTTGCGGAGATGACAGGAGCCTCGCCCAACGACTCGCCATGCTTTTATTAAATGTCATGTCTCCGTAGACATACTGCAAGCGCCTATGAATATATGCGCTACTCTGGTTTTCCGCCAAAGGAACCTCAATGATAGACCTCCGCCTGGAACGCGTCTCCGTTACAGACGCCATTTTGAAAGCGACATATAGCGTCGCCACCTATTGGTGCCTCATAAAACTAAAGGAGCTGAAGCGGGAGTATTCCACGATCTCCCACAACAAATTTTCAACCGTAACGGGTCGAGAACAAAATGCGTTGCATTACTTGTAGAACGCCCCTCGTATGACTGGAAAATTATTGAATCATTGACGCACATTATAAGCGAAAGAAAATAAAAGGTAATCAGATTGCAATATCTCGTTTACCCGCAGCCAAATAGCTATGCTTCATCATAAAGATAACAAAAAATTCCACCGTTTGCCACTGAATGTTTTATTTGATTCCACCAAACAAATTTAGCCTAATTATGATTGGCGTCATAACTGGTCTATAATCTAAGGACAATTATCTAATTACACACATTTTGATTATAGAGCTTTTGATAGGGGAGAGTGATTCTTCGCAGCTCATTTAAATTATCTAACTATTCACAAATATATGGCTGCTTTTTATATCTAAATACATTTTTATGTCCTTTTCATATACTCATGTGTTCCTCTATATGTACTAGATGCAGTTAGTACTGCCTGACTGGTCACATTTAAACATTTCACAGCACATAACTTACTCTGTTTCACATCTTGTTCATATGCTGTGGGGCTGACTGAGGGATCATTTGGGCTGGAGAGGGTGAGTAGAGTGAGCTGTTTGGTGCGTGGGAATGGAGGGAGGATGGGTGATGGGTTCTGTGTGTGTGTGTGTGTGTGTGTGTGTGTGTGTCTGTGATGATGATGTTTGGTTTGTGGGGCGCTCAACTGCGTGGTTATCAGCGCCCGTACAATTTCCCAACCTTTGCTCAGTCCAAGTTCGCCACTTTCCTGGATGATTATGAAATGATGAGGACAACACAAACACCCAGTCATCTCGAGGCAGGTGAAAATCCCTGACCCGCCGGGAATCGAACCCGGGACCCCGTGCTCGGGAAGCGAGACCACGAGCGGCGGACGAGTGTGTGTCTGTGTGTGTGTGTTTCATTTTTGTGAGATGTTATGAATTAGAGTACTGTTCTTCTGCTACTACAGTAGCAGTAGGACAACATTCTGGCTAATTCATATCTTCCCATAAAAACTGAAAAAAATAAATAAAAACAAAGAAAGATGCACACACAGAGCCCCACCAGCCCCCCTCCTTTCATCCCCATCCCATCAACCCACTCTACTCACCCTCCGCCGTTCCCATGATCCCTCTGTCAGCCCTATCCAATGTGGGCAAGATCATGTTCAGTGTGCAACAGGATAAGTTATGTGCAGTGAAATATTTCAATGTGACCGATCAACCAGTACTAAGTGGGTCTACTTCGTACAGAAGAACACACGTATACATGAGAACGACACAAAAATGAATGTAAGCGTAAAAAGTAGATATTTAACTGAGCTGCCAAGAATCAGTAGAGGTCTCCTATCAAAATATGTATAATTAAATAATTTTCTTTGTGTTTTAGATCACGGGTGATGCCTAGGATGAATAAGCGAAACACGTTTGGTAGACGCAAACAGAAAACGGAGCTGCAAAAGAGAGAATTTTTTTATTATCTCTATGATAAAGTATAAGGGATAATGAAATGAAAACGAGAAAAATGGAAAAATTCAGCAAACTCTTAATTATTTCAAAAGTAATCGCCGTAACTATTAATACATTCATACCACTGTGAGACAAGACGGTGAATGCCTTCATGGAAAAATGCGATTGCCTTCAGGACCATGACTGTACCCAGTGTTACCTTACACAGCCTTCCTACAGTCCCGATCTCCCCCATGAGATTTCCGTATTTCTGGAGCCCTGAAGGAAACCATTCGTGGCCGTCAATTTGCTTCAAACTAAAAGGTGCACGTCTGGGTACAATCATGTATTCGCAGGCAACCGCAAACATTTTTCCAAGAAGGCACTGACCGTCTTGTCTCGCAGAGGGAGAAATGTATTAACAGAAATGACGATTATGTTTGAAACAATAAACTGTTTACTTACTTTTTTCCATTTGTCACGTTTGCATTTGACAACCCCTTATATAACTGAAGCAGCAACTGAGGAAAAATAAGCCAGCCGCTGTGGCAGAGCGGTTCTAGGCACTTCAGTCCGGAACCGTGCTGTTGCTACCGTCGCAGGTTCGAATCCTGCATCGGGCATTGATGTGTGTGATGTCCTTTTAAGTCCCACCGTGCTCAGAGCCATTTGAACCATTTGAGGAAAAATAGCAAGAAAAAGTGATTATGTGACTAGGTTATCTGTAGTTGATGGTACACACACATTATAAGCGACGTGGCATACAATCTGCGTTATGGTTCTGGAGTATTGTTTACGATACATTTCCTCATAAACAGCTGTACAGATGTCTGAAAGAGGCATTGGTGCAGTACCCTGTCAGTGTAGCTCTCCGTGTTAACACTACTGGAGATTTTCTCCGCTCGTGGACTGGGTGTTCTGTTGTCCTCATTATCACCGACGCGCAAGTCGCCCAATGTGGCGTCGCCTGAAACAAGACTTTCCACCCGGCGCCCGAACTTTCCTGGATTGAGCCTCCGGACCAATAACGCCACGCCATCATTTCATTTCATTTCCTCTGACCACCATCAATGATATGAAGCTCTGTATGCATATCCGAAATGATGCTTCCTCCCACACAAGAATCTCACCGCTACCCAAATGGTCTCTTACATGATGTTCATTCCATCGTATCAGCTACTACGTTCCCTTCAGATGAATGTGCAATATGAATCATTCTATAAACTGAAACAGGATTCATCTGTGAATAGTGCATTCCCACAGTGTTTCGTCTATAAGTGAACAACTACACAGTTGACGGGTACGTCTATGCACTCCAAGGAGTGGGACATACTACTAGATGTATGGCATACAGATTGATTACTCCGAATTTCTGGTATGTAGTTGTTAGTGAAAGTACTACTGCTGGGTCAGCTTAAGATTGTAGAGTACACAGTTTTCGATTTCGTGATCCAGATAAAAGTTAGATAACGGTCCTGTTATGAAGTGGTTTCTGGACGTGGTATTGGCCTACAACAAAGAAATTTTGTCTCGGTACTGCCACTAAAACCTTGAAACGACAGTTTGATGTACGTTTAAGTCTGGTTAAACTAATTTGTGTCCATGGTGGACCAATACTTTTGGTCATGTTATCCTATAAAACAGGATCGAAATACGACTGAAACATTATGGGAACAATAAACTACTTTTCATTGTCTTTGAACCACATGTCCTTTCGACCCAAGAAATTCTCCTTTCCTATTCATATAGCATAACTCGGCTTTGTCGAGATATCTTGACTGAAGTGGTTGTCCATCATTTCTGTTTTCATTTTCCTCTTTCCCTTGTTATGCTTAACTTTCAAACAATGGTTTAGCACAGAAAAATGTGTGACTTAAGGAAATGGAGACCATTTGCACATATACTGAGTAACAGTGACATGTTTATGATTAGATTTATTTACATTTACAGCTTAAATCTACTATTCCTAGGCCAAGTTTTAGAAAATTGGTATAGCGAAATTTAAGGCTGTGCTTTGAATAACGTCGTAAATCAAGGAAGGAACATCCTGAACATTTTTTACTTTGATATGAGTCTTGTCATTAGAGACAGAGAGAGAAGTAGTCAAATAGATAGTCCATGACGCAGCGGAGTTCTGCCTATTGCACTGTCAGCCCCCATGGATACGAAACCTTTTGTGTAGTTCAGCGTAAAGGTATAGATAAGAACGGTGCCTTGTCAAAAAAATCCATTCAGAAAACCACTGCAGACGTGGGTGCTACAGTTCGCTTATCTGTAGGTTCGTATCCTGCCTTGCTTCTGCGCTTTGGAAGTCCCAGCTGCCACAGAAAACAAAGAGAACTCGTCGGCTCTATCCAACTGCGGCAGTCTGAATGGTTGCTGTCAGGACGACATAGACACAAAGGAGGAAGCGAGGACTGCTTCACACCTTTCATTCTAAGCATTACTCACTGTGATTCAGTCTGAAGAACATACAGTTGAATTTAATACTAGGGTCACCATTTAACTAATGTTTCTTTAATTCAACATTCTTTTTATTGAATAGTAAGTACGTGTTATGTGTTACGCTTGAGAAGTTTTCAAGTAATAGGTCATCTGGGTATGTCACTTCTAATAACCTAAAAAATATTCGAGTTATTACATGCTAAACTAAACTTTCAGTGTTAGTATACCGCAAGTTTACACCTTTGGTAGGAAAATTTTTCAACGTGTATTCGTAATGAAACACTTCAAGCCAAGTCTTTGCAATGGCTAAAATAACCACTCACACAGCTGTAGGTTTATCAAACAGAATATTAAATGTATTTAATTCAGTAAATATAATGTTACTTATGAGATCATTCCTAGCAGTAACCCAGCAGCTCAGCACCTGTTTTACCAATATGTTATAAGTTTTACATCGTTCATTTTGCAGACTTCCCGCACAGTTTTGCCAAAAACGCCGACGGCGTTCTGCGAAAGAAGAACTGATCGTCTCGTCTACAAGTGGGATACATGTCTCCATACGTGTTGGGACTGGTTTTGAAAGGAACCCTTCTATGATCCCGCTGTGACGGGTGTTCCGTTTCCATTTGACTGCCCTCATAGTGTAATCTTATTATACTGCGCTTTTGCATCAAGACAATGGCTGCTATGTCTACAGATGGTTTAAACACAGTACGATCTATAGCAGTGGCCGCACAGGATTAGATATCGCGACTAGAGGTGGCACAGAATCAATTTCACCTCACTTTTTAAGCATACACGGAGATAAAATTTCAACTGTAACAATATTATAATTATGTATTTCATCGTCCGCCCCCGGTAGCTGAGTGGCAAAGTTCCGCTTGGGACGCGACAGCGACCGGACGTGCCGGTACTTCCGCGTAGTCGTAGCGCTGCGAGCCGTGTTTATAGAAATTCTTGGATTGTGACCTGTGATATTCTCAGTGCTTCTTCACTACCGTCGTACACACGCTTCTTAATTCACTCACAGAGGTCTCGGCCGCTCATAGAGTGCAGTTATGGCTCCCAGTGTACCCCGTAAGAATACCCTGTGTTTTGCATTTGAGAATCTTCCAGGAATGTGCAACCGAGTTCTCTAGAAATCCATGACTGGAAAGTAGATATTATTGGCATCACGTCCGACCAGGTCCACACAGCATATTATCACACGGCGGAGTACTGTTTCTTTGTGAAGCTTTTAGATCAGATACAACTGGAGAAAATTTTGGTGAATACTGGTGGGAAAGCAGAGTTTCGACATCGTGATCAGTCGGTGAGTACAGTTTCAATTACTAACGCTGACATCGACTATAAACAAGTGCGAGTGTTCAATTTGCCACCTGAGGTTGAGAATTGTTTTCTTAGAGATGCCCTCGCCAAATACGGTGACAACCGACAGATTAGAAACGAAAAATTGTCGAGCTGACACAAACTCCAATGTTATAGTGGGGTTCGCTCAGTTGACAATATCCCATCCTATATAATTGTATGTGGTTATAAGGCTCATGTCATTTACGATGGACAAGTAGGCACTTGTTTTATTTGTAACACAAGTGGCCATTTACGAGATGATTGCCTACGGCTCGTTGTCGTACATCGAAACAATCTGCAACAACGACTGAGATTAATATTGGATAATGTCCTAACTCAAAATCAGACGCCTTCTGTGATTGACTCCCAACCAAGTGCACCTGTGTCAGAGGACAACGATCTCGGTAACGGCACCTTCCCACCCTTACCTCAGAAACCCGTGGCCAGTCACCCCTTAGCCGCCGGTGTTGCATTATCGGACGGTAACATACGACGCCGTGCTAGTGACAGTAGTGGCTCCGGTGACCAGGTAGTAAAACATCAAACCGATGACGCGGAGTCACGGGCCTCCACACAGGACACGCATATATAGGATGGCTCAGTTACGACCCGTCAAATTCACATTGGAACTCCCGACGCAGAAACTGTCAATACGAGTGCTGTCGAGTGTTTACAGCAATCCGTTCCGATACCGCTTCTCGACTCGTCACAGATGGTCAACACACAAGAGGCGGCATTCAGTCAACTGCAAATCGTAAACACAGAGGATGATGCACGGGGTGTTGAGCATAACATAATCACTCGTCACCTCGGAAATGCTTCCAAACAACGCGCGGAACCGGAAAGCTGTATACAACCAGCAGTGCGGCTCCAAACAAACACAGTGAGCCTACTGAAGCCGCGTCTTCGGACTTGCCGTCCCGCGTTGTGAAGCAAGGTTCAAAATGGTTCAAATGGCTCTGAGCACTATGCGACTTAACTTCTGAGGTAATCAGTCGTCTAGAACTTAGAACTAATTAAACCTAACTAACCTAAGGACATCACACACATCCATGCCCGAGGCAGGATTCGAACCTGCGACCGTAGCGGTCGCTCGGCTCCAGACTGTAGCGCCTAGAACCGCACGGCCACTCCGGCCTGCTCCGAAGCAAGGACTTTCACATACTGCTTACAGCCATGACTCGCCGACTCCGCCGTCTTCTGTGACACTTCGGACGACAGTGCGACGGCAAAATAAAGTTAAACCAAATGATTCCGTGACTGGAAGTAAGTCAAAAAGTAAAGTCAGCGCAAAAACTGGTACAAAACCTGCGGATGTAGGTTCGAAGTCCGACGGTGAGATGGACTGGACTTCCTGCGCTTCCCAACACTCACACATCTCTGACGATCAAGAGTCAAGCTTATAAGTTTTTGTCCCTGACCAATAATAGAGTTAGGACAGATTTAAAATTAGCAATGTTACGATAGTTTATCTATGAGTCCGAAGCTGACATAGTTCTGTTAGTGTCTATCTTAATTTTTCATGTATCAGGATTTGCAACAATCGTAAACACCGCGGCGGACGGGGTTACAATTACGGCCATTCTATCACGAGACGGAATCCCAGTGAGCAATACCGAAATGTTGGACTCGGGTAGAGGCATATCTTGCCTAATTTTTGACGTCACCCTCGTCAATGTCTATGCCCCATCTGGAACGACTCTAAAATCAGAAAGAGCTAACTTCTTTAAACAAGACATCATTTACTTGCTACACCGCAGCCCAACCCAGTTGATAACTAGTGGTGATATAACTGTGCGATCCACAAGAAGGATCACTCGCCAAACTTTAATTACTGTAGGGAACTACCTACATGATCTGGTCCGGCCGGGGTGGCCGACTGGTTCTAGGCGCTACAGTCTGGAACCGCGCGACTGCTACGGTCGCAAGTTCAATCCTGCCTCGGGCACGGCTGTGTGTGATGTCCATAGGTTAGTTAGGTTTAAGTAGTTCTAAGTTCTAGAAACTGATGACCTCAGAAGGTAAGTCCCATAGTGCTCAGAGCCATTTGAACCATGATCTGGTGCGTCACCTGCAGCTGAAGGATTCGGGGGAACTAAAATTTCCTACCCTCGTAAAGTACACGCACCTGACCTCCACCGCATGTAGCCATCTAGTCAGTTTGTACATCTCTGACAACAATTGCCAACATGTTCTGGACTCCGATGTCACTCCTGCTAGTTTTTCCGACCACTGCGTCCTCTGTGTCACGATAAATCTGGGCAAACAGCATACTCATTCTCGATTAGGATTTCTTGGAGCTTAAATGTTTCTATTCTCGCCGACGCCGCGCTACAGGATGCCATCTCCACGACATGGGCGGATTGTCTCAAGCAATGCTGCAGATATCCGAGCAAGATAGCCTGGTGGAATGTTGTGGTCAAACGGAAAATGCGATTATCCTTAAAAAACTACAGTTGGCAACGGGCGCAAGATGTCAAACGCACGATTGATTTTTACCAGACAATTCTGCGTGACAGAGCGAGGTGGCGCAGTGATTAGACACTGGACTCGCATTCGAGAGGACGACGGTTCAATGCCGCGTCCGGCCATCCTGATTTAGGTTTTCCGTGATTTCCCTAATTCGCTCCAGGCAAATGCCGGGGTGGTTGCTTTGAAAGGGCACTGCCGACTTCCTTCCCTGTCCTTCCCTAACCCGATGAGACCGATGACCTCGCTGTCTGGTCTCCTTCCCCACACAACTCAACTCAGTTCTGCGAGAGTTGTATGCGACTACGTCACCAACCAACACGGAGCTGACGACCATCAAACAAATAAAGGCGAAGCTTATAGGCATAAAGCGAACGCAGCTTGAAGGACTGAAGATCAGATCAAAAGCAAAATCGCTTCAAGAGGATGAACTTGCATCGCTGTATCACCTCATAAAACATTGTGCCAATCGCAAGAGAGCTTTTATCGGGGAGCTGGACACAGATGATGGACTCCGTTTGACCCGACAGAGTGATATTCTTACTGCAGTTTACCGGTACTTCACGGATCTGTACTCGCAATGCGATGCACATGGTGATGACGGCGGCGGTATCGCGCATCCTCTGCCCCCCGTAGTCACGCCTCTAGAGAACTCGGCGGTCGTACACGATTTTGCTCCAGACGAAGTCCTTGAACTGATTTCTGGCTCGCCATCAAATAAATCCCCTGGCCCTGATGGTTTGCCACAGGAATTTTATGTGCGTTTCTGGCCCATAATCGGACACGCATTTACAGATGTTCTCAATGAAGTGATGCGAGGTCGAATTGTATTGATACCAAAAAGCAAACACCGAAAAACCTTAGATAACTTCCGGCCGATTACGTTACCCAATTCTGATTACAAAATCTTTGCCAGAGCACTCAACAGCAGATTGTCTCCATTAATGAAGCAAGTAATTCACAACCATCAATCATGCTTCCCTGGCCGCACTATTATGACGCCCCTTTCGGAATATAGAGATGTAATAGCCATAGCGTCAGTCACTAACGTGAATCTCGTTTTGCTGTTTATCGACTTTTGCAAGGCATTTGATCGTGTCCGCCACGAGTATCTTCTACAGCTACTGCAGCGGTGTGGTTTTGATCAACGGGTTATTAATGTCGTGCAACATTTCGTCACGGGCATTAAAACCAAAGTCAGTGCAAATGGACAGCTTACTCAGCCTATTGAGGTCCAAAGAGGAGTGCCACAGGGGAGCCCTCTCTCCATGATGTTATTTGTTTTATCGCTCGAGCCACTCTTGCGCTCCATTCATGACCAATTTGCAGGCTTATCGATCGCCGGGACGTCCTTTGTGGTTCGTGCTTACGCCGACGACGTCGGAGTGTTACTGCGCAACGACGGAGACGTATCAATCCTCAAGACCGCGGTAGACGAGTACTGTCGCGCTTCCCGTGCTAAAATCAACGCCGATAAATGCACATTTGTCAACATTCGAGGATTCAACGCAGTTATTGCACCTTGGGCGAAGCGTATCGAAGCCCACACCACCCTGGGGATGATTATCGACAAATGCCCGCTAAAAATGAATGCAAAAAATTGAAAGCAGATCACCAATAAAATGCAAGGTGCCATCTATGAAAACAATTGGTGGTCCGTTGACATTCTACAACGCATACGACTCCTAAGCAGTTATATATTCAGTAAAGCGTACTATAGTATGCTTTCCAGTCTGCAAGATGCAGGCCAAACAGATGATGAAACTCTCTAATAGATTTATCTGGCAAAGGCATCTGTTCAAATTGAAATACACTACGTTGACGTCTTCCAGACATGCCGGCGGACTCAACATGCCTGACATTAACCGAAAGTGTACTGCGTTATATATTAAACGAATCACCCCCACTTGTTGGACAAGGAACCTCTCAGCGCAACCATTTGGCTCTTCCGAACCTTACAACCCACCGATATGCACCCACCCATTGATGTAAAATGCATTACAAACTACGACATGTCAAGCAGTTTTTTCTTGAAGTAAGCTATATTGATGGAAACTATCTCACGCAGGATTTACCGACGACGCACCTGTTATTAAAAAGATGGACATCTCCAATAGTCCAGAATCCCATTGAACTTAAATACCCGAGTGTTCATTGGAAGGCAGTTTGGGACAACTTAAGTTTAACCGCCCACACTGCTGGCGTCCACGTGGTATAAAGTGGTACACGATGTTATACCCACTAATGAAAGGTTGCATAGAATCGGCTTATGTGACAGTGATAAATGCGTTCGCTGTGGTCTGGTCGACACCTTACGTCATCGCTTCACTTGTGGCGGTCATCTCATTAACTGGAAATGGGTGCAGCAGAGGCCCGTAGCACCCCAGCCAGCCACTGCACCGACATCCTGCTCTGGCCGGACACGAAACATTTTCCCGCTACCAAGAACAACGCCGTGATGTGGCTGTTAGGACAGTGTGTGACATATACCATCATCCACAATAGTGAAGATAATCTCATTAGTTTCGAGGCTTATATGAGAACGGCACGTTGGAAGATGAAACGTTACCCAAATTTCAGGACGATGTTTGGTAACATGTTAGACATAATTTTTGAAAAACAAAGCGTAGGGTAATTCTCGACGCCTGTAAGGACACAAATCACATGCACGACGATGTAGCAGACAAACTACACAACGAATAAGGGGTTACAGCTCTTCCCAGGACTGCTCCCGGCTTCTCAACGGTGTTAATAACTTCATTTGACGCTTTCCTTAATTTATGTTGCCTGTGCATGTCTTTGTTATTCGTTTGTATGCTCAAAATGACTTTCTGTCAAGAGTTTGGACGGTTGTGAATCAATTGACAGAACTGCAATTCTATTTAAGACAGTCAATTATATACCCACGAGTACCTTATATATATATAATTCTCTTAAATATGTTTGCGTTTTGGTTCTATGTATCTGTCTGGACCGAAGATGCTATTGCAAGTTTAAAATTTTTGTTCTGTTTTGTAAGCTTAAGAATGGCACTATATTGAAATGTGTTCTTCAGTCTATTGTAGGATACAATTCGTGTTGAAACAGTTGCAGTACTGCATTATTTTGTTTTTGTGCTTATGTGCTTATATGATTGTTTAATAAAGGGAAAAAAAAGTGGTCAGCGCGACAGAATGTCAATCCTAAGGGCCCGCGTTTGATTCCCGGCTGGGTCAGAGATTTTGTCTCCTCAGGGACTGGGTGATGTGTTGTCCTAATCATCATCATTTCATCCCCATCGACGCGCAAGCCACCGAAGTAGCGTCGAATAGAAAAACTTGCACCCGGCGAACGGTCTACCCGACGGAAGGCCCTAGTCACACGACATTTACATTTATTTATTGCATCTACTGACCAGCATCGTTAGTGAGATAGCACATGGCATCATATGCAAACGAAGGAGTTTTTCTTCCGTTCAATTAATAGTATATCCCCTCATCGATAGTGCACAGTTTAGTAACTTACCTAATTTAAATTAGTAATTATTATGCATTGCTTAGTGTGTATCATGTTCTAAATAATATCTATACATATACAGAACTGAAAATTACGTGAGCACCCTCTACAACGGTTAACCTCTATATTAGCCATAATTTATCGGATTTTCTTTTTGTGATAATTTCGCGAGATGTATGTAGCGGGAAGACCCTTAACATCGACTTGCTGCAGAATTCTTGAACGTAACTTCCAACATAATAAATTTCCCAAAGACGGAAACGCTGCTCTCCACAAATCTGCACGGTTTAAAAACCATCGCTTGTGCAAAAAACAACTTGCTCTTTTCCCACATGATATCCTGCGATGAAGGACAACAGTCAGGTCCCATATTACTAGACTTCCAGAAAGCATTTGAAACGGTTCCCCATTGCGTACTGTTAACGAAGGTACGAAAATATGGAATAGGTACAAGAATATGGAACAGGTTCCCAGATATGTGAGTGGCTTGAAGATCTCTTAAGTAATAGAATGCACTACGTTGTCCTCGACGACGAGTGTTCATCGGAGACAAGGTTATCATCAGGCGCGCCCAGGAAAGTGTGGTACGACGTTGTTATTTTCTGTATACATAAATGATCTGAAGGGGGGGAATGAGCAGCAATATGCGGCAGTTTGCTGATGATGCTGTGGTGTACGGGAAGGTCACGTCTTGAGTGACTGCAGTAGCATATAAGACGACTTAGGCAAAATTGCTAGTTTGTATGATGAATGGCGGTTTGCTCTAAATGTTGAAACATGTAAGTCAATTCTTGTTGTTATGGTCTTCAGTCCAGAGACTGATTTGATGCAGCTCTCCATGCTACTCTATCCTGTACAAGCTTTTTCATCTCCAAGTACTTACGGCAACCGACATCCTTCTGAATCTGCTTAGTGTATTCATCTCTTGGTCTCCCTCTACGATTTTTGCCATCCACGCTGCCCTCCAATTCTAAATTGGTGACCTCTTGATGCCTCAGAACATGTCCTACCAACCGGTCCCTTCTTCTTGTCAAGTTGTGCCACAAATTCCTCTTCTCCCCAATTCTATTCAATACCTCCTCATTACTTATGTGATCTACCCATCTAATCTTCAGCCTTCTTCTGTAGCACCACATTTCGAAAGCTTCTATTCTCTTCTTCTCTTAACTATTTATCGTCCATGTTTCACTTCCATACTTGGCTGCACTCCATACAAATACTTTCAGAAAAGACTTCCTGACACTTAAATCTGTGTTCGATGTTAACAAACGTCTCTTCTTCACAAACGCTTTCCTTGCCATTGCCAGCCTACATTTTATATCCTCTCTACTTCGACCATCATCAGTTATTTTTCTCCCCAAATAGCAAATCTCATTTACTTAAGCTTTGTGTCGTGCCACGAATCTGCAGTGAATCTCGCAGTGATATATACTCAAAAACAAAGCCGAACACTGGAGTCGTTGTGAGGTCCTGTCAGAAAGTCACCAATGGGAGCCAAACAGTGCCTTATGGTCGGTTATGAGATGGAATTTGTTGTCACAAAGGAAAACATGGAAATTCTGGGTGGCGTACACAATGGCTGAAGCCTTCTTTTCCGTCAGAAAATAATTGTGTCGAATGGCTGTCAACGTTTTGCAGGCGTACTCGAGAGACTGTTCAGAGCTGTGAGCATTTCTGTGAGCTAAAACCGCTCCAGGCCCGTACTGAGAAGCATCCATTGCCAAGATCAGCTGTTTCTCCAGTGTAAAAATCAGAGGCAGGGCGCTGTCTATAGCAGCGTCTTTATAAGGCGAACGCCGTGTCACAGGCTGCTGGCCAAACGGAAATAACACCCCTTTTTTGCACCTCGTTAACGGATGAGTTATGTATGCCACATTAGGAAGAAATTTCGAATAATAATTGACTTTGCCCAGAAAGGATTAGAGTACCTCCATGTTCCACAGTTTAGGGACGTTATCAATCGACGTTACGTGGTGCTTCATAGGTTTCATACTGTCCTTCTAAGGAAGGTGATCCAAACATCCGATTTCTGTCTGAAAAAAAAAGACTTTAATTTTCCCGGATTACACTTAAGGCCCGTCCCTTGCAATTTAGTATACAGAATTCAAAGGTTAGTGATACGTTCCTGGGCTGAGGAACCCGTGACTATGATTTCATCAAAATATTCTGTACAGCATGTACACCTTGTGTTAATTGTTCCAAAAATTTCCGAAAATTGCGGACGCACTTGTGATGTCGAGTGGCAGGTGTGTATAATGGTACAACCCGAAAGGCGTATTGACCATTATTTGTTGAGAAGCAACACCCAGCTGAAGCTGCAAATACGCCTCCGCTAAATCTATCTTAGAAAAACACTCACTGCTCGCTAATTGCACGAGTATTTCTTCTGGGCGTGGAATGCGGTATCCATCCGCTACAGATTACGTTTTAATGGTGGACTAAAAATCACCACATAACCATAGCGCCCCCACAGACTTTCGGATAACAACCAGAGGCATAGTCCAAGGCCGTGCAACCTGTACAAGTCTCCCTTAACACTGGCCCGCAAAGTGAATGTGTCAGGCCGAGCACCGCAAAATTTGGGAACTGCCGTTGGTTTAAGGGCGATGTAGGCATCGTAATCTTTTGCAGCACCGAATGCCGGCCAAAACACTGACGCGGACTCGTGGCAGTGGTCGTTAACGCCAGGAACGGGATAGAGCCGGAAACGAGACGCACAGCATCCCGAATTGGAAAACCTAAAACTGTGAACTCGTCGAAACCAAGAATGTTTTCGGACGTTGCGCTTCCGATGGTCAGAAACGTGACCGCCAGCCTAACAAGCTGATACTCAAAATCGATCGCGAAATTGTCTTGAACAGGAATCGGCTGGTCGCTGTAACCTACCAAACGACGATTGATAGAGGAAAGAATAGGACGACCCAAGCGATGATACGTTTCAAGAGACACGAGGGACACAGATGACCTGATATTAACACGAATACAGAATGGCTGTTGCCGAATTTGCAGCGTAATGTAAGTCCTGAGCGAACACTGAGCTCCTGGCTGAGCACACAATGAACCTTCAGGAACATCATGTCCATTTCTGAGGACTGGCCACACCGGTAGCCACAGCAGGCAGCCTTCACATGTCCTTCATTCCGCCAAACCACTCGCCATGCACGCTGTTGCGGGCAGAAACTACGGACGTGTGCTTGGAAACTACTAGGATATGTGGGAAACTGCTTTGGGAAGAGCCATAGTTCGATCAAGACGAAAACGACCACGGTGTCGGTGAACGACGCCATTGCTGTGGTACTGAAAATACCGCGGCCACTCACACTACGTTCTCAACTTGTTCAATTGCAGCCTGCGAAACATCGAACATCTGAGCAAGAACCAGGACCTCCTCGACTGTGAGATCTTCCAAATTCAACGTCTCCCGACGCACCTCTCTGTACGGAACAAAACAGACGACCAGTTCACGTATCAGAGAGTTGGTATAGCACTACTGATAATGAAAACACACATATATTTACCTCCACCTTAAGTCCGGGGGTCGGCTACCCACGACTGATAGGACAGGCCCAGTTTCCTTGCCACTGATGGAAAAAATGGCTCTGAGCACTATGGGACTCAACTGCTGTGGTCATAAGTCCCCTAGAACTTAGAACTACTTAAACCTAACTAACCTAAGGACATCACACACATCCATGCCCGAGGCAGGATTCGAACCTGCGACCGTAGCGGTCCTGCGGTTCCAGACTGTAGCGCCTTTAACCGCTCGGCCACTCCGGCCGGCGCCACTGATGGAAGCCCGTATGAGAAGCCATAATGTGACTTTGCTTATGATCATAATAATTGAGCAACTAAAACTCTTGAGAAAAAGACGACGCTTCAGGGTCAGATAACAGAGAGATATCCGAGGCAGATGAAACGTTTCGGTCTCAATCCAAGACAAGCAAAAAGATTGTATATACTTTGTGATCAAATGTAACCGGACACCTGGTTGAAAATGACTTACAAGTTTGTGGCGCCCTCCATCGGTAATGCTGGAACTGAATATGGTGTTGGCCCACCCTTAGCCTTGATGACAGGTCCCACTCGCGCAGGCGTACGTTCAATCACGTGCTGGAAGGTTTCTTGGGGAATGGTAGCCCATTCTTCACGGAGTGCTGCACTGAGGAGAGGTATCGATGTCGGTCGGTAAGTCCTGCCAAGAAGTCGGCGTTCCAAAACATCCCATAGGTAACAATTTGTCCATTATATTTGGACTGTTGATCTCCGTGGCCGTGGATAATGATATTTCACTGTAAAAATACAGCAACCAGCTGGTTGCTGTATTTTTACAGTGAAATATCATCCCAAAGGTGTTCTGTAGGATGCACGTGAGGACTCTGCGCAGGCCAGTCCATTACAGGGACGTTATTGTCGTGTAACCACTCCGCCACATGCCGTGCATTATGAACAGGTGCTCCATCGTGATGAAATATGCAGTCGCCATCCCCAAATTGCTCTTCAACAGTGGGGAGCAAGAAAGTGCCTGAAACCTTAGTGTAGGACTGTGCTGTGATAGTGCCACGCAAAACAACGAGGGGTACAAGCCCCCTCCACAAAAATACGACCACACCATAAAACTACCGCCTCCGAATTTTTCTGTTGGCACCACACACCCTGGCAGACGACGTTCACCGGGCATTCGCCATACCCACATCCTGCCATCGGATGGCCACATTGTGTACCATGATTCGTCACTCCACGCAACGGTTTTCCACTGTCCAATCGTCCAATGTTTACGCTTCTTACACCATGGACGCGTCGTTTGGCATTTACCAGCGTGATGTGTAGCTTATGAGCAGCCGCTCGACCATGAAATCCAAGTTTTCTCACCTCCCGCCTGTCATAGTACTTGCAGTGGATCCTGATGCAGTTTGGAATTCCTGTGTGATGGTCTGGATAGATGTCTGCCTATTACACATTACGACCCTCTCCAACTGTTGGCAGTCTCTGTCAGTTAACAGACGAGATCGGCCTGTACGCTTTTGTGCTGTACGGGTCCCGTCACGTTTCCACTTCACTACGCATTGGAAACAGTGGACCTAGGGATGTTTAGGAGTGTGGAAATCTCGCGTACAGACGTATGACACAAGTGACACCCACTCACCTTACCACGTTCAGAGTCTGTGAGTTCCGCGGAGCGCCCCATTCTGTTCTCGCACGATGTCTAATGACTACTGAGGTCGCTGATGTGGAGTACCTGGCAGTAGGTGGCAACACAATGCACCTAATGTGAAAAACGTATGTTTTTGGGAGTTTCCGGATACTTTTGATCACATAGTGTATATTGTTTTGCCACTATATGAGTTATGCGTATTTTTATTACTATAGAACAATTATCGTTCAAGAGAGAGATAGATGTGTGCTTATACTAGAAACCTTACATATTTTGATAGATAATACAGACAATTCTTATTTTTTGGGTGACGGATTGAATTATTTTTGTTCGTAATCAGGGCCCTGTAACTATACTTGCGTATTAAATCAAGCCACAGGCATGTGCTGTTTGTATGCACAGAGTTACTCCACACAACCAAACACCTACTTAGGTACGAAACTCCAACATACAAGCACTATCCATTGCTGTTTACAGTAAATACAGATATCCCGATTTTCCGTGCTGTATCAAGAATTTTCCACACACTCTGAAGTAATTTGTAAGCCTTCGTTGCACGTCTCAGTGGCCTATTCTTTTCCCAGTAACGGTTTACAGTCTTCCTTCTTGACAATTGTTTTCGCTATGTACTTCAGTTTTAGTTTTAACTTCAGCCTCTTGTGAAATTACAATGAAATGAACACCCTTAGCTGCCTACAGGCGTTGACATACGTCAACGAGGACAAATGAAAATGTGTGCCCCGACCGGGACTCGAACCCGGGATCTCCTGCTTATATGGCAGACGCTCTATCCATCTGAGCCACCGAGGACACAGAGGATAGCGCGACTGCAGTAATGTATCACTGGTACGCCTCCCGCGTAGCCCACATCCTCAACGTATTGTCCCGCACTACATTCGTAGTGCCCCCGCCCATTATACTCATTACTCGTGGCGCGTTGCCGATACCCGTAAGAGTTCGGGCACTGTTTGTGCATTCGTACAGAAGAAGAAGATGGTCAAGTGGCCGGTGAGCCTTAACTATATATATATATACTAAGATGGTATCTGTTCTTTTGGACATGTCCGAAAGAACAGATACCATCTTAGTATATATAGTCAGCCTCTTGTATTTATAGTTTCCTTTTTCATTCACATAACACATTAACAGCACTTAAAGGAGCAAGTTCTATAATAGCAGATGTTTTAAGGATAGTGGCCGAGCGGTTCTAGGCGCTACCGTCCGGAACCGCGCGTCCGCTACGATCGCAGGTTCGAATCCTGCCTATGGCATGGATGTGTGTGATGGCCTTAGGTTAGTTAGGTTTAAGTAGTTCTAAGTTCTAGGGTACTGATGGCCTCAGATGTTGAGTCCCATAGTGCTCAGAGCCATTTGAACCCTTTTTTTGTTTTTGTTTTAACACCTGTAGAACAATATAATTGCGTAGGCTTCCGCGGCCAGAATCAGTCGACATAAAAGTTTTATGGGTATGGTACCGCGTCATAACGTAAAAAACTACTGCTGCCGGATGAAAACCAACGTTTCGGCCACGGTTGCAGCGGCCTTCTTCTCGGACTAATGGTGCGTTCTAGCTATGCAGTGTCCTTAATTTTTTGTTGTTACTGTTCACTGCGCATGCCATTACGTCATAATTCTAAAACCGCAGTTAGTTTCATTGGTCACTTAAGTGAACGCACCATTACACCCAGAAGAACGCCGCTGCAACCCTGGCCGAAACGTTGGTTTTTCTCCAGCAGCATTAGCTTTTACATTATGACGCGGTACCATACACAGAAAACCTTTATGTCGACCTGTGGAATAACATCGTTTACGGGAACCAGTACTAGTTTGTTAGTATCAATATTTGACGGTATTTTGGAAATTAATGTCCTTGATTGAGAGAAAAATATGTTTCTCCAGCTTTAATATAACATTTCTGTAAAATACTTAAATCATCTTTGTGAAACATGTATTAGTAATCTCGCCTTGTTGCTGCAGCCGTATATTTTGCAGATGTGACAGTTACATTAGATAATCTGTGCATTTTATTGAAAAACTTCAAGAGGTTTATGTCATCCCAAGTGATATTCTTGTCACCTTTGATGCAGTGTCCCTGTTTACTATGGTTCCTGTAAGCGAAGTTGTTTAATACATAACAGATATTTTTCCGATTGACATAGTGGGTTTATTTAGACATTGCCTTACCACAATTTATTTCCTGTAAAACAACGAAATTTACAAACAAATCGACGGAGTGGCTGTGGGCAGCCTTCTTCCTCCAGTTGTTGCCGATTTATTTACGGAGTTCCTCGAACAGCGGGCGGCCCAGACGGCCAGTAACAGACAAGCTAAGTGGTACAGCTATCTGGACGATACTTTTGTAGTATGGACTCACGGAGAAGAGAAGCTGAATGAGTTCTTGGTGCATCTCAATAGTATTAACCCAAAGATACAGTTTACTATGGACAATAAGAGCAATGATCAACTTAATTTTCTGGATGTATCTGTAAGTGAACGCGTAGATCGGACATTCCATTAAAGAAGATAAAAAGCCAGAAGTACTGAGTAACAGCCGGCCGCCATCTGGAAAAGTTTTTCTCCCGTTCATTAATAAAATTACGAATCGATCGGGAAAGCTTGACCGAAGTATGGGGGCGAAACGATCTTTAGACCCACCAATAACATCAATGAATATTTAAAAACGGCAAAAGATGCACGGTATCCCCTAGCAACACCTGGAGTATATACACTGATGAGCCAAAGAAACGGGTACACCTGCGTAATATCATGTAGGGCCCCCGCTAGCACGCAGCAAGTGCCGCAACACGATGTGGCATGGACTCGACAGATAACTGAAGCAGTGCTGGAGGAAACTGACACCATGAATCCTGCAGGGCTGTCCTCAGATCCGTAAGAGTACGAGGGTATGAAGATCTCTTCTGAACAGCACGTTGCAAGGCATCCGAGATATTCTCAATAATGTTCATGTCTGGGTAGTTTGGTAGCCAGCGGCAGTGTTTAAACTCAGAATAATTTCCTGGAGGCACTCTGTATCAATTCTGGACGTGTGGGGTTAGCATTATCCTGCTGGAATTGACGAAGTCTATCGGAATGCAAAATGGGCATGATTGGATGCAGGTGATCAGACAGGATGCTTACGTACGTGTCACCTGTCAGAGACGTATCTAGACGTATCAGGGGTCCAATATTACTCTAACTGCACACGCCCTACACCGTTACGGAGTGCCTTTACCAGTTTTTTGTAAAACACAATTTCTTCAGGTCTAGTTGTCCCGAAAATTCTGTATCTTTTGCTCGCTCTCCAACGCCATGCATTCGAAGATTAGGTGTGATGCAGTTTCTTCACCCTCATCACAGATCCTACATTTAGGGTCTTCTTCCGTTATACCCACTGTTTGTAGGTATTTTTTGAAATTCCCATGGCCTGTCATCAGTCCAGTAATGAGTTTGATCTCTTTCCTGTTCAATCCCAGGATTTCAGAGATTCTTTTAAAACATGGCTTGGGCGTCATTAGCTTACCATGTTTTTGTTTATGGACCTTGGTCCAATATTCTACGTGCTGTTTCCTAGTAGTAGTAGTTATAGTTAGATCATAGCCTTGGTGATTGTTAGAACAGTTTCCGGTCCAATAAATGGAGTCATTGCCCCCATCCTGGCCAATCTGTCGACTTGTTCATTGCCACAGATCCCTGAGTGGCCAGGGACCCACACTAGTTTTACCCTCTTGCTTCCCCCCTAGCTCCACCAGAGCCCTGTGGTTTTCTGCAACAGTCATAGAGCTTGTTGCAGGAGCTGCCAATGATTTCAGGGCTGCCTGGCTGTCCGAATAGATGTAGATGCTACGGTCATTGTAGCACCTACGCATATTCCCATCCACACATGCCCCGACTGCAGTAATTTCGGCTTGGAATACAGAGGCCAGCTTTTCTAGGGAGATGATGCCCTCGAGTCATGGCTGAACCCCGTACACCTCTGCCCCAACTCATTGGTCCGATTTCGACCAATCGGTGAACCAAACGATGTTCCCCGTACGTTGTCGAGCTGTTTCTCCCCACTGCTCCCTGCTTCCAGTTATTATATTTTAAGGCTTGTTGAAGCAGTTGGGAGTTATTATATAGTCGGCAGGCATTTCCCCAGCCATTCCTATATTTACCTCACTCGCTATGTTAGTTTATGATTCTCGATATCCGAATGAGACCCAGTTTTTACCAGTTTTAAGCCTGTATGCCCCAGCTCCTGCCTCCATCTTGACGTAAAGGTGTAGTGGAGACATGTCCAGCATGGCTTCCATTCCAGCGGTTGGTGTTCTGCTAATTCCGCCTGTTATGGCTAAGCAGGCCAGTCTCTGCACCTTAGCAAGCTCCTTGGCTGCAACCCGCTGTTCTACTTTTCTTCCACCACATTACGTCCCCGTAGGAAATCCTAGGCCCAACCACTGTGATGTATATCCAGGACATACCCCTGGGGCTTAGGCCCCAGTTTTTGTCACAAGCACTTCTGGAACTCGCTAGAGTACTTTTTGCCTTGGAGCAGATGCTCTTAATGTGAGGGGTCCACGTTAGTTTCTCATCTAATGTTACCCCTAGATATTTCACTATCCCCTTCACAGGTAGAGTTTCATCGAAGAGCTTTAGATTCCAACTTGAGTGTTGGATATGCCTCTTCGTAAATGGCACCACAACTGTCTTCTTAGGATTAACCCTCAGATCCTCTCTGATGCACCAATTTTGCACAATGTTCAATCTTCCTTGTGCCATATCTCTAACTGTGTCAGTAAATTTGCCAAGTATTACTATTATGACAAGGTCATCTGCGTATCCTTGGCAGAAGCACTGTCTGGAATTTTATTCACCACTAGATTCCACAATAAATGGGACAGAACTCCACCTTGTGGGCAGCCTCTAGTGGTGTTAATTACCATCTTTTCATTCATCATGGTAGCCTCTAACTTCCTTCCACTAAGCATGGCCCTGGTCCACCCACATATAGTGGTCCCTAGGTCATGCACCTCTGCTGCTCTTACCATGGAGTCGAAGGTCGTGTTACTGAAGGCCCCCTCGATATCCAGGAAGATGCAGAGGGCTATTTCTTGGAAGTGAAGTGCTATCTCGATCCTCCCAACGAGATGGTAGAGAGCTGTCTCACATGATTTACCTGGTTGATATGCGTGTTGGTTTGAATGTAGAGGGGGCCCTAATTAGCCTCCTCTCCCCAACGTATACATTAATCAGTTTTTCCAATGTTTTGAGAATGAAGGAGGACAGACTGACTGGTCTCATGTCCTTGGCCTTGGTATGATCAGTTCTCCATGGCTTTGGAATGAAGACAACCTTCACTGCCCTCCAAGTATTGGGAATGATTCCTACTGCTAGGCTAACCCTGAATAACCTGCATAGGACACTTATGAGCTTCTCTCCTGGCTGTTGCAGGAGAGCTGGAAAAATTCCATCTGGGCCAGAAGACTTGAATGATTCGAATGTTCCAACCACCCATTGGATTTTATTAAAGTCCACACACTCCTTAGCCGATTCCCAGTCCTCTCTTCGAGTGCCTGAGAACCATTGTCTCTCTGGGATCACATTCTGGTCTGTGTTGACCGGCAGAGCATATTGAGGAAAGTGAGTTTTGAGGAGCAGTTCCAGCGTCTCATATGCTGTCTTTATATATAGCCCATCCTCCTTCATCAATGTACCTCCTGGATTGGTTGGTACTCTAGTGAGGATTCTGTGAAGTCTGGCTTGAACAGCCGTGCTCTCCACCTCCTCACAGAAAGCCTTCCAGGATGTCTTCTTTGCTTTTCTGATTGCAAGGTTGTAATTGACAAGGGCCTCACGATATTTAGCCCATTGTCCTTTACGTCTCGCAATGTTAAACAGTCTCTCTGCCTGTTTTCTTTGCATTTCCAAGTTATTATTCCACCAAGGCACACTCCTATTTGTGCACTTTTTGGCGATTGTGCAGTTGTCCTGATATGAGGTCACTATGGCAGAGGTAACAGCCTCTGCTACTTCCTCAAACTCTACTGGATTCCCTATCGAGGTTTTAATTTCCGATAAGTCTAAGTCAAGGTCCCTCCTATATGTTTATCAGTCTGTTTTCTTGGGATTCCTATAGGTCATGGTCTGTCTGATTCCCATTTCAACCTTGAATTTAATGTACATGTGGTCTGATGAGGATGGCTCTAACACCACATGCCATTGTTTGACATAGCTGCCCATCATCATGGAACCAAAGGTTATGTCAATTACTTCTTCCCTTCTGCTATTCCATAATGTAGGTTCGTTACCCCTCTTCAGAAATCTCCAAATTGTTAGCTAAAAGAAATTAAAGAAGGTACTCACCTCTACTGTTGGTGTCCTTGCTACTCCACACTAGGTTGTGGTCATTGGCATCGCATCCCACCAGCAGTTGTCACCTTGTCGATGGCAAAAAAAATGGTCCAAATGGCTCTGAGGACTATGAGACTTAACATCTGAGGTCATCAGTTCCCTAGAACTTAGAACTATTTATACCTAACTAACCTAAGGACATCACACACATCCATGCCCGAGGCAGGATTCGAACCTGCGACCGTAGTGGTAAACAGTTCGTATGGCGATCACTCGTGATAATCGTTAAATCCGGGTTCGAGTCCCTGTCCGGCACTAATTTTCATTGTCATCATTCCATTACACAGCTGATGGTAGTCCATATTTGCAATTGCGAAAACATTTCATGAGTTTCCATTACTGTTTACAGCAAACGCTGATATAATGTATCCCAGCTTTTTTTGCATGTACTCTGTTTAAAGTAATTTGTCAGTATTGTTTACACACCGGCAATGGCCTGATCTTGTTTGAGCAGCAGTTTATGAAGTGATAATGGGTGTAGCCTTTGTTATAGAACGTGATTTTGTAAAAATCAGTAACCATGGCTATGACACTCGTGGTTCAGTGAATGACCTATGAGCACTTGATATTTTTACTCGTTTTGCGGTAATGCATCACCACACCAAGCATCATGTTAGATGTGAAGAAGATGAAGCATCCTGCTCAACATTAGAAACGGATAATCAGTTATACTGGCTGGCATGTTATGCTTTTTACTACATTCATATTAGACCTGTTCGAGGTTATGTACAAAACCAAATTTCCAAGGAAGGCTGCAGCAGTTAACAATTGGAACTATGGTGGTATGGCCCTCTAAAACCTATACTGACTGTATTCCCATAATCAGTCTCTCAATAATATCATTTAATGATAATGTTCCAAAATATATGATGTAAGAACCCAAGATATATCCACAAGACATATGAACTGACCAAGTACAATTTTAGGAGGGAAAACGGCGTTTTTAATAGGTATTCATTGTGATATATCACTTAAACTGGAAATGTTCGTAGTACACTAATAAAAGTTCATAATACTCCCAATACGAGATGTACACGGGACAAAAGGCAATGGTAGAACATGACAGAGATGAAATGTGGCCAAAGACAATGGCGGAAGAAGACATAAATTAAAGTTCGATATCTCATAAATACTATCTTCAGACCAAAATAAAATCATTTATCAAAATAACTAAAGACTTTGAATCCAAAAACAAAAACACACACACACGTTTCTGGTGCTGACATATTTTTTGAGAAGATGTGGAAATGACATTGATAGAAACATTTTGTCGCTGATCAAATTCAGTAGTTTTTGCAGACATTTTAAATGTTTAATTAACATGACTACACTGGGAAAGTATCATGAAACAATTTACACCACTATGCCTTATGCTCAGTGTAGGCCTAAAATGAAAATGTCAATTATCTACTTAAGATATTATTTCTTAGTCACATGTGTTTTATAATGAGTTAAGCATGGAAATAGTATTGGAGCATTTAATTTGAGAGCCTACAATGATGTTTTATGCACCAATTTTGACAGACGTGTGTGTACGTGTGATTTTGATGATGAAACTTACGTATTACAGATCAGAACTGCAAGTATTTTACATAATTTCTGGGTAAATAATTGGAACTTAGTGGAAAATTCATATTGTTCAGAGCCTTGCGATCATGGCGCAAAAAATTAAGATTGTTGAATACTTCTGAATGTGGTGCAATTTTCAGATCGTTTGGATATTTTTGAACATGGGATAATAACGGCCATTAGCACATGTGAACTAGTTCTGTCGTCTTGGACCTTTTAATTATTTTTGAATTTTTATTTTTTTAAATTTTCCCCCATCCTGCCTTTTATTCCCCATTAGTGAAATCTTGCATTTTTAAATTTCTCACCAGCTCGATCTTGAGTATAGAATTTTCCACCACTGCCAGCAACTGTAGTACCGTGACTACAGTGCCAACTAGCAGTGGACCCTTGAACTCTGCACTGGAGCTGACACAGCCATACTACTGCCTACAACACTGCGTTACGTGCCCTTCACCCAATCTTCCAGACTTCCCAACATTTCCTACATGTTCACAACAGTAACATCAACTTCTTGTGAAACTTCTATTATCTCAAAATCAATCTCATCAAAATCCTAGAAATAATCTTAGGACGGACATTTCGTTACTTCTTTCTTCGTTGCCATCTCACTATTTATAACCATCCCATCTATCTTCCCAATATACTAAAAAATCTTGGGCAAATTCTCAAACTCAAACCAATCTGGCATTCCCATCTATTAACATTCAACAAAAAGCACACATGCGACTAAAACTGCTAACAGACCACACATGAGGATTACATCCCTCCACCATCTTTCAGACCTACAAGAGCTTTATTCAACTCAATCTTATTTTCACCGGTGTGGTAATCCTCTCTGAGCCTAAAAGACTTTACCACTCCTTACATGACCTCGAATCCCATGCTGTCTGCCTTGCCTTCCGTATCCATTATCCCTCACCCACATACATCTTCTTCCAAAAATTAAATCCCATATCTTAGAACATTCTCGTCAGTTCTACGTATTCCATAAACTCGAAGACCAAAATCCCAATTCCCAAACAGTCACTTTAAATTCAGTACGTTTCGCGCTCCTATACCATCATATTTCTCCCATCCTTCACTTCCACACATGCCACATCCCGTCTTAAGGGAATTTTTAACAAGCCCTCAGTGCCTGATCCAGAACGTCCTGGTGATATTTTGCTGTCCTACCAACTACAATCCTAACCTCTGTATCCACTCGTTACATCAAGGCTCCTCTATCTTATACAACCTCTCATTATCAAAACCCAGTCCCCACTTCTCCCTAGTCCGCAGCTCGTGGTCGTGCGGTAGCGTTCTCGCTTCCCACGCCCGGGTTCCCGGGTTCGATTCCCGGCGGGGTCAGGGATTTTCTCTGCCTCGTGATGACTGGGTGTTCTGTTACGTCCTTAGGTTAGTTAGGTTTAATTAGTTCTAAGTTCTAGGGGACTGATGACCATAGATGTTAAGTCCCGTAGTGCTCAGAGCCATTTGAACCACTTCTCCCTGTTTCTGCTCCCACCGCCCACCTCTTACTCATACACTTCCCAGTACTTAAAAACCACATCCATGCCCAGAAATTGTGTCCAGATCATTTTATCCTTCATTATCCCAATCTCCCTTCCCATCTTACGACCCTCACCAGGAACCGAGGAAACATGCACAACATCCATCGCATATAACCGTCATCGACTCCACAACACCAGCCATAGCAACTCTACCTGCGTTTCGTACAAAAGTGTCATCAATAGAAATCATCTTTCGTTGTTTTTAATATACATTATTTTATTCATTTTAAATTTCAACACTTGGTGATGTACGGCATACGAGACAAATTAGGTAAGGTATTACTCCACGGATTTATTGGCTGCGCTACTGCCTCACCGTCCTCACACTGAATTGCGATATAGGATAAACTTCACAACTTAAAAGACAATAATTAAACCCCTGTAGCTATCTAACAACTTTCAGGAAAGGTACCGAGGCTCAATCACTGGATTGGAAAATGTTCATCGCTAATAGTTCAGTACATCACCTTCAACTGGCTGTTATCAGTTGCCACTGATAATTAACATAACAACAAAACAAGAACACAGTTCAAAATTAACGTGGACTAGGTCACTCAGAAACGCTACTCTCAATATTGCGTGGAAACAAATGAAGTTTATTGGTATCAAAATGTTCAAATGTGTGTGAAATCTTATGGGACTTAACTGCTAATGTCATCAGTCCCTAAGCTTACAGACTACTTAACCTAAATTATCCTAAGGACAAACACACACACACCCATGCCCGAGGGAGGATGCGAACCTCCGCCTGGACCAGCCGCACAGTCCATGACTGCAGCGCCCAAGACCGCTCGGCTAATCCCACGCGGCTTATTGGTATCAGTTAACCCTAGTTATGTCCGCCACTTTTATCTAACTCCACTTCCAGCTATTACCTCCACGCTTTGCTCTGCTGCCGCTTTTTACCAAACAAGTCCGCCCACACTAATCTCCAATGCTTGCAGAGAAAAACACGAAAATGCATAAGCAGAATTTCTACACGGGAAGTCACTTTCGAATGCTTTGTAGAATTTCCGAGTCGGAAAAGAAACTTCGTTGATCACGAAGGATCACTAACTTAAAACTTCCGAAATGCTAACCACTTAAAAACACAAATTGTGCCCCAGAGCCCCACTACCGGCCAAGTCAGTCCACGAGGGCTACCGGCGAACTCTCCGATTTCGCGAGCTCCATATTTCTCCACAAATTTATTTGGCGTTCAGCTTACCGCTTTCGTATAAGTTGCTGTCTCCTGGATGGACATAAAGAACTTTTTCTGCAATAGATGTTGACGACACCGACCGTCACTGGGTAACCACTTGCCCTTCACTTCCCTCTTGTAAACTCTAGTCACAAACCATACATGAGCATTACTGGAAATCTCTGCCTAACATCTCGCAGCACGCCTCCCCTCCCCCCCCCCCCCCCTCCATGAAAACGGTCCTGTCGTAGACAACGGCTAATGGGAAGGAACACAGCCACGGCCGGAAATTGAGATGTTACATATCTACCAGGGACAAGCGCGAGTAGGACCCGCGCTCTCAGAGTTCTGTCCAAACTTAATTAAGTGTGTAGATAGTTCGTCTACAGGTTTTGATGACCGAGTTCGTGAGTATCAGAATATGTCACATAAATGGCGGTATCTTTTCATTTGAACGGCTTAGAAGCTTAAATTTCTTACATGGCCAAGAGACCATAGGCCTCAAGATCTCACATAAACTTCAACGTCATACCTCTACCCGTTCCTGAGAAAAAGGGTCGCAACAGACAGACGGACAAGAAAGTGATGTTTTAAGGGTTCTGTTTTACCGACTGATGTACGAGATCCTAAAAATCAGTCCGTAGAATATACAGGGTGTCCGAAAAGTCTTTCCCTGATTACATAAATTGATCACTCACGCTAGATGCAAGATACAAATATGAAACTGGTGTCTAATTGTTTACAAACTATCAAAGTTTTTTTCACACATCAGTAAACTTCCACATGAGCACCCTTGGTAGCACGTAGCACATCTAGGCGATATTCAGTTTCCGTCCACACATTAGCCAACATCACTGGAGGGATCGATTCAACGACTGTGGTTATCCGTTGCCGCAGGGTTTCAAGATCTGGTACACGTGTTCGGTAGACCTCGTCCGTGACATAACCCTATAAAAAGAAGTCTAATGGGGTTATGTCAGGAGAGCGTGGAGGCCAAACCGTTGGCCCATCACGACCAATCCATCGCCCAGGAAAGGTCATATCGAGATAGGCACGGACGTCCAAACCCCAATGAGGCGGTGCACCGTCTTGCTTAAACAAGACATCGGGGTGACACTGAAGCAGCTGAGGAACAGCATACAGTTTCAACATGTCCAGATACACTGCAGATGTGATGGTAGCCTCAGCGAAGAATAATGGCCCGATAATTCGATCGTGCAATAGCGCGCACCAAACATTCACCTTTGGACTGCCTCTGGTGCACTCCATGACCTCGTCAGGGGGTTGTGAACCCCAAATGCGCACTTCATGGCGATTCACTACTCCACTGACAAAAAAGGTCGCTTCGTCGGAAAAGGTAATTCGTCTGAGATAACCATCATCGTCCTCAGTACGTGATAGCATTTCGACCGAAAAGTCATATCGACGTGTACTGTCATTGGGCAACAAGGCCCGAACGATTTGTACTTTGTATGCACGAAACAATAAACGTTTGTATAAAATGCATGGAGAGAGCTATTTGGCATCTGTAATTCACGTGAGGCCCTGCGCACCGATTTCATCGGACTTCGCAGAAAAGACTGCCTTACAGCTTCCACCCTGTCTGCTGAGGTTCTTGGTCGACCAGACCTCGGAAGGTCAGCAATCGATCCTGTGTTCTTGAACTTCTCATACCAGGCTTTAATGCTCTTGACATCAGGTGGATTCCTTCCAAATGTTGTCTGGAAGTGTCTCTGCACTGTGGTTGGTGATCGTGTCTCATGGTACCACAGGACACACTGTGCCTTCTCCTGATTGGTTAACATGGCTTCTTTGGCACTGCACCTCATCCACTACTTACTTACTGCGAACCTAAAACAGAAAAAAAAACTTTGATAGTTGTAAACAATTCGACACAAGTTTCATATTTGTATCTTACTTCTAGCCTGAGTTATCAATTTATGTAATCAGGGAAAGGCTGTTGGGACACCCTCTATAGTTACTACACTAAATACCCAACAGTACGTCGTAACTGTGGAGAACAGAATTGCATTCCTCTGTAAAAATTCCGGCAGTCAGACAGAGCGTCTCAGCTGAATTCCCAGCCTAGCAGAGCGCCTCTGTCGGCCTCAGGCAGGCAGCGGCACGCGAGGGGAATGTTGCCGCCTCGGTGTTGCACATGCCTAAGGCATGTGGCGCCGCCCGATTGGGAATGCATCGGCAAAGAAAACTGACGCACCCCTCACATTGCGGTACAGGCTGGCGCGTCGGAATGTTATTGCGTTCCTGGGTGCTGTTTAATTAAAGCTGCCCCTAGCCGGCGAGGGGCGACCCGGGAGCAGATGCGCACAAAAATTAATATTCCCGCAGATGGCGCTGCAGGGGTGCACGGCCGCGCTGGCGAACGGGCGCCGATATTGAGTGGGGCCGCACGCGCCCCAACATCTGTCGCGACGCCCACTCCCTTCTCTCTCTCCCCCCACCGTCCTGCGATGCAAGCGTGCAGGCCAGACCTGCAGCTTAGCGGCTTTCTTTGCACCTGTGCACCCCTACTGTGTGTTACTGCCATTTACCTTCTTGTTCGTAATCGAGGATGGACGATAGATTTGGATTCTGTAAGGAAACTTCCCATTCTTGACACTTTTTTTTTCAGTACAAAAACTGATAGAAGATTAGTGTTTAACCTCCCTTTATAATAATGGGGTCATTAAGACGGGGCACAAGCTCGGAATGGGAGGAAAGTGAGGAAGTCATTCGACCATGTCCTATTCAAAGGTAACCTTCTGGTACTGTAATCACCTTAACCCTTACAGTCCCAACAATATGAAAAAATATGTAATTTTAAAATTTTACACAAAACTAACCTCATAGTAAGCAACGAATACAAGAAGAAATTGGCAAAAAGTAAACAATCAATCGCTTCAAGTAGGTGGTTTCACTTTGGAATCACTCGGACACACAGTTTTCAGCCACCCATCATTTCATGTGATATGTTTGAAAGCAATTTTGCATTTTTCCTAGACACATTAGCCCGTCTCGCAACGTCCATGCACTCATACATGCACTCATAATGCCAAAAACAAAGTATATTGCTAAATAACAAGCAAAAAACAAGCTTACATTTAATAAATTTACACCA
The DNA here is from genome assembly GCF_023864275.1 of Schistocerca cancellata. Taxonomy (NCBI): domain Eukaryota; kingdom Metazoa; phylum Arthropoda; class Insecta; order Orthoptera; family Acrididae; genus Schistocerca; species Schistocerca cancellata. Next base: position 631,530,337 of record NC_064629.1, on the reverse strand, counting down.
AATTGCAAAATTTATATCCAGCTACAAAATTTATGGAAGTACTTAGTGCACTAGCAAAAAACAAGTTTACATTTAATAAATTTATATACAGTTACAAAATTTATATCCCATTACAAAATTTATAAAAGTACACAGTGCGCCAGTAGTTTCATGTCGGAACCATTCATAAAAGCAGTAGTACAATCTCAAATTTACGTTACAACACTTACTTTCAATGTTAATTATCTCCTCAATATGACCACTATAAAAACCCCACACGTCATAAACTGCTACAATCACGTAGCGAACACTTCGTGGCGACTGTTGCTTTGAACGCTTTAAGTGACCGATACAGTGCATTATGTTCGTAGAAGTACCTCTCAGTGGTTTCAACCGAGAGGCATTGGTACTTCAAAACAAAATTAATAAAATGATGGTTTGAGACAGAAGGTTAAGGGATTTAGGGAAACCATGGAAAACTTATACCTAGTTGCCGAACGGGAATTTCAGCCACTGCTTCTCCTCTGCCTTCCCTGCCCCCTTCTCCATTTCCACCGTTTCCTTCCTCGAGACCAGTGTCTTATCATCACTGCACCAACTCGATCGACTAGATT